>NC_141693.1:938653691-941053691 GCF_964263255.1 Lissotriton vulgaris | reverse complement strand
CATGGTACAATCGCCACCAGATGAAGCTCACCGTTACCCTGCGTGACAGGTTTGCTGTTTATTATTTGCAAAAATATATATATATGAGAGAAGCCCCCCCCCCCTTCCTCTTCCCCCCAACATAGGGACCTTTATTTGTGTTAGATGTTTGATTTGAATTGCACATCAATGTTGATAAAAGTGAGACGATATGTTGAGAATACCACATAAAATGAAACATTTTTTTAAAAAAAGGAATGCACAGTTGTGGCTGTCCCCCTAGCACTCAATTGTGAATGAGACAGGTCACCAGGCACACAGAGTCACGCACCTAAATGCCGAACCATCTCCACTACTGGAAAGAATTCACAATTACGACCTCATCAATAGCAAATACTATACTATTACTATTCTGCTTAAAGGAAGTAATGCTCAATAGCCATTGCCTACTCCCCTCCATGCTATTCCACTGAGAGAAGCAGGCCCTGATGTACTGAACACACCATCTGGTGCCATTCATGACTCTTGCACGTAACGCACGCACGCTCAACCTCTTCCCAACACTGCACACTGTCACCAGGGAGACTCGGACATAGCAGGAGACATGCAGGATCTTAGCACATAGTGCTTTAAATGTCAAACCGAGTTGCAGTAACCCATGCACACATGCCCCCCAGGGCAAATATGTGACACCATCAATGAGCTACCTCCGTGGATGGCACATCCAGTGCGGCAGGCCCACGGATGTGCATTTGATATACATGAACTTGTTATGGGTCTCACTACATGGCAACTGACAAAGGACTTACAGCTACCTCGAATCAGCCCATCATATATACACCTCTCTACAGTATGTGTATGATGAGCACAGCGCATTGACATTGCTCAGCAGTGCCAAACGGGCTCTTGTCCTAAGGCCAGCACCCAGAGTAACAGAAAACTGGAAAAAAAGAAAATCTAAAAATCGAGGGAAAGCTCCCTAGAAAGGGACAGCCCCCAATTGGGCTCACATTTTTGGACTGAACTTGAGGCCTGGCCCACTGGACGGGTGATACCGAACATCATTGATCAAGTTGTCTTCCTAGAGGAGTACTGTAACACTGGGTGGGGTCTTCCCCTCTATGGCTGAAGGGGCACCCTTTCCCTCCCTCCCCTTCTCATTGTACCAATACTACTGGTCACCAAATGGTGAGGAAGAAACAGGGACCCCATCCCTTCAAGGGGAAGAAAGATTAGTTTACACAGCCACTTGACCCCAAAGCATTAGTAGGGGACAGAGTCCCCAGGAAATAAAGCACACAACATCCCTGAACTGGGGGTTCTCATTCATAGGACACACAAGACTCAATTCTCATAAAAGCAGGTTTGGAAAGGTGGGGCTTTGCATCTCACTGCAGTAGCAAGACTTGCGGTGTATCAAGTGACTGAGGCAGAAGGTAAGCTGGCGGAATGAGAGGAGGCCATACAGGGTCTGCAAACCAAGGTCTCACAATTGAAGGCCAACAAAGCCCTGGAAGACAAAGTAGAAGTCACAAAGGGCTGATCAAGAGGCAACAATGTAGAAATCAAAATGTATGTTGGACTCTGTGTTCTTGGGGCCTGTGGAGAGTATTTCTAAGTGCTTTTTGAGGAGAGGGCCCCACCATTCCTTAGTTCATATTCCTCCCCTGGGTCCTTTCCCCAACCACTCATAGAATTCCTCCATTATACCGACCCTAAAAGCACTGCCTACAATGATTTGTCTAGAGTGATGCTCTTTCAGGATGAAGGTCAAAAAACGGTGCCAAGTATCTGCTACAGTCAAAAAAGCTACACACCATGCAGTTGAAATATATGTTGTTATTTCCCATTAAACTTTTTTTCTACTCATCAGATGACACCTGGAAGTCGTTGGTGATATAGCCTCTGTTGACCCTATGTCTCCCCTTCAGGTGGATACTAACGATAAACATTCCCCAGGGTGTGATCGGTCTCTGGGAGGGTAAAGCTGCAGGCAATGAGGGGACAAAAGCAGACCAATTAGTGGTGGAAGGGCAAGAGAGCACATCTGTCCCAAAAAAAGACTCAATGGAAATGTCATGTGCATAAACATCCTGTCCTCGAAATAATGACTGGCAAGCATCCAATTTGACATTGACTGCTTGGATGGGCCACAGTACTTAGCTCCTATTGGGACAGATCGTCCCCATATATGGTCCTTGGACAGCCTAACTATAAAGTGTCAGGGAGCCATTCCCACGTAGATGTTTTGTTTTGTGTGTTTTTAAGTTCTTTGGTGTGTTATTCAATATTTTTGAAAGAGAACAGATTCTTTAAAGGGTGAAATATGGAAAAGGGTGTATTGGGTGGGGACTTTGTACTTGTTTGCCATTTGTGGAGTGGTGTGGCTCACTGGTTGGAGGCGGCAGACCCGGAAGCAGGAGTCGGCCCAGGACCAGGGTTCAATTCCCGACGCGGCAGGGTCGTGGACCAGGGTCAGCGGACTCGATAATTCTCGCCTCAGTGCCTACTCTAACCAGGGGTCCCACTCGGCAACTCTGGGCATTAGCTTGCCTAATCTCCACAACGGCCCCATCAACGCCGGGGATGCCTGGCTCCACCTTGGGGACTCCCAGTAGGGACCACCCCACAGGGAAAGCCAGGCCGGGTTCCCCAGCGGTATACCGCGCCAGGATACTCCAATAGTAATTGTGCGCGTTACAAAACAGCATATAACATAACCTTAACTTTTTTGCCTTTAACTCTTTTTCACATGGTTAGCTGAAGGGGCCCCTTGCATTGCAGGGATGATGTACAGCATCATGTAATAGTCACAGTATGTCCCATGTCCAATACATACTGATATAGAACATGAATGGGCTCAACAATAAATTCAAATAAGAAGCAGTGCTTCAATATGCAAACAACCACTGCCTACACATCCTCTTACTGCAGAAGACTCACTTCCTTTGTAACTATTGCCACCATTTAGGAAAAGGCAGCTACTACGGGATTTCCATGCGGTGTTGACATCCTCTTCTAGAACTGTGGCCATATTAATCCACAAATCATTCTCCTCAAAAATGACAGACGTCCACACGGATCCACTGGTGTGTTACATACTGATAATCAGTAGATTGAATGGTCGGACTATTAAATGGTCGAACTGTATCACCTATCATCTCTATGCAGACGACACTCAAATCTACCTCAAGGTTGCCTCCACTCACGATCTCTCCACCCTAAGCTCTACTCTCGACTCCATTCAAAACTGGATGTCAACTCATCAACTGATTCTGAATCCCTCCAAAACTGAATTACTCCTCCTCTCCTCCTCACTCTCCCCTCCCCCGGTTCAATCATGGATGGATCAGATGAATCTACTTAACAATAAACCCATCATTGTCGACAGCGCAAAATCCCTTGCTGTCATACTCGAAAAAAAACTCAATCTAATCTCCCACATCAATTCCATTGCAAAGTCTGCTCGATACCAACTGCGACTTCTTTAGGGAATTCGTGTTTTTTTCTGGAGCAGGACCTTAAAACCCTGGTGCAATCGCTGGTCCTCTCCAGACTGGACAACTGCAATTCTCTTCTTACTGGCCTCCCCAAATCCCACTTGTCCCCCCTTAGATCTGTTCTCCATTCAGCAGCTCCTTTCATTTATGGGGCCAAAAGAAGCGACCACATCACACCAATGTTATCCACCCTCCGCTGGCTTCCCATCAAGGCTAGAGCTATCTACAAGACTGCCTGTATCACCCACAAAGCCTTGCACTCCTCCTCTCCTCGCTATCTGGCAAATAAACTGAAACTCTCTGGAGGCTCTAGACCATCACATAATGCGGAAAATCTACTGCTTGAACCCCCCACTTTCAAGAAGGAAAGATCGATGCCCCAATCCTTTTCAGGCAACGTGGTGAGAATCTGGAACTCACTTCCGCCTCAGCTCCGGACCACCACCTCCTCCCAGGTCTTAAAAACGGACCTCAAAGTTCTCCTCCTCCAAAGACACCTCCAAAAGTAATTCACGCCCTCTCTATTATCTGAAGGAAGACCTCCCATTACTGAAAACTCTATTCTCCATGACTATGGAAGTGCCTTCCCAGTGTGTTCTTGTGATTGGTGTGTATGCCATTTATTGCAATATTATCCTTGTACCTGTGTTTGGTACTCCTTTGTAACATGCACACGCCACTTTTCTCTTGTAACACACTGTTTGCTACCTCTCACATTTTGTTTGCTTTCGATACTTGCACAAGTGCCACCATTGCCTACGTAACGTTTGCTCTTGTGCCTGAGTGTCTAGCATATATCGCAGTATATTACCTCTAGTTGTACTTTGTTTTCTCTTGTAACCTGCACACTTGTCACTCTTTCCTCCTGTAATGCACTGTTTGCTACTTCATGTACTTTGTTTGCTCACAATTGTCACTTTTACCTCATGTAGCTTATCGTCTGCTTTTGTAATTTGTTCACTTGTAATTTTCTGTTCCTATTGTGAAGCGCTCTGACGCCTTCAGGTAAAGTCTGGGCTATATAAAACGCATAAATAAATAAATAAAACATTGACTGGCGTTTATGTTCTCCCCCACGCTCTTCGAAGACACACTGCAAACTCTGATAGTAGTACTCCTTGGGATCCTTGTGGGTGTTAATGTCTTCAATGCAGTGATTCCCAGCAATGAGACATGTGGCACTGCAGGCCACTGGACAAACATCACCCATACAATCTGTCAAATTGGTCAGTCCCCCCTGGTTTGATGGACAGGCAGCGTGTATAGCATCCAGGGCTAATCATTTCTTTCCAGTGTCCATAATTGTAGGCTGGGGTAGGTTTATTTTGTTCATACTGGTGGTCAAAGCTTGGGCAATGGCTGGCTAGGCTTGCTCTCCTGGGGAATGTCAGACCACTCACTAGCCTAACTGCGCTGGCTCGGCTGAGTGGTCCAGCGGGCGAGGTTTGGTGTCTTAATATCTGGTGACAAATAAATGACGACTTCCTGGTCTCCATTAGGGAAGATATGTCAGATTACTTTGACATTAACATACAGTCTATACAGTCATTTGAGGTGTTCTTGGAGGCGTACAAAGCAGTGGTATATTAGTCCAGCAAAAGTATTGCATGAATGAAACATTGTCATTTAAGAAACTAAAGTGAGAGAGCTGTTGCGTCAGGTTCAACTTTCCAGTGAGGAAGCCTTGATTCAGCAACCGACTTCCTCTTAGTAGCAACATAGGGACCTGTCCCTAGATACAGTGTGGCACATTTGGCTGGTTATCCAAAGCCAAGCATTCAATTAAGGGGATACGTTTGGAAAGTTGCTGTAGTGGTAAGCAGCTCAAGAAATGTGAACAGTATACTCTCAAATATCTGTACTGAGCAAGGGAATATGGTAAATGAATACAGTGACATCACCAATATCTTTGCTGACTTTTAAAGCAACCTATTTGCTAGTTGCTGTCCTTGCAGCATCTTAAGCACCTCATTAGGGATCTCCTAGTTCTGGTGCTTAGCCTCACCACCTGAGATGAACTGAACTCCCAGATTACAGTTTAGGTACTTTTAGCAGCCATGGCTGGCATGCAATAAGGGATGACCTTTGGGCCAAACAGCTTTCCTACTGAGTTCTTTCAAAGCTTCTCCTTCTCTTACCAACCCTGTCCTCCTGTCATGATTTAAAAAAGCAATACACAGGTACTCAGTGGCAGTTGGTGACCGGCAAAAATGTTGGGGTCACATTTTTGCAGTTTTTTATAGCACTAACTCAACCTGAAGGTATCAGAGTGCTTTACATGAACACCAGTTCCATCACAGATAGACACATTACATTTTCAGGCATAAGAAGTTTATCGCTCTATTGTAAAGCATCAGACAGTTCCCGGTGAAGTAAGCTCTATATAAAAATGCATAAATAATTAAGTGATTTGCCCAGAATCACAGGATGCTTGAGCCTCCCGCCAAGACTCAAACCTGGTTCCCCAGCTTCAAGGTCGGCCTCTCTGGCCGTTATGCAACATCCTCTGCTCGTCACATATCATCATAAACAGAATACAAAAATAAATACAGATAAAGAAACATTTACAAATTTAAAAAGAAAAGAAACTATCTTAGCCTGCAGCACGACCAGTCCTCGGCTTCAGACTCCGCCAAGAGCGAGGTTCTACAGCTCCCACAAGTCCTTATCCCATCCAGACGCTTCTCTCATGCTTTGAGCAGCAAGAGTGAAGCATGTGGATTGGCTTGAGAAGGCTGCCTCAGGGCTCCGAACGGTACTGATGGCCATTGCCTGCTCTCTAACCCAGCTGCCTAAGACAGCTAGGTTGGAGAGGTTGATTGTACATGTCGGTTTGACCACAGCAAGATAGCCGGCTAAACCAGCATGAGCAAATGTAGTTATCCCTAAAGAGAGACCCACCCTGAACTCCTGTCGGCATTAGGGCCAACTTCACCTATCAAATCTAAAGTGAAAATATTTGCCAAAATACGGGTAAACTGCTTTGTCCAAGCCATCACCTAATTGGTACACTGTCATCAGAGTGGCTATCTGCTAAGGCGGGGTGTCAAACATAGCCACAGATGTTTGCACCTGGCACTGGCCAGAAGTGGAAACCTAGAAGGGTTGCAAACACTTGCTCTTATAGAGTTCCAAAAAGCATTTGATTCCGTAAATTGGTGATTTATGTGCCAAGTGCTGAACAAAGTGAACCTTAGGCCCTACTTGACTGAATGAATTGAGAAGTCAAATGTTGACTCTGCTATTTGCCCTATTGAAGCTGAACTGATCTGGAGAGATGCACTTTTCAGGAGCTTTCAATGGTATAGATAAATCCACCAGCGTATCCTTGCGACATGCTCATGCACGCTCTTAGGGTTTTTGGAGAGGCGTCTGGTTTGATGGTTAATTACCATATACCACCTCTAGTTCCACTGGGAGATGACATCGACAGGGAGTCTTCAGCAGTGCACTAGTTTCCGGGCTTTTTAAGTGCTTGGTCCTATACACTGCTATGGCTCTATGGGAAAGCTGGGACCTTAACATCACCATATTGCTTACTAAAACAGGTAACGACCTCAGGAAATGGTCCTCATTGCCCCTCTCAAGTTTGAGCAGGAAAGACTCATGCAAGGTGATTACCCTGCTTAGATAGCTATATTCCTGCAAAACTATTTCTACATCATACAGAACACCCTCTTAACTAAACTCAAATCTGAGGAGAATTGGGTCCTATGGGCTGGGCATCAACCCAGAATATCCTTCACTAAATTCATGTAACCAGTATATGATGGGGGATAGGAGCAACTAACCTCCAGTTATACCACTGGGCTCCACAACTGGTCACTATAAATGCTTGGATACACAGTAACCAAGAAGACCCAGCGCATCGCAAAGAGTTAGCGCTCTTTGTTGGAGATTGGGCTGGGGGAGGGGGGGAGGTGTCAAAACAGGAGTACTTGTAAAACATTAAAGACCCAAGCTCTCTGGCAGAAGATACACCTTTGGCTCTGAAACACATTAGCTGGCAAGAGAAAACCACACAGTAAACTCCATTGTGGTCGGGCAGGTATATCCTAGATGTGTGGAGGCTGGTAGGCTTTGCAAAATGGTTTAAAAGGGTAACCATGTGCATTCTTTTGAGTGGCTTCAAATGGAACATTTCCTGCATCACTCCCGAATCTTTCTCTATCTTCAACTGCATCGTGCATTAGAGAAAAACAAACAGACTCTGACTGAACTACCACAATTTAGCCCCTTTGAGGCTAAGTTGATGCGGTAAGCCCTGAACAGAGGAGGCATATTGAAAATGTACCACTCACCATTGGTGAAAGACACGGACCCTACCCTGAGCGTGTGTGAGCAGTGGGAAGACATAGGCCCCTAAGGCAGCACTGAATGGATAGAGGGAAAAATGGTACCAAGACGCTTTTCTTTAGCATGCCAACTTCACCTGGTTTAAATTAAGTACTTAGGGCTTCCAACACTCCGGTGTGGATTTGGAAGATGGAACAGGAGGACTCTTCTTCTTGTATGCAGTGCATCCATTGACCACTTTGACACGTCACATGGGAGTGCCCCTACATCTAACTATTTTGGTGTCCGCTGCAGCATGCGCTGTCAGCTGTGAGCAGCAACTCTGTAACCCTCCCAACCTGATCAGTTTATTGGAACTTTCTTTTGACCTGCCGGGGGGACATGAGTGCTCGCACACTGGCCTAGGATGCCTAATTGCAGAATGTGATATTGCCCGGAAGTAGAAAGATGGGGTTCTCCCCTGGCTACAGGCTTGGGCAAATGAGAAGGATCATTACTCCATTTTGAAGAGAGAAGATTATAAAGCAAGAGGTAATCCGATGTAAAGGCATGCGAAAGAAAATGACTGACATTCATAAAAAACACCATGTTTTTGTTCATTAGGAAATGCATATCTCCCATCAGGGACTTCCCCTGATCTATCCATTCATCCCCCACCCTTCAATCCATCCATCAGTTGATCCTTTACCACATCTTTTCATTAGTCCAAAAATCCATTGACATTCCTTCCATCTATCGATCACCTCATTTATTTATCCTTACTTTCAGTCATCCATCCATCCTTTAATCATCCTTCCATTTTATGACCATTCATTTCACACTTCGAGCATTTCTGCTTTCACTCTTCCATCCATTTATGCTAACAGTTTTTCGTCCAACTTTCCATCCACCCATTCATCCTTTGATCCTTCATAGTGGTTGTTCCTTTCACCCCTCTATTCAAACTTTCCTCCTTCCAACCATTAATCCTTGCACCCTTTTCTTTGCTGTTTGCCCCCTTATTTCACTTCTCCTTTCACATTTCCTTCACTTTTTTTCCCTGTCTTTCATACTTCCTTCCTTTCTCCTTTCTTTTCGACATTCACACCTTCCTCCATTCCAGTTTCTAGCTACCAAATGATTTTTCTTTTCGCATACTATTTTTTCGATCTTATCTAAACCCCTTCCCCGCGTTCTAACACTCAGTCTGTTTGCTGGTCATTATTTTTTTTTTAGAATAAGATTTTCAAAATTTCCTTTTCTCTGTCCTTTCCGGAACTTGGCTATTTTAGCTTCTCTTGGCCTCCACCTCTCAGCCTGTCCTGCTCTTCTCACATATGGCTCTACTTCTATGAACCTTTGTCTGCAGGCCTGCAGACATGAGAGGCCAAACTAAAAACTAATCAATATTTAGTGGAACACAGATTGCAAGGCCATAGTGTTCAGTGGCTACCCCCACTTGAGCTGCTAAATGAGAGGGTTATCTGCACCACTGCCTGGCTTCATTGCTAGGAAGCAGCAATTTTGAAATTGGGCCCTTGAAAAAGAAAGCTTACCTCATTCAGGTCCTTTAGCCGGAGATCTCTCTTGTATCTGCCAAGGGCTAAAGAGGTCCAGTAGGTGATGCAGTTGCTCTACAGCAATAACATTGGCCAACTGCTGTAGCTTGACCCAAGGCTTCGCTAAAGGTCTGGCAGTGATCCGTTTTTGCAGCATAGCTGCAAAATCGGCCCTGCAACAAAATCGGACGAAAACCGGCCCTGGCAAAGAGCTCCGCAGCACCCTCCTGCCCCCTTCCCCACCCCAGGGAGGGGCCAGCCGAGCACTTTGCCAGGGCCGGTCCTGGCTGTGGTTGCCACCGAGTTCTTATTGTAGTATCTGTTGAATAATCTCATGATCAATTGAGTTCAATTTAAATAACTACTCAAGAAGGTAATTACCAGTGGTCTCACAAGGCTGAACTTTCCTATCAAAACAAGAGAACACTTCCTGTGAGGACACTGCTGTCTGGCTTACTCCATTCCGGCATCATGCCTCTGAAGACCCCATTGAAAAGGCTGTACAATTTATTTATTTAAAATGAATCAGCTACTGCTTCTAACCTTGATAGGCAGGTGGCAAGGTGTAGTCGTGGACCATTGCTGGTTAAGGCTTTACGCAAGACGAAAATTGTGAAAATCACTGACAATGGCATTGGTACTCAGGGGGTGAGTTTGTATTCCCTTTTTGCAAGTGCAGTACTTTTGCTGCATCTCTCTTTCCGTCATCTCCAAGTGACAACGTACTGATTTAAAATTATAGCACATATGCCAAATTCCCACCTTAATGGTAAACTGTTAATGAATGGTAAACCATTGGCCTTTCAACCTTTTACTCTTTTACCTCCTTACCACCCACCTACTCGGAAATTTCATCCATATCTAACCTTCCACCCATCTTACTCCTATGTACATCTGGCCTCTCCTACCTCCTCAAACTGCTAAACTCCAGATGGTCATTGCACATTCCTGTAAGAAATTCAGTTATTAGCTGACAGGGGTGTAAGACCCACTCAAATAATGAACACAGTGCTTGTCAGGGTGCGTCATAAAATGCACACAAAAAACCTGTGCCTAGCCCTCTAGGAGCTTGGCACAAAAGCAGTCAGGATTACTGAGTAGGCAATGCGTAAAGTATTTATGCAGAACTATTAGAAATTGGGTTCTAGGTTGAATGGAGTATGAGCCGTAGTCTTGCACCACCCACAATCGTAGTCAGAGTAAGAAGCAGGCAAACCCTAAATTAACCTATGCTTTAACCTCTGGTAGCTTGGCACAGAGCAGTCAGGCTTAGCTTGGAGGAAATGTGTAAAGTATTTGTGCAACACTTCAAATAGTACAAAAGTAACAACACAACATTAAAAGATTACACACCAGATTAGAAAAATAAGTCTTAATTTAATAAATAAAACAAGACCAAAATGATAAAAATCCAATAGGTAGAACATGAAATATTGGATTTCAATTTTTTTTTAGATAAAGGTAGTGCCTAGAAGCAAACATTGCTATTGGGGATCTCTGGTTTAGCCAGACCGTGACAAAGTGAAAACTTCAGGGCGACTACAATGGAGTGTGGGCCAGATGCAGGGATCCAGTGAGGACAACTGAACCAAAGTACCTTAATCCGATGTTGGGGTTGTGTGGTACAGTTGAGGTGATGCGCTAATGCCGATCCACGCAGCGGTGGTGATGCACTAGTCCTCATCCACAACACAAAAAGATAATGGATGGAATGCTGAACATTATCAAACATTCACCATCCATCATTTTTTGCTTACCATGCCATTCCAGTTTGAACCCAGCCATATGCAAATCAGTCGTGATCCTTCTCTCCATGGGAAAGTCAAGCTCGAACTGCCAGGCCAGCTCCTCCCCAGACCAGAAACAACCATTCTGAGACTGGTTTCGGGGTATCTACGCAGCGGCGGCAATGCAAAGGCTCTGATGAATGAGGAGCTGACATGCGGAGGCTTCAGCATCGTTATCAAGGCTGCCATCAATGGAAGCACGTTGTTCAATTGGGGGCGGAAGGCAATGAGTTGTGTCCATTCTACTCGTTTTTTGTGCCCTTCTGCCCTCTGTGCCACTCTTTTTCCCCTCGTATCTGTGCCCCTTTTGCCTTCTGTTCCACTCGTTTTTGTGACCTTTTGCCTTCTGTGCCACTCGTTTATCACTCGATTTTGTGCTCTTTTTCCTTCTGTTACCTTTGTTGTCCTTGATCACTCTCGCCACTGCGTCTCCTGCGGCCTGCCCCATAACTGCCCATTCGCTGCCCCCGCCTCCCAGCTGCTCCTCTCTTCCACCTCCTCATATAGGCCTGCCGCTGTGCAATGAGGAGAGTGACCCTTGACCGCACCAGGTAGGTCGCTCCCCCTCCGCACAGGACCGTGTGTGTCTCCCTGCCCCAGCTGGTGCTGCTGAGGAAGTTTGAGGCCCTCCACCACCCGCAGGCTACCACCTGCAACTCATACCTGGTGGTCAATGGTAGGCCATAGGTAGGTTTGTTCATCCTGCGCTTTATTGCTTTTATTGTATTGCCTGTATTTTCATTGTTGTGTCTGTGACTGCTGTTGTCTGTCTTCCCCCGCTGCCTGTACGTGGTCCGTGCCCCTTTTTCTTCCCTCTGTTCCCCTCACTGTCCTCGTGCTCTCTCTGCCCGGTCTTTCCTTCTGTACCCCGTGCTGCCCCGTGTCTCTGCTCGGTTTTCCCTTCTGTTCCCCTCGCTGTCCCCGTGTCTCTGCCCGGTTTTCCCTTCTGTTCCCCTTGCTGCCCCGTGCCTCTCTGCCCGTTCTGCCTTCTGTTCTTAGCTGCCCCTGTATTTCGGTGTTCTGTATTTTGCCTCTGTGCCACTTGTTTTTCCTGTATTTCTGTGCCCTTTTGCCTTCTGTGCCACTCGTTTTTCCCTCGTTTTTGTGCCCCTTTTGCCTTCTGTTCCACTCGTTTTTTGTGCCCTTCTGCCCTCTGTTCCACTCGTTTTTTTATGCCCTTCCGCCCTCTATGCCACACGTTTTTCCCTCATTTTTGTGCCTCTTTTGCCTTTTGTTCCACTCGTTTTTTGTGCCCTTCAGCCTTCTGTGCCAGTTGTTTTTCCCTTGTTTGTGTGCCCTTTTTGCTTTCTGTTCCACTCGTTTTTTTGTCCTTCTGCCTTCTGTTCCACTCGTTTTTTGTGCCCTTCTGCCCTCTATGCCACTCATTTTCCCCTCATTTTTGTGCCTCTTTTGCCTTCTGTTCCACTCGTTTTTTGTGCCCTTCTGCCTTCTGTGCCACTTGTTTTTCCCTTATTTGTGTGCCCCTTTTGCTTTCTGTTCCACTCGTTTTTTGTGCCCGTCTGCCTTCAGTGAAAAACCAAAGGGGATGATGGACGGAGCGTTGACAATACAAACACTCACCCCCAGTCAACTGATCTGGGTTTAATCCATCACCGTTCTTTAGCTCACTTCGCCACCCCAGTTCAAACATGGCCATATGCAAATCAGTCTGACCCTGTGCCTCATGGGAACAGTCCAGCCCGAACTGCCAAGCCATGTCTTCCCTGGACCGGAATCAAGCTTCCCAGGACCGGATTCTGGCATTACCTCCGCCTTCAGCTGAGCTTGCTTGAATCCAGTGGCGAAGTGAGCAAGGGACTCACGTCTGAGCATACCCTGCCTACATAGGGCGAACAAAGAAAAACCAAAGGGGATGATGGACGGAGCATTGACAATACAAACACTCACCCCCAGTCAACTGATCTGGGTTTAATCCATCACCGTTCTTCAGCTCACTCCGCCACCCCAGTTCAAACATGGCCATATGCAAATCAGTCTGACCCTGTGCCTCATGGGAACAGTCCAGCCTGAACTGCCAAGCCATGTCTTCCCTGGACCGGACTCAAGCTTCCCATTACAGCCGTCTTCAGCCAAGCTTGCTTGAATCCAGTGGCGAAGTGAGCAAAGGACTCACGTCTGAGCATACCCTGCCAACTTAGGGCAAACAAAGAAAAACCAAGGGGGATGATGGACGGAGCGTTGACAATACAAATACTCACCCCCAGTCAAATGATCTGGGTTTAATCCATCACTGTTCTTTAGCTCACTCCGCCACCCCAGTTCAAACATGGCCATATGCAATTCAGTCTGACCGTGTGCCTCATGGGAACAGTCCAGCCCGAACTGCCAAGCCATGTCTTCCCTGGACCGGAATCAAGCTTCCCAGGACCGGTTTCTGGCATTACAGCCGTCTTCAGCCGAGCTTGCTTGAATCCAGTGGCGAAGTGAGGAAGGGACTCACGTCTGAGCATACCCTGCCAACTTAGGGCGAACAAAGAAAAACCAAAGGGGATCATGGACGGAGCGTTGACAATACAAACACTCACCCCCAGTCAACTGATCTGGGTTAAATCCATCACCGTTCTTTACCTCACTCCGCCACCCCAGTTCAAACATGGCCATATGCAAATCAGTCTGACCCTGTGCCTCATGGGAACAGCTGAAAGCCCAAAACTGGTCCTTGGATGCTTGTTTCCAGTCCAGGGAGGACCTGGCTTGGCAGTTCGGGCTGGACTGTTCCCATGGGGCACAGGGTCAAGACTGATTTGCATATGGCTGGGTTCAAACTGGAATGGCATGGTGAGCAAAAAAACGATGGATTTAGGCCCAGATCTCTGTACTGGGGTGAATGTATGACATTGTTCTGCATTCTGTCCATCACCTGTTCTTTTTTGCATTTGTCACCCCAAGTGAGACGGGTATGCTCAGACGTGAGTCCCGAGCTCTCCATGCCACTGGAATCAAGCTATCCAGGCTGATGAGGGCTGAAAGCCCGAAACCGGTCCTTGGATGCTTGTTTCCAGTCCAGGGAGGACCTGGCTTGGCAGTTCGGGCTGGACTGTTCCCATGGGGCACAGGGTCAAGACTGATTTGCATATGGCTGGGTTTAAACTGGAATGGCATGGTGAGCAAAAAAACGATGGATTTAGGCCCAGATCTCTGTACTGGGGTGAATGTATAACATTGTTCTGCATTCTGTCCATCACCTGTTGTTTTTTGCATTTGTCACCCCGAGTGAGACGGGTATGCTCAGACGTGAGTCCCGTGCTCTCCATGCCACTGGAATCAAGCTATCCAGGCTGATGAGGGCTGAAAGCCCGAAACCGGTCCTTGGATGCTTGTTTCCAGTCCAGGGAGGACCTGGCTTGGCAGTTCGGGCTGGACTGTTCCCATGGGGCACAGGGTCAAGACTGATTTGCATATGGCTGGGTTCAAACTGGAATGGCATGGTGAGCAAAAAAACAATGGATTTAGGCCCAGATCTCTGTACTGGGGTGAATGTATGACATTGTTTTGCATTCTGTCCATCACCTGTTGTTTTTTGCATTTGTCACCCCGAGTGAGACGGGTATGCTCAGACGTGAGCCCCGTGCTCTCCATGCCACTGGAATCAAGCTATCCAGGCTGATGAGGGCTGAAAGCCCGAAACCGGTCCTTGGATGCTTGTTTCCAGTCCAGGGAGGACCTGGCTTGGCAGTTCGGGCTGGACTGTTCCCATGGGGCACAGGGTCAAGACTGATTTGCATATGGCTGGGTTCAAACTGGAATTGCATGGTGAGCAAAAAAACGATGGAATTAGGCCCAGATCTCTGTACTGGGGTGAATGTATGAGATTGTTCTGCATTCTGTCCATCACCTGTTGTTTTTTGCATTCGTCTGCCTTCAGTGCCACTCTTTTTAGGTCTCGTGACCTACAATGCGCGCAAGCGCATTGAGGGAGCGAGAATTCAAGTGCTCAAAATCCTCGTGAAAACACGGGCTTTTTGCTGCGGTTTTCGTCGAGTTCACGTGGCCACAGGCACACGCCTTTGAGCCATAAACTTGCATTTCTCCTCCCCCTCCCCAGCCAGCTTCCCCCAGGCCGTAGCAGCACTCCTCCCACACCTTTGAAGTGAAGCTTAGCTTCACTTCAGGCCCCTGCTGCTTCATACCGTGTCACATTTCTCCTCCCCCTCCCCTTCTCTGCCTTCCCTCCGTCTTGTTTTGTCTTGCTTTCCAAATTATAAGTAAAAAAAAACAGACAGGCAGGCTCACAATTCCCGGAATGTAAAGAGCCAGGACTTAAATCAGCTTCCCACGCCTCACAAAGGAACACTTACTTGTGTATATCCCTCCTCCACCTTTGTTGTTGTGCTACAGCGTCACAGACTCTAAGGTGGGAGGTGCGGTGTCGCCCTCTGCTTATAGACCACTCCCTCTCTGCGTGTGAGCGAACCACCCGGTGCCTGTTATTTTCAGAGCGTCACGTTCCTGTCCGTGGGGGGAGGGGTTCAGTGTGTGTACTGCCAAGGGCTGTTATTTTCAGATGCGTCACTGGCTCTCGGAGCTGCAGCCTCTTCCCGCCTCTCTGACGCGGGATCTTTGATCGCTTCCCTCACCCCCACCTCTCCTTCCTAGCCAAGCAGAGGAAATGGCTTCCTTTTTAGGACGCAGACAGAGTTTGGGGAGGAGATTCGGCTCTGAGGGGATTGGTGGGGTCTTGGCAACTAGAGGGAGTGGACTCTGCTCTGGCTCATGTCATGGCGCCCTGGAAGCCAACCCGCTCCCGCCACTTTGTTCCATGGCAGCTGTTTACGAGTTTTTTTTCTTTGTGTTCTTTTCTACAGTTCCTTGGAGTTCTCAACCCACGGACATGTTAACCCTGCAAAGCCGTGTCATATCCAGCTAGAGTTGGCATTTAACCTTTCCCTGAAAAAAAATATATATTGGCCTTTGTTTATGTTCTATTGTTTTACAAAGACCCAGGCATGATACTTGTATAGGACTTTATACAAAATCGTCCGTGTTAATTTTTAACAAAGTTTTCCGGCGTTTAACTATCTGTGATAAATCATTAAAACACCTCTGGAACAGATTTTAATGTTTTTCTGCTCATATTTGCTATTTTAAGAATGTATTGATAAGAGCAAAAAAATACTTAACGTGATTGCTACTCGTTGCTACTCATTGCTACTATGCCTGAGAGCACACTAGATTCCTCTCTTTTGCTTCCAAATAAACATCCCAGTCTCCATCTCCACCTGGTGTCTCTACCAGAAGAAGGTTGTCTGATACATTCTGCCTAGCAACACCTGGATTAAATAGTGCTAACTTTCTAGGTGGTTCATACCTGTGAGCATCAATAGCTACTAAGTAGTTCTTGAAGATATGCACCCACTGCTTCCATTTAAATTCTGGTTTACCTGGCTTTAGCAACAAGCACTGGCGTTGCCAATAGGTCTCGCAGTAGGAAAGTTGGAGCTATTGGTTTTGTAAATGACAAAGCACTTTATGTTTTTAAAATGAAAACAAAAATAAAAGGCATTGTTATTTGCAATTGTAATAGCTCCAACTTTCCTACTGTGAGACCTATTGGCAACGCCAGTGCTTGTTTTTCCTTGTTTTTGTGCCCCTTTTGCCTTCTGTTCCACTCGTTTTTTGTGCCCTTCTGCCCTCTGGTCCATGTATTTGTGCCCTTCTGCCCTCTGTGCCGCTCGTTTTTCCCTTGTTTTTGTGCCTCTTTTACCTTCTGTTCCTCTCGTGTTTTGTGCCCTTCTGCCCTTCTGCCCTCTGTTCCGATCGTTTTTTTGTGCCCTTCTGCTGTAGTGTAGTTCCTATATTGCCAATAGGCTCTGCGCATTGGAATAATATATCCTATAGTTTAGACGTAGGACTGAGGTCAACTAGGTCTCTATCGAATACATTGGACTTAATTGTGAGTGCTAGCTAGCTCAGAGGTCACTAGAAACGTTCTCGAATTCACAAGAAGGGATTAGTTTCTGACAACCGCATAAACATGAGAACTTTGTTTCCCCAAGATAAAACTTATCTTCAGAGTCGTGAAAACAATAGATAGATATTTCACTTAGTTAATCGTGCATGCTTCATTTCACCAGAGTTGCAGAGAAATAGATAGATGGGTGTTTTCAATAAAAGGATTGATTGAACAGTGTTCTTTCTCAAGCATAAGAAATTAATTGCTACAATCGTAAAACTGGTTGTAAAATATAAAGCATACAGTATAAAAAGTAGAATACGATAGTACTGTAAGAGCATTGCATGGTTCCTAAACCATAGATAACTACATACATAAATAACAGAGGCTAAAAGTACTCGACTGGTGCTTCTAAAATACGCCTACCCCGGTGTACATAACCTAAACTTAGTACGAGGAAAGAAGTAAGTGAGGTGTAGCATAAATGTAGTATTCTTTTGCCAAGAATCTGTCCAAGATTTCTCTTAGGGTCTAATCAGCTCCGTACCTTAGTTTAGAATGTAGAAGGTCAGTCTCTGGACTCGATTTCCCAATAACCCGCAAGGGTAGCTTGGAAACACTGGAGCTGGATTTCTCGGCAGAAGCAAAGACAGCATCTCTCTCAGTGCGCCTGCTGGAGGGTCGGCTACCTTCGGCACTTGCTGTAGCAGGACGCGTCGGGAAAGTAGATAGTCGAACTGCTCCAAACCACTGTGTGTTTGCTAAGGCAAGTGTGGGTGTATTTATATCTTGAAGTTGCCGAGTTTGACATTAAGGTGGACATAATAATGTCATCAAAGAATCTCAGTTCTTCGAAAGCTCCATGAGTTCTTGGACAAGTCTGTTATCGAGCAAAGGAAAGTCCCTAGCTGCTGAAGCCGAGTTTTCCAAGAAATCGTTGTAGATTTTCGGAACTAGTGGAAGTAGCCCTGCCGTATTTGGACTGCATGAGCTATGCCTAAATATGGTTATGATTTCTATGCCTATATAAGGATGTGGTGCTTTATACCTATATAAGGGCATGAATCGGGAAAATTACAATAGGGTCCTAAAATGATACATAACACTCACTCTACGTTATCATGTTCATCTAAGTTAAAGTACTAAAATATATAATCTAGAGCATGTGTTTACAACCCCCAGAACATCATATAAAATGCATTTGAAATGGTCGCACAAGGAAAAAATTGAGCATTTTGTACAGTACACATTTAATGGCAATGATTTCATTGTAAGCTTATGATATGATATAATGTTTACCCAATGAATCACAAAAATTACATTTATGAAATGGCTCTAGATACAGAAAAAAGGTTGAGACCATCCTATAGCAGAATATATAAGCTAGTCTGATTTGTGTATTGGGTCTATATTGTTTCTAGAAAGTAGTAAAATAATTCTTGTTCTCTAAGAATAGTTCTACTTTAAGCAGATTACTTTGTGCCAAAGTTCAGTCTGTTTTGGAAAAAAGTCAAATAAATCTGTAGTGGAAATGGATTTTCAAACTTTGGAAGCTTTTGTTTTGAAAAAGTGAAGGTCGAATTTCAGAAAGCTGTGTGCTAATTTCAAAAATTATTCTCGGTGTCAGTAGAAAACATTAAGTCATCAAGGCTGGCAAAGAAATCGTCTACCACAGCAGGTGAAAGTTTGACCACTTCATTAAGAAGGTCACTTGTGCACAGATGTAAAGCATCGCCGTCAGCCGCGTTAGCAATGTTCATAGCAGATGGTACCTGTGTGCCTGTTGGTCCGCGTATCTCATCTCCAGTTGGATTTACTGGTGACATCTCAATGAATGCCGTCATCAGGATTGTAGCCACTGGGGGCAAAACAACACATAAGCCCTTACCGGACCCAGTAATGGGTCAGCATCCGTTGGCATAACCAATGGTAGTGTTAGACAGATATCCAACACGCATTCCTCTCCACAAAACAGTAATAGTAATACGATTTTTTGGTCCCGGCTCTTAGCGTGGTCAGGATGGGTAAAGGTTCGATCTATTAGTCTAGAGGAGTCCTAGCCAACTGGATTTAAAAACGCGATTTTAAATCCAGTTGGCTAAGACTCCTCTAGACCGGCAAGTTACCCGAACCGGAGCTGGATAGACCAGGCATTACGCCGTGACTAATAGATCGAACCTTTACCCATCCTGACCACGCTAAGAGCCGGGACCAAAAAATCGTACTACTATTGCCCTGAAGAAGCCCCAGGCCTGCTGGCCAATTAGGGGTGAAACACATGTTGGCTGTTCACTTGATGTGCCAATCAATACGCTTTGCACAAACTAACGCGATTGATTGGAATTATTCCAAAGAAGTAACATTTAAATCTTCAAGCCCCATCACTTCTATTCTCTACTCAAACAAGGGGGTGAGGGGTGTCCCCCTTCTGAGGGCGGAAGCATAAACAGATTGGAAGCTCATTAAACTGGCTAGTATGCGTTTGTGATCTTGTTACCCCTCCACAGAACAGACATCATAGAACAGGCAAGATGCAATCTTGCCAGATTAGTTTGAATGACAGGAACCATGTGGTATTTGGATCTCTCAAACTAGCCAAGCCAAGGATCTGTGCTATGCGTTCACGATACCTCATGGACTGGAGTGCATCCTCCATGCTGACTTGGGTATCGCTGGTGGCCGTATTTGCCATAACGGAGCAGGAGGAATAAAAATAAGATCCCTGCTACGAGTCCCAAAATGAGAGGCAGGCCACCAAAAACTGAGTGTACGAAATTAGGAAAAATGCCCAGGACTGCTTCAAAGGGTGCTAGCAGTTCAGAAAAAATCGTCTTAAATACATGTGTAATACCGCTGGTATCCGACATGTTAAAGATACGACCTAACATTTCTGTGAAATGTATTGGGCAGTTTGATGATAATAATGCACGTATCTCTGCAGACGTCCTTGCAATTTGCAGATCATACATCTCTCTGGACGAGGTCAGTGGCACAGTTTTTTTTAAAAGAATAGCTTTCATTCTGCTTAAAGTATCAAGTTGTATAGAAAAGATGTTCAGTGAAGGCCATAGTGGCGACTCCCCGTCTGTCTTGGTTTTAGGAAACAATACCTGCATACAACAAGTGACCCTGGCTGACACACTTATAAGATATGCTGTCCCTGGCATCATGCCACAATAGCTGTGATCATTCAGCATTATGTAGCTACCATTGGAAAGCTGCCTAAAAATTGGATCTATCACTGCTGTGGGCGAGCCCTGCAGGTGGCTAGAAAGGTTACTGGAAGAACCCTCGCAGGCTCCGTGTAAATTAATACCTTGACACAATAGTGTACCGCTTAGTGAGTTTTCATAATTTTTCCACTAAGAAATATCTCCTTTCCCCCACTCCAACATTTGTGTGTGTATGGTAAATCCCAGGTCAACTTAATGTATTCTTTACCCAACCTTTCATACAGGCCTGTTGGTATGTGTTTTAAGCAATATTGTAACTGGAAAGTCGTCACTGGTATTGTGAGGGTGCCATGTATTATCCATTCAACTGAGGGTTTCTCAGAAACGGTCAATGGTAATCTCTCCAGTTTTTCTATGCTCAGCACCGTATAGTCTGCTCCCCTCTGTGCCAAAGAGATTTGTTTATCCATAAGGTTAAATACAGTAAACAATGACGTAGTGTTGATTAAACACCAAGGCACATAGCCAGAACGAAGGTTTTGCAACGTCCAGCCTAACAGTTCTATCGAACGTAATTGAGACTGGCCACGTTGTAAAATCGGTACAAAAGGGGGGTGGTGATTGACGGAGCATCTGAATCAATCAAACACTCACACCCAGTCAAAAGATCTGGGTTTAATCCATCACCGTTCTTTAGCCCACTCTGCCACCCCAGTTCAGACTTGGCAGTTCGGGCTGGACTATTCCCATGAGGCACAGGGTCAGACTGATTTGCATATAGCCATATCTGAACTGGGGTGGCAGAGTGGGCTAAAGAACGGTGATGGATTCAAGTCAAGTCAAGTCAATTCAAGAGATTTATATAGCGCGCTACATACCCATAGGGTCTCGAGGCGCTTGAGGATGGGTGAGGAATTATTTGTCGAATATCCAAGTTTTAAGTTGCTTTCTGAAGGCTAGGTGGTTCTGAGTAAGGCGAAGGTGAGTGGGAAGAGAGTTCCAAGTTTTAGCTGCCAGGTGGGAGAAGGATCTACCTCCCATGGTGGTTTTGCTGATGCGAGGTACAGTGGCAAGGGCTTGATTGGAGGATCATAGCTGACGGGAGGGGGTGTAGAAGGACAGTCGTGTGTTGAGGCATTCGTGTCCAAGTTCGTAAAGTGCTTTGTCTGCGTGGGTAAGGAGGCGGAAAGTAATCCTCTTATTTACGGGGAGTCAGTGGAGGTTTTTCAGGTGACCAGAGATGTGTTCTTTACGCGGGATGTCTAGTATGATCCTGGCTGAAGCGGTCTGGATGCGTTGGAGTTTTTTCTGGAGTTTTGCGGTGGTGCCGGCGTATAGGGTGTTTCCGTAGTCCAGACGGCTCGTGACCAGTGCGTGGGTGACCGTTTTTCTAGTTTCGGTGGGGATCCAGCGAAATATTTTTTTGAGCATGCGAAGAATATTGAAGCAAGATGATGAAACGGGGTTGACTTGTCTGGTCATCGAGAGTGAGGAGTCCAGGATGACGCCCAGGTTCCGTGCGTGGTCCGTCGGGATGGGTGCTTTTCCAAGGGCCTCTGGCCACCAAGAGTCATCCCAGGCGGAGGGGGAGGTGCCTAAGATGAGGACTTCTGTTTTGTCTGAGTTCAGTTTCAGACGGCTGTGCTTCATCCACTCGGCTACTTCTTTCATTCCTTCGTGTAAGTTGGTTTTGGCGGTGTTAGGATCTTTGGTGAGTGAGAGGATCAGTTGAGTGTCGTCAGCGTAGGAGATGATGTTGAGGTTGTGTTGGCAAGCGATGGCCGCAAGGGGGCTCATGTATACGTTGAAGAGGGTGGAGCTGAGTGACGATCCTTGTGGCACGCCACAGATGACTTCAGAGGCCTCTGACTTGAATGGTGGGAGGCGGACTCTCTGGGTTCTTCCGGTGAGGAACGTGGTGATCTATTCCAGTGCTTTTCCTTGGATTCTGACGTTTCTGAGGTGCTGTAGAAGGGTGCTATGACAGACTGTGTCGAAGGCAGCGGAGAGGTCGAGGAGGATGAGGGCGACTGTGTCTCCGTTGTCCAGTAGAGTTCGAATGTCGTCTGCTGCTGCGATAAGTGCGGTCTTAGTGCTGTGTTTGGCTCGGAAGCCGGACTGTGAGGAGTCGAGGGATTTGTTTGTTTCGAGGAAGGTGGCGAGCTGGTTGTTGACAGCTTTCTCGATGACTTTGGCCGGGAATGGAAGGAGCGAGATGGGGCGGTAGTTTTTGAGTTCGGTGGGGTCAGCTGTGGGTTTTTTCAGAAGGGCGCTGAGTTCTGCGTGTTTCCAGCTTTCCGGGAAGGTGGCGGAGTTGAGGGAGCAGTTGATGACATCTCGGAGGTGTGGTGCTATGATGGAGTCTGCTTTGTTGAAGATGTGGTGAGGGCATGGGTCAGTTGGGGATCCTGAGTGGATGGAGTTCATCAGGCGGATGGTGTCCTCAGTGGAGATTGGGTTCCAGTCGTTAAGGATGTTCAACTGGGGTGAAAGTCCTGCAGAAGGTTGGGTGGGTTGGTCTCCGGGTCGGTTGTCGAAGCTGTTGTGGATGTCTGCGATTTTGTTGTGGAAGAAGGAAGCTAGGGAGTCGCAGAGGGCTTGGGAGGGGGTGATGTCGTTGGAGTTGGCTGATGGGTTGGTAAATTCTTTGACGATGTTGAATAATTCCTTGCTGTTGTGGGCGTTGTTGTCTAGTCGGTCTTTGAATGCGGCTTTCTTGGCAGACCGGATTAGTTGGTGGTGTATGCGGGTGGCGTTTTTGAAGGCGTCCCTGGTGCTGGTGTTTGGGTCTTTTTTCCAGGCCTTCTCGAGGGAGCGACAGAGTTTCTTAGATTTCTTAAGATCATCGTTGAACCAGGAGGCGTTTTTGCTGCCTAGTTTGATTTGACGTTTTTTTACTGGTGCTAGGGTGTCGGCGCTGTTGGATAGCCATTGGGTGAGGTTAATGGCTGCTTGGTCTGGGTTTGAGGAGTGGGCAGGGGTGTTTTGAAGAAGCGATGAGGAGATCTGGTCGATGGTGATTTTGTTCCAATTTCTTCGCAGAGTGGGTTGAGGATGGTTGTGTATTGTGATCTTATTGTAGATAAAGTGAACGCAGCTGTGGTCCGTCCAATGAAGAGTTGTGGTGTGACTGAATGAGACATGTTTGCTGGAGGTGAAGATCGGGTCGAGTGTGTGACCTGCAATGTGAGTGGGAGTAGTGACAAGTTGTTTGAGTCCGAGGTTGGCGAGGTTGTCCAGAAGGGTGGTGGTGTTGATGTCGTTGCTCTTTTCCAGGTGGAAATTGAGGTCTCCCAAAACAATGTAGTCCTCGGAGGGGATGGCGTGTGGGGTGATAAAGTCAATGATGTCGTCGCTGAATTGTGCCCGGGGTCCTGGGGGCCGGTGGAGGAGGGTGCCTCTTAGTGTGGTCTTGGGGTCGGTGTGGATCTGGAAGTGGAGATGTTCGGCGCTGGCAAGGTTGACGTCTGAGCTGGTTGAGATGCGGATGGAGTTCTTATGGACGATAGCGATGCCTCCTCCTGTTTGCTTGATGCGGTCCTTACGGATGATCTTGTATCCTTCCGGGATGGCAATGGTGATGTCTGGGGCTGAAGAGGCATTCATCCATGTTTCAGTTAGGAAGGCGACGTCCGGTGAGATGGTGTCTAGTAGATTCCAGAGGTCGATGGCGTGCCTGTGGACCGAGCGGGTGTTGAGCAGGATGCATTTTAGGTGGTTGGTGTCAGGTCTCTGTTTGGTGTTGGTGGATGAGGAGTTGGTTTTGGTGCCGTCGAACTTGCAGGAGTTGCAAGAGAAGGGTCCGTGGGTGTGTCCAGGAGCGGCTTGGACGCAGTTGGGGGAACGACCGGGGTTAAGGGCTAGGAGCGTGGTGGCATCGTAAGTGATGCGAGTGGGCTGGGCATTGCGGGAACCAGGGGGTCTGGCGCTGGGCGCGGGCCAGGCGCGGACGGGCGTAGACGGGCTTACCTTTGGCGCACCTTCGGCGCGGCCGTAGCGCGTGGACGCTGCACGTTGGTTCATCTGCTTCAAATGGAGATTGGAGGGGGGCGGGGCATGGGAGGGTCAGCTGGGAGGCGGGATCTAGGTGCAGGGAGGGTCTGGGACGGGCCAAGGGGTCAATACAAAATGGCTGCAAGGTAAACAGATGCACGAAAGTGAAATATCCAAAGCGCAACTCACCTCGAGGTGCACCACAATGAAAGCGCTAGCAGAGGTTTATGTGAGGTAAGTAGCGTTATACACAGAGCTATTTGTAGTCAATGTCAGTTGTTCAATAACACGAGCGCTGCACACAGCTAATCAAAATTAAATGCTGGCAGAAGTCACGAGCGCTGCACACAGCTAATCCAAATGAATGAAATGCAGGCAGAAGTCACGAGATCTTTTGTCTGGGTGTGAGTGTTTGATTGATTCAGATGCTCCGTCCATCACCACCCCCTTTTGTACCGCTTTTGGCCGCCATAAGTGTGGCAGGGTATGCTCAGACGTGAGTCCCTTGCTCACTTTGCCACTGGATTCAAGCAAGCCGGGCTGAAGACGGCTGGAATGCCAGAAACAGGTCCTCTGAAGCCTGTTTCCGGTCCAGGGAAGACATGACTTGGCAGTTCGGGCTGGACTGTTCCCATGAGGCACAGGGTCAGACTGATTTGCATATAGCCATGTCTGAACTGGGGTGGCAGAGTGGGCTAAAGAACGGCAATTAATTAAATCCAGATCTCTTGACTGGGTGTGAGTGTTTGATTGATTCAGATGCTCCGTCCATGACCACCCCCTTTTGTACCATGTTGTAAAATCAGCAAGTCCTGTTCCATTATATCTATGGCAAAGGATACAATGCTGTCCAAAGAATACATTCTGGACGACAGAGTTGTTAACCCATTGTCAACAACAGACAGTGATTTCTCTAGGTTAATACGATCAATTTCCCGTATTCTTTCAGCTGTTTCAATTTGCGTGACTTTCCATGCTTCATTGTATGAAGCGTATATACCGGCGTATATAAAACGTTTATGACGTGGATTACGAGGTCCCAGTAAGAATTCTCGTAAATCAACGCCATCTTTAAGCAAAGATAGGTGTTGTTTTATTTCTGGAAGTGTGGATTTCTGCAGCCACTCAAGGCATAGTTTTCCTATACTGTAAGTTGTTATTATCCCTGGATGTTGTCTTTGGATATATCTTGGATCTTGCCGAGTTACTGTGAACCCTTGTGTCGTGTTCAGGAATCTATCTTGACAGTTATTTGGGCCAGATTAACCATTTTTTCCATTCAGGATTTGTTCTGTTTTGTTGTAGAATGTAATTTACATCTACCTCCTCATCCGAAGTTAAATTACTATCAGGTGTGGGCTTAGGTAAGGACGGTTGTTTTAAATCTTTTATCTCAGCAATGCCAAGACAAGATGTCTGTTGAACAATGTCATTTAAAAACATCATTTGTTCTGGGATGATGCAGGCTCGGAACAATGCTTCTAAACCTTGTACCTGCCAGTCTTTGGTGCCCCAAACAGTTTTTGTCTCAATGTTGTCTTTCCAAAAGGCAAAGCCTAAGGTGGACAATTGAGCATAAAAGGCAGCAGAACACAGTTGTTTAGTATTTGTCAACATACCTGTCTTATTCACATTTTTAAAGTAAAAACTTTCTGGGTTTGTGACATTAAAACCTGTGAAATATGGAAATTTTCTAATAAATGTTTTAGAACTACCTTTTGGAGGTGTTGGACAATGTTCCCATTGATTATAAGTTAAAACATTTCTAGGGTTTGCAGATTTATGCAAATAAGGATGACCAAAATGATTAAAACAATACATTTCTCAATAATTTGATGAACCTTCTAAGTATTCTTGTTTTGTAAATTTTTCTGACATTTCTAAGTCTGCCATCATGTTATTAACAGTCTCAAAGTCCCAATCATCAGAAAATGTGCTGGGTGAAACGAAATCACTCAAGGAAACCGTAAATTGGTATGGAATTTTCAGCAGCTCGACAAGGCCATTAATGTCATAATCAGTTGTATCCCACGCTATTCCACCTGGTAGAGGAACTGCTGTGATGTTCACTGATGACAGGTCTCGTTGTTCACGATGAAATGATTTGTGTGGCTTCAGGAACAAGTTGATGTTCTTACTTGCTGTGTCCATTTTAATGTGTTTTCCAACTGTCAGCTTTCCCACACTTAAAACAAGAATGAGCCATAGCAGGAGAAAAAATACACCTAACCCAATCCAAAATTCAACCCATGGTGAAACCAGATATGTTTTAGCAAGCTCTTGACCAAGTTCCTTTAATTCTTCCTTGACGGTTTTATTTGCTGGCGTAGTTTCAGGTTCATTGGGATCCTCAGAAAAGTAATCAAAGTTGATTAAATAGCCAGAGGCAGTTCTGTCAATAGTTGGTATTGCATGCGGATTCTTTGAAATCGCTGGAGTTGCTTGTTCCCTTGACATGTTTGTATAGTCAGATTCTACATCATTGTAGACGGGAGTTTCTTTACAAACTGTTATTTGGGTTTCAAGAGGCACAAGTTCCATGGCTTTGTTGCATAGTCCTTCTTTTCGCACTTTAGAATCTTTAAACGTGATGAGTCTTTCAGTTTGAACCTCTTGGATGTTAGCAAGATTTGGTTGTCTGCTACATCTTGGGAGCCCACTGGGCCGTCTACTTATTATCGGCCACATGGTGTGGTTTTACCAGGTCAATTCATACAGACCGGTTCTCCTTTCTTCCTGCAAGGGGAGGCAGTAACACTGTTCTTGATCTGTGGATTGCTAGTACAGGTACTGGTTTTTCTGTAAGAAGGCCCAAATACCTTCTTGTCCGCAATTTTCTCCCTGACTAGATCCCCAACCTTTGGAATCCAGACAGGTCTTGCTGGGACAAGTGGTTTTTCTTCAGTGGTCGTTGGCTTTTCGCTGGTATTGCTTAGGCTTCTTCTTGTTTAATTTAGGTCCTGTAAAACAGCCAAACGATCTTTGATATCAAAGGGTTTTTGTTCCACCACTGAAGTGTGACGATGGAGATCTTCAACCAACATTCTAGTACTAAAAAGGATTTCATATGGAGTGATTCCATCCAGAGAATTTCTTAGCAGGTTATTAAGACTACGTTGGACATTTATTAGATGTTTGACCCACCCATCACCTGAACCTAATACCCTAACTGTTATAGATTGCTTTATGTCAAGGTTTTTTATCTCCACAACCGAATTTCCCTCAGGATGGAATGGACTATGAAACCGCAATGCAACGCCAAAACTGGCCATGGCCTCCTTGTAAGCCCTAGAGCTAAACGCAGGACCCTGGTCAGAATGTAGCGTGCCGATTGCGTATGTGCCGATAAAGACTCGCAAATCTTTACTAACAGTTTGGGTATCAGCCGAGCGCTGAGGCTACATCCAAATGAATCTTGTGCATGAATCCACTGCAACCATGATGTATTTATAGTTGCCATCCCTTTGTAAGGGACCACAGAGGTCAGGTAAACACATGCTAATGGTTTATCTGAAATTAGATGGGGCATCTGTGCAGGGCGTTTCATTGTTGAAATTTTCATTTTCTGGCAGATTTCACATTCCAAAACATAGTTTCTGGTTTGTTTCCTCATGCGCAGCTACCAGTATTGTTGTTTTAATAATGACACTGTGGCAGAAACACCTCCGTGTGCAGAGGCAAGACCTTTGTGTGCCGCTAAAATTAGTCCTAACCTGTGTTCCATATTTGGGATTACTCTATCCCCCCCTCCAGGGATTTGAGCAAAAGGAACATTATTTGCATCAGTTATATATGAGTGCTTGCGTGGAATGCCTTTTGGTAATGATTTACCATTGTCCTTCATTGAAGCAGTGACAGCTTGCATTATTTTGCTGTCTATTTTCGTTTTTGAACGAGTGATTGCAGCTACGGAAGCCTTCGCGGCTTCATCAGCCAATGAATTTCCTTCAACGTGAATGCCATCACGCTGATGACTCAGTGTATGGATCGCGTGAGTCTTTTGTAGTTCTTTCTACAAAAGAACTACTTGTTCCCAAAGCTTTTTATGCTTGATTGTGCCAGCTTTTGTGTTTTTAAAACCATTTTGAACCCAGTTCTGCAGATATTCATTGTAAGACTAGGCGCAGTAATACTAATCGCACACTGTGAGTGTGGGGAATTCGCGATCAGTATTTTTAAGCACCATTTTGAAAGCTTGGACTTCAGCTCGCTGAGCTGTACAGTCTCCGAGAGATTGAGTTTTTGTGACCATAGGTCTGAATTTACCATCGCGCCAGCGACCTTTAACAGTCGCGCACGCTGCACTATAAGCTTGTTTACCCCCAATCGCGGGCTGTGCTGATCTGTCTGTATATTTTATACAGCCGTAATGTTCCAGAGGTAGAATTTCAGTAGGCAGAGGACATTCTTGTTCGTATTGGAGAAATTCTTGGGTCTTCAAGTAAGGGTCAAAAACGTATTCAACGTCTGTTGCAGCAAGAGAATTAACCCATTGTATCCATCTTGGATGTAGAGCTTTTGCATTTGGAATGCTTGCCTTTGTCACTGCCTCTAAGGCAGGTACAGGTGTAATGACTTTTACGCGTTTACCCTGTGCAAGGGCTCTCTCCTTTGCTACAGCAGTCTGAACCACTGTCAAAAAATTTCTGTTGAAGTGAATTTCATTTCAGCTTGTGGGTACAAGTGTGATTTGTAAGCTATTGGTGCCTTTTCACCTTCATTAAAGGTTAGGTATGTGAATTCCGCATCTCCCTGGGATGATTCGGATTACAAGGTTGCATACATTATTGCGTGTTTGTAAATGTTTTGTTGCCAACATTTCTGTTTGTACTGAACGCAAAATGTCTTTGTTATTTTGAGTCCAATTAGTAGGTTTAAAATTAGGTTTGATTAGTTTGTAGAGAGGTTTAACCCTTTCTGCGTAATTCAAAATGTAAGTTCTTCAGAAGTTTAGGAATCCTGATATCGACTGTTAGTTTTCCGTGTTTTGGAGGTTGGAGCAGCACACATTTTTCTAAAAAGTTTGCTGCTAGGCTTTTGCCTTCACTTGAAAGATCGTTTCCCAAGAATAGGATGTTGAATTTGGCAATTCTTGATTTTTTAAAGTTGAATTTATACCCTTCAGAGGCGAATCCAAGTATTGTGGTGTTCACCCTGTTCAAATGCCTGTCCAAATCGTCATCTGTAAGATAGATGTCATTGACATAAGATAATGCCTCATCATCATACGTTTGTAGTAACTCTGTTACTCTGGCTGAAAATAATCCAGGACTGTTCTTGAATCCCTGGGGGAAATGACAAAAGTGTTGTTGTGTCCCCTAATATTGAGAAAGCGGTCAAATACCTACTTTCTGGTGCAATGTTTTGACAGAAGAAACCGTTTGAAATATCTAATGTAGTTTTATATTTTTTGCGAACAATGTTATTCATCAGTGCTGCACTTTGTGCATTCTGTACTGCAAATGTTATGCAACAAGAGTTTAAATGTCTGTAGTCTAAAACTAGATAATATGTATTGTCTGGTTTGGAGACAGGAAACAAAGGATTTCTCATTGGCGAGGTGCATGTTTCAATCACCCCTAGGTATTCAAGTTGATCTAAGATCTCCCTGACTTGTTTTTTAGCTTCCTGCTTTACTGGATACTGCCTCTGAGCGGTAGGTTGATTTTTCAACTGGATATTATGGTGAGGAGAGTCCTCATCCCATCCCAGATGATTTTTATATAATGCTGGAGTCTGGGCCACAGTCCATTTCCTGGCATAGGTATATTTTTTATGAATAGGAATATGATTAGAGAAGGCTGGCATAAATATTTCTTCACCATGTGGGCACTCCCTGACAAATTCAGGTGGCCATTCTTTTTCAGCCAGCAGGATGTCAAACCCTTAGATAGTTTTTCCCAAAAGAGTGCTTTTATTTTTCTAGTTATGTCCCCCTCTATCCGGAGTGTTACTTCACATAACTTATGTGGTACACTAACTCTGGTGGCAGCATTTTCAACCCTATGCATTCACTCAGATCCACTGTGACTAGATGATCTTTCAGGATCCTGCGTGCTATGGTGACCTCTGCTGCGCTGTCCAGCATTGTCTGGGCCCACTCCCCATTCTTGAGTTGTGTCTTCAAGATCCTCGGCATGTCTGATTTTAATACTTGCTACCTTCTTTTTTTGGAGAATTGAGTTTTCTTATTTTTTTGAACGTGCTGATCGTCTTTGGACTTCACGTGTTCTTCTTTGTGTTCTGATCGTCCTCTTCTTTTGGATTTCTGCGAGGAAGTCTGAAAGGTACGAGAGGATCATGTATCAATTTCTTGATATCTATCAGGTTTTCTTAAATTATCCCTATTTCTAAGGTTATATCTCTTTTCAGAGTGCTGCTTTTGAGGCGATCTACCTCTGGATTGTGAACGCTTCTCTTTAGGAAGTGACTGTCTACTATTTTCCCATTTCTTTTTAGGAGTAGTTAGATTATTTTAGATAAAAACTTTTTCAGGATTTTCTGTGAGTTCGGGTTTTACAGGTTTCCCTCCCAAACTATTACTTCCAAGTTCTTCATAGGATTTTTCAATAATTCCGGCAAGTTCATACGGTTGCTCAGTAATATCTAGTTCTTTAAATTTTTGGCGGATTGCCACGGATGCTGCTTCACCTTTAATGTTAGCTAATAAAATAGCTGAGACCTGTTAGAAATCTTTCAGTAATTTCATACCAAGATTCAAGGCTGGTTCTGGACCGTATTAATTTTGAATCTATCTCAGAACATCTGGTATCACCGCCATAGACGGGACACCATGTGTTTTTGTGCAGATTGAAGCAAAGACTCTACCCCAAGTGTCACAGTCCTCCACGTGTGGTGCAATCCCCATTGGTAAACAGATTGGTAGAATCCTGGGTATTTCATGAGGTGTACTATCGGGAAATACTGCCTCTATTTGAGTAATTTTTTGTGCTAACCAGAATGGAATTTGTTCCCTTTTTGCCGGCAATTTACCAATGACTGATTGTATAGTCTGTGGTGTGATTTTGTTTGTGTTCCCCTGATGAGGGGTGTGCGGGGGAATTCTAATAGCAGGTTGGACTGTTAAAGTCTGCATGACATATTGTACCAATTGTCCATGTATTTTAATTAATTGTTTTAGCTGAGCTAACAGTTCTACATCTGACATTCTTTTAATGTTAGGATGTGGTGTATAGCTGGCTAGTACCAGCCATGTTGCTCCTGGTCTACCTAGTGGACTGAGCCTGGTAATGTGATTTTGATGTTTTAGGGCGCCTTTAAACCAGAGCTGATGCTCTTGGTAAGTTAGTGGAATTTCAATGTCCTCGAAAGGAACGTATTCCACTCGATGTTCCTCCATCTTGTAGAAGTGGAAAACATGTGTTGTTGGATTTGCTTGTGGAAAGACAATCATGAATATAATACCTCTGTCTGCCGATATTCATGTGCCTCTATGACGAATATAACCGTACCACCTCTCGGTGATAGGCCATTTTCTATAAGATTTATAGCTATGGCTTTTTCTTAAGTTTTCCGGGATGATTATAGCATCTCCATCGTCTCCATTAAACCCTGTGGTGTCTAAACCTGGTTGATGAGTTCCAGATCCACTGGCTTCGGTGTTGTCGTTATTCAACATTGTTTAATGAAAGCTTGCAGAGCAAGTTTCAAGGAAATAAAGATAAGGTGCACAATATTTTGGAACTGTGTTTCTTTCAACGTGTAACAAAACCAAAAACTAATACATAGGGTTTTTTGTCCTACTCAGTTTAAGGCGGATATTTTATCCATTTTACCCACTCCAGATGTCTATTGGAGTTTTTACGGGAAAAAGAGGTCTCTGTGAAAAGCACGACTGAGTTACTCTAGTATCTAGCGTTAAATTAATGCCTTAAAAACGTTGGGCGCCATGTTGTGTAGTTCCTATATTCCCAAAAGGCTCTGCGCATTGGAATAATATATCCTATAGTTTAGACATAGGACTGAGGTCGACTAGGTCTCTATCGAATATATTAGACTTAATTGTGAGTGCCAGCTAGCTCAGAGGTCACTAGAAACTTTCTCGAATTCACAAGAAGGGATTAGTTTCTGACAACCGCATAAACATGACAACTTTGTTTCCCCAAGATAAAACTGATCTTCGGAGTAGTGGAAACAATAGATAGATATTTCACTCAGTCAATTGTGCATGCTTCGTTTCACCAGAGTTGCAGAGAAATAGATAGATGGGCGTTTTCAATAAAAGGATTTATTGAACAGTCTTCTTTCTCAAGCATAAAAAATTAATTGCTACAATCGTGAAACTGGTTGTAAAATATAACGTATACAGTATAAAAAGTAGAATAAAATAATACTGTAAGAGCATTGTATGGTTCCTAAACCATAGATAAATACATACATAAATAACATAGGCTAAAAGTACTCAACTGGTGCTTCTAAAATAAGCCTACCCCGGTGTACCTAACCTAAGCCTAGTACGAGGGAAAAAGTAAGTGAGGTGTAGCATAAATGTAGTATTCTTTTGCCAATAATCTGTCCAAGATTTCTCCTAGGGTCTAATCAGCTCTGTACCTTAGTTTAGAATGTAGAAGGTCAGTCTCGGGACTCGATTTCCCAACAACCCGCAATGGTAGCTTGGAAACACTGGAGCTGGATTTCTTAGAAGGAGAAAAGACAGCGTTGCTCTCAGTGCGTCTGCTGGAGGGTCGGCTTCCTTTGGCACTTGCTGTAGCAGGATGCGTCGGGCAAGTAGATAGTCGAACTGCTCCAAACCACTGTGTGTTTGCTAAGGCAAGTGTGGGCATATTTTTACCTTGAAGTTGCTGAGTTTGACGTAAAGGCGGACATAATACTGTCATCAAAGAGTCTCAGCTCTTTGAAAACTCCATGAGTTCTTGGACAAGTCAGTTCTCGAGCAAGGGAAAGTCCCTAGCGGCTGAAGCTGAGTTTTCAAAGAAATCGTTGTAGATTTTCGGAACTAGTGGAAGTAGCCCTGCCGTATTTGAACTGCATGAACTATGCCTAAATATGGTTATGATTTCTATGCCTATATAAGGATATGGTGATTTATACCTATATAAGGGCATGAATCGGGAAAATTACAAAAGGGTCCTAAAATGATACATATCACTGCCCTCTCTGCCACTCGTTTTTCCCTCGTTTCTGTGCCCCTTTTGCCTTCTGTTCCACTCGTTTTTTGTGCCCTTTTGCCTTCCGTGCCACCTGTTTTTCCCTTGATTTTGTGCCCCTGTTACCTTTGTTGTCCCTCACTGCCCTCGCCGCTGTGTCCCTGCGGCCCGCTCCCTGACAGCCCACTGCCCATTCCCTGCCCCCGCCTCACAGCTGCTCCTCCCTCCCACCTTCCCTATATATGATGGCTGCTGTGCGGCCGCGGCCCTGTCATGCCAAAGATGCGCCTAAGGCAAGCCCGCCTGCGCCTGCCCGCACCTGGACTGCGCCTAGCACCAGAACCCCAGGACCCCGGACCTGCCACGATGACCGCCGCCACTACGACGTCAGCACTCTGCACGCTCTCAACTCTGGACGGAGCCACACCTGCTTCAAGGCCACCCTGAAAGGCACACAAGGCCCCTTCACCTGCCAGAACTGCAGCTAAACCAGCCTCAGAGCTGAGTAACCACCCGCCAAGAAAGACCCCAACCACCTCCCATTCATACTACTGAACACCCGCTCCGCACGCAAGCATGCCATCGAGCTCTGGGATCTGCTCGACACAACATCCCCGGACGTCGCCTTCCTGATAGAGACCTGGTTTAACGACTCCTTGGCACCCGACATCGCCATACCCATCCCAGACGGCTACAAGATCACCCACAGAGACCGCACCAACGGAGTCAGAGAAGGAATCGCCATCGTCCACAAAAACAGCATCAGGGTCTCGACTAACACTGACGATGCACTCAGCACCGCTGAACACATGCATTTTCAGATCCACACAGACCCTAACTCCACCCTCAGATGCACCCTCGTCTACCGCCCCCCAGGAACCCGCACCCAGTTCAGCGACTCCATCGCAGACTTGATCAGCACGGATGCCCTAACCTCCACCGACTACATCCTCCTCGGAGACCTGAACTTTCACCTTGAGAACAACAGCGACAACTCCACAACCCAGATCGATAACCTCGCGTACCTCAGACTGAAGAAACTTGTCTTAACACCCACCCACTCCGCCGGCCACATGCTCAACCCTGTCTTCTCCTCAAGCCCGCACGTCTCCGTCAGCCACACCACCAAACTCCTCTGGACTAGGCATGAGCGGATTTTGCGGATTGGCAATCCGCGAATTTGCGGATTTGCGAATTTGCGAATTGCGAAAATCCGCAAAATCCGCAAAATCCGCGAATCCGCGCGGATTTTTTTATTTTTTATGTTCGCACGGGTTTCTGCAAGTTCGCAAGGGTTTTGTACAATTTCGCAAATTGCGAAATTGTACAAAACGCGTGCGAACTTGCAGAAACCCGTGCGAACACAATGTGCCCAGTAGGGTATGTGCCTCTTGTGTGAATAAAAGGTCAGAGAAAGATCAGTTCAGCAGATGAAGAGAAAGAAGCTCCTGGTAACAGGAACAGCACGGGTATTGCGCTCGTGAAAGTCAAGGATGCAAAGCCTATCCAGCATCACAGCTGATTTTCCACGGTAGATTTTGGGAAGAAGGCACACCTGTCCAGCCTCGACGACACTCACGATTGTTTTTGGGCTAATGAATGAGTCACTGAATTTGAGCATCAACTAGTTCGAGCGACCATGTGTGTGTTACTATGCAATCGCCCCGAAGGGCGCAGGGGTCCCTTGAGTGAGCTGCAGACCTGTGCCCAGCCATGCAACTATTTTACAATGGCGCCAGCAAGCTGCCAGCGCCGTTGTAAAATAGTTACAAAGTTAGCTTGCACAGGAAGCACTTAGATAAAATAAAGCAGCACCTGCTTCGTTTTATCTAGTGGTTCCTGTGCAAGCTAACTTTGTAACTATTTTACAACGGCGCTGGCAGCTTGCTGGCGCCATTGTAAAATAGTTCCATGAGTGGGGGTTCAACTTTTGAACCCGTTACGTTCGCGGATTTTGCGGGAAATCCGCAAAATTCGCGGATTGCGGATTTCCCAAAAATCCGCAAAATCCGCGAGCGTAACGGATTTCCCGCTCACACCTACTCTGGACCAACCACAGCTGCATCCACTTCGCCTTCCGGAAGCCCACTACACACCACCGCACCCAACAGATCCCCCGTTGCTGCTGGAGCAAAATCACAGAAGACTAGCTACACACAAACCTCGATCTCTGCCCACCCACAGAACCCTCCAACACAGACGACGCTGCCCACAGCCTCAGACGCTGGATCAAGGACTGCGCCAACACCCTCGCCTCGCTGAAGAAACCCCCCCACAGAGACACCAGCAAGAGGGCCAGCTGGTTCACCCCAGAACTCCTAGCCTCCAAGCAATCCTGCAGAAACTAGAGAAGAAATGGCACAGTGAACAAACTCCGGACAGCCACGCAGCACACTAGGACGCCATCCGCAACCACCACCACCTCATCAGGGCGGACAAGAGGACCTCCTTCAAAGACCGCCTCGACAACAACGCACACAATAGCAAGGAGCTCTTCAACATTGTGAAGGAACTCTCCAATCCCAGCTCTAACACCATCTACATCCCGCTATCTCAAGCCCTGTGCGACTCCCTCGCCACCTTCTTCCACCGCAAGATAGCAGACATCCACGACAGCTTCAACACCCAGACAGCCCCAACATACAGCAACACAGCAGACCCTCCACACACCATTGACCATGACGCCCTGCTAACCTGGGCCAGCGTGAGCATCGATGACACCATCAAGACCATGCGCACAATCCACTCCGGGTCTCCATCAGACCCATCCCCCCACCACGTCTTCAAAAGAGCAAGCAGCTCCATCGCACCCCACCTGTGCAACATCATTAATCTCTCCCTCGAGACCGTGACCTTCCCAGAGATCTGGAAACACGCCGAGAACTGCCTACTCAAAAAACCTGAGGACGACCAAAGAGACCTCAAGAACCTCCGGCCCATCTCTCTGCTCCCCTTCCCAGCCAAGGTCATTGACAAAATAGTCAACAGACAGCTAACCCAATACCTCGAAGAAAACCGAGTCCTGGACCCTTCCCAGTCAGGGTTCTGCAGCAACCACAGCACCAAGACTGCCCTCATTACCCCCACCGATGACATTAGGACTCTGCTGGACAAGGGGAAGACTGCAGCACTCATCCTCCTAGACCTCTCTGCCGTTTTTGACACCATCTGCCACCGCACACTACGCGCACGCCTCCACGCCACAGGGATCCGAGACAAGGGTCTGGATTGGACAACCTCCTTCCTCTTCGGCAGAACTCAGAGCGTCCGCCTCCCCTCATTCCGTTCCAAAGCCTCTGAGATTATCTGCGGCGAACCCCAGGGATCCTGCCACAGCCCAACGCTGTTCAACATTTACATGGCCCCACTCGCAAACGTAGCCCGACAACGCGACCTCAACATAATCTCCTACCCCATCGACACTCAGCTGATCCTCTCCCACACCAAGGACCCCATCACCACCAAAGCCAACCTCCACGAAGGAATGAAGGCCGTCACCGACTGGATGAAGACCAGCCGTCTGAAGCTGAACTTGGACAAGACGGAGGTCCTCATCCTCGGCTCCAACCCTTCAGCCTGGGACGACTCCTGGTGGCCGACTGCACTGGGGGCCGCCCCGACACCCACTGACCACGTCCACAACCTGGTAATCATCCTCGACTCCACGCTCTCAATGACCAAGCAAGTAAACGCTGTCTCCTGCTCCTGCTTCAACACCCTCCGCATGCTCCGCAAGATATACAGATGGATCCCGACAGATACAAGAAAGACAGTCACCCAGGCCCTCGTCACCAGCAGACTAGACTACGGAAATGCCCTCTATGCGGGTGCCCCGACCAAGCTCATCAAACAACTTGGCACGGCTGTTCCTCGACGTACCACGCCACGGCCACATCACCCTCCACCTTAGAAAACTGCACTGGCTCCCCGTCAACAAGAGGACATCCTTCAAGCTCCTCATCCACGCACACAAAGCACTCCACAAGACCGGCCCAGCCTACCTCAACAGTCGGCTCTCCTTCTACATCTCCAAGCGCCAGCTACGCTCCGCCGACCTCTCACTGGCCACAGTCCTGCGCATCCAAACAACAACCACCGGTGGGAGATCCTTCCCCCACCTCGCCGCCAAGAAATGGAACACCCTCCCACTGAGCCTATGACAGACCCAAGACCTGCTGACCTTCAGGAGGATACTCAAGACCTGGCTGTTTGATCAGTAGTTCCCCCCACCAGTGCCTTGAGACCCTCATGGGCATTTAGTGCGCTTTAGAAATGATTGATTGATTGATTGATTGATTGATTGATCCACGGAGCAGCAGCAATGCATCACTGCCAATCCTTGCAGCATAGGCAACGCATCAGTTCTGATGTGCGCAGCAGAGGCAATGCATCAGTTTGACAGCAGATGTATTGGGTCCTCTGGGACAGCACCTTAGGCCAACTTCATAGGCTCCAGATCTCAGGTGTACCACTTGGCAGGGCAGACTCACAGATGACAGAGTCCAGGTGCAGAAGCAGTCTTTAGGGTCTCTGAGACTTTAAATCAGGAGGCCATCCAGCTAGCTGTTTAAGTCACTCTGAGTTCAAGTGATGCAAGTCCCGTCCTTTTCACCCAGGCAGGGGAACAGACAGGAGGGCAGCACAGCAAGAGAGGAGTCCAACAAAGCAGCAGTACAGTAGAGAGGCAGTCCTTCACCAGCAGAGCAGTCCCTCTTCCTGGCAAAGCCTTCACAGTTGCAGAAGTGTATTGAAGTGGTGATGTCTGAGGTCCAGTACATATACCCAGGTATGTCTTTGAAGTGGGGGAGACTTCAAAGACATGCCTTTGAAGTGCACCAAGGACTCCCCTACCTGCCTTTGCTCCAGACTCGCTACAGGGGGTATTCAGCCCTTTGTGTGGGGACAGGGCACATACTTTTCAGGTGTAAGTGAGGCTGGGTCGAGCTTCTCCCTCCCATCCTGCAGGATAGCTGATCAAGTCACACCTATGCCCCCATTGTTTTTGGCTGTCTAAGGGGAATACTGAATGCACAACTGTCACCTGCCCCAGATATGTGGTCAGAGACAGGCAGCAGGCACCAAATGGCTAAATTAAGACAATTCCAACTTTCTAAAAGTGGTATTTTCAGAACCGGAATTTAAAATTCGACTCCACCATAAGTTTGAATTTTAAATTGTGAATCCAGAGACATCAAACGTAGAAAGTCTATCTCTTCAATTTGGAAATTGCATTGAGATAATGGAATAGGATCATGCCAGTGTCATCCTATGGGAGAGATAGGCCTTAGAGCAGGGAAAAACACATTTGAGAGTGTTTCACTACCAGGACTTGTAAAACTTAAAAGTACATATCCTGCCTTTTAAATACATTGATCACAGCCCTCTGGGTTGCCTTGACTCTGAGCCTACCTTAGGGGTGATTTATAAGTAAAAAAAGGAAGGTTTGGGCCTAGCGAAACATTTATCTTACCAGCTCAAAATGGGAGTGTAAACTGCACAGTGTACACAGGTTCTTCAGTGGCAGGCCTCAGCCATGGTTAGATGGCTACATAGGTTTATTGGCACAATACGAGGTTCAGTCCCACTAGTACCCTTTAATTTACAGGCTCTGGGCACATGCAATGCACTTTACTATGGTCTCATAAGTAAATTAAATATGCCAATTGGGGTTGTGCCAATATTCCATTGCTTAGGGGAGAGAACATAATCATTTTAACACTGGTTAGCACTCGTAAAGGGCACGGATTCCTAAAGCCAGAAAATACAAGGTAAAAAAATTGGAGGAGGTAGGCAAAAGAGTTGGAGGGACGATGAGCCTAAGGGTGTTATGTCTCACAAGTAAAGATAGCTATGCCCTGGGCTATTATGACTGAATACCTATGGGCGAATATAGCCCCCAATGGACTCCTTGTCACAGTGGCCCGCATAATCCCGGAAGATCTCATCTTCAGAAAAGAATGGAGTCAAATTGAATGGAAGTGCACGCAAGATTGGCTCATTCTTATCATTCATGAAAGAGAGGGGTCCAAAACAAACCAAAGGGTAAGAACACCAAGTTCAAAGACTTAAAACAGGGAAACCTTTTGTGTTTTATATATCGATGGCATACCACATCAATCAACTTGCAATCATAAACCACACATGCACAATCAAATAGCACCCTAGGAGCTGAAGAATACAACATCAAAATCATGTACAAATGCATTTATTAAAAAGATCCTCTTACCAACATGAATTCATTTGCGAAATTTAAAACCATGTGTAATAATCACATAGGAATCCATACATTGTTTTCAAGCATAATAAAATACACAAATGTGATGAACAAATTTATACACACAAAAATTCAACAGTATAAAAGTTATGCTAATAAAATAAATAATACACAAAATAATAAGCAAAAACATGGGAGGTTATATCTTTTGTCAACACACTATATACGATCAATCTTCAATAAGCCCTTTTGTTATAATTTTTCAATCCTGGTAAATTCAGGCTTAGGTATACTTAAGAGATCTACTTAGTGTTGACGTTGATATGAATCAAAACAACCGATGATTTAGACAAGCAAAGCGAGGCGTTTCGGTGGCATATGATACTTTCCACCTTCCTCAGGCTAACAATAGTTGTTTGATAAATCTCCCCACGATTAATCGATAAAAATTCGGGGATTCTCGGAGGACAACAATCTCTTCCAACTTGCAGCTCTAATGTCCACTGGTGATACACGAGCACATCAATCAAGATAGCAGGAGGCAACAAAACTCACCCTCAAAGCGACAAATCTCCCAAAGCTCGATATATCACAACGAATCCAAATCAAGGGGAATGTACCGCTCGAAAGTTGCCTCAAATAAAAGGACACTGTTAGAACCAAAGGCCTGTTAAATACACTTCGGGCTGACCTTGGACCCCACGTAGTCGTTCAAGTCTTGTTTAGATAAAAGATAATGACCTCAGCCGGGACTCACAGGTCTCCAGGCTTCATGCGCCACTCTTAGCGATAAAAGAAGGTTCTTTTATCACTAAGAGTTGTGCATGAAGCCTGGAGACCTGTGAGTCCCGGCTGAGTTAATTATCTTTTATCTAAACAAGACTTGAACGACTATGTGGGGTTCAAGGTCAGCCCGAAGTGTATTTAACAGGCTTTTGGTTCTAACAGTGTCCTTTTATCTGAGGCAACTTTCGAGTGGTACATTCCCCTCGATTTGGATTCGGTGTGATATATCGAGCTTTGGGAGATTCATCGCTTTGAGGGTGAGTGTTGTTGCCCCCTGCTATCTTGATTGATGTGCTCGTTTACCACCAGTGGACATTAGAGCGGCAAGTTGGGAGAGATTGTTGTCCTCCGAGAATCCCCAAATTTTTATCGATTAATCGTGGGAAGATTTATCAAACACCTATTGTTAGCCTGAGGAAGGTGGAAAGTATCATATGCCACCGAAACGCGTCGCTTTGCTTGTCTGAATCATCGTTTTTTTCGATTCATATCAACGTCAACACTAAGTAGATCTCTTGAGTATACCTAAGCCTGAATTTACCAGGATTGAAAAATTATAACAAAAGGGCTTATTGAAGATTGATCATCTATAGTGTGTTGACAAAAGATATAACCCTCCCTGTTTTTGCTTATTATTTCATGTATTATTTATTTTATTAGCATAACTTTTATACTGTTGAATTTTTTGTGTATAAATTTGTTCATCACATTTGTGTATTTTATTATGCTTTAAAACAATGTATGCATTCCTATTTGATTATTACACATGGTTTTAAATTTCGCAAATGAATTCATGTTGGTAAGAGGATCTTTTTAATAAATGCATTTGTAACTGATTTTGACGTTGTATTTTTCAGCTCCTAGGGTGCTATTTGATTGCGACACGTGTGGTTTATGATTGCAAGTTAATTGATGTGGTATGTCACCTATATATAAAACACAAAGGGTTTCCTTGTTTTAAGTCATTCTTATAATTAGCACTACCAAATGTCTGTCCGAGGCTCTTATCATCAAAATCAATATAGCCGAAAATGGACTGAAGACTAACATTAGCATTTCATCATTTAAGTCCCGACTCTCAGAGATGAACACAGAAATGAACAAACATAAGGACTACCTTATGCAGAAGAAAATCAACAAACTCCTGAAATACATCTAGAACTATGAAAAAGAAAGGATCTATCCCTACACCTAAGAAGACTATCCAACACCAACCAACGACACATCCTCTGATGACAGTGCCTCTATCTCCACCAGGTCAAGCAGCTCCAACAATACCTCATGCAATGGGACAGGAGAAGCAACCAAGGAGGACAAGGACTACTTCCTACACCACCAATGTACAGCTATCATCAACCAGAATACCCAGTAGCGCCACGACTGTGGTACCCCGGTTTTCATGGACCACCGCCTCCCTTCCAACAATAATACCAGCACCAACAACCCTATCCTTTTTGGAACAGAGGCAGGGGCAGAGGAAGAAGAAGAAGGAGAAATTACCAAAAACAGGTCCAATGGATCGACCCTGGAACCAGCGCCAAACCAGGAACCAGACGACAAAGAAAAACTAGTTGTCAACATGTTGTGTAGGCAACTAACCAACGACAAAGTAGCAGTACTACGGAGGGGACTTGGATTTGTCCCTACTCCCAAAGAAGATCGCTTCAAGCTCACTGGAGAACTTCACACCTTCTTCAGGTTACTAAGACTACGTTAATTTTTCAACAATCGGGTCAATGACCGGGACCACACAACTACAGCAGATTCAGGCCTCAGGAATCCATCCAGATTTACATCTAATGCAGCTGTAACTCCAAGCAAAATTCTTAGCTTTGAGAAGGCTGTCCTTAAGGACATTAACAATATTCTGCCCAGAACTCCATTTGATAACCTACCATCAAGAGAAAGAAGGGCCATCATGGACCTCATTGATGACCCCCACATTGTCACAAAACCAGTAGACAAAGGTGGCGCGATTTTAATCCTTAACACTGATGACTATGACACTGAGCGCCACAGACAACTAACTGACACTGAATACTAAAAGAAACTGGACACAGACCACACAGAAGCCTTGACCAAACAAATACGAATCATGGTCAATGAGGCACTCACCAACAGCTGGATCTCTATAAAGGAAGCAGATTTCTTGGTCAAAACTACAACTACTACCCCTTACTTCTATCCTCTTCCAAATATTCATAAAAATGTCAAACAACCACCAGGTAGACCCATCGTGTCCGGCATCAACTCCTTACTGGAACCCCTGAGCCAATACTGTGACCACTTTGTGCAACTGTTGGTCCAGAACACACCATCGTTTTTGAAGGAAACTAAATAAACTCTTCACCTCATTGACAATCTCCCCAATCCACATGAGATCACCCTACCTGTCACATTGGATGTGGAGGCACTGTTCACCAACATCCCCCAAGAAGACACCATCACGGTAATTGAGGAAAACATCAGGTCATCAACGACGACCATACCAGTACCTGTAGACTTCATTATGGAATGTACATGAATAGCCCTCAAGAATAACGTATTTCAATAAAAAAATAGTTGTACCATCAAATACACAGAACTTCCATGGGCAGCACTTTTGCGCCGAGCCTGGCATACTTATACATGGCCTATTTTTAATCATCCCAGGTGCTGTGAACACCAATCCATACTCGACTGAGATCATACAATGGAAATGTTATATTGAATATATACTGGTCTTTTGGACAGGCACAGAAGATAGGTAGAGTGAATTCCCCAATGGCTCAATACCCAGGATCCCTACCTCAAATTCACCTTATCAAAATCCACCAAGGAACTCCCCTTTCCGGACCTCCTCATCTCACTGGACCACGGAAACCTCAAAATAAAAACATACAAAAAAATAACTGACTGCAACAGCCTTCTCCCTTTCAATAGCCACTACCCTAAAGCACTTCGGGATAACCTACCTTAAGGGAAACATTTTAAGACTGAGCAGGAACTGCAGCAATATTGTCGACTACGAGGCGCAAGCAGTAACCCTCGACAACAATCTCTGGAAAAGAGCTATCCTAAACAAGTCATCAGAACCGCAAAGAAGAGAGCACGCAACAACCACCTTGAAATGCTCTTGGAAACAAACACCAACACACAAGAAGATATAAAGTGTTACTACATTTAGCCCTACTTCCAATCAAACACTGGAACATTTTCAATACAGGGTACCTGCACTTGGAGAGCCCCAGGATTTCCTTTAAGAAGACACAAAACCTAAAGGATATGCTGATCCACACTAGACTGCAAATGAAAAAATCAACCAACCAGACCACCTTATGGGATCTTACATCTGTTAAAGGATATTACCTGTGTAGTAACTAATATGAGTACCTCCACTAGCCATACCAAGGACCTCCAGCTGGGCGTCCTGACTTGGCCACAATGTCAGCACACCAACTGCAGTAAACAAAAAGATTTCCTTTCTGTGTTTCTCAATTAATTCCCACAATGATGAAATGACCATCTAGTAACTATTCTGACACACCTTGAAACTTATTCAAATGCAAATAAGTTTCGGGTGTTTATTTTATTAAAAGCAGTATTTTTCTTTCTTTCATCAGAGTTAATATTTAAAAAAACTAATACATAAAATAGTAGCAACAACACAGTTTGAAGTATAGCTTCCTCAGAGCATACTAGTTTAATCTAATGATCCTATATACTAACATATTGTGCCTATCCTTTAGCATACAACCATATTCACATACACAAATGATAGGATGCAATGAATTATGAAATACAATTAATACAATACTAATAAAAGTTCCTTTTGTTGAAGCGTTTCGGTGTCTTTTTAGTTGTTTGAACACCTCCTTCAGGACAGATCAGTTAAAAAACATATCGTCTTCGATCTAAAAATAAATATATACAATTAAAATCACAAGTACCTGTGTGGATTATACCTATTATTTTATGCATTATCTGTACTCGAATTGTAGTTAGTATGTGTCTACTAGGATGTTCATTAAATGAAAGAATATATTCTCTTACATGAATTGTTAATTCTATGGCCTTCAAACATGCAGTGGTAGACCTTCTTCGTTACTTCTCAGGTTCTATATTGGTTGGAGTGTCTGTTCAATGGGACCTCCGTAACCTATGTAGTTAAAAACAGGGGGCTCACTATCAGTTTTAATTACTAATATTCCTGACAAATATCCCATTATCTCCTGATACTCGTACACGTACTTGGTGTGCAAAGGATATTATATCTTTTCCTTTTGGTTATGGATCCAACCGTCTTTCCGTAATGGTCCAAATTGGTGCCAATATGTAGATCGAAGGGTATTATTTAAATTAGGAAAACCTCAATCGATGTATTGCCACCTCATATGCTAGATGGCGATATATAGGGCACCTGTAAAGATGGAATAATGCCTATGAGGCGGCATCACTGTGGCCTACTTCTACAGTCTATTAATTCATTCCTCTAATCTGTTTATCACTTTTAACTTTTCCTTTCAATATTAGTAGAGAGCAGCTACGTTATATGATTTCGTTCTTTAAGCGTAATACACACTCAAAACCTTTTGATTGTGTATGATCAGATTACGCTTCGCTTATTAGGTATATTTCCTGTATACCTCCTGTATACCTCCACAGTTAAACTATGTTGTTAATAGATTGAACTGCGGGATCTCTCACTCGATTCCCTCATCCTCGAGACGATGCCAACCATATTAATTTCTATGGCGCAGAAAAATGTCAGTGGACTGCTTGCTTTCTCACCCCCTTATTAACTTCAACTCGGATCCTCTTCCAGCCGGCGATTACAATCCTTTTTTAATGGGCGCCATACTTGTAGTTATTCTAAGTAGTTTTTCAGAGATCGTCAGATACTGACGACAGGACAGCTAAATCCTTTTCCACGTTCTCAACTGTGTCTCAAAGACCACAAGCTTCAATATGTTATGTGTTCTTATATTATTACGCCTTCATGTGTTTAACATACACGTAAATTAAAGATAAAGTTTTATATTTTAATGGGAAATCGAGACATAATTGTTAGTCTTACTGTTTTATAAGTTGACTTTACTCAATAAGATTTCCTACCAATACTGTCTCGTATGTCTCCTAGATCTCCATACTAAGAACTATACATCTTAATGCGTGACTCGTGCGTATTCACATCTCTCTTGGATGCCATATTTGTAGTTTCTCATACCATTTATACCATTTATGACCAGTGACTTAAAGCTGTAACTCAATCACTTCTCGTATATAACATCATCTCTCCTTGTTCAGGGGGAAAGATGTAACCCCTGCCAAAGTATAAACATTAATAGAGTTAACCGTACATTGTATTCAGTGCTACCACAATTTATTATAATCATTACAGATTGTACCGGTAATGGGGCATCACGATGTTATAAAGTTACATACTGTTACAGCCAAAAATTATAAACACCATAATCGCATTTTTTGTCGCTTTTTTACATCAATAATTGCTTCTGAAAAAGTATGCTATTGCCCAATGTATACTAGGTCTAGTGTCATCTGAATGCAAGGTACAATTCATCCGATTGCTTCACTGGAGTTTGGGGCAGTATAACAGATATTAACCTCCCAAGTCCTCCAGCCCATGCATTACTCCATTACCATCTACAGTCCGCATGTTATCCCTAGACATTTCCTGAAACACATATGTGCATACAATACATTTCTATGGTTCAGTTAATTTCTTATACAGTTCTATTTATCATGTACAACAATGGTGAATTCCTTATATATCACATTAGCATTCCTTCTTTATACTTTACAATTAAGCACCCTTAAGAGTGGATTAGGTGCTACACATGTACATCTTAATTACTCAGATCTATCCGAGTTCACAGTGTCTTGTCTATCTGATCCTTCTTTCCCACTCTTCCCTATTATTCAGTCCCAGATAATAAGACTTAAATTTAGACATGAAGAATTGTTCTCTTTGTTTACGTTGTTTGTCCATGTCACCACCCCGTGCAGAGATTCAGATTTTTTCTAAAATCAACCATTTAAGGTTCTCCTCTTTATGGTTCTCCGAAATCCAGTGCTCAACTAGTGGTGCATTCTTTTTTTTATTTTTTTATTGCTGATCGATGTTCAGTGAGGCATAGACGTATTTCACGCCCAGTCTCTCCCACATAACCCTTCTGGCACAGACAAATTATTAAATAAACTACATTAGAAGTCCTGAAATTTACATGTTCATTTATCCAGTGCGAGATCCCATTAATCTCTATTCTGTCTGATTTGATGATATTCTTGCAATGAGTACAAGTACCACAGGGCAAATTGCCCCTGATTACAGTTAAATTCTTGATATTCATCTGATAGCCCTTCTTGGGCTCTCTGTAAGTTTGAACCAAGTGATTACGGATGGTCTTATTCCGCTTGTATGCATAAATGGGTTTCTGCAGCGGTATAGTTCCTGTCTTGTTCAATATAGACCAGAGCTTATTAATCAAATTTTTAAGTTTATGGCTTGTCCCATTGAAATCAGATACCATCACTATTCCCTGCGTCTCGTTGGTGATCTTATCACGAGGTTCAAAGAGACTATCTCTGTTGAAATATTTGGCCCTCTTATAGGCTTCTTTTATTAGTCTTTTAGGATAACCACGTTGGGCCAATTTATGTTTCAAAGTCTCCGCATGGACCTCAAACGTTTTTCTGTCACTACAATTACGCCTGATTCTCAGGAACTGGCTAAATGGTATCCCATCTTTCTGGCTCCTCGGGTGATAACTAGTGTTTTGTAGAAGCGTATTTCTATTAAGCATGGGCGAATTTTGCGAATTCGCGGATTTGCGAATTCGCAATCCGCAAAATTCGCGAATTCGTGCGAATTTGCAGATTTTATTATTTTTGCAAGTTTGCGGGTGTTCGCGGGGCACTTTGCGTGTTCGCGGGTGTTCGCGGGTGTTCGCGGGTGTTCGCGGGGCGCTTTGAGTGTTCGCAGGTTTTTTTTTTTGCCTGGTTAATCCCTGCCACCCTCTCGTTTTTTATGCCCTTCTGCCCTCTGTACCACTCGTTTCTGTGCCCTTCTGCCCTCTGCCCCACTCATTTTTTATCCCCTTCTGCCCTCTGTCCCACTTTTGTGCCCTTCTGCCCTCAGCCCCACTTAGAATGGCACCGGCAAGCTGTCAGCGCCATTCTAAAATAGCTACAGAGAGCTTCAACAGGAAGCTCTAATAAATAAAGTAAAGCAGGTGCTTGAGCTGGAGGTCAAATTAAGTTACACAATCATTAATCACCCCAAGTTTGGGGTGATTAATGATTGTGTAACTGAATTCGACCTTCAACTCGAGCACCTGCTTTACTTTATCTATTAGAGCTTCCTGTTGAAGCTGACTTTTGTAACTATTTTAGAATGGCTCTGGCAGCTTGCCCGCACCATTCTAAAAGAGTTACAAAAGTCAGCTTAAACTTTTGACCCAATCCGTTCTGCCCGCGGATTTTGCGGGAAATTTCCGAATCTCGCGGATTGCGAATGTACCCAAAATCCGCAAAATCCGCGAGCGGAACGGATTTTCCGCCCATGCTTAATTTCTATCCGATGGTTTAACAAATAGCTCTAAAATAAAATAAACAAACGAAACCTATGTGCATTTGAATAATTTTCAAGGTGTGTCAGAATAGTTACTAGATGGTCATTTCATCATTGTGGGAATTAATTGAGAAACACAGAAAGGAAATCTTTTTGTTTACTGTTTATATTACCCAGTCCTTTCTGGTTGATATGGGGAACTCTCTCTTTTTTGAAGCACACCAACTGCAACACAAAGAACTGCATATACCTAATCAGATGCCAATGCAACCTGACCACCAGACAAGTCAGAACCCGCATTAATGAACACAAAAGCAACATCCGCTGCGGCCACAGTACAATAAAATTGAGCACCCATTTCACTGAACACAACCACCCACAGATCAACTCAAATGTACTATCCTGGAAGCCAACACAGCTTGGAACACCTCCACCCTGTTCCGTAAAGAACAGTGGGTGTTTAAATTGCGTTTTATTGTCAATGGGCTGAACGATGAGATCCCTTGGATAGAATTACAGACTTGAACCATCCATCCTAAGTAATTCTTCATGCCTTACATGTGTGACCATTAACACACACCACAAACGTTGGGAACCCACACGGACATCATTGTCTCTTTTTCTGTTCCTAGTTCATGACTATGATGTCCTTTGTTCATAGTCTCTCTCTATTTACTGCTACAATGCACTTTTATGACATCACAACAATGCTTAGGCCTTCAACTAATTTCACTTTAGTACTGGTCTTTTCCGCTGTCAAAACAAACACAGCCAAACATTGCAATATGTCAATCCTCCTTACGTCAATTATGCACTTGCTCGTTACGTGCCCCTTTTTTCCACGACTATGCCCCCTCTTGGTGTAACCACATAACTAGGGTAATACCCCTTTTGTGCTTCGGCCATTTGCTCTTGCATTTTACATACCATACCAATACCAACAGAAACACTATCCCAATATGGCATCCTAACGAGCCAACAATACTGTTGCCCATGACGTGCACCATGCACTTTTTTTCCACATCTGTGCTATATATCACGACTGTGCCTTTTATTCACATAACTAGGGTAATACCCCTTTGGATACATGCCATCACAATCAAGTGGGGCACCCCTGCCACCCTTTAACAACCTTTTTTCCTGTAAACCCATCGTCAAGAAACCCATTGTAAGATGGCACCCTTTTTCCCCAACATGCTCACGTGACTACCTTGTCACATGCCCGACACACCTAGACACACCCTGCATCCGCAAACAAGCACCCGGCACAAATACGGACGAGCTGCAATGAACATCCTCTGAGGCGGTGAGAGATCGGGTAGGTTAATACACCTGCTGGATTCTACGTAACTATTATGAAGGCAATACCTCAACCGAACTTCATGGGACATTATACCGTTTTTGAATACGTAAGCTCGAACCACTCTAATTACCTTATGTCAGCACAGTGTGACCAGGTCTTGCGATCAGTGGTCAAATCTATATGCGTATTCACTCATGCAACTGCCAAGAGCCGCATTGGGGTTTTACTACTGCTCTAATTTAGTTTGCACCGATCATAGAGTGATATACCTTGATAAACCAGAGTGATTGATTCATGACCTCAGCATTCTTTAACAAAATGCAACTATATGTTTGTTTGTCTATACCATTGTGATTATGACATTCTGTACCACGTCATGATTTCAACAATTTTAAACAAGATGTCTCTATGTGTTTGTTCGTTCTCTTGAACACTGTCACAAAATTATGTATAATGATAGTCCACATCTGCTTCCCGGTAAACACACCACTGGGTGATAAGAGTAGTTGGCAATTACACGAGTACACAGTCCACCAATGGGGGACCTCAGCTCCACACAGATCTAGTACCCTACTATAGGGTTTACACTAAACTGTATTTTCTACATTTCTCTCACCTTGTTCTTTTGACGTTGCGGATTATATCATTCTACCAAAATAGCACTATGACTATTTACCAGGCCACCACACTGCACTAGCACTCACATCACTTTCTACCTTGGTCCTGAAGAAGAGCATAGGATCTCCCCCTGAGACTAGGATACTGCACGAAACATGTTGACTTCAAACATGTCCACAATGGACATGACACTTGTCTAGCTACCGGGGGGCATTAATACCCTCTAGCAGCACAGGTTTTTTTATTGATGACAGAGGGATTATTTCTTATTTAACCTATTATTCCCCTCCTCCAGCCATGTTTTAACACTGCACAGGACACCACTCTGACTCAGACCCGCACACACCTTTACAGCTTTCTCACTCAAAAGATCTCTGATAAAGTGACCCTTCGTAGGACCCGTAGGGCTTTGCAGCGCTGGCCCGATGAGGAGCACCGCCATATGATGAAGCATCACATCCTTCGGGGTGTGTGAGGGCACTAAGACAAGGACACACTGTCCCCTGTCTTTATATTAAGAGAACGACTGTCTCCTCCTCTTCCTATCACATTTATTTTTTCATAGGAACTGTGCCTCCCCTGTAAAACGACTCTACGTTTAGGGGCACAAGTCACTGGACCTAGATTCAGCTCCTTGTCCACCCTCCCCAATTATTTGTGAGGTTTCACAAGCCCTCAAACTGGAGTAAAGTGAAAATGCAACACAATAAAATCACAAACCGTTTTAGAATAATAGAGTAAGTTTAAATACAGAAAATGACAGCAAAACAACAAAAATTCAATAAGTAGAACTGTAGTTATGAGTTTTTAAAGATTTAGATGAAAATAGCACCAAAAAGAACAAAATGCCACTGGAAGGTATGCAGATGTACTGGACCAGGTCAAAGTCAGCCCAACCACGAGGGAGTTTTGGCTGTATACAGGAATGAGGTTTATCCCAGTGATTAGTTGACCTTCTCTGAGTCTAAGTCTATTTGAGGGGCCTCAGCTAATGTTTCAAGTTCCTGCAAAGAGATAAGTGTCAGCAAGAGGAGCAGATAGCTGCTGGAGCTTCTTGTAGTAGGATACTCAAGCAGTCGTTGTTTGGCGCAAAGAGTAGGTTGTCTTGGGAATCTTTGCGTTTTCAGGAGACACAGCAACCTGTGCTGTTGCGAGGAATCTACTTGAGGATGGTAAAGAGCCCTATACTTTTGATTATTCACCTGTAGTTGAGTTTTGTAGCAGGAGGAGTAATTCTGATGTCAGCCAAGGGTCTAGGACCTGGGAGGCACCTCTTAGGCATCAGGACTACCTCCAACAGAGGACAGCAGCAGGGATTCAGACAGGTGCAGTTGGTTCAGCTGGACAGGTGCAGTTTAGGCCTATGGACGCCTATTGTGTCCCTCTAGCTCAAACAGGAGGTCAGTCAACTGACCCTTAGAGCCACTTTCGGGGATCCTGGGTACAAGACAAGTGCGTCCAGTCTTCCCTCTAAATCTTCCTCATGTCAAGGAGTGTTCTGATGAGAGGTTCTTAGGGTGCAATTTTTTATAACCAATGCCAGTGTGTGGGTGGGGGATGCCCCCTTTGTTTTACATTCCCTCTTTCCAAGGTATAGCTCCAATATGTCTATAGGGACAACGATAGGCAGGTGTAGGTGAACGCTTCATTTGCCAGTTTCAGGGTGGGCAGCTTTAGAAGTCATGAAGGGAGTACAAACAGTCCTCACAATGGGCCAAGTACAATTCTGAGGCAAATCTGCTGAGGAGGGGGAAGACCCTGCCCTCCACCATAGGCCCTTTTGTCCTTATGTATAAAAGGAATACACAGCACACCACAGATGAGAAATTTACAGTTCCTGGACACTGGCAGAAGGACACATTTAGGTTAGGCAGAAATATACCAAAGTGGAGAAGTGTGGCTCAATGATTAGAGCGGCAGACCCTGAAGCAGAGGTCTAGCCCGGGACCAGGGTTCAATTCCCCGCCTCGGCGGGTCTTGGGCTCAAAATTCCTCGGACCTGATAATTCTCGCCTTGGTGCCTATTCCAATCATGGAGTCCCACTCTGCAACTCTGGGAAAGAGCTTGCTTAATCTCCACAACGGCCCCCACAACGCTAAGGATGCCTGGCCTCCACCTTGGGGGTGCCCAGGAGTGGACGCCTCACAGGGAAAGCCAGGATGGGTTCCACAGCGGTATTCGTACAAGCGCCTTGAGACCCTTGCGGGTGAGTAGTGCGCTATACAAGTATCAATTTACAACTTTCTAAAAGTGCCATTTTCAGAATAGTAACTTATAATCTAACTGCACCATTAAAGAGGATACTAAATTCCAATGCCAATGAGTGGATGAAGTATTTCTCTACCCTTTTCCAAACGTAAATTATGACTTATTAAGAGTAGTAAGGTAACTTAGTGTTATTCTTCAAATGAGATAGTCTTGCTGCAGTGAAATTTGACTTTAGGAGTTGGGGTGGTGTACGGCTGCTGCCATTTGCCTAATACCTTTGTGGAGAATTTGCCTGAACTTGCCTGAACCATCACAGCTCTTTGCTTGCTTCCCGCTGCCGTTGCCGGTCCCCCTCCGTTGCCGCAAGCCTCCTGACATTTGGCGTGGTCGCAGAGAGGGGGGACTATAGGTCCCAGCAGTCCAAGCGGCAGGAAGCCGCCAACACCTAGTCCGTGCCCGGAGGCGCTTAAAATCCGAGGGGAGCTTTGACAGAGCGGTTGGTGTACCGCTGCTGCCATTTGCCTAATACCTTCGTGGAGAATTTGCCTGAACTTGCCTGAACCACAGCAGCTCTTTGCTTGCTTCCCGTGGCAGGTCCCCCTCCGTCGCCGCAAGCCTCCTGACATTTGGCGCAGTCGCAGAGAGGGGGGGACTAGAGGTCCCAGCAGTCCAAGCGGCAGGAAGCCGCCGACGCCTAGTCCGTGCCCGGAGGCGCTTAAAATCCGAGGGGAGCTTCGCGTCGCGGGCTAAGCCCGGGCAAAGGGCGGGTCATCTGTGGCCATCCGGGGCCAGAGGAGGCCGGGCTGGGCCACCCCCCTAATTTTTATCATCGTGGACTGGGACTCAAACTTAGCTAAGTGATCTGGAAAGTTATTAATACATTATTTCCCCTTTGTATGTTTTAGTGTGGGAGTAACAGCCTATCTTGGCACCCATAAATTACACGTATCTGGTCCGGTTAAAATACTGTACTGTTGTGTTGCTATTGTTATTCCATTGGCACTTTAAATAATTATTAATCCCTGTGGTGAACAATAATGGTGCTTAACGCAGGGAAGGGGAGGAAAGCTGTGCCAGGTAGCATTGGAGGAACAGTTACTGGAACTTTGGACCAGTTTATCACGAGAGCTGCGGTTGTTTTAGAACGCGAAATAGCGTTAACGGAAAAAAGATTATCATTAGAGCCCATTTTTTTTAAAAGATCATCGTTGGGCACGATTAGAGAAGCCGTAACACCTGAGCAGCTATCAGTGTATTAACCTAAGGGTGATAATTGGTCGGACACCAGCACAGAGTCAGCTAGATTAAATTCTACTAGGGATAGCATAGCAACTTTGGGAAACAGGCAGGGAGAGATGAGTACTCCTACCGCACCTAGTACTTTGATTGATCAAAGATCTAAAAAGGATACAAATGTACTCAGGAAGTCTGGGAAAAGAAAGCGTGGGGGAGGCGTACAGAAGGGTAGATGCCCAAAAGTTATTAAAACTACTAAAACTATTAATCCAGGGGGGAGTATAACTAAGCCCACCCAATTGTCAGTTAACAACGTGCCCCCTCGGCTGCCTAACAAAGATCAAGGCAAACAAATATTTGAGTTGCCACAGTGCCCCCCACTGGTAACTCAAATTCCTTATGGTCTCCTGGGACAGATAGAACATCTAATGAAGTCACTGATGTTACCCCTATTTGAAAGGATAAAATTAATTAATCAAAATTTGGGGAAACTAGAAAGAACTGTAATGGCTAACTTAAACACATTGGAAAAAGCAGTGAGTACCATAATAGACTCTGATTCCACAGTACAAGAAATAATAGCCCCAGAACGTAATGGTACTCTAATAGGTACCCCACAAGAAAAACAATCTACACTGAATGGGCAACTAAAACATAATGATAATGGGGGTATCACAGAGGTAAAAAAGATAAAACTATTTAGTGATGAGGGAGTAGAAGTATCTGGGAGGATGGTTGGAAAGGAGTTGGCAACCTCAAAACTAGTTGGAGAGGTATTTTTTATTTATTTTATTTATTTTATTTATTTATTTTAAAAGTTTTATATAGCGCTGGCTAGACCCGGAGGTATCAGAGCGCTTTACATGAGCATCAAATCATAGTTACAGGTTACATCGTTACAAAGGTTACACAGTTCCTAGAGCATGGCAATATAGTTATTTGTAAGGTCGAGAAAAACAATAAGCACAAATACGTAAGGGGAAAAGAAGGCAGGGTGAGAGATTCAGGGGTGGGGTTGGAGTAGGGGAATTAGACAGATAATGAAGGTGGGAAAAGAGGAGGGGAGGGTGAGAGACACAGGATGGGGAGAAGAGGGGAAGGGTGAGGGGGACACCAACTGGTAGACGAGTCAAGGCAACGTCCAAAGTCCAGTAAGCTGTGATCCCAAGGGAAGTGGTATCCCTTCCCTATCTCTATTGTGAGAGGTTCCCTTTACGCAGTGGGCTCTCTCAGAGAGGTCTCTGAGATTCCGAGGCCTACATACTGGATCCTTCCCCAAAAAGGGGAGAGGGAGTGCTTTGGCAAGGGGTGACATACCATACCTCAAGTAGGAGTGGCTCCCTTGGCACAGTGGACTCACTCAGCGGGTTCGGTGAGACTCCAGAGTATAAATATTGGATCTTTCAACAACAAGGGGAGAAGGAGTGCTTTGTCAAAGGGCACAAAGGACAGGGGGTAGACAGAGTCGCAGGCAAGGGGAGAGATTCAGGGGAGAGAGGATAGGAGCTAGGGAAGAGACAATAAGGAGAGATGAAAAGAAGTCTGCCTAAAGACCGACTGGGTAGGTGACGACCAAGGAGGGAATCCAAGGCCCATCTCCCCTATAACTAAACCAAGTAGCCCCATCGGGCATCAGACAGAATAGTTCAGTCTCAAAACATTGAAGAAGATCAACAAGTAAACATTAAATCAAATAATCAGCAATACAATTAAGGGAGGAGTAAAAGGCGAGAAAACGTAGTGGGGGGTAGGGGAGGAGAGGGAGTGAGGATAAGGGAAGAGACAACCATAGAGACTAAAGGAAGTCTGTCAAAGGTTCAAAGAAAAACAGGATGGGGACAAAGGGCTAGGGCATGTGAGGGCAGAGGACAGAGACTGGAAAGAGTGGGAGTGGAGAGGGGGGGAAGGTTGCATAATGTTTGAACAGACACAGGTATCTCCTGCCTGGGGGCTGTATTGTCTTGTTTGAGAATGCGGGCAATGAGACTCTGTTCATCCCCGATGGGTGAAAAAGCTGGCGTAAGCGAGTCCTTTGTTTCCTAGTTCATGTCTTTATTGGTGGCCATTTTGGGGTCAGGCAGCCCCTTCTCAGTCGTGCGAGCTGGGGCTTTACAACTGTTGCCGGTTTCCTGGGTAGCGCCATAGTTAATATGTGGTACACCATGATGCAGAGGCGTCCTTCCGTGAAGCAAATATTACTTGTATGCTGCAAGTCAATGTTGCTTCACTTAAGATATCTTTGTGTTGCTATTCAGTTTAAAACAAAAGATGCAAATCCCACACATTATTTCAGCTTTTTTGAACAAGCCAGCTAGGAAGATGGTACACCCAGCAGAGGAGCCATCAAGGAGGGGCGCTATTGCCTGAACCTAGACGCTCCTTTTTTTTTCCCATAATCACCTCCGTTCCAATTTGGGTGGCTATTGACCCTCCTCTCCCGGGGGCGCTACTAACCTCTGGCGCCGGCCAGAGCGTGAAAAAAGAAGCATCCATGTATTGATCTACCCCCAGACTCTGCCCCATATACTGTGATATTGACAGGGGTACCAGAGATTCAACAGGATAAATTAGAAACCCACAGGGAACTGAAAAATAAAGTTATATTCTGGCTTAATAGCAATAGATCACTTCCGGGCTATACAATCGCGGAAATTTTGCATGTTAGAAGGGTGAGCTGGCTGGGACGCAGACGTAAGGATCAGGAGGAGGACTGTATAATTGAGAACTTTATGAATCCCAGGGTGGTAAGGTTCATATGCGAGGGGAAAGAATATAGCGGGGAGGGTGGGATCCAAACCCTTGATTTGAGATATTTTTATCCTCGCTCAACGATTGGTACTCCACCCGTCTCCCGAAATAGGATAGATATGCCACATAGACGATCAAATATCGCACATAGACCAGAGTTTTGTCTTCCATTGTTTAATCGATTCGAGACATTCCATGGATTGGAGGGAGTCGATTGACTGAGATGTAGCGATATGGGCGCGATCTTAAATTTCCCCATTGTCAATGATAGCTTAAAACAGGATAAGGCAATCAACAGAGATGGTAACAGTTGGGTGAATCCAGGAATAGGCACAGAGTTCTCCGACAAAGACTGTCCTGGAATTATGGTTTACAATCACAATAAGTTGACCTTCTTAATAGTAGACAATCCAGGTGTAGGAGAGTAGGGTCTGCAATCCTATGATCACCCAGATTTTTTGCTTTTGTTTCACTGGTTTACGACTTTCTCTGGCTGTGGGCCTGCCAATCAGACCCACAGCCTGGCTGTTCTCTTTCTAAATTACGAGATGTACCCTAGGTGCATTTACCAATTGGTACTGGGCCACCTTATCAGACCCTGTAACTCCGGGCATAGGTGTACCCAGGGCCGCCAGGGGCTGCAGCATGTATTATGCCACCCCTGGCTGGCCTCCTAAATTTGACACAACTGGCTGCATGACAGCTGGGGCGAAGTCGTGTTATCACCCTTTGCTTTAGGTATAGTAGCTCTATATCTAACCATACAATGGACACCCGAGTTCCTATCAGTCACTCCTATGGCAGGCCTTGACAATCCTGAAGGCAGAGTGCATGGGCTCGTGTGAACTGTGTTCTGGCCCGAGCCGAGCCGGTTGCAGCTTGCGGAGAAAAGACCCAATGGCTGTTCCATGATAACGCGTACCACATCGGTAACTTCGGTGTCGCGTTATCAAGACATGTCGAGTAAGGTGTCATACGAATCGGGGTGCTGCCCTCTCACCAACCCTGGCGACGAGGTTAGCATTCCGCCCTTCTAGAGGGACACGACATGTACGTAACTGTGAACCCCGGTTAAAGTTAACGAAAGCCTCAGCTCCACAAAATGGATGCTGCCACCACAGACACGAGTCTGACCTCCTGCTGCTGGGAGTCCTTCCAGCGAGGAGCGCTTGGACAAAGGGTTTCCTGTTGAGGGCGGTGTTCGCACCGTCCCAGACAGGGTTTGTGTATTCTGGGTAGGTAGGGCTTTTGCGAGAAGGTGACTGCGGAGTGGCACCCCGGTGCTCACTACGCATCTGCCGGTTAGAACCAGTTCCAGGGGCGACAGCCCTGGCCTGGGGAAAGTCCGGCAGGGGAGAGGGGTGTAACTACCCCCCTTCCTGGTCCCACCCTTAGGGCAGGACCTAGTCATGTACCCACCCCTTTCTTTAGAATAAAGGCCGGAGCGGGGACCCTTCCAAATTAGATCATCTTTGAATCAAGAACTACTTTCTACGAAAGGACACTCAAGACTCTTCTCAAGATTTCTCCCTTGTGACTAAGGAGTAGTCACCCTGCATCAGCGGGCACCATCTAAGAACTCTGCGGTTTGCTGTAAGTCCTTCCTCAAGGAATCCGACGGCCCAGCTCGACGAGAACCGGCTTCCCTGGCACCTCTGACCTCTACCCACGTCATCAGCTCAGCTGTGATCTGTGGGTGCGACGAGACCTCGAGGGACCGGCCATCATCAGAACCTGCACGCTCTTAACCAGCACGACCATCGAGGTAACTCTCTGGTGAGTGCTCTGGGGTCTGAGAAGCCCCGACCCTGAGCCGCTCCAGCACCGAAGTGCAGTCTCCCAGCATCTCCACGATCTGCGTGGGGCCCTTCTGCTCGCTGCTCAGCACGTTGTCTGGTCACTAGCCGCTGGCTTGTGCCCTTCCTTGACGACGACCGACAAACACCACTGCTGGTCTGGTTGCTCCAGACTGGCCCTTGCTTCCATCTTTGCGAGAAGCACCCCGGACCCTCCTGGTCCACTCAAGACGCCATCTTAGGCCCACCACGTGGCCCTGAGACCTGCCAAGGCTTGTTGCCCCATCCTAGGCCCAGCGACGCCGACAGCATCATCCTCCGTGGGACAGCTCGCACCTCCACCGTGGTCGCCGACAACGCCTCCTGGTCCGTGAGACTGCAGAGCCTAGCGTCGCCCACTCACCTGGTCGAGGTGACGGCCAACCGGTGCCTTCCTGGTACCCTCTGACTACTGGCTAGTAGTACAAACTTGGTCCCCTCTGCTTTCAGGTTTCATCAATCTCCGATCCAGGCTTGGATCTCTACGAACTATTCATCACTGGTCGCCGGCCAGCAACTCCTTTTCTTCCGGCTCCTGGCTCGTCAGCGAAGACCCCGACGCCTGTAAGACTTGTGCAGCCGCAGCCCTCGTGGCTAGGTAACTCGGCATTTCGGTGCCTGCATAGCCTCTTTACTCTAGGGTCCCGAGTCCCTCGCTTCCGACTTGCCTTAACCTTTCCGTGTCCTCGGACACTTGTTTTAATTGTGCACTTGAAGTATTTGCTAAAGAGATTTGGTTTGTGCTTAGTACCCTGTCCTCATAAAGAGTACAGGGCTGTTGTGATTCTTAATAAATATACTGTTTATTTTCATAACACTTGTGTGATGTCCTTTCACTGGGTGTTCAAGGGGTACATGTGTGGTAAACAGCTGGCTTAACGCGCCCTCTCGAGTCTTTAGCCTTAGACTGCTCGTATCCACGCTACTAGGATAGCTGGTCTATAGGTTGACTTACAACCAAACACCATAAGGGTCGTTGGAACGATACATAGCGGTCGCTAGAATAGCGAACGTTGTATATCGGGCCAACTTCTCACATTGGTGAGCAGCGGTTGGGATTTGAGCTTGCTGTTGTTTTACCACACGTATCCTAAGAATATCTTGTTGAAAGATCGCACAAGTACTGTTAGTACATATAACTAAAAGCTTAGAATACTCTGAGTTCTACTGAACCAGCTGTTGTAGCTCCTCAAGGCTTAGCACACCTTGGCTACAACTCTTAGCAAGGGAACAGTAGGTAAACACATAGTGTAGGTAGGTGCATCACTTACACCACACTAGAAACAGTATGTCGGACAAAGGAGGAAACTCTGGGTCTCCCCTTGTGTCAGTTGACCCTCCACAGGTCATCCCTTCAGGATATACTGTGCTGAGCTTCAAGGAGTTAAGACGGCTGTGTCACTCCAGGAAGATCCAGCAGGGGTCTAACCCCACAACGTCCTTTCTGATTGGTCTCTTGGAGACTTATGATGCCAGAAGAGCTGAGAAACTTCGTAGCTCTTCTAATCCAGAAGGAGACATGCCTCCCCTCGAGGGAACCCGAGACGATCCTGACCTCATCCACCTCGCAACTGAGAACGAAGATGGGAGGAGGATGAGGATGAGGATCTCTCTGGGGACGAGGCAGATAAGGGACAGGTAGAAGTCATCAGACTAACACGGTCCAACTTAAGCAAACATGATAGTGGTACTGGGGGACCCCCGGCGCTACTGTCAGGTCCGCTTAACATTGGGAATGGACGAGCCAGATCTCTGTCAAGAGGCTCTGGCAGATCCCTTCAAACCAATGGCTCTCACAACTCTTCTCAAAGAGGGATGACGTCCCCTCAGAGGAGAGTGTACGAAGCTAAGGAAAGGGCAGCTAATCTGAGGATCGAAAGGGAAGAACTTGCCCTGGCCAAAGAAAAGCTTGCCTTTGCTAGAGAGCAACAGTTAAGTGGGGTAGTCCCCACTGGTGGCAGCAATGTACCTAGTAATAGGGAAAAGAGTTTCGATACGAAACACCTTGGGAAGATAGTGCCCCCCTTTAAACAAGGGGACGACATCCACAAATGGATTACTGCTCTGGAGAGGGCCTGCACTGTGCAGGGTGTTCCCCAGAATCAGTGGGCAGCTATCTTTTGGCTCTCCTTTGAAGGAAAAGGAAGAGACAAGCTCCTCACCACAAGGGTAGAGGACGCTAACAATTACCAAGTCTTGAAGAATACACTCGTTGAAGGGTTCGGCCTAACCACTGAGCAGTACAGGGTGCTGTTCAGGGATACCCAGAAAACGCAGGCTCAAGATTGGTCTGATTTTGTCGATTGTGCCACTAAGGCTTTTGAGGGATGGTTGCTGGGCAGTAAGGTTACTGATTACAAAGGATTGTATAATTTGATGATGAGAGAACAAATTTTAAACAATTGTCAGAACCAGTTGTTGCATCAGCATCTTGTCGACTCGGATCTGACCTCTCCCCAAGAATTGGGAAAGAAGGCAGACAGATGGGTTCGTACGAGAGTTAAACAGAACCAGGGCCAGAATCAAGGTGGTCAGAAGAAAGCAGACCAGAAGGGTAAAGATTCTAAGGGGGAACAAAATGACCAGAAGTCTTCGGCAGGTCCCCAACAACCCAAAGAGGGTGGGGGTCAGGCTCCCCAAAAGAAGAAAGAAGGCCAATCCAAAAGATGGTGCCAGTACTGTAAAAGTAAATCTCACTGGTTTAGTGAGTGCACCAAGAAAGGAGGAAGGCAGACTCCTGCCACTGCAGCCCCTAAGGCACCTGTGCCCCTTAGTACAGTCAGCAGTGGTAGTGCGCCTCCCAAGGGTTTAGTAGGGTTAACCCTGGGTTCTGAGGGGCGTGACAACTTAGTTGGCACACTCACTCAGGCTGTCCTTGTCAGTACAGGGGACGTGGACGTGTCCCCTGACGTAAGCCCCAATACTTTGGGCAAATACCGACAGACGCCTTTCATAAATGGAAAGATGGCTCAGGCCTATAGGGACACTTGTGCCAGCGTCACCATGGTGACGCCTAACTTTGTGGACCCTGGACAGATCATGCCAGGTACGGAATTCCTGGTGACCAATGCAAGCAATGTCACTACCAATCACAGTATGGCAATTGTAGCTTTCTCCTGGGGAGGGGTAACTGGCCAAAAGAAGGTTGTAGTTAGTCCAGACCTCCCAGTGGATTGTTTGTTGGGCAATGATTTGGAGTCATCACAATGGTCAGAAGTGGAGCACCGGACTCACATGGAAATGTTAGGTTTGCCAGCACATGTGTTCGCTGTGACTAGGTCACAGGTCAGGAAATGCCCCACTGAACAGGTGCTGGATCCTGGAACAACGGACCAGACACCTCCCAAGAAAAAGAGCGGTGGGGTTAAGGCTGCGCCTTCCCCCTTGCCCCAGGTCGTGGATCAAGTCTCAGAGGAGGCTGACCTACAGGAATTGAGGGAAACTGAGCCTAGGGAGTTCGAACTTGATCAAGTTGAATTCTTGGGCTCAGGGGGACCCTCAAGGGAGGACCTGGGGAAGGACCAGTTAGACTGCCCTTCTCTTGAACCCCTCAGACAGCAGGCTGCTGCTGAGGCTGCTGGGAACGCCACAGGTACCCACAAGGTATACTGGGAAGATGGACTCCTGTACACTGAGTCAAGAGACCCCAAGCCTGGCATGACCAGGAGGCTGGTCGTACCCTTGTCTCAGCGTGGTTTCCTACTTACCTTGGCCCACGAGATTCCCTTAGCAGGTCACTTAGGCCAGACGAAAACGTGGGACAGGCTTGTCTCACACTTTCACTGGCCTCACATGAACGAAGATACCAAGGAGTTTTGCCGCTCCTGTGTCACTTGCCAAGCCAGTGGTAAGTCAGGTGGCACGACAAAGGCCCCCCTTATACCAATGCCTGTGGTGGGGGTGCCCTTTGAACGGGTGGGGATCGACATCGTCGGTCCCATGGAACCACCAACAGCATCAGGGCACAAGTTTATACTGGTGGTAGTGGATCATGCCACCAGGTATCCTGAAGCTATTCCCCTTAGGACCACTACAGCTCCTGTTGTGGCAAGAGCCCTAGTTGGAGTGTTCTCCAGAGTGGGCTTCCCTAAGGAGGTCGTCTCCGACAGAGGTGCAAACTTTATGTTGAGCTACTTAACTGCTATGTGGAAGGAATGTGGTGTCAACTACAAGTTCACTACACCCTATCATCCACAATGCAATGGGCTTGTTGAGAGATTCAACAGGACCCTAAAAGGGATGATTCATGGACTACCGGAAAAGCTTCGGCGTAGATGGGACGTCCTGATCCCCTGCCTCTTGTTCGCCTACAGAGAAGTCCCACAGAAGGGGGTTGGCTACAGCCCTTTTGAACTTTTGTACGGGCATCCTGTAAGAGGACCCCTGTGTTTGGTGAAGGAAGGATGGGAGAGACCTCTCAAAAAGCCTGCAGCCAACATAGTGGACTATGTGCTTGGCCTCCGCTCGCGGATGGCTGAATACATGGAAAAGGCATCTGAAAACCTTAAGGCCAGCCAAGAACTCCAAAAAGCTTGGCATGACCAAAAGGCTGTCTTGACTGTTTACCAGCCCGGACAGAAGGTGTGGGTGTTGGAGCCAGTGGCCCCAGCAGCACTCAAGGACAAATGGTCCGGGCCCTACACCATCCTGGAGAAAAAGGGAGAGGTCACCTACCTGGTCGACCTGGGAACTCCCCGGAGCCCCCACAGGGTGCTTCATGTCAACAGGCTAAAAGCATATGTCGACAGGAAGGACATGAGTCTGCTCATGGCCCTAGATGAGGGACAGGAAGAAGAGAGTGACCCTCTCCCCGACCTGCTCACTCAGAATCCTGACGATGGCTCGGTAGATGGTGTTGTCTTTTGTGGCAGCCTCTCCGAACATCAACAGAGCGACTGTAAACAGGTTCTTCAGTCGTTCAGACATCTGTTTTCTCTAACCCCCAGTCAGACCGATTGGTGCACCCATGAGGTTGACACTGGTGACAGCTTGCCCGTCAAGAGTAAAATCTACAGGCAGCCTGATCACGTTAGAGACTGCATCAAGAATGAAGTGCAGAAAATGTTGGAGCTGGGAGTCATTGAACCCTCGGATAGCCCTTGGGCTAGTCCCGTAGTTCTAGTGCCGAAACCTCACACCCAGGGTGGTAAGAGAGAGATGAGGTTTTGCGTAGACTACAGGGGTCTCAATGCAGTCACTAAGACTGACGCCCACCCAATACCAAGGGCAGACGAGCTTATCGATAGATTGGCTTCGGCCAACTACTTAAGTACGTTTGACCTGACAGCTGGGTATTGGCAAATCAGGTTAGCTGAGGACGCCAAGCCTAAAACCGCATTTTCAACCCCTGGTGGGCATTATCAGTTCGTGGTGATGCCCTTTGGTCTGAAAAATGCACCTGCCACCTTCCAACGGTTGGTGAATCAAGTCCTTACTGGGCTGGATGACTTCTGTGCGGCGTATCTAGACGATATTGCTGTCTTTAGCTCCACCTGGGAGGATCACCTGGTCCACCTGCGGAAAGCGTTGGAGGCTCTGCAAGCAGCAGGCCTCACTATCAAGGCCACCAAGTGCCAGATAGGGCAGACACAGGTTGTATACCTGGGCCACCTTGTAGGTGGAGGCCAGGTTCAGCCACTGGAGAGCAAGATACAGTCAATCAGGGACTGGGCTCCTCCAACCACCCAGACTCAGGTTCGAGCTTTCTTGGGCCTGACTGGTTACTATAGGAAGTTTGTCAGGAACTATGGTTCCATCGTGACACCATTAAATGAACTGACAAGTAAGAAAATGCCAAAAAAGGTTCAGTGGACAGCGAGCTGTCAAAAAGCATTCGATGACCTAAAGCAGGCCATGTGCACGGCGCCTATCCTCAAGAGTCCGGACTACTCCAAACCATTCATTGTCCAAACAGATGCTTCTGAGTTGGGTGTGGGAGCTGTTCTTCCTCAACTGAACTTTGATGGTCAAGACCAGCCCATTGCTTTTATAAGCAGAAGGCTGACCCCTAGAGAGAAGAATTGGTCAGCTATTGAGAGGGAGGCCTTTGCTGTGGTTTGGGCCCTGAAGAAGCTGAGGCCATACTTGTTTGGCACTCACTTCAAGATTCAGACCGACCATAAGCCCCTCTTGTGGCTAAATCAGATGAAGGGTGAAAACCCCAAACTGCTTAGGTGGTCCATTTCCCTACAGGGGATGGACTTTACAGTGGAACATAGACCTGGTACTGATCATGGCAATGCCGATGGGCTCTCCAGATATTTCCACTTAGAACAAGAAGACTCACCTGGTCAAGGTTAGCTTATTGTTCCGACGTTTGGGGGGGGGGGTCACATGTAGGAGAGTAGGGTCTGCAATCCTATGATCACCCAGATTTTTTGCTTTTGTTTCACTGGTTTACGACTTTCTCTGGCTGTGGGCCTGCCAATCAGACCCACAGCCTGGCTGTTCTCTTTCTAAATTACGAGATGTACCCTAGGTGCATTTACCAATTGGTACTGGGCCACCTTATCAGACCCTGTAACTCCGGGCATAGGTGTACCCAGGGCCGCCAGGGGCTGCAGCATGTATTATGCCACCCCTGGCTGGCCTCCTAAATTTGACACAACTGGCTGCATGACAGCTGGGGCGAAGTCGTGTAATCACCCTTTGCTTTAGGTATAGTAGCTCTATACCTAACCATACAATGGACACCCGAGTTCCTATCAGTCACTCCTATGGCAGGCCTTGACAATCCTGAAGGCAGAGTGCATGGGCTCGTGTGAACTGTGTTCTGGCCCGAGCCGAGCCGGTTGCAGCTTGCGGAGAAAAGACCCAATGGCTGTTCCATGATAACGCGTACCACATCGGTAACTTCGGTGTCGCGTTATCAAGACATGTCGAGTAAGGTGTCATACGAATCGGGGTGCTGCCCTCTCACCAACCCTGGCGACGAGGTTAGCATTCCGCCCTTCTAGAGGGACACGACATGTACGTAACTGTGAACCCCGGTTAAAGTTAACGAAAGCCTCAGCTCCACAAAATGGATGCTGCCACCACAGACACGAGTCTGACCTCCTGCTGCTGGGAGTCCTTCCAGCGAGGAGCGCTTGGACAAAGGGTTTCCTGTCGAGGGCGGTGTTCGCACCGTCCCAGACAGGGTTTGTGTATTCTGGGTAGGTAGGGCTTTTGCGAGAAGGTGACTGCGGAGTGGCACCCCGGTGCTCACTACGCATCTGCCGGTTACAACCAGTTCCAGGGGCGACAGCCCTGGCCTGGGGAAAGTCCGGCAGGGGAGAGGGGTGTAACTACCCCCTTCCTGGTCCCACCCTTAGGGCAGGACCTAGTCATGTACCCACCCCTTTCTTTAGAATAAAGGCCGGAGCGGGGACCCTTCCAAATTAGATCATCTTTGAATCAAGAACTACTTTCTACGAAAGGACACTCAAGACTCTTCTCAAGATTTCTCCCTTGTGACTAAGGAGTAGTCACCCTGCATCAGCGGGCACCATCTAAGAACTCTGCGGTTTGCTGTAAGTCCTTCCTCAAGGAATCCGACGGCCCAGCTCGACGAGAACCGGCTTCCCTGGCACCTCTGACCTCTACCCACGTCATCAGCTCAGCTGTGATCTGTGGGTGCGACGAGACCTCGAGGAACCGGCCATCATCAGAACCTGCACGCTCTTAACCAGCACGACCATCGAGGTAACTCTCTGGTGAGTGCTCTGGGGTCTGAGAAGCCCCGACCCTGAGCCGCTCCAGCACCGAAGTGCAGTCTCCCAGCATCTCCACGATCTGCGTGGGGCCCTTCTGCTCGCTGCTCAGCACGTTGTCTGGTCACTAGCCGCTGGCTTGTGCCCTTCCTTGACGACGACCGACAAACACCACTGCTGGTCTGGTTGCTCCAGACTGGCCCTTGCTTCCATCTTTGCGAGAAGCACCCCGGACCCTCCTGGTCCACTCAAGACGCCATCTTAGGCCCACCACGTGGCCCTGAGACCTGCCAAGGCTTGTTGCCCCATCCTAGGCCCAGCGACGCCGACAGCATCATCCTCCGTGGGACAGCTCGCACCTCCACCGTGGTCGCCGACAACGCCTCCTGGTCCGTGAGACTGCAGAGCCTAGCGTCGCCCACTCACCTGGTCGAGGTGACGGCCAACCGGTGCCTTCCTGGTACCCTCTGACTACTGGCTAGTAGTACGAACTTGGTCCCCTCTGCTTTCAGGTTTCATCAATCTCCGATCCAGGCTTGGATCTCTACGAACTATTCATCACTGGTCGCCGGCCAGCAACTCCTTTTCTTCCGGCTCCTGGCTCGTCAGCGAAGACCCCGACGCCTGTAAGACTTGTGCAGCCGCAGCCCTCGTGGCTAGGTAACTCGGCATTTCGGTGCCTGCATAGCCTCTTTACTCTAGGGTCCTGAGTCCCTCGCTTCCGACTTGCCTTAACCTTTCCGTGTCCTCGGACACTTGTTTTAATTGTGCACTTGAAGTATTTGCTAAAGAGATTTGGTTTGTGCTTAGTACCCTGTCCTCATAAAGAGTACAGGGCTGTTGTGATTCTTAATAAATATACTGTTTATTTTCATAACACTTGTGTGATGTCCTTTCACTGGGTGTTCAAGGGGTACATGTGTGGTAAACAGCTGGCTTAACGCGCCCTCTCGAGTCTTTAGCCTTAGACTGCTCGTCCTACGGAGTCAGGGTGGTATCCTACGCCGACGACACTCAGCTGGTGTTTTCCTTTCGGGACCACTCGGACTCCGCATTCCTAAACTTTCGTCAATGTCTGAATAACATCAGCAGCTGGATGACTACGAACCATTTAAGACTGAATGCAGATAAAACAGAGGTTCTGTTTTTTAATCAGAAAACCTCTATTCCCTCGCCTTGGTGGTGGCCGACAGCTCTCAACCCCGCCCCAACCCCGGTTCGCTCGGCACGGAATCTGGGTTTCCAATTTGATGACTCCCTGTCATGTAAAACCCAGATTAATAAGGTTACATCTGCCTGCTTCATGAAATTACGGATGATAAAAAAGATCCTCCCGTACCTTCCCACGGACTCCCGCCGCACAGTCACCCAGGCCCTTATCACGTCCCACCTGGACTATGCGAATAGCCTCTATGCAGGAGCCCCGCAGTACCTGGTCGGCAGGCTGCAGATTGTCCAGAATGCTGCGGCCAGGCTGATCGGTAACATCCCCTACCGTCAATCTGTTTCTGCATATCGAAGGCAACTCCACTGGCTCCCTGTGGCCAGCCGCATTCAGTTTAAGGTCCTCACCCTCACCTATCGAGCCGTCAACAACTTTGGTCCTAATTACCTGAAAAATCGGGTCTCGATATCCTGCTCCACCAGATCATTGAGATCCAATGACCTCCGCCTCCTCATCTCGCCCCGCTTCAGACTTTCCAGAACCGGTGGCAGAGGTTTCGGTGTCATTGCTGCCAGACTTTGGAACTCCCTCCCTCTTGAGCTGAGGTTCTGCCCCTCTGAAACTGTCTTCCGAGCCAAGCTCAAAACCTGGCTCTTCTCCGGACTCTAACTTCCCTGCACCTTCCTCTCGCTTCCCGCCTCCACTCAGTAACTCCTGGATTTTCAGCGCCGGGACACCCCTTCGGGGGTAGCTGCGCGCTTTACAAACTCCATAAAATAAAATATCCACGCTACTAGGATAGCTGGTCTATAGGTTGACTTACAACCAAACACCATAAGGGTCGTTGGAACGATACATAGCGGTCGCTAGAATAGCGAACGTTGCATATCGGGCCAACTTCTCACACCAGGTACCCCCCAACCCACTGTCATGGAGGAAGTTATAACTATAGAGAGATCTTGGTCAATTATGTTTTGGAATAGGATGTCTGCCTAAGGCCCGATAAAAATGTGTTAATCCTTAGTTGGAATATTGCCGGCCTGAAGGCAAAGATGGAAATCAAATCCTGGAAGGACTGGGTTAACTGTCACGATGTGTTAATGTTCCAAGAAACCTGGTGCACAGATGACCTGCTATTTGAAGGGTACAGTTGCCATAATAGGACTGTATTGGCCCCCCCTCTAGGTCGACCGAGCGGGGGCCTTTCGATTTGGGTCAAAATCTCTGCGGAAGCTAAAGTCGAAGCACTTCAAACTAATTGTCCAAGCTTCATGGCATTGATATATACTAAGAGGACAAGGCTATGTTTGATTAATTTTGAAGGGTACAGTTGCCATAATAGGACTGTATTGGCCCCCCCTCTAGGTCGACCGAGCGGGGGCCTTTCGATTTGGGTCAAAATCTCTGCGGAAGCTAAAGTCGAAGCACTTCAAACTAATTGTCCAAGCTTCATGGCATTGATATATACTAAGAGGACAAGGCTATGTTTGATTAATTTCTACAATAACGATTTTTTGTCCCAACCAAATCGCAATTTTATACTTTTGTGTGATTTTATCGATGAAATCGTGGAGGGACAGAAACACGGGAAATTTGATGGTATTTGCTTAGGAGGGGACTTCAACGCACATATACATTCTAGAAATCCCCCCTGTAGAAGAGGTGTAGAACTGTTGAATCTCCTCGCAACTAGAGAACTTGTAAATTGCATGTAGCACGCTGGCACCGAAATAAGCTCTGCCCCGTTTCCCACTTTTATTGGCCATGGGAGTGCCACCACGATTGATTATATATTTGTTTCATCTTCCATTCCTAATGTTTTAATTAAAGCTGAGGTAGTGTGCAAAGTATATAGCGACCACTATCCCATTGTAATCCACCTACAGCTTCCTGGGGGTAAGTGTTCACAAAATGAAATAGGTGCTAGAAACTTGGAAGTTTCAACGGACAAATTGAGGGTAGTTTGAAGCATGGATAACAGGGGAGTTCTGGCAAAGGTTATTAAAAAACACCCAGCTTTGATCGACAATTGTCTCACCTTTGATGGACGTGGGGGTAATGTAATTAAATCTTTTAGTGAACTCTGCTCTGCCATAAAAAGTGAGATTTCTAGACCGGCACCCAGGAAACTTGAGGAAACACCTAGATGGTTTGGTGCCTCCTGCTCTAGAGCAAACAGGAACTTAAGGGCTGCACTTAAATCCAAACCAAGGGATATTCCCCAAGTAAGGTTGCTTAGAGCAGAGTATAAATCTACCCTACGTATTAGATCAAATGAATTAGTTAAGGCCCACTGGGAATTCCTTGCACGTATGGCTGACCTCAAAGACACCACAGGGTTTTGGAAGGAGGTGAATGAAATGAAATGAAATGAAAATGTGATTTGTAGAGCGCTGCAGCTGCCCCGAGGCGTCCAGGGGCTGAAACAGAGAAAGGCCCTCATGAGGTTACTTTATTAAGCATTAAACAGTAGGGTTTTTAGCTGTTTGCGAAAGCTAGTCAGGTTGGGGTTGTTTCTCAGCTGCAGAGGGAGGGTGTTCCAATGTTTGGAGACATTATACGAAAAGGAGCGTCCTCCTGCTCTGGCTCTGCGGATTCTGGGAATCCTGGCCAGGAATGCTGTTGAGGAGCGGAGGGATTTATTGGGCCTGTAGGGAGAAATCAGGGAGCGGTTGATGTCTGGGCCCGTTTCCCAGAATGTCTGGTGGGCAATGCAGAGCACTTTGAATTGTACTCTGTCCCTGACAGGTAACCAGTGTAAGGTCTTTAGGCCGGTTTTTATTGAAGTCCTCCGAGGGATTCCCAGCAGCGCTCTGGCAGCACAGTTCTGGGTGCGTTGTAGCTTTTGTAAGGTGTAGTCTGGTGCTCCCAGGTAGAGGGCGTTGTTAAAATCCAGACGAGATTGGATGAGGCCCTGTATGATTATCTGTTTGGCCTCGAAGTGGAGGAGGGGAAGGACTTTTTTGATCACCCTGAGGAGGCCAAAACAGGTGGCTGAAATCTTGGTGGCCTGTGTGTTAAGGCTCAGAGACTTATCAAGCCAGACGCCTAAGCTTTTGATGTTGTCTCTGGGGGGTGGGGCCACTCCCATGCTTGATGGCCAGATCAGCTCTATGGAGGCAGGGGAGGCTGGGCCCAGGAGCATTAGCTCAGTTTTATCGTCATTGAGCTTTAGGCATGAGCTCATCATCCACCTCTTTACGTCCTCCAGGCAGGCCGCTAGGTCTGGTGGCGACTGGAGGCCGCTCTTCTGTGCAAGGGAGACCACCATCTGGGTGTCGTCCGCATAGGAGATGATCTTGACACCATGCGGACGAACAACCTCAGCCAGTGGCCTCATGTATGCATTGAAGAGCGTAGGGCTAAAGAGGAGCCCTGGGGGACTCCGCATCCCAGAGGACGAGTGGATGAGCGGGATATGCCTTCGAAGACCTGAAAGGTTCTGTCAGATAAAAAAGAATCGAACCATGTCAGGGCATCTCCGGTCACTCCTAAGTCGGCAAGGCGGGTTAACAAGATTTTGTGGTGTACCGTATCAAATGCGGCACTTAGGTCGAGGAGGATCACTGCCACTGATCCTCCTCGATCCAGAAGCCGTCTTGCCTCCTCAGTTACAGCCAGTAAAGCGGTCTCTGTCCCATGTTTGGTACGAAAACCTGTTTGGGAGGAGTCGAGGAGGTGGTTTTCCTCGAAAAACATTGTCAGGATGGTATTGACGTGTTTCTCCAGAATTTTCGACGCCCATGGGAGTAACGAGATAGGGCGATAATTACTGGGGTTGGCCGGATTTAACATCAATTAACTGTAATATCATCGGGCCTGTGTGGGTTGACCACTTTTCTAAAATTTATGCTGCATCTGACAACCACACAGCAACCCCTTCCCCTTTAACCCCTCTGAACATCTCCTTGTCTGAGGTCGAGGACGCCATCATTGAAAGTGCAGGTAACAAAGCGCCTGGTCCCGATGGGCTTTCAATCGATCAATTAAAGTGTGAACTTAACTTTTGGGCCCCACTGTTATGTAACGTCTTTAATAACTTAACAAATGAATCCATCCCCGAAACATGGTCGTGTAGTACTATTGTACCTATTTTCAAAAAAGGCGACAGGTTGGATCCTGGGTGCTATCGCCCTATATCGTTAATCGATAACACCCTGAAAGTCCTGGGCAGGGTCATTTTTAAAAGAATAAGAACTTGGGCAGATGAAAGCAAAATTCTACACCCTAGCCAGCTTGGTTTTTGCAGTAGCGTGGGCACGGTGGAACAATGTTTAAACTTGAGTCTGATTATGGCAAAATATAACACTGCTAAAAAATCCCCCTTATATTTTGGTTTTATGGACTTAAGTTCTGCATTTGATTTTGTCAACCGTTCCCGTTTATGGTCCACCCTTCTTAATTATGGTTTGGATGATTATTTGGTTCACTTTTTAGCTTTTTTACATAGTGACTTAAGAGCACGTGTGCGCAATAATCAATCTGGCGAAGTTTCCAATGACATCAGCATTGGCAGGGGGGTCAGACAGGGATGTGTGCTGGCCCCCCTGCTTTTTATTCTTTATATTAATGATTTGAGCAGCTCCCTGAGAACCCTAACAAAAGATGTACCTTACGTGAATGGGGTCCCCATACCCACTCTTCTTTACGCAGATGATGCGGTCCTAATGGGCCGCACACCTAAGGCACTGCGCACTTTAATTTCAGGTTTTGTCCGTTTCATGGCTGACCTAGGCTTGACCACAAATTTAAAAAAATCTCTTATCATGAGCTGTGGCCCCAAAAAGTATAAAATTATCGAGATTAAATCAGGGACAAATGTTCTGTAAAGCACTTGCACTTTTCCCTATCTGGGGTTGCTATTTTCTAATACTGGTTCCTGGCAACCACACGTTTCTTATGCAAGGAACAAGTTGGGTAAAGCGATAAATTGTGTTACTTCCTTACGACAACCCAACCATGCTGATGTGATTGCACCACTAGTAAAGATTTACCAAACCCAATGCATCCCAACCAGTACTTATGGCGCTGAGGTTTGGGGTTATACAAACTGTATCCATAACCAGACCGAAGAAAACAGGTTTTGTCAGAAGGTGCTGGGTGGGGTTATTTGTTCCCCACACTATATATGTCACAGTGAACTAAACATCCCATATATAGAGGATTTTATTAGATCTAGACCAGCACTCTTCTGGCTAAAGATATAGATTAACCCGGCTGCCACTTTGACCCGTGATATATTCTTGGATTGCTTGAAATGTGACAGGGCACATTGTATTCTGTGGTTAAAAGCTGTAAAATAATGTCTAGATAGCAAAGGGCACGGTTATTTGTTTACTTCACCCAGTCTAATAAATCGCTCACATAAGACTATTATTCAAAGGGCCTTATATCATTTGTATAGAGAGGAGCGGGAAAGAAAGAATTTCTCAAAGTGTACTGTTACAAAATATATGGGTTATTTCGAATCCCTAAACAGTCACCCAGGCCCTCCATAGAGATACTTACGTTTACATCTTGGTAGATGGAACAGGAGCCTACTGTTTCGCTTTCGGGATGGGAGCATAGTAAACTTATTGAACTTCCCCCTGGGTTACAATAAACATCTGGAAAATTTAAGTTGTCCATGTAACCCAAATATGAAACAGAGTCTCATGCACTTTTTGTTTTTCTGTGATTTTTATAAACTGTTTTCCGCTCATTATTTAATGCCCTATTGCCGGAAAAATAAGTTGTTCAACTATAGAACTGCATTGAGGACCGTATTACTACTGGGCTCAGATGAAGTAATACTCAGAGTGAGCTGTTTTCTTAAAGCTGCTGTTCGGTCACGAGCCACTTTATATACTGATGTATAATGTTCCGCACATTGCACTTTTGTTCTATGCACTCTACACTTTATACTTCATTTTGCACATTTTTGCATTTTTGCACAATATTGATCTGGATTCATTAATGTTGTTGCTATCTTTTTCACTTGTTTTTAAATAACTTGTTAACTGTATATACTGCTGTTTTTAACAAAGAGGGACATTTGTGTGTTATTGTGGAAATGATTGATTGAAATATGTTCTATGCCGGCTGTTATATCATTGTACTGTACTGTTTGAAATTGCAATCTGTATGTACTTTTATGGATGTTTTTATTCCAAATAAAGTTCTTTGACTTGACTTGACTTGAGAGATCTTGGTCAATTATGTTTTGGAATATTGCGGGTCTCAAAACAAAACTTTCAAATTCCACATGGTTGATTGCGATTAAAGACTACAATATTGTTATTCTACAAGAGACTTGGATGATAGAAGCTCTGCATTTATGCGGCTTTAAGACTTTTCCTTCAACAGCAATTCCCTCTCCTTACGGCAGGGCAAAAGGAGGTCACTGTACCTATGTGTCTAATTTGCTAAAGTGCTGCAAGATTGAGATGGTTGTTAACAATCGGTTCTACCATATAATTAGGATTGTGATTGAAAAAGATCTACACTTGGTCGTTGTAAATTTTTATAAAAACGTGCTAGTGGCCGCAATTGAACAAATGTTCATAAGTTTGGGTAAAGATATTAAAAGCCAGATGGAAGGGAGGGTAAAATCAGTTTGCGTAATCTGGAGAGGGGATTTCAATTGCTCCCTATGTAAATATGGGGAAAAGGGCACTTGTGGCTTAATGCTAGATAAGGCGACTAGCTTAAGCCATTTTGAGCACACCGCCTGTGGGCATCATTTAAATGAGATCATTTTTTCCTGTGAATTGGACTTCGCAAATGGAATTGGTAAGAGCGAGGTCCCGTTCCGACCGACGTTTAATGGCAGAGGTGCAAATTCCATCATAGATTTTGTATTGATATCAACGCGACATGGTGGGGAGGTGCTAGAATTTAAAACTCTTGCTAATCCCTTGAGCGATCATTTTCCTCTAAGCCTGGAGATTGCACAACTAGGTAAAGACCTCCCTAAAATAAGTGCCCCAAATAAGGAAGTTCGGGACATAGTTCTAAATCGGCAGAGCGGTTATACCCTTAAATGGAATAAAATAGTACCTGAAGACCATTTGAATAAGGTGATTAAAAAATTTAATTTTAACATTATAGCATGTCTTGAGGACAGTGCGGATGATTCGGTTATCGTGTCCAATTTTAAATTATAGCCGAAAATATAAAAAATGCCCTATGGGTAGAGACAAAAAATCCCAAGGTTAAGCAATCGAGCTGGTTTGATGCAGTCTGTACTAAGACTTGTTCCAGGCTGAAGCTCACTTTGAAGGCTCATATTCGTGACACGAATCTCGTAAAAAAGCTAAGAAAGGAGTACAATAAAAATCCTAAATTAAGGAAAGACACTATAAAAAAGGAAGCATGGGATGCACTGTGTGAGGCATCGCAGAATAAGTATTCTTCTGCCTTTTGGAAAGTGGTAAACGCTCCCTTTTTTATTGATAAAGCAAAGGCTAGGATCAAGATAGCTATTTCCTGATACCTAATGGGTCAAACACTACGAAGAACTTTATAGGGTTAAAATCAACCATGATCCAGCCCTTAACGATGACACTGAGAGGTCCGAGTTAGTACAGAGAACGGTTAAGCTGGAACTGGAAATCGCACTGAGCGAAGTAAACATGAGTATAAGAGACAGTGCCGGAGGTAAAGCTCCAGGCCCCGATGGCGTTCCAGTTGACTTTTTAAAAAAAAACATGGATCTTTGGGGCCCGTTGCTTACACTACTTTTTAATGCATCCTGCTCTTACGGGCTATTATTCTCATGGTGTGAGTCAATATTAGTTCCTATTTTTAAAAAGGGCGATAGATCGAGCTGCTACTGCTATCGCCCCATTTCGCTTTTGGACTCTACCATTAAAATCCTGGGCAGGGTAATTTTAAATAAACTGCAATTATGGGCTGATGAACGGTCGGTTATAAGCGACCTTCAATATGGTTTTAGGAGGGACTAGGTACTATTGACCAATGTCTTAATTTGCATCTATTACTAGAAAAGTATACTAAAGCAAAAGGTGGTCGAATGTTTTTAGCATTTGTTGACTTAACGTCAGCTTTTGACTGTGTCACCCATTCTAAGCTATGGTTGGTCCTTCAGAACCTAGGAGTGGAGGTAGGCATAATTAATTTTCTCAAGGAACTTTACATGGGGGCTACAGCGCGGGTTAGGTATGGAATGAGCGGAGAATGTACTGATCGATTCACCGTATCTAGAGGAGTGCGGCAAGGCTGCGTCCTCGCTCCATTTTTGTTTACAATTTATATTAATGGTCTTGAAAAAACTTTGTTGGAGGAATGTAGGGACATGCCACTGGTTGGGAGAAAGTCTGTCCCTGCGCTCCTATACGCTGACTATGCAGTTTTAATGGCCAGGACACCGTTGGCCATGCAAACAGTGGTTAACTCTTTTACAGCTTGTATGACAAATTTAGATTTAAAAATTAACTGCACTAAGACCTTTAGTATGACATACGGCCCTGGTAAGCACAAAAAGGATAAAACAATATTTGTCTGCTCCAAACGACTTGAACAGACCCCCACCTTTCCATATCTTGGAGTACTGTTTGATGAAACGGGCCGTTGGAATGACGCAATACAATCCAGGAGATTACTGTTCATTAAATCTTTCACAACTTTGAAAACATTCAGTCGAATGATGGGCAAAAAACCTATCAGGGAGCTTTGAACTGTGTACACAGCTACCTGCGTGGCAGTTGCTACATATGGTGCAGGGGTATGGGGTTATCTAAATACAAAAACACTAAAAGTAGTAGAGAATAACTTCTTAAAATCCCTATTAGCAGTACCGTATAGAGTATTAACCTTTGTCAGTCACGCTGAGTTAGGGGTACCGTACATAGAAGATATTGTTAAGGTTGCCCTGGTACTCTTGTGGCACAGGATTGGGTCAACTGAGGAATGTGTGTTCAATCGCTCCATTTTAAAGGATGTTGTGGGCCTAGAGAATGCTGGGAGGGTAGCATGGTTAAACTATGTAAGAAAGTTCCTTATTAAAATAGGGCATAGGGAATACTATGAGGATCCCTCAACTGTGTGTGACATATCTAGGAAATTTCTCAAAGATGTATGCATGAGTCACTGTGCGACCTTAAAATTAACTCGGAAATGGTAAAGGAAACTGTGGTTGCAGATCAATTGATTATGACTTCCGATCACATGCAACCATACATTAAGTTAAAAATGAGCGATTTTGAAAGGTTTTTACAGGCTCGTTTTAGACTAAATCTGTTACACTTAGCATCCCTGTTGTGAATATCTGGATTAAGCAACTGATCAAATGACCTTGTGACGATTCTTCAGAGCAGCCAGACATTCATATCCTTTTTTTCTGTAGATTTTATATTATCCCAAGGAACAAATTGATTGTGCCCCTGTTGAAAATCATGGAATGTACTCAGTGTCGCCCTGCATTTTTAGAATTTCAAAAATTGGATAACCTTTTAACTATTGCACACTTGTCTGCATTTTTTAAATCTGTTTTTAGATTTTGGAAGACAATTATTTAAATGAATTAAATAATATGGGTTATTTTATATTTTTGTCATGATCTATGTATGAATATTTGTTTTATGATGAATTGTATGTACTTTTATGGTTGTTCTTATCTGATAACCGAATAAAGTTAAAATTAACTTGACTTTAGGAGTTTTTTCATAGTCAGAATATGTTTAAAACTAAAGTACACATGTCACAGGGACATATTACCAAGCAATAGCGATAATTATCGCTATTGCTTGGTCAGAGACAAAAATTTACCGCTGAGCTGCGGCGATTTTTATCGCAAATAAACCTTGGTATTACCAAGGTTTATCGCAAATGTGATAAAAATCGGCCGCAATGCATGAATATCGCTGAAAAGTCAGCGATATTCCTGCATTACCGAGCTAATGCTCTTAGCCATGTTATCCACCTCCCATTGGATAACATGGCTAAGAACTGCTCAGGGCAGGTGTTAGCTTTTGGAGATATTCGCTCTTAGCGCGAATATCTCCAAAAGTTGGTAATAGGAGATAGCGATGTTAGCGACTGTTTCCAGTTGCTAACATCTTGGCACGCCCACTTTGCATGTCATTAGTGATAAATATCACTGACATGCAAAGTGGGGCCCAAGATGGTCGCTATCTCCTACTAGCTGTCGCTAACTGGTGTTAGCGACAGCTAGGTAATAGGGAGATAATTTTATCTCCGCTTTCTTGGCTTTTAAAGCCAAAAAAGCGGAGATAAACCCCCTTGATAATATGCCCTCCAGTTCCTAAATACCAAGTACCCTGCCATATAAGCCTTTAGGGCCTACATTAAGGGTAACTTACAAGAATTAAAAAAGAAGGTTTAGGAATAGCAAAAGATTTATTTTCCCATTTCGAAATGGCAGTTTAAAACTACAATATATGCTGCAGTGCAGGACTGAGATATGTTTTACAGAGCTATTTTTAGTGGGAGTCACACTGAGTGTTTTTCCTACCACTAGCAGCATTTAATGTACTGCCCCTGGGTACATCTAATATAATTTGTAAGGACTTCTGAGTAAATTAAATGTGCCAATTGGGTGTACACCAATTTTTCCATGTTTAGAGAGAACACAAGCACTTTATCACTGGGTAGCAGGGGGACGCACACAGAGTCCAATAGCCAGCAAAATTAAGTTCAGCAAAAAAACGAGTGAAGGCAAGAAAGTCTGGGAAAGTACCACACCAAGGAGTCAGGTCTAACAACTCCTTAGATGTTTCATGTTGTCCTCTGATTTGTATTATTCGTCTAATTCTCTGGCCCATCTCCTGCTTTGTTGCGGTACCTACACTTGCCCTTCTCTAATCCCACATTTGCAACAACTGTTGATATTTTTCCTCCTGTTTATTTTGACCAAGGTTAGTCACCATGGATTATACCACTATGATTGCTTGCAGTTAACGTTACACATCAAAGGCCAGGATTATGATGCTCTTGCATCACACAAGGTTGCACAAGGGCAACTCAATTCTTAAGTCAGATTTTCCAAGCAAAGCAAGGTCTCCTTGTTTGGCCCTGAGTTGCTTATTGCTGCCTTGCCTTACTCTGCCCTGTGTACTGTGGATGTTCTGAAGCATCCATCCATGGATTTTAGTGCATTCTCAGATTTACCAAGACTGGTAAACCTAGTACTAAAAGGGCACGTTTGCCTGGTAGAGGTGCTAAAAGGAGAAATACCATTATTTCTCCCTGTTTTGGAATTCTGCAGCACATTTAGAAAGAGGAAAAAGCCTCGAAGAATTGTTTTGGGGCAGGAATGTGGCCCTTTCTGCACATAAAAATCCTGCCTGCAACACACACACCCTTTCAAAATGACGCAAGGGTGCCTACATTGGTGTTACGCTGCACTGAGTATTCAAGCGCAAGGAGGGAGCAGGAATTCACCATATCTTGATTGATATAGTGCATTCCTGCCCTCTCCATTGGATGCATTGCAGCACCTTGTCTTGATGTATTACCTTGCATCAAAGTTTGATAAATACGGGCCTTAGTGTTTATCATACCCCTGGGATGCCTAGTGAGTAAATATGAAACTTTTCACACCATTTCCAAAGTCCACTCATCCAGTGCTTAATTTGTAAAGTGCCAGGGCCCTTTTCAGGAGGCCACGTCAGGTTTAACCATCTCTGCTCATGACAGCACTGCCAATGAGAGTACTTGTGTGTAGGTGTAACAATTAAGACTATTTGAGGCACCCACAACTGTAAGAATGGCTTGGACCATGGATATTAGATGTTTTATTGTATATTAAATTAATAAAATCACTTTTGTTCTGCCATTCTCTAAATAACACAAACAGCTCTACAATGTGGCAGTTGTCATAAGTGCTGATGTTGACAATTAAGTGCTGGTGCAGAGCAACTGAAACCACTGGCCCAAATTAGGTACTGCACTTATCCATATCTTGTCAAGCAGTTAAAACTCTCATGCTCGTTCTGGTTTTTCAGCACACCTGGCTTTTCTGCCCCACTCTTCTCCTTAATGCCCAAATCCTTAATCATAAAATTTATGGCATCCGCCTTCTTTTTAAAACAATGTACAGTTCTATTTGTAACCTTATCCATGGGCTTCCAATAGCTGCACGTCTCCAAAGTTGCTTTCTCAGTCTCGTCTTTACATTGAAAACTGAACTTGGCAAAAAATATTTGACAGTGACTGTGTAAATTCTACTTAGAATCATGACTTTGCACTCATTTTGAGGTTGCTCCTCCCATTCCACTCTACTAAATCTTGGTTCTAGTTTTTTCACTACTTGTCCCTAAATTACGCAATGACCTCCGTTTATCTGTTTGTTCTATCTCCTTAATCTGCTTGATTTATATGGACCCTTGAGGCCTACTCAGGAGATCTGCCATTGTTTTACAAAAATTAAAGAATATTGAAATTAATGCATTGAAATAATAAAATATATACAGTTAAAAGAGCTAACATCACAATTTGCAAATATTTTACTATGAATTAAACAAAATATTTACATTTTTGAGCATTTGTTTGGTATTTACTTATTTTTACTTTTTGTGCATTGTTTTGAGTTTCAAATAATGGAAATTGCTTATGCCATGGGTCCTACGCTTCGAATAGCGTCTCAGTGAACGTTTCTGGATTCCAGCAATGATTCAGTGGGGGTCCAGAGAAACCAAAGGGATAAGAACCACAGATTATTGAGCTGCATTGCTTCTCAGTGACCCGGGGATTGCAGTTCAAAACACTCATCACCATTTTCAAAATGTTAGGGACTACTTATCAAAATGAACTGCAGCCCACCTACCCTAAGGAAGAATCGCTAGGTCAGGCAGTGCAAATCGTATTACAAACCGTATGTGAGAGGCTGGCCTGGTATATGATGTCCACTAATGTAAGTGGGCACCTTACACCAGTCCAGACAATCCTTATTGTGATTTAGGAGGTCTCAGACAACCTTGGAAAGCAATCCAAGTGGTAGCTGTGGAGAGCAGCCTTCAGGCTTAGTCTTGAAGGAGTGTAAAGCAGCTTGTTTCACCAGAATGAAATCTTATAGTATATATTAAATGAAGGAGAACCACAAAAGGTATTTATAAAAATATGTATTTATTATATATTACTCTCTAGTACTTTCCAGTATCGCCCACAAGGAGATATACAAACAGCACACAATACTCACGGCAAAGAAATCCCAGTAAATACCACTAATACACTGTGGGCCTCAGGGGGGACGAAACCATATACTAATAAAGTGGTATAATAACCACGACTCAAGTCAGGACGATGTCGAGAGGACGTAGAATTGCTGGGACCCCAAAGAACCACCCAAGGTAAGTAGATAGGGACCCCAAGGAGTGCATGTGCAGTGTGTGAACACGACTGCGTGCTCCGTACAAGTCACTGTTGGGTTTTTAAAGATTAAGGACCATTCCCAAGGGACTTCGAAGAAACCCCTTGGATGACAGAAGGTTGGATAGCCACCCCACCCATGGATATTGAAGAACCCAAGTTACCTAAGCCAGGGAAGCCGGGTGCATAGGTGTGAAGTGGCGTCGGAAACCGCCGTCAAACCAAATGGAGGACTTCGAAGAAGAGTCGCTGCTGAAAGAGGAGAAATTGTCAGTTGGAATCCAAACATTGATTCTTCTCGAGGAGTACCTAAAAGCAGAGGAGACAGAGTCTGGGTCATTTGAGAGTGACAAGGGGCTCGGGAAACGAATGCCCTCCAATGCCGGGTGCTTCAGGATAGTTGAAGGTGACCTTGACTCTGCAGCTGTGGGGACCAGGTGATCTTGAGGATGACCAGGAGATGTATGTGAGCTGTCCCATGAAGGATGTCTGGTGATGAGTGGTCGTTGTCCAGTGCAAGCACCAACAAGCATTTGCAAAAGCAACCCACGCAAGAAGTCAAGGAAGTATACAGTTCAGCCCAGCAAGGCCCAGGAGACTCACCACAAGAAGGGAGTCAGGGCAAGCCAAGAGCAATTGGGGGAGCCCAAGTAAAACAAGGTCAACCCTCATTTGGACCCACAGGATGGAGGCACAGGAGTCACGAGAGGACTTCGGGCAGTTTCACAAAACAACAGGCCACGGGGCACACGGTGCGAGGTAGTCAAAGATCTTTGCAGGAAAAGTTGCCAGAGGTTGGGGATACTTGGAGCCCAATGCTTTAAACTGCACATATTTCACTATCAGGGCTCGAACCTGAGCTAAATCGCCCTATTTGGTCACGCCATCTTTAGTGAGGAGCAGGAGCTGGGCGAACAGACTAGTGCTCTGCCCCTCCCGCCCCTGCTTGTATAAAATGACACCCTGGCCCAGGAAGCGCAGCGGGCACGCCGAAGGCGCGCCAAAGGCAAGCCCATCTGCGCCCGTCCGCCCCGGATCCGCGCCCAGTGCCAGGACCCCTGGTTGGGTGGTTTTGAAACCAACTATGCGGTATTCTTATAACCGCAACACTTTGTCTGCGCTGGGGGGCAACATTAATACAACAGGCTGCGTCACCATGGAAATGGGGGAAGACTTGCCTAACTATCCTCATCATTGTGTCAATTGTAAGCAGGCTCTTTCTAACCTACTCTGGCAAACCTTAACATCTTCCATGGTTTCACACAATACCACCGACAGGATAGAGTATGCCACTGTGAAATGTCTGCTACTCAATGCTAGATCCCTGGTGAAACACAGTATAGAACTGGCGGATCTTATACAGGACTCTAAAGTCATGATAGCATTCATAACAGAATCCTGGACAGACGCAGTTTCTGGCCCAGACATTGTTAAAGCCACTCCCCTGGACTATGTTTGTTTCACTCAGAATAGAGAAAGGAAGAGAGGCGGAGGACTGGCTATTATTTATCACAAATCAGTCAGAGGGACCTTCCACCCTGGCGTCACCGACCTAGACGAAGGGCTAGTTTTTAACTTTATACTCTCTGACCACCAAACCCTCAGCAGCTGTCTACTCTTAGGCCACCCGGGGCAAAAGCACCATTTCTTACGGCTCTGAGTAGTTTGCTAGAGGAAGCTGTATGCGCTAATACCTTCACACTACTAGGGGATTTTAATTTTTATCTTGAGAACGTTTCAGACTTAGACACACTGGATCTTTTAGAATTGTTGCACGGGGTGGAGTTAAAACAAAGAATCTGTGGCCCAACACATAGGGCAGGACACACCCTTGATGGTATATTTTCCAACCATCCCGACCTAGAGGTCACGGCAGTTCAGCCGGTCTCCTGGTCGGATCACGCCGCAGTCCACATTAACTATATTCTAGCCCCCCCCCCCCTAGACTAAGCAAGGTTAAAATTCCACCCAGAAAGATCAGAAAATGGAAAAGCATAGAAGGTGAGGCATTGGAGGGCTTACTGAGAACCTCAATGGTGCCCCCCTCCCCAGAAAACGTGGAGGAGGCAGCCACAGCCTACACGAGCTGGCTGGAGGCTGCATGCATGCAACTAGCGCCCCCCTATAATCTATCATTCTACGCGTTCAAACCCTTCAGCCCCTTGGTTCTCAGAACAAATCAGGGACCACAAACTTCTCTGTAAAAATTGGAAAGATCTTGGCGGAAAAACTACAGGGAGGTGGACAAAAACTACTCAACACAGAGCTGAGAGTGTACAAGGAGATGATCCGCATGGCTAAATGTGCGTTTTTTACTAAACACATTAATGAAGCAAGTAATTCAAGTAATTCCCCAAAGGAATTATTTCTTACAATGTCTGCCTTGGCAGCCCCTAAACCGGTAGAGATACCCCCAAATCGTCAACTATGTGAAGACTTGGCCAGATTCTTCTGGGAAAGGTAGAAAAGATTTTCTACTCCCTGGACAACCAAGTCTTGATTGATGCCTCAGAAACAAATGCCCCAGAAACAAACCCAGAGACTTACAGAAAAATGGAAATATTATTTAACTTCACCCCAATCAGTGAGGAGGAGGTAGCAAACCGGTTACAGAGGATAAAATCAGGCTCCTCCCGTGACCCCTGCCCAGCCACCATTGCTAAATTAGCTCCCTCTACCATTGCCTCTGGACTCACTCCACTGTTCAATGTCATGCTGGATAGCGGGGAATTTCCCTTACGATGGAAACAAGCCTCTATTTTGCCCCTTCTAAAAAAATCTAACCTAGACGTAACCGATTTGAACAACTATCGTCCCATTGCCAGGTTACCCCTCCCAGCTAAAATCATGGAGGGCACACTAAACACACAGCTGAGTACCTTCCTGGGGACAGGAGAGAGTCTTGATACATCTCAGCATGGATTTAAGGCGGGGCACAGCACAGAATCGGCATTGATCAAGTCAGCCGAAGACATAAGAATGGTGATGGATGCAGGGGGTAGAGCCGCCCTGATCCTGCTGGACTTGTCTGCGGCCTTCGATACGGTCCACCACAAATTATTGGTGGACCGATTGAGGGCCTGTGGGATCCAAGGAAAGGCACTCAAAATCTTGCATACCTTCCTATCCAGCAGGACCCAGACTGTGGCCCTGGGGGACTTTGAATCGGATTCATTTGTGCTCCCCTGCGGAGTTCCGCAGGGGTCTTTCCTGAGTCCGACTCTTTTTAACGTGTACGTCTCTACCCTAGCAGCAGTTATTAGATCCTTTGGCTTTAACCTTACATCCTACGCAGACGACACGCAGATTGTTGTGTCGCTGCTTCCGGGTGAAATGAAAAGCATGGCAGATAGGTTCAGATGCTGCATGCGGGAGGTCAGCAACTGGGTGGCTGGAAAGTGCCTTAAGCTCAATTCAGCAAAATGGAAGTGTTGCTGTTTGGGTCTAGAGACAACTTATGGTCCCCTCGTTGGTGGCCAGAGGAAATAGGGCCCGCCCTCCCCGGTTGCGAAGGTCAAAAACCTGGGTGTACTGATGGACGATTCACTGTCCTTCAGGCCACAAATTAACGCATTGTCTGTAGCTACCCACTATGTGTTAAAAACGATTCGGAAAGTCCTGCTGTGTCTTGCGGATGAACACAGGAAGACAGTAGTAACAGGACTGGTGATGTCCCGACTAGACTACTACAACAGCTTGCTGCTGAATGCCCAACAGGGGCTGTTAAGCAAACTTCAAATCCTGCAGAATGCAGCAGCTTGTCTGATTACGGGTACACCCAAGTTCGCCTCAGTAGCACAGGATCTAGTGAAGCTACACTGGCTACCAGTACGTAAAAGAATAGTCTTTAAAACTAAGCATGGGCGGAAAATCTGTTCCGCTCACGGATTTTGTGGATTTTCGGTAAATTCGCAATCCGCGAACTCTCGCGAATGTACCCAAAATCCGCAAATTCGCACGCAACGGATTTTTTTTTTTGGTGATACAATATTGCGGCGTGCGCCATTTACTTACCATCATTCAGCGTTTGCCGAGTTGTTTATCTCAATATTTTGCGAGTGCTGCGCCATTTTGGATCTTGCTGCGGGATACCGCAGGAGTTTGGCGACACATCGCAAGAGTTCACAATTGCGAACATGTAGGTGCGGCGGGCAGCAACAATCTCGCATTCGCGAAATTACAAAATTTGCAATTCTGCACAAGAAATCCACTAGCAAGCAGCATAGACCTTCTGAAAATGATGATTTTTATCAGAATAACTCCTCAGGTTGACATTTACCTGCACTTTTTTGGATTTGAGGCCTTTTGACTTTCTTTGGATCACTTTTGGATTAGAAATCAACTTTCACAAGTGAGTTTGTTTGGGGCATTGCAGTTGCTGTTCTGCAGAAAAACGAGTTTTGCAAAACTGAAAGCACTCAGCAGGTGCAAAAGTTCAAACTCATCATTAGTAACCATTCCGTGTAGTGCTTCCTGACTGGGCCCCCTCCAGAGTTCAGTTGCTACTTGTAACAATTCTATGACCCTGCTCCGACCCTCACAGCAGGCTCATAGAATAGCTACAAGTAGGCCACAAAGTTCCTGGAAAAAAAATTGCACTGCAACAGAAAGCAAATTACAGATAAGGAAGCAGGTGCCAGACTGGAATTTTAAAACAGTGACACATTAATAAATCAACCCCAAATTAATTCATGTCAGTTGAAGCAGGGCAGGTGTGCTTGCTTCCCCCCCCCATAATCTACAGTGATGAACCTGAGGGTGGCATTGATGTATCAGAGGGTTGCATGGGTGAAACAGGGTGGCAGTGGTGAAACAGAGGGTGCTGTGAACCTGTGATGATGAACCAGACGTAGAAACAACATAGTCGCGACCGTTGCGAGCCGACAAGTAAGTTCGCAATTGCGAACTGGTACAAAACCCTCGCCAACTGGCAGAAACCCTTGCGAACACACAAAAAAAATCTGCAAATTCGCGAGAATTCGCGGATTTTGCGGATTGCGAGTTCGCAAATACGCAAATTCGCAAACGCCAGATTCGCAAAATTCGTCCATGCCTATTTAAAATGCTCTGCGTGATCTTTAAGGCTCTGCATGGCCTAGGCCCCCAATGCATGACTCTGCTCTTCCAGTGGTAGAAGCCTGTGAGATCTTTAAGGTCAGCTGAGCAGGGTCAGGCTGTAGTCCCAAGAGTTCGGAAATCCCGTTGGGGAGGTAGGAGCTTCTCTCTGGGAGCTGCGAAGACTTGGAATGCGCTGCTGTTGAGCCTCAGACAGATTCCAGATCTGCTGCCATTTAGGAGAGCCCTTAAAACATGGCTCTTTACACACTAACTCCTCTGCTCATGCATACTAGTGATCGCTCAGCGCCTTCGGGTAACAGTGCGCTTTAAAAATGTAAAAAATAAATAAATGAATGCACTTGTCAACGGATTGCCAAAAACACATGCACTTGCAAAAGTAAGCGGTGCACAGGCTTTCGGGTAATGCAGCCCCAACAAGGGATTAGGACTTCAAACTTAGTGAGAGGGCAGCTCGGAGGGACATAGAAACCCATCTACTGTGTTGCTGAGCCTTTCAGAGCCCAGAGGAGCTTGGGATCAGTGTACCATTCAGCAGTGTTGTGATGCCTGCGAATGCAGGGGAATGACTCTTTCACTCCAGAGGAGACTTTCTTCAGGTGACTTGGACGCTCCATAGATCCTACGCAGGTCCTGTATGGTGCACAGGCACTAAAGATGCAGTAGACTGAGACGGAGACGAAGTCAGGCCCAAAGGAAGTCCAGCGAACTCCAGAATGCCCAGATGGTCGAAGTGCAGTGGTTTCAGTTCTGAATCTCGACCACAACTAATCTGGTTTCCTACAACCAGTAAGCGCTTAAGTACCCATGGGAGAGGGTTGGAAATTTTCAGGGGACCATCCCAGGGGAGGGTCTGGAAAGGGGGGAAGTTACTCCCATGTCTTTTGCCAAGTTTTGTGCCAGAGTGGGAGCCAATGGCTCCCAGGACTGGTTTGAACTGAACTGTGCACAGGGACACCAAATGAGCCCCTCTTGCAGGTTTTCAGGCACTGGCAAGCTGACCCACCCAGCCTTGGAACCGTTACAGAGCTCCCCTTCAACGCCCGGTTTAGTTTCAACAGAGCGCCCTTTGCCTCTATTGGCGCCCTTAGCCGTTCTTCTCCCCCTTCTCTCCCCCCCATTGCCCTCCCCACCCCTTTTTTCATGTCCTCCGCCGCTTCACACTCAGTACGTTACCTTCGGCTCGATTAACTGCACGACTGCAGCCCAGATGCCAGCACGGCAGAGGCCCCCGCCCCCCCCAGCCCTCCTCCCACCACCGCCACCTGCCCCCCACCACACACACATACTGACCTACCTACCTGTACATCCTTTTCCTTCCTGCAGACACTTCTCCAAGTTGAAGCTCTTCAATAGCAGACACTTCTCCAAGTTGAAGCTCTTCAATTGCAACTTCGGCATCCCAAGCTATGCAAGGACCGTTACCATACCCAGAACACTTGACTCCGGGCTACTCTCAGTGAGTCTCTTCTACCTTCCAAGCACCCCCTTTTCCATCCTATGTTTCTATTCTTAGGAGCCTAGGCACGCGTTTTTGCAGCAGCGGTCTTTCTAAACCTTGACTCCATCATGGCTCCACCTCTACCCCTCTCGCTTTCTCCTCGTAATCACTCACCTTATTTTCTGGATCCACTGATTAATTGAAACGCTCCCTATATCCTTGACAAACAAAAATAACCCCGACCCCCTTTTTTCCCTAGCCCTGCCATTGAACTATTGTAACCTGGTCCTGAAGATGGCCTATGACTTTTGCAGGCCGAAACGCCCTCGACTCCAACAGTGTATCTCTTGGCGCCACACCCACGGATACCCTATATATCTAATTCAATTGCTTTTGTAAACCATTGTTATGGTATACTCAACATGTAAGTCGTGGTTTTATCTCACTTACTGTTGTGACCATTTCTCTCACTGTTTATACCACGTCATGTTTCACTTGCGCCGTAACTACACTTCACAAGCACTTGTGCACAGTATTTTGTTGGTTACATGTCATTAAATGTAATGCAGTGCTACTGACCCATGTGCTCGAACATATGAAGTTAATATGTCAAATCTGTCTACTAAATTAAATACAGTTTGCCTTTAAATAAAAAATTGTTTCCCTGACTTCTTTTCCATGTAGCGATCCAATCGTGTTCAAATAATTGTGTCATCATACATGTATATATAATTGCCCCTTTTAAACGATACCCTTGAGACATTGTTGTTTGATACAGATCTTTGCTTTAGTCTCTTTAGTGTTTATGGGCTACGTCTTGTAGTCTGTCACTGCCTCAGGATTGTAAAGGCCTGCTATAGGGGTACTTATAGGTTTTAAGTACAGTGACCCTTAGATATAGGAAACCTGTATTTTAATTAAGTAGTACATGCCCCAACGTACACGTGCTTCAATGGCAGGCCTGTAGGTCAATTTTGGATGGTCTCTCATGGGTGGCATAATTTATGTTGCAGCCCATGGGAAACCTCTGGGGTGCCTATGCCCTGGGCACATGTATACCATATACTAGGGACTGACAAGGGTACCCCAGTATCCAATCTGGGATGTACCTAAGTACATAGCATAACACTTTAGGGAGAAAGCAGATAGACTAGATTTCTGATTAGCATGATCCCAGTCAGACTAGTCAAAAACAGCATTACATCCAGCAAAAAGTGGGGTAACCATAAGAAGCATATACTACTTTCCTACACCATACGTATTTGAAAGAAATATACTGCAAAATATCAGTTTCCTGAGAAACAGAATTTTTAGGGAGAATTTCGTCTGACACCAAGACAATAGTGGGAATCCTCTCCGTTCCCCAGGATGAGATGATGCCATCCCAAAACACACATTTAGGGGGCCATTAGGATGACAGGTGGACTTTGTCCGCCCGTCATCCTACAGGTGAATGGGACCACCCGCCATAAGGGCGGGGGTCCCATGGCCAGCATTAGGATGCGCCCGCCACAGTGGTGGGCGCATCCTGCATTCCTACCATTGTGGCGGGGGGTACACTCAGCACCGCCCGCCACAATGGCAGGAAGGCATGCTGTGCACTTCCATGCACAGCATGGCAGGCACCGCACAAGGTACCCCCCATGTGCACTCCCCACACCCCGGAGTCCATGGGGGACAAACTTTATTACAAACTAGCAGCCCGTCCCGACCTTGTCCGGGAGCAACAGGCTTCCCCGACCCCCGCCCGCCTCGACATTGTCCAGCAGCCCAGGCCCCCGCCCGGCCCGTCTCCCGCCTGCCCCGACCCCCGCCTGCCCCAACCCCCGTCTGCCCCAACATGGGTCCCCTTACCTCATCCGCCGCTCCTCCCGCCTGTCCGCTGCTCGCACCGCCGCTGACCTGTCCGCTGCTCCTCACGTCACCGCTCCTCCCCCGCGCCATATCCGCCGCTCCCTTACCTCACCCGCCGCTCCTCCAGCCTGTCCGCTGCTCGCACCGCCGCTGGCCTGTCCGCTGCTCCTCAGGTCACCGCTCCTCCCCCGCGCCATGTCTGCCGCTCCTCATCGCGCTCCTGGACGCCGCTCCTCCCCGCGCTCCTGACGTGAGCATGCACGTCGCGCTGGCGCTACTTCGGAGGGACTACTTTTTTTTTTACTGTAAATTTTTTAAATAACGTTTTTTTTAATTTACATAGCCTATACCCATCTACACAACCTCACGATTCCAACTGTGTATCGGGTTTGTGGATTGGCGCTGTGGCTCCCGAGTTTACCCGCCTCAAAGGCTGAAAGTTCTTCCTTTATTATAGTAGTATAGATGTCACAAAAAGATGTTAATATTTCACTTCTGTTCTTGGATTTTCGTCACAATAAAATACACTGAACATAATCTTCACAAAAGTTATTTACAAAAGTTTAAGCTATTGCCATTATAAATTAAAATCACTTTTATTTAAGTATTAATTATTTAAAAAAAATTAAAAGCCATTGTAATTTGTAATATCAATACAGCTAAGTCACGTAAATACAAAACATGTTGCATTATAAATGCTATAGGTGTCACATTTGCGAAAGTTATAACTATTGGCATTGTAAATGACAAAGCTATTAATTTAGCTATTTTCAAAACCAACACATAAACAAAAAAAATTGTCATTTACAAGACCAATAGCTCAAACTTTCCTAATGCGAGACCTATTGCATTGCAAATGCTTGTTTTTATATCTGTCAGTACTTCATGTTGAGGTTTAATTTTCGTGACTGGCGCCTCATTGCCTACTTGTAGCTATTCTCTGACCCTGCTTCAAGGGTCAGAGCAGGGTCAGAGAATATTTGCAAGTAGGCAACGAGGCGCCAGGAAGCACTTACAGGCTTACAGCAGCAGGTGCCCAAGTTGAAGTTAATTTTTTTGTAACTCTTTTGTAAAAGGTTACAAAAAACTAGCTTCAACTTTTGCACCTGCTGCTGTAACCCTATTAGTGCCTGGCTGAAAATTCGTCGCCGCTGATTCGCGGATTTTACCGCGATTTCGCGAGATTCGAGGATTGCGAAATCGCGGAAAATCTGCAAATTCCGCGAGCGGAACGAATTTTCAGCCAATGCTTAGTTTTTCCAACAATTATCTGTACAGTACAATCACATTACACAGATTTACAGGACCTGGAGAAAATGCACCTTCACAGAAGTTAGGACAGTCAGTACCAAACAGTTATTATGGAGACTTGATGTTAATATGAAGAGGCAGAGCTGGACTGGGGGCGTCAAGACGACAAATTTAGTAAGAGAGGAATCATTGGTTTGCTCATAGTTAGCACCATATAGATGGAGGGGGTCGTTATTTTGACTGGAGGTATAGCGTGCACCAGGTGTTAGGCGCTGAGTCATCTGTCGGGTCATTTTCTATCGGGCCATCAGCTATTAATGTTCCTGTGTTATTGGGGAGGTGCACATTCCTTCCCCAAGCCAGGTAGCGAAAGGTTCCCAAGTATCTTTTGGGCGAGATGCCATTGGCATTAGATCCCAATAAGCGGCCTACTGTTCCTGACAATAAGCCAAGTCACGGATCCATTCAGGAACTCAAAGGTGTCTATGGGCTCCCCAGTGTACGGATAGTCAACGCTTGGCGAGCAAAAGCAAAATAGCTGCAAGGCGGCGTGACTCAGGTAGTGTCCCCCCTACGTAGCCTAGCAGTGCAACTAATTGGGAGCATACCAGTGTCAGTCCAGTGATGGCCTGTATAGCATCAAACACCTCCTCCCACAAACTGGATATGACCAGACAATCCCACGCAATGTATAGAAATGTGCCGGCTTCTCGCTTGTAGCAGCACGAGTTAGGACATAGCTTCAACTTATCCAGCTGTAAGGGGGTGCAATAGTATCTGTGTAAAAATGTTAAATGTTTAAGCCTCAGCTTGTAGTTAGGGGATAAATACCTTAATTGCATGCAACAAAATGCCCATTGTGCATCTGTGCGCAGATCTATCAACTCGTTCCTCTACTGGGCCAAGGCCTTTGGGGCAACCCATGGGATGTTGATTTGCATCAGATTATAGATTCTGGTGACCAATTTACGAGAGGTCGTGTGGTTAATAATTGTTCTAACGGTTTCAGAATAACTGGAGGAGCTGGAAAGGTAGGATGCATAGTTTTGCAGGTGGCTCGGAGTTGATAATATAGAAGTAAATCTAGGATTGGTGCCTGCGCACCTTCCTGACCTGATGGCAGGTCTACAAACGTATCTTGTGGGTACAGGTGACCTAGGTTAGAGATGCCCATTTTGTGAGCAAGTGCGATGGCTCCCTTGTCATGTAGGAAGGGGAAGTGTGGGTGGAACACAAGCAGTGTGGAGGGTGCATACATCAATGGAGTATCTGTCCTCCTCCCAGGCACAGCGTAGTGTTTCGACTGTGTTTATCTCATTTGCGTTTCTACGATAAGGTTGATAAACAGCCACGTTTAGGGGAACTGGATCATCCACGTCAAGTGGGGCATCTTTAAAAGGTAGAATAGAGGATTCTGACCAATTAATTTTAATGCCAGACATTCTGCTAAACCAAAGGATTTCTCTCAACACTGGGTTTAATATTTCGTCTGGATGTCGAATATATACCGTAATGTCATCATCCTATCTGTAAAAACTAGATCTCGGATGGAGTGGTATTGGGAAACTCTAGCACCTAATGGCTCCATAGCTACCGCAAAAAGTGGTGGTGATAGGGAGAAGCCCTGCCTGGTGCCTTGGGTAACGGCGAAGGGTTCCGATGCTAAGCCATTCGCTATAAGCCAGGCAGGAAGCTTGGTATATAACAAGCTTATTAATTTGATAAAGTTAGGACTGAAGTCTAGCCAAGGCAGAATGGTGAACAGGAAGGGCCATTTTAGAGAGTCGAATGCTTTAATTGCGTCCAAAAATGCTGCAATGTCCGGAATTTGAGGGTCGATTTGGTGGATAGTAGAAAAGAATGTAAGTTGTGGGTTGTCAACCTACCTGGAATAAAGCCAGACTGGTGTTGTCTAGCGATCAGTGGCAAAAGTGGATGTAGTCTGTTGGCGATCAGTTTAGCTTGGATTTTGGAATCAACATTAATTTGCGAGAGGTGCCTGTAGGAGTCACAAATATTTATAGCCCTGTCTGGTTTTAACAGGGAACTAATAATCGCCTCCCGCATAGTCGGCTGTAATATACCAATTTCCAGCGCCTCTTGGTAAACATCAAGAAGACAGGGTGCAAGATCCCCTACATATGTTTTATAAAATAATGCGGTCAGCCTATCCTGCCTCGGGGTCTTTCCACCTGGCAAGCCTCTAATGACCTGTGTAATATCCGCGACCGAAAAGGGTTCATCCAAATATTACCTATGGCTCGCACTGAGCTCAATTGAGTCCAGATATTCACCTATGTCGGGATGGGGTGCACTCTGCGTGGCGGTGTATAGTGAGGAATAAAAGCTGGTCAGGTATTCGTGGGTGGCCATTTGTCCTCTAATGGGGTAGGAATCCTTGTCTAGCAGTTCAGCTATAAAATTGGGTGATGTATATTACTTACGTGCATTTGCTAGGGTCTTGCCTGGCCTGTCGCCCTCACTGTAGTTTCGTGCCTTTGTGCTTTTCCCCAGGAACCTGGTCTCCCTTTCCACCTACGTTTCAAATTTCGAGATTTTGCTCCATATAGAAGCAAGTTGCTTGGGGTCTCTAGAGTGGAATTTTTTTTTCTAGTGTATTGATGTCCTGTTCTAGTTTTGTGAGAGTAGTGCGAAGTAATCTAAGCACTCCTGATTGCTTAGAAATACAGACCCCTCCTAATAACCACCTTGTAGGCCTCCCAGAGAATAGAAGGAGAATCTACCAATCTCTCATTAGTAGAAAAATACTGTGTGGTGGCAACACCAATTTCTACCGTAAATGCTGCATCCAAAAGGGCACGCGGGAGGAGTAGGCACCTGAATGCCCGAGGGGATGTATGTGGAACCCTCCACTTCAGCGCAACTGGCGCGTTGTCAGAAAGTGTGCGTGATAGCTGTAGCACATCCATTGTCCAAGCTGCGACGTCGCAAAATACAAGCCACTAGTCTAACCTAGACCAGGCGTTGTGACAGGGAGGGATGCAGGTGCCCTCCCTGGAGCTTGGGTTTCTGCTACGCCACATGCCAGATGCCAGATGCCCTTGTTCAAGTATGATGTTGTTTAGCTGCAGCATTGCTTTTAGATGTGGATTGCGAGCTGACCTTGCCCTGTCACAGTCATTGTCAAGCACTTCATTGAAATTGCCTCCCCAAATGACTGTGTCACCTCCCATAGCCATTATCTTGGCCCATATAGTAAGAAAAACTGGGGATCATCTACATTTGGGTCATAAATAGCCACCAGAGTGACCTGCATAGTCATGAGGGAGCCCGTGACAACAACATAGCGCCCGTCTGGGTCTATTTGCAGGTATGTAGTCGACCAACGAAAACCCTGTCATATCAGTATCCAGACCCCCTAGCATAGTTGGAGAACGAATCCGGTGCACCTCACCCCAATAACTATGTTTCAGTTTAGAGTCAGTTGCGTTTTACAGGGGTCTCCTGGAGGAAACATATGTCAATGTGGTGTCTACGTAAATACGTGTGTATCATCCTTGCCTTTCTAAAATCATTTAGTCCTCTCACATTCCATGTGAGGAATATAGTCTCAGTCTTGATTCCTTAGGGAAAGTTTAATGTCTTGGTACACGTTTGGGGAGGGTATATTTTGAACTGTCAATGACAGAATTAAATAATGTCTCTGTAACTACCAGTAGTTGGATTGAAGGGAAAGTTGCCCTGTTGGTGTCAAGACTATACAACGCAATGGATCCTCACTTTGTACTATAAGTGCCAAAAGACCTCTGTCAGCTAAAAGAATCAGGGAAGCTTCGACCTGGAGCAAGGCCTGGAGAATAAGGACCTCCAAGATGGCTGATGCTCTGGACGAAGTAACATTCTAGTCTTTTTCAACCTGTCTTAGAACTCTGGTGAAGCGCTCAACTTAGAACATTGGAGCACTTCACTTGAGTTCGTGAACTGTCCGGTAGCTTTTTCCTAGTTGTCCGAGTTAGTTTAGTTAGGGTATTTTCCTAGATTTTCCTCTTCCCTTTGGGTAGTGCCTACCTGTGTACAGAGTTCGGAGGTGTCATTTTTCCCTAGCTGTTCTCGTTTCCGAGAGTCATTCGGAACAACATTCTTCTTCGCTCGAGGTAGCGTCTGATTTTTGGCTCATGCGCAGTTCTCTCGAGCGGTGAAGGAACCGAGAGAACTGAGTGACTATCAAACTCTGCTTTCCGTCTGTTCAAGAGGAGTTTTGCAGTGAAGATAAGATGGAGAAACATCAAGAAGAAAAAATACAGAGAGACATTACTTCAACCAATTGAGAATAATTACTAAGGTAAGTGACAAGTCTAATATTATATGCTAAGGTTAATGGTTAAAATAGTGAAAGTACCATAGACTCACCTAGGATAGTTTTCGCACATCAAATATCTGCATCTGAAAAAAGAAGGGAAATAAATGTTAAAGATGTAGCTCAAGTTAAGGAAAGAGAAAAAGACATTATCAAAAAGTTAAGAACACGAATAAGAAATTCACCGATAATAATATAAAAGAGTGGCTCATGTTGAAGGTCAATCTGATAGATGCTCCCCAGTTTCATATTATACTGGGTTTGCCGTGGTTAAGAGAGCACAATCCGAGTATAGACTGGGGAGCAAGATCAGTTAAAATGAATTCGGATTTCTGTAGAGAAAATTGCTTTAATCATGAAGAAGAAATAAAGGAGCCAGGACCAGCAACCCTTTTGAGTGAACAAGAAATTTCAGTGTGTGTTATTCACACAAGCAAGATTCCACCGGAATACCAGGAGTTTGAAGAGGTTTTTGCCAAGATGGAGGCTGAGAAATTACCACTGCATTGACCTTGTGACTGCAGAATTGATTTAGAGCCAGGAGCCCATTTACCGTGCAGTAGAATGTACGCCTTAACAGAAAAAGAAAATGAGCATCTGAAGGAGTATATTGGGAAGTATTTGGCCAACGGCTTTATCCGTCCATCCCTGTCCCTGGTCTCCTCGCCCTTGTTCTTTGTACCTAAGAAGGAGGACGAGTTGAGATCTTGTATCGACTACTGAGCCATTAACAAAGTCACCATCAAGAATCGGTATCCTCTTCCTATCATCTCTGTACTATTAGATCAAGTGAAAGAAGCACAAATATACACGAAACTTGATCTTAGGGGCACATACCATTTGGTTAGAGTACGGGAAGGAGATGAATGGAAGACAGCGTTTCGAACAAACTTAGGTTTGTACGAATACCAGATGATGCCTTATGGGCTATGCAATGCGCCGGCAGCCTTCCAACACTTTATTAATAGTGTTTTGAGTGAGTACTTAGACCAATGTGCTATAGTCTATATAGACGATATTTTGATTTACTCCAAGACTGAAGAAGAACATCCAGAACAAGTGAAGAAGATCCTACAAAAGTTAAAGGAGAATAGATTGTATGTAAAGTTGGAAAAATGTGCTTTCAGTGTGAAGGAGGTAGAATTCTTTGGGTTTATGCCTACACCATCGGGAATCTCAATGGAAACTAAGAAAATTAAGGCAGTACTGGATTGGAAATCTCCAAGCAGTGTGAAAGAACTTCAAAGCTACATTGGCTTTGCCAATTTTTATCGGAGATTTGTGAATGAATTTTTCCACAAGTTGGTTCCACTTACTGGATTGTTGAAATAAAGGGTTTACTTTGAGTGGACAAAAGAAGCTGAAGAAGCCTTTCGATCTCTAAAGAGGGAATTCACCACGGCACCAAGTTTATTACATGCAGATCCTACCGAACCTTTCTATTTAGAGACAGATGCTTCAGATCTGGCTTTAGGGGTAGTTCTCTCACAAAGACACAAGAAAACTGGACAACTTCACCCTGTGGCGTATTGAATTCAGTAAATTAACCCTAGCGAAATCAACTACACCATTACCAAAAAAGAACTCTTGGCAATAAAAGACGCCTTTAAAGAGTGGAGACACTATTTATTGGGAGCGAGACACACTGTTCACCGACCATCGAAATTTGAAATTTCTGAAATCCGCTTAGACACTCACTCCGAGGCAGCTCCGCTGGTGATTGTATTTTGCGGACTATGACTTTGTGATAACCTTTCGACCTGGAGCGAAGAATGGACATGGTAAAATCAGAAGACAATCAAGAAGTACAGACGATCATCCCAGAACACAAGATAGTAGAGGCAGTGAGTCAAGAAACTATTGAAGAGAAAGTAATAAAGGCAATGTCACAGGTAGAAATGATGAAGTTGGCTGAACAAGAACCAACTAGAAAAATTCAGCATGAATTACCTTGGCGGGATGGGAAGTTATATCTGCCTATCCAACAGCTACAACAGTTGATTCTGGAGGACAATCATGACAGTCGACTAGCAGAGCACAAGGGCACATTAAAGACGGAACAGTTGATCAAAAGAAACTACTGGTGGCCACTGATGACAAAGGACATTCACTCTTATGTGGGGACATGCGGGATCTGTGCTCGGGGAAAATTGGAGCAACATTCACATAAGGGTATTCTCCTACCCATGCCCACTCCACCACATCCCAGGCACACCGTTTCACTGGATTTAGTAGTAGATTTACCTTCTAGTCAAGGATTCAACACCATATTGGTATTTGTGGATGCATTCACAAAGATGGTGCATTTTATTGCCTTAAAGGTATTCCAACAGCAAAAGAATTGGCAGTTCATTTTAGCATACACATAGTGCGAGCACACAGGGTACCTAAGGTAATCATTTCAGATCGAGGCTCCCAGTTCCTGTCCCACTTTTGGAAGGCATTCATGGAAAGTTTGGGAATTGAAACAAGATATTCCACTAGCTATCACCCAGAAACTGATGGACAGACAGAAAGAGTTAACCAGGAGTTGGAACAGTATTTGAGATTGTTCTTGCTAGATCAAGAGGGGGATTGGCCAGAGTATTTGTGGGCTGCATAGTTTGCTCACAATACTGCTAAAAATGTCTTGACAGGGTTCTCCCCTTTCTATCTAAATTACGGCAGACATCCGAACTCTTCGATAATTGGCGGAGAAATCTCAGTTCCAGCAGCAAAAGAAGTACAAAACCTAGCTCAGAGCCATCAAACTGCTATGAAAAACTTAACATTAGCCAAAGAGAAGTATAAAAAATACCCTGACAAGAAGATAAAAGAAGGTCCAAAATTGAAAGTGGGGGACAAGGAATGGTTAAATGCTAAGAACTTCTGACTAAAGGAGATCGAAAGTTTCAACCGAGATTTATAGGCCCTCACCTAATTGAGAAGATAATAAATCCAGTGACCTATCGGTTAACCTTACCACAAGAAATGAAAATACACCCGGTTTTTCATGTCTCCTTACTAAAGAAGACATCTTCAGATTTGAGAGTAAATCTTCCTCCTAAATCAGTGCAATTAGAGACAGGGGAAGAATTTGAGGTCAAAAGAATTTTAGATTTCAAAAGATCTAGAGCCAGATATAGGACGGCAAATACCGGTCGTAACGACCGATTTCGGCCGTTACTGACCGGTATTTGCTGTTTGACATGTAGGGGGCCTTATAGTTACAGAATCGGTATATTTAACGATTCGGTAAATTTACCGATTCTGTAAAATACCGAATCGGTAAATGTACTGAATCGGTAAATACAGATGTAGGTGGCACTTTTAACAGTGCAACAGGCCCTTACTGATTCATTATTTACCACCAAATACTATTTGGTGGTAAATAACGAATACCTGTGTACATGCACATCTGTGCATGTACACCTGTGCCATGTGGCACACAGACATGCAGGGCATGTATGTGTGTCACATGGCACACAAGCCTGAATCAGGGTTGCAACAGGGTGTCAAAGTGACACCCTGTCCCCCTTGCAAAATCAGTAATTTTACCGAATCGGTATTTACCGATTCGGTAATTGACATTGATTCCTATGGGCCTCAAGGCCCATAGGAATCAATGGCAATTACCGAATCAGTAAATACCGATTCGGTAATTACCGAATCATACAGATTCGGTAAAAATTACTGATTTTTTACCTACATCTGATTTACTGAATCTAGAATACCGAATCGGTAAAATTCGGTATTCTAGAGTCGGTAAATCAGATTTACTACATCAGGCCCCTAGAGGGATACTCTATTATTTGATAGACTGGAAGTGCTATGGTCCGGAGGAGGGATCCTGGGAAAAATGTTCTGATGTTCATGCCCCCCGTTTGGTACGGGCCTTTCATCAAAAATGTCCTAGGAAGCCAAGATTGGAAGCACCTCCTTTGCAAGGGGTACTGTCAGGACTATACAAGGCAATGGATCCTCACTTTGCACTAAAAGTGCCAAAAGACCTCTGTCAGCTAAAAGAATCAGGGAAGCTTCGACCAGGAGCAAGGCCTGGAAAATAAGGAACTCCAAGATGGTCGACGCTCTGGACGAAGTAACATTCTAGTCTTTTTCAACCTGTCTTAGAACTCTGGTGAAGCGCTCAACTTGGAACGTTGGTGCACTTCACCTGAGTGCGTGAACCGTCAGGTAGCTTTTCTCTAGTTGTTCGAGTTACTTTAGTTAGGGTATTTTCCTAGATTTTCCTCTTCCCTTTGGATAGTGCCTACCTGTGTACAGAGTTCGGCATTGTAGTTTTTCCCTAGCCGTTCTCGTTTCCGAGAGTCATTCGGAACGGTATTCTTCTTCGCTAAAGGTAGAGTCTGATTTTTGGCTCATGCGCAGTTCTCACGAGCGGTGAAGGAACCGAGAGAACTGCGCGACTATCAAACTCCGCGTTCCGTCTGTTCATGGGGAGTTTTGCAGTGAAGATAAGACAGAGCAACGTCAAGAAGAAAAAATACCAAGAGACATTACTTCAACCAGTTGAGAATAATTACTAAGCTAAGTGACAAGTCTATTATTATATGCTAAGGTTAATGGTTAAAATAGTGAAAGTACCATAGACTCACCTGGGATAGTTTTCGCACATCAAATATCTGCATCTGAAAAAAGAAGAGAAATAAATGTTAAAGATTTAGCTCAAGTTAAGGAAAGAGAAAAATACATTAACAAAAAGTTAAGAACACGAATAAGAAATTCACTGATAGTAATATAGAAGAGGGGCTCATGCTGAAGGTCATACTGCGTCCTGAAAATTCCAATTGAAGCAAGAATAGCTGAAGGAAGATTCTAGCAGAAGCAGATAACCATTGGCAGTCTCTTCTCTCTTTTGTTATTTTATCCACTCCCCCTACCCCCCTTAGGGAGACATTCAGTGCACTTATTTTATAGTGGTGCGCTGGTGATTCTTGGAGGTGGTTTTGGGGAAAAAGGATCTCTTTCCTGCACAATATCAGTAAGTGGCTCTGACAGTTGGCAACTGAACTTACAGTGTGTCTCAACCTGCGCTAAAGTGCAATACTGTTACCGATTGTGTGTCTGCAAGTGCTTTGAACTCCCTATCCCACACTCCACCCACAACAAATTCCCAGTTAGGTCATGACTGGTAACCCCGCCCCCTTCCTGAACTACCCTGATAACAAAATAAGAACAGGGGTGCATGGGAGATCTCCCTGTGGGGGCCTAGGATGTTCGCTTTTGACCTGCCATGGGGCAGGGTGGCCAGGCTTTGGCATGGGAAATGAACTCTGCCTTAGGAACGGCGAAGGATCAAAATCAATCGTGGACCGAGTAAATACTGATAACATCGATTAGTGGAAGAATTAACGCAGTATTATAATAAGCAAAGCTATTGTCACAGCTGTAGAAGAAACATAGCAGTACAAACAATCCAAAACTGTGTAAGACCAATGTGTGACAGGAAGTAGATGGGCTTCCGTCTGTGCAAAGCCTGTCACAGTGGCTATTAGTAGGTTAAATTCAGTAATAAAATAGGCAAAGGCATAATTCCAGCTGTTTAAGAAATAGAACAGTGCAATCAAGCAGGTGCTGTAGGAATCAGGTGTGCAATCAAAAGTAGAAGGACTTTGCTCTTTCAGTCATTATCACTCAGACTCAGTTCAGGGACAGACTCCTGTGAGGCACGAGGAAACGATTTCTGCGGGCATATATGCTTAGTGTATTTGAAAGCTGACTTAGCATCCGTAAAAAAGTGAGATTGGCCATCGTGGGTGATCTTTAACTTAGCTGGATACAGCATAGCATACAGAATTGAGGCACTTTGGAGAATGTGTTTCACTGGTGATAATTCACTAAGCGTGGCTTGAACAGCAGGAGTGTAGTCCGGGAAGAATGACTTTAGGTTACCCTAATGAGTTATGGGGCTTTTTGCCTCTCAAAGGATCGCATCTCTATCCCCATAGTTTAAAAGGCATACAATGATCGCAGAGCTGCGGTGCCCCTGGTGCCCCAGAGGGCTACGGGGCCCCAGCGATCTGTGAGCACACTCCACAATCATGCCCTTTGATAGTGCTGGACCAAACAACTCATGCAGCAGGCTCTCAATGAAAGGTTCCATTTTTGGGATTGCTGTAGATTACAGAAGGCCTAGTATTCATAAGTCCAAATCCTCATTCTTTACTTTGATTACAGCAAGAACTTTTTCCTTACTCAATATTTGCATTCTAGACTCCGCCTGAGAGTCCTGATTGTCTAACTGCCTATTCTCCAGACGTCTAAGCTGGTTTCATTAGCGTCTACTCGCTTTTTAACAGCGTCCAGACTGGAGGTATGTGCATCTGTTTTGTTGTCTATTGTTTTGAGGCCGGAACGCACATCCAACAAAATGGAGCGCATGTCTTCTTCTGTTTGTTCGGACATGTCCCTGGGACCCTGGGCATTCTCTGGCTCAGTGCTTGCCTCCGTTGTGCATGTTTGACGTTTTCTCTCACAGGGATTCTATGGCTGCTTGGGGTCTGTCTTACCCATGATATCAAGCCATGCCGCATGAGCCAAACACAGAAAGTTCAGTGGGTCGTCGGATTCAGCGCAATTTACATTCTTCTGCAGCGCAGAAGCTGCCGTGGCCTAGGTGCGCCCAGTGGCCAGGTTATTGTAGGTGCCACGGCAGAATGCATCACTTCATGGTGTTAAGAATAAAAGGCACGCCTCAGCATAGAAGGGAGAGAAGTGAGAGGCAGGTCCCCAATTATGATAGGGCAGGCCTGGAAGCAGGCTCCCGCCACCGAACAAAGGGAAGAGACCCGCCGAGTCTCCACCTCAGTCGGAAATCACCAACCCACGATGCAACTCAGGAGCAGTGGACAAGATGGCAGAGGCTGCCTGAGGGTCACCTCAATAAAGGCAGCAGGCCGCAAAACGTGTCCGCAAGGTAATACAGATGGGCCCATTAGACTCTCCAAGACACTAGAGGCGGAATCTGTCGCAAATGCCCGCGACTCAGCCTGAACAAGCAGCTGACTGCTTCCAATGCCTAGATTATCAGGGGTGCTGTTGCAGTGCACCGCAACACATGTGCGTATGGGGCCTGGAGATGCCGCAAATTGTAGGGGTGAAGCAGGAAGCTGGTTATCTGCATTTGGAGGCAGTAGGGGGGCCTCTGCTTTGGTTACAGGGCTGGATGGGGTGATCCAGTGGGCTCCAACTCAGCCAGATCCACCACCCCACACTTATGAGCAGAAGGAGTAGACACAGTGGCGCAGGCCCATCCCTGCTCTCCCCAATTCCCACACAGCAGTCTCAACAGAGACAGTCCCAATGGGAGAGCACTTCCGAGACTCGGCCCAGGGCAGGCTGCGAGTAGGCCCAACACCGCTCAGCACGGTTCCCAGCCGGCGCAAGATGCCAGTCGGGGCCCAGGCCTACACGGCGTGACCCAGCCCAGACCTTTTACGCAGTCAAAGCCGGGCCCCACTCACCGCACTCTTACGTGGCTCAGCTCTGCTCCAGATTCTTCATCCAGTGTTGTCAGTCTTTTTTCTACCGCTCCGAGCTTATCACAGGAGCATCGGCTGGTCCCTCTGCATCTGCCTCAGCTGCAGTCTCTAGACCCCCTTCTACACAAAATCTGGAAAACATTTGGGCAGGAAACCCTCCCCTGGCAGCGACAAATTTGCTGTCAGTCTCTGGAGGAAGGAGAGGTGCCAGAGGTATGGAAGCAGGCAGTTGTGACCCCCTTGCTAAAAAAAGACCTCTTTGGACCCCACAACTCGAGCGAATTTTAGACACATATCCCTTCTGCCCTATCCAATCAAAATCTTAGAAAAGACAGTTAGTAAAATACTGTCATGCTATCTGGAAGACAATCTGCTGATGGACAAGGGCCAATTTGGCTTTCGTCCAGAACATGACACTGAGACCGCCTTGGCCACAGTAATTGACAATTTACAAATGCGTGTTGACAATGGGAACTCCTCGGTCCGAGTATTACTGGATATGTCAGCCGCATTCGATACGGTGAGCCACACAGTGCTAGTGGAAAGACTGAAGAGTATAGGAGTTAAAGGACGGGCCTTGCAGTGGCTACAGTCCTATCTGTCAGGACGACAACAGGCTGTGTCTATGACGCCTTTCATTTCTGACAAATCCACAGTACATCACGGAGTACCACAGGGCTCTGCGATCAGCCCTTTTCCTTTTAATGTCTACTTGCGTCCCTTGTTACCCATTATTAAATATTATGGAATCGACCTGGTCAACTATGCAGATGACACTCAAATGGTGTTTTCCTTGGAAGGAAAACAAGCGGTGTCTATGGATACTTTCCAGGAGTGCATGCGCCCGACTGCTGGCTGGCTCAGGGAAAACACCTTACATTTTAACGGGGGAAAACAGAGGTGGTGTTCTGTCCTGCTACTAGAGTGCTATTAGAGTGTCTCGACCTCTACTGGTAGAGTTCAGGCTCACCCCTGAGGATGAACCTTTGACTCCTGCCAAAACGGTGCATAACCTGGAGGTCCTGGTGGATGGCAATCTCCAAATGGATTACAAAATGGCGAGTTGAAGTGCACACGTTTTTCTTGCTGCTTTGAATTTGAATCATTTTAGGTTGCGTGCATCCCGGAAAAGTGGTCCGCCCATCGGCCACGTGAAAGTACAAGCCAATATATCGGGAACAAAGTCGCTCTCAATACGGAAGCACTGTTGTGTTGCAATAATATATCTGCCACAATTAATTTCCATTCATTCTTTTTATTCTAGTTATTCAAATCATTTCAATTTTTCAGTTTGTTTGGTCACATGAAATCCATACTATGTATAAACATTTGATGCTGAAGGTATGCCCATCCAGGCCTTTTCCATAAAGCAGGACATATACATATTTTATCCTCAAACTGATAAATTGAAATGATTGGAATAATTAGAATAAAAAGACTGAATGGAAATTAATTGTGGCAGATATATTTTTGCAACGCAACAGTGCTTCCGGATTGGGAGCGACTTTGTTCCCGATATATTGGCTTGTACTTTCACGTGGCCGATGGGCGGACCACTTTTCCGGTATGCCCGCAACCTAAAATGATTCAAGTTCAAAGCAGCAAGAAAAAGGTGTGCACTTCAACCTGTCATTTTGTAATTCAACTTTTCAGCCCAATTTGAAGTAGCACCCACGATGTACAACGTTTTACTAAGAAATAATGAATGGTCACTTGAAAACCTCATTCGCCTTAATATGGAGGAGCGTGCTTGAACTGCTGCTTGTGCAATAAACGTGACGGACATTTTTGTTTTGATGGTTTTAGGCATTTTGCAAAAAGAGTCAGCTTATTATATGTACTTTAATTCTGAAATGTGTACAATAAGTGTAATTCTATTGAATGTTTGCGTTTTATTTATATCTCATGCTTCATATAGACATCTGTAATCAGGCGTATCATGAAATTTCGCAAGGGTGGGCGGGGTAAATTAGTGCGGGTGTCGCCACTTGTAGATCACTCACAGCCGTAATGGAAAGTTGATTCTGGTATTATTCAATGGAGGATTATGGGTCCTGTAGTGCAGGATGAATTTGAAGAAAGGGGGAGGAGCCCCTTAGGTAGTTAAAAGGGAAGCAGGTGTGAGGGAGTTGACAGACGGCTTTTCAAAAAAGGAGGAATGAGAGAAGGATATGTAACACAGGTACTGGAGTGTCTCTTAGACGTTTGGTTTAATGCGATTCGGGTAACTTGTAAATCAAGGCGGAGGGGCGACATTTCTACACAGTTTCAATATGGTTCACAACGTGAGACAGAAAGGGAGTAGAAAGGGGTTATATCACATCTAGGTTTTATGTTGTTGGCCATTAGAAGGAAAACGCCAAGTGAAGCAGTTTATAAATGCATATACAATGAGCATGCTATAAGTCTAGGTTGTAAAGTGTTTTATAAATTGAAACATAATGTCTAAAGTTATTGCTTATATTTGTAGTGCATCCCTGACGAAGGGCGAGTAAGAAGACCGAAATGCATTGGGAAAGATACACTACTAAGGATGAAATATGTATATGCCCTGCTTTATGGAAAAGGCCTGGATGGGCATACCTTCAGCATCAGATGTTTATACATAATACGGATTTTATGTGACAAAACAAACTGATAAATTGAAATGATTGGAATAACTAGAATAAAAAGACTGAATGGAAATTAATTGTGGCAGATATATTTTTGCAACCCAACAGTGCTTCCGGATTGGGAGCGACTTTGTTCCCGATACATTGGCTAATCTCCAAATGGAGTCACAGGCCAACAAAACCATCATTGTCTTTCTCTCCTTATTACGCATGCTACGGAAGATCCTTCCGCTACTACCAAATGATGCTTGCTCTTTGTTAGTGAGGAGCATAATCCTAAGCAGGCTGGACTACTGCAACTCCCTATACTTAGGAGCACTGCAATATATTTTGCAGCGGTTGCAGAGAGTCCAGACTATGGCTGCAAAGCTCGTGCTCAACAGACATCGTAGGCCTTGAGTGATCTTCACTGGTTGCCTGTCAAGGAGAGAATTTGCTTTAAATCTCTCTGTATTGTTTACAAAGCAGTTCACAATCTGGGACCTGTTTCTCTGCAGGAGAAATTTACCTGGTACCATCCCAGGAGGCAACTTTGCTCCTCTAGTGCTTATCTGATAACAGCTATCAGATTAAAGAGATACAGGTTAGGGGGCAGAGCCTTTGGTTTGGCGGCTGCGCGCCTATGGAATGAGCTGCCCCAGAACCTCAGACAGATCAATTTGCTGACCTGCTTTAGGAAGAGCCTGAAAACCTGGCTGTTTCCCCGGAGCGAACACTCGACCATCTCACAGACAGCTGTTTCCGTTGCTATAATGACTTTCTTCAATCTAAGCGGCAGGATACCCATAGGGTGACAGTTTTGCGCTATATAAGTATCTCTTCACTTCATTCAGGTGCTGCAGGTTCGCGTGCACGCTCCGTCCGTCTGGGTCCGCCACAGATGGATACAGGTTTCTGCTGCACAGGGTACACAGTACAGTCCCCTAAAGTCTCCAGGCACCCTGACAGCTACGATATGCAAGGACAGGTGCTTTGGCGTCACAAGAGTACACAACTGCATTTTCTCCTCTATGAGGCCTCCGGGTGCATAGCGGCCATTTTCGGCTGTTGGCCCTGTTGCCGCTTTATACTGTCAGTTTTGCTGTTTCCACCTTTGGTGCACTGCCAAAACTTCGCACCTGCAGTGCAGACAGTTACCACACACAGCGGCTTGTTGTTTTATCAGTGGAATTCATGTCTGGATGGTGATGGCAGAGGATTATGTACCCTGGCATCCAGGGTCCCTTCAGAAGGCAGCCATTCTGCAGTGCGTCGTAGCCACGCCCTGCAGTTTTGTTATCCTTCTTTTCATATGTCAAGTGGCTGAGGGCACCCTCAGCCAATGAGAGTTAAGAGCTACTGTTATAGGCAACAGGTCATTAGTGATGCATTGTTGTATAACTATAAAGGAGCTAATGCTGGGTATTTTGTCACATGGTTACTTGCGGTTTACTGAAACAAACAAGGTTTTGAAGTTTTTTACTCCCTCTGAGTAATCTTTGGAGTACTATGATATGCATAGTATTTAAGTGCATGTGCATTCAAATCGTTTTTTCTTTCTAAAGTAAAAACACTGGCTGGGCATTAATTGATTTACTATTATTGTGTGAGTTTTGAGTTTCTAGTCACAAGATCTGCCTCTACCAGCATTTGATTGCCCGGCCTCACTTTCCTGAAAGTAAAGTGCTAAAAAAGGGCTTGGTCCGAGTTTCATGGTTCTCAGAAAAGGTGTGCCAGGGACAAAAGCCATAACAAAATCTCCTATTTTAGCAATTAGAGCCCTGTAAATTCTGATTGCTGTGGAACCGCCAAACTGGATTGTTCACAAAAAGATGCAACCATATATTGTATTTTGCAAAATACCCATGCTTGTAGCCATTTCCTTTTCTCAACCATTTTCTTCAAGCAGCAGGTCTTTTATTGTACTGACCGGTCTGATGATGAGGGAGGTGCCTATGATTTTATGGGTGGCAGAATTAGTCCAAAGCATTTAAATACACTAGGTATGATTCACAGCAGTAACTGTGGTCGTAAATGTCATCATCATCATAAACAGTTTATTTCGATCACTAGGGATCATAAAAGTATAGGTGCAAAAAGCATATTAAAAAGCATATTAAAACCATCCGATCAATATTCATGAGTGTCGCACAGATCCTAATGTTTCAGGGCATAGACGTTGTGCATTGTATTCCACTATATTCTGTGCAAACACCTTATACAAGTTCCCCTGTTCATCATGACACATGTTGCAAGATGCTGCATAACTTTGCGATGGTTATAGGCTATTAGTGAACATTAAGCCTACATAAGACTAACATGGTAATACGCCCAAGGCCCAGCAACCGAACCAGAGAGAGTGTGAAAAATAGCAGTGTGCCGTTAGGCATGAATGCTAATTTTGCATGCATCTGGAATTTGACACATTATTATTTAATAGAATTGAAACAGATAAAACCAAAGGTTAAGATCAATATATGAAAATACAGTTACACACACTTAAAGAGTACATTTGACCCATTGCCACTTAATATACTTAAAACACAGTTAAAACATTTAAAAATAAGATCAATATTTAAAGGTACAGTCACATACATAGAAAGTGCAAGGGGTAAAGTGCATAATCGATCATCTACTAGCTGGTACAGCAATGTTAGCTATAAAAAGGGGGAGAGCTGGTCCGAGGCCTCCCCCGTAGCTATTATGGCGGGCTTGGTCCACTTGCTGACACACACTTAGAACGCCAGATCCAGGCAGCAAAAGGTATGTCGCCACAGCGACCGCCACTCTCCTGGAGCTGTCCTAAGTGCCTCCATATGCCTCCTAATGCCCAGATTCCAACTCAATGTCAAGACCCTCGTTTTCCTCCGAAGGGAGAGGGCAGGTCAAAAGAATAGAATGAGGGGCATGATCTCCGAGGGCCCTCTGCACACTGGTCACTCGTCACCCACATATTGTGGATTGGCCCATTTGGAACAGAGAGTTCTAGTAGGGAGAGACTGGTATCTTATTTGTAAGAACAGTTCCCTAGCCAGAGGGAGAGCAATTTCATCCATAGTTTTTTCATACACAAGGAGCATATTAAAGTTGCTAAATTCTGTGGTTAGCATACCTCTACTACTACAGTTCATTACTACAGCTATGTACTCCCAGTAGGCCGATGTCAAATCACTCGTGGATATTAAGCTTGTTGGAAGGTGGGTTATTAGTAGTGGTAAGTAGGCACCCACTACTGGCAATAAGGCCACCAACCCAGTCTAGGGTCCAGTACAGGTCTCAAGATATTAGTACCATTCTCAACCCTTGGTAGGTTGGCTGCGAGCTGCCAGGCGTTACTTAGGAGACAGGTATGTAAGGCATTTTAAAACACCAATTCAGGACATAATTAAGACACAACACACGATAGAAATCACACAACAATCTATAAAAATAGGAAATATTCTTATCTTTAAAATGACACCAAAACAAAAACAGTCTATTGTAGGGAACCAGAGATCTGAATTTATAAGGAATAAACACTTTCGATCACTTAGAAACCTATAGCCCCATTCAGGGACATTTGGTCACATTTGACTGGGACAAAGTCAAACTTTCAGGCTAATCGCAGCTAAGGTGCCCTGCATGGATACACTTAGCGGGAGTCCCAAGACTACATTTTACCTTCGTACTTAAAAATTTTCTTTGAGCTATTTCTTCCTTGGGTTTTTTATTCTCTTCCCCAGGCCGGATTCGGTGAGGGTTCACCAGCTTGACTTTTAGGGAGCCCCAATCAAACTCTGGAAGTAATACCTCTGGAGCTCTTCAGCAGGACCAACCGCGAATGAAGGTGTCCGGCTTGATTCTTGCGGTTGAGTTTGTCACCTTATGGAACTTTTTTCCAAAGTTGCTCCAAAAGTCTAGGCCTCTTTCCTGAAGTTCCTATTGAGCGTGGCAAGGGTCCAAACCACAATTCAAGAGTCTGAAAGCTCCAAGATGGTCCTAGAAAGTTTGGGACCACAATTCCCATAATGCACCTGGACAAAACCCTTAAAAGTCCACTGGACAAACTCCAGGCAGTAGACACGTGGTGGTGATGATGCAGGTGACTCTGTTAAACGGTAGCCTGCAGAAACTACACTTTTTAATCCTTTAGCAGCATCGTACATCCACAGGGCTGTGGTTCCAGATAGTGCAGCATGCATAGTCAGTCAGAATGCAGGTCCTGGTGGTCCAAATCAAGTTTCAAGTATTGCAATCCGTCTTCTTTTAGGTTCAAGCAGCAGATCTGAGAGGCTCTGCACCTCTGACATATTTTTTCAGTGTTCTCTGGGGTCAAGCAAGGAAGCACTCCTGTCCAGTGAGGTGCAAGGCAACAAGCCCGAGCATGACCAGTTACTGCAAAGTGTGGCATAATCTTCCCCCAAAAAGCACTATTCCTTAAAAATTTAACATGGCAGAAATCTCAGCAGAGCATAAATAGCTATCAAAACCAACTCTCAGTATGGTGCATTTCCATAGTCTTCACCTCCTAACATCTGCAGAATCCTTCCTTAACCCTCCTATCTGGTTAGGTCACAGGGTATGGTTGTATGAGGACCTGGCATTTCCTGTTTGTCCTGTTCCACCTTTGAAGCCTCATGCTTTATGACGCTTCTGCCCTGCTCTGACATTCCTATGTAGCAGAACTCTCTTTAGCAGATTGCCTTTCTCCTGGTGAGACACTTATCACTTCATCAAAGCAGCCTGACTACTCTTCTTAACTCTGACCAATCAGGGAAGACTGCAGGAAGGCTTAATTTTGGCTTACAGAAAAGAAAGTCTTATAACTTATTTTATGTACCATTTAGGTTAAATTCAACAATAGCATATTGTTGAATGTATCAATACCATTCTCCTAAGTTTTGACTGTAATTGTATCCAATTCTTGGTAATATTTATGTTTACGTACACTACTTTGATGTTATCCTATGGGGCTAGGCATCTACAAAGGGGAAACTGAAATGTGCAACGTTTCCATCACTTGGCAATGTAAGAAATCATTTATAAGGACCCTGCTTATAATTTCATGACACCCCCCCCCCCCCATCCCTGGGGCACCTAGGGGAGACGTTGGAGTTCTTGAATATGCAAAAATTAGTGTAGATCCTCACTCCACAGTACTCATAGCACCAATTTCGATGTTGGGAGGCACTTTACTACAATGGGGGAAGTAACATTTGAAATGTCTCTGTCCCCAGATCATATAACGTTTCTTTTATAAGGATTGTGCTTATAGTTATATGACCCTCCCACCCCTGGGACACCTTGGGGAGACCCTTTGGGTACCTACTATGTAAGAATAATGTAGATTATCATGTTTTATGTGCCCCTACCACCAAAGTCGACTTTGCAGGTAATTTACTTTTAAACAGAGTGCTGCAATGCAGGGCTGCTTTTAAAATGACCTCAGGAGCTCAGCAGTGCACACATACAAGTGCAGAAATGGCTGATGGCCTGTAAACTGCCATACCCTGTTATATACTTGGGAATTAAAGGTAGTTTTACCCCCCTCCTCATTTATCGGCAAGTGACTTTTTGGATAGGTCATGCCAAGTGTATGCTAAAACATAGTGTAATCTAATTCATGTGTGCGTTTTAACTGTGGTTTCAACATTGCACTGATCCTGGGCCTGGTTAAACAGAGCCCAGGAACAGTCAGAGTCAGTTCTCACCAGTACCAGTAAGCAACAAATGGGGTAGCAGAGGGCACACAGGATGACTTTGCAGGAGAGCTTGATTCCTCCAGCCTTACCCAGAGATTTTCCAACCCCACCTTCCTTAGAGTAGGTCAAACAGGCTTGAGCCAAGGGATTTTAAGGGCACCAGCTGTAGCCGAGAGGTCTCTTAGGGGTTCCCTGTATGCACCCAGGGCAGGTGAGGTCCAGAGTCTATGTCAATAGATCAAGGGTCTATGCTCGGTTTTCCGGGAGATTTGCCTGAATGCCATAACGAGCAGCAGTGGGGTCAATGGCAAGCTATTGGGAAGAGCAAAAAGGGACCTGATGAAGTTGTTTTCAGCTGAAGTTAGAATGTGACAGTTAGAATAGCCCCAGATCTCAGAGTCATAGAAGACGGCTCCCAAAAACTTCACATTGTAGATCTGAATGGCTGGGGTGGCACTCTTTCAGCTGTTTTGGTTATCGACCTTTAACAGCCTTTTGGAGTGATGTAGCAGTGAGCAGAGTGTTTTAACCTGCATTTATCAGTCCAGGTTTGTTGTTATCTTATCCCTAGGTAGTCAAAGTTGGGGACTTGCTTTATAGGGTCATTATTAGCATACAACTCACATTTAATGTTTTTGTTTTTAGCGGGGTGGAATTTTGTGCTTGTGCTTTTTTGTTTTAGAGCTATTAAGCCTTAGCCCAAGCTCTTCACAAAAGGTATTGAAATCATTCAGTAGCTGCTGTAGACCTTTTAGTGATTTGGAAATCAGCAGAGTATCATCTGCAAAAAGTAGAGCAGGCACTCTCCTGCCTGACACTTTTGGAGCATCGCAGCCGTCTCTGTCCAGTCAGCCCAATACTTTATTTATATATAGCGAGAACAGTGAGGAGGCCAGAATACATCCCTGCCGGATACCCTGCAAGATTCTTATGGGGCCGGTGAGTTGCCCTTGCTCCCCCAACCTGACAATTGCATATGTTATTTTCGTGGAGCTATGGAATTGCCAGTAGTTTTAAAGGAACGTCCAACTTTTCCAGGATTGACCAGAGGGATACTCTAGGAACTAGGTCAAAGGCTGTAACAGATCAACAAAGGCAACAAATAGTCAGCCCCTGTTGACTGCTACAGGCTTCCATAGTAGGAAGTTAAATAGGAAGATCTGGTTTACCATGCTTACTCCACTTCTGAACCCCGCCTGGAGTTCAGATATTACATTGTTCTCCTCCATCCAATCCAAGAGGTGTGCTAGAACTTGCTTACAGAAAATCTTCTGAGCAGCATCAATTAGACTTATTGGGTGATAGTTACTTGGCCCTCTGTGTTGACCCTTCTTGTATACCGGAATGATCTCTGCAGTGAGTCAGGTGGAGGGGATCTTCATACCCTTTAGGACAGAGTTTGAACGGTAGTCATGTAGGGGCTTCAAACTTCCAGATAGGAGATGAAAGGCTTATTTGGGATCTGGTCTGGGCCTCTTGCTTTTGCTAGCAGACTAGAAGTAATTGCCTCTAGCACCTCCCTATGTTCAAATTGCATGATATTTTGATTTTTTTAGCTTGGATGTCAGCAAAGGGTCAATACCCTTCCATGTCGACTCCTCATTGGAGGAGTACAGTTTGTTAAAATAGGACACACACTTTTGGGGTTGCACAAAGAATTCTATTGCTTTCCTGCCAACATTTTTTCTCAGTGCTGCTGGAGCCAAAGTGTGTTTTCCTAGTCCCTCCTGGCATTTACTAATTCCTTTTCATAATTTGCCCTACGCAGCATGAGCGGAAGCCTGTTTTTGGAATTAGGTGATAACAGGAGCTCCATTTAAGCCACCCTGCAGGCTTTGGTGTTCCATGGATCTTCTTTCTGGTTGATCATAGGATGTTTATTATCTTGTGTCAAAAAATCTTTTATATTAGTAAAAAGCACTTCATGGGACTTTTCCATTGTCAGGTCTCTCTGTTCTTGAGGCAAACGATCTAGTATCTCTATCTGTTCCTTAACCATATTGACCACTAACCCCAGGGCCTGTGGCTGCTTTTCAATCCATCCCCACCTAATAGCTTTCCCATTATTTGAGAGCACAATATACCCAAATTGAGCACAACTTTGGGTATAGGGGCGTTTGCTTTGGAACCCAACAGTGACAGCCTAGGGGCATTATGTTCGCTGTCAGCCCTTTCAATAACCCCCACGTCCTCAACAAATGACCATCCTTTCAGACTAATTAGAACATTGTCAATTTGGATTGTGTGGCCTGGTCTATTGAACGTGTGCCTTCCTTCAGAGTCTGACATAGTTCTCCCATTTGCTGCTATGAGATCGAATGTTAGGGTTAGTGCTAGAGGCTACACCACTTTTGGTGACCATTTCACTGTAGGGAGGTCTATGGAGGGAATCTCCTTTTTTAATCTTGCACAGCTGTTAAGATTAAGCTATAAGACACAAGACATTCAAAGGGGGTTTAGATTTCCCAGAAACTATAACCTTTCATTTCCTCTTATATTCTGTAGGAAGGCCTTTACAATGCATATAACTTTGTTTTCCTCACTTCGACCCTCAACTCGATTGTACACATTGAATAGCACCACTATAAAAACTCACCCTAACTGCCAATACATCTGGGAATACAACTTGTAAGATTCTTGTTGAGCATTGCATATCTCCAAGCTCTCTGAAGGTCTTCCCTAGGTAACTGGATTGCCTGGGCACAAAATGAAGTGTATCCATTTCTAGTGACTGGGGAGGTGCTCCACAACTCCTGAAGATGCAGACATAATACCTATCTATGAACTGCCCCAATTTGTATCCCCCAATTGGGCCCTATCCCAGTCCCATTCCAAGACAGGATTATGATTAACTGTTTGGTTCGACCCTGAGGTGTTGCCTGGATACAGGGAATAGGTGCACTCTCCGGTGAACATGGGCTAGAAGACCTAACAGGGATTAATGGGAGACTATACTTGCCACTATCCCCTGAAGGGCTCAGTGCGCTATGCCCTTCTCCAACTGTCCAAGAGCCTGCTCTTTCCTTGGTCTCAGTTACTCTGACTCCAGAACCCCTAGGTTTGTTAGCTGCTGGCTCTGCCTGAGCGATAGGTATACTCAGTTATCAACATCTCTCAACCTGCTATGCCAGTTCAATCCTGTGGCTGTTAAACTTGGGTCAGATTGTGTTCTTAGGTCGTCCCTAAATTTAATCTGAATGTGGGTGTTGGCACTACATATCCTCAAGCATCCATGGGCAAAAGACCATCAACCAAGGCCTGGTCCTCTAAAACCACTCTCACCAAGTCACAGGGATTACCTGGGGTCTCAAACCATTCATTTCTCAAGATACCGCTCCCAATGATTGAATAGTACTTTTTTACATTCTGAAACCAATAGGTGACTATGAAGGTTAGGGAATTCTGGTCTTCCCTATGCACCTGTGCTGCTTTGGGAACTTGGGATAGAAATATCTGGCACTGGTTAGGCAGAGTTGGTCTGCAAATTGGCATTCCACTATGCACTAACCCTCCCCTTGGGAAGTAGCAGAAAGGAAAAGGTTTATCAAATTAATTGCATTCCTCATTTGATACCCCTCTGGATGTTTCGGACTTCCTTGGAATACTCCGGGTTTGAACATAGCTATTTATCTAACCTCCCCCCCCCCTTCCTTCCAGACGAGGAGTCTGTATGTATGATGTCTCTTCTAATCTTCTGGTGATGGGATGGGGAAGAAGTGGTCGGGCTGAAGGATATGGGACCTTGGGGGCAGGACCACCTGTGAGAAGTTGGCCTGGCATATAATGTCCACTACGACCAAACGGCCCTTATTGATGGTAGGTTTAAGACAACATTTATAGAAAGCTATCCTAGTGGTAGCTGTGGAGAACAGCCTTCAGGTTAAGTCTTGAAGGAATGTAAAGCAGCTTGTTTTATCAGTCTGTAATGTCTTGAAAAATCAAATGAAAGTACACCACACAAGGTATATATATATAAAATATATGTATTTATTCAAAACACAACCCCTCTAGTCTCTTTATGAGGCTAGAGGCCAAAGTACAATACAAGGACTTAATTAGCACACAGTAAACTAGCACAGTATACGTTTTGGCCTAGGGGCCTCACAAACCATATAATAAAATAGTGGTATAAGAACCACGTGAGGCATAGAAGTGAGCCCTAGGGCCTGCAGAACCGCTGGGGCCACACGGAACCACCCAAGGTAGTGACGCAGGAGACTCACGGGGGGCACGTGCAGTGTCTAAGCACAGCCGCGAATCACAATTGACTTCTATGGAGAAAATACAATTTACAATTTTAAAGATTAAGAACTATTGGGAGTGAACTACAGGGAACCCTTTTAGACTTAGACAGTTCAAGGGTCAAGACCCACGGGAGCACCGGAGTACTTGTGTTACCTCACCCAGGGAAGTCAGGTGCATAGGTGTCTTTCGGTGACGGGTTCCGTCGTAGATTCGAATGGAGAGCTGCGACAAAGTGCTGCAGGTGACCAGAGGAAAAGTGTCCGGGTGGATTAAAGGGTGGATCAGAGATCTGAAGAACTTGAAAGCCGAGGCAACAGAGTCTGGGTCACTAGCCAATGGCTAGGATGGCGACAAGAAGATGCCAGCCGATGTCGGGTGCTTTCAAGTGGTGTAGGTGAAGCTTGACTCTTCAGCCACGAAGACCAGGAGGTGTCCACGATGGCCAGGAGCTGGATTGAAAGTGTCCCACAATGGGTGTCGAGTGCTGCATTGTTGGAAACTAGATTGGACCCAACAAGCCATGGCAACAGCAACCCACGCAAGATGGCAAGATTGGCTTTGGTGCAGACCAGCAAGGTCTGAGGGACTCACCCTTTGAAGGGAGTCATAGCACGTTTGAAACAATCAGGAAAACTCAAGAAACAAAGGATTGTCTTACGTGGGGAACCACTAGCCAACGGACTAGGGATCGTGAAGGAGTCTCAAGCTGCGGTGAAGAAAACGGGCACACGGAACACTCGTGGAGTGTGGGCCTCTCAGCTTTGGTGCAAAAGGTGCTCGGGGAAAGGGCAACAAATAGCCCAATGCATAACTTCGGAAAACTTTGGGAAGTAGGTGCACTTGCAAACTTGCAGGATGTTCAGGAGTTCCAGTACCATATCTCTCGTGATAGCTACAGGTCTCAGCTCTGCTGGGGACTCAGGTCAGCCTCGGAGATGTCTGGAAGTCCATGTCCTGTGTCGCAGATTCTTCGGGATCCGGCGGGAGCCTCGAAAATGCAGACTGGCAAGATGCTTCTTTGGTGCCTGTTTGAACAGAGAGGTCACTCCTTGACCTCAAGGGAGATTTCTTCCATCTTCCAGTCGATATGGAATGTTGAAGGTCCAAGATTTCATCTTCAGAGTTTCATCCAGGGTAATCTGAAGTCCTAGGGACTGGGTTCCTATACTTATACTGAGTTTAGGGGTTGAACTAACTCTAGGGTCCCACCTATGGGAGGACCTGGGGAGGGGGTGGTTACACACCTTCCCCTTTGTCCAGTTTTATGCCAGAGGTGGGGCTGAGTGCCCGGTTTGAACTGGAAAATGCATGGAGCACCTTGTGTGTCCAAGGCAGTGTCTGAAAAGCATTCAATGAATGCAACCCACCCTGCCCCAATACACTAAAGCCTGTCTGCGGAGGTGCTAGCACCTCCCTGGGCAGGAAACCTATTATCTAGGCCTTCCCTGCTGGAGTTTCATCCAGCAGCAGGAGGTCAGACTCGTGTCTGTGGCAGCAGCATACATTTTGTGATGCTGAGACATTTACCGGGTGTACCAGTGTGTACATGTCTTCTCCCCCTAGAAGGGTTGAATTCTACCCCCGCCACCAGAACTGGCAGTGGGGTAGGATTCCAAAGTGTTTGACTCAAAACACGACATGTTTTGATAAAGCCAAACCAAAGTTAGCATTTACTGCGAGTTTATAATGCACTTAAGAGTATATGGTATGGCTATATCATAGAACAGCTATATTGAAGGGTTTCCGAAAGCTGCAGAGGGGCTCAGCCCAGGCTAGGGCACCGTCTCACACAAAACCAAGCACTCTGCCTTCATGATTGTCAAAGCCTGCCATAGGAGTGACTTATAGGTTAATATGTTTCTATATATATAGGTAGATATAGGTATACTATATCTAAGTAAGGGGTGTTTACACCACCTTACCCAGGCTGCAGGTGCAGACGTGTGGTGCCATTTTGGAAGGCTTCCCAGGGATGCAATACTACATGCTTCAGCCCTTGGTAGGCCTCTGGGGTACCTATGTCCTTCGTACCTAAGGTACCATAAACTAGGGCTCACAAGGTAACTCAGTAACCAATCTGGTATGTACCTAAAGTACATGCAATGAATTTAGAGAGGAAAGCAGGTAGGCTGGGGCCCTGAATAGCAGGATCACAGCCAACTAAGTCAAAAACAATCAAAACACCAGGCAAAAAGGGGGGTAACCATGCAGCAAGATTCCACCTTCCTACACCACCTGTGCTAGAAGGGGCATATGTGGTGTTAGCGGCTTGTTTTTCTCTTGGCCCTCAACAGGCTAGACATTCTTGCAAGCACTCCTTGGCACCCTGGCCTTATCAGTTTTCTTCTCGAAGATTTTCACTACCATTCTCAGATGTCGAATCTCGTCCCTCAACCCCTCAATCATCTCTACTAGTTTATCAATGTTTTGGGGCATTTTCAGCAGGTTTCCCTCACTTCCCCTTCAAGCCTGCTGTAAGCTTGGTCACAGAGCGCGTCAAATCTATTTTCACAATTGACCAGCCCCAGAGCAGTGTCCCCAGTGCTCTAATTAGTTGTGCTGAAACCTTGGGGTAATCTTAGAGAGGATACAAGACTAAAAGACCAGCAGCTATATTAAACTTAACATACAACTATACAAAAGGAGCTTAAACAATAGCATGCGCTCATTAGGGAAACACGCTGGGAAATTGAGAATGAGAATAACTCATCTAAAAACTTTTCTCCATTCTTGAAACCCTGTCCGCTTCTGAAAACACAAGGGCCCCTGCTCCCATATCCTCAGAGAATTGCAACACTATTGCCAACTTCTTTGAATCTAAAGTAGCACGTAATGGTTTAAGTTCTGATATCTCACCTGTCGTTACTTTTGAGGGTAATACCATCATTGAATTTAGGACACTGACTTTGGAAGATCTGGAGAGCATGGCCAGGAGTATTAAATGAGGACCTCCTTGTGACCCGGCCCCACCTAAAATTCTGATGCAAAGAATGAACATCATTCTTTTTCACGTCCAACAGTTATTAGCTCAGTCTTCCAGTTCAGGAGATATTCCTCTGAAATGGAAGCAAGCGATAGTACTTACTTTACAGAAAAAACCATCAGCATACCCAATGCAGTTAGAAAATGTACGCCCCATTTCGCAGCTTCCGTTTTTGAAAAGAATCTCAGAGAAAGTGGCGAACAACCGACTTGTGAATAATTTGTTTTATCCTTCAGAACGTGTTTTTAGAGCTTCCCACTACACAGAGGCAGAACTACTCCTTGCAACCGAAACTTTAAGGAAATGTGCCGATGAAGGGCAATCTGCTGTGCTAGTCCTACTAGACCTAAGAGCAGCATTTGATAGAGTATCACATAATTTACTCCTCAAAATTCTGCTACTGCCACAGAATTATGTGGAACAATGACCCGAGCTATCTTTGTTCGATGATAACTTCCTATTCACATACACATAATTTAATATCTACAGGACCTCACCTGATTATGGTGCCACGATTTTAAAAAGTCAGGATGGGAGCACAATCCTTTTTCTATCTTGCAGCCAAAAGATGGAACACTTTGCTAGTGACTTTGAGAGCGGAACCTTGTGAAAGTATCAAGGTTTGCAAGGGATTCACAAGGGATTAAAAATCTGGCTGTTTTCATCTTCAAATAAAATCATCTAGCTCCGGCTCTAGGTTCTGAATATCTTAGCTCAGGCAAAACACAGACTCTCTACTGCTCCTCTCTTGAGTTTTAATACCTGGAGGCCGATTAGGATGGCGGTGAATCTGCCTCCTCCGGGCCGGCAGAAGCCATCGCCGGCCTGGAGGATGCTGATTCACCGCCGTGGACATTGGAAACACCCACCGCCGCATTAGGATGGCGGTGGGATCAGCGGCGGACGGCAAGTCCGTCCACCGCTGGTCCGCGGTGTATGCACGCAAATATGGTGGTGGTGTCTGCAAGACACTGCCAGCCATATTAGAACGCAGGCAGAAACATGCTTTTCCACAGCAGCTTTTCCACCGTAGAAAAGCATGTGGTCTTTTGTGTTTCGGGGCCCGTTGTGGGCCCCCAGGATGTTGGGGGGTGGGGGGTGCACACCCCCTGCTTTGGCATGCACAAGGTGGTAGGCACCACGCGGTGCCTGCCAAGTTGTGCATGCCAAAGTTATACATGCAAATTTTACATTGCGGCGGGTGCCACTCAAAGCAGCACCCGCCGCAGTGTAAATTATATGGGATGTGACCACCAGGGTGGCAGTCACAAACTAATTGCTATGGAGGGACCGCCGCTGCCCCTGCGGTCGGTCCCTCCACCTCGGGGTGGCGGACGGACGCAAGTCCGCCTGCCATCCTAATCGACCACCTAGTGCGGGGAAACACTGGCGGTGTAACCATGTGCTTTACAAATGAGAAATAAATAAATAAAAAGAAGACAGAAGTAAAGAGAAAAAAGAGAGAAGATAGGAGAACATTTGTTAATAAAGATCTTATCAAATGCAATAATTAGAGCAAAATAGCAATTTAATGAAGCAAAATAGCAAATTCTGTCTTAAAAATACATAGAATTAATGTACTTTGACATTGTTCTCAGGGTGGATTAGTCACTTCGCTATTTGAAGTTGTACAAGAATTAGAAGAGTTGTTTTTGTTGAGTGTTCTGTAAATGTATCCACAGTTTTTTTTCCAAGTAAAATTGGGGTGGACAACAATTATTAATATTACTTTATGTGTGTATTATATCCCATTTCACCACACATTATAAGAAAGTATGAAACTATATTTCCATTTCAGTGAAATTTGGTGTCAAACTGTTGCAATAAATATACCCTTTACCTTTCTTTGAAAGAGATTGAAAACCAAAAGCTATGCTTCCCCAAAAATATTTTAAAAGGATAGGGGAACATTGCTTTGAAAAATAATGTTAACTTTGTCTCAAACCAAATATCAACATGGCTGAACAAAACTGCAATCAACCGTCGTCATTGATCCCCTCTTTCCCCACCGGCACCCCGTCAGGATCCAGGATCATGGTGGTCGCGGTAGTCTTGCACCATGCTTGTAGCGGACGGACCACCAAGTTTGCAATCGGGTGGTAGGACCACCAAGAAGGTGGCTGTCGGAACGCTACCATGAATACAACGGTCTTGGAACCGTCATACTCGTAATCAGGCTCCTAGGGCCAGATGTAGGTAAAATAGATTTACCGATTCTTAATTACCGAAAATTACCGAATTTTACCGATTCGGTAATTAAGAATCGGTAAATCTGAGGGGTGGATATGTAGGTATTCCAGATGTGCTGGAATAACGAATCAGAAAAATTCGGTATTTACCGAATCGGTAATGCCCATTCATTCCTATGGGCTTTGAAGCCCATAGGAATGAATGGGCATTACCGATTTGGTATTTACCGAATTGGTAAATACCAATTTTCACAAGGGTGCAGGGGGTGTCACTTTGACACGCTCTGGCACCCCCAAAACAGGCTCGGGTGCCATGTGGCAGGCATACATGCCCTAAGGGCAGGTCTGCCTGTCACATGGCATAGGTGTGCATGCACACATGTGCATGCACACCGGAATCGGTATTTTACCATCAAATTGGATTTGATGGTAAAATACCGATTCAGTAAGACCTCTGGGACTCAGAAGAGTCCCACCTACATCTGGGTCCCTCAGATTCGGTAAATTTACCGAATTTTTATTTTAACGATTCGGTAAAATAACCAATTCGGTAAAAAAATGCCCCCTACATACCTGTCACCCATTTACCGATCTGTAACGGCCAAAAATCGGCCGTTACCGGTAGGTAAATGGCCTGAAACAGCCACCTACATCTGGCCCTTAGTCTCTAAAATGGTAGTCTAAATCCTCCAAGGGCAAGGTGCCAGCAGTATCCACCGAAATCTTCTAGAAGCCAGATAGCCACTAGATATGAGGGCCTGCTGTAGTCATTGTTTTGATGGGAAAAGCTGTGAGAAGGACTAATTCAAAATATTCATCCGCTGAAGTCCTTACTTTGGGTGGAAACTTTTTGCACCTTTGGCCAGTCCAAATTTCTATTTTCAGAGTAGGGGTCTGATTACAAACTTGGCGGATCGATACTCTGTCACAAACTTGATGGATATCTTGTCCGCCGTATTACAAGTCCATTAATTTCTATGGAACTTGCAATACGGAAGGCACATTATCGGTCAGATTTGTGAGACAAAAAGTATCCCATCTGTCAAGATCGCAATCAGGCCCTCAGTTTATTTTATGAAGCTCAAAATTCTCCAGCAAGGTATGCCTGCAGCTGTATCCAACAAAAATCCTATGGAGACTAGCCACCTTTGTCATGGGATCTTGCTGATGGTCCAGAGGGTTTAGAATCCCCACTTTTCAGAGGTTTGGGAGCAGCTCCACCTGAGCACTACTAATGCTCCCAAAATCTCAGGGACAGCACTTAGTGAACAGGACTCACGTTAAAAAGCCAATGGCAATTCAGTTCCAGTTGCTACTGGTCAGCTGGTCATTTCGAAAGAAGAAAAGGCCTCTTGCTACTTGTAGCCACATAAGAGGTCAGTCGATTGACCCTTGGAGTCTATTTCTTTGTACTGCATACAAGAGAGAGAGGGTCTTGCCCTTTAGGTCTCTATACATTTATTTAACAGCTTAAACAACAAGTCCAGTCCTCTTATGTTCTTCCACAAGTCCAGAAAATGTTCTGAGGAGCTCACGGTGTACACTTTTCAGTTCAGGAAGTGCAGAAGTGGAGGGTTCAGAACTTCATTAACTTGAAAGACCTACCTATTCATAACTGGGAGCGTAAAAGGGAACCTGGGAAAGAGAACTGTTTTGGCCCCTAGGCACTCTGAAGCTAAATTGGTAATATCCCAAGGGGAGGGAAAGGCTGGTCCCTGAAACAGTTTGGTGTAGCTGAAGAAGAGGTGACTGCTCATTTCCTTAATCACATCCCTAGCTGGCACACAAGCTTCCCTAAGGGGCAGAAGGATTTTGCCATATTAAATTTACCTCAGAATAGTGCTATGTAAGTTACTTTGCAGTATGGCAATAGGATGTGCTACAAAAATGGGAAGGTTTGCTTTCGGGAACAGTTTTCGCCTCTTTACTTCACACCCAGGTCTTCCTGCCAAAAGACCCAAAAGATTGTGTATGCCCTGGGAACCTCCTTAAGGTGACAAACTGACAGAGTCAATAGTCATCAGAAAAATGCTAATTAGCCTACTGGAAGTAGAGAGGTCTAACTTTTCAATGGTCACTTTTCCTAAAAGTATGCTAAAAATATGACTTTAACACTGAATTGGATTTTAAATAAATAATATAAATAGTTCTTGAATTATTCCCTAGTCCCAAACCCGAGTTAGAAGAGCCATGATTGTATTCTGAATATTGGTTTTTCTCATAGTACAACTATAGTCCTTCCAAGTAAATATAGAGTTTGTTGGCTAGTTGCAGTAGGTACATGCCAAAATGTATTCCTTGCACGTACCGCATTTAAATACTAGGCACGCTGCCTTGAGAACTATATGACCAATTTATGGGTTATTTATTTAATATTTAAAAGTAGGAATCTTTCCTATCAAACTTTTGGACATGTTCATCTGCTGGTTTAAAAGCTGCAAGATTCAAGATACAGTAGATGTCATCATGTGCTACTGTCCAAAGGTGGCATTTAACATTTTCAAGCCATTGGTGAAGTTGCTGCACAACATACTACAGCCTTACTGAGAAGTTAAATATGCCAATTAGGAGTTTGACAATGTTATCATGTTTTTGGGGTCATAGCACAGGAACTGAAGATAAGACAGCAGTGTCACAGTGTTGACAGTTTAAAAACCAACATCATTAGTCCAAAGAAAATAAGGGTGACCATGCAAAAAGAGGCCCTTTCTCACAAGGTAGTTGAAGCCTTTTCCAGCATGTTATATTATATTGGTTAGTCTAGTGGGCTGTCACTCAGGTTGGTATAAAGGTGCTGAGCAGGTGTTAGTTCAGCCTTGCAGGGCAGCAGGGGACTACTCAGAGAGCCAGGTCTTCAGTTTCTTGCAGAACTCACAAAGTGAAGAGGAGGCTCAGTTATGTAGCATTAGGTCAATCCATGCTTTAGAAGTGATGTTGGAGAAAGCTCAATGCTGGATCTGGGTTTCTGTAAGTGTTGGATGTGTACAAACAGGAGTACGGATGATTGGTGATTTATGGAGGATTTTAAAACATACACATATAATTGTGGGCATCCAAAGTGTCGGGAGCCATGCTGACTGACTGGCTAATGCCAGTCAGGAAGGAGCAGATCCAGCAAAGCCTGGGTCCTTGGACTCTGATGTGCTGCAGGCATTGGATGAGGACGGCATAGGAGATTTTGTCAAAAGCTGCAGAGAGGTCCAGGAGGATGTGGGCCTTGTTGCCCCTGCCCAGGATCATGCAGATGTCATCTGTGATGATGTTGAGGGCTATTTCAGTGCTGTGGTTGGGTCTGATACCAGACTGTGTTGTGTTGGGGAGTTGCTGGTCTCGAAGGTAGCCGGTGAGACATCTGTTGATGATTTTATCTAAGACCTTGGTCAGGTGGAGTAGCAGGGAGATTGTTCTGTACTTGGCAACTGTATAAGGGTCCACAGAGGCCATCTTCAATGAGGTGAGAATTGTGACGCATTTCCAAGGTTGTTGATACAATGAAGGCATTCATATATGTGTCAGGATGGCACTGATGAAAGCTTTGGTTCGGTGGGGCCCCTGAGTGTATGTAGTTCATGGTGGTAACAGTTTTGTCCATGGTAAAGATGGACAATGTAGTCAGCGTTGCTTTTTGGTAAGCGATGGGGAGCCTTGTGGTCAGGCTTGTCACATCTGGTTACAGGTTGAACTTGATGGACATGGCAGTGATCTTACTGCTGACGAAAGTTGATTGTTTGTTGCAGAGTCCCGTGATGGGGTGGTTGTTTTGAGGTTGCTCCGGCTGAGGTAAAATCTTCCACTATGGCGAAGATTCCTTTGCTGTTGTTGGTGCTGGCATTGATGCAGTGTGTCAAAGCAGTGTCGCAAGAGATTATCCAGCTATTGAATTTCTTTATGGCTTCGGGGAGACTGCTGCTGTGATTGGGCCACTTGGTGAGGGGAGTGGTGGTTGAGTTGTTCTCTAGGACCTTGTTCTACATTCCCCTAGGCTTGTTTGGTGGTGATGTGTGCATTGGTGCAGGACAAGGATGCTGAATTTGATGAGGGCATTGTAAGTCCAGTTGATCAGTGTGGGCTTTTCGACTGACATGTTGTCAAAGGAACTGAAAATGGGGTACAGGAAGTGTGCAGTTACGTGAAGGGTCTGTTTACTCATTGGGAAAGACCCTGGTTTCAGAGGCCTTCTGAAAGTGATATTGTGTTGGGGTTGGTGTGGTCTTCCCAATGGACATTCAGATCTCCAAGGAGAATGTAGTTGCTGGCGTCAAGGATGAGGGGTGTGACAAAGTCAACAATTTTATAGATGAAGTTAGCGAGGGGTCCTAGTGATTTGAAGGTGAGGGTGCCCCTTAGAGGAAAATTGATTGTGACTTTAAATTTGGTAAAACTGACAGCAGCCTTAGGGGCATAGTTGATCCTGCCTCCAAGCTTGCTAAATCTTTCTTTCCTGATGACCTTATAGCCTGATGGGGTGGCTGTGGTGATATCAGGTGATAATGCATGGTTCAGCCTGGTCTCATGAGAAAGAGGAGGTTCTCTGCATGGTTACGCAGCAGGACCTAGATCTCTGTGGTGAGTTTGGTGAGTGAACAGGTGTTTGAGGATCGAGCGTAGATTGTTGTGTGGTCGAGATGGGTGAGTGAGAGTCAGGTGTAGGGTGCAGGAGTGGTGGGTAACAGTTAGGAGAAAGGGCATTAGAATTTACAAGTAGTGTAGAAAAACATTCCCTCCATGATGAGTGGTGCAGTGTGGCAGCAGTGAGACGAGCAGAGTCCTGGGGTTGAAAGAGCAGAGGGTTGCAGTGAGGTAGCAGAGGGCAGTGGGAGAACATGGGCAAAGTCCAGCTGCAAGTGGCTCAGACAGGATTGCTAATGCTGCAGATAGGGATTTCATCAAATTCACTTTGCTGATAATTGGAAAGAAAACACACTCTGGCATTGTCTAGAGCAATCCTTTCCTTAAAAAAACAAGTTTCTCTGACCCAATAAGATTATTGATAACATTTTCTAAATGTTTGGCTTGTATTTTAGCACTCCTTCATAAATAATGATGTTGGAGGGTAATTCATACAAAAGGCAGGATCTTTTCCAGGTTTAGAGATGAGCCAAATCATAGCTTGGAAAAAGATGCATCGATGTTTAGCAGAAGAAATAAACTAATAAAGGGACACTAGTTTAGGAGCTAATAAATCATAGAAATGGTAATAAAAGTCCTACAATAAATTGTTCAACCCAGGGGATTTTCTGTAGTTGCATAATTTATTGCATTTAATATTTAATCTAACTTTAAATCATCTACTAAAGAATAGAGATCTAAATAAGGATATTATCTCTTGATATTTCAAGGAAGTATTTCCCAATATCATTTAAGGAAGCAAAGCAAAAAGGAAACTTTAATTTGGAATAAAAACTAAGGGCGGTATCATCAATATCCCTGTGAGCAGTCTGAACAGAGCCAATGAGTTCATCAATAACAGAGCTTATAAAGTATTTCTATATTTCTTATATCTAATTTCTTTACTTTCATATATTTAGCAAATATTTTCTGCCTTCATTTTTCCTCTGTAATACTTTGCTTAGATTCGGAATAAATTATCCCATGTTGGCTCAGTTTTGAACATATTGATGTCTATCTTGGTTTTAATAAGGTTTGCTAGGGGACCCTAGAATTTACAGCAACAATAGTAACCATATAGGTTTTTAATATTTCCTAAAATACATTTGTCTTATTCGCTAATGCCTTTTACTTTCTAGATAGAAACTACTAATTAATTTAAAAAATCTCCAGAAGCAGCTTTAAAAGTGTCCCATGTATTAGGAAGGGAGTATCCGTATAATAATTGATTTCAAAATATTAATTAGTAAGATGTTGACATTGTGCTGTACAATAAAAACATCTTATAAAAGCAGAATTAAATCTCTATCTTTCATTATTTTTTCCTAATAAGAGACCAAAATCTGACAGAACTGGGGCATGATCTGAGAATAATATAATATAATATAATATAATATAATATAATATAATATAATATAATATAATATAATATAATATAATATAATATAATATAATACAATATAAACTGTAAATTATGTACCAAGCAGTAAAATGTAAACCCCAAATTATTGAGATTACAATTTTTTAAAGTGTCTCAGAGCGGTATTTGGGTAAATGTTTTGCTGAACATTTTGAGCATTTGATTAGGAATCAATTTAGTATCCCATTTTATTAAAGAGGATCAAAGGGCAACTCACAATCACCTGGTGAATTTAAATTATCATTATCACAATGTAATAATTTTTCATTGACAAAAAAACAAAACCTTAAATTACCACTCTTAGGATCCTACATATTTTGTAAGGATAGTGGAACATAATTAACTGCATTATGAGTAAACCACCAACTTCCTTCCAATTTTTTTTCTTGTGATCCTTAACAATGTGGAGAAATTTATTGAATAATAGAACTCCCTCATTCAGTTTACCCAAAGCTTTAGAAAACTACCAAATTTACTATTTTACACTTGACCGTATTCCACAATGGCAATTCTGGTGGACATAAATGGTTTAATGAGTTCAGATATCTCCGCGATAAAACTGGTGAAATCTGCACTTGTTAATTTCACACTAGGCATGGGAAGAGGGTATTCAAAGGTGTGGTTTGCCTTTAACGCTTGAGAACACCCACAAACATGTTTGTGGGCATTCCAAAACTCCATATTTATCCCTTTCTATTCTGCAAATTGTCAAAGATGTATTCAAGCCAATAACTGGAATACCTCCATTTTGAGAATGGGAAGGGGAATTTATCACGCCCATATTAAGTGAGGGGGTAGAGGAAGGAATTTCTCCACGGGGAAAATGGTTTCCCCCATCGACACAAAAATGCGGGTTTGTGCACGGTGCTGATTCCTCCTGTTTGAACACTATTGAGAACTCTGAATAGGTGAAATAGGTGTGCCTTGACCTGTTTCCCAGGTGTACTATTCAGAATATTGGTGAACATCAAAAAATAGTAAGTCTGCACTTACATGTAGACATAAATATGTGGTTGCAGATTTTCTTCTGTTTCCTTGACTCCCGTCCACTGCGTTCTAGTAAAAGGCAAGTAGCTGGAAGAGCTCCGTCAGATGATGCCACACACAACAGTATTTCAGAAGTAATCTAGAAGTCTAGGGCTCAATTCTCAAACCATTTTGCATAGTGAGCTAAGTTATGCAAAACATTTGTGATGAAGAATTTCTGATCCTGTTCACCAAACATCATTTTACAGATTGTTCCCCACCTGGGAAACACTTTTAAATGTAAGTTTGTAAATTAACTGCTTTTATAGGGAGTGGTTGAGGACAGAAGATCTCTTTATTCAATCAGTGTGAAGTTGATATGTTTTCCCTGGGGAGTGACAAAACATGTTAATGCGCAAGTTAACATTTACAGCTCAACTCTGCAATCAGAAATTCCCTCCAGGTTAAAGTTCTGCATGTAGAAATGTGATGTATGGAAGTACTCTTGGAAATCTGCAACTGGTAAATTTCTGAGTACTCCAAGCACTATTGGAGAAACCACAAATAGTTTCACAAATATAGGACTACTCGTATGGGAGCACATTTTTGACCTTTGAAACACATTCTGAGTAGGTCTGAAAATTAATCAAGCAGTGGCAACCAAGAAGAATAGCTGCTTCCCTTGCTCTTCTTTTCAAACACATTTTCCAAAGCACTCTTCACCCACTACTTCTGCTCCTCCTCCTTCTATTAGCAATATGTTCTTACACTTGCTGGAATCATGTTCTCAAATAAATCAATGGTCAAGAAATCACAGAAGAAATGTAGAGAAAAAAACACAAGGAGAAAGTGTTAATGAAAGCAGCCTAGACGAAAACTTTCAAACCATGCCCCCTCCCATCTCCCCCTCTGTTTCCTTCCTTCCTTCCATCTCTCTCTCTCTCTCTCTCTCTCTCTCTCTCTCTCTCTCTCTCTCTCTCTATCCCTCTCTCTCTCTCTCTCTCTCTCTCTCTCTCACCCCCTTCCTCCCTCTGTTCCCCTCCCTCGCTCCCTCTCTTCTGAAGCCCTCGCTGTGTCTGCTATTATTAAACCCGGAGCTGGAGAAAGTGACAGACCCAACAGCTGTTTCCAATGGTCAACGACCACCCCAAGACACAGTCAACACCGGCGACTGGGGAAAATCTGGATCCTATCAATGCACAGTCGGGCCTTGAAAAATACAAGCCCAATATGCCACCAATACAGGACTGCTCTCCAAATGAATGCAGTAAGTGGTTACGCAACGAGAGCAATCAATGTATGCAGTGGTCTTTTCCGAAAGCACTGTCTTCTCGGATTGCCTTGCCATGTTTTCTTATGCCTTTGCACACTACTAATAGTAATAATAATAATAATAATAAATAGTTAGGAAATAAAAAGAAAGACGTGATCAAGGGCCAGATGTAGGTCGCCAATTACCGGTCGGTAACGGCCGAATTCGTCCGTTACCGACCGGTAATTGGATTTTGAGATGTAGGGCCCTTCATTTTACAGATTCGGTAAATTTACCGAATCGGTAAATTTACTGATTCTGTAAAATACCGAATCGCTAATTTGACCGATTCGGTAAATTCCAGATGTAGGTAGCACTGTTTACAGTGCTACAGGCCTTCAGAATTCAGTATTTTACCACCCAATTCAATTGGGTGGTAAAATACCGAATTCAGGTGTACAGCACATCTGTGCATGTACACCTGTGCCATGTGACACACAGACATGCCCTTAGGGCATGTATGTGTGCCACATGGCACACAAGCCTGTACTTGGGGTGCTAGAGGGTGTCAAAGTGACACCCCCTGCACCCTTGCAGGATTCGGTATTTACCGATTCGGTAAATACCGAATCGGTATTGCCCATTGATTCCTATGGGCTTCAAGGCCCATAGGAATGAAAGGGCAATACTGATTCGGTATTTACCGAATCGGTAAATACCGAATCATACAGATTCGGTAATTCTCAATTTAGAATTACCTACATCTGCCCCCTTCCGATTTACTGACTCTTAAATACCGAATCGGTATGATTCGGTATTTAAGAGTCGGTAAATCGGAATTACCTACATCTGGCCCTAAATGGTTTTTTTTCTTGCATTAGACCGACCTATATGTATATACACTGAAACAGGAGATGCTTCAGAGATATAATATGGTCTTTATTCACGAAGCCAGGTTTATTGAATTTTTGCACAGTGGTATGCCATTTGTGATTGTAAAGGTTTGTCTAAATGTGCAGATTGCTCTGCAATCGTGAGTGACATTTGGCAGCCCTGCCAGAGAACACCTCTATGCAAATGAGGTGAAAAACAAAATTACAAGTCAGTATCTTTGTAATCATTTCCCCACATCACTAATGCATTTCTTAAATTAACACCGAAAAGAACTAAAGGAAAAGTATGCAGGAGGTGTGGGAAACTCGATGGGAGGACTGCCTTTTTGCGAAGCAATCTCTTCATAGGAATACATTTTATGTGTGGAGAAAATGCGTTAGTGAAATTACGCAAATTTTCCATCCCTATGAATTTTCGACCTTGCAAATACTCCACTGCAATTACGAAAAATGACAATTTCACTAAGTACAACTCGTACTGGGGTAATCTCCACACCGACTCTTTACGTAGTTATAATCCCTCACAATTTGTGAGTCAAGCCTATAGTGTATGTAAATAAAGTTCTCATCATAATGGGTCAAACAAAGAATCATCAGTGGAAATTTGAGATTAAATAAACAGTTTAAAGCAATTCGAGGTACAGCAAATAAACAGCAATCGGAAGGTCAAACTCTTCCACAAATAACAATAGTGTAACAACTGAAACTACTGGAAGAGCACACACAACTTAGATTCCCCTGTCACTCAGACGATCTTTCCACCAGAGACCTCCTGAAAAGACTTTTTTTTCAGAAATTGAACTGCTTGTGATTTCTACTTTTTAAAACATTGTTTTGGGATGACAAGTCATACTGTTTTTGCCAAAGTAAATACGTTATTTAACTGAAATATACATGTTTACCATTTGCACAAACTGTAGCATTAAGATGTAATTCTCTAAAAGTATGCCCGTTGAGTTCTCTGGCTTATCTGAAGGTAAACAGGCATTTTTAATTAAATTATGTATGCGTTCCAAACAGGAAACGAAACAACAGACCTTTATCGCAAGCAAAAATTAATGGACAATCCTAGTGACAATTGCAGATAATATATGAAAGGGAAAACAGTTATCGCATGTTTGCACATGTCCTATGATTGTTAGAGAGACAAATTACCTGCTTTCTTTCTGGATAGTGGCAGGCAGTTGGAAAATAATATGATTAACAATAATTATCAACTATACGCTTTGAGTTAAATGACAGAGGCTGTGGTTGCTGGGCCTTGCCTGGATGGTTAGTTAGTGCGCTTTTCTCATTGTTTGATGTTCTGCACACTAGGACCCTCGAGGTTCTGGGTGGACTCTGAAGAGAAAATACGTAATATGTAGGGGGATGGTAGGGTGTGATTTATTGTGAAGTATGATTTAATGTGCAGTGCATGAGTAATGCTGAAGAATAAAGTTTTGTTTGACCGTAGCTCCAGTGTGGTGTAAGTCATCTGCATGCTCCTGGGCTGAGGAAGACGCCAGTTGGCGACGAGTAGGGGATATGTGCCCGAGAAGACGAGACTGCTCCCCTGAGAGTTTGCAATGATACGACAAATTGCTTGTGCGTGCCCTGTTTGCCCAGAATCGATGCAGAGCGGTCTGCAACCAACACATGTGGAGTCAAACCCTGCTCCAGCACTTATATAGCACCAAAAGAGATTGAAGGCCCTGCAGAGTAGCATATTCAAAATGCACTTCAAAAGCGACTAGTTGGTCAACGAAGATGCTGCATTATACCCCAGAACGGTTACTCAGAGAAAGCAAAAACAACAACAAGGAACACAAAACAGGATTTACTCCCCATTAAGGGTGATTGAAGCATTCTGCAACCCAGGGTCAAGCATAAGGCTAGTGCTTGCAACAGTTTTCGGTGCCGCCCTCACGGCAAAAGCCGTCTGAACAGCACATGCGTTCAGTGGTGGCAGAAGGGAGCGTAAAATACACAGCAGCCGTGTTCCTGAAGCCACCACAACTTTAGACACTTCTAAGAAACAGAACATTGGTGCCAGGTGGGTTTCTTGGATCGTAACATTCAATGACTTCATAGATGCACTAGAGGAAGAAGACAAAAAGATCAAATATTTGAAAAACCTTGCAGGCAATGGAGTAAAATACGTGCTAAAGAAAATCTCACGGACTGATGTAAAATCGTACCAAAAGGAAAAGCATTAGAGGTTCAGTCCAATGCCAAATGGCAACTATGAAAGGTATATCTTCAACCAAGTACAACAACAGATTGGTGAAACAATCAACCAGTTTGTTGAAAGAGTTGTACTGTGGTAACGTGGTCAAAGTCATAGAACGGCTTGATATCATCTTTGCAACGTGGGGTATCTAAATTCAGAAAATTGCCTGCCCTTTACCAGCAAAAAGCTCAAAGAATTTCTTGTCCAACTCAATGTCAAGCACCAAAAAAGTACACGCCTTTGGCCCCAAGCCAGTGGTGTAGTTGAAATATTCATGGGCACCCCCAAGAGGGCCATTCAGCGAGCATCCCTGAAGAGAATCAATCTAAATGAAACCATGTGCCAGGCCCTCCAGGTCTATCAATCAACTCCTCACTCACATCTGGTGAGAGTCCAGCCACCTTGCTTTTTAGAGAGCCATCAAAACAAAACTGCCTCAATGGACCCTGTATCAATCAGTGAATTCTGGCAAGGTTCGTGACAGAAAAAAACATTGACAATGTATGTAGACTCTGAAGAGGGAAAGACATAATATGAGGGGAGGTGTTAGGGTGAGTATAATTGTGAAGTATGATGTAATGCCAGTCCGTGAGCGTATGCTGAAGAATAAAGTAATGATTGGCCAAAGCTTCTGTATGGTATAATTTGTCTGCATGCTCCTGAGCTGGGGAAGATCCTACATACTTTTATTCAGGGTTCCTTAAGCACCTGCAGGCACTTGTAAATGTCACCACCTGGCCTAATTATAGAGAACGGCAAATCTCAGAATGTTCCTTCTCGTTTTAGACAGATCCATGTTTAAATGATACTATAAATTACACATAAAGAGCCTGACTTAGAGGAGATGGGTTATGGAGACTGCCAAAAAGTGACAGTGTCCCTGCCATTGTAGCACTTTAATTTAGAGTTCTATTCAGAGTTGACACCTAATCAACAGCAGCAGTTCTGAAAACATGCTCAGTAGAGTTAGAAAGTCTGGTGGGATTTAGCACCTTAACGGGTGAGATGTCCCAATGTGTAGCTTTTTTTGTGTTTGGATCACACGATGCTTAAGCCTTTATAATTTTTGTTCCCACAAAATGGTTTCCTGGCCAAATCTGCATTATTTTTTCTCAGATGTTGTGATTTCTAAATGTCTTCAGGGTTTGTAGATTCCTCTGAAGAGAACTAAGAGAACAGTCAAAACATACCAACATTTTGAGTTTTCTATGAAAAATAAGAAAAAGTGCTTTGTAGGAAAGTGTCAATTGTTTCTATAGATGACAACAACAAAATGTTTGCTCTGCCTTCCGAACCTAGAGGAAGAGGCATAGCTGTGTTGAAAATCATTTTGACTGCAGCCTTTGCATTTTTCTAAGTGGTACTCGATTTTTTGTTGTTTTTACCTACTTGCAGTGTATGGTAGAAACAGGTATGATACCCATGGGTGAACTCAGAATTCTATACATTTCTGGAAAGTAAACAGATTTTGAAATTCAGCAAAGGGACATTTGTGTAGATCGCTAATGGTGCTCCCAAAAGAAACTAATCATTGAAAAAAAAAAATAATGGTAATAATTTGGAAAAAGCTGAAATATGTAACATTGCCAACTCATTTTCATAGGCATAATTTTCTGATTTACAAAACGAATATACAATTACATCCATCAGACCCTCCTTGTTACAAAGATACATAGTGATTCTTTGTTTCCAACAATATGCTATACCCATAGCCAGCAACTGAGCTGCAGTTTACAATAATTTTTTATTGTGTATTGACCATGCATTAATTCATATGATAACATCCAATAAACAAAAATTCAGAATAACGAAAACATATGCCTTATTTTATATACCCAATATTTACTGAGATTATTTGTACAACTCTACATTTGGAGTTACACATAGTGTCATGATATTCAAAGGGCAACTTGCGAAATGTGTTCTTTCTTGGACATTGGTTTACATTTTTTATGGAAAAAAAGAGAGAAATTCAATTGATAATATCTAATGCTCTACTGGTCTGTGTTTCCAAACTGTAGTGAGATGGGTTCTGGCCATGTAATTCACCCGGATTCTTTGCTTTTCCATCATCTAATTTTTGCCTTTTTACTCTGGGTGAGTCCCACATCCAGAGAATCAACCACAGTAAACACATAGTAAACAGACTGCAGACCACCAATGCCTGCCTTTTAAGAAAAGGCCACTCGATGCAGCAAGGGTAAGGGGCACTTGGCTTATTACACATGAAAGCATGTGAGGGCTTCACATGTGAGACTACTGTCCTGCACAGTCCAGTAACTGCACACAGGTAGCCTGTTGCAGAGGAGACTCTGCAGGATTTAGTACTGACATGGGGAAGCCCTCAGTGCCGGTTCTAGGATTTGCGAGGCCCTGGGCTAAAAAGGAATGTGCGAGGCCCCTCTAATGTAGATAAGAGGCCCCTTGCAAGGAGACCATTCACATACACTGTGGGAGGCCTATTGGGAGGCCTATTGTCCAGCATTTTGTTCCCCCCACAGTTTTAACTTTGAACCCACAAGCATTTCTCACACCTTCAGTCCGATAGGTGCGAGAACTGCTTGTGGGCTAAAAGTTAAAACTATGGGGGCGCCATAAAGATGGACAATGGGCCTCCCACAGTGTCTGTGAATGGGTCTCCTTTCAATTGAAGGGAGCGTCTCCCTCACTTATGTATCCAGATACCATCCCTGAGAGGCCCGGGGAGGGCGGCCCCTCCATTTCAAAGAAAGGTGACACCTTTCTTTGAAATGGATCGCCAGGGTACCGACAGGACGCATCACCAGTGTGTGGCCCCATGCTGGTGAGCTGAGTGCGAGGCCCTGGGCAGCTGCCCACACTGCCCATGCCTTGCGCTGGCCCTGGAAGCCATTATAATGTTAGTGTAAAATATAAGGAAGTTCAGTGTAGGTTACTGTCTTGTATGTAGTGACACTCCATTGTACAGATAGGGGGCAGTTATGCTTCCCTTTGGCCTACAAAACCCAGTTACATATCAAAATATGGTAGAACAAGTGTGGCATAATAAAATCTAGAGTTATGAGACAGGAATCTGTACAACATATGGGGCATCCAGGAGATTCATATTTCTCTGGCTCAGGCTCAAAGCCAAAACCTTTTGTCACCCTGCTGGCATAGTTAATTACCTTTTTCTAAAGCACCAGGAACAACGGCCTCCTGACACAAAAGGAGAAATTAACAGTGCTTTACTCAGCTCCTGAGGAGTAAAGAGATGGGTAAGGAGAATGTGTATCCACCAATTAGCTGCCAAACTATACCAGTAATGGGCCACCCCAATTCCACTTAACAAAGGACGGAGCACATAACGCGGGAGCCAACACAGCAGGGGATTCCCTTTTTTAAGGTTTTGGTGGGAAAGGACCTTGTAGTGATGTTAGCGATGGGTGGATCTGAGGCGCCCGGTAGAGATGTTGCCAGTGATTCCTGGACAACACCATCTTGAATTGTCCCAGAATGCTGTATAGGAGGGTTGGGACATGGCCGGAGAGGTGAAGTGGCACCCTAGATTTGGAAAAGGGTAACTGGCTTCTAGAACTTTCCTGCACCACTTAAAAAGTCTTGCAGTGCTATTGTTGGACCTAAACACTGGCACTGGAATTGGTAGCCATGGTCAACTAGAAGGAGGAACCCCTTGATGCCCACCTGGACTAGGTACTATGCATAAAGATGACCTCAGGACCAGTGGGTCTCTCCCTAGGACCAGGAAAACCTGTCCCCCTATGTCCCCTTATTACCAGTTGTGGGAACAACTGGACCCCTGCACCACAAAGGTAGGAAACAGCAGAGGAACAAAAGAGGAAAGGCTGACACAGAGAGCTAGTGGAACCAGTTCTCAGCAAACTTTGCTGACTTAGAGACCAGGAAGCCTAAGGAAAGTGAGCCAAAGATCAAGCAAAAAGGGTCCTGAGGTGTTGGAAGAAAAAGGATTTGAACTTTTAACCCTCCTGGGAGCTCATGGAGTGCATGGAGCTCTGTGACAAGGTCTGGAAAATGCCCAGGGTGGGTCAGGGCCTCATGGGTCACCATCAGGAGAATCTCTCATTCGTAACCTTGGAAAGTGGCAAGCGTTGGACTCCCTCCCCAAAGTTCAGAGGGCCTGGAATGGGGATGTCATCCATGGGGACCCAGGTCCTCAACTCCAGCCCCCCCACTGTTGTGATTCACTAAGAAGAGGAAAGAGAGTAGGGGAAGTACTATCACACTCCCCCCCTCAGTAATGTGCTTGCCCCATTCCCTATGCCCATGTCTCAGCCGGGAGCAGGCAGTCACCACCAAAAAAAGGCACTCTGCCCACAAATGAGGCAGGGGAGAACAACTGCAGGCTGTCGCAGCAGCATAGAGAAGTCGGCAGGGCAGCCAGGGGCGGGGTCTCTGGGCTGCCCCCCACGAGGCAAAGCCTGAGAGGTGCCCGGGTAGGACCAGGCACCCCCAAGATTAATCCTGCCTTGGATACATTTGCAAATTACTACAGAGTTTTGAGTAGTGTTAGTGTAATAAATGTACTTTTCCTTTTCTAAAGAAAAAGCACAGACTGTGCAATGACTCATTGAGTGTTATTATTGTACTGCAGCAAATGGTAATTACTAGCCCTCCCTCGAATAGGCATTGGACTGCTCTGCTTCGATATCCTTAGAGAGTCAAGCGTTACAATGCGGTGTTTGGTTCCCACTAGAGGTCGAATTTGGACTAATTACTTGTGCAGGCCACACAACTAATAGCCCTTTTCTTTAGACGTGCTTTCTCCAATATAAACGGTACAGCACCCTTGTGGCTATGTCTATTGTGTGCAGTATAAAAGGTCATTAAGTGACACATGGGGACATCAGGTTTTCACCTTGAATATTGTCCAAATTTGGTGCTGAGCATAGCTACGATATTTGGGCCCGGGCTCTCCTGCCACCCAAAGAAACCAATCACACTCAGGAATATCTGAAAACAGAAAACCAAACGAAGTCCAGGGTGGTGTGAGTCACATGGATCCCACTACATTTTTGTACCCAGAATGCCCTGAAAATGTCAAGTCTTGTCTAAAATTGTCACAAATGTATGTATGTGTAAGGTCCAGAATCTGTGGAGATCCAAAAGATGCATACTGCCCGGTGTCTGCTGTGCCGTCCCTACCCCTCTCATCTACCTATATGTTCGGCTTGCAGTCCATGTCCTTCTTACTTGCCCTCACTTGTCTAAGGTGCCACTGACCCTCCTGCTTGTCCTCCATTGTATCTTGTACTGTCACTGCCCCTCCTGCCTGCCATCTGTTGTCCGTGCTGGCCCATCCCTTCCCCGTGCTCTCTGTTGGCTGTGCTGCCTCTCCTACCTGTCCTCGGTGGACAGCTTGCTTCCTGTGCACTTTCTACATGCCCATTTTTGTCTGTGTGCTGCCCATACCCCTCGTACCTACCCTCCATTGCTAACTCCTTACATTTGCCCCTTCAGCCTCCCTTCCATTTTCCACATGCTGTCCCTGCTCCTCTGTACTGCCCCATTGTCTATTGTGCCCTGCCTCCACCACGTGCCCTCCATTGTCTGTTTGCTGCCCCTGCCATCCCACATGCCCTTTGCTGTCATTGTGCTGCCACTGCCTCTACCACATGCCATCTGTCATCTGTTGTGGTGTCTCAGGTCCTCCCACCTGTGCTCTGTGAACAGTTTGTTTCCTCTGTCTATTTCTCTCCTGCCCAGAAAGCATGCTGTAAAGTAAAGTAGTACATTTTGCCAAATTTAATGTTATTTTGTTTAGCAGTTCTTTTTAGTAGGTGTGTCAACAATTTCTGATGGGAATTAACGAGAGAAGTCAAAGTTTTGGAGCCAACCTTTTTCTTCATCACTGTGTTACAGATCATCCTGAATCTTTTCAGGAAGGAACTGTTGGGTCAAAATTTGTTTTGGGAAACTTTAGAAAAGATTTGTGAAACAGCACCAAACACAGTCATAATGTAAAAAAAACACTCTTCCTAAGGAAACGATAATGTAAATATAAACAGCATTGATTGATTGATTGATAGCAAAGTTTATTTAGACAATAGTCTATAAACCATACATAGATTAATGGATCCTCATAGTGATAAAATATTTAAAACCACAATTCATTTTACACATCTACAGCACTTATAAAACCATAAAACATAAAATTGGGATGCTCTGTAATTTTAAACTCTCCCACCCTCCTTTGTTGCCTCCGTTAAACATTCTCTTGTCGCTTTCAGAAACTTCCCCAACGCAATTGTAATATCCAAAAATTACATTTCTGTAAGGAGGTCGATGGCGTCAGCACGTAAGTTCACCTCATATTTTAAAAAAATTGGACGTAAAAATGCTTTCCGAATTGCTAAAATCCATGTACAGTCAAGCAGTATATGTAAAATATAATTTCTTACTCCTAAACCACATTTACAGGTACAGTCAGTGTGTGTGTGTGTGTGTGTGTGTTTATATATATATATGTATATGCTTGCACTGATTAAATAATTTTGCACGAACCTGGACAGTGTCTGCGTAAATCTATGGTGAGAGGGGGACCACTGGCCTATGGAGACAAAGCGCTGTTCTACGGATATATATGTATATATATATGCGGTCAGCTCTCAGTAGTTATAAGCGAGGACTACTTTCCACAGGAAATTACTGTTTGCTAATAACTTTGATGTTATTTGACAAATCTTTCCCGAAAAAGTATTGTGTTTTCCTCAAAGACTTCCTGGAAATTTTAGGGGTGATCCATCAAGTGAGGACCGATACAAAGGGGAATCCTAAAAAGCAATATCTTCATGCAGTTTCAATATGGATTTTTTTCGAAAGTACAGCAGCCAAAGCGTCTGAATGGAATTACACCAAGTTTAGCAGAAAGATAGATCTTGGTCCAGAAGGTGTGTTTTTTGTGATCTAGTGTAAATCCGTTCCATAGGTTTTGAAACCTAAATGGTTTAAAAACTTTGTATGTCTGGATGGTTGAATTCACAAGAGGCTTGCAAGAGCTGCGCAAATAAAAAAAACAGAAACTTCTCATTCACAGAGGAGGCTTACTTTACTGACTCTTGTCTCAATCCCAGAGAAGCATGAGTCCTGTGGCAGCCCGTGCTACGATTGGCTGGCCGTGAAAAGAAAAGAATTGCTGTGGCTGCCATTCCAGTACAGGGGTACTCGGTCACCATGTTCTGCAAAATAAAAAAGAACAAAAGCTATGTGGGGCAGGGTAGGGGTGCTCTGACGACCTGGACCATGTGATGGGACCTCAGGCCCAAATATTATTAAAAAAAAGAAATTGTAGGATTTCTGCAATTCCACCAGTATTCTGCTGAAGCCTGTGAGGCCCCCTGAACTTGTGCATCCCACTGGCACACTGGGCAGTACTGGGCAGTGCTGGCTCCATTGAAAAACCTGCAGGATTAAACAATGCCTTTAAAAAGGGGCTGGGCCTGAGTGTTTGCCTTGGCTTCCTGTGATTAACTCAGCACTGCCACCAAATGCCATACTCAGCGGGGATGGCTTAGTGTGAGGGTAGGCAAAGGCCCTGCAGCCAGCCCCACACTGTGCATAGCCAAAGGTTGTGCATAGTGAGACCTTGATTGAACAGACATTTTCACCTAACTATAACGTCCGTTTAACCTTCATTTCTTTCATTGACTTTCCAAGGTGACAGCTGCATGCGAGCCTCAATCCATTGGGCTGGACGTTCTTTAGCATACTTGGTATTTCGAAGCATCATTGGTTGGGACGCCTGCCAGCAGGGACGGCACTGGGCACGGGCAGTCTGGGCAGCTGCCCAGGGCCTCGCCCTCAGCCCACCAGCAAGGGGCCCCCACCACCCAATCTCTTGTGCCCCTGCCGATCCCATTGACGAAAGGTGTCTGTTTGTAATTGGGCTTACAGGAGCGGGCCCACTCCCTGGGCCTCTCTGGGATGGTGTGGTAAGGCCTAAGAGAGAGGGAGACTTCATCTTGTGCCAGTCACAATGAGACACATTTTACAGGTATGTCCGGCAATTAGGCCTCCAGCCTGGCTGGCCATTCAGAGACACTGCGTGACACTCATTGTCAGCACTTAACAGTCTGCACTTTTTAAAATTCTCAGCCAACCCCCAAGCAATTCTCCCACCTTCAGCCCGATATGAGATGCGAAAAAGGTGTTTGTAGGTGACAGAGAGGAGACGACCCAGGAGGAGTCTGTACAAAACAGCTTCCGGAGCCCTGAAGGTGTCACTTATGTAAATTAGAGGGTCCTTGCACATTTCCCTTCGCCCGTGCCCCCAAAATCCTAGAACTGGCCCTTACCGCCAGCTGCACACTGAAGTTGGTGCTTTCAAATCAAGTTAAGACCAATGTCTGCCAACAGGGGTAGTATCTGATTCCTGCTCCCATTACCCATTATTGTGTGATAGTCTTAAGCAACCAGAGTTTGCAGGGGTATTCATCCAAGCACATTGCTGATAACTACATCAGCAATATTGGACGATGGTGGAGGTCTTATTTGAGTATGATTAATTGGGGCACCAAGGAATAGTACCTGTGTTATTGCCTCCACTGTTGATTAACAAATAAACTTGCAATGCGAATTAACTAATCTTCATCTGAAGTAATCTTGATTTCAACAGAGCATAAAAGATGAGGCTTGAGAGAAAAAGTGAAAAGTTAGGGGAATGAAAACGGGACTATGGTGAAAATTAAACAAATACTTTGTGAAAAGAGGCAATAAATTATGTGGGCGCATAGAACCTAACAGTACGGACCAATCAGAACCTTTAAATTAATTTGTAAGAATGAATGGAGCCAGCGACCATGTTCCAAAATGCAAGGACATTGAAATCTAGACATTTTTTCACCTTGTTGTGACAATACAATGTGGTATTTACGGTGATCACATCTACGCTTAAATATGGGGTTTTAAACTGTTGTCTGGCCCTTTCAATTTACATTTACAAACTGTGAGAATATTTTTATAGAAAAACAAACATTATTGAGGTTCTATAGATTTGGTTTCACCCACCTTTTTTTGCCAACTTAAAGTCTTTCATTCCCCTTTATGACGGTGTCACATTTAAAAAGGAAATCTACCACCCTGTAGGTAATGTGATGAAGACCCATGTGTGGTCAAAATGTGCTATTTGAACATCTTGCTACAATAAAATACTTTTTGCAGTTTTCCAGCTGGTGTGAGCTGTCATTGCCCTCAAAATAGAAGTGCATGGCTTATGATATATATTTCGCGGAGATGAAATATTATATATTTATAGAAAGATTGACTTTCCCCAATTTTCCTACTATAATTTTGGTCTCCATCCCCTCTTTTAATCACTTTTTGCACTTTTTTTTAACTCTGTTCATGATAAAATGTTATTTATTTACATGATTTTAATAATATCGGGTGTTCACCTGCTTTTATTGTTATTTATGGCTATATTTAATATTTATCACACAGTTAGGACTTTAGAATTATTTTGCACTAGTTCTTTTGCACTTCAACCATACTTGCTGCTTGTTGAAATAGAGAAATTGTACTGTTTTGCCAAAATTAAATTTACGTCTATTTTACTATCCGTGAATGTTAACAAATTTAAATCATTCTGTTTGTTTTTCAAAGAGAATTCAGGATTTTTCCTCTGACCCTTTAAAATTATAAATGTATTTATTCAGATATATGTGGTATTATCATGCATTTATGCTATTATCTAATTTTGAAATACCACTTCAGCGTGTAAACGATTTTATAGAATGATGTTACACTAAACATTCACAAGATAGTATTTTTTCAGTGTCTACGGATCATGTGATCGGCAATGCTGAGATGTGGAGGCAGGTTCTCTTTAAATACTCCAAGATTGCTTGTGGTTGTTCTCCGCTTGTGAACAAGGGTTTCCGAGTCCGAAACGCGTCACTGCTGTCCACTTTGTAAAATAAAAATTCCACTTTACCTGATCCTGTGGTCCGTCTCCTGCTTCGCCGATCTGCGTGATTGGAAGTAGCCTCGGAGTTGTCCTGCAGATATATATATATATATATATGTCAGTTATAATTTAGTGAAAACAAAACCAATACTTCTCTTTTATTCGTCATGCATGCATACATGGTGTGCAATGTGCAATACACATCACAACTCTTGGGATCAGTGACAAAATATTGAACCAACAAATATCATGAATCACGAATATCAGGAATTAAATATTGAGAAAAAAATATTGACTCGTATATATGAAAATAAAAATCACAATATTGAACAGACAAATATCCTTAACAAACATATTGATTTCTACATATATTTATAAAAAAATATCGCAAACACAAATATTGTGACCTATAAATAAACATATACCATATAAAAAATATTGATTACCACAATACCATACAAAAAATATTGATTACCAGAATATCGCCAACAAATTTATCATCATAACAACACATAAATTCAATAAAAAACACCAAAACCCCCTGATTTTACATTTACCAATTACTTAAAAAATAAACTAAACTTATAAAAAACATCTATTATTAACGTCAAATATATTACAATACTCAAACATTATATAAAAAAGTAAATTGCTTCTAGTCAGGGTAAGGGGGATAAACACTTTAGATAACCCCTACTCACCCCCTTGGTAGCTTGGCACGAGCAAACAGGCTTATCTCAAAGACAATGTGAAAAGTATTTGTACCAACACTCACAGTAACACAGTGAAAACACCACAAATTTTACACCAGTTTAGAAAAATAAAATATCTTTATCTAAACGAAACAAGACCAAAACAACAAAAATCCAACATAAAAACTCAGTAGAATGTCATTAGAAAGGTTGATGCAAAAATAAACTAATAGATGATGAAATGTGACACTTTACTCACAAAGTACCTGGATGCGTAACGCAAACCAAACAAAAGAGTAGCAGAGAAGGCAATGCGATGATTCTTCCTGCTCTCCAGTTCCAATGCAACAAGATGGCGCCTCCATGTGAAGCGATGATCTGGTGCGATGCGAGAAAATGGCGTCTTTACTGCGATGCGCCAACTTAGAAGTGATGCGTGCACGCCCGACGTCTGTGCGGCAAACTAGGTGGTTTTCTGAGCTGCGACAGCCACTGCGACACTCTTCTCTGGTGATGCGACTACACCCTCGATGACAGCGAAATGCATCTCCGGTGTTGGGGCGACGATCAGCAGCAGCGCGCTTCCTCAGCGATGCAACGGCCCTGCGACACGCTTCCTCGATGATGTGGAGGAGGAGTCACCCTTCTCTCTTGTTGCGTCATGCTTCTAGCTTCTCACAGCAAACAGGCCTCACACACAGTTATAGGCCCTCCTGGTACACTGAGACTCCCAGTAATGAAGTTCAGGGAAGCTGGGGTGAAGTCCTGTTGTGCCCGGGACTTCAGAAACAGGAGGCAAGCTCTCCTCAGGCCCTTGGAGACTTTTCTTCAGATGGACACATCACACAGCAAAGTCCTTCTTGAAGCAGGGGACAGAGCACACAGCAAAGTTCTTTAGTCCTCTCTTTCAGTAGAAACAGCAAACTGCAAGCCAACCCCAGACACACAGCAAGGGCAGTACTTCTCCTCAGTCTCTTCAGATGATCTTCTTTTGCAGGGTTTTCTCTTGATCACGAAGTAGTCTAACTTTCAGGGGTTTGAGCTCTCATTTGTATACCCCAAAAGTATTTGTTCTATATGTGTGAGGGGTCCTGGACCCAGTCCAAACCAGTTCTGGGTGCACTCTGCCAGTGCACAACTTCTTCCTTTGTCAGTGTGGGCCAGGGTCATTAGACACCCCACAGGATGTGGAGACAGCATTGTGGAAGGCAGGCACAGCCTTATTCAGGCCCAGGTGCTACACCTCCCACCACTCCAAATGCAGATAGGTCTATTCAGCCCAGTGCTGACTCACTTAGACTCCTGGAGCCACCCCAGCCCCTGTCACTCTCAAACCAGGCAGTCAATCCACAAACAGGCAGAGGCACACAGAAAGCTTGAACAAGAAAATAGCCACATTCTAAAAGTGCTATTTTCAAACACAAAATTTAAAAACCATCAATCCTAAAAGATGTGTTATTAAATTCTGAGTTCAGGGATACCAGTTTCCAAATTTCTATCTTGCTCCTGAGGGAAGATATGCAGGTAAACATGTCACACAGCATTCCCCATTCTGTCCTATGAGCAAGATAGCCTTTCAATAGTGAAAAACGAAATTGTCAGTATTTCACTATCAGGACATGGTACACACACTAGTACATGTCCTACCTTCTACATACACTGAACCCTGCCCAGGGGGGTACCTTGGGGCTACCATAGGGGAGTCCTAGGTGTAAGAAAAGGGAAGGAGTAAGGCCTGGCAAATGGGTGCACTAGCCAGGTCAATACAGCAGTTAACAAACTGCGCACAGGCACTGCGGTGGAAGGACTGAGACCTCATTTCAGCGCTACTCATGTGGGTGGTACAATCAGTGCCACAAGCCCACTAGTATTATTTGAATTACCAGCCCTGGAACTCTCTGTGCACTTTACTAGGGACCTACTGGTAAAACAAATAGGCTAATCCTGGATAACGAATCACAATAACAATTTACACAGGGAGCACTTGCACTTTGGCACTGATCAGCAGTGGCAAAGTGCCTAAAGCATCTAAACCAGCAAAAACGAAATCCAGCACAGTGTAAAAAATGCATCAGGTAGAGGCAAAAAGTTAGGGGAAACCACGGCAAGAATGCCAGGTCTAACACTGCCGAACAGGTTTATCGCAGCAGTCCCTTTATTGGTTCATGAGGACAAGAATGGCTTTATATCGGAGTGAAACACTGGCCTGAATCTGTGTTGTCTGTTTGTGCTGTTGGAGTAGGCGAGATGAGAGGTGGAGATGTCCTGGATAGCATCCTTAGATATCGAGTAGGCGTTTGACACTTTTAGGTGGGATTATCTGATAGCAGTGCTAACAGGGTTAAACATCTGCCTCAATTCATATGGTGAATATGATTGCTGTACTACAAACTACAAGCTAAGACGGGTTGCATCTTCTCCCCACCTTTCTCAGTAGCGCAGGATACAAGCCAAGGTACCCCCTGTGACCGATTCACTTTGCCTGGGCCATATTGTTATTGGCATGTAGACTGCGGCAACGGGTCATGGACTGGTGCCTATACGTCGATCGCCGGTGGCACATAGTGTCGCTGTATGCGGAGGACAATTTAATCTATCTGCGCCGCCGGATTGTGGTACTCCAGTTGATAATCGACCTCATAAATGAACCTGCACGGGTCTTCGGACTCCGAGTCAACTGGCATAAATCGGTGGTGTTTCTGATGACACCTATGTCTCCAGCCCAGAGGCGGGCGGCACCAGGCACACTGTTGGCATGGGCGTTTGACACTTTAAAATACTTGGGGGTCCAGGTCTACCATTCATGGGCAGACACTATTGATGGCAGACTTGGTCAGGCCATTAGAAGGGCCCGCTCCACTCTCCCGTTCTGGCTAGGCCTCCCCTTGTCTCCCATGGGTAGGGTGGCTATTTCCAAGATGCTGGTTCTCCCGTGCCTTTTGTACGTCTTTTACACACTTCCCCACCTCCTGCCCTGGATGTTTTTCAAGGAGCTGGAATCCTTTTTGGTTTCCCTGATATAGGTGAACTCTAGGGCCAGGGTGGCTCTCCACAAATTATACCTGCCACTATCGGATGGCAGCTGAGGTGCCCCAAACTATGAGCGATTTTATGCCGCTGCACTACTGCAATGGCCAATGAGATGGCTGGCTAAGAGTAACCCCACTGAGTTGGCCACTGTAGCCCTGTCCTTGAATCCCCCTGTTTACTGGAATGGATGTCAGGCACAACTACAGAAACACCTAGGTAACATTGTAATAGCAGTGGCTTGGCAGAGCTGGCCCAGATATGTGCTGCCCAAGGACTGGACCGCCCATATGCCCCTGGTCTGCTTCTAGAGGTTCCCGGGCACGTTCACCTGTCATGGACAACCATAACTGGGGCACTGGAAGGAGAGGGGGTTAGACACATGAGGAGACATGTATGTGGACTCACAACTACAAACAATCGAGGAGCTAGTAGATGCCTACAAGATACCGCACGGCTCCTTCCTGCTACATGCCCTTCTTACATGCTGCTCCCTACGAGCGTGGGATAACGACTGTGCCAAACCTTCCACATCACACCTTCTGCAAACTATGCTCACGCACAGACAAGGTAGACATGGGTAACAGCCATTTACACCTCTTTTAGTCTAAACGATCCACCAGCACCGACAACACTTAGTGAGTACTGGGATAAAATGAAATGAAAAAAGCATCTGTTAAGCACGTAGGTACCCAGGGGCATCCCAGTGCTGACAGCTGCAAAATGATAATTAATAAACTAAAGGAATCCACTGAGGAAGGGCTTCCCTACTAAGGTGGGGAACACCCTGTGTTGTAAAATACCCCTCACACACTAAAAGGACCCTTGGTGTCATGCTTTATCATTGGGGTCTTCGCACCCCTCAACGGGATGTGGCGTGCTACAACCAGCGACTACGCGGGAGCACTTAATTGGACTATGTGTGGTGTGTGTGAAGGAATATTTATGTGTGTGAGTGGTGAGGTTATACGGTAAGTGAGGTTTAAAAAGGGCCTGGCTCGTGGGGTAAAAGATCATTTTAATTTGCCCCCGAGCTGGCGCTATTAAAAATGTGCAGTAAATGGAGGTGTATTATGCAGGACTATGTGCACTACCTCCCATGTGTGTGTGTTGACATGTTTCGGAGACTAAGCTCCTTCTTCAGGACAGGGTACACAAATCCCCACCTTACTCACGTAGCTCTACTTAAAACATGTAATTATTTACAACAGTGCAAACTAGTGCAGGTCCTACTATGTACCTACAAGATGAGAAAGTCACAGATTGTCGACCTGTAAAGGAAGGGGACAAAAAATATTTTCTGGTAGTCCGTTCCCTTAAAATAAAACACTAGGCGCAGTGACCTGTGGAAAAAATACAATACTGTGTGGGCTCCCATCACTAGACAGAAACGTCATTCTACTTGTGAATTCATGCCTGGTGTGAAAAAAGGACATATACATGACATACAATACACTCAACATAAAACACACACTCTAAGAACGAGTTCTTTGTCCATTCCTTTTTTGGTGGTAATGAATATTCAGGGTTCAGATTTTTGTGAGAAGTAATGGGTTGAAAAGGAAATGAAATAGCACACTGGTATTAGTTAAATCCTATGCCTCATGAGCCTCAGGAATGTAGGGATTTACATGCAGATTCGATGCCTGTAAAAAGATGCAATGTTGAAGTTTTTGTTGGTACTTACATCCTTGTTGTGGTGTTCTGCTTAGTTTGTATGGCATACTCACGAAGTCTAGGAGACACTGCTGCCTGACTACCCCATACGCGGCTCCGCTGAGCGTGCGGTAGCTGCCTTGGGTTCGTTGTTTTTATACTACCGTTAATTGTTAATTATGTCCCTTAATTGGTCGGATATGCCCAAACATGGGTTGTCCGGTTCATCTCCGTTATTTAGCAATCAGGTGTGCGTGTCTTCGCATAGTATGGGTTATTCGCGCATCCACCCTTACTGTATTAGACATTCTTGCTTTCTGTGCATGGCTTTAGGCGAGACGCTGCTTCCCGATCATGCGCATGTGCTGTTGAGTGAGCAAGGGTACTGTACAACCGTTTTCATAATCGTTGTTATTACACACAAAGGCATGATCATTATAAAATACTGTGCACACTCTGCAGGATTACAGAGTGTTGAGGACAGACGCTACTTCCCGATCAAGCGTATGCGCTGTTGAATGCGCAAGGGTGCTGTTTGGGATACTTCGTCCGTTCATGCTTGCATACATGAGCGTTTATAATACAAAGGAAGGCACGATCATAATAAAGTACTGCGCACACTCTGTAGGTTTTCAGGATGTTTGTTATGATAATTTGGAAAATTAAAATAAAAGCGCACGTTTTTGACAGAGCCAGTTCACATTGAGTTGTCATTTGAGGCTCATTTATAGTTCGTTGGGGGTTCATAACCATGACGACACCCTCCCAAGTATCTACTTAAAACGATCAACCTGAATCGTTTATAATGGTGAAGTACACAGTATAGGCGGATGTTCATGAAAAACAGGGTGCGGTTTTCCAGGTTCAAGTCAGTTGTCCCCATGGGATCTCATCGTTTAGGCCTGTAACGTGGGTCCCCAGACGGAACACCCAACGTTGTTCTTTCTCGAGTAGACCAGATTCTGATGGTAATTGTTCTATGACTGTCCAACAGATATCGTTAACACAATGGTTAGCTTCCAGGAAGTGTGTAGCCATTTTGGTTGTGCTTTTCTTGCACTGTATGTTGCTCTTGTGTTCACTTAGCCTTGTTTTCACTGCTCTTGTGGTCATGCCTATATATTCTAGGCCGCAGGGGCAAGTGATCATGTACACCACATTGCGACTGTTACAGTTGGTCATTGTGCGTTGCTCCCATTTGGTTCCATTTTTTAATGTCAATTGTTTGCTCCTTTTTGTTAAATGGCAGCTGGCACAGTTTCCGCACAGGAAATGGCCTTGTATTCCATGTGTTGAGAGTGGCACTGGTAAGTGTGGTTTAGGGCGGGTGTGGACCAGCATGTCCTTCAGATTCCTCCCTCTTCTGTGAGCGAATAGTGGTGTTTCAAAACCTATTGTTCCGCTAGATAGAATGCCCCCTCTTTTATTGATTATCTTCGATATTTCGTTAGAGTGTGTATTGTATGTAGTCACACATATGAGTCTAGTTTGCTCCGAATTGGGTTGTGTTTTGTTTTCCAACAGTGCATCTCTATTGTTGTTTCTGGCCCTTTTCATGGCAGCATTTATGATCCTGTCTGGGTATTTTCTCTTCTGTAGTTTCTTTTTGAGGTCGTTTGCCTGGGATTTGTAGGCGACTAGGTCAGTGCAGTCTCTCCTTAGACGAAGGAACTGACAGTAGGGTAAGTTCGCCAGGAGATGTCGGGGATGGAAGCTGTCGAACCTTAACAAGTAGTTCCTTGATGTGGGCTTGAAGTGGGTCGTCGTTTTGAGGACTCCCTCCTCATGGTAGATATTCAGGTCTAAAAAGACAAGTGTATCCTTTGACACTGTGTGTGTGAATTTTAGGTAGGTGTTCTGGGTGTTTAACCATGACATGAATTGTTTTACTGATTCCAGATCACCTTGCCAGATGACAAACACATCATCGATGTATCTCTTCCAGGTAATGATGTGTTGTCTAAGGGGATTTTGGTCGTGGAGGATCTTGTTTGTCTTTAAGTGGTGTACATAGAGTCCCGCTAGACTTGGAGCAAAGGTGCTCCCCATGCTTGTACCATGGCTTTGGAGATAGATCGTTGACTTATATTCGAAGAAGTTTTTTGTGAGTGCTAGTGCAATGCATTTCAACACTACTCCTCTGGGTGTTTGGTATTGCCAGGATCAAGTTAAGCAGTTTTCAGACCCTTCGAGCCTTTGCAGTGCTCATAGCAAAGTAAAATGTTACGGCCGAGCTGTCCACCACCCTCTCTGATGAGCAATGGATTCAATGTCTCAACCACCCAAAAACTATCTCGACCAATACCAGACTGAAGTATACCCAATTCAATTACTTACAGCATACGTATCTCACACTCCATAGTTTAGCACATATGGATCCCACTACTGTTGATATATGCACCAGGGGTCGGGACCTGAGAGCCACAATCACACACATGGTATGGACCTGTACCGGTATCCAAGCATTCTGGACTGATATAGCCACCACACTCACAGAGGCAGCGGACACCAAGGTGTAGGCGGAGCCTATTCGTTCCCTATTTGGCATTACGAAATGCAGTGCTTCTTGTAAAGGCCTGAATACATTTTTTAGACCTAGCCCATGGCCTAGCCAAACGTGCAATAGCCATGGCATGTAAAGCACCACTGGATCCTAACATATATTCGTGGATGCTTGATCTCTGTAGAGCGCTGGTGTGGGAACACGCAAACCAGCGGATCACTGCAGCGCGAGCGTCAGTACCCACGCAACTGAATCCCACTCAATGGCAAGACTACCTGACATTCATTGAGGCCAAACTGTCCGCAACACTCCCTTCCTCTTAGAACTGATCACTAGAATAGGACTCTTGGCTTCTTCAGTGTCACAGGACCAACATTGACCCATATACATACACGCCCTTGCTTATCGGGCGCACTGGCCAACTGCATCCTTCTCGATTCTCTTTGCCGCGCCACCCGCTCCACCCCCCCCCCCCCCGGCACCCCCCTCTTGGCGCAATTGCCACCAGCGGACCACCTCGCCCAATCAGCTGCATACGTGTTACCCATTGATATACTACACTGACGTCACACCTTGACCTGTATCAACACACAGAGATCGATTTTTAGTTCTTCTAGTTCAGGTTATTTTACTTTGTTACTCATATACGATTTAATTAAGTAATTGCTCTGTGTCACAATGGCGGATTTTCCTTTGGTTCTTATGAACTATGCAACTGTTTGTAAATGTACTATGCTACAGTAAGGTGCAGCGGCACGACTAACAAAGTGAACTTTCCAGCTTACTGAATGGGATTCCCCTGGCATCCCACTTAAGCCAATCAAATTATTGTTATTTTACATAGTCAATGTTGGATTATATTTTCATGCAGATGCTAATGATGTTACTTTGCAAAATCCATAAAAATTATTTACAAAAAAAAACTAGTAAGCCGTAACACACTCTGTATCTGTACCGTTTATCATTTTACACAACTGCATTAAAGAGAAAAGAAAAAAAACTACAAGCTGCTATAAAATATCAACTTTAACAATGCGCCAATTTGATAAAATAAAGGAAGCATAAATAAATAATGACTTAGAAACCCACCCAAAACAGCTCCCAAAAACAAACCTAGCTCTCTAAACCTTGACAAAGTAGCACACAATACCAATTTAGCTAACTCCTCTTTCAACAGAAAAGAAACATCTACTCCACATTTAAACGAGCTGAAAGGAAAAGCTGCAAAACCCTGCAAATCTTCTCAACAAAACATACAAGTAAGTAAATATATTATTAAGTAACATGCAAAATTTAATTATAATATATATATATGATTAAACTTCTTACAGATATAATGACAGAAGGCGGCAAATGTATCACTACACAAAGAGGAAAGCAATTATAGAGTCATATGTTCAGCCAAGAAAGAGCATCAACAGAAACTATATGCAGGAAATGTACTAAATAATATTTTAATACATGCTATTGAAGGGCAGTTACAAAAGAAAATGTTGTTTTTAATGTAAAATAGTATAACCACCCTCAAATGTTACAGAAATAGAAGTGAGTGAAATTTAACAAAACATAAGAAAGGAATGCACTAGTTCTCAAGAACACACAACTAAGGGCCATATGTTTTGAACACATTTTCCCATGGACACAGAATGGGTAAAACCCTTTGATACATCTGGCCCTAAAATTCTTAAAGACATACTACCCAAATTTCCTGGACACAAAACTGGCCAACTATCCTCTATCCCCATTTTAAATCGTCTAATTACATATACAAAAAAGCCATCAGTGACACCTAACCTGCTCTTAGAAGATACCAGGGCAGAAACATACTATGGGCCAGATGTAGGTAGCTCAATACCAGTCGTTAATGGCCGATTTTACCGAATTTCGGTCGTTACCACCGGTATTGGGCAATTGAGATGTGGGAGCCTCAAATAGCCCGATTCAGTAAATACCGACTCGGAATTTACCGATTCAGAAAATTCCGATTCGGAATTTACCGAATTGGAATTTTACCGATTCGGAAAATATCGAATTCATATTTACCGATTCGGTAAATAAGAAATGGCAAAAAATTACATTTGAGATGTTGGTAACTTCAAAAATACTGAATTTCATTAAATTCGGTATTTAGGAGTCGGTATTTAACATGGATTGAAAGCAGGTGGTAACCAGGTGCAGGCTATGAAAAAGGACCCAAAATGCAACTCTGTGACCACAATGGCGGCATTCTACGTCATAGCAAGGCGTCTAAGGCTACAGGCAGCAGGAGAGAGGGAATGAAGACGGGAGGAGCAAGTCTACAGACAGCGGATCACACTCTTCCGACTTACTGAGGCAGAGATCCATGAAAGGTACAGGCTAGACCCCCAAACCATACTGGACTTGATCAGGGACCTGCACCCACTCCTGGAGCACCCAACACCAAGGGCGCATACTATCCCATCCCATGTGCAGGTGCTCTGTGGCCTACACCTGCTTGCATCTGGGAGTTACCAGGGGGTTATAGCTTCGGTAGGTGGGGTGTCCCAGAGCTGCCTGTCCTGTTTCTTCAGGAAGTTCCTAGAGGCCATGATGCAGAGAATGCATCATTATATCAGCTTCCCTGACACACCTGCGGAACTGCTCAAGACCAAGACTGACTTTTATCAAATGGCACACTTCCCACACATAATTGGCTGCATTGATGGCACCCACATCCCAATCTGCCCACTTGCTGCCACTGAGTACATCTACCGGAACAGAAAGTCCACCCACTCAATAAATGTGCAGGTGATCTGCAATGCTGACAGCATAATTACTGACATTGTGGCCAAATTTCCAGGGAGCACCCACGACTGCTACATATTCCAGAACAGTGGAATCTACACACGCCTGGCTACTGGTGAATTTGGGGAAGGATTCCTGCTAGGTAAATCACAGTGACACACCCTGATAATCATTATAGCTGAGTGTATGAAATGCTATATAACTAATGGCACTCTCTTTCCCACCTAGGCGATAGCCCTTATGCCCTGCAGTCTTTTGTACTCACCCCCTACATAAACCCATCAACCCGGAGTAAGAGACGTTACAATGTGGCACAAAGAGCAACACGCAACGTTGTTGAGCGCACATTTGGACTGTTGAAAAGCAGGTTCCGCTGCCTCCACAAGAGCGGAGGAGCACGTCAGTACACACCCATCATCTGCTGCAAAATAATTGCACCCTGTGCCATATTGCACAACCTTGCCACCAAGAAAGGCACAGAAGTTGATTTGACTCATCATGAGGACATTGATGATGGACCAGAACAGCCAGAGCCCTATGCAGCAGGAGTAGTGTCAGCAACAGATGGTAGACTGAGACAGGCAGAGATCACACGCAGCTATTTCTAAGTATGTAAGGAGACAAAGCCAAGCTCTGAATATGAATGACGTAGTTTAATGGGCACTATGGCAAATTACTAATGGCACTCCAATGTTTGACAACCTCACTGGGCGGGCATGGGTTACTTCACCCTGACATGTCCTGTGGAGTGTGGGCAGCATTATTGTCTGCACCCACGCACAACAGTGCGGGATGCCGGAGGCTGGGTTTCAACAGTGGCTTTTGAGCCAGGGCCAGCAGATTGGCGCCTGCTGCTTCTTCGTATGTCCTGTACGGGTGTGCTACTGCTGCTCCTGCTGGTGGTGTCTTCAGTGTCTCCCACACCTAGGTCTCCAGCGTTGGCTGACTGGTTGGTCAGTAGCAGTTCCATGGCAATGGTTACTCTCCCCATCCCCCTAGACACATCTGTGCAGCAGTGCACAAGGCCCTCTTGCATGGCCACAGTGCGCCAACATAGCAGGGAGGTGGCTGTTGCAAGACGGTTCATCGCCTTGGTGTTTTGCTGCATACACTGCCTCTCCCGCACTTGTGTGCGGTCTAAATCAAGTTTTTCACAGAGAGCCATCATGGACTGCGACATGTCCCTCATTCCCTCTGCCATATCTTTCATGCTCTCTGCCATGGAGCCAATGCCCCGGTCTATGTTGCCCATCTTGGTGTTTAAGTGGAGCATCTGTCTCTGTACTGATAATTTTCTTTTTGCCTGCAGGCGCTGCAGCTTCACCATTGTGGCCTCCAGCCCACAGAAGACCCCCTCTGCATCCTCAGTTGTGCTTCTCTCCCGGACCCTACGGCGTCTGGCACCGGTGTGCACAGCTTCAGTGGCGGACTGCTGCCCAGCGTTGTTTGCCTCCAGTGGAGCCGTTTGGGTACCACCCTCCCTATCATCATCATTGGGCGTTTCCATGATTTGGAGAGTGGGAACACCATGCCTCCTTGGCCTTACCAGTTCTGAGGAACCGGTAGCTGGTGAGGGAGAGAGTGGTGGTGGGTCCTGCTGTGGTGAGTCGTACAGCAGAGGTGAACAAGGCTGTGCTGTGGTGGCTCGCTCTGGTGTTGATGCTGCCTGTGCTGTGGGTGCGGGTGGGGGCTCTGCTTTGTCCTGCACTTGTGCCTGCGTACTCACTCCTTTCCGTTTGGGGTTCCTTTTTTCCTCCTTTCCTGCGCTGTCCTGTGCGATGACTCTCCTGTGGACAGATATGGACATTGGCTCAGTGGTGCTGTACACCTGTGTGTCATTATTAAATCACGTTCCTGTCACACAATTACAATGTCAGCAAGTGCTCATGGATGTAGTGCGTGGCATGCCTTGCTGTTTTCTGTGATGAATGTAGTGATGTATGTTTCTATGACTACGTCTCCCATGATGCATTGCACGTAAATCCTAAAACCTGTACTGGAGTGTGAAACACACAACCACATTGGGGAAGGGGGACAGGGAAGGGGGGGTAGGATTGATGTCCATGCAGCTTACCTTGTTTTTTTGCAGCTCTGGCTGAGCTGTCGGCATCCACTATCCCATGATCACTCTCGGGCTCCAGGGTGGACTCCACAAGCTGCTCCAGGTCTGTTAGGGCAGGTGCCCTGCTCCTTCCTCCCCCTGTGGCTCTGGCTTATTTTTTCTGTGCTGCCAGCTTTTTTTTGGTTATGATCCTGAGATCATACCACCGTTTTTTAAGGTCATCAATTTCCCGTGTTGTGACACCGGTGGCGTTCAACTTTGACTGGATTCCTAGCCAGCTGTTCCTTTTCACAGCCTCTGCCACCTACAGAGACTGTTTTCCAAATAGCTGGGTGTGGTGCCTCACAGCCTCTTCCACCAGCACCCACAGTTCAGCTGTGCTGAATTTTAGTTTTCTTTTGCGCTCTGCTCCTTCCCTCTGTGAGTCCTGGGATTCCATCATGCACTTCAGCTCAGCTCAGGGCAGCCAGTTGCTCAGTCTCACAGCTCTCCAGAATGTTCAGTTACTCTGCACCTTCATGGGTGTGGCCACTTCCTGGTTGTTGGGTGGGGTAGATGCATTTGATTGGTTGGTTCCTCTGTTGCTTTGTTGTGGGGTGTGGTGGATGAACCTGATTGGTTGACCAGCTGAATTGGTTTTATTTTGTATCTCCGATTTGGTATTTAACGAATCAGTAATTCCTATTCATTCCTATGGGCCTGGAGGCCCATAGGGATGAATGGGTATTACAGATTCGGACATTACCGATTCGGTATTTACCAATTCGGTAAATACCGAATCGGAGTTTCAGAATTTTACAGATTCAGTATATTTTACCGATTTTTTACCTACATCCCATTTTTTGATTCTAAAATACCGAATCGGTAAAATTTGGTATTTTAGAATCGGTAAAATGGGATTACCTACATATGGCCCTATATCATTTAACAATTACACATGAAGCGGAACCTTTCCTTTAGCATGACAATAACAATTATGATAAATTAATGCTAATGTTTTCCAGTGAAAACAATATAATGAACCTTACTCTATGCCAAACCTGGATGATAGATGGGACCTTTAAAATGTGTCCCAAACCATTCACTCATATATACTCATACATGGTGAATCTTAAAACACCACTATCCCTTTCACATGTCCTTTACTCCCTAATAAACCAAGCAGTACCTACTATGAACTCCTAAACTATATAAAACAACAAACAAATAACTACTGACAGAAAATAATCACAGATTTTGAAAAAGCTATGAATCAAACAATTCTAAAAAGATACCACCACACAGCCATAAAAGGATGTTACTATCATGTTAATCAAAGTATAAGGTGACATCTCAAAATATATAGACAAAGATCCTGATTCCGAGTTAGTGGTGTGGGACTGGGCCACCACACCACTGCTCCGCACCCACACTGCCAAACAGGACTGCCTCCCACCCACATGATTGCAAGTATTATCGTGGACTGGCGGGTGGGTGGTATGGCAGTCCCGCGGTGGTGCAGTTTAAGGGCTCATATGAAAGCCTTAATCTGCACTGCAGCAGGACTGCCAGTGAATATCCCTGCATTGCTTGAGTCCATGCCATGCAGAAATGGGCTGCATGCACACAGTTAGGGCACATGCAACCCCATGCACAGAGCCAAGACGGGGCCCTGTAGTGTCCTCTTTCTTTCCTCACCATCATTCTTTTCATGGATTAAGAACCTCCATGAGACCACTGGTAATGAGGAAAGTCGTAATATGGAGCGGCCCTCAGTCTGCAACGCCACCGCCAGGAATCTCTGATCCCTGTTGTTTGCAGCAAGTGCCATGACTATCCAATTGCCCATATTGTAATCCGGCGGTCGGACCACCATGCAGCGGTGGCCAGATCGCAACCACTGCGCCACCGTGAATAGGCCTTAAGTGTAGACGATGCCAATAACAGCCAATTCACCTTTGAATTGAAAAAAATTATTGCACTAGCCAAGGTTCCTTTCACAGAGTCAACCACTATAACTTTAAAATAGAAAGCCCTTTCTACCCAAAAAATTTAAACAAACTTAGGGCCTTATTTAGATCTTGAGGGAATCAGATCAGCTATCACTTTTTCAGAGATCTTTCCGCCCACCTACTTGGTGGTCCACTAACCTTATTTAGATGTTAGTGAGTCCATAGACGAAACTGCCAGGAAATCTCAACCATGTTGATGGCGGGATAGGCAAAAACGGGTGTTGGAGGGTGAACCGCCAGCGACTGGTATCTTCCAGCAGGTGCAAAAATACTGCAAAAAATGTCCTTTTGTCAAAAGAATAGAGATATAAACACACGAAGGCCCCTCTACTGTCCCTGCTATAATAGAGGTCTCTTACGCACAAGCTCAGGTGTAGGAATTTAAATGCTTTTAGGGTCAAACTAATAATGTCTCTTTCCAACAACCTTACGTTTTCCTCGGGAAGAAAGCGGTTGGTGAATCTGTCTTGTGTACTCTCAAGGTGGTGATTGAAACGTTTTACAAATTCTGAAAAGCAGCTAGCACTTATGTGTCTAAGCGGGGATTAAACTTCAATTCCCATGAGCCTTTGTTTGTACTCGGTAAAAACTGGAGTTGATTGGTCGCATGTGAGTTAAAACAGAAGGAGTATAAAGAGCGCTTCCACATGACTGCAAGTGCAGATTATTCACAGTTGATAACCTGTTCGGTATGCCGAGGGAGACTGTTTTACTGTTCTGGGTGGTAAGGGTGCACTACACCAACTCTTCATTATCCCTCTTTCATTTCGGGCCTTTCGGTTAATTCCAAATGAGGTAAATACTCAGCTGCACATTTCCTTACGCTGCCATTGGGAAAACTTTCAATTAAATTTACAGCGTCCGTGCTGTTCTGTGACCTTTGTGAGAGCTCCGCTGTTCTGTGACCTCTGCGAGAGATCAAGGTGGCAAGGATTGTTAACATCCTGGAATTTCTGTTCGTTTTTAATAATTTATTGGATTCAAGGATATTTGCTTTAGGAACATGACAGTTATTCTGTTAATATATTTAATTACGTTTCGTTGAAGAATGTTCCAGACTTTACTGATAATTTAGTCCGCCTTCGCATTCTAATGATTGCTGGAATTCAAAATACACAAGGCTTTGTGTGTGCTTCAAAAGGTACATGTGTTGGGAAAATACACTGCTACATGTATATAAAACAAAGGTGAACAAGTTATCATTTTGATATTAAAGCAAGCTCCAGTTCATTTTGGTGCTGTTTATGACATTATTTGATTGCCTTTTTAACAGGGGTTTTGTTGAGTCCGAAGAAATGGTTCTTCCCCTGTGAGGCAATGCATTCTATATATTTTTGGTAGGTAATACACCCTTCAATTAAAAGATATTGTTTTATGCAGGAGAAACTGTATAGGTTTAGAGTAGTGGTCTCTTCTTATTACAGCTTCATTAAAGAGTACATACACATGAGATAAATGTGTATCTTTGCTTCCTTTGGAAAACTACCAAAGAGACAGCTAAAATGTATTTTGTTTTGTTACAGGTAATAAACCTAAAGTAGGGTATTGAATACTACACGCATAGCTATTGTGTGTCAGTGTAATTGCATCTCATTATTGTTGTCCTCTGCATGTCTCTCTCCCAGCTGTTCCTCCCTTTCCTTCACTGACTTGACCACTTTAAACGTCTGTGCTGTAATAGTTATTCAGAATAAAGGACGTACAGCCAGATTCATCAAACCGAAATCCGCTCGCAACGGGCCAGATTCTGCGAATCTGGCCCTTTACGAGCGGTATTTTTGCATTTGGGATGCATCATCCCAAATGCAAAAATCGCAATTTTAGAAATCGCTACATTGCGATTATTTGCATTTAAGGAATCTCAATTTGAGATTCCTTAAATGCAATTCATGAACCATTTCAAAATTGCGGATTCGCAATCTGGAGCCGCTATTTACCGTGAAGTCTAACTACATGGTAAATAGCAAAAACTTAGAAAAATGCACTTTAGTGCATTTTACTGAGTTGCATGTCACACACACACATGTCCTTGGGACATGTGTGTGCGCAACACCAGTGTACATTACCATTTCAGGGGTGCAACAGGGTGTCCTTTGGACACCCTGGCACCCTTGAAATTGCTTCCTTATTTGCGATTCGCTAATTGCTAATCGCAAATAAGGAATTACTCCGCATTCATTCCTATGGGCCTTTAGGCCCCTAGGAATGAATGGGAAAGCCATTCCTTATTTGCGATTAGCAATTAGCGAATCACAAATAAGGAAGCAGAAGAAATCGCTAAAAATATTGCCATTTCTACATGCATCCCATTTTGCGAGTCTTTAATAGCAATTACTTAAAATATGCTATTAAGGACTCGCAAAACATGACTTTGATGAATCTGGGGGCAAGAGTTGCACTTATTGAGCATCGACCCGACCCTTAGGGATTTGAGTTTGACAGTGTTACAAGGACCCCTTCACTCGGGTGGGAATGGATATTATAGGTCCTCTACTACCCTCTAGAAGTGGGTGTATTAGAACTGGCAGATTACCCAACCCAATTTCCTGGAAGCATTTGCCCTATGTAACCCCAGTACCATGAGTGTTGCTATATCCGTGATCGAAGTCTTTGCCCGAGTAGGCTTTCCAAAAGAAATTCTAATGGATCACGGCACACCATTCATCTCCAAGTTGATGTGTCAAGTGTCACATGATGGGGGTTACCCCAATCCACACTTCTGCCTATCACCCCCAAACAGAAGGTCTTGTGGAGAGATATAATGCTACATTGAAAAATACTCTAAAATACTGTTGAATCTCAAAACTAGACATTGGGAATATATGTTGCCTTTAGCTTTATTGCCATATGAAGTAAAGTCAAAAAGAGTACCGGTTATTCTGCCTTTGAACTCATGTATGGTCGCCTACCCCGTTCTCTGTTAGATATGGCAAGAGAAGGATGGGAAACTGAGGAAGATGGAATCAAACCCATGTCCGAGTATGTAGCCCAGTTGAAAACCCATTTAAGGCAAATCAGGAGCATTGTAATGACCGTACCTGGAAAAGGCTCAAATATCACAACAGGGACAATATGATCAAAAAAACGAAAGAAAAAGCTTTTGATGTAGGAGAACATGTTATAATAATGATGTCTTAAACTGACTACAAATTATTGGGGCAGTTGCAGGGTCCTTAGAAAGTTCTTGCAAAGGTAACTCCTGTTACCTATCGTTTTGAAATTGATTCCTGTAAGAAAGCATCACAGATATATCATATTAATCTCTTCAAGAAGTGGGAGAACCCATTGATGTGTTAACAGGAATAGCCGCAGAAGAAGTGCCCCTTTTACTACAGAGCAAAGACCCTGATTTAACCGCCCCCTTCAGACAAGAATTAATGTAGAAGTTACACTCTCAGTCTAGAGTGTTTTTTCTACTCCCAGGTAGAAACCACCACTGTTGAACATGCTCTACGCACCCCTCCTGGGGTTATCATATGATTAATCAATAACTAACAGGCAAGAGGTACCACAATGGAGAAAGACTAATCCTGGGGAAAAAAGAAGTGAGGAGAGTGGAAAAGGGCACTGATTGGTGAAACGAGTAGTTCCAAGAAATTCCTGGACTCCGAGAAGCGAAGGACACTCTTGAAGATGCTGTGGAGCCATGGAGAACACAACCACCCAGGAGTCTGGTGGGGAAGACGTAGGGAAAGATAACCACAACAGAAGCACCCTCGAAGGCAAAGAAAATGAAGCTTGGACCAAGGATTGGTGGACCGCTCTGGAGGATGCTGTGTAGCCGCTATTGTATAAGTATTCGGGAGCCAGAACGCTGGTGATTGAACTAAGAGGGAGGATGGAAGTGGAATAGGGAGGGAATGGTTGTACTTGTGAGGGTTCCTTTCAATGAGAAAGTGACCCTCGTTCATATTGTTGTATTTCACCCGTGAAACAATGCCTAAGGCCCGCATACTGATACCACATCTCCCAGACGGCATTAGGGCAGATGTAATACAAAGCAGACCGATTATCTTGTTTATTTTGTCAGGCCAAATTTATAAGTGTTAAGTTCCTTTATTTCAATACTCTTAAAGAGACAAGGTACATATAAGGAGGAATAAACAAAACAAAAGGGCTGTTTAAACATCCAGAGGAGCACAGTGAAGATATCTGTTTGCCTCCTCCTCATTTTGTTTAAAAACATTCTTTGCACTCTTCTCCTTATATTACATTGAGCACCAAGGTGAATGGTGACAGGAAAGCCTGTGGGTATTACCTGAATAAAATACTCGCTACCTTTTCCTTTTATCCAAGATTTCTGGGAATCCACAACTTCTGAAGACCTAGGAAGAAAAACATGGAAGATTACCCACCCTTAATAATTTCCAGAAGACTCCACACAACCTTATATATCTGTTTTCTTGTGCAACTAAGTAGAATTTTTTTATTGCAAAACAAACCAAGATTCCTTGCTTATACATCTGTCCCAGTCTCCTACACTCTGATAAGAACTTACCCCCTTGTGGCTGCTGTTGGGCCCTCAACTGCCCATCAAGCTCCAGGTAGGCCATTGTAAGAACACAGGTCTTTAGAAGGGTCAGGGTGTGGCGTGCAACCCTCACACGTTGGGAGGACTTCCCAAGCTGGACTTCAGCAATCTGGTCCAGCACCTTAGGTCCTCCCAATTCTTGCAGGAATGGATGCTGCTCCACCTGTAGACCCCCAGGGCCCGCACCTTCCTGGCGATGGCCTTCCATATGTCGCGCTTTTGATGGGCGTTGACCTTTATGTCTACATGAAAGGAATGAACAAACAATGGCATTGTGACTTTTTGTTTTTCTGTATTGTTGTCACAATAATTGTCTACAGCCATAAGTAGCATAACTCATAAGTTACCATACAGCATGTATATTGTCCCATGCTGACCTAAACCAGTCTCCTCATACCCACTTTAGTAGGCACCTATTGCCCATCCTCATCCCATGTCATGGTCTAATCACACAAGTCCAAGCCTGTGACAGGGGCCCCTACATAATCTGAGATGTGACCTACTTCTGATAAATGCAAAACATTGTGAACACAGAAGGCAACACATATATAGTTATGGCACAGTGAATAGTGACCACTGGGAATAAGGGGCCTGAACTTTGAACATGACATTCTTTTAAATGTGAGCCAGTTGAAAAGAAGTGTTAGCTCAAGAAGTCAGGGAACTCTTACTACCAACTTCTGTCCATTTAAAAGCATTCAGGCGCATATTTTATTCACAGGTCAAATTTTGACCTGCAAATGATATATGTGCTTGACAGCTATACTTCAGTTGTGTGACCCTGTGACTCAGACCCAGGCTTGCCCATGATTCGGAATGAGCACTGTTCAATGACAAGCCTTGCTATCAACCCCGAGGATCATGATATCACATGAAGACCGCCTTTCCTCAACTTTAACATTACAAGGGACACCTTGCACCCATCCAGTAAAGGACCTCAAGCCTGTGTGCCACTTTGAAGGGGTCTGGGAGCTACTGATAGATCCCGAACAACATTTGTAGATCCCTGAACTAGGGTGAGTGATTTGTGGGACTATCTACATTTTAAAGTGTTTTTACACCGCACATACATATCTCCAGGTGTAAAGAGTATGTGATGTGTTTACCATTTACCATTGTGTTATTTGGCAACTTATTACAAGTACATCAAACGTATACATGCATAGATCTCCCCATATGCACCAATTTAAATCTAGGGCTTTAAGCACACAACACATATTGAAAGTGTATATTTGACATTGGAGAGTGCATACAAATCCCTAACATCACTGACCTATGTAAGGACCACATTATGTGACACTTAACATCAACCAGTACACCAGTACACTTCACTCTGGAACTCAAAGGGACATTGCAGCCTGTGTAAATGGAAAAGAACCAGTTAGACAGAGTCACATATGTATGCCAGACATGTACCTGTTCCTCTGATGAGCCATAGAGCTAGCCATACAGGGAAAGGACCTCCTTTGCCAGCAACTCCAGCTCCTTTGGCATGATGGCAGGGGCCCTTTTATCTGTTGGACCTGGCATGATTGAGACACAGCAGCAAAAGTGAGGAGGTTTTGATAGCAGCAGTGTTAGGTGGCAAGTGAGCTTTTTTTCCAACCGCTGCGTACATGTACTCTATGTACCTGATCTTCAGTGGAGATGGACCTAGTCATTAAGCGTCTACTGTTACATTCACCAATGTTTGTCCATTGAGGAAATTAATGCCCACTGCATGGTCAACTTCCTCCGCCACCGTCTGATTCCAAATGTCCTATCGGCGAGGACAAGTACCCGCCATTTTAGTAATTCAGACTAGTGTGTTAGTGACTATTAAGTGCATCACCATCGCTGCAAATGGGGGATAGTTTGTTCATATAATCAAACTGTGATAGACACATATTTGTTTTAAACCCGTTATGCTCATGACGAGCTCAGCTCGTTATGAGGCACAGTCTCGCTGTACTCATGACGAGCTGAGCTCGTCAAGACCATTGCGCCTCTCCCAGGTGAGGACAATTTCCCTGCTGTGCTGGGCGTTCCATTGGAACGGGCGTGGTCGTGACGAGCTCAGCTCGTCATGAGCACAGCGCCACCGTGCTGCATGACGAGCCGAGCTCCTCATGAGCACCGCGGCACTGCACGCGCCCCCCCTCTCCCCAGCACAGCAGGGGAATGAGCCCCGCGGTGGAGGGGTTAAAGAAACATTTAGGTTTAGTGTATTATTGTGCTGAACCGCACTATTATCTCAGTGTTGTATACACCTCCGTTGATTCTAATTTTTCAGGAAAAACTTAAAAATACATAAATGTATAAATAATACATTTTAAATGGATTATTTACACATTTATTTTTCAGATTCATACTAAGGCCATTACGAGAGGCTGGCCTGGTATATGATGTCCACTAATGTAAGTGAGCACCCAGCAACAGTCCAGACAACACTTATGGCGATTTAAGAGGTCTTAGACAACCTTATAAAGCTCTCTAAATGGTAGCTGTGGAGAGGAGCCTTCAGGCCAAGTCCATAAGGAGTGTAAAGCAGCAAGTTTTAACAGAATGCAATCTTATATGTAAAGATTAAGTGAAAAAGAACCACAAAGTGTATTTACAAAACATATGTATTTATTTATCTAACACTCACTAATACGTACACAATGAAGTAACTAGCACAGTATACACAGTGGACCCCAGGGGGGGAGCAAACCATATACTACGAAAGTGGTATAATAACCATGACTCGTGTCAAGACAATGTCCAGAGGACATAGAAGTGCTGGGGACCCAAGGAATCACCCAAGATGAGAGACTAGGAGCACCACAGAGATCATGGGCAGTGTGGGAACACAACCGCGTTCTCCGTGCAAATCAACGTGTAAGTCACAGTTGCAATTTGAAAGATTAGGGGCCCTTCCCAGTGGACCATGAAGAAACCCAGTGGAAGACGGAAGGTTGGAGAGCCACCCCACCTGTGGATACCCTAGTACCCATGTTACCTAAACCAGGGAAGCTGGGCACACGTGTGACGTGTTATCGAACCCGCTATCGAAGCCAATGGAGGAATTCAGGAAAGTGCCTCTTCTGGAGAAGGAGAAAGTGTCCGGTGCAATCTGAAGGTGGATATAAGTTGAAGAGTACCTGCAGCAGAGGGGACACAGTCTATGTCACTCAGGAGTGACCAGGAGTCCTGGAAGATGAATGCCCACCAATGTCAGAGTTGTAGGAGAGTTGATGGTGACCTTAACTCTGCAGCTGTGAGAACCAGGCAATTCTGAGGAAGACCAGGCACCATGCACAAGCTTCTCCATGTCGGATGTCGAGAGTTGTTGTGGTTGGTGTCCATCGGGAGCACCAAAAAGCCTTGGCAACCGCAAACAACATAAAAGTTGAAGAAGGTGCAATGTCGGGACAAGCAAGGTACAGGGGAGTTGGGCAGGCCCTGAGCAATTAGGGGAGCCCAAAAGAAACAAAGGTGACCCTCAACAGGACCCACAGGCCAGAGGCACTGGAGTCGAAAGAGGACCGCAAGCAGCTCACCAAAACATTCAGGCCACGGTGCAAATGATGCGGTGTGTTTGAAGATTCTGCTCACTGGGGATGCTTAGGGTTGGAGCTACTTGAAGCATGAAGATCTTGGTGGAAGAGAGCCAACAAGCCTTTGCAACAGCAAGTCAATGAGGTGCACAGGGGTTCAGTTCTTGCAGCTCCCATGAGGGGTACTGGCTTCAAATTTGGTGAGACAGCAGGGCAGGCCTCGAGAGCTGAGGCGAACCACCACCTGTGTTTTTGAGCCTTTCGCAGGCCATAGGAGTTCATGATCAGCAAACTGGTCAGCTTAGTTCCGGTGCCAGTAGATGCAGGGAAGTTACTCCTTCACTTCAAGAGATATTCCTTCAGGTGTCTTGGATGTCCACAGGCTTTGGACGGTTCCTGTATGGTGCACAGGCACAGACAATGCAGCATACTAAAAGGGGAACAAAATCGAGCCCAAACAAAGTCCAGCGAAGTCCAGAGTTCCCAAACGGTAAAAGTTGAAGTGGTGTCTGAATTAAATTGTGTCCCACGACAAATATATGGACACACACCCAGATAAGCACTTTAGGTACCCTATAAAAAGGGTTGGGACGATTCAGGGGACACCCCACACAGGGGAGGGTTTGGACAGGGAGAAGGTTACTCCCATGTCATTTGTCGAGTTTCACCCCAGAGTGGGAGCCTATGCTAAGAGGCACCAAATGTGCCCCTCATGCACACTGAGAGGTGCTGGCAAGTGCACCTACCCGGTCCCAATACACTAGATCCTGTCTGGGAGGTGGTCACACCTCACTGTGACAGGATACCTATTGTTCTGCCTTCCCCTGCTCGAGCATGGCTCAGCAGCAGGAGGGCAGAATCGTGTCTCTGGTCAGCAGCAGCCATGTTGTGCTGTCCAGGTCAGAAGACTGGTATCGGGAGCACTGAGAGCATAACGGAGGGCTCTTCCAGTGCTTGGAACCATACCCCCAAACATGATAGGATTCGTTGCAGCCAATTTTGACAAGGTTATCGCGTAATTACGCGGTGCCTCTCTATATGGTAAATGGCTACTTCACTTACAGCCCGGGAGAATGGACTCTGTAGGCTCTAGGGGTGTCCTGCTCATTCAGGGGCACCCTGACCCTTAGAACCAAGCACCCTGACTTTGGATTGATAAGGCCTGCTATATGGTGACTTATAGGTTTTAAGTGCAGTGACTCTAGATATAGGAAACCTAAATCTTTTGTAAGTGGTGTAAGCACTAGCCTACACAGGCTGCAATGGCAAACCTGTAGTTACAGTTTGAGTGGTCCCTCATGGGTGGCATAATGCATGCTTTAGCCCATGGGGGACCCCTGCGGTACCTATGCCCTGGGTACCTTAGTACCATAAAGTAGGGACAGAAAAGGTACCCCAGTATCCAATCTGGGATTATACCTAAGTACTGAACATAATAATTTAGGGGAGAAAGCAGAAAGACTGGAGTCCTGATTAGCAGGTTCCCAGTCAGACTAGTCAAAAACAGCTTAGCACCAGGAAAAAAGTGAGGGTAACCATGCAGAAGGATTCCACCTACCTGCAGTCATAAATGTAATTTGTGATGGATATGGTACATCAAGTAAATGTTGTTTCAAAATACGTATTAAACAATGTACATTTTGTCAAAATACATGACTTTTGTATTACGCAACTAATATGTTGCTGTGGATGATGTAAAACATGTTCACATGTTTTTACAATGCAGACTTATAAACCCTGAGAGAGTATGGAGATGACAGCCTCTGGTGTACCGCCCACTTTCAGACCTTGCAACAATGTAAGAAAGGGATCTAATCAAGATGTTCAGGTTAAATAGGTAAACTATACTGGATTTATGTCATCAACTGGAGCCAGATATTCAGCCTCACAACAGAAATCCCACATTTGTTATACCAATTGTCAAAACCATGTCTGTACTTCCTTTTGTGTCAACAGGAGCCTTCCGATAAACTCTGGCAGTATCTGGTGGTATACATAACCAGCTGGAGCCTCGTCAGGCACACCGTCCCAGGATGCACAGTTAAGCAACAATTTATGAACCTTCCAACAGAGTAAAAAAATTCTTATCCATTGTTTCATAGCAATTTATTCCACAAGTAATCTGTTAAGTAATCCACAATTCTGTAGCATTTTCAATTTCCAATCTTTACTTAAATTTAACAAGTGCCTGCAAAACTTTGCTCATCAACACTTAGAGGTGTAGAATTATGCATATTCCAACATGGAAGATTGAATTCCCAATACATTACGGGTTATTTTAGCCTTTAATCAGAAGAAACAAAATGTGATTTTTAAGGATATGATTTCTATCATCATGTCCTTAATACCTCGGTCCAGGGATGGCAGCAGCTCTGACTTAGTCCCACAATCGACCTAGGTTGGGGGTGCAGTTGCAGCGGATAATTTTTTCTGTTTCTCTCCTGGCTCCCCAAAGGTCCATGTTGGTGGGCCAGTTTCTTCCACTTGGGTAGTCTCATGACCAGATACCTCATTGGATAGTGACATGTTTGAGTAACTGTTTGTAACCGCAATCTCAGGTGTCCATGCTTCTGCTCAGCTCTTTCTGTCTGCATCAGTTTTCCTGTTCTCTTTCCTTATTTGTCTTTTTCCTCTGGGGATTCCAAGCAAGAGTACTTCCAAAACCAGGAAATGTTTGTAACTACTGCTTTGGTGCCTTTCGTCCATGTGATCAATGTACCTTTGCGTCTCACCACTGTCCGCACTTCCTTTTCATACGGTGTAGGGTATTTGCACCCTGGGTAGGGTCTTTTAGGATTACCAGGTCCGTCTTTGGGCCTTCGGGCTATGAATGCTTGCTAGTTGTTAGCTCTCCTCCACTGACTATCTTCAATCTCCAATCTTTTGGATCAGTGGTTGAGGTGGGTAAATAAAAGTAGGGTGTCTGGTGGTATGTCACAACCGACTTTCAGTGGTGTACTACAAGAAGTTCTATCTTCATTGATGAAAATCATCAATACCTTCATTCTGGTTTCCATGGCATCAGGATTTAGCCCATATTAAAGGGTGACTGCTACAGTTTGGGTCGCCTACCACATGTGGTTGGAATAAATGTTGTTACACATATTGCTTTAGTGCCACCACATACCAGAGAACAGGCCTATCAGATTTGAAAGGACTTCCATTCAATCAATGTGCAAGTTGTTTGCTTACCAGATTTGTACATCACAAGAGTCTGTGCCCATTTCCCTGGCATTACCATTGATTCCTTTGTACTACAGAACAGCCCTATACTCTTGCAAATGTCTCAACGTGGACCTGAGAGGGCCTGACTTTCATTATATTGTTTGGGTATTGCTTGTTACATAATCTGGAATTGCATGACATTATTTTGGACCTTTTTTTGTCTTCTATCTGGGAGACTCAGCTTATTCTAACCGACCATGGTTGTTGGCACCACTGACCAAACCAACAACACCGGGGGAAGAACGCTCAATGAGGCCCATGGAAGAAAATGGCAGCCATTCGAGCAGGCTTTGGAATCCAAAGGCCAGGTTTAATTGTCTGGACAGAACTGGTGGAGCCCTCCCCAATTTAGCCCTTATGGTGTGTGAAATCACTGTGGCCTGCTGCATGCTACACAACATCGCCCTGTGATGAAACATCCCTTCCATTACAGAGGATAGAGACCATGAGGAGTCTTCTGGTGTGGATCTTAATATCACAAATGAAGACGATAATGGTGAAAAAAAGGACCTGACTTGTGTCTAGATGTCACTGACAGTGTCTTGCCATGAGTGTAAGTACATCTTTACATATTTTGTCTTTCACCGTTCCACCAACCATTGATGTGGTGATGAGAGAAGTATGTGGTGGTACTTTCTTGGGAAGGGAAAGTTCTGTGAAAACAGGTCAAAGGTGTTTGTAGATCAAAGTGTGTACAGATTGACTACTGTGTTCGGTTACATTGGTTATTGCTGCTTGTTTCGTGAAACTGTGTCCTCCCAAAATTGGCTTTGTAATGTGGCCATCATGTACTGAGTAATTGGTAATGTTCTGTTTTTGATCGTTTTAGGTTCCTTCGCCATGTCGTCTTTATTTGGACATTTCAGATTTGTAACATTTGCAGGTATATGTGGCTGTTTCCAAGAACAAAGGGAACTTGGGTTGATCCTGAGAAAAACAGGCACAGACTTTGGATGTACAAATCTTGTACCAAGGCAACTTGCACTTTGATGTAATGGGGGATTTGAAGATTACGTTGGACTTGTTCTCTTTCATATATTTTCACTTAAACAATATGTGTGCCATCATTTGGTCAAAACACATATGGCAATGGAGCCAAATCATGCTAATCTCCCTTCACATCAGTAAAATCCTCATTGGGTCTAAAGTGCATGTGGGTGTGGATGTGTCACATCATTGTGGGACATACCTCTTATGGCACACCACAGAAGCTCAGTAGCAACTTTCTGCAACAGTGTTTTGTTCTGATCCTGTGTCTGCAAAATGTAGTACTACCATGTGTTTGTCACTTGGTGTTATTCATGTTGGATTGCTTATGTGAGCCAAAAAAGTTGGCTCTAGCTGATGACATGATTCAATGATCATTTGCCTATGCTATCTCATTGTTTTGGACACATTCCCTTGTTCCATTTTTGCAATGTCTTGAGTTGGAAATGTGCAAACTGGCACAGAGTATTACTGTCATTCATGGATTGTTATGTTAATGCAAATGTTGACAGACAAGTAATTGGTCTAATGGGATAAAAATAGGAGTTCATGATTGAATGGTATGACATATTTTAGGAGTCATGTTTAGGAACTTGAACTAAACATTACCTACTTGCAAATTATTATGTTGACACAATTGTTTGAGATTTTGTCATTGTCAAGTTATGATGGAATAAAACACATGCATTGATAGACTTGAGATATACAACACTAGTTATGATTTTTTGACTTGTAAATTTATTGTACCAAATGTGATGAAATTAAAGAAGTGAACATACCAAAAGCAAAGCAAAAAGTAAAGAAATCAGTCACGGTGAATGAAATGATGTTTGGAGAGTCAAAATGTTCCAATGTCCAAAATACTACTGGCATCAGAAAGGCAAATGTGTCTAGAAATCCACAGAGTGAATGGTAGGTCTACACTAGAGGAAATTAGCATCAAGGGCCCACATGCATCATTGTTTCATTTTGCACTTCCTAATTTGCGATTTTTAGGGAATCGCAAATTAGGAAATGCAAAATGGGATGCATGTACATTTTCTCAAAATATTTGAGAATCGGTAAAAATCGCAATTTTTACCGATTCTCAAATATTATGCGATTAGCAAAGTGCGAATTCGCAATTCCCATTCATTCCTATGGGCTAAAATGCCCATAGGAATGAATGGGAATTGCGAATTCGCACTTTGCTAATCGCAAATCCTGATTGCATTTCAAGGGTGGAGAGGGGGGTTCAAATGACCCCCCCTGCACCCATGAAATGTTGTTTTCGCATCTTGTTGCACACACACATGTCCTAAGGACATGTGTGTCCGTAACATGAATGCGTAAAAAATGCTTTTGCAGCGTTTTTAACACTTTTTGCAAATTTACCGAGTGGTTCAACCACTCGGTAAATTTGACACCCTAACTGCGAATTCGCAATTATGAAAGTAATCATGCATTGCTTTTAAGGAATCGCAAATTTGCGATTTCTTAAAAGCAATCGCATTTTTAGAAATCGCAAAAATGTTGCGATTTCTAAAAATGCTTGATGCATTCCAAAAAGCATTTTTGGAATCGCAAACGGCCGATTTTAAGGAATCGCACCGTTTGCGACTCCAAAAATGCTAGATGCATGTGCCCCAAGGTTTCTTGCTGGCCGTGGCAGAAATCTTGCCATCCTCACCTCCTGGTGATCTCCATGAATGGCCCCTGCAGTGGGGGTAGCCACAGCTGCAGGGGATAGGGAGCTGCAGGTGGTTTGTCTTGTGGCAGGGCCTCCCTTCCTGAGGCTGTGGTTGATGTAAATGTCTCAGATGTTAAAGGACAACAGGTAGCCCTGCACATATGGGTGTAAAAGGACCACAGGTAGCCCTGCACATATGGGTGTAAATTTACTGCAGAACCCCAATCAAGGAGCCCATGTTTGAGTCATGGGCTTCCGTCTGGTGGTTGTACTCCCTCTGCAGCTGCTGCTTTATCTCATGATGCTTGGTAAGTACCTGGCGCTTCATGTCTTTGGACTGATGAAAGGCTCCCAAGACTTGGTCAATGGTGTTCAGGGTGTCAGTGACCTCAATAGAATCAGCATGCTGGCCCTCAAACGTACTCCTATGAGCCTTAGCCCCACGAACTTGTGTCCTTGTCCCAGTGTGCCCCATCCGACTGGCTCTTGGTTGAGCTGGAGCTGGTGGAGGTGTGTCTCAACATCATTTGGGACAGGGGGAACATGATCTGTGTCACAGTGTACGGAACACAGGAAGTGGAGTCTTCAGGTTGCTGAGGTGTCACACCTGGGGTGGGAGGTTTTAGTGTGGGTGTCTCTGGAGCCATCTGCCCAGATGTAGCAGACTCCTCAACCTCCTCAATGTCATCAGCAGTGCTTTCCTCACTGAATGCTTTTTCCTGAGCTGGAGTGGAGGTTTCTTCTGGAGCTGGAACTTGCCCACGTGATCAGCCAGTTTGGCCTATTTAGAAATGAAGAACAGTCTTATTAGTTAAAGTGTGTATTGTACATTCAAATCTTTAGAGACAAACAATGTAGGTTCCTATGAGACAAAATAGGTAGAGATTGTACCGAAAGGTTACGGTCGTATGGCATATATTACCCAAACTTTTATCCATTTCAAACGGTACAACTTCAAATCAGCAGGTAATATGATGTCCTTAAATGTTCATGAAGAGACGTAACATCTCCCAAACATTCAGCCCAACATAGGGGAAAGGTGAAATGTGTAATTGACAATTCCAAGGCTTAGTGACTACAAAACAGACATTTCCACTAGTTGGAACAGTGCAGTGTCAATTTCTGGAACAACCACTTATATTAACCTCTCCGGTTCTCATGACAAGACCAGCTTGTCATGAGTCACAGTGGAGCTGTGCTCATGATGAGCTGGTCTCGTCATAACGACTCCGCTCCACCAACGCGCAATTTATTCCCCGCCTGTGCAGGTGAATTATTCAGTGGGCGGGGTCGTGACGAGACCAGCTCGTCATGAGCACAGCTCCACTGTGACTCAGTCAGTCAGTCAGTCAGAAACCTTTATTTGATTCCAGATGAATCATAAAAGTTCACAAGGAAGGCATACAATCATGAAATAAAACAATATTTACAACAACAACAAAAAACATAAATAATATCTTTTGCAGACAATAAAATACCGAATTACGTACTTTTACATTGCATATCGTTTCCTTATTATACATTTTTTTTATAAAACTAAGCACAGAGCTACAAATGGAAGCGTTTGCTAGAGAATGTAAATAATTAAAACCCTTTCTATGGGATCGGAAACAGTTTTCGTTTAAAATGTTGTTGGGCTGTGTTGTTACAAGGACAGGGGGGTAGCCTCTCACACCACCCCACCTGTTTTGGAAAAGCCACAAGAAAGTGCAGTGTGGAGGAGCCAAGATGGCGGCGAAGACGGACGGGTAGTCTCCCGGCTCCGCGAGCCTTTGTTTCCCGCGACGATATCCTGCTCTCCATCCTGTCACCGCGCTTCAGCGGGAGGACGGTGAAAGAGCGCTGCATCGATTGGCGTTTCTCCGGTGTCCCTGCCGGCCTGCTAGCCAGAGATCCTGCTGAGCCGTTCGGACGGCTCTTCTTCGCCTTGGTACCGGGACCCATGCAGCGGTGTATGGACGGCGGCAGCCACAGCTATGAGGGGTGAATTGGTTGAGGCGGTCCTGACGCTATACTCCACGCTACTCCCTGCTAAGAATCTCATCAGCCCTTCCATCGGCTTTTACAGGTCGGCCGCCTGGGAATTCTCTCCGCTGCCTCATTTGTGAAACTTTGTGGATGAGGCGTGCTGTGCCTCCCATGTTGGCGTACATCCACTGCTCAGCCCCAAGCTTGCCCCTGCTCTGAGTCGACCGGGTGGGACTTTCCTGTGAATCGCCCGTTCTTTGCTGCTCTGGGCTGCGCCAGTGGCTTGGGTCCCTGCTGTATTGTGTAGACTACACCCGCACACCCCTGTGTCTCTCCTGGCGAGACTACAATGATGGCTGGCTCAGTAGGGGAGATGGGGAACGATGCCTTGTATAAGGGCTGGACCGCTCTATGTGGCCATGGGCAGTGTGCTGGACCTGGCGCCGTGCCTCCGACAGCAGAGACGATGGAATTCCCGACCGCCTTAACCTGTGGCTCTGTTCTCGCTGCCCTAGCCGACTTGAGAGCCGGATTGTGTGAGGGCGCTAGATTGCTGGGACGGAAACTTGAGGCTGCCGCACTTACGATGGGTTGTGCTTCGCCGGCTTGCTTGCCTCAGCGCACCGCATTGTCTCTCCCTACTCCGGATGGGGATACAGTGTTGCCACGCGAACTTTCGGAGGATCGCTTGTCTGGCAGTGTGGGTGTGTATGGACCGTTATCTGCCTGCCTCCCTGATGCTTCATTGTTTCCCTCCCTGCTGGAACTTATTATTTCGGTGCGACGCCTGGTCAACCTGGCTGTTTCGGTTCAACATGCTCCGCTACCATTTCAGGCTGTTTTGCAACATCGGGCGCACCTGGCAACTCCACTGTTTTGTGCTCATGGACTCGTTCGAGACTGCAGATGTCCATTTTGTTTTGGGGCATCTCCTCCCTGTCTAGAGCGGCCGTTTTGCTCCTTTGTTTCATCTGTGGCGGTCGCCCTGCGGGAGCCATGCCCGGGGGGACGGGTGCGGACTGGCCAGGGCTAATGGAACTTTTTCTACAACTGGTGCTGGATTGGCCGGTGGGGACTCGGACTGAGACACATCCTTAAACGTGTATTGATGCGAGATGCGGTGACTCTCCCCATTTTATTATGTGTTCCTGCTCATTGTTTTTGTTGATAAGTGGGGTATGTGTACACTTATGGCTGGGTAGTCCGGGAGACTTTTGAGATGGCCCTCCTCTGATATTAAAATAATTCCTTTTTCTTTTTCTCTTCTTTCTTTCCTTGTTCTATATTTCGGGTTTATTGGGCGACAGACACACTGCTGGGGGGGGGGGGGGGGGGGGGTAGGCCGTAGCCTCTACATGCGTGTAGGGTGGGGGGTTGGGGGTTGGGATTTTGGTTTTCTGGTTTCAGTTTCTATGGGCCTTGTTTTTTCTTTCGTTCTCGTTCTCTTCTTCTTTATTCTATCTTGGGTCCGTGACTGGGACTGCTAGGGGGTGGGTGGCGGTCGACAATGGGTATGATGTTAGGTTTGATACTCCTGCTGCACAAACTTTTGAGCCGCCATGCCGCCTGGGGGGACTTGACTTTCGTTGTTGTTGGATTACGTGATAAATTTGTCGCTAATGTCGTGTTGCGCCTGCACGGACTCTGCTTTCTTAGTCTATTGTTTATATAAAAAAAAGACAAACTCTAATAGCTGCAACAAAAATTTTTTAAATTAACCTTCATTGCTCCTGGGACATGGTATCACGATGATCTCCAGTGTAACTGTCAAATGCTTGCTATTTGTAATATTGTGTAACTGTGTCGCCGTATTGCATGTGCTTGTGCTTCAAGAGGAATCGTGGCCGGCCTGATGGTTGTGGGCCCGTATTTGTTCTTTTATTATTGCACAATAAAGGTTTTCAAAAATGTAAAAAAAAAAAAAAAAAAAAGAAAGTGCAGTGTGCCTAAACTAAATCTAGTCATTAAAAAACGTGCATTTCCGTGCAAACTAAAAGACAAATAAAATTGTTGCTGTTTTAAAAAAGGGGGTCCGATCTATCTGAGGACCTAGAAGATATACTCAGCTCAGATCCAAAAGCTTCTTTCACAGACATTTTCATGTTTGGGGGTATACACTCAGGTTTGTCATAAAAATCTTCTAACCCTATTTTATAAAAGGTTTGTTTAACATAGCGTAGCCAGGGTACCGCCATTGCATTGTCTAGATTCATGCAATCAAGACAAGTCGGGAGAAATTAAGTTCCTCTTTAAGACCAGATTTTCCCCCATAAAAACAGGGGTGCCATGTGTATTCTATCTGCAATATAATCCATGCCCACCTCCGAGTGACAAAATGAGGTAGGCAAACTAGACGGGTAAATAAGAGTCTCTTCAAAAATGTATTCTCAATTATTTAGATCTGTGTACTCTTTTGATATCCCCACACTCTACTGTGCCTCATGGCGAGCTGGTCTAGTCACGAGCACCGCGGCGCTGCGCTCACCCCCGCCCCCGCCGCACCGTGGGGGAAGTAACCCCGCAGGTAAGGGGTTAAGCGTAATATTTTGGATATCCGACAATTTTTGTGTCAACACACTTTGAATAGTGAAACTCTTGACATCAATAAAATTGATTGAGAAGAACAGGACAACATTCAGAAAGTAACCCTTTCCCATATGTTGAAATATGTAATGAAAGAGAGACTGAGAAACAGGAACAGGGCATCATGTAGTCATTTCAAAGACAACACTTGCAACATGGTTACAGGAATATACCTGTGGAAAATATTCAGTGTAAATGGGGCAGGCACTAACATTTTGATAGTTTCTAACATAATTAAAATGACTTTAAAAAAGTGAAACCCTTGACTGCTTTGCTCTGGGTCTGGGGTGAAGGAAATTACATCACCCAGGCTGTACTGGCTGACAGAATGGGTGGACGGGGTCTCAGACAAACACGTTATGGCTTGCATCTTGCTCCCGCTGTGTGAAACTTATGACTGCTACCTTGCCTCATGCATTTGAAGGAGGAAACTACAACTCCCTGGTTGTGATTACTAAACGGAGGGTAGGGACCCAGATAAGTGCTACATACCACATTTCTTGCTCCTGCTGCAATGGTCCTGTGACGGCTGCTTTTCCTTGTGCCTGGGAATGAGGAAACTACACATCTCAGGCTGCGCCTGCTGACAAAAGGAGGAAAGGAGCAGTGTGACTCAGGTAATCACCAAATAGCGTGTTTTTTGTTCATGAAATTACCATGTGGAACTCTGTTCCACCTAGTTACAAGCAGGTGGTTTTCCCCCATCCATTTTCCCCAGATGCAGGAACAACGGCCAGAAACACTTAAGGCATTGGTTGCAACAGCAGTCCGACCTCTGTCTCCTTTGCTGCTGTGTTTTTTTGTGGCAACTGGGCAGCATGTAATGTGTTCCATGCCAGGACACCTCTTTCCTATCCAGGCTTACCTTCCCTCAAACCCTCTCCCTCGTCCATAACCGAGCACCAATGCCCTGGCTGACATGTATCACCTCCTTGAAGCAGGTCCTAAATGTGAGGGGTAATCCTCCAAGAACATGGTAAACCGTGAATATGTATGCCCAGTACAAGCTATTCTGCAAAGTTATTCTCCATTCTGGAGGGATTTATTAGTAATTGCAAGGTATTTATTTGTAATTGCAATGTACTGGTAGGGTGTAATGGTAATCTTAATTGTGCATGCTGAGTTTGCAACCCTCCAGTGTCTTACAACTCGTAGTCAAGCCATTCTATTTTAAGTTATTTCAGAAACATAAGAACCCCATATTTCATATTATGTTCTGTCTTTCGACTTTTGCATTCATGCGGAAGACTGTTATTGTCTGGCATTTTACAGACAATTTAATTTTACTATTTAATCTGCATTGGCATTGTTACATAGTGGTTAATCCAAAAAGTATCACACACTCTTTTGTTTTAGTCTTATGTTTTACAATACATTATACAGCCAGAATGCCAAACTGTAGCTCTGTGTTAGAAGTAACCAGTTAAACCATGGGTATTTGTGGAGTTTTACTCGTGGCTATGAAAGTGTACAGAAGGCTATCCAAAAATGAGAAAGCTCTCCTAGTGGATTTCTGTGGGAATGCTGCCACAATATAGTTTTGTTTTGATCCTAAGGTGCCCCATATAGTGGCAGTGAGATTTGTGTTTTGATCCTGCTCGAAAAACAATCATGTATTTGGCAATGTATGTATGCGGACTACCAAAGTGTATTAAAATGAAACTTCTTCCATCACTGCAATGCTTTGTATATCAAAGTGGCAGGTGCAAAATTTTGCTTTTCTTTTACAGTTTTTCCAGAAGTCTTTCCATTTCTTTGTGGATACGTGGGTTTTTCAAACTGGTTTACAAATCCTCAAAAACTGTTAAGTCACCTCATTGTGAAATAGAGGAGTTCTCATTCAATGTTACATTTGCAAATAGTTAATTGAAATTTTCTTGCACATTATTTTTTTTTTTCAAGGGTAACATGACAGTAAAAGTGGAAAGAGCCAAGTCTTAAAAACATATTAAAATAGTCATTGATCACCAATAGACCTCCGACCTAGTTTGGCATTTTTCTAGTACATGATTATTCATTTTCAAAAATCATGATACATTTGCAAACACCATTTTGTGACCAGAGCTTCACATACCTGCCCTGAATTCTTCAAAATTATGGTCAAAGATTTTTTTTTTTAAAGACAGTTGGTCTGTATTAGGGTTTGACAGTTGGGTATCCCATCACAAATTTGATTAATCTTGCACGCTCTACTACATCCTTACATGCTAGTGCACTTAAGGAGCCCATTACAGATAGCCCTGGTTTTGGATGCGAGGAGCTAGAGGAGAAGAAACAAGATTATATAAAGCTAACCACCTTTACTTCACTAGACCAAGAATCAGTGCTTGTCAAATAAAGTAAAATTAGTCTCCCCCCACGACCTATGTCTGCCTCGAGTCATGCAGGCTATAGCTCTCACTAGGGTAAAACCACTTATTGCTTTTTTAAACTCCTCATTGAAGATGGGAATAGTGTCTGAAAATGTGAAAAAAGTCACAGTGTTTCAGTCACAGTGTTACTGCTATTAAAAAATATGGTGATGATCCAGTGGTATTACAGAATTATCGTCTCGTTATTGCCTTACTATGCTAAACTTTCCTACAGGGGGCACACCATATGCCCCACTGCATGCATCCCCTGGCCCTTAGGCAACAGGGTGCCTTGTAGGGCCCATTTTGCTTCCTCACCACCACACTTGTTATGGCTGGCTCACAGCCATTAAAACTGTGCCGGTGAGGAAACTTGTAGTATGCTTGGCCGTGTTGCAGTGGCACTGCCAAGCATATTGGGGGCCTCAGACCACTGTGCCACAACCAGGGATCTGTGATTCACGGCGTTTGCAGCTGTGATTTAGCGGCCCGACCGCCAACATCGTAATAGGGGGTTCTGGCCACCGGTGAGGTGGTGCCGGCACTGCTACCTCGGCTACGGCGGCCCACTGGACTGCATAATCATAATTAGCCCCTAAGTGATGGTGTCAAAATTTAACTATGCTGACAATTCTCAGATTTTTCTATGCCTTGGTGGCCAAATGTCATCACGGAAGTTATTTCAAGCTGTGATGCTATGTATTAGTAGCTAGATGAAGCATCATTATCTAAAGTTGAATACAGAGAAAAACAAAGTTGTGGTTTTTAATGAAAACTCTGCCTCCTGGTCCAACCTTTACTTGCCCATTGAAATGGGAATGTAACCGGAACCCACGGAAGCTGCTAAAAAAGATTAGGGTTAATAGTTGATCAACAGTTTTCACTGAGACCACAAATTATTGCTCTGATTTCAAAATATGTGTTTTTTACACAGCCAATCAATAAACTAGAAGCTTGTCTTTCTATGGAGGCCTTAAAGACTATTATGGCAGCTGTAATCGGTGCTAGGCTAGATTATGCAAACAGCATCTATTTTGGTCTAGCCACTTGCGACATTGCTAGACTACAGACAACTGCTTCAGAATGCAGCAGCTAGGTTTGTGTTCAAAGTCCCACTTAGAACACACACTCTACCCTTTTTTAAACGACCTAGGGCCATATGTATCAAGCCTTTTGCGAATCGCAAACGGCCTTTTTGCATGTTTTGGGATGTATGAAATATTCGCAAAATAAGGAATAGCAAAGATTTGCGATTCCTTATTTTGCCATAGCATTTAAGGAATCGCAATTTTGCGATTCCTTAAATGCTATGTATTTAGCATTTTTGGGCTGCGAATTATGGTTATGAATTCACAAATTACCACCACCTTGTAGTTGATGGTAACTTGCGAATTCTTCAAAAAATGCACAATTTGGCATTTTTGAAGGTGGCATGTGATGCACACACATGCCCATAGGGCATGTATGTGCACCATATGCACACTCATGTACATTTCAGGGGTGCAGCAGGGTGTCTTTGAGACACCCCTGCACCCTTGAAATAATTCTCAAATTGCGATTAGCAAATTGCGAATTCACAATTTGAGAATGATTTCGCAATCATTCCTATGGGCCTCCTGGCCCATAGGAATGCATTGGAAATTATTCCTTAATTGCGAATTCGCAAAATGCGAATTCGCAAATAAGGAAGATTAAGGAATCGCTAAAAAAAAGCAAATTTCTTCATGCATACCATTTTGCGATTCCTAAATAGCGATTCCTTAAAAATCGCTATTTAGGAATCGCAAAAGGGTTTGTTGATACATATGGCCCTTAAGCTGTTACAAGTGAATCAGCGCATTCATTTAAACAGCCCTTGGATTGCTCTACCAATCGAGTCATACTCTGAAGAGAAATGTTCATTCCTTTACAGCTTAACCGTGTGATGGTGCCGAGAGCTGGTGGCTGCAGGTTCTGGGTGTGAGCTTTTACCTTATGGACCCCCCCTCCAGTTGGATGTCCGCTCCCTTCATGAACTAAACGCTTTCAGGAGTGCTTTAAAAACCTGGCTCTTAATTAAAGCATTTGAGGTGCACTTCTAATGTTGGATTCAAGTTTCCTGCATTTACATTAGTTTCTCAGTTACATTACAGCGCCAGCATTACCTTTGGTTGGAGGTCTTGCCACTTGGGACTTAGCACATAGGATGCTGACATTCGAAAGCAGTTCAGCAAATTGAACATTACTTAAGGCTTTAGAGAGTCCCCATGCAAGTACTTCAGACACAGATATACCAACTTACAACTTACTAACCCTGGCATGGCGGATCGGGGCTCAGTTGAAACGAGTATGTGTCCTTAATAACTCTGGCTAAAGGATTTCTGTCATCCGCCCTTCCCTTCAACAAAAAAATAAAAATCTGTAATCCCCTCAGAGAGCCACGTTGTTTCGTGCTATCATGGTATACAGAAACCTTTGTTTCAATATACTGAGGTTTGTAGTTTAAGACACGGAACGTGCTTGTACTAGAAATGTCTTTCTTTTATAAAAAAAAACGTTTTTTTGTGTGAAAAATAAGACACTGCTGTCTGTTCTTCATTTTCTCAGTTCAAGTATTTTTTATAACTTCGTATAAGGCTGAAAGTTTATGGAAGAATTGTTTTTTTTAAATAGCACATCAATATATGTAAAGAAATAATGTTGCGCTCATTGGTAAAACAAGATTATACCTGAGACATAGACATGCACCTAAGATACAAAGGGACATATTTATAAAAAAAATCACGAAGTCCTGCGTAGCAAGTCACCTTGCTGCGCTGTGTGATACAGAAAGGGCAAGGAATGTGCCGTATTTGATATTATACAGCGCATTCCTGTCTTTTCCCTGCACCGGCACACAATGTGCTGCCTAGCACCAATGCAGGCTCACATGTTGTGAGCAGGATTGTTTTTGTGCTGGAAGGTGTTCCTTCCTTCACAAAAACAATCTGGGGCATTTTCCTCTTTCTAACTCTGCAGCACACATAGAAATTGGAAGTAACTAGGAGAAATAAAGATATTTTTCCTCATTAGGCCTCAACTGGCAGGTGTAGCATTTTTACGCAGACCCCGGTCTACCAGAAATGGTAAGTCTGGGAATGCTCCAAAATCCATGGGTGGATGTGTGGGAACACCCACGCTTCACCGAATGAATGCCTTCCAAGGGCTAAGTACTGCAAGGCAGCAATTTATGCTGCGCTAAGTTACTCTAGATTTATCAAGCTGTGTTAGGCCATGCATAGTGACCCTATGTGGCTCGATAAATCTTGCATAGTAATTGTGTCGCTCTTGAGCCCCATTGTGTGGCGCAAGGGTGATGCAGCTACTTGATACAGATGCCCCTAAAAGTTGATGCCAATGAAAATAGATGAGTCTTGCTACATTTGGTCCGACAGTAATCGACTAACAAATCACATCCTATCCAATAGTAAGGCACTAGTAGGAAATGGTGGTCTCCTTGTGTGTAGACTTGGTCAATAGGGGACCTCAAACTCCAAAGGGCTAAAAAACCCTTTTAAATCCATATCTAATTTCTTATTTCTTTGCAGTCACCTGTTACTCCCACTGTTGGATGGAGGCTTTCAGTGAAGTTCATATCGAAACTAAATTCAAATCAGAATCCTAATACTCCATTAGTAATCCATTACCACATAGCTAACCATGAGAAAGGCCACTCAGTTTCAGTTTAAGTTTATTTGTTTGATTAATTAAAATCTTACAAAAATGTGACCTTAGAGAAAATATCAGCATCAATACACATTTAAAACATCGTGCAAATAGTAAATGTCATTAAAAAGAGAGGAAAAAAAAAAGGGAAAATATAACTAGATAACATTTTCGTTAAGACTTTTGGCAATCACATTTAAAATTTTTACAAAAGCAACATTCATTGGTAGGTCATTCGGGTTTAAGCACGCCATTATTGCTTGTCTACAGGTTCTTACTTCTTGTGCTCCTGAGGATTAACCTTCTTTCTGAGTCTATGGCAGGGCACAGACATACCAAGTGCACAATGTCTTCTTTTCCCCCCTTGCACAGTCTACATAACGTATGCCCCTCATTTGACTTCCAGGGTGGAAGATGACACAAACCTGGCCATAGACCAAAGCGTGCTCCTATAAATGTTCGCTTACTTTGGACTGACCATGCAGTATGAAGGTATGGTTGGACTTGTTTTTTTTTGTAGCCGTTTATGATTGAATATACAACAAAGGTACCAGAGGGTCTCAGGTAAGTGTGCCCATATACAAGAAACCAGACCAGAACTCACCCTTACAACCAGGTAATGTCACAGAGAGCTCTCCGTGGACGAGGACAAATACCCATCAGTCACCATTCGGATCCGCCCTTCATCATTTGGGATTTTATCCGTACCACCCGTCAGAGATTATCGGTACTCTCCTAGGAGGTCAACCCGGTGGTAGGGGGTATCCTCACTAGAGTAAAGAGACGACAGTGTGGTGTACCACTCAATGTGGGTGAGTGGTAGACAAGATGGGACTGGGGTGTGCAGTGCAAAGGAAGGAGTGAGGGAACAAAAGCCAAAAGGAGTGGATTTAAAATTGGTTAAGAATAAGCACCCAGCAAAGATTTATTCTAATTGTGCTTACCGTACCAATGTTAAAAATAGTGCGCCTGCTGACTGACCAATTATGTGGACAGTCTCAGGACAGTGTGGTCGACTAGTTTCAGCAATTCAACGACTCATTTTGTCATTGCTTTCTTCAGGACCAATAACTTCAAATAAAAGCTACTACACCATGTGAAAATAGTAACACCCTGAGAACACACAACAAGTGCATACAGTCACCTGTACGTTCTGGGTGTCCTTTATCGTTTATGATTGGCCATGAGTGCTTACGTTTTACTAATAGAGCTTTGTCTTTTAGCAGCGATAGGTGAGTAACCAGCTTATTGATTGTTTTTTAAAGCTTTCCTGCGTTATTGTGTTTTCCCAGATTGCTGATATTCCAAATTCTTCTTTTGCGTTGTTTAGGTATTTCCACGCTTGCAGTTTCTGGTTATCTTTCACCTCTCTCCACAAAGCTATAGACAATTGATTATCCTGATCATTCTTTACTCTATTCCAAACCTTTAATTTTTGGCCTTGCCGGACATATAGCTGATTGTTCATACCGAATTCCATCCTTATTTGCGCTTGTGAGGCATTACATGGTAGGGTGAATAATATTTTATAGGTTTTTGCCACAGCATTGTTGATAAGTACGGCATCCTTCCCGTTTAGCACTTCAGCACCATATGTTAGGGATGGTAGTAGCTTGGCAGCTATGATTTTTAACAGTGGCCCGTATGACAGTGCAGATAGATTCTTTTGAAGGGTTCTAAATGCCTCAATCAAGCTGTTCACCTTCCTTACAATATCTTCCCTTTGTGGTACAAAACTTCCGGTCTCATTAAAAAGGACACCGAGATATCGATAACTCTCCACTTGCTCTAGTTGAGTTTGTCCCAGCAACCATTTCATCTTTTGTCTTTTTCTTCCTGTCACAACCATTATTTTTGTTTTAGTCTCGTTTATTGTCATTTGGTTATCCTTTGCATATTTAAATGTACGATCGATCAGTCTTTGCAGTCCCACTTTTGTGTGGCTCAGCAACACCACGTCGTCTGCGTATAGCAAGTTAGACATTTGTTTTTCAGCTACCCTAGGTGGATGTGAGTTTACCTCATTTAATGAGTTAGTAAGATCGGCCACAAATACGTTGAAGAGTAAAGGTGCAAGCACGCATCCCTGCTTAAGGCCACGAGTCACCAGTATTTTGTTGGTCAGAGCTCGGCCATCACCTATCCTCACCTTGACCCAGTTTTCAGAATATAATAGCTTAATAAGAGTCAGTAGTGAGCCTGGGATTCCGTAGCCCTCGAGTTTTTTCCATAGGAGGGCTCTATTTACTAGGTCAAAGGCCGATCTGAAATCGACAAAACAAAAATAAAGTGACTGTTTAGATAAAAGTGTCTTATCCATTAAAACTGATAAAATTAACAAATTGGTTGTGGTGCCTAAGCCCTTAACGAAGCCGGTTTGGTTTGGGGGAAGTATTGACTTTTCCTTGACCCAATCTATCAAGATTGATAATAAGAGTCCTGCGAATAACTTGGCGTCCGTATCTTGCAGGGTGATCAGGCGATAATTCTCCGGTAGTTGCCAATTACCCTTTTTGAACACGGGCGATATAATTGACCCTCTCCAGGCCACTCGCTGGGGACAATTATAGAGTCACATATCCATAAGTCCAGGACCTGGAAAACAAGGAAGTACATGTATTCTTCGAGAACATTTGATCATACATATAGCAACAACGGATTTACTGAATTTATAGAGTAGTTGTGGCTCAGGGCCCTTTAAATAGTGTGTACCATTTCTGCAAATTTTTTAAAGATATTTCCAGTTGTCAGAACTAATAATTGGACCAGTCAAGACCACATTCTAATGCATACACCGAGTGCGAATAAGTATATTATTCATGACAATTAATGCACATTCTATCAGGGTGCACATCCTCTTGTTGCCTCAAACATTTTTGTGAAATAAAAACCTGTGCGTTAAATATTGTTTCAGGACATCTTCCTGTTCGAAGTCTCATGCTAAAGACATTCTTTTTTTGATGCTGGCTCCCTGTAAACCTGCCTTGTTACAGGGAGTTTGCTCACTGAATCCTGTCTGTTGGAGCGAGCTGGCTGTGTGTGCACTCTGCCAGAGCTGATCCCCGCATCATGCCTGTCCCACCATCCGTGAACGGACATGAAAACACTGGTAATACCTGGTCCGTACAGACCTATCTGCTGCTCCTGCTGTCTTGGCATTAATATGTTTTTCTTTTTATTCTAGGCTCCATTGACAAGCTTGCCGCTGTCTGTCTCCGCCACAACTGTCAGATGCGTGCACAGCTTGTCAAGAGATCGCTCTCTATAGAGGCCTGCATGGCAAGCGGGGGGAGGGGGGGGGTGTCGGCATACTTAGCCTTCCTATGATCACTTGTCAGTCCTCTATAGGTCATGTCACATTCTCTAAAATGGTGTCAAATCAGTTATTAAGTCATGATGGTCAGTTTACAATGTTGCATTCTATGTCATTTTTTTTAGGTATTTTTATGAAAAGGAGCTGCCGGTTTTGCATGTTATTTTGTAAAGCTCAAAAGCCTATCTGTTATGTTAATATACCCATGCTCCTAATCTAGCTTCATCCACAGTAGTCTCTATAACATCTTGTTCAAACATTGGGACATATTAGCTAGGGCAGTATTGCCGCTTTAGCAACACTTTTTGCAGCTAAAGCGGCGATATTCTTATCGCCCTATCAGCAGCTGTCACTAACAACTGTTAGCAACAGCTTTATGGCAAAAGGGACCATTTTGGGTGTTGCTCTGCATGTCAGCGATATTTATCGCTATAGACATGCAAAGGAGGCGTTCCCAACTAGAAAGCGACTGAAAGCAGTCACAAATACACCTTTCGCCTATTACCAAGGCCCGCAAAGCGATAAAAAAATACACGCTAACTGCGTTTACTGCTGGATTACACCTGCTACAATCCAGACTTAGCTATAGTTTTCTAAGGGAGGTGAATTCTATGGCTTAATCCTCACCTGCCTATTAGCAACCTTTTTCTTAGCAATGGGAATTCATCACTGGTATTCCTGTGTTATTGCTGGAGAATCGCCGCTATCGCTGGTTTGTTATCACCTTGGAGATAAACGTTGATAATAATGCGTTATCTCCGCGATGTAAACCAGCGATAGCCAGGGATAAAAAATACAGCGTTAAGCGCACTTTGCGATAATCATCGCAAGTCCTTGCTAATATGGCCCATTGTATTTCAGTGCATTTACCCATTCAGCTCTTTATAAGTTTCGATGTAGTCCGCTTTTCCATTTCCCGCACCAAAATTAAGCCATTGAGTGAGACCTTTAGGTTTTCAGTAATTCATTTGTAAGAAAACATTTATTTATTATTTACAGTTTATTGCCTAGGAGTGACTTCTTGGAAAGAACCAATTGATTCCTTTCCTGGGTTAATGCCCAGAGGAGCATCCTATCAATTTGTTCTTATAATGGCTAGACAAATATTTCTCCTTCTGCATCTCTTTCAGAACAAAAACGTATCCTGTCATTGAAACATGAACTACTGATTCTCAAACCTGTAAGTACAGCCTTGTGTTTACATTTAGCCTAGATGCAATCCATTTAGTCTTGATGTGACAGTATTCTAATGTATTACTGCCACAGAGGGTTTGTGTACTATAAGTTGCTGGTCTACAGCGATATTTACTTCAAATTTTGTCAAATATTTGATTATTGTTGTTTTTGTTATAAACATAAAAAGACACCCTCAATATATATGTTGTACTTTATCTATCAAATAGTATTAAAATGACAAAAAAATAGATTTTTCTGATGCATGTACTATGTTAGTTTCTGATGGATGTAAGGTACACGTTTCTTTAAATTAACTTTGCAAGTTGTTGTAGTATCTCCTTGACAGTGATTTAGGATCTCATTATGAGTTTGGCAGTCCTGGAGCAGGTCGCCACACCAGTACCCCACTCCAGGATAACAAAACTTGACTGCCGGCTGCAGATTACAAGTAATCTCGTGGTCTGGCAGGCAGTCGTTTGGCTTTCTTACGGTGGTGTCTATTAAACAGGCACAGCAATGTGAATGCCAAAGCCTGTTCCTGCACTGCATGGACTGTCAAGTCCAAGCCGTGCAGGAAAGAGGGTGACTGCACACAGGCCTTCAGGAACCCATTGGGTCTAAGGTCACAGTGTTTCCTCACCGCCACAGTTTTCATGGTAGCGTCACCTCCATGAAAACTTTGATTGTGAGGGAACTCCTAATCTGCTTGGCAGTGCTGCAGTGGCACCAGCAGCATATCAGGGCCTCTGACCGCCACGCCACCTCTGCAGAATCCATGATCCCCGCCGTTGGCGAAGGCCCTGTAGCGAACCCTCTAGCGTATTCATATTACGGCAGGTGAACCGCCACTTTGGTGGTCCAAAGACCACCACCGCAAACTTACAATTAGGCTCTAAATCATGTCTGTGGACCTGCAGATGCATTTGTTGTGTGTTCCCCTTGGGGGACACTTCTGTCTCTAATTATCTTCTAACCAGAGGTGTACATGCTGACCCGGAATGACTTAGGGCTTAATTATGACTTTCGCAGTCTTGGAGTGGGTCCTTGATGCCACTGCCCTGCTCCAAGACCACTAAAGCCGCACTGACACCACACACCAGATTTCCACTTCTTTGGTCTATGGCGGGTCGTTCTTTGGCGGTGCCTATGAAAAATGGAGCCGTAATGGTAGCATCAAAAACAGTTCCTGCTCTGCATGGACTGGCGCAGTCAAGTCGTACAGGAACATGGATGCATGCACACAAGTGGACACAAAATGTGGCCCTGTGCATGCACCCCACGGCCTTGAGGAAACAGGGGACCCTGTAGGGACCCTTTGTTTTCCATCCACCACAGTTTTCATGGCGGGTTCATCGTAGTCAAGTCAAGTCAAGTCATAAAATTTGTATAGCGCACTACATACCCAGAGGGTTTCAAGGCGCTTAGGAAGGGGAGGAGGATTATTTATCAAATATCCACGTTTTAAGCAGCTTTCTGAACGCCAGGTGGTTCTGAGTGAGGCGAAGGTAAGCGGGGAGTGAGTTCCATGTTTTAGCAGCCAGGTATGAAAAGGATCTGCCTCCCATGGTGGTCTTGTTGATGCGAGGTACAGTGGCGAAGGCTTGGCTGGAAGAGCGGAGTTGGCGGGAGGGGGTGTAGAAGGACAGTCGAGAGTTGAGGCAATCTGGTCCTATGTCGTAGAGTGATTTGTGTGCGTGGGTAAGCAGTCGGAAAGTGATCCTCTTATTGACGGGTAGCCAGTGGAGGTCTTTAAGGTGACCAGAGATGTGTTTGTTGCGTGGGATGTCTAATATGAGCCTGGCTGAGGCGTTTTGTATTCGTTGTAGTTTCTTCTGGAGTTTAGCGGTGGTACCTGCGTAGAGGGTGTTTCCGTAGTCCAGTCGGCTCGTTACTAGAGCGTGGGTGACTGTTTTCCTTGTTTCGGAGGGGATCCAGCGAAATGTTTTTCTGAGCATGCGAAGAATGTTAAAGCAGGAAGAGGATACGGCGTTGACTTGTCTGTTCATTGAGAGTGAAGAATCCAGGATGACGCCAAGGTTCCGTGCGTGGTCTGTCGGGATGGGTGCTTTTCCGAGGGCTTCCGGCCACCAGGAGTCGTCCCATGCAGAGGGGGATGTACCTAGGATGAGGACTTCTGTTTTGTCTGAGTTCAGTTTCAGACGGCTTTGTTTCATCCATTCGGCGACTTCTTTCATTCCTTCGTGTAAGTTAGTTTTGGCGGTGCTGGGGTCCTTGGTGAGAGAGAGGATCAGTTGAGTGTCATCCGCGTAAGAGATGATGTTGAGGTTGTGTTGGCGGGCGATGGCCGCGAGGGGGCTCATGTATACGTTGAAGAGGGTGGGACTGAGTGAGGATCCTTGAGGTACGCCGCAGATGACTTCAGATGCCTCGGACTTGAATGGTGGGAGGCGGACTCTCTGGGTTCTTCCGGTGAGGAACGAGGTGATCCAATCGAGTGCTTTTCCTTGGATTCCGATGTTTCTGAGGCGTTGTAGAAGGGTGCTGTGGCAGACTGTGTCGAATGCTGCAGAGAGGTCGAGGAGGATGAGGGCGACTGTGTCACCATTGTCCAGTAGAGTTCGAATGTCGTCTGTTGCTGCGATGAGGGCGGTCTCGGTGCTGTGTTTGGCTCGGAAGCCAGATTGTGAGGGGTCGAGGGATTTGTTGGCTTCGAGGAAGGCGGCGAGCTGGTTGTTGACGGCTTTCTCGATGACTTTGGCCGGGAATGGAAGAAGCGAGATGGGGCGGTAGTTTTTGAGTTCGGTGGGGTCTGCTGTGGGTTTTTTCAGAAGGGCGGTGAGTTCAGCGTGTTTCCAGTCTTCTGGGAAGGTGGCGGAGTTGAAGGAGCAGTTGATGACGTCTCGGAGGTGCGGTGCTATGACGGAGTCTGCTTTGTTGAAGATGTGGTGAGGGCAAGGGTCTGTGGGGGATCCAGAGTGGATGGAATTCATCAGGCGAATGGTGTCCTCAGTGGAGATTGGGTTCCAGGCGTTAAGGGTGTTTACGGGGGGAAGATGGTCAGCAGATGGTAGGGTGGGTTGGCTTCCGGGTTGGTTGTCAAAGCTGTTGTGGATGTCATGAAAACCATGGCAGAGAGAAAAGGAATAATATGCTTGGTGGTGCGGCAGCAGCACCACAAAGCATATTGAGGGCTCAAGACCACCGCAGCACAAGTTGCAGTGATTCCATTGCAGTCCGACCGCTCAAACTGTAATGGGGCGGTCGGATCAACGGTGTGGCGGTGCCCATTCTGACACCATGGCTACAGCGGTACATCGGACTGCTGTAGTAATATTTAGGCCCTAATGTACAAGAGAATGAGCCATAAACTAGAGTTGTGGTATAGATCAGTTTAGAGTTTGAAGCAAAAACTATCTTTCCTTCATTCTGTTTACAAACCTCTTAAAAGTTTGCTTGTCTATTGAATGACATTCCAAAAGGTGATGGTTGCAATGTTTGAAGTATTCACAGCTGCTGGCAATTGCCTGAGCCACATACCCGTCCATAATTTACCTTCTCTCTAAACTGCTGTACAAAGAAACTAGCCAAATGTAAATCAGCCTTTATCCCATTCTAATAGGATTAGTCCAACACAAACTGCCAGGCCAGGTCTCGTCTGAATAGTAACACATTCAAATGAATATTACGTTTGCTAATGTTGGGCTTCATAAGTGAAGTACATCTTGAGGTCAAGTGGCACGGGACACTCAGCTGGGCATACTAATTGCACTTTAAGGCACGTTATCTAGAAGATGTTAATAATTAGTTCAAGATGCCATTTAAAAACTTTGTGTGTTTACATTCATATGCAGTATGGATGAAGAAAATCAACCTATGCCAAAATGGCTAAAAAAATAAATAACATTTGATGTGAGGCACAATCCAAATACCCGTCCTATGGCCACCAATTCTGTATGGCTCAACAAAACAGGCATCCAAAGCAGAAATCTAGCAATCACATTTGAACGAGCACTAGCATTCATTTGTTAAATAAATTATGTGATGAAGATCACACACTTTAAAACTTATTAAAGTGACATCAGTGCTAAGCGTCTGTCAAATTGAATCAATGCACCAATGTTGTTATGTTTTGAATACTGTAATAGCAAATCTAGAGGCATCCTGAGAAAAGCATCTACTGAACTTCAGTCAATACAAAGCAGAGTGACAAGATTGACATAAGGAAGCGAGCATAGCAGCTCAATGGGTGCTACACGGCTGTGTAAGGGTAACCCTAAAGCCTTTCAAATTCTCCAGTGAATCTACAGAGTCTACTAGTCTTTCAGCCTGAAATTCCTTATCAAATAATTGAACCTTTACAATCCAAACAGCAACATCCCGAGATTGGCATGGGACACCAGGGTCACCCTGGTTCCGTTTAATGGGTAGAAAGCAGAGGGTCTTTCCCAGCCTACCAATTTTCTGAATCACTTCCTACGAAACAAAGCATTGAATCTGGAAAAGTCACAGCAAATGTGCCAAATTCATTTTATGAATAGCTTCAATCTACCTCTATTGAATCAATTGACGTCTCCCTAATTGGGGGCCATGACAGTTACCTGTCATTGGATTTCATCTAGAACCTGACAATTCAAGAATTTGCATGAACTTACGCATTACAATCTGAATTTGAGGTGGGGAAACCAATGGGTTTCCCACAGAGGAGCAGTAGTGGCTCTGTCTTCGGAAACACTTGACACAGGGGTGCGCAAGCCTCAGCATCACTCAGTGAACAGTGGCCCTAACCTACTTTAGACAGGCACACTCTCATTGTTCTAATTGCTTCTTTCTGCCAGGCTCTGCCATACAAGCAAAGGCCCTGATTCTATTGGGGTTTGTTTCTGAACAGCAAAATTAAACGCCAAGAGGACTGTGACAAATGTTCACCCTTCCGATTTGGTCTATGTGTTAAATATTGCAGGGATTTGTTAGCATGAGCTAAAAACCATTTTGTATTTCTGGCAGCCATGTTGTTTGCCATGTGCTGCCACATGCTCCCCATGTGCTCTGTCCTCCCTCAGTGTTGACTGCTCTTGTAATCTGCCTAGGAACAAACTATATTTAGCATCTTCCACCTTCGCACATGCTCAGAAGGGCCTAGCTAGTAGAATGCACCTGCTTCTCTAGTATAACTGTCAGGCTATCTTTGATGCTGTATAGAGAAATACCTCTCCTCCCACTTTGTTGAGCAAGCAGATCTTGCATGCCCATCCTAGGCATTTTGCATGCTTACTGTTAAGGAATCAGGTCTAGTCCGCTTTCCAGGGCCATACTTCACCATCACATGACCTGCCTGCTGTGTTTTTAGGACGGCCCCACCTTTGATTCAGTGCTTGGTATCTTTTTTTGCATTGGGTTCCAGGTGTGGGGTTGTTGTGCTGAGCTCCCGTCTGAATTAGGTTCACGGGCTCGTGTTCCTTTCCGAGTCTTTTCCTGTTCCCTCTTTGAGTTATTGTGCTCTACCTACTGCCCCGTCCCCTCCCTGTCGTTTCGTTTTCCCTGATTTCATCCCAAATCCTGCCATTTGCTTTTGAAATATTGTCTGGACTTTCCGAGGGCTACTGGGGCTCCAGTCCCCTCGGACACTCACCGCAGGAAGAAAAGTGTCGTCTGCGAGGGTAATTCGTAGACGCTGCAAGGTTCCGGTGTGGCACGTTTGGCTTCTGCGTTTGGTGTAGGCAGTCCCCATCGTTATGGGCTGCTTGGTCATTATCGGACTCGCTGGAAATCGCACAGAACGCGACTGATCCCGGATGCGGTGTTTGGGTGTTGTTTGTATCGTGGTTATCCAAGACTCTTGAATAGTAACAGGAGGACAGTCCTTCGGGGGTTTTTTGTGCCTACAGAAAGGCTTTTTCCCCCCTTTAATTAACCTGTGCACTGAAGTAAAGTCCCAGAAGGAGGATTAAATTACCGTGACATTTACCTGGTCTAGGAATCGCCTCCAGCAAACACTGTGCTCTCTCTGTTGCTGGACCTCCCGGAGCTGATCCTGTACAGCCAACAAGTACAGAAGCGTGGAGGTGGTGGCAAGTGAGGTCCGCAGTCCAGGTCTGAGTGAAAACCTTCCGACATCCATTCCCCTTTTTTTGTTTTGTTTTCCTACCCCCTGTCCTAGGCTCCAGTCTTCTCTCATGGTTATATACCGCATGGGTAACATTTGAGTCAGGGTAGTGGATTGGGCTATACTACGTTCCTGCAGTGTCTGGGACAGTGGAATCCAACAGAATGCCAAGCCCACGACTTAATACACTGCCTGGACGAGTATGGACGAGAACTTGGGTGGTCCCCTGGGTGTAGCCGATAGGGTGCCTACTATGCAGGATATAATGGGGGCGGTGGCCGCTTTACAGGCTCAGGTGCAGGATCTACAGCAGGAGAATGCAGGACTTAAACAAGAGCTTGGGGCCGTGAAGGCTAGAGAACAGTTGCGAGACAGGGGTCATGGTCCTGTCATACAGCCAGCCACTTTTCAGTACGGAGGAGGGGTAGGTCAGGGAGCGGGGGTGGGAGCCCCTGTAGCTGTTACAGTCACGTCACCTGTTCCTGTCCCCTTGGCCCCCCGGAGAGGTTTATGGGAGACAGCAATAAGTATGGGACCTTCATGACTCAATGGCAACTGCATTTTATGTGCAGGCCGAATGCCTTTCCGGATGATACAGCCAAAGTAGCTTTTACCATATCGTATTTGGCTGGCACTGCTGCTCAGTGGGCTATCCCTCTTGTGGACAGTGATGATCAGGTGTTGCACGACTACCCTGCATTTAAAGAATTAATGAGAGGCTTGTTCGCTAAACATGCTTTTATGCAGGCTAGCGATGCGGAGCTCCTGAAGTTAAGACAAGGCAGACAGAACTTGCTAACCTATGTCTCTACATTCAATAGGCTGGTGTCTGAGACTCATTGGCCAATGGACGAAAGAACTTCCTTGTTTTACCAGGGTTTGTGTGATGAACTTAAAGATGTGGTATCTCAGGTGGTTGACCCTCCAGACGACTGTACTGCTTTTATAGATCTGGTGGTGAAGTTAAATCATAGATTGTCTGAGAGGCGTGGTAATCGTAGTCGGTTTCAGGTGTCTAGGGGGAGTTATGTGAAACAGGAAGGAAAACCCTCAGGCGAAAACAGGTCCACTCCTGAATCCATGGAGATTGGTGGAGTGAGAGGCCCGTTAACCATGGAAGAAAAGAGAAGAAGGAGGGAGCTGAATTTATGTTTGTATTGTGGACAAGGTGGCCACTTTGCACGAGAGTGTCCCGCAAAACCCTCAGGTCTGGTGTTCAATAAAAAGGTAGCATGTGTACAGGTGGACCGTAGTCCAGCCTTAAGCCGAGGAGCAGTGGGGACCTATGATGTTCTGGGTGTGATAGATCAGGTGCCAAGGCATTTCATTATTCCGGCACATCTTTTGCTCTCTGGGAGTAACCGTGTACCCGTGTCTGTTTTGTTGGATTCCGGGGCAACTGGGAATTTCATCTACATTTCTTTGGTGGAAAAGTTAGAGATTCCATGTCAGTACAAAAAACAGCCGGAGCCTGTGAGAGCCATTGATGGGACGGAATTAACTTCAGGTTCCATTACACGCCAGACCGAACCATTGACATTGTTGTGTGAGAACGGTCATTCGGAATCAGTGGTCTTTGACCTTATTGATGCCCCTTCTTTTGGTTTAGTGTTAGGAGTCCCATGGCTCCAGGAACATAACCCTAAGATCGATTGGGTGCAACGTTTGGTGACCCTGGATTCCAAGCATTGCCTCAAACATTGTTACAAGGAGGCCAATGAACGGATTCCCCCTTTGTCTTGTGCAGGGGCGGAGGTGATGACAGTTCCCTAACAGTATTCTGCCTTTCGGGGTGTTTTTGATAAAGTCCAGGCGCAGGGTCTTCCTCCACACCGGTCGCTTGACTGTAAGATCGACTTAGTACCAGGTGTCCCTTTACCGTCTTGTCGTATATATGCGCTCTCGGAACCTGAGGAGTTACATCTCAAGGAGTACCTGGAAGAGATGTTGAGGATGGGTTTTATTCGTCCCTCCTGTTCGCCTGTGTCATCGGCGATCTTCTTCATTCCGAAGAAGGAGGGGACATTGAGAGCATGTGTGGACTATAGGGCTCTGAATAAGGCTACCGTGAAGAATAGGTACCCTCTTCCACTCATCCCCGTGTTGCTGGACCAGCTCCGCAAAGCAACAGTATTTACCAAATTGGATTTGCAGGGTGCTTACCATCTTATACGAGTTCGCCCCGGGGATGAATGGAAGACGGCTTTTAAAACCAAATATGGCCTATTCGAATATTGCGTAATGCCGTTTGGCTTATGCAATGCGCCGGCAGCCTTCCAGTTCTTCATTAATGAAGTCCTCCGTGAATACCTGGATAGAAGTGTCATCGTTTATCTAGATGATATACTGATCTTTTCAGAAACGGGGGCTGAGCACCAAAAACATGTGTCACAGGTGTTACAGAAGTTACAGGACCATCATCTGTACCCCAAATTGGATAAGTGCCAGTTTAGCACCCAGAAGGTAGAGTTCTTGGGGTTTATCATCACAGCGGAAGGCATTCAAATGGACCCCAGAAAGATAGAGGCTATTGTCACCTGGCCCATACCATCCACCGTCAAGCATATCCAGGCCCTATTGGGGTTCGCCAATTTCTAGCGGCGTTTTATATCTCATTTCTCCGATATTGTGGCTCCCATGACCCGATTGCTGAGGAAGGGGGTTCCCTTTGTCTGGTCTGCTGAAGCTCAGAATGCTTTTTGTCTTTTGTTAGGGAAGTTTACGTCAGACCCCGTTTTGGTGCATCCCGATACTGCCTTGCTGTTTTTTGTAGAAACAGACGCTTCCTTGTGTGCGGTGGGAGGGGTGTTGTCCCAAAGGGAAGCTGAGACTGGTCAGATGCACCCCATTGCATTTTTCTCTAAGACCTTGTTACCTGCGGAGCGCAATTACACGGTGGCCGAGAGGGAGCTGTTGGCGGTAAAATTGTCATTTGAGGAGTGGCCTCATTATTTATGGAGCGCTCGGCATACCGTCACGATTTATACCGATCATAAGAACCTGGAATTCTTTCGGTCTGCTCGGGCGTTAACACCACGCCAAATGCGGTGGGTCTTATTTTTTAACGAGTATGATTTTGTCATTACTTACCGACCCGCCCCACAGCAGATAAAATCTGATGCTCTGTCCCGGATTCATGTGGAGGGCAGGAAAGAGGGACATGTGAAAGAGGATAGACCTATGATCTGTGAGGAGAGGATTATAGGGGTTACGCACTCTGAGGATTTCCCCTCTTTGGTGAAAGAGCAGTTGCGACAGGTGGATTTGGCCCCTTGGATGGCTCTACCCCAGGTGTTGGTGCAGGATGGGTTGTTGTACCATGAAAAGCGCTTGTTTGTTCCCCCTGCTTTGAGGGAGACGGTTTTGAAGTGGTGTCATTCTTCCTCGCTGGTAGCACACCCGGGGATGCAAAAAACGAGGGAGATGTGTTTGCGATGGTTTTGGTGGGATACACTGATTAAGGATATACAGTGTTATGTGGCAGCATGTCCCGTGTGTGCCACTAGCAAACAGACCCATAGCAAGCCATCTGGTCTGTTACAGCCCTTAGAGGTCCCTCCTGCTCCTTGGCATACCATTAGCATGGATTTTGTGACGGATCTACCAGCTGTGTCAGGGTATACCGCCATACTGGTGGTAGTAGATCGGTTCACAAAAATGGCACATTTCATCCCGTTACCCAGATCCCTACTGCCAGGGAAATGGCTTTGGTGTTTATGTCTTCTGTAGTTAGGAGCCATGGGTTGCCATCTGCGATTGTTTCTGACAGGGGGGCACAGTTTGTGTCCCATTTTTGGACTGAATTGTGCTCTGTGCTTAAAATAGAAGTACGTTTATCGTCAGCATACCACCCGCAATCAGATGGTCAGACTGAACGAACTAACCAAACCATGGAGCAGTTCTTGAGGTGTCTTGTGTCATCTTTGTCCTGTGACTGGATGGTGGCTCTTCCTATTGCGGAGTTCGCCTACAATAACAGCCGGCATTCCGCATTGGGTATGACTCCTTTCTTTTGTTCATTGGGGTATCATCCCAGGGTGTTAGCCATCCAGCCTACTGGGCATGTGCCAGCCATAGACGATGTATGTAGGACTCTGGGTGGTATATGGGACAGAGCCCGAGAACAGTTACAGGCAGCCAAAGTCACCATGAAGGCTCAGGCAGATAAACATAGAGTCCCTGCTCCATCGTACAAGGTGGGTGATCAAGTGTGGTTAGCCTCTTGTAATCTTAGGCAGCAGGGGTCCCGTAAGTTGCAGCCTAGGTATGTGGGGCCATTTGCTATTGTGCAGGTGATTAATCCCGTGGCTATGAAGCTTGTATTGCCTGATGACTATAAGGTCCATCCAGTGTTTCATACATCGTTGTTGAAGCCTTATGTTCCATCTACTCAGGTTGTGCCGCCACCCCCACCGTTGATGGTGGATGGGGAAGAGGAGTTTGAGGTTCAGGCTATTTTGGATTCCAGAAGTAGGAGAGGTCGTCTCTTCTACCTTGTGGATTGGAAGGGCTATGCACCTTAGGATCGGACATGGGAACCAGCTGGAAGTGTGCATGCGCCACGGTTAGTTTGTTTGTTCCATAGGCAGCACCCCTCTAAGCCCCGTCCCGTGGGGAGGGTTGTTGGGGGGGGGGTACTGTTAAGGAATCAGGTCTAGTCCGCTTTCCATGGCCATACTTCACCATCACATGACCTGCCCTGCTGTGTTTTTAGGACGGCCCCACCTTTGATTCAGTGCTTGGTATCTTTTTTTGCATTGGGTTCCAGGTGTGGGGTTGTTGTGCTGAGCTCCCATCTGAATTAGGTTCACGGGCTCGTGTTCCTTTCTGAGTCTTTTCCCGTTCCCTCTTTGAGTTACTGTGCTCTACCTACTGCCCCGTCCCCTCCCTGTCGTTTCGTTTTCCCTGATTTCATTCCGAATCCTGCCGTTTGCTTTTGAAATATTGTCTGGACTTTCCGAGGGCTACTGGGGCTCCAGTCCCCTCGGACACTCACCGCAGGAAGAAAAGTGTCGTCTGCGAGGGTAATTCGTAGACGCTGCAAGGATCCGGTGTGGCGCGTTCGGCTTCCGCGTTTGGTGTAGGCAGTCCCCATCGTTATGGGCTGCTTGGTCGTTATCCGACGCGCTGGAAATCGCACAGAACGCGACTGATCCCGGATGCGGTGTTTGGGTGTTGTTTGTATCGTGGTTGTCCAAGACTCTTGAATAGTAACAGGAGGACAGTCCTTCAGGGTTTTTTGTGCCTACAGAAAGGCTTTTTCCCCCCTTTAAATAACCCGTGGACTGAAGTAAAGTCCCAGAAGGAAGGATTAAATTACCGTGACATTTACCTGGTCTAGGAATTGCCTCCAGCAAACACTGTGCTCTCTCTGTTGCTGGACCTCCCGGAGCTGATCCTGTACAGCCAACAAGTACAGAAGCGTGGAGGTGGTGGCAAGTGAGGTCCGCAGTCCAGGTCTGGGTGAAAACCTTCCAACATCCATTCCCCTTTTTTTGTTTTGTTTTCCTACCCCCTGTCCTAGGCTCCAGTGTTCTCTCATGGTTATATACCGCATGGGTAACATTTGAGTCAGGGTAGCGGATTGGGCTATACTACGTTCCTGCAGTGTCTGGGCCGGTGGAATCCAACACTTACATGAGCCAGGACTGCCCCTTGGTCTTATGCTGACTATGTAACCCTAAGCATATATAAGGCCCCCATTTTCTGTACTCCTTAGACTGCCTCATTCATTTGCTAAGGCTTCTGTATGATGTAGTCTCCCTCATTTGAGGTTAACAAAGATGTTCTTTTTATATTTCAGCTTCTGTGCCAATTTCTTCTTTGTTGCTTTAAAAGGACCAAGTATCAGTGGGACCCCTGAGAAGGTTTCTATTTTCTTCAAATGGCGCTCCAACGTGGACCTCATCAGAGAAGTGGCTATCTAAGGGAGTGATCTTGTCAGGAGACAGAAATCTACTGAGGAGGACAGGACAGGACTCTACTAAGGAAGTACTCTGTGCACAGAGATTCTGGGGATTCTCTGTCTCTGCAGCCCAGTATATTTCTGATCTTCCTGATTGTGATTCTCCACATGATGTCACTTCTGACTGAGAACCTTTTTGGTGTGAGTATTCTAAAAAAAACGTTAGGTCATTCAGAACTTGGCAGTTAGAATTTGGACAACCATTTGATTGGTAAGAGCCGTTCTGCGGCACTTGCTGTTGGTTTTGATGACTTGGATTGGTAAGGTAGTTTAGTTACACTTACTGTGGCTTAGATTTGCGTTGGCCAACTTTTGATTAGTATGTATGTAATATTTAAATTGCAATTTATGTAGGCAGGTAATGAGGAGATTTTTCTTTTTTTGAATTTGTTTGAACGGCGCAACATACGAAGAGTACCTTAAGCGCTACTTTGGTTATAATATTTGCATATTTTGCACTATTTTTGGCAAGCTTGTTTCAAGCACACATTGAAGAATGTGTTGCTTTTTGGAGGTACCATAGTGAGGTGTGAATTAAATTAGCCGGCTCCCCTGAGGGAATACCTAAATAGGTTTAGGTATAAAAACATATTTCTTCCTTGGTGACTCTGTATCCCCAGGGAATTAAAATATGACAATAATACAAACAAGGATCCTTTTTCTGCGCAATTTTATAAATGGAGATATGCAGAGCGATGGTTTGGTGTTCTGCCAGCCAAAGCTAGTGAATTGAGTGTATGTTGGCTTCTTGTTGGGCTGTTTTCTGCAGTCTTTTAGAATACTATTGAGTAGCTCTTCTTGTAAATATGACTTACAACTAGTATTTACAAATGGTTTGGGTAAAGTACAGTCTGCGGGCTGTCCTTTGTTCTGTCCTAAGTGTTGGTCTGTGGGTTAAATGTGTGTTTAAATGTCTATGTGGTTTGTGGTTTTACATTGCAACTTCTGTGAGTAAAGAGCGAGTGTGTTCTTTGTGTAAGGATTGCTAACCTTAAGCATGCTGTATTATGTGACTGAGTGTATGACCCCTTCTGTTTATGTCTGGAATGAGCTCAATGTGTGTGTTGTGTGTTTTCTTGCTGTCATCAGTCTGTTATGCAAAATGTCATTTAATTAAAATTAAAGAAAAATTAAATAAAAATCCAGAAATTAACCATATGATATGCTAAATAACTGCATGTTACTATTAAATGTATAGAGTAAGCAACTATGCACATGTACAAACTGCTAATTCTTAAAAGATACAATTAGAATTCACATTGAATAGGAATAAAATAGGCTTAAAACAAATGAAATTGTGTGTTTTGCAATAAATAAACTTACAGCATTTTTCTTGGATACAATGTATTAGATATAAACAGGCAAACACATCATCTGAGTCAATTGGATGTTGCTGAACTACACACATTTTAGAACTAGAAATGCCTCAGTTTTAAATAGACTGTCACAACAGCTGTGTTTTAACTGCTGAGCAGCAGCTGTTGTTTTGATTGTAGGCCATAGAGAGACAGGAATGTTGACTCAGCCAGGATTTTGTCACTACAGAACATGGTGTCAAACCTTGCATTTCAGACTGCTGTTTTAAAAAATTACAAAAATCAGGTTCATTATTTTAGATACTAGAAAAACATTTATGGTAGGGATATCCTTTCTTAAGGCCTTTTTACATAAGCATATCCGTGGTTCTGGTTTTAAATAATGACTGTACTTTCAAAAAGTGGCGCAAAATGTTTAATGTTTCAAGTTAGACTTCTGTGCTTAGGCTTATGAATGAATGCGTCTAAATATGATAGGCAAGGGATGCAGCTTGCTTTTCCTATGTGGAATTATCAAAATGATTGGTTTTATAAAAAAATTATAATAATTATGAAACAATTATTAAAAAAATAAGTGCTTTTAAATTTGTTTTCTAATATTTATAAAGCTTAATAATTATACTGTGACCTCCTAGCATTAAAATTTAATTTAAGTTGTGTTGTACCGCATAATAAGAATATTTGCATATGAAATTTCACTCTGCACAGGCGTAAAAAACTCATTTTTATAAGGGTATAAATGATATTTCTGATTCCCAAATCTCTGGTATTTCTAGAGAACATTCTGAGGATGGCTATTATGCAAAGAAATTATAGGATATTCATTTTTAAGTGCCCCAAATATCAAAGTCGAAATTGGGCAAAATTCACTAATTTAAAAACAAATTTTGCATTCAAAGCAGCTTTTAACCTGCCTTAGGCTTCAGTAAATGCATACATTTAGGTATAATTCAAACAGCTGACTTCTATATTGTTACACAAGTATACTGCAAACTGCTTATAATTGAAAATATGTATAAAAAAACAGCAGAAGTTATTCTCTTAAAACTGACAAACAGGGGAATGGGTCTGCTGTTCAGCCTTGCACACAGAATAGGACAGCTGGGAAGAGTTAAATGTTTGTTATATTTAGAAGCATAGCATAGCTCCCAGAGTAAAGTTTGCTTTGACATTTTGACCTCTGAAACTTTTTGAAAGACGACAGGGGAGAAAAGGAGACGTTTTACTTTTTTGGGAAAAAGCAAGCACTTTATGTACTCATATGATAGAAAACAATATAATGTTGTATGTGAACTTTGATTAACAGATGAGCTTGGCCATATATACAGCACTAATGCTTTTAGTTTGGTGCTTACTAGGGCTGAACCAATGGGATTTAGTTTGAATTTATTCACCCTCATGTTTCACTTGCACATTTGCTAAAAGGATTGGGGTTTGGGTATTCATGTTTTTTTAGTTCTCTCAAATGTGCTATCTACTTCCTTTAACTTTGTTTATGCCTAGTTGCTACGAATTGGGGTTGATAGTGTTGACGGAAGTGAAACCTGTTTCTGGTTTCCTACTGTCCAAATAGGGGAAAGGATGCTAGCTCCTCTTCAAATTAAGACTAGGTAAAATGTATATTGCTCTCTCCTTTTCTTAATTTTTTTTAGCCTATCTAAATTGTCTGTGAAATAGCAATGAGACATTTAATTGGCTATTCAGTAATACTTTTTTAAACATTGTTAGCATTAATAAAATGAATAAAAAATATATGTTATGTTACTGCCCATCCTGTTTGATTATTAGAGCTGATGGTGCATAGTCTGGATCATGAAAAGTAGAACGCAGGGAAGGTGCCCATGTGATCCTTAGCAAAAAAATGTTATGAAGGAAATGTTGTTTTATAGATGGGAACCCCAGGTAAATTAGCAGTTTTAGAGTTTTCCTGCTGCTCCTATAACATGAGAGCATGGTCCTAAGCGTACAATGTAGGTGCTTTTATTAAGAGGAATCATTTTAGAAGGGGCTGTAGTCCTGTACAAGTAATGTCAAATTTATGAGCAAAAGTGTAGAACATTTCCTTTTTTTGAGGGTTTTCAGATTAGTAAACAGGAATACACCAATGTAAGGATTTAGAGTATGTCTGTGTTGTTTTTCTCTTTTCCTTACAATTTAGTAAATGAATACAGACTTCCTTAGCTGCTTGGGATTGGGTGATGTATTACTCTTGTCAGTCCACCAAAGAATTCCTTTTATACTTGTCAATAGGTCCAGGCTTTTGTTTTTTTTTACTCTCACATAGATAGATGGAAGTGGTTCTTGGGTGCCTTGCTAATATATGGGGTGTCCCAAGACTAGGAAGTATTCTGACACTATCCTCTCTGTTGATAGACTGTTTCTGTGCCTTGTCTCAAGACCTTTTGTTCTGTCCACCAATAGATATTTGCTGCTTTACAACCATTGCCAGAGGGGTCCGGATATCAGACTCAGCCTGGGGAGTCAGCGTCAGCACCAGTCCAGCTTGAAGCGAAAGTAAAGGTAACCAGCACAGGCATTGCTGGCAACTAGGACCTCAGTGAAGGCAGAAGCCCTGTGTTAATTGTGTACCCCTGCCACTGTCTTGGGCGAAAGACGGGGTCACAAATCAGAAAGGAGAAATCGTGGATCATGCCCAGCTGAGAGTCACAGACAGACCAGAATGGCGAGGAGGCTTTGCTTGAGGTGACCCCTTTTGAAACAAGGGTTGCTTCAGAGATCCTAGCATCAGGTCTCTGAATCCTGGTCCCAAAGTGAATGCAAGTTTGCTCCTTTGTTTGTTGGTCAAGAGATACCTGGGTACACTGGATGCAATGTGTGGCCCCAACGAATGAGCAGTGCGCCAGCAGAGCAATACAGTAGTTAGGGAAGGACTTGAGTTCAGGATACAGGTACTGTGTCTCTGGTGCCTGTTAGATTGAAGTGAAGAAAACTGGTGCACTGCCTAAGACACTGGACAGGATCGCTAAGAGCATTTGCCTGGTGGGTGACTGCCCTATCCTGAAAGAAGAGACTTTTTTTCCTTGAAACTGGGCTGTGATTCTTGAGTTGCGAGTTGTGCAGCACTACCGTGGAAACAACAAGAGCCTGCCTGTGAGGCTCAAACGGACACAGGGAGAAGACTCCCCTCTGGTTGGTTGTACAGCGGCTTCAATTTCCCCAAGGACTTAATCTTTTTCTTGTTAATATTGTACCCTTTTAGTCGTCCCATTTTTGAGGAGGAGCAGGCCTTTGCAGCTCTTTGTTCTAATTCTTATAGCCCTGTGTGGTCCTACTGGTCCCAGATATGATTGATGTTCTAGCCCTCATAAAATGGAAATTTAACAGTCAATTGGAAAATGTTTTTATTCAATTCAATTCAATTCAAAGATAGCTTTATTCGGTATTTGACAACACCATATAAGCAAACATTACAAAATACAATTAAAACAACAGTTTTTTAAGCATTTAAATACTAAAAAGGAGATTGTTACAAAGAATTCATATTCATTACACTAGTCATTCAATTAATCTAGTATTAAAAACCATACAAAATTTTTCCTAGAAAGCGTTTGATATATGAATCATTTCATTTGCTTAATAGAAAGGTTGAGGTAAATATGACATATTTATGTATTATATGGTGTTATTAGGCACAGAATAATACTCCTACAAACCCTCAGCCTTCTAATCGTTTCTCATAGACCCTCTACATTTTATAATGAACGACAGGAATTTTATCACCACTCCAATGGTACCCTCGTCTTGAAGCAAATACAATCTTTGGAGGGCTGCTTTACAACTTCTCAAGCCCCACAGCTTTAGTAGTGGCAATAGATGTTTTTTCCTACCCCATTGATAATACTTGCAGAAAAGTATACAATGTATATTAGTCTGAGTGGCTACTCCGTCACACGGGCAATTTATCAGTTTCATTGACCAATCATTTGGGGCAGGGAACGTTATTAGCCTGAAAAATGAATCTGTCCTCAGACGAGCTAACAGCATTCTATGATAACAAGAGATATTTGGCGCCAAATAAGGATGTAGGCCATGTTCATGCAAAATCTGGCGATGGGCTATAATGGTGGACTTATTCCCATCTAGATAATATCTCCTCTCCTCCAATAGACCAAGACATGTCTCTTTTAATACTTTTTTGGGGATTTGGCCGCATGAGATTGGGTCTAAAAAGAATTCTGGCTGGCCGATGGAGTTCAGGAATTTTTTAACGTAGGCTAGCCATGGCTGTTTAGCGCCATTCCCTTGCTGCAGGCAATCCTGAATTACTTCCCTATTGAAAGTCGTGTCCTCGCATGTCCAGATCTTATGCCACAACATAACTGGCGCTATCTTTATCATATCACTAATGTGGGATCTATCCAGTTCGTTGTGGCAAATAGTAGTGGATGTGGAACGCGGGACTCCTAGGAGGTACCTCAGGAATGCATTCTCCACCCTTTGGATTTCAGAGCTATCTGCAAGTCCCCAGATCCCCGCCCCATATACAGCTGTGGACACACATTTTGCTGCGTAGATCTTAAGTAGTGTGTCTACCGGTTTCCCGCCAAGTTTTTTGGCAAATTGCTTAACCGCCCCTATTGCGCGGGCAAAGGCCAGATTCCGGGAAGTAATCGCTGCAGACCATGTCCCCCTATTATTAAAAATGATACCCAGGTAAGAAAAAGTTTTCGTCATTGCTATCTTTGAGTCATTAACAAAGGTTTTGCAGTCTGGTACTTTTTTCCTCGTTGTGCATGACATCGTGAAAGTTTTCCCCACATTTATTATAAGGCCTCTAGAGCTCATAAAGGTTGCAAAGCCCGTTAATGCCTTTTGGAGTCCCCGCTGAGTGCGGGCCATAATCACTGCATCATCAGCATATAACAATAGTGGGACTGCGAGTCCGTTTATCTTGGGGTAATCCACCTCCAGGTCATTCATTGAGACTGCTACCTCGTTTATATACAAATTAAATAAAAACGGTGCAAGAATGCAACCCTGGCGAACGCCCTTTGCAATTGGAAATTTTCTGGTTTGCTCGCCGTTTTTGCCATATCTCACCGTGGCTCCTGCATCTCTGTACAGTTCCTGAATAAAAGTTAAAATGTTTTTATCTATCCCCATTTTGGTCAGGGTTTTCCACAGGATTCCATGATCCAGACAATCGAATGCCGAGGTTAAGTCGACAAATGTTAGGAACAAGTTCCCTTTTTTTGATCCAATATATTTATTTATTATAAGGGACAGGTTTAAACCCTGCTCTATGGTTCCCACACCCGACTTAAAACCATATTGGAATTTTGAAAGTATCCCGTTACTCTTGGACCAGGTTTGTAATTTGGTTAGTAACACCCTGCCTGCTACCTTCATTAAATTATCTAACAGAGAAATGGGGCGATAACATTTTGGGTCTTGTCTGTCCCCTTTTTTAAATATTGGGATGACTATCGCTTCCTTCCATGTGTTGGGGAAGCCTAGTTTGGTGTAGGCATTGAGGACATTTGCCAGTAAGGGTGCCCAGAGATCTACGTTCCCTTTAAATAGATCAATGGGAACACCGTCAGGCCCTGGAGCCTTTAGGCTTGCGCTCTGGGAAATCGCTTGTTCCAGGTCTGCAGGGGTAAACATTACTTGTAGTGGAAAATTTCCCTGTGGCTGTAAAGGAATCTCTCTCCCCTCAACCAACTCCTCTTGTGAGATCAACACAAGTGAGTCTTTCTTGTAGAGGGCGGTAAAATGATTGACCCAGACATCTTCAGCTATGCCAATTTCCATGGAGTCTACCTTCCTATCCAGAAAGAAGGGGGCATTAACTTCTTTCCAGAAGGACGTGTTATCCCTTAGGGCGCTTGCCTTTATCAAGGCTTCCCAAGCTGCATTTTTAAGTTCTTTCTTCCTGGTTAGGAGAGTCAGCTTGTAGGCTTGTCTAGCCTCCTTAACTTGGCTGCTATCCCTGGGTATGGTCTTTAAAGCCTGTAACAGTGCTTTATGAGCATTTGTGCAGGCTCGATTAAACCAGCCATATATTCTCGTTTCATCCCCTGCCTTTAATTTTTTAGTTAGCTTAGCGTTTATTGCGGCTTTAATCTCATCATATGCCTGTATTATTTGCTCTGGGTTGGTACTTAGTTCCAGACAGGTGGTAAATTGTCTAGTTTCTATCTGTAATAGATCTTTCAAAAAATTCGTGGGTTCAATTTTTGCCCATTTAATGGCGTAGCCATTTTTCCTGGCCAGCGCCACTGAACGGCCATGCAATATATCTGTGGTGCTTATTTTTTGGGTACCAGATTTCCCTAGTTTAAGGGAGGTACTAATAGGGAAATGGTCACTTATTGCTAGGCCCTCCGTATCAAACCCCCCCACCCAGCCTTGGTTCCTATTAGAAACCAAGATAAAGTCTATTACAGTGCCTGCCCCATGACCAAAAAAAGTTGTTTGAAACGCTACGGGTGGCTGGCAGAGTTCATTTGCAAAGGCCAAATCCCATTCATGCATAAATTGATTTAACAAATTTCCCCCTAAGGAATGTTCAAAGTGCGTAGTGGGATCCCCTTGTAAGTTAAAAATGCCACAGTTTTTTGTTTGACTATAGGGACATAGGTGACAATTAAAGTCCCCTGCTATAAGTAAGCAGTCTGCCGCCTGGCCGCCTCTCTTTAGCAGTGAATCCAATTCCGCTATTAAAATCTTTACCTCTACTTTTGGCATATTATTATAAAGGTTTATCAGAAAAAAGGAACGCCCGTTTAATTTAAAAAACAAGCCTTGTAGTGAACTCCCTACACCTGCTTTTGGCCCACTTGCCTCGTACATGTTCTGTTCTATGTTACAGAGATTAGAAGTAAAAATACAAAGTCCCCCCGAGCCCCTGCCTCGGTTACCCTGGATCGAGGGAACGTAGAAAGTGCTAAAACCCTCTATAGGGGTCTCATATGGGTCCCAGCACTCCTGTAGGCAGACTATGTCCTGCTTTTCCATAAAAGTTAGGAATAGCTGGTCACGCGCTTTTTTCGCAAGCCCAGCAATATTCCAGGAAGATATCTTTAGCAAACAATTTCCCTCAGTGGTTGGGCAGGGTTCTTCCTGCCTAATTTTTGAGACCATGCCCACCTGCAAGGCTTCAGTCTCGTTATCGAGTTGGGTCTTAGTCCTATCTACTGTACTCAGATATGGGTTTATGCTGGTAATTTCAATTTCAATTATGGGCCCGGTTTCATTCTCGGTCCATGACATACTGGATTTTTCTGTTAACTGCTGGCTTGACCAGTTTCCCCCACCCATGTCTTTCACTAGTGTAATCTCTGACATCACGGGGTTAGTATTTTCTACTAGGGGAGGGACATCATGGATTTTTCGTTGGGGAGCAGTGACTTCTAAGACCCCTGTGGTAACCTTTATTGGTCAATCGACCATGTCTAAGCAGTCGAATCTATTCCTCATGGGAACCCCCTCCCAGTAATCAAAATTTGGGTTGCCTCTGCTGTGGTACCAGGGGCGGGAATTCCAGCCTCTGTTCCAACCATTATTGTTGTTATTCCTATTTCTGCTTCTATTAGTATACCCCACCTGTGTCCAGGGCCAATCCTGGACATCATCCCAACCAGTTCTATTTTCGTAATTCAGAGTATTTAACGGAGGATAAAAAAAGGAGAGGCGCTGTACGTCCACCCCCCCCCCTTTTTTCAAGTGCTGGCCAGGAAGAGATATAGTCAGCCATAGCAGGATCGTCACAGTTGACTATAACGCAGTCACCCTGTAGGCTTTTTTTTGTATCCCCAATCCAAAACACTCTTCTAACTGAGTTAATTCTGCTAAGATGCGATGGCTGTATAGGTCTGTTTTGGCTAAGCCATTGCAGAACTTTGTTTCTCAGTGACCACGGGGGCTCATCCGAGCCCTCTGGTAATTCTGAGACCCCTGTTAGGACAACAGTGAACGGGGTGGCCTCAGGTGGGAGATGGAACGGCCGTCTAAATCTAGATCCCGTCCTCTGTTTCCCCTGAGCTTGAGAGGGCTGGGTTTTTTGGGGTTTTTGTGAGTTCTCCTTTAGGTTGGCTAGCTGAGTATTTAGAGCCACTAGGGCTGGGGTGGGTTGTGCGTTATCACTGGTGGTAACGAGTTGGCCCTTTCCCTCTACAATTTGGGGTTTAGGAGTATTTTGTGGGTTGTGTTTGACGCTTTTAATAGTCTGGATGTTCCCTTCTTTATCTGGTCCACGGGGCTTTGAGCAAACAGCTGGTGTTGTGGATGGTTGAGTTGGTTTAGCCGATTTGGCCGGTTTACTTGGCTGTTTGGTCTTCCCCTCCCCCATGTCTAGGGTACTCAGTGACTTCTGCATAAATACAGGAGTATTTAGTTTGGCGAGTTGTTTTTCGATTACCCTTATACTTTTCTCCAGGGGTTTCAGATGGTATTTTAACAGTTCCCCCATGCTGTTTGTGAGAAAGTCATGTAGTGTCACACATGAGGTACAAGGTTTTTGTATGCCCCCTACTGCGCCTAGTGTATCTAGGTTCCCCAATGGCGTGATGTTCCGTGGGGGCGTGTTTGGGATCACACTATTGGTTGGTGATGGTGTTTGCAACACTACGATGTTGTTACTATTTATGTTCGGGTTGCAAAAATTCACACCTATCGGTGGAGCTAATATGTGCTCATGTGGGTTCGACCCCTTATTTAACCTCTTAGGTATGGCACCCTCCCTGACCCCCGTGGTGTTGGGTTCTAAGGCCATTTCATGATTATGTAGGAGTTGTAAATCTGGTGTTTTTTCCAGATCCTCCCCAGAATCAGAATCGGGACCTAGTGACAACTGTGTTGCTGACAAATCCACAGTGTTTGGAACTGTGTGAACTAATGCACTTGTTGGATTCAGCAGGGGTATGATCGGCCCCTTTTGTATTGGGGTTTGAGCTGAGGCCAGCGGGCCCATTGACGATCTTTTTCTGGCCATCTCCAATTCGTGAGACACCCGTCGATCTATCAATTGAAAAGTATTATCAATGGCTGCGTTGGCCTTGTGTAGGAATAGGTCAAGTGGACCCGTTATGTCAGTGGTTTTATCTGTCTTTTTGCTTCTAGTAACTCTAGACATGATCGGGCGCTATGCGTCTCAGACGCAATAACTTGTAGGTCACGAGCAAACTGGTATCACTATTAAATTTTTTGACTAGAACATAAGATCCCGCTAATTTTTGACCACACAGTTCAACAAGTGGGTGGAGGAAAATATAAAACACAAATACCGTGGCCCAGTCCAGTCCTGCACAGTCTGTAACGGGCTGAAACGGGCCCGCCCTTGGCCCGGGCTTCGCCTCGCGCTTCTCCTCGCGCGCGTCCCGCGTTACGTGAAGTATAGTTTAATTTAAGGGGAGGTTAAAGGGGCGTCACCGCCGGGGGAAGAGGCACCAGGTGGTAGAAGCAAAGGCTTCTGGTCCTCGCAGTCCCCCGGTGCAGGCAGCCAGTAAGAGTGGGGTCAAGCGCACGCTGGGAGCTGTTGGACACTCCGTCGATCAAGGAGGAGCTCCCACCAGCAGCGCGACCTCAAAGGATTTTGTAAAGCAATTTGGCGCAAGTCCGCTTCCAGGCGTCCTTCAACCAGCAGTAGCACGGATTCTGTGAGTGGCACCCGCGAAGCGGGTGTCACGAAAGGTAAATAGGCAGCAGGTGATGGGCGTTACCGCCGGGGGAAGAGGCACCAGGTGGTAGAAGCAAAGGCTTCTGGTCCTCGCAGTCCCCCGGTGCAGGCAGCCAGTAAGAGTGGGGTCAAGCGCACGCTGGGAGCTGTTGGACACTCCGTCGATCAAGGAGGAGCTCCCACCAGCAGCGCGACCTCAAAGGATTTTGTAAAGCAATTTGGCGCAAGTCCGCTTCCAGGCGTCCTTCAACCAGCAGTAGCACGGATTCTGTGAGTGGCACCCGCGAAGCGGGTGTCACGAAAGGTAAATAGGCAGCAGGTGATGGGCGTTACCGCCGGGGGAAGAGGCACCAGGTGGTAGAAGCAAAGGCTTCTGGTCCTCGCAGTCCCCCGGTGCAGGCAGCCAGTAAGAGTGGGGTCAAGCGCACGCTGGGAGCTGTTGGACACTCCGTCGATCAAGGAGGAGCTCCCACCAGCAGCGCGACCTCAAAGGATTTTGTAAAGCAATTTGGCGCAAGTCCGCTTCCAGGCGTCCTTCAACCAGCAGTAGCACGGATTCTGTGAGTGGCACCCGCGAAGCGGGTGTCACAAAAGGTAAATAGGCAGCAGGTGATGGGCGTTACCGCCGGGGGAAGAGGCACCAGGTGGTAGAAGCAAAGGCTTCTGGTCCTCGCAGTCCCCCGGTGCAGGCAGCCAGTAAGAGTGGGGTCAAGCGCACGCTGGGAGCTGTTGGACACTCCGTCGATCAAGGAGGAGCTCCCACCAGCAGCGCGACCTCAAAGGATTTTGTAAAGCAATTTGGCGCAAGTCCGCTTCCAGGCGTCCTTCAACCAGCAGTAGCACGGATTCTGTGAGTGGCACCAATGTTTTTATTAGATATGTGCTGTTAGCTATTCTGAAACTGAAATGAATAGTCACTGAAATGCGTAGGAGCCCTAAAAATGTTTACTAGATGATTCTAGGATTTGCTAAGGACTAGAAAGATGATAATTCTGTTTGTAATAGTGGTCATTACTCTCTACTGCTATCTGTATGTTAATGATGACCCAATGCTTCGTTCCCTTTGTATTCCTGCTTATACTTTATATGTACCCGCTTAATGAAATGTTTAGAATGGAAAATGCCCACCTAGCAATAAATTAGGAAATTGATAAAATTATGAAAATTAATGTGCAAATATTTTCTATGTTCCTACTGGATCATAGGAATGTCATGCTATTTTTGCTGCTGTATGGAGAAGTAACTCTCCTCCCACTTTGTTGAGCAAGCAGATCTTGCATGCCCATCTTAGGCATTTTGCATGCTTACATGAGTCAGGACTGCCCCTTGGTCTTATGCTGACTATGTAACCCTAAGCATATAGAAGGCCCCCGTTTTCTGTACTCCTTAGACGCCTCATTCATTTGCTAAGGCTTCTGTGTGACGTAACCTCCCTCATTTGAGGTTAATAAAGATGTTCTTTTTATATTTCAGCTTCTGTGCCAATTTCTTCTTTGTTGGTTTAAAAGGACCAAGTATCAGTGGGACCCATGAGAAGGTTTCTATTTTCTACATATGCACTTCCAACAAGGAGTTAAATGAAAGGCAGGAGAATATTGAAATGTCATGAGTGTCCACCTACAGGGTCAGTCGGTGTTCCACCCATCATGTCTAAATGATCCCCTATGTTCATCCCTTGTAATCCCTTCATAAATCATCCCCTATCCACTCCTTCAATTTTTACCTATTTACTTTCTAAAGCAGGATGCATGCAGGTCATGGTGCTGCAAAATGTTTAGAAAATATAAATGATTCATAACAAAATATAGGCTGGACAGTATATCGAATGGACAGAATATAGACATCAAAAATATCGTTTTGAGGGTAAGTAATGTAATATCGAATTTTAAAATATAGATAGACAAAATATCGAAGTACATAATATAGGTTAAGAAAAAAATCGAACTTTTAATAATATCGAATTTTTATAGTGTATTTTATGTGTTAAAAGTGTTTATTTATGTTATAATGTAATTTAATTAATGAATTTAATGTTATTTAAATTTTGCGTAATTTAATTCTGTAGCGGGTTGTGGGTTTATAGGGGAATAGGGTGGGAAGTAATTTAATTATAATTAATTAAATATGTAAATGTATTTATTGGTATTTGTTTATATTTAATTTTTAATTCATTTTTATGTTGTAATTAATTACTTTTTAATGGCCAATTAATTTTATTTAACTGATTAATTGATAATTATGTTAATTTAACTAATTTAATTTCTGTAGCGGGTTGTGGGTTTATAGGGGAGTAGGGTGGGAAGTAATTTATTTATAATTAATTAAATATGTACATTTATGTAGTGTAATTTAATTATAATTAATTAAATATGTAAATGTATTTATTGGTATTTGTTTATAATTAATTGTTAATTAATGGTAATTTTGTAATTAATTACATTTTAATTGCCAATTAATTTTATTTAATTGATAAATTGATAATTATGTTAATTTAACTAATTTAATTTCTGTAGCGGGTTGTGGGTTTATAGGGGAGTAGGGTGGGAAGTAATTTAATTATAATTAATTAAATATGTTAATTTATGTAGTGTAATTTAATTTTAATTAATTAAATATGTAAATTTATTTATTGGTATTTGTTTATATTTAATTGTTTTTTTTTTTTTAATCCTCATTTGCGTGCATGGCTCCAATCTATCAAAACCAAAAACTGCCACAGAGCAATAAAGAAAGTAAGGCTTTGTTCTGTACTATCTCAGCGTGTAGCTGGCGGGTGATTTTATTAGGGAGGGCGGAAAACCAATTCCCAATAGCACAATTCACACAAGCCACACAAGGTCTTGCTTTGGGCTGTATTTTAGTAGATAGGCCCGAGATACCGAAGCCCCCATAACACCATGACACTTGGTCAAGGGAAGAAGGGTAGACAATGCGCGCATTAATCATAGGACCTTGGGAAAAAAAAAAAACCCAGGCTTATCATTACTACCCTAGCATAGTCCAAAAGGCTCTCCTACTGGGATTTCCTGCCCTAGCGAGGTCGAGTTTAGAAATCTGGAAAAGTGATGTTCGCCATTCGTACACTGTAGGTGGTTGGGCATCTTTCCAATGTCTGAATATCTCCCTACGTGCCGCCAGGATGGCAAAAAATAGCAAATTGGTTGCGGCATTGCGGACTTTGCTTCTTAGGCCAAAGATTACAAGAACCAGGTCTATGGAGATGTGTTCGCCCAAAGACTCGGATAACTTATTCCCAATTGCTTCCCAAAAAGCGGACAGATTTGGACATTCGTAAAACATGTGAATGTCTGATGCTGCGATGGACCCGCATCTTGGGCATAAGACCGGGCCGTTAAAGAGAACTTTGTCAGCCTCTGTGGAGAATAGTACGCCCTATGTATTGTAAATTGTTAATTCATTTTTATGTTGTAATTAATTACATTTTAATTGCCAATTAATTTTATTTAATTGATTAATTGATAATTATGTTAATTTAAATAATTTAATTTCTGTAGCGGGTTGTGGGTTTATAGGGGAGTAGGGTGGGAAGTAATTTATTTATAATTAATTAAATATGTACATTTATGTAGTGTAATTTAATTATAATTAATTAAATATGTAAATGTATTTATTGGTATTTGTTTATAATTAATTGTTAATTAATGGTAATTTTGTAATTAATTACATTTTAATTGCGAATTAATTTTATTTAATTGATAAATTGATAATATGTTAATTTAACTAATTTAATTTCTGTAGCGGGTTGTGGGTTTATAGGGGAGTAGGGTGGGAAGTAATTTAATTATAATTAATTAAATATGTTAATTTATGTAGTGTAATTTAATTTTAATTAATTAAATATGTAAATTTATTTATTGGTATTTGTTTATATTTAATTGTTACATTATTTTTATTTGGTAATTAATTACATTTTAATTGCCAATTAATTTTATGTAATTGATTAATTGATAATTAAGTTAATTTAAGTAATTTAATTTCTGTAGCGGGTTGTGGGTTCATAGGGGAATAGGGTGGGAAGTAATTTAATTATAACTAATGACATATGCTAATTTGTTTTGTGTATTTATTAGATTTTAATTGTTAATTAATTAACTGTTAATTTGTAATTAATTAGTATTAATAGATAACTAATTGTAATGATTAAATTAAATTAGTATTTGTAATTAATTAATTATTATATTATATTAAAGTGGTAATTACTTTTAATTAATTTTTTTATAGATATTAATATATATATATTTTTAAATAGTATATGAAATATCTACTTTCCCTACTGTTGCACTCACTGGAGTGGGAATAGTAATTTTTACCCCTACGCTATCCAACGCTTTCCCTACTGTTGCACTTTCTGGAGTGGGAATAGTCATTTTAACCCCTACGCTATCCAACGCTTTCCCTACTGTTGCACTCTTTGGAGTGGGAACAGTAATTGTTACCCCTACGCTATCCAACGCTTTCCCTACTGTTGCACTCTCTGGAGTGGGAATAGTAATTTTTACCCCTACGCTATCCAACGCTTTCCCTACTTTTGCACTCTCTGGAGTGGAAATAGTAATTTTTACCCCTACGCTATCCAACGCTTTCCCTACTGTTGCACTCTCTGGAGTGGGAATAGTAATTTTAACCCCTACGCTATCCAACGCTTTCCCTACTGTTGCACTCTTTGGAGTGGGAACATTCATTTTTACCCCTACGCTATGCAACGCTTTCCCTACTGTTGCACTCTCTGGAGTGGGAATAGTAATTTTTACCCCTACGCTATCCAACGCTTTCCCTACTTTTGCACTCTCTGGAGTGGGAATAGTAATTTTTACCCCTACGCTATCCAACGCTTTCCCTACTGTTGCACTCCCCGGAGTGGGAATAGTCATTTTTACCCCTACGCTATCCAACACTTTCCCTACTGTTGCACTCTCTGGAGTGGGAATAGTAATTTTTACCCCTACCCCATCCAACGCTTTCCCTACTGTTGCACTCTCTGGAGTCAGAATAGTAATTTTACCCCTACGCTATCCAAGGCTTTCCCTTCTGTTGCACTCTCTGGAGTGGGAATAGTAATTTTTACCCCTACGCTATCCAACGCTTTCCCTACTGTTGCACTCTCTGGAGTGGGAATAGTAATTTTTACCCCTACGCTATCCAACACTTTCTCTACTGTTGCACTCTCTGAAGTGGGAATAGTAAGTTTTACCCCTACACTATCCAACGCTTTCCCTACTGTTGCACTCTCTGGAGTGGGAATAGTAATTTTTAGCCCTACGCCATCCAACGCTTTCCCTACTGTTGCACTCTCTGGATTGGGATAGTAAGTTTTACCCCTACGCTATCCAACCCTTTCCCTACTGTTGCACTCTCTGGAGTGGGAATAGTAATTTTTACTCCTACGTTATCCAACGCTTTCCCTACTGTTGCACTCTCTGGAGTGGGAATAGTAATTTTTACCTCTACCCTATCCTACGGTAATAATATTGGATATTTTTTAATTATATTATGTTACAATATATATATGTTTTAACAAATATGATTGTAAAAAATGTTTTTTATAACTTTAAGTAATTATTTAATTATTATAAGGTAATTTAAGTATTTTTAAGTATATTTTAGTAAATCATTTTTAATATTAATTTAATTTAACATTGTTTTTAATAAAGTCGATATTTTTACAAACTATATTTTTGTAAACGATATTTTTTTACTCAATATTTTTGTACTTACCTGGTTGTAGATACAAAGTCAATATTCTGTCTGTCGATATTTTGTCGCCGATATTTTTGGTAGTCGATATTATATCCCTCGATATTATGTCAGTGATCCGGGGATCACGGTTTGATCCGCGGCTCCGGTGGCAGAGGCCTGCCCAGCACCATGCGACTCTGAGCAATACCTCGCCTAATCTTCCCAACGGCCCCCAGCGCAGAGAGACCCCTTCGGTGGTGATTTGTGCGCTATACAAGTACTGGATTTTTACCTGTGTGTAAATGTGACATTATGTACTAAACTGACGTGTGCAAACTCTGCTTCCATAGAAATTGAATACATTCACTTAAGGGTGACAAAGTGGAAAAGGAAAAGCAGTGTTCCTTTCATATTGCCAAATACACATGGAAAGAAGAGTCATAATACATCTGGTTTCCTTTTGTGAAATATAAGCACACCGGCATAGCACATTTATGTCAGCACCAACAAGAGTTTTTAAAGGAACAATTCCAGATCAGCCCAGGTCAAAGATTAATTTTGGCTTGGTTTCAACTACTTAAAATGTACGTAAGAGCAAAAACAGATTATGTAATGAAATTAGCAACAAAACCTGCAGGTGAACAAACATTTGATAATTGTTCTTGCTGCAAAAGGAAAGACTAATTACATGATATTTACCAGACAGAAGTGGACTCCCTGTAAGAGGAGGATGCTAGTAGGAGACACTCCCCTAGATGTGATGTCAAAGTTTGAGTACTTGGGTATTACATTCACAAAGAAACTATGTTGGGCACCACAGGTGGAAAAAGCACTGATGTCCCTGGTCCAACACACTGCATACAAAGCGAAAATACACAGGGAAACCACATCTAGAAGGGTGGCTCTGGTGTTATACATTTATAATGTGAAGGCACTATGTGTGGTTTTATATGGAGCAGAGCTCTGGAGTAGTTCACAAACCCAGAGCCTCTACCTGTAGAATCATTTATCAATAATTTTCTAACAGGATAGTGGTACAATTGATGATTTGTGCGCAGGTTGCGAAGGGGGTACTGAATCCCTTACACATGTTTTGTTTTCCTGCCCTCTCTGCAAACAACTGTGTACAAAATGAATTTTTCCCCTTTGCAAAAATCTGGGCATTAGGGAATACAAGGAAACATGTAGATTCCTGCAGTCCGACACTGGTCGGGTCATGGTTTTTTCCCTGGCCAAGCTTTTAATGGCAATCTGGATAAAGCGCTTGAAATATCTACAGTCACCTTTTAATTTATGAAATGTATTATCGGATGCCTATGATGTACTGTGGTTGGATGTGCAATATCACTCTCTCCCTTCTCCCTGGGCAGGCCCCAAAATTTGCTGCTGTTTTTCCTATGAACTATAGTTAGTTTTCCTGTGTTTATCAAATTTATGGTTTTATATTGTTTTTAACTTATATTTTACAGATGCTTTTTGCACTTTTTTATGATTATATTTATATGTGCATATTAATTCCGAAAACAATAGGGAAGCGTTCTACTACTGTTAACCACCAAGCGCCGCCCCAGCTAATCCCCTTACCCCTGCCACAGAACTCCATTGATAGGATGCTTCAGAGGGTCATAGGGGTAGTGGCTACGGAGATAGAACTAACAGAACGACAGCTTTCACTGACCCCAGATCTCAGGTGCACCATAACAGATCCAGGCACGCCCATAACTATTAGCGATCTGGAACGAATCCCGGTGGCCTCCACGCACATGCTCAGATAGTGAATTAAGAACTATATCTAAAGCATACACACGAAGGGGGATATGTGAACAAGGGCACAGCTTGACCAATAAAACCAAACAGTCTACTAGTGCCGGGGTAAAGCCGAAGAAAACCAATGACGGAACATCTGCCAACACGGGAGCCACGACCCACTAGGATTCGGACAATGACCAAAGTTTGCAATTGCATACGTCTTTCCCACCAAGGGTGGACTTCCTGAAGGAGGCTCTGCGAGGGCAGATCAGTAACATTGTGAGAGATGAGCTTTCTCCTGTATTAGATTGCCTTGACCAGGTGGTCCACATACGTGCCAACAATGACGGAAAATCCCTTGTAAATCATGCACCAGATAGAACGAGCGGAACCCATCCGGGCGGCTCTAAACTTCCGGGTATCACAGAGATCATGGACAGGCCTAAAGCATCCTGTGAGGAGGTACCGGTATTTTGGCTCTGGCAATCAATAACCCAGTCACTGGACCCAAGCAAGAGGAGTGGGTACTATCAACTATGGGTACTTTGATTAACCTTGTGGCCAAAATGGGGCCCCAGGATCAGGGGGGTGGGGTAGGTGCTGACCTGCCAATAATAAACCTTACCCCATCTTCAACCCCATACGTTGTTGTACTTTCAGGAGTTCCTGAAGTTAAAGAGGGTCAGCAGGAATCTCAGTTTGAGCTCAAAAAAAAGTTTTTGCATTGGCTTGCTAGACACTGCCAGTATGCCTACTCACACGCCAACGAAATCCGTATGACCCGCAGGGTTAGTTGGGTGGGAAATAGGCCCAAAGATCAACATAGAGATTACATCATTATCAATTTTAAAAAATCCACAAACTGTTCAACATCTCCTGCAACTGAATAATCTCACTCAGGATCTAAGAACCACAATTAGGCTACTTCTGGTCACCCATTTTTACATTTCAAGCCTAATGTTCCACTCCCGGGCCGGTAATAGACGATTACAGGGTGATTGGCACCAGAATCTGCCACCATTGGGACAGGGGCACCAATACTCGGATACTATGGAGTCCTGAAAGAAATAGATTGACTTCCACTAAAACATAACTCAGACCTGCAAACTACCTATCCAGGGACCATAAGGGGCAGGGTTTTGTGCCCGAGTTTGCACTCCGAGCTGACCGTTTCGCACGGGCCAGGGAAGGAACAAATGACGGCACAAATAAAGGAAGGCCCCAATGGGTACAGCCATGGATGTAGAGTTTTAAGAGTTTAGGCCCACCAGACAGTGTCCCAGTGGTAATCCTGTGAATCTGCACTCTGGTTCAATCAATCCCCCCACATTGTTTCCAGGTTTTCTAGCAACATGTAGCCCCAAGCTTAACACAACGCCACCAGAAAAAACCTCTTCCTGCCCTATAAAATCTCATGGCCACACCCACACACCAACTGCACTGGAATCCCCTGGCACTATAGTTAGGAGGGCAAAACCCGTAGCTACCGCTGGTACAATGAGCATGTGCCATATTGAGCTGCTGGAGCCAGAAGAGAAGACCCATTGGAGCTAGATATCCAGAGTGGCAGTGTAGCGAGCAAAAATGTAATGAACAGACTTAGGGTTTTATCCTGGAATGTAGCAGGCTTCAAGATTAATTTGAGCTGTCCCAACTGGGGGGAGTTCATGGACTCATTTGACATATATTTTTTCCAAGAAACCTGGGCAACAGAGGAGACCTTGCATGCGGGGATTACATTTTTGCATCTTTTAGAATACCTGTTATCTCACAGAGATGGAGTAGACCATTGGGAGGGTTATATCCCCAGGTAGGCTCCCATCTAGGTTGGACAGCCACTCCGGCGGTGTCCTCCTCTGATGATATTCTGTTATGCTAACCTTTCCACCCAGCCTAAAACTAGTTTTAGTCAATGTTTACTCCAGGCCGGCTAGGATCGTTAAAGAATAATTTACTATAGACAAACTAGATGGCCTCATTTCTAGCTTTCCCAAAAATGTTTTGGTGGTTTCGGGGGGCGACTTTAATTGCCAATTTGAGCCAATGAAAGATCTCAATGGCTCACCATCCGCAGAGGAGAATGAGCTCTGGTCCATCCCCGAGTCTAACATCTCTCCATTTATGGACTGGACACTGCTGGCTCTCCAGAATAATTCATTTTCTCTAAAACATACTTTGAGAGCCTGCAATTGCCGAACTATCTCTGACTCTCCTGGGAAGCACACATTTAACAGGGTGGGACACTCGTCCATCATAGATTACATCCTGGTGGAAACCCGGATGTGGACAGGGTTGTTGACTTCGCTGTCCTGCCGCAACATGACCGTGACCATAACGCCCTAACGCTTGAGTTGTCATTGCTAATTAACGGGGGACACTCTATCCCTCCCCAACAATAGACAATAGACTAACACTCGCTAATGGCAGGCAAAACGTTAGGTGGGCGCGAATCAGACACTTGCCCAACAAAATGGCCCTCTTATCTGAATCCATCACACCCATTCTTGTGGAACTGGTGGAGCTCGTAACGATAAATGGCGCCATGGCTTCCAGAGTAGATGTTGCCAAGATCCATGAGACCTTGACCACTAAGCTAGTGGTTACATTCTGACCAGTGGGACACCAGGGGGAGGGATAAAGGTAAAGCAGACCTGGTTCAACAGTGGCTGTCGAAAGGCAAAGAATGCCTTAATCAAGGCAATAAAATCTAAGAATAGCACCCAAATCAAAACAGCGAGGGCTTTCTACAAAGCCATTATGGCACTCGCAAAAAAACATGGGACATGGATAAATGAAACAAACTTGAAACTGGCCCTAGCTTCCAAAGACATGAATGCCTTTTGGAGCTTTGTATCCACAGGTAGCAGTAATGGAAAGGCGGCTTTGGGGCCTAATATAGCGGGCAACAGCTGGAAAGAGTACTCCCTGTCCCCCTATGCTCCACTGGAGATTGAGGCCATCAGCCATACCTCTGCAGTCCCGCCATCATTGAACCCCAATGCAGAGAACCCAGAGTAAGCAGAATAGTTCCTGGCAAAGCCCCAGTTTGGACAAGATACCAGGAGATCTTTTCCATGCCGTGCATCTGCAGTCCCTACTTGTGGGTGCTTTTTAACACCATCTTACAAGGGATGGCAGCCCCGCCACTTGGGCTGGAGCTGAGATTCTTCCAGAATATAAAAAAGGGTCCCCTCTATTAAGCAAAAAATGTTGCTAGGATCTTACTTGATCGCCTGCAGGCTTGGCTGGAGGAACACAAGATTCTGAGCCCCCTACAAGCTGGCTTTAGGGAAAAAACATCTATCATCGACCACATTTTTAGGCTCCAACTCCTTTATTGGAAAACAGTGTACCTAGAAGGCGGTAGTCTTTATCTGGTCTTTGTGGATCTCAAAAGTGCCTTTGATTTGGTACTTAGAGATGCACTGTGGGCAGTATTCAGCGATCTTGGAAACCCCCCATTGCCTCTTGAACATGTTTAGAAGAATGCATGATGGCAACTATGCCCAAATCAGATATGGGAGGCATGGGGAACTCACGACCCATATTCCAATCGATAGGGGGCTCAGACACGGCTGTGTGCTCGCCCCTACCCTGTTCTGTATCTACATCAATGGACTGGTAGGTGCGCTAAGCAAACCGAAGGACATAGATGCCCCCAAGCTAACACACAAGTTAATTCCAGCATTGATGTTTGCAGATGATTCCTTTCTGCGTTCCAAATCCCCAATGGCCATCCAGAGAATCCTAGACAGGTTCTGTGAGTTTTGTAGCCTTAGGGGGCTAGAGATTAACATACAAAAGGCAAAATATATGGTCTTCAACCCTGTCAGCTCACCCTCCCCCACCCTCACATGAATGGAGTGCAATTGGAGCGGGTATCTGTTTTTCAATCAATCAACCAATCATCAGAACATTTGTAAATCGCACTACTTACCAGTAGGGGTCTCAAGGTGCTGGGGGGTGGAGACACTGCTACTGCTCGAATAGCCATGTCTTTAGTAGTCCTGGGTGTGCCGTAGGAGGATGGGTAGGGTGTTCCTGGTCTCGGTAGTGAGGTGGGAGAACAATCAGCTGCCAGAGGTCGCTCTTTGTATGCGGGGGACGGTGGCGAGGGCAAGTTCGGCAGAGCGGAGCTGGCAGTTGGGGGTGTAGAAGGTGTGTCATCTGTTGAGGTATGCTGGTCGGGTGTTGTGGAGTGCCTTGTGTGCATGGGTGAGGACATGGGCGTCCGCAGGGGGGGGCAAGGAGGGGCACTTGCCCCCCCCCCCCTGGAGCGACCCTCCTTGCCCCCCCTGCTGATGCCCATGAACACCATGACTTCAAGACGGGGTTCTCACTCTCTTTCCTCTCCTTTCTTTTATTTGCTTCCCTGTGAAATGGATCCAAAAAAGAAAGACGCTTTTGCTGGAAATGTCATACTTTTCTGACATTTTAATTCCAAAATGCAGCATTGGGAATAAATGGCTAAAAATATGAAAAATAGATAAATAAATAAATAAATAAATAAAGTAAGACAGAATGGTAGCAAACTGGCCAAACTGATTTTATTCACACTGAAACACTTTAGCGCCACATTGACAGAGTTTGCCAGTGAAGAGCTATTTTTGTTTTCTTGTCTTTGTTTTCCCTGGACTTGGAACTAGTGCACCAATCCTGGAGGTGCTGCAATGTGTGGATTAGAAAAGAAAATGTGTGCTGCAGCTCTGCGTCCAGGGATTTGGGGCATATTAGCAAGAACCCTACATAAAACGATCGCCGTTTTATAGGCAGGAAACTGTCAATAAAACAGTGATAATGGGCTTGCTAATATGCGTTATAGAATTCAAATAGAAGCCCAGGTTAGATGCCCTGCACATCTAACCCGGACTTCTATTGGAGTTCTATAATGCATATTACCAAGCCCATTATCGCAGTTTTATCAGCAGTTTCATGCTGATAAAACAGCGATGATTTTACGCCGGGTTCTTGCTAATATGCCCCGTGGTCTTTTTACCATACTGCTTACGTTTTGTACGGATATAAGCAATGGCCATTGAAATGGGCCCATTCAGGGCCCTGTAGTCGTATCCTTAACTTTTCCGGCAAAAGCACTCACTAATTTCTGAATAGTGAGTGTAAAAGCATTAGTTGTTCCTGCTTACATTTCCCATGGTTTGCTAAATTTTGCATTCCCTATAAGTGTTTGCTTTTTCCAGGATGTTGTTACTCTTTTTTTGTAGGCCGCATATTGGTCTTGTCTAGAGCGTAATTTAAGTTGAGCCGCATCCAGGTGTTTATAGCGGGCAACAATTTGGTTGTAGTTGAAGACAGTGGGAGTTTTTCTCATTGGGGCAGTACGGTATTCAGTGGGGGAGAGGGTGTGGCACTATGGTCAGAGCTGCTGAATTTGGAACTGGGAACCAGGTCCAGCCTTAATAACCAGTCCACCAGACCACTCTCCTGCGAGAGCCCAATCACATGATAGACCTTAGAAGGCTTCGCAACACCTTAGAAGTCCTGGTGTCTTTGCACCAGCAGGGGGACCCTAGCATGACAAGTGTAGGTTAACCTTCAAGGCTTGTCCACCACTATCCATACTGAAGTTCACCTCCAGTCTTGCGGGCAGGCCAATGAAGCAGCATGCCCTAGAACAACAGTCACCGAGGTCACAGGACCTTTGAGGAAGGCCAGCTCTAGGGCGGTGCAACCGGTGTGACCGCACCGGGTGCTGACTTTAGGTGGAGGTATCATGTTTGCAAGTATATTACGGTTAAAACAAGGCTTGCTGCGTCCTTCCTGGCCTCCAGTAATTTTCGGCAACAATAAAAATGTCATGATGACTCTGGTGATTAATGTTCTTCCTAGAGAGAGATCAGAATTTTGTCTAGTGGAAGTTTTGACTTATGGAAAGGTAGCTCAGAGGGTTAATGTACCGGCTGCAAAGAACATGCGCCATGCAAATCACAAAGTGCACATAATGTAAATAGGTTAGTGGGCTACTGCTTTTGTCAGAGAGATCCTTTTGTTACTTGCAGTTTATAAGTTAAAATCCTAACTTAGAACAGTGAGCTATGAACTGTCATCTAGTATCTGCATACAAACTGCAAGGTATAAATTAGAGCGTTATGTTCCCCCCTCTCCCCCCCCAAGTCTTTGATTATCCTAATGTCCCAAAAAGTGTCTTTTGGACAGAAATCAATTCTGATTATTAAGGAGAACCCCCAACCATGGTTTTACGTTTTAAATTCCGGGTATTGTGTTTCTCCAGACCAATCACCATAAAACTATATGGGCTTCTAGTATGGTTGTCATGTGACTCCTACACCTTGTAGTCTTTAGTCTTATGTAACATTTTCTGTTGTCTCTGTGTAATGTGTGTGATGTAAAGTGCTCTGACACCCTACAATGGTATGAGTGGCGCTGTAAATCAAATTAAATGCATATGAGAGAGAGTGGTTATGGAAATTTGGGGGGCACAGTTAAAGGGTGGTAGTGAGGGAATCCATGGCAGAGGTGGTCATTGGGGGGCACTAACACACATTAATGCACAGGACACCACCAGTGCTATGGCTGGCCCTGCCCTTGAGGCCAGTCTGCCTCACCCATAGGTACCTCCATTGGCCTTGTTTCAGCAGTAGAAGCTGCAACTCATCAGGGATTGGCAATGCAGGATTTGCACGCACACCAAACTAAGTTTGCAAACTTACAGTCACCCGGCTTCATTCGCAAGCCCTTTTAACATGTGTTGCCTTCTGTGGGGCCACTGGAATTAATTATGCAGCAAAGGATGACAACATTATGCAGTAGTGTTGACTAAATTATGCATTTAAAAAAATCTGCAGCATAATGCAGTATATTTTCAGATATTTTATTATTTTGACGTGTCTACACATGCTAACAGTCTCTGGAAAGATTTTGCCTTATTAGTACCAGTGTAACATACAAACGCAGCAGTGAGAAAGGTGACCAGTCAACCTTTACAATAGGCCATCCACTCTGCAGCAACAAACGCGTCACATTTTATATCAACTTTTGATATGTTTGAGCTACAAACAATTTATTAGTTTAAATGGTCAGACCATGCAGCAGATCTTGCAATATGAGGCTAATATGGCAGAGCCATCATTTTAGAGAAAACATTTGCAAACTAGGATATTTTGCCATTCATGTTTGAACTGCTGTTGTGGAAAAAGCGAGTAGTGCTGATGACAGAAACACCATGGCTTGGAGACAAATGGCTTGTGTTTCCACATTTTATCGTATTTGGTACATTCTGTGATTAGAAGCATATCCCACATTGTGAATATATTTTAATGTCAATAACTCATTATAACCTTAAATAATCATGTGTATCCATTTGTTGATTAACCCCTTCGCTGCGGCGGGAATTCCGCCGCACGCTAAGGGGGCTAGGGGGCCGAGCGGCGCTCGCATGCTCGTGACGGAGCGGCTCCGTCACGAGCCGCGGTTGAGCTGTGCTCATGACGGAGTGGTTCCGTCATGACCCCGCCCGCTCAATGGACCGTCCAGCGCAGGCGCGGAATTCGCGCCGCGCAGGCGCGCCGAGTGGGCCATGACGGAACCGCTCCGTCATGAGCACAGCTCAACCGAGGCTCATGACGGAGCGGCTCAGTCATGAGCATAGAAGGGGTTAAACTGGACAGTGAAATGCCAAACAAATACTAAAAATTGGGATGTCTGCGCATTCTGGTGACACCTCTGGCTCCACCCACAGATCCAATCCTTGGGTTATTCCCTCCCTCTGATTATCTGCCCACTGTTCCCCTACTTTCTTTCCCCCACTTCGACCACTGTGTAAGACTCAGCATCCCTGGACCTGTGATGTGCCGCTGCTGCGGGCGCCGCATGTGCCACACATTTACGGGGCCGGGCTTCCGCATAAGGGAGCTGGCCATTATTGTATCCCTAAACGTGGGCACGTTGTCAGTTTGACATTGACTACACGTAGAGGGACTCTAATTTTCTTTTAAAAAATATAGCTAACATTTGGACCTATACATTTTATTTTGTATAAATTAATTGAATGCGTGTAAAATTTAGCAATGCCCGGGGATTTCTAGTAAAGGGAGCACCCATTGGCGAATCACTAGCGTGTGTGATTGCTGTATTATTTATTACTAACTTTGACATTGTGCTTTAACTTTGGATAAAAGTTATCATGAATTCTAGCACCAAGAAGCCAATATTGGTAAATATGTGTGCTACAAATAATCCCTAACATACACTGTGCATACAGTATATTCAATCTGGTGCTTTAATCATAGGCTGTTTTAAAGTATTCTGATAAAAATTGAATCGTGCTGAAGACAGCCTTGATTGGTGTTGGTTCGAGGACCCGGAAGCCTGCACACCTAGCAGACAGAGGTAAAGCACCTTGTCAGAAAGTTTAGCGTTTTCCCTACAGGTGGTGTTTGTTGGCCTGTGGCAGGGTCAGTCACATGTCCTGGATTCCTGGCAGTTAATTAAGTCTATAACAGTTCTGCGCCCCAGTGTTTGGTGTCCCCCACATCATGTCGGAGGATGGTGATGACGTTAACAATTTGCCCCCCACTGGAAAAATGTCTGCGGACGCCCATGGGTGAGGAGCTTGAAGGTGATTTTCTTGTTGACGGGAGCAAGTGCAGGTTTCTCAGGTGGGGTGTGATGTGGCTGCGGGGAGGGATGTCGAGGATCAGGCGTGCAGAGGCGTTCTGAATGCATTGTAGTTTTTTCAGGAGTTTTGCCGAGGCTTCTGCTTAGAGGGCATTTCCGTAGCCCAGCCTGCTGCTGACAAGGGCCTGGGTGACCCTTCTTCTTGTTTCGGTGGGGATCCACCTGTAGATCTTGCGGAGGGTGTTGAAGTAGGAGGATGAGATGGCATTGACTACTGAGGTCTCACCCTAACAGAAAAAAATAACTGGGGCCCCAAATGGATATGTCAAGCCTGAAGCCTGGCCAGACCGCTGGCGGGCTGGTCAAGATTTACAGAAATTCCTTCCATAAGCCTGTAGGCCCGGTCGTAGAGATTTACAAGACCCAACTAAGGAGTGCTGCCAAGTACGGGGCACAACTCTTGGGGCACTACCTCGGTAATACCATTACTAAAAGAGAGAACAGTTTCTTTAGATAGCAGTTTGGTCTACTAGTGAGCTCCCCACTAGTTCCACAGCGATTGGATCTAGGGGTGACACCCATCACAGACGAAATTGGTTGTAAGACCCCTACTTTTTTGGCGGCGCTTATGGGTGACCCCTGAACTGGCAGGTCACAGGTCTAAGCTTCACAAATTATTGGGACTTCCCAGCATAGGCAAATTGGCCTGGTTCGCACATCTTAAGGAAGGTCTCCACACTATAGGTAGAGATACTCTATGGAATATCCTGGAGTTGGCTTGTTAGTCAGCAGCTATGAGGGGGAAAGTCACCCAACTTTATGAAAACTCTGCAACTGGTTCCCTTACAGCTAATGTTTTGTCAATAAAGGTTATGTACAATCTAGAGCTATGTTTAGATAAAATACAACCGGCCCTAGTTAGGAAGTTGTAGGTACGATTCATGCATGGTTCTCTCCCTCTGCGTGCATTTACAAACAAATGGTCCAGCAGTTCTGTCTTGGGGTGCCAGCCTGCAGTAGGAGTGAGGAGACCGAACTTCATGTTTTCTTTTTCTGTCCTGGATACCAAAAAATTAGACTCAGATGGTTGGTCAGTTGTGCAGGAACCTATGTACACAGCACTGTAAAGACGCATTCAGGCTCCTAAAATACAACACACAAATGCCAATTGTCTAAGCTGTATCCCTTTTTTTATGTTCTATGTGGTGGGCGCAAAGGTCTTTTTAGGAACCAGTAATGGATTTTGTATTGATTGACTTTTAACTGTTATGTAGCAACCGAATCCTATTTTATTCGGGTTTTAGTTCTTTTTAATCTGATCTTTTATATTTTGTATATATCTGTGAATGTTCTTTTATGCAAAACCAAAGGGGATGATGAACAGAGTGTTTAACATTGCAAGCACTCACCCCCAGTCAACTGATCTCAACTCCGGCTCCCCTACCAACCCCCGCCCACATCACATCTTCAACAAAGCAGACTCCATCATCGCACCCCAACTCCGGAACATTAACAACAGCTCCTTCGCATCCGCCACCTTCCCGGAGAGCTGGAAACATGCCGAGCTCAGCGCCCTCCTGAAGAAAGCCACCGCGGACCCCACGGACATCAAGAACTTCCGCCCCATCTCGCTCCGCCCCTTTCCAGCCAAAGTCATCGAGAAGACCGTCAACAGACAACTCTCCACCTTCTTCGAGACCAATGGATCCCTCAAACCCTCACAGTCTGGTTTCCAAGCAAACCACAGCACTGAGATCGCCCTCATCGCAGCCACTGATGGCATCAGGTCTCTGCTCGACAACGGGGAAGCTGCTGCCCTCATCCTCCTTGACCTCTCGGCAGCCTTCGACACCGTATGCCACCACACCCTGATACAGCGCCTCAGCAATACTGGAATCCAAGGAGCGGCCTTGGAGTGGATCATCTTGTTCCTCGCCGGAAGAGCCCAGAGAGTCCGCCTCCCCCGTTCCGATCCGCGGCCACCAAAGTCATCTGCGGCGTTCCTCAGCCCCACCCTCTTCAACGTCTACATGAGCCCTCTCGCAGCCATCGCTTGCCAACACAACCTCAACATCATATCCTACGCCGACGACACCAAGCTGATCCTCTTCCTCACCAACGACCCGCCACCGCCAGAGCCACCCTCCAGGAGGGAATGAAAGACGTTGCAGAATGGATGAAGATCAGCAGTCTGAAACTGAACTCAGACAAGACGGAAGTCCTCATTCTCGGACCATCTCCCACTGCCTGGGATGAATCCTGGTGGCCCCCTGCCCTGGGCACCGCCCCCAAGCCAACGGACCACGCACGCAACCTGGGCTTCATCCTGGACTCCTCCCTCACGATGACCAAGCAAGTCAACGCAGTCTCGTTATCCTGTTTTAACACCCTGCGCATGCTCCGAAAGATCTTCCGATGGATCCCCACCGAAACCAGGAAGTCGGTCACCCAGGCCCTCGCCACCAGCCGTCTGGACTACGGGAACACCCTCTACGCTGGAACCACAGCCAAACTCCAGAAAAGACTCCTGCGCATTCAGAACGCCTCAGCACGACTCATCCTGGACATCCCTCGCCACAACCACATCTCTGCCAACCTGAAAGACCTGCACTGGCTCCCCATCAACAAGAGGATCACGTTCAGACTCCTCACCCACGCACACAAGGCTCTCCACGACACGGGCCCGAAGTACCTCAACAGCCGCATCACATTCTACACACCCACCCGCCAGCTCCGATCCACCAGCCTTGCCCTCGCCTCCGTCCCACGTATTCGCAAATCCACCGTCGGAGGAAGATCCTTCTCCTACCAGGCAGCCAAGACATGGAGCTCCCTCCCCACTCACCTACGGCTGACCCTGGACCATCTCTCCTTCAGGAAACAACTCAAGACCTGGCTGTTCGAGCAGTAGCAAACCCCCACCCCCTCAGCGCCTTGAGACCCTTACGGGTGAGCAGAGCGCTATACAATTTTTGTTGATTGATTTATCTGGGTTTAATCCATCATCATTCTTTAGCTCACTCTGCCACCCCAGTTCAGACATGGCCATATGTTCTTTTATGGTCAGGGCCCGAAATAAAGAAAGATTGGATTGGAATAATTATATGTATTGTTATTTATAATTGTATTTGAATGCAACGCCGGGCTGGGGTGTGCCAGCATCGGTCTTGACACTGAGGCATGCTTTAGCACACAGAGTGAGCCTGAAGGCAATGCCTCCACAATACAGGGCTTGCACTGTCATGCGCTAACAGTAGCCAGGGATAGGGAGGCACAACATGTGCCCCCAGCCACAATTCCCAATAGGCAAAAGCACAAATGTGCCCTGTTTGGACCCCCTTCCCTGCCTTTCTGCCAACCATTTCATGGAGGGGTCCTTGCCAAGAACAGGTCAGTGGAAATCCAACTCCTAATTGGCACGACGGTGCCGGCATTGGCACAGCCTCTAATCTTACCCACCTTCCCCATCCCCACAAGATCCAAGATCCTGGTGCTGATTTTGTGGCGGTCCGACCACCATGTTCATACTCAGGCATTTGGACTGCCTACTCTGCAGAGGTGTACCCGGGCCACCAAACACACAATCAGCCCCTTAATGATCTAAAATGAAGAGTATGTGATCTGGTTAGCATACAGGGTACACACCATTGGAAACAAAGCTTAAACCATGGAATTTTAAAAATTTCCAAAAAGGGCAATGAAGGTGGTGAGGAAGTAGGGAAAACAGCAAAAATAGGTTAATGTATTCTCCCAAAAGGAAAAGCTGATAACGCTGCACTCATAAAAATACCACTCACAGGGTGTTGGATGAAATGGCTAAAAAAATAGTAGCAGGAATATTGTGATGAGTATATCGTATTATAGAGTTGTTTTATTATCATTGTCCTATGTATAATTTACTAAAATGTCACATACTAAAATATAATTGTATTTTTCTTTAAACGGGAATTGTGAGATTTATGATATGTTTTAAATTTTTGTTATGTATATTTATTTTTTTAAAGTCATTGGTTTTAATTTTAAAATGTATTAATTGTATAATTTTTTAATTAAATGTATGTTAAATTCAACTTTTTGTAGCATGATGTAGGGTTTACAGGGCAAACAATTACATTTACAATTAGTACTTTTTACATTTTGAGCCTAAAAATGTTAAATATATATAAAGGTAAAGGTAAAGCTTTTTATGTAGTTTTTGAGCATGTTTGAATGTTTAAGTGACAAATTGATATTGGAAAATATCGTATTTATATAATTTAAAAAATGTAGTTATTATTTACTAAACTTTATGTTTGTTACTTTATTTTATGAATAGTTTGTGTTTATGGCAATTAAACAGGAAATATATAAAAAGAGTTAATGTATTTTAGAACAGTAAACTTTTATTTTAAATTATACATTTATTATTTTGCATTTAAAAACATATAAGTATGATTTTAATTTGCTTTATTAAACAAACTATTATATATTGTTCTTAACAATTTATAATATGCACATTAGTTTCTTATTTTTATTTTAAAGCAACTGATTAAAATTATTTTATATGTGGGGTGTTAGGTTTATTAAGAAACAGTTTTTTTTAAATGAATTAAATTAGATTTATGTTTTATTTATATATTTTAATTTAGAGTGATGCACTTGTAATTATCTTAAAACATTCTTAATTTTGAAATGCGGAGCTTTTTTTATTTTAATTGTAAATAATTTTATTATATTTTTCTGTTAATCAATTAACACATTTATGGTTTTAAAATAAATTAAAACTTTTTATTTATGCATTTAAAATATAGTTTTCTGTTGTCTATGTGTAGATAGAGTGGTAAATATTGTGTAATGGTGAATTCCTCGTGGCTATTTTAATAATGTATTCATGTTTCGTTTAATTACATTTTTTATGTATCAAACAAAATGTAAATTAAATTTATTAGATGGTAATTTGTAATGTTTAAGGTATTCATATTGTTAGTAAACTTAAAATCTAGTTTATAAATATTTCAATTATATTATTATTCTATGTACATTTAGCAAAAATAATTGTATATATTTTAAAAGTAGGTGTTCATATTTTTGTATGTTTTAGTGTATGTTTGATTTCATATTGTTTAGTGTTTATTAGTTTGGGTATTTATGTGAAATGTAAAAATGAATTGATTTTTATTGTTATTTATGATTTTGAAAAATAATGTATTGTCTTGTAGGAATACTAAATATTTCCCCTGTGTCCTACACCTTCCCCAAACTGATGTGGATTGGAATTTAAGTCCTTCAATGTCTACTTTTGGATTTCCAGGTGAAGATTTTGGTTTCTATTTTTGGTTATGCTATGGTTCTCAATGACTGTGATTTACTTCAGTGGATATAATTAAAATCATTTTTAGCATTTTTTTGGTGGGGTTTTTTTTTACCATTTATTTCTGATTTCCTTGTGGATTGGATTTTTTGGCGGTGGATCAAAAACTTCAGCTCTGCAACTCTATGCATAATATTTAAATTCATTTTTGGGTAGGGAATGTTATATTTTATTATGTATATATATTTTACTTTTTCTGCAATGGAAAAGTTGTATTATTTATGTGTGTGTTTAAATTCATGCCCTGGTTCATATTGTTTACAATGCATGTTTCTGGTTTGCCTATGAAATATTTTTAATTAAATATTAAAAGTAATCTTTTTTATTTATCAGTCTTATTTGTACTTTATTGATATATATTTTAGGATAGACTTTTTTTTATAAAAAAACAATTCTAATATTTAATTCAATATTTGTATGTTATAGTTGGCACATCACAATGCCTTCTACCCAGGTGACATCAAAACCTATGTTTAAGAAATCAGTTGTATCTCTTATATAGGATGGAAGATTCTGCACTAATGGTTGCAAAAAATGGTTAACATACACTGAGGCATTTTTGAAAAGACTATCACTAGTTGCCACTATCGGTCTTCTTGGTGATCTAGTCCTATTTTTGCGAATTTTTAACATAAAATAGAACAGAGGTATTTCGAGTTCAGCTTGTTTTAGGAAAATGAATTTGTCCCAATTCAGCAGTTCAGCATTTCCTAATTTGTCCAATTGCTTATAATTGTAAGGAACCACAATACTGAGCCTTCGTCGTTCCAGATAGTCTGGAAACTACAGTCCCAAGAAGCCATCTGAGTAGAGGCTCATTGGATAAAAGACAGTGATGCACGATGAGTTGCATGCACAATTCCTATTTCGTTTCAGGAAGTACGGTGATCCGTGTTCACATATCGTTTACCAAAGATTCCTCCTGCTGGAAGGAGAGATATTTGTTTGAAGGCAGTGGTTGCTTCAATCTGTGCCTACGTGTTTTTCTCCTCAACCTGCTGGAAGGAAGGGGGAAAGTTGGCAGGGTGGTCTGCTTTCTTTGAGCGGAGACTTCTGTGTTTCAGGAACCGTGGAGAGCTCTAGAACTGAATAGGGGCTGCTTCAGTCCGCTGTTCTTTGGATTCATTTTCCTGCAAAGAGTGTGCAGGAAAAGAAGTAGCTTTGTTCCACTTCAAGAGAAATGGATCCTTTTGTCGAAATTGGGAAATGAAACCTTCTGAGATACATTACTTCCAGCTCCTCGACCACCCAGCTACAAGGGTGTTGAGTATGTGGAAGTTTAAGGTGAAGTAAAACAACTTCCGGGTAGGAAGTATTGTGATATGGATTTTCCCACTTTGTTTTTTTTTGTTTTCCTTTAATTTTCATTCCACAAAATTTTGCTTTTGCCATTTCTGTGAGATTACCGCCTATTGGATTGGCTTTTATAGGTGGACGAGAAGATTAGGAGGGTTACAAAACATTGACTATGAACTAAGGATTACTTGATGCTTTGAAGAAGTTCCTCATTGGTGTCTTTCAGTTCTTGGAGTAGTAACTTTGTACCACCTATCAGAAGGAGATGAAAAGACAAAGCTAAGTCAAATGATATCGAGAAGCGTTGTTTAGAAAAGAATGAAACGATAAAAAGGTATTGTATATAGTTAATAAGAAATATTAAGTACTTACCACTGAGTGAGGTTAAAACTCGAACCTGAAAACGAAAAGAGATAACAAACGATAAATCAGATGATGTAGTAGAGCATAACAATTTAAGAATAGTAAAAGTATGCATATTAAGACTAGTACTTACCAGAGAGGAGAACTAACGCTCTGAATCTGCGAAAGGAAAGGGAAAGAAAATAAATAGGTTAACATTAGACAATTCACCATTAGAAAAAAGACAATGTTCCAGTGCATTAAGTATATTCAAATAAAATTATCCAGAGAGGCTAAGCACCATAAGAGAAGTAAGTGAAGCCAAATCACTAGAACACTATTGGGCCCATTATGATGTCGGGTGGATTTCCCCCACCAGGCTGGAGGTAGCGACCACCGGCCTGGCGGGGTCAATCCAAAAGACATCATATCCAGAATTCCCCCCGCCATAATAGAATGGCGGGGGGTACCACAGCGGACGGAAAGACCGTCGGACGCTTTTCCGCCCCGTTCGCCTTGGGGCCGGGGCGGAAAAGGATTAATATGGTGGCGGTGTCTATGAGAAATCGCCAGCCATATTAGGATGCCCTTCCTGACATGCTCTTCTGTGGTGGCAATGCCGCCATGGAAAGGCATGCGGAGGCACCCTGTGGGGGCCCATTGCGTGCACCCTGGGAGTCCGGGGGGTGGGGGATGGAGGGTGCACATGGGGGGTACCCCCCGCATTTCAAAGAGTAACACGGCAGACACTGCACGGTGCCTGTCATGTTGTGCTTTGAAATGCACAACTTGCATTTTTACCATTGCGGCGGTCTGCGCTTTCTGCACCGCCCGCCGCAATGGTAAAAACACAGGATGTGCCCGCCTGTGTGGAGGGCGCATCCTAATGCTCAAGGCCGGACCACGCTCCTATGGCGGGCAGTCCTGTTTTGCACGAGGATGGCGGGCGGGCAAAGTCCGCCCGCCATCCTAATGGGGACCTTAGACTTGACAGTTAAGTTTAAATAACTAAAAAGAGTGATTTTGTGTTAATAGGTGAATTCCACTAACTTCTAGACTAAATCCATGTGTTGAGTAATGGCCTATCATTTATACCCTCAAGTAAACCAGACGTGGGTCAGACAAAATTGGAGATCGTTCAACTATTTAGAAAAATGCAAGTCAAGTCTTTCTTTGGAGCCAGACCCAGCGCACAAGTACGGAACTACTCTGAAAGAAAAGTTGACTTTTTTTCCACCCACATCAAGCACTCCAATTAAACTATTAACGTTTGAAAAGAATGTTATGCGAGACCTTGAGGCTCTTGACCATAAAAGGCACTACATCAAGTGGAACATGACCACTTATGAACAACCAAGAGATTACAATCAAGCCCGCAGATAAAAGCGGTGCAATCGTTGTCACGGAAAGAACCAAATATGAGTCTGAAATTATCCACCAACTGTCCAACCAAGACCACCACAGAAAATTGAGGGAAGACTTAATCTCAGTTGTGCAACACAAACTCACCAAACTGATGCAGAGAGGAGAAGAACAAGGATGGCTAACCAACAAGAAGCCAAATACCTGTATAATGATAATCTGAGGAAACCCCTGATGTACGTCCTTCCAAAGATACACAAGGACCTAACCAATCCACCTGGAAGACCAATAACTTCGGGAGTCAGCTCTATCTTGGAAAGACCAGCCCAATACATTGACATGTTCTTAAAACAACTAGTGCACACAACCACCAGTTTCTTCAAAGATACCATGCAAACTATCACAATACTGGAAGGACACCCCTTTGACAAAGAAACAGAATATCTAGTGATTTTAAACATAGTCAGTCTATACAATAACATTCCACAAGATGCTGGACTGGAAGCACTGCAATACTTTCTTGATAAACGTATTCACCCACACAATGTACCTACAGAATTCTTTGTAGAAATGGCAGAGATTTGTCTGAAATGTAGCTTCTTTTATTTCCTTCATACAAAAGGGACCGCAATGAGATGGCCCTTTGCATTCGAACTGGCAGTGATGTTCATGGCTATGTTTGAGGAAAAATGGGTTTTCAATAACAACCCATATGAAGGGCATATAAAGATATGGCGACGATACATAGACGATGTGTTCATGCTCTGGAGGGGACCGTCTGAAACCCTACACGAATTTCATGAGTGGTTGAACCAGAGAAATCCAGATATCCAATTTTCTATCAACTAGAGCCAGAAAGAAATACATTTTTTAGATGTCACTGTAAAAAACAACAAAGCAACAATATATACCACCTTATATTCCAAAGAAACAGACAGAAGCACGTTCCTACATTTTTCAAGTTTTCACTAAAGAAACTTACGAGAAAATTTCCCATATAGCCAGTTCCTAGGAATCAGAAAAACTGCACCAAGAAAGAGGATTACCTTAACAATGCCATTATTCTAATGGAAAAACTACTTCAAAGGAACTACCCAGGAAACTGCTCAAAAGATCCCTTAAGCAGGCTTGGTACACCCCGAGAGAAATGCTACCCTAAAGAACAAAAAGATTTTCCGCTGGTTTGTGTAACCACCTTTTCAGGGATCACCAATGAAGTCAAAAAAATTATTAAGAGTAATTGGAATACTGTGAAAGGGCTAGCAGAATTCAAAGAGGCACCAGTATTTGCCTTAAAGAGGAACAGGAACGTCAAAGATAAACTGGTACGTGCCAATACCAATCAGAAAAGACCAAAAGTTTCAATACAAACAATGCTAGCTTTACCACCCATTAAAGGACACCGACGATGTGGGAATTGCATCCTGTGGGAAAGTACCATCGAAGGTGAGAAATTTGAATACAGAGGCAACAATATAGTACACGAAGAATTCACAAACTGCAATGCAACAATTGTAATCTATTTTGTAGTATGCCCATGTCAAATGGCATATGTAGGAAAAATTACCCAAGCTGGTCCAACACTGCGAAGATAAAGGACATGAATCCAAAGATTTAAAGTGGACAGTCCTCAAACACGTGACAGGAAGATGCTCGGACTTCCTATTATCAAGCTTAGAAGCAAAAATCATTCTACGTTTGGGGACAACTGATTATGGACTCATTTAGATGAGTGAAATAATGCACTGTACATGAACACACAGTTTACACCCTGTGTAACACAGTACTGATTCCATATAGTTACCACACCACAGAGACACCCTTAGCACACTCCTCATAAACTGTAACGACATTAGTGTTCCATACAAGGAGTACCCAAGAAGCAATGTGCTTAAAGGAAAACCAAATCGGTAATGCCGCAGTGAGCGCTCTTGTATATCCCAAGAAATTTGATGTCCCAAAATTACAGCAAAAAATGTGATATATGTCTGTTTCCCATTCCAATAGTACTTCTCATTAAATTTGTCAACATGTTATTCAAATCACTATGACAACCGTTGGACTCAAAAAGCAACAGGAAGTCAAGCAAGGCCAGGCCGTCAACATCATCGGAGGAGACCCGCCCCCACGTCATGACGCATGCATCTTGTTACACATAAATAACGCAGTGGAAGAAGGGAGTTTGGAAAAGGCACCGGTAATAAATTAAAAGAACGAGAAGCAACAGCTCACTAAGACGGAGAGGGAGAAGTCTTCTAGGAAAGCTGATAGGAAGCGGCAACTACGCAGAGCCCTCCAAGAGCGAGGTACAAATACGAGCGCACCGGACGGGGTAGTACAAGTAAGGAGCAGACACTGAAGGGTGCAAACGATTGAAAGCATGCTTCATGCATAGAGCAGTTTCAGCAGCATGCTTACGTCCTCATCAACCTTAGGCATGATTAAGTACTACGCAGGTGCCTGCCCACAAGCTGTTTACCTATAAAACACTGATCCAGCGCTCCTAATGAAAAACTGTCTCACAAACACTACTCATCTCCACAATACTCACCATTAATCATGAATCACTACTAAGGCCCATAAACTAACAAGACAATTTTGAGCGACTGAATCATGTGACCTAATTAAAACACTCTATTCATAAATTATTTACAAAATTATATACAACTGCAGTTTATCATTTCTTACCATTGTTTTTTTTTGATCATATGACATTTAATTAAGTCACTATGGCGAATGGATCTAATAATGATAACTAGACCATGAATAAACAAGACCAGCTTGTCGTTTCAAAAATCTAATTTTATTAGCGTTATTTATTCTAAGAAAGAGCATTTTTTTTTCAAAATCATTATTTTATTAGCAAATTGAAAGCATCATTCAAGGAAAGGCTTATTAGAGGGAAACATCCTTAACAACGCTGGCTTTACCCCGCGCTGCTATTACGACGCTGCCTTTACAACGCAAGCCGTTACGACGACTTGCGCTGGAGGGCGCTATTGGATAGGGAATAGTTAATTTTCTATTCCAACACCTTCCCTACTGTAATGTGGGCTGGAGTTGGAATAGAAAATTAAACTATTCCACTATCCAGCCCTTACAGCGCAAGTCGTTATAACGACTTGCGTTGTAAAAACAGCATTGTAACGGCACGAGGTGTAAAAGCCCGCGTTGTAATGCCGTACATCCCTTATTAGACTGACATATTAAAGGTAAATCAATTAGCATGAACTAAAGTAAAATATAAGATTCCATTCCCTAAGTTCTATCACCCTGTCTAAAAACTCTCTTCACCTAAAGAAAATTCAATAAAGACTGCTGTCCTTACATGCGCCAAAGAGTCCAACGGCACGTCACGCTCATCAGGAATCGGAAAGCAAGGAGAGATTCCCTCCTCCCCGTGGGCTTCACTTTAGCCCTATTGTCTCTTTCTTGGATGACATTTGGCTTCCTCAGAAATGATACTTTCTCATTCGAGTACTGTCTCTTCACTTCCTAACCTTGGCAGACAAACGCAAATCCTGTCCTTGGGCCTTTACTCCGAGAGCACATTTTATTCAAACAAAGTCATTTATTCAGCAAATATTTCCGTTATACAATACAAGGCTCCACTCTGGACAAGATTTCTTTCACGTCTGCTTCTCTGTCAGCCATACTTTTCTCGAGCCACTTTTTAGGCCTCACTTTAGAATCTATTAATAAACAAACACAAGACATCAATTAATTAAAGAATTAAGACCCCTTCTGTTACCCGCCCCCCCTTCTAATTATTAACCAAGTTAATTATGTTACCTAGCCAAAGCACATATAGCAGCATTTATATTAACCTTCTTCAATTGGGCCGTAAAGATCCTCCACAAGCTCTTGCCACAGAAATGACATAACATTTATATAAGCACACAGAATAGCACATGTCATTAATTAAACAGCCGCATTTAATACTGAGAAAGACAATAGACAAGGTTAGTTTATTTTTTTTTTAACACACTTGCGAATGCAACAAAGACCATAAAAGTTTGTCCCACATGTTTTCTGTGTAAATGTATTTTAAAAATTAACGTTGATTAATAAATTCAACGCACACTTTTTAATACGATTAGTTTTATTATGGAAGTTTAACTTCGCGAGTATGAATACAAATTCATTCAATAACTCGCTCCATCAACTCCCTCATCTGGTGATTTCATATTCACCAAACCACACCCAAAAATGTTAGCAAAATGTTATCTTCATGAACACGTTTTGAACTTTCACTGTATTAATATTTCTAAACCTTTGATTCAGCAGTCTGTTTGCAACTCTCATATTGGGCTCTATGAAACTCTTCCAATTCTAATTCCTTCCCTTGTTCTTTTCTGAGCTTATAAATTCTTTTCTTTTCCCTCACACATTTCTTTCTTTTGTGTATCATGCAACTAATTTTAGCAAAAGTGTCACTATAACTATAACCATTACAGGATAAAGTATTTTACCAATGATTAAACCACCAATCTCATGAAACCAGTTTCTGATTGCTGCAAATCTTTTACTCAAACGTTCTGAAAAACTATCCTCTTCTAAGGATTCTATCTCTGAATGTAATTCAGTAATATTTCTGATAAACATCTCTATGTTCTGGATCTTATCTGGAAAAATGTACAGCAATGCTGGACCTGTAAAATTCCACAAACTCCTCCCTCTTTTGCAAGCAGAATGTCTAGAGCAAGAAGGTTCTGCATAACCATTGAGCGCATGGCAATGAGCTCAGTATCAACTAGTTGAAAACCACTTACAGTATCTGTTGACAATCTGTCCACAATTGTAGACACTTTTCTGATTTTTTTTGCATTCAGGGTTATTCCCACCATAGGTATAATTGCACCAAATATATCTCACAGAATTTCTGAAAAACGTTCCCTCCTGAACCTATTCAGGTGTTTGCCAATTTCAAATGAGCCTTCTGAATTTCTATCTATGTGAAAAATCTTTGGAAAAACTAAACCAATATAACAGGTCCCATACCAGTGGTCGGGAAGACTGAAGTAAGCTTTGTTCCCACAAACAAAATAAATTCCAGGAAAAATTGGATCTTCACCTCCTTTAAATCCCCACCCTCCTAAGATACGATAGGTATCTTCACATTGACTAGCACCCACAAAATTATTATGGAATTGAGTGTTATCTCTCCTCATGCACAGTTTTCCACTAACAGGTTTATCTATGCGTATAGCAACATTTTCATTTCTACCGTTAGGCTTTTCATCCTCACTCTGCCAAAACTTAGATTTAGTTTGTTTCAGCATCTCGTTTCTTTTATAAATCGCTATTCTCTCTTCAACTATGTTTAAGACTGCTGTCCTTACGTGCGCCAAAGAGTCCAACGGCACGTCACGCTCATCAGGAATCGGAAAGCAAGGAGAGATTCCCTCCTCCCCGTGGGCTTCACTTTAGCCCTATTGTCTCTTTCTTGGATGACATTTGGCTTCCTCAGAAATGATACTTTCTCATTCGAGTACTGTCTCTTCACTTCCTAACCTTGGCAGACAAACGCAAATCCTGTCCTTGGGCCTTTACTCCGAGAGCACATTTTATTCAAACAAAGTCATTTATTCAGCAAATATTTCCGTTATACAATACAAGGCTCCACTCTGGACAAGATTTCTTTCACGTCTGCTTCTCTGTCAGCCATACTTTTCTCGAGCCACTTTTTAGGCCTCACTTTAGAATCTATTATTAAACAAACACAAGACATCAATTAATTAAAGAATTAATACCCCTTCTGTTACCCGCCCCCCCTTCTAATTATTAACCGAGTTAATTATGTTACCTAGCCAAAGCACATATAGCAGCATTTATATTAATCTTCTTCAATTGGGCCGTAAAGATCCTCCACGAGCTTTTGCCACAGAAATGACATAACATTTACATAAACACACAGAATAGCACATGTCATTAATTAAACAGCCGCATTTAGGGGCCGATTATGATTGCGGACGGACTTGCGTCCGTCCGCGATCATTGAGGAGGAGGGGACGTCCGCATGGGCTGCGGAGTCCTCTCCTGTGCGATTAGGATGTGACCGCCACCCTGGCGGTCACATCCTCTATTTTTAACATTGCCGCGGGTGCAGCTTCTAGCTGCACCCGCGCCAATGTTAAAAATGCACGCATTGCATTTGCATGCAGAAAGAGGCAGGCACCGCGCGGTGCCTGCCGCTTTCTGCATGCAAATGCAGGGGGGTACCATAGGTACCCCCCATGTGCACCCCCCACCCCCCCTTCACCTAGGGGGCCCGCAACGGGCCCCCTAGGTGAAGATCTGTATGCTTTTCCACGGCGGAAAACCTGCCGCGGAAAAGCACTTCTAAAATCCCATCCTGATATGGCGGACGGTGTCTGAGAGACACCGTCACCATATCAGAGCCTTTCCGCCGCGGTTGTAAGCCAGCCGCGGCGGAAAAGCTGCGGACGGAAACCAGGACCCACCAGCCATCCTAATGTGGCGGTGGGTCCTTGGTCAGTCCGCTGCGGTTTTTCCGCATCCTCGGGGCCGGCGGTGGCTTCCGCCGGCCCCGAGGATGCGGAAAAACCGCAATCCTAATGACCCCCTTAGTACTGACAAAGACAATAGACAAGGTTAGTTTATTTTTTTTTTCACACACTTGCGAATGCAACAAAGACCATAAAAGTTTGTCCCACATGTTTTCTGTGTAAATGTATTTTAAAAATTAACGTTGATTAATAAATTCAACGCACACTTTTTAATACGATTAGTTTTATTATGGAAGTTTAACTTCGCGAGTATGAATACAAATTCATTCAATAACTCGCTCCATCAACTCCCTCATCTGGTGATTTCATATTCACCAAACCACACCCAAAAATGTTAGCAAAATGTTATCTTCATGAACACGTTTTGAACTTTCACTGTATTAGTATTTCTAAACCTTTGATTCAGCAGTCTGTTTGCAACTCTCATATTGGGCTCTATGAAACTCTTCCAATTCTATTTCCTTCTCTTGTTCTTTTCTGAGCTTATAAATTCTTTTCTTTTCCCTCACACATTTCTTTCTTCTGTGTATCATGCAACTAATTTTTAGCAAAGGTGTCACTATAACTATAACTATTACAGGATAAAGTATTTTACCAATGATTAAACCACCAATCTCATGAAACCAGTTTCTGATTGCTGCAAATCTTTTACTCAAACGTTCTGAAAAACTATCCTCTTCTAAGGATTCTATCTCTGAATGTAATTCAGTAATATTTCTGATAAACATCTCTATGTTCTGGCTCTTATCTGGAAAAATGTACAGCAATGCTGGACCTGTAAAATTCCACAAACTCCTCCCTCTTTTACAAGCAGAATGTCTAGAGCAAGAAGGTTCTGCATAACCATTGAGCGCATGGCAATGAGCTCAGTATCAACTAGTTGAAAACCACTTGCAGTATCTGCTGACAATCTGTCCACAATTGTAGACACTTTTCTAATTTTTTTTGCATTCAGGGTTATTCCCACCATAGGTATAATTGCACCAAATATATCTCCCAGAATTTCTGAACAACTTTCCCTCCTGAACCTATTAAGGTGTTTGCCAATTTCAAATGAGCCTTCTGAATTTCTATCTATGTGAAAAATCTTTGGAAAAACTAAACCAATATAACAGGTCCCATACCAGTGGTCGGGAAGACTGAAGTAAGCTTTGTTCCCACAAACAAAATAAATTCCAGGAAAAATTGGATCTTCACCTCCTTTAAATCCCCACCCTCCTAAGATACGATAGGTATCTTCACATTGACTAGCACCGACAAAATAATTATGGAATTGAGTGTTATCTCTCCTCATGCACAGTTTTCCACTAACAGGTTTATCTATGCGTATAGCAACATTTTCATTTCTACCGTTAGGCTTTTCATCCTCACTCTGCCAAAACTTAGATTTAGTTTGTTTCAGCATCTCGTTTCTTTTATAAATCGCTCTTCTCTCTTCAACTATGTTTAAAAGAGACTTTTCTTCTGTTCTCAATTTGCATGTTAAATTGTTTCTAAAAGCGTACTCATATGTGAGTTCATTAGTCACTATAAAACATTCCCTCATCTGTTTAGCATGTTTCAGTTTATTTAAGCAATTGTCAATCTTTAAATTTGCAAAAATCTCATCATAATCAGAGTAATAATACTTCAGACGTCCATGTTTTATAAAAACAGACTAGCTATTACACTACAAGTAATGCCATAAGTGAGAGGAAGCATATTATATGTCACCCCTTCCAAAACAGAAGCAGGTAGTTTTACACAGATGTAGCAATCTTTCACATTCATCACCTTAACATATTCAGATAAAAGTATTACTAGAAAAATCACCAACAGATCTATCTTGGTGGATCTCTGGTTTGTGCTCAATGACTCTATTAATCTTACCTACTACATCATGAATAACTTGTTTAGCCTCAACTTTACTAGTCATATTAGCTTTATACATTTCTTTGTCAATTCCAAAAGGAAAAATGACAGCTAAAATTAGCCAAACCAAAATTATTAAAATTACACAAATAGAAGACATTTTGCAACATCTTCTTAAAATAGAGCATCTCGAATTATTGTTAGAATTAGGCATATTTTACTTGAGACAAAAGCCTTTCAGGAAAAACAAAAACAAAAAATTTAAAAATCACTAAATATACCCCCCCTTATTTACTTTTTTTTTTTAAATTAAAGAATCCTCTAACAGCTTTTTTTCGACCTTACGTCTTACATCAATGTGTTTTTCCAGCTAACACAATTTCTTCGACCTTGTGTCACCTAACACTATTTCTTCGACCTTATGTCACCTGCAACTTTCAACTTTAAATGAAAACAAAGTCAGTCATTGTCACTTGTGTCATCTATCTCTTCTTTCTACTACTGCTCACTTCCACTACTGGTGTAATAATTATAAAAGTCCACTCAGGTGACTTATATTTTTGATTAGGCTTTAACACTCTCTTTGCGCTACTGCTAATCACTTCTATTTTCTTTCCTGCTTGATTTTTCATGTCTAAATCAATTTTCTGACTTGAAATTTCATTAATCTGTTCTTTTGCATTATTCACTAATTTGAATTTCAGGCCCTCATTTTCATTTGGCCAATTATCTCCTTTTCTTGAGAGTTTCTTCTTTGGCTCAGTTTGATTGCACTCAACTCTCCAGGCTATTTTTCTTGATCTTCTCACATTGGATTCATCATCACTTTCATCTGTTTCACTCTCTGTGATATCAGCTTTAGATTCAGGCACTTCTTTACTCAGCAGTTTCACTCTGTTAGGAACATCATCCTTATAGCTGGTACTTGGTAATTCGAATAGGCGAAGAAATGAGAATGTGAGAGCCTGGTCGCGCTTCATAGATGACATTTTTTTCATCTGGAGTGGCGACCAGGGCTCTCTGGATGAATTTATCAAATGGATAAATCTAGCGGACGACCACATCAAATTCACTGCCAAGGCGAGTAATGTGCAAGTGGAGTTCCTGGATGTATGGGTAAGACACAATGGGGAGTGCCTATATGTGTCATTATATACTAAACCCACCGCAAAAAACACACTCCTGGACTATGGAAGTTACCACCCTCGCTGCCAACGTGATTCCATCCCCTTTAGCCAGTTCTTGAGAGTGAGAAGGAACTGCTCTCGGATGAGCGACTTCCTAGAACAATCTGACCTACTGAAAGTCAAACTCATGAAACGTGGGTACCCCCACCGTTTAATCAAGGAGTCCTTTAAGAGGGCCCGGTATTTTAACCGTGAAAGCATGTTCCAAACCCAAACAAAGGATGAATTAAACAGACTGGTTTGCATCACCAATCACTCTACGGTGAATGACAAAATCCGTCAAGCCATAAATTCGCAGTGGCACATCCTGAATGGCAATGAAGGAGAAGAAACTTTAACCAAACCCATCTTTGCTTTTCGGCGAAACAAGAACCTGAGAAACCATCTTGTACGAGGGGCAGTTCGGAGCCCAGTTGGACCTAAACAAACGGGCCTCTCGGGCCTTCCACCGGTAAGAGGCAACCACCGGTGTGGCAACTGTCACACATGTCCCAATGCCATTGTTGGCGAATCTCTTACCATTGGAAATCGCCAGATAAAATTAAACACCATGAGTAACTGCCGATCATCCAATATTATATATGTTATCATTTGCCCCTGTGGATTGCCGTATGTGGGCGAAACCGGCCGTGAATGCAGAATCAGAGTTGGCGAGCACAAGGGAAATATTCGGAATGAAAGGCGGGGAGCTCCCCTCGTTGCACACTGGCTGAATATGAAACATACTGAACATGATGTAAAATGGTCCATCCTAGAAAAGATTCGTGAAATTCCAGGCAAAAATACTACCTCCATCAGGAAAAAGAGGGAGGTTTTCTGGATTTTTTTATTAGATGCGGCTAATACTGGCCTAAACGAGGCATGCCCATGGGAAAATGCTATTTATTGAATACTTTCTGTACTCTGAGATGATGGTACCATGTAAATTAAAGGAAAATACGAAGTTGATTACTCCATCTCGTGTTTTGGTAAAAACCAGGAACCCAGTCCGGGTCTTTCCTTTTCCTTGAGCCAGTAGCTGCTGAGCACACCTGAAATGCATCAGGTGTTTGCAGTACTTTAAAAAGAGTGAAGCGGCGTGTTGAGCTGTCGCCCACCGGCTGCCGGATGCGGAGTCAAGGGGAATCTCCACAAGGATCGTCCGTGTGAGTACTTTGCTGGAAAATGTGCACCATCTAAGCTTTAGAAGCTTACTTGCATTTCGTGCCTAGGGTGCTGGTTGCATCTTTATATTTTAAAGAAAAGCACCAGCCACAGAGCCCACGCCGGGTCTTTATATTTCTTTGAGCACGGAAGACTTAAACAGTGCATGAAGCCGTCTGGCAACATGAGCAGATTCCGCGCTGTACATTTTGTTTAAAAACTTACTGCTGTAAAGTTTAAAACCTCACTGCTGGAACACACGTTTATCGCGCTGCCTATTGTGAAATCTTTAAACGATAGAGCTAATGCCGGGTTTGTTTGCACCTTCTATCTGGCAGATCCCGACGGTACTTATTGCTGAAAGCACCGCAAGACGAGACCCTTTATTTTGACTGCGGGGGCGTGCTGAGAGCTGATACTCGCCTGAACCCTAAACTCTGTGAAACAAAGCTGCTACGCGCTAATTTGTAACGCGATTAAGTAGGTATCCTATGCTGTGAACTGCCTGTGCCTTAAATTACTGTGGCGGAAAGAGGTGTTTTAAAACCCTGTTTTCCCTTTTTCCAGGCCGATTCAGTCTCCGGCCCCGAACCTACTACCACGCTGCTTTATTCGCATATTAGGACTCTTCTGTGCCTAGGTAAGACGTGACACTCGTGAATCTGTGAAAGAAGTGTGAAATTAAATCTTAGTTAGATTACTGAAACGCTACTGTTATTTATTGTTCAGGGTTCCAGGAAGGTTCCGAAACCCTGTTTGTTGTTTAAAGGTGGTGACCTGCCATCATTTCCCCTTGGGTGGACTGCTTAAGTGAATTCGGGCCTGAATACAAGGTAATACCCTTTCAAAACACGATCTTGATGGGGCTATTGAGCAATTTTAAATGACTGTCACTTAAAACTGGACTAGGAACCTGAATGTTTTTTAAAACTGCATTAGGAACCTGAATGTTTGGGTCCTCAAACGAGGGGTTAACCAATTATAATTACAATAGCGATTCTATTTAACCAAACAGATTTTTGGGACAAGGCCACCTTGGCGTATGATATGAAATAAATAGTGAAATGCAGATGTAAAAAATGGATAAATGCTTAGTGCACACAAGTACAGAAACAAAAGAGCCAGGATGTATGTGAGGGTCCACTGCAGGGGTCGTGAATGTACCTTTGACGCTAATGACTTGTTTTTTAATTTTTGCTTATTGTGTCACCCATTTTTTGAGCTCACCAAGACCCCCAACTAGTGATTAAATCACTGTGATAAATTACTATGTGATCAGTACATATGCATATAGGTCTACAGGAAAATCATTTGAGAGAAAAAACATGAGGATAGTAAATGATTATCTTTTTAAATTGTTTATGGAATGGGGGCGAAACACAATATTAAAATATGTGTTTTTTCTACAGAGTGCCTGGATATCAGAAGCGTTTGTGATACTGTTACCTACTACCCCCTCTCCTTCCCTTTCTTTTGCCCTGACGAAGGTGCGGCCAGTCTACGGGCCTGGCACCGAAACGCGCGTCGGCGTTGAAACAACTTGCCCTGAACCTTTAATCACCGATCTCCGGCCTATGGCTGAGAGGACATGTTCAGGATGTTCTCAGAGCATTATTCCTTAATTCCTGTCTGAGTTGAACGAATGAATTATGTATGAGAATGTTTGTTAGTGATTGATGAATGTGTTTGAGTTTGAATGCAGGAAGGCTGGTTGTTGATGGGGTGTTTTTTATCTTGTTATATTGAAATGTTTGAATAAATGAATATGTCTATATGCACTCTAAAACATGAAGTAAATAAAAATAAAAATGATATATTTTTTTATAAATTTGAATGTGTTCTTGTCTGAATCTAATGTGGCACTGATACATTGGTGAGCGCTAAATGGGTGACTATTGAAAAAAACTGGACTCTTGAAGAGCCTATTATTGATTGAAAACGGGGCAGATCTATCTTTTTCTTCGCCTATTCTGATTATTTCCCCTGCTGATCTGCCTCATATCCTACTCAGGGGGCCCCTTCCTTTGTGATATATTGGATACTTTTTCCCAGCCCTGTGCTGTGGGGTTTAGTGTGACTGTGCGTGCAGGGACCCTCATTCATTTGTTTGAAGCACTTCGTGCTTGGTGCATGTGTAGTGGTGTATGAGTGTGCACTAGCTGTGCGAATGTGAGTATAATTAAAAGTGAAGACCAATACGACACCTCTCTTGTCTATTCCCCAAAAGTAAAAAGCGGGGATCTAAAAAACCTAACTTTATCTGTAGGGCGTCCTCCATATATCATCTAAAAAATGGACAGTATAAAGTCCTTCGGTTTTTCTGACGAAGAGTTTGCAAAAATGATTGGTGCAGAGGGAACATCTAGTACTTTTGCTCCATCTAAAAGAATTGATGGTGAATGGGACAAACTCCTCAATCTAAAAAAGAAATCTATACGAACAGAAGCCCACGCTAAATACATGTTGGATTACTTAAAGGCAGGTACCATACCCATAGGCCTAAGGATCAGGAATATTCCTGGACTGTTTGTGGAACTCCGCCATTTTTTGGAAAAATGGGCATTAATCTCCAACAGATGTAGCAGAGATTATATGATGCTCATTGTTGAGACCGCACGTGAGGTTTTGGCCATGTTAGCTAAAGAAATCCAAGAACTAGAAGAAAAATTAAAAAAGGAAAATCCATCTGACCTTGGGAAAAAGATCCTTGAGGAAATAAACATCGAACTGGACTCCTTTTCTGACTATCTTTTAAAAAGAAAAGTTGAAAAGTTCAGAAAAGATGTTAGACTTTTTTCGCAAGAAAAAGCATACCCGTATTTGAACCCCCAATTCTATACCAATAATGGAGGGACCAATCAATATGGCAACCAGAGAGACACTAAGAGACGAATACAAACGTTCTCTAATTCAACCGACTCTGATGGCGATAATGAAATGAACAATGACCCAAACTACAACTATGGGTTTCAACAATATCCTGAACAGTTTGATAGATCCAATGGACAGGATCATTTTTTAGCCAATCGCCGAGGCAACCATCGTCCGAGAAAACGGACCCCTCCAGTACCCCAATTCCTGCAAGGCCAGGGACCTCCGCAGAGATACATTCAAACTCGACAAACACAGTATTGGAGGAGGTAAAAGAGATCCCGGTGTTCAATCTATCGGACTATGACATCTCTAAAGAATCATTATCATTACTAACTCATGGCCTATCATATGTCCCTTCCACTCAGGTGGATCGATTCGGGATATTCAGAGACTTACATGCGTTTTTTAGAAAGATACGCCTAAAAAAATTCTTTCTAACAAGACCTGATTGTGAGAACACAGACAATGTGTCGGGTTTTAAGCCACCCTCTAATTTCACTCCCAGTCTCGAGACTGTGGGACCTGAAGTAGGTGTTTTTGAGAAGGCGGTCATTCATAAACTTTTGAAAGCACTTAAATTTACTCCATCTCCCAAACATAATCTAACCATCAGGGAGAATATGGGCCTGAAGTCATTAAGGAATAACCAAGATCTAACGATCAAGCCGTGTGACAAAGGCGGAGGAATCGCGGTATTTAAAACCAGCGATTACATTGAAAAGATGGACAGTTTACTATCTTCTGATGCCCACTATAAGCGGATCTTGAGATGCCCTGAGGAGATTTTGAAGAGACAAATCTTAACGATTGTGACAGAAGCGGCAGATGAAGGTATAATCTGCACAAAAGAAGCAGAGTACCTTACCCCTACACACACAAGAATGCCAATCATCTACGGCCTTCCCAAAGTGCACAAAAGTCAAACGAACCCTCCAATGCGTCCAATTGTGTCTACCATTGGATCTGCTACAGAACCGCTGTCCAAATATATTGACAAGTTCTTGAAACCCCTAGTATGCAAATTGAAATCTTACATCAGGGACACGGGTGACTTTATTGGAAAAATGGAAAACTGTTTATTCGATCCAGACAAAGAACTTATGGTTACCATGGATGTGGAATCGTTATATTCTAATATTCCACAAGAAGGAGCTATTATGGTCCTAGAAGAACTGTTACTTAAAGAAGATGCCTTACCCAATGCCCAGCTCCTCATTGAATTTTCGAAAATTGTGATGAATGAAAACTATTTCGAATTCAACCAACAGTTCTACCACCAAGTAAAGGGGGTAAGCATGGGGGCCTCATGCGCACCGAGTATAGCTTGTCTATACATGGGCCATTTTGAAGACAAAAACATCTACAACGAAATGGCCCCATTTTCTGAGAATGTGAGAGCCTGGTCGCGCTTCATAGATGACATTTTTTTCATCTGGAGTGGCGACCAGGGCTCTCTGGATGAATTTATCAAATGGATAAATCTAGCGGACGACCACATCAAATTCACTGCCAAGGCGAGTAATGTGCAAGTGGAGTTCCTGGATGTATGGGTAAGACACAATGGGGAGTGCCTATATGTGTCATTATATACTAAACCCACCGCAAAAAACACACTCCTGGACTATGGAAGTTACCACCCTCGCTGCCAACGTGATTCCATCCCCTTTAGCCAGTTCTTGAGAGTGAGAAGGAACTGCTCTCGGATGAGCGACTTCCTAGAACAATCTGACCTACTGAAAGTCAAACTCATGAAACGTGGGTACCCCCACCGTTTAATCAAGGAGTCCTTTAAGAGGGCCCGGTATTTTAACCGTGAAAGCATGTTCCAAACCCAAACAAAGGATGAATTAAACAGACTGGTTTGCATCACCAATCACTCTACGGTGAATGACAAAATCCGTCAAGCCATAAATTCGCAGTGGCACATCCTGAATGGCAATGAAGGAGAAGAAACTTTAACCAAACCCATCTTTGCTTTTCGGCGAAACAAGAACCTGAGAAACCATCTTGTACGAGGGGCAGTTCGGAGCCCAGTTGGACCTAAACAAACGGGCCTCTCGGGCCTTCCACCGGTAAGAGGCAACCACCGGTGTGGCAACTGTCACACATGTCCCAATGCCATTGTTGGCGAATCTCTTACCATTGGAAATCGCCAGATAAAATTAAACACCATGAGTAACTGCCGATCATCCAATATTATATATGTTATCATTTGCCCCTGTGGATTGCCGTATGTGGGCGAAACCGGCCGTGAATGCAGAATCAGAGTTGGCGAGCACAAGGGAAATATTCGGAATGAAAGGCGGGGAGCTCCCCTCGTTGCACACTGGCTGAATATGAAACATACTGAACATGATGTAAAATGGTCCATCCTAGAAAAGATTCGTGAAATTCCAGGCAAAAATACTACCTCCATCAGGAAAAAGAGGGAGGTTTTCTGGATTTTTTTATTAGATGCGGCTAATACTGGCCTAAACGAGGCATGCCCATGGGAAAATGCTATTTATTGAATACTTTCTGTACTCTGAGATGATGGTACCATGTAAATTAAAGGAAAATACGAAGTTGATTACTCCATCTCGTGTTTTGGTAAAAACCAGGAACCCAGTCCGGGTCTTTCCTTTTCCTTGAGCCAGTAGCTGCTGAGCACACCTGAAATGCATCAGGTGTTTGCAGTACTTTAAAAAGAGTGAAGCGGCGTGTTGAGCTGTCGCCCACCGGCTGCCGGATGCGGAGTCAAGGGGAATCTCCACAAGGATCGTCCGTGTGAGTACTTTGCTGGAAAATGTGCACCATCTAAGCTTTAGAAGCTTACTTGCATTTCGTGCCTAGGGTGCTGGTTGCATCTTTATATTTTAAAGAAAAGCACCAGCCACAGAGCCCACGCCGGGTCTTTATATTTCTTTGAGCACGGAAGACTTAAACAGTGCATGAAGCCGTCTGGCAACATGAGCAGATTCCGCGCTGTACATTTTGTTTAAAAACTTACTGCTGTAAAGTTTAAAACCTCACTGCTGGAACACACGTTTATCGCGCTGCCTATTGTGAAATCTTTAAACGATAGAGCTAATGCCGGGTTTGTTTGCACCTTCTATCTGGCAGATCCCGACGGTACTTATTGCTGAAAGCACCGCAAGACAAGACCCTTTATTTTGACTGCGGGGGCGTGCTGAGAGCTGATACTCGCCTGAACCCTAAACTCTGTGAAACAAAGCTGCTACGCGCTAATTTGTAACGCGATTAAGTAGGTATCCTATGCTGTGAACTGCCTGTGCCTTAAATTACTGTGGCGGAAAGAGGTGTTTTAAAACCCTGTTTTCCCTTTTTCCAGGCCGATTCAGTCTCCGGCCCCGAACCTACTACCACGCTGCTTTATTCGCATATTAGGACTCTTCTGTGCCTAGGTAAGACGTGACACTCGTGAATCTGTGAAAGAAGTGTGAAATTAAGTCTTAGTTAGATTACTGAAACGCTACTGTTATTTATTGTTCAGGGTTCCAGGAAGGTTCCGAAACCCTGTTTGTTGTTTAAAGGTGGTGACCTGCCATCATTTCCCCTTGGGTGGACTGCTTAAGTGAATTCGGGCCTGAATACAAGGTAATACCCTTTCAAAACACGATCTTGATGGGGCTATTGAGCAATTTTAAATGACTGTCACTTAAAACTGGACTAGGAACCTGAATGTTTTTTAAAACTGCATTAGGAACCTGAATGTTTGGGTCCTCAAACGAGGGGTTAACCAATTATAATTACAATAGCGATTCTATTTAACCAAACAGATTTTTGGGACAAGGCCACCTTGGCGTATGATATGAAATAAATAGTGAAATGCAGATGTAAAAAATGGATAAATGCTTAGTGCACACAAGTACAGAAACAAAAGAGCCAGGATGTATGTGAGGGTCCACTGCAGGGGTCGTGAATGTACCTTTGACGCTAATGACTTGTTTTTTAATTTTTGCTTATTGTGTCACCCATTTTTTGAGCTCACCAAGACCCCCAACTAGTGATTAAATCACTGTGATAAATTACTATGTGATCAGTACATATGCATATAGGTCTACAGGAAAATCATTTGAGAGAAAAAACATGAGGATAGTAAATGATTATCTTTTTAAATTGTTTATGGAATGGGGGCGAAACACAATATTAAAATATGTGTTTTTTCTACAGAGTGCCTGGATATCAGAAGCGTTTGTGATACTGTTACCTACTACCCCCTCTCCTTCCCTTTCTTTTGCCCTGACGAAGGTGCGGCCAGTCTACGGGCCTGGCACCGAAACGCGCGTCGGCGTTGAAACAACTTGCCCTGAACCTTTAATCACCGATCTCCGGCCTATGGCTGAGAGGACATGTTCAGGATGTTCTCAGAGCATTATTCCTTAATTCCTGTCTGAGTTGAACGAATGAATTATGTATGAGAATGTTTGTTAGTGATTGATGAATGTGTTTGAGTTTGAATGCAGGAAGGCTGGTTGTTGATGGGGTGTTTTTTATCTTGTTATATTGAAATGTTTGAATAAATGAATATGTCTATATGCACTCTAAAACATGAAGTAAATAAAAATAAAAATGATATATTTTTTTATAAATTTGAATGTGTTCTTGTCTGAATCTAATGTGGCACTGATACATTGGTGAGCGCTAAATGGGTGACTATTGAAAAAAACTGGACTCTTGAAGAGCCTATTATTGATTGAAAACGGGGCAGATCTATCTTTTTCTTCGCCTATTCTGATTATTTCCCCTGCTGATCTGCCTCATATCCTACTCAGGGGGCCCCTTCCTTTGTGATATATTGGGTACTTGGTAATTCGTCTTCTTCTTCTTCTTCTTCAATTACCTCCAATCCACCAGTTTCAGAATTTTTGTTCCTTCTTCCAGAGCTTCCAATCCGCTTTTCAATACTCTCCTGATTTTGATTCCCTTCTTGATCAGACTCTTTTTCTGCTTCTTTTTCTAGCAGATCTTCTTCATTTTCAGAGTCTACTATCACAATGTCTAGATCTTTTTCATTCAATGCCTCATTCGCATTTGAATCCTCCAGATGTCGACTTTCTTGTCGATCTTCAGGATCTGGATTTCCTTCAGGTTCCTCTTCAGAATCTGAATCAGTTGTTGTATCACCTTCTTCGCAAGGAATCTCAGGTGGTGGTACTTGCATGAATCCACCTTTTCAGACCTCTACACTTTACTGCATTTGTTGTGACAAGAATCACCTGTCTTGCTTTCTGCCACCTGGGTACCAAACAATTTCTCCTTTGATGAACCTTTGTCCTCACCCAATCTCCTGGCAAAAGTTCATAAGCCTGTTCTTTTTCCTTTGTAAGTACTTCAGTTCCTACCTGATGGAACACAGAAGTCACTATATCAGAAAGGTTCTTACAATAGTCCATAATTGCACTATCATTTATACTGAGTACTTTATCAACTGGAACAAATGCTTGTCTCATTACTCTGCCCATGAGAATCTCAAGTGGGATTAGACCTGTTTTTCTATCTGGAGTACTTCTCAAAGACATTAAGACAAGTGGAAGTGCATTAGTCCACTTCATTCCTGTAGCCAAGCACATTTTTGCAAGCCTAATCTTGATTGTACCATTGACTTGCTCAACAACACCTGATGCTTCTTGTCTGTAAGCACAGTGTAGCTTTTGTTTTATACCGAGTGCTTCACAAATCATCTGTAACAATCTGTTTTTCAAAATGTGTGCCGCGATCAGTTTCGACCATCACCGGAAATCCATACCTAGGTATGATTTCTCTCAAAAGTAATTTTGCCACAGTAACTGAATCATTATGACGAGTCGGGAACGCTTCCACCCATCTCGAAAACAGACAGATTATCACTAAGACATATCTCAATCTCTTATGTGGAGGCATATCAATGAACTCCATCTGCAACCTGGTAAAAGGACCACCCTCCCGTCCTATGGTTCCCAAGCTTACAACTGTTTTTCTGTTTGGATTGATATGCTGGCAGATCAAGCATCTTTGGCAAAAGTACTCTGCAATTATCCTGAGTTTTGGATTATACCATGTCTGTCTAAACAACCTAATCATTGAATCTCTTCCCAAATGTCCTGGACCATGATACATTCGGGCCATGTCAGCAATCATGCAATTTGGCATAACTGGTCTGTCATCTTTGTAAACCCCAATTTCATCTTCCTCTCGCTGTCTACAACCTGCTTTTAACCATGAGTCTTTTTCCTCATCATCTGCCTCATCTTGTAAATCTTTCACTCCTTGCCATGTCTCAAATACAGATGTTAGCATAAGTGAGTTCAAAACATGTTCATTGTTTTTTTCCCGATTAATGGACATATTGTTTTTCGCACAAAATGTAGCAATTTCATCAGCATATGCATTTCCCTTGGTCATATAATCATTTCCCTTTTGGTGTGCTGTACATTTCACTACAGCAATTTTCTCTGGCAGCTGAATGCCATCGAACAGCCTTTTGATCAATTTTGCATTTCTGATAGGAGTTCCCGCAGAAGTTAAATAACCTCTTTGTGACCAATGCTGGCCATAGTCATGGACTAAGCCATACCCATACTGACTATCAGTCCCTATGGTAATTTTCAATCCAGTTGCTTTTTCACATGCACGAATCAAAGCAATCATTTCTGCTATTAGAGCTGAACGAATTCCTTTGAGACAGGAAGCTTCAACCACATCTGCAACCGTACAGACAGAATATGCTGCACTCAGAATGCCCTCATCCGTCCTCATGCATGAGCCATCAACAAAATAAACAAAATCTGATTCTGACAACGGGACATCTTTAATGTCCTGCCTAGGTTTGGTACAATATTCTAAAACATCCAGACATTCATGGTCAATATCATTCTCATTTCTGATCTCTGTCACAGTACCATCAGGCAATAATGTGGAAGGATTTAATTTCACACATCTTGCAATAGATACATTATCTGATCCCAGAATAATTTTTTCATATTTTGTCATTCTGTTACTCGTTAAACGTTGAGTTTTGCTTCTGGTAAGAAGAAATTCAACTGAATGGGGAACATATACTTTTACAGGAAACCCCATTACCCCACTTGTTGCAGCCACTGCTTTTAAGCAACCTGGTAATGCTTTTGCAACAGGGTCAAGAACTGCCGAGAAATAAGCAATTGGCTTTCTCAGTTTCCCATGTCTTTAAATCAAAACTGACAACGCACATCCTTCCCTTTCACTGCAATACAGCTCAAATTCCTATCATAGTCCGGCATTCCCAATGCTGGAGCTTCACACAAACTTCTTTTTAACTGCTCAAAAGCCTCTAACTCAGTTTCTGTTAGGGTAATCGGGTCTTTTATGTCTGCTTTTGTCAGTCTCTGCAATGGTTTTGCAATTACTGAAAAGACACTAATCCATTGACGACAATAACCTACCATTCCTAGAAACAATCTGACCTGTCTCTGTGTTTCTGGAGGTTGCATTGCTTGGATCATTTTTATTCTGTCAATTGTCACTTGTCTAATTCCTTTTGCAATCCTGTGACCAAGATATTTTACTTCCTGTTTACAAAACTGTAATTTTGCAGAAGACACTTTATGTCCCTCATCTGCCGAATGATTCAAAAGAGTAATGGTATCTGTCACACAGTTGTCTCGTGTTTTTGCAGCAACAAGGAGATCATCAATGTATTGCACTAATGTCGATTTTCCAGGCAAATCTAGATTTTCCAAGGATTTCTTTAGCAACTGATTAAAAATAGATGGACTTTCTGTATACCCTTGAGGGATATGACACCATGCTAGAATACGTTCTTGGAATCTGAACGCAAAAATTTGTTGGCTCTCTGGATGCAATGGAACAGTAAAGAATGCATTGCAAAGATCTATAACTGTATACCATTCTGCATCATGCGGAATCTGATAAAGAATTACCCCTGGGTTTGGTACGACTGGGCAACATGGGACAACTATTTGATTAACCTTTCTCAGGTCCTGAACAATTCTGAAAGTTCCATTTGGCTTTTTGATTCCCATAATTGGTGAATTACATGAACTGCTCTCAATTTATTTTAAAACACCTTGCTTTATGAATTTTTCAATTACAGGTATGACACCTTCAATAACTTCAGCTTTCATTTTATACTGAGGAATGTTTGAATAATTTGCTCCTTGTCTCACTGTTATTTTAACTGGGTCTACATGTTCCATTAAACCCATTTCATCTCCAGATAAATCCCAAATCTTTGTATTGACTGTCTCTTTTAATTCATCAGGTAAATCATTTTTGTCAAAAGCAGGAAATAATTTACTTTCTTCTGCTTCAACCATTAACATTGTTAATTTATAAAGGCTATCCTCTTCTTCTGGAGTTTGAAGCTCAATTCCATCAGGTGAGCAATATATTTTACAGTTCATCTTACAAAGGATGTCCCTCCCTAACAAGTTTTACAGGACTGCTATCACAGACTACAAATCTATGTTTGTCCTTAAATTTACCAATTTCAACTTTAACTGGTTCTGTTAAATCTGTTTTAATCTGTTTCATGAGCTACGCCAACTACTTGGATGGTGTCACCAGAGAGAGGTAGGTTTTCTATTTCCACTGATCTAACAGTAGAACGGGTAGAACCTGTGTCCACTAGAAAAGTGATTTCTACATCATTCACTTTACCATTGTTATGATTAAGTCCTCAGGATCGGTTTCTTGTTTGGTATGCCCACCTCTAGATCAAATCAACACCTGAATTGCCGTAATGGCACAGAGCATTGACAAGATCAAGCGAGGGGAAAAATGAACAGATCAGGGAAGGAAAGGAAGGGGACAGCAGGGAGGGAGATCTGAAAGACATAAACAGAGCACACGCATAAGACTATGATTGCATTGCTTAGAACCAACAAGACATGTGAAACAACCGTAAAGGAGTTATACCTGTAAAAAGAAAGATTAAACCTTGTAGATGTGTAGAGGTATCAGGCAGCGTAGGGGTTGATACGGTGTAACTACAGTAACACAAAAGGCATGTAACCGTGATATAACAATTGTCTATACCATACAGTGGAATATATATATATCCTGATTCACATGTATAGGAACCTACCTAAGTATCCCTCAACTAAGCATCATAGGGGAAGAGTGTAAACCATACACCTCCATAACCCCTGTTAAAATAGAAGAGGTACATACAACAGTTAACACCTATGTACATTGCAATACACGGTGCCACTTATAGATGATAACTCCAGTTCAAAACGAAATTAAGCATAAGAATACCCCTGGAACTCTTGGCAATTCCAAGCACCCAAATAATGCCTCTTAGATGGGTATGGGGGCTTTGTCCAAAGTTACATTGAGAACAACCTCAATAGTTTATGAGCGTTCTAAATGCTGTAAATATATCGCAGTGCAAACACCGTTGGCCGAAAATGCCAACCGAGCCAAATCCTGTTAATTACTAGTCACCAAAACCAGTACCACGATAACAGCCGTTTCCGCGGATCTTAAAGTACTTAATCACCCTGAACACAGCGATCCTGCTGTAAAGCGCTGTGGTGCCAGGCACCCTTACCGCACCAGGAAACTACGAGTCTTCAAACACCAACACTAGGGTCACCGAAAGGAATTCCCGACACCGCTCCCCAGCCGCAGTCCTCCTTAAATGTTATCTTGTGAGAACGCGGCCCGCCACGAAGGATCACGGGAATTGTAGTTCCGGCCCAGGGCATGCCAGGAAACGTAGTTCGTTTACATCGCGATCGTGACAACCATTTACAAATGGACCAGACTGATCTACCTCAATAGTGGCTCAGAGCACACACTCTTCCTCCTCTCTAAGGCACCGTCATAAGTAATCCTCAGATTCGCTTCCATCATTTTCTTTCAACCAATATTGTTGAGAAACATTTGACACATTCACTCTTGGCGATCTGTTTACCTGTTCACCTCCGCAGAATCCTGTTTCTGTATTGTATCTCTGCGCATTAACACAATTTGGAAGTGGCGGTTGTGGAATCTGACTCTGCTGATTCACTACCTGTCGCTGCTGATTTATTTCATTTAACTGTCGCTGTAGCTGTTGCTGCTGATTTATCTCATTCTGCATCTGTGGATTTAATGATGTATTTTTAAAATTTCTGGGCAGATTCTTACACTCACGCTTCCAGTGTCCAATTTCGCCGCAATTAAACATGGGAGTTTCTGCTTTAATTCTTCAATGTTACCCATTCATTTTGGCTTATTAAAATTACGCTTAAATTTCCCTTGATTCTGGTGAACATTTTTGTTTTTTAAAGTTGCAATTTGTTGTTCAGCCACTTTTACCTGTGCCCACATAGCTTTTTCTTTCAGCTTCTTTTGTTTAGCATCTATCTCATCACTGCAGTATTTTGCTTTTCTCAGGATGTCATCAACTGTGAGTGATTGCCAACCAACTATTCCTGATCTAATCATCTCACAAATTTCAGGTCTCAAGCCATAAAGGAATATGTATATAAAATGGCTCATATCCTTCTCGCTCAGCTTCTCATAACCACTGTATTGTTTAAATACCAGCAGTAGTCTTTCATAGAATGAATGTACTGATTCTTTTGGTTCCTGATTTGTTCTGTCAATTTTAACCCAATCTACTTCTTTTGGGGGAATCTTGTTTTTCAACCACACAATCACTTTATCATACAAATTTCTAACATCAGGTGAAGGTGCACCTGTTACTTTATCTCGGGCAGGTTCTTCGTTGGGCCACTCTATAGAAATGTTACATCCTGTCCAAAGATCTGAAGGAAAGACAATGTCAAAGAATCCATCAAAATCAATCCACAGAACTTTTGAGACCTTAACAAATCTCTCTACCTGACGATACCATTCAACAGGTTTTTCTCTCAGTCTGGAAAAATCATTTGTAAACAGCAAAATGTCCTGCCTTGTCCAAGGTACATGAACATACCCTCCGCCAGCTATTTCTCTCATAGGAAACTCTGTTGCTATTTCCCCTATTTCTCTTTTGTCTTCCTCTCTTTTCTTTGTCCATTTCACTCTCCATTTGCTTAATTCACCTAATCTATTTAGAAACACTATTAATTCTTTTATATGAATTATCCTTCCTGTGGTGTACATGTTTTCAATATCTTTTTCAAAGAAATTCACTCTGTAATGTTTCTGCAAATTTTTCTGTCTACTCAAATCTATTTCTAATTCAGCAGCCATTTCCTCTAACTGATCATATTTGGTTTTCGTTTTCCATTGTATGCTTTTGCAAATGAACAACAATTCATCATCCTGATACAACTTTAGACTGTCAGGTCCAATTGTGCCAATAATCAATTCCTCCAAATCCGCTTTCAATTTAGCAACATCGAGTAATTTAAATTCTGGGGGCTGTGGAGTCTGTGTTAAATCTATTTTATTTATGCTCCTTTCCGGAGTTCCAGAATCAGACCCTGCAACAGATGGAGATTGACCATTTAAAAAACTTTGATTAAAAGTTAAGTCTGGCATCTTTTCCTCACGTTGAATTTCTGTTAAATCTGAATAAAATTTTTCAGACACTTTCTGAATTTCTGCATTTAAAGGGACAGTCAGAGCTGAATGTCTCATTTCTTTCTGATCAAAAACTGGAACAACAGGTCCAATTGTTACTGGTACCGTTACTGCTTCCATGCCTTTAGTTAACTGCTGTATTAATTCTTCCTTTGATCTTAAATAATCTGAAATATCTGGTATATCCTCTGATCTTTCTGTTCTCTTTTCATTTCTTGGGATTTCATTTCTCCGAACTGGAGTTTCAATATAATTTCTACTTTCTCCAGATGTGCTAGAATTAGTTCTGGTTTCTACTCTCTCAGGAGATTTTGCATTACTTTGATTTAATCTATGTGAAGACTCATCATTAATTTCTCTAGGAGGAGCACTTGGAGAAGTTCCTTGAGGAATTCTCGGGGTTGACCATGAACAAACTGGTTGATAAGGTGGTGGTCGTTTTGACTTTGTAATGTAAATCTCTTCTAAAACTGGATCTTCTAGTTCACTATCTTCACCAATATTATTTTTCTTTGCAGAATTCTTTTGACCTGTTTCCTCACTAAATCTTGCTGGGTAAAAACCATTTCACATTTCTGCTCGTCTCCAATGACACATTCTATCTTCATTAGTTTCTCGATTAATGTCTAATCTAGTGCCTCTTGTTACACCTCTGTTTTCACTTTCCAATTCTAACATCTCATCTTCCCATTCAGCTAAAGCCTCAAATTGTGTAGGTCTAGGTTTTGGCACAAGAGCCATAATTTTTTCTTTCAAGTTTTTCAACACCTTAATGTTAAATGACCCATCTTCCGGCCATGCCAGAACATCATCTTTTGCAGTATATTCCATTCAATTTTCCATCCAAAGGCAAGAATGATAACCATATTCACCTTCCATATAGGTTGCAGGTGTTCTGTACTTATGAAGTAATCTTCCACCTCGCGTTTCAATTTTCTTGTCACTTTTGAAAATATTTTTCAATTTCTGAAACCATGAAGGCTTCTTTTCCTCTTTCATGTAATAATAATCCATGTTTTTAAACAATTCCGCTTACTGCGAAAAGATCGTAAATATTTCCTTGTTGTTCCGCTACTCTAGCCAATCCGTGCGCGAAACTCACCAACAAGCCAATCAGGTTAAGTCACGTCACTATTCTGTTCAGCCAATGGGACTATTGAATTTCAGAATGAGCCAATCAGGTACAATTTTGCCTAGTCACATGAGCCAATCAGTGCGCGAATACTGTGACGTATGCTAGCCAATCACAGCGCGAACCTAATGACGTATGCTGCCGCTGCAGCTTCGCTGTCCTCGCTCTGCTCTGACACTAACACCTCCTTTACAAAATATTTTCACAGCGCCATTTTTAAAAAACTGTCAATGAAATTCAGTTAGTAACTTCACAAAAACAAACCATTTGTCTGTTTCGCTAAAATAAAGAGATAGCTTTTTCAATCATTCAAGTATTCTTTCACGTGAAATAGACAACGCTATTTTCACAGAATATTTAAATGTATTGATAAAAACAAGTAGCCTTTTTCTACCCTTCTAGCACATGCAAGCATACAGAAAGAATCCCTAACCATTAATACATGAAATGTTTGGTAGGACTTTAACCCGCCAATAAAAATCCTCACTTGTCAGTAAAAATAGACAACACTTCCTTACCCTTCACTCAAGCTTGGATAAATTCTACTACTCTTTTCACAGTGAGTTTTAAAACAGGACACATGTCCCTATACTCAAAAGCTACAATTTCATAGACAATCCTCACTATACATTTTACCTAACATACCTAAGATCCCTAAACTTTTGCTGTACTTCCACAACACTAGTGATATATGACAATACCACTATTTTGAAACAGAACAAATGCACTGTGTAACTTCACCTGTTACACTACTTCTGCCGGCAAACCAGGAATTTTCACAATGCTGGAAAAAACCTTTTGACTACATATAACAACTGAACAAGCTTAACATGTTTTAGTCATGAATCCTATGTATCTACCATGTAGCATGTCAGTTACCATAGTAACCATCCACTGCTACCAAGTAATTGATCCAGCGCTCCTAATGAAAAACTGTTTCACGAACACTACTCATCTCCACAATACTCACCATTAATCATGAATCACTACTAAGGCCCATAAACTAACAAGACAATTTTGAGCGACTGAATCATGTGACCTAATTAATTCATACATTATTTACAAAGTTATATACAACTGCAGTTTATCATTTCTTACCATTGTTTTTTTTATCATATGACATTTAATTAAGTCACTAAGGCGAATTGATCTAATAATGATAACTAGACCTTGAATAAACAAGACCAGCTTGTCGTTTCAAAAATCTAATTTTATTAGCTTTATTTATTCAAAGAAAGAGCATTTTTATTCAAAATCATTATTTTATTAGCAAATTGAAAGCATCATTCATGGAAAGGCTTATTAGACTGACATATTAAAGGTAAATCAATTAGCATGAACTAAAGTAAAATATAAGATTCCATTCCCTAAGTTCTGTCACCCTGTCTACAAACTCTCTTCACCAAAAGAAAATTAATTAAAGACTGCTGTCCTTACGTGCGCCAAAGAGTCCAACGGCACGTCACGCTCATCAGGAATCGGAAAGCGAGGAGAGATTCCCTCCTCCCCGTGGGCCAGGTTTTATACCTTTCTAACTAGCTAAAGTAACTATATTCCGCATACTTTTCTAAAAAAACTAACTTTTCATTGGCTGAGCCGTGTCAGTCCATTAGGTCATTTCTTACATCTTGTCCAAGTCCAGGCTTCACTTTAGCCCTATTGTCTCTTTCTTCGATGACATTTGACTTCTTCAGAAATGATACTTTCTCGTTCGAGTACTGTCTTTTCACTTCCTAACCTTGGCAGACAAACGCAAATCCTGTCCTTGGGCCTTTACTCCGAGAGCACATTTTATTCAAACAAAGTCATTTATTCAGCAAATATTTCCGTTATACAATACAAGGCTCCACTCTGGACAAGATTTCTTTCATGTCTGCTTCTCTGTCAGCCATACTTTTCTCGAGCCACTTTTTAGGCCTCACTTTAGAATCTATTATTAAACAAACACAAGACATGAATTACTTAAAGAATTAAGACCCATTCTGTTACCCGCCCCCCTTCTAATCATTAACCGAGTTAATTATGTTACCTAGCCAAAGCACATATAGCAGCATTTATATTAACCTTCTTCTTTTGGGCCATAAAGATCCTCCACGAGCTTTTGCCACAGAAATGACCTAACATTTACATAAGCACACAGAATAGCACATGTCATTAATTAAACAGCCGCATTTAATACTGACAAAGACAATAGACAAGGTTAGTTTATAATTTTTTTCACACACTTGCGAATGCAACAAAGAGCATAAAAGTTAGTCCCACATGTTTTTCTGTGTAAATGTATTTTAAAAACTAATGTTGATTAATAGATTCAACGCGCACTTTTTAATACGATTAGTTTTATTATGGAAGTTTAACTTCGCGAGTATGAACAAAAATTAATTCAATAACTCGCTCCATCAACACCAAAGGAAGGGTTTCAGGTTAACCCCTTATCAAACTATCAGGGAGCTAACATTCTATAGAATGAACCTTCAGCACTAGCCCCCGCCCACCGCACAAACTACAATGCACATGCATGAAACATCACTATTTGCTGATGAGTCCGCTGTTGTTCACAATAAAACACACCACTACAGAAGGCAATAATTCATTCCCATCGTGAACTATGTAGCCAATATCTCCATCCCTGTAAGCCCTAGGTATTTCAAAGGGAAAATCGAGGCGTCATGCCCCCAACAACCCCCGTGGAAGGTACACCTCCATGCTGGTTCCTCTCCTTTGTATAAGAAACACTAGGCCTATGAAAATGTACCCAGGGTGTGTAACAAAAACACACAAACAGTAACAGTACCTCACCCAAAACTAGCAGCACATCCCACTAACCCTGTCCATTATACATTTGAAAGTGTACCACAAGAACATCAATCCCCCTGAAGAAGACCTTCCCCTAAATACATACCCAGGTACAACCGAGAAGGTCGAAACGTGTTGGTGCAATTACAGAGGTCAAGATTATTCTTGAATAAATAATTGGAGCATACAAGGCGCCATCAGTTAAACACAATTAAAGTGGCTTACACAGAAATCTCTTTAATCTCACTCTGACTCCCACACGACCACACTGGAAAACCATAGGAGGACTCAATTGCATTAGGCCCCATTATTAACATTTACGTTGGACACTTCAATCGCAATATAAGAAGACATACCTCACTGCCCAGGAAATGTTCCCTGTATAAATATTATTGCACTCTCCTTGCTTTGATCATTATTTCATTCTCTGCTGTTATGTTCGCCATTTATTTGTGCCACTATGGTACTTGTAAATATGAATGTTCTGTCAATATGTGAATGTTCTGCCAATTGAAATGTTATACTGAACTGTATGGTATTGTTACTGTTTTAAGAAATATGTGATCAAATCTACAATATATACATATGACAGAGAGAAACACCCGGCTTAGGAGTATTCGTTTTTCTTTCGTTGACAATGAAAGTTGGGTATCTCTTAGAAAATCAGATAGGGAAATGGTAATTTCTTTAAAAACTAAAACATTAAATAAGGAGAGATTATTAATTTAAGCAAAGTAGAGGGACTTTAGCAGCCTTCCACTTTTCAAATAATTTTGAATCCATTGTCGGGAGGCACACCCTTACAGTATACTACTTGTAACTGAAACATTACACAATGAGTAGGGGGTGTGGAGCACTTCAAACTTCCTGAACCTCACCCATCCATTCTTCCTAGAAATAGTGCTGTGACTTCAAAGGCCTCATCTCAGGGTTTTTTGAGGTACTGATCATAGAATCACAATTTGAAGATTACCTTACAGGATAGGAGGCAACCCCAGAGTGGCTGTAAAGGACTATTTATGTCACAGAGCAGGTTAACACTAACCTGATCAGCCGGATACAGCGGGAGCGATGTGCAATGCTAGCTTTCCTTTCCCCCTAAATGGAACCACATGTGAATACTAGAACACTCATCAGGTAACACCACAATCTTGGAAGGAGAAAAAGGGACAAAGGAAACAAAAACGTTTCAGCAGTCAATAATGTCAGATGCGCACTGATGAGGAGTAGTGCCGACCTCTCTCTTTTGCGGTAACTTAGTGTCTCCTGTATAACAATAAAACATATCATACATATATACCCACTCAAATGCCAGCAGACTCTATCAATGTGAGATGTGTTGTGATTCACTTACAAGCTGCTGCATTATGTTATGTTATGTTATGTTATGTGGTTTTTATTAGGCGCGCAAATGCTCCAGCTAAGGAGCGTCTTGGCGCCAGACAAGGCAGCTACACAACACAACTAAATAAAACAGCACAGAACACACAAACTAAGGAAATAAAAATGTTTTTAAGGCGCGACGAAAAGAGAGCACATCGCTCATGGCGCGAATTGCCGGGGGCAAGGAGTTCCACAGAGCAGCGGCCCGCACTCGGAATGAGCGACCACCGGCCCTGCTTCGCTTAAAGCGCGGGACCACAGCCAAATCGAGATCTGACGATCTTAAGGGTCGTGCCGGAATGTAATTGGCCATGAGTGTCGTGAGGATCATTGCAGGGGACCCCTTCAAGATCTTATGGGCGACGCAGAGGACCTTAAACTGAATCCGCTGCGCCACAGGGAGCCAGTGCAATGCTCGAATGGTGCTGGAGGTGGGACAGAATCTAGGAAGACCCACCACCGCTCTCGCAGCAGCATTCTGGATCCGCTGCAGGCGCCCTATCTCAGCTACATTCAGTCCGGCCAACAAAGAGCTAGCATAATCCAATCTAGATATGACGGTAGCTTGGATCATGAGTTGCCGGGTGGGGGCATCAAAGAACTTTAGCACCGGACGGAGCCCACGCAAGATGCCGAAGCAGCAAGCAGCCGTGCGTTTAGTGTGGCATGCAAACGTAAGGGAAGGGTCCAACCAGACCCCGAGGTTTTTAAGCTCGGCGACTGGGATGGGAGCGGAACCCAACTCCTCCGGCCACCATCTCTCTCCCCACAGTTCCGGTCGCCTACCAAATACCATCACCTCGGTCTTACTAGCGTTTAGCTGGAGACAATTAAGCGTCATCCACCTAGCGACCGCCCTCAGTCCTTGTTGAAACCTAGGAGCGTCGACCTCCGCATCCCCGCTGATCGTGACCGCTAGCTGGGTGTCATCGGCATATGATACCATGGTCATACCCCATAGTTTGACAACCTCAGCTAGCGGCCTTACGTACAGGTTGAACAGCGTAGGACTCAGCGAGGAGCCTTGGGGGACGCCCAGGTTCAACGGGTGGAATTTAGACTGACTAAGTCACTCAAAAACAAAAGGCACAAAAGGTTAAAAGAAAGAAAGAAAAAAGAAACCAAGAAGGATTCATATCACTTCAATTATCAGTGATAGCGGATTATTACTCCATTATATTCAATTCACCAGTCAGCCATCAGATAATTGGAGAATTATCTGTTACCAGATCGTCCACTGGAATGAACTTAGTTTCTCAGGCTAAGTATCTATGTATCGCCAATTTAGTCGACGAATGAAGACAACTCATTTATCTAATCCGAGCCTCCCAACAGCTCTAGGGCTTATTACGTCTGTCTGAGTATTGCTTGACTCTGATGCTCCCGGTATTCATAATGCGCTCCTGCGCGTTAATAATTAACATCCAAACGCTGTGTGCATCTCCCAGAAAAGAATCTAACTATCACAGCAGTAAAAAGAAATGCAGACGCCTCCCGTAATTAATTTTTTTTTCTTGTTTTCTAAGGCCGTATCTATCTAGCCTCTCTGGAGTGTAATACACTCGTTGGAGATATTTGAAATGGATCAGTCTGTGCCTACCATTTAAAGAGAGTTTCCTGGTACTCGCACAGCAGTATGCCCACATACCGTCATCTATTGTGATCTGTAGGTCAATCTGCCAGGCTATCCTCGCTTTCGAGTACGGCTGCTCCCCATGTGATCTGTTACATCTGTATAGGTTTGTGACCAATTTTCGGGAGGAGGGAGTTTTGATAACATAGGTAAGTTCCGGCACCTCCGGCAGTTCCGCCAGGTCGGGCCCAAGAGGTCCAGTAATGCGCTGTGAACTCTATGATATAGAAATCGATGTAGTAATGAGGCCTCTCCCATGTTTTCACTGTGCCCTCTGAGAACAAGTCTCCCGCAGTGTGGATGCCCATCGTGCGCAATGCTTGTATTACTCCCTTTTCCGCCATCGGAGACAGCCACAATGTCCAGTCGATAGACATTAGATGGGAATACAGTAACACTCTGTTTTGTGCCTGCAGGCGTGCATGCCATGCATTATTGGTAGTCGTGATCAAGTCCAAAATGCCAATTCTTCGGTCCACCGGCCGGAAGACCGTGGCAGGAAGCGGAGTTGGATCCGCAAAGAGTCGTTCCAAACGAACATGCGGCATCATCGCATGCCCGTGGATCCATGTATGCAAGTGGGCTGCTTGTGCTACTCTGTAGTATCGTTCCATTTTTGGAGCGCCCAGGCCTCCCAACTCAAGCACGGAAGGGTAAGAGTGGTCCATTTCACTCTGGGTTGTTTACCCCCCCAAGCTAGTTTGGTCAGTAGCTGCGTTAGGTGTTTGGAGAAGGACTTGGACAGCACAATCTGTATGTTGTTAAATAGGAATAAGAATCTGGGCAGTACCACCATTTTCATAATTGCCACACGTCCCATCAAGGACAACGGCATTTTGCACCACGCCTCAACATCGTCTTCCAGTTTGCTGTACACAACTCCATAGTTTTCGCGTACAAGAATTTCCGGATCAGTATGAAGCATGACTCCGAGATATCTGACTTGTTCAGTTGTCCATTGTAGCGGGTATTCCATGTCAAATTGTGTTGTCTTTGGGGTCAGTGGGAAAGCCACAGATTTAGACCAGTTTATGCTGAGACCAGAAAGCGTGCCAAAGCGCACTACCTCTCTCAGTACAGCAGGCAGGTTCGTCTCTGGTTCACGGACATACAGTAAAGTGTCATCCGCGTATGTGGATATGACAATTTTGTACGTTGGGAAGTTTATCCCTTTGTGACTGTGATACTCCCTGAGGGCGCATGCCAGCGGTTCAGCCACCGGCCCCTAGAGTAGTGGTGAGAGTGGGCAGCCCTGCCTAGTGCCCCTGCTAATCACAAAGGGGTCCGAGACTCGGTCCCCTATGCGAAGTCAAGCCGTAGGGTGGTGATATAGCGCCCCTATCATTTGCAAGAACGGCTCACCTAGTCCCATTCTACACAGGACTCACAGCATAAAGGGCCACTCCACTGAGTCGAAGGCCTTTTCCATGTCCAGGAAGATAGCTATGGCCTTCGTGTCCTGCCTGACATGTTGCATAGTACCCAATACAGTTCTGAATTTATAGGTGAGATTCCTGCTGGAACAAATCCGGATGGTTCCGGGGCTACCAACGCTGGGGCCAGCAGCACCAGTCATGTGGCCAGAACCTTGGCATACAGCTTGGCATCGACATTCAGTAAGGACAGCGGCCTGTAGGAGCCACATGCATTCGGGGGTTTGCCTGGTTTAAGAATAGTCACAATCAACGCTTCCCTCATGGAACGCGGCATACTGCATTCAATGCAGACGTCATCAAATAGTGTGGATCAGTGTGTAATCAGCTTGTCTAAGAACGTTTTATAAAAACTCACAGTGAGCCCATCTGCCCCCGGGGCACTGTCCGAGCGCATCCCCGCCAGAGCCTCCTCAATCTCATCCTTGTGTATGGGTTGCATCAGGAACTCCCGGTCGGAATTCTTTAGAAAAGGTAACTGTATATGACCCAGATAGTCATCAATATCATCTTCTATGTTCTCTGTTCTAGAGGCGTAAAGCCCTGAATAGTAAGTCCTAAACTCGTCTACTATCTCAGATTCCTCCGTGAGGAGCATACCTGCTGCCGACTCCAGCTCCGATATCACCTGAGTGCGTCTGGTGTTTTTCAGCATCCGGGCTAGGAGGGCGCCAGGACCTTCCCCCTCACTGTAGGTCCGGGCTGTCGCATACTTCTCCATGTGTTGGACTTCCCTATCTGCTTCCTCATTATATTCTACTATGAGAGACTTAATGTCTTCTTTCACGTTGGCGTCCAGTCCGCCCAGTTGGCGCTTCTCCAACTCAGCCAGCTGTTCCTCTAAATATTGTAGTCTATGGCGTATGAACTTGAGTACCCTTGAATGTTTTGACATAGCTATGCCTCGGATATACACCATGAAGGCCTCCCATACTGTTTGAAAGCTGTCAACCGACCCTATGTTAGTGTCAAAATACTTCTCTATCTCCTCAGCTAGCTCGCCCTAAATTGGTCATCTAGTAAGGAGTACGGGGGAAATCGCCATGTGAAAGGTGGAATTCTTTTTGTTGGTGTCTCCAGAACCAGAAGCAGTGGTGAGTGATCAGAGAGGGTGCGCGCCAGCACCGCACAGGACCTGACGCCTCCCATAACTGAGGAGGACCCCAACCAATAGTCAATTCTGGCATGTATATCGTGAAAAATGCGGAATAATGTGTCTACCCCCCCCGCGTTGTATTCCTTCTCATCCACACATCCACTAGGTCTAGTGTGATGAGCTCAGTTTGAATCTTTTGTGCTGCAGCCGAGGGTCTACGCGGTGGGCCTGTTGACCTGTCTAGCTCTGGGTCCAGCACCAGGTTTAAGTCCCCACCCCAAAGCATTTGTGCATTGGAATGTGCTCAGCAGTGCTGAGCTAAGGTATTGTAAAAATCTGGGGAGTCGTAGTTGGGACCGTACACATTAACCACAATCTCTTCCTTGTGCATCTTGATATTAAATATCGGCCCTCCGGGTCTGCCCTCAGCAAAGACAATATTATTTTTGATTTAGGATTCACCCACGTCAAAACTCCCCTGGAATGTGTTGTGATCCCTGCAACCGTAATGTTACCCACCAGCCCTCTACTGAGAAGCATTTTACTTGTGAGCGGGAGGTGCGTTTCCTGAATGAGTGCCAAGTCCACTCCGTGTCACTGCAAATAGTTCATGACCTTTCTGAGTTTGCGATAATCATTTAGACCCCTCACATTCCATGTCAGAGCCCAAAGTGTCCCCGCCTCCCCCTCTGGGGTTACACCGTTTGCACTAGACATCTTAGCAGTGGGGTAAATCGGTGAATGTCAGCAGATATCTCAAGGCTAGCGTAGACAACATGAGCAGGCAGAGCATATAACATTGTACCCAAATCTCCCCCAACCCCTCCAACCCCCTCCCACAGCAGACCCCCCCCCCAACTTGGCCTTGCAGATCCCCATCCAACTCTTCCCGTCCCAAAACCAAATCACCCAACTTGGTGATTGGAACATCAACAGTGCATTGCGCTTGGGGACCAAGGTCGCCTGACAGCCTATAACCCTCAATGTTCTCAAAGTGCTTTGTCAGGCCCCCGCCCGCCCCGCCGTGCACCGAATACGGTATGTTCAGAGCTACTTCATATTTCCACCTTCTATCCAGTAAGGTCGCCTTCTCCTCCTCCCTCCTCCACTGTCTCTGTTTACCGCCCTGTAACAACTCAGTTACACATTGTGCAGGCTTGACCGTTTCAATTTTACCATGACTACCAGGCAGATATTAGGACCAATACCACCTCCCTTTACTCCTGTCTCTACTTATCTACCAGTAGTTTTCCAACAGTGGAGCGGGACATATCCTCTCTGCAGGACGGAATGTTCAAGTAGCCGGAGAACCTCCGCACCCAGTCCGGCCTACTGTAAAGTTCAGAGTTATTGTTCATTCCTGCTCGTCTAGATGACTATTTTCACCATCCTCCGGCGTTTCCGTGTTACCTTGTCTCTGCTCTCTCGACCATCCCTTCATTACTTTCAGCAGTTCTTTTGGGTCCGTGAATATATGCGAGTGTACCTTTCTGTTGACACGCAGTTTGGCAGGGTACAGCATCGCGTAATCCATTCCCAGCTCCCTGAGGCGTTTCTTATGTGGGATGAAGCGTTTGCGCGCTTCTTGCACTTTAGCAGTGAAGTCCGGGTATATTGATATTGCCGACCCTTCATATTGGAGCGCCGATTTGGTTCTAGCCAGCCTGAGGGCAGTGTCTCTGTCGCGGTAGTTGAGCAGTTTAGCAATGATTGGGTGGGGAGGCACCCCCGGTCGCGGCCGCGGGCCCCGTGTTCGATGCACCCGTTCCACCACGAACATTGCTGAGAACACCCCCTCTCCCAGGAGGGTGGTGATAAGCTTCTCGACAAATAGTTCCATTGTGCCAGTTTACGTGTTCTCCAGCAGGCCCGTTATGCGAAGGTTACTACCTCGTGAACGTGCTTCTAAATCCTCCGTCTTGTCTTGGAGGGACCCCATCAGGCTATCCACTATCTTGTGCGCCGTGTCTAACTCAGTCTGCGCCTCTTTGACTTCCATTATTCTTCTCTCCGCCATGTCGTGTTTCTCGGCATGCTTGTCTAGGCGTTCAGCCATGCGGTCCATCCTGTACGTCATGGCGTCCATTTTGGTGCCTAGTGCAGAGATACTGGACTGAAGACTCTGTTCCATAGAGCGCAGCATGCTCTTGATATCGGAGTCAGCCACCTGTTCTTCCTCCGGCTGCGTGACTGCCCCGTGTTCCTACGGGGGGCTTTGCAGCTGCAATCTTCTCTGCGCAAAGGGAAGCCTACTTTGCGTCTTGTCCCCTTTGCCCATCGCAATGGCCGGACCGCCACCCAACTGCGGGAACTCTCGTGGCTTTCCTCGCCAGGGAGACCGTTCCGCGTCTCATCAACCCACCGCAGGACAGGCCGCTACACCACTCCCAGGCGCAGGGTCCCAACTATCGCTATCAACCTGGTGTCAGGTGTCTTCCTCTCACAGCACTGCAATAAAGTTCCAGCCCGGCCCGGCTCTATGCGACCAATGTGGGCGAACTCTGCACTCCACCAGGGCCCCGTCGCAGCTCCCAACTTCTCTATTGTAGGCCTCCAATCGTGTCCTCACTCCAGGAACCCGGCTCCCGGCCTCACTGACACCAGCACTACTACTGTGCCGATCTCCTCCACTACAAATGGCGTCTCCTGGCAGCGTGCCGCCTCTTCCACCTCGCAGGGTCTCAGGTGCACGGTTGAAGGAGTAATCTTCCCTCTCGAAGTAGCAGCGTCAGCCCTCAACCTTCCGTCTCCGCCGAGGAGGTCCCGGTCCGAGCTTCCGGGTTTTCCCCCTCCGGCCTCCGAGGCGACCGCACTTCACGTATCAGCACGGCCGTGCACGTCGCCCGGGCTATTGTCCCGCTGGGGACCGCGGCTTTGCGGCCTGTCAGCGTGCAGATCTTCACCGCTCCACGTTCGTGCCCCGAGGTGTCGTAGCTTCGCAGTTTTAGGGTCGCCAGAGACCCAGCAAAATCCGCCGTCTGTGGACGGAGTGTGGGACCCAAATTGTTGCTCTGAGATAGGATAATGATAGGTTAGGATAATGATATTTAGAGGTGCACGGCGGAGCCTCGGGTTTAAGCGGCCATCTTAGCTGCCGGCAAGCTCCGCCCCGCCTCCGTAATGATTCTTACAGGAAGCGCTAATTAACACAAATGTCATCCAGCGCTCCAGCGTGAAGAGGATACAAACTTCGTAAATGCTTCCGAAGTAACTCAGGCTTGAGGAAAGCGTCTTTCAGCTCCCGAGCTTACAGTTTACAAAAGAAAATCGCAAATGCCTCTCAGGTTCCCTGGAAAACTGGAGGCAGGTGTCCTTTAGCTCATGAGCTGAATGGGTGTCTCTGGAAACTTGCGTGCAGGACGCACTAAAGGCGGTTAAGGAAGCAAAAGCACGAAGCTCTTTGTGACAACCCTGGAAGAATACAGTTCCATGAGGCAACCCAAGAGAGATCACAATCATTTCCTGGACAAAGTCGGAATGCTCTCACGATTCAGGTGACAAGCGCCGGCTGCAATGGCTGAAAGGAATATGTAGCCAGGAAAAGAGAGATAAAAACAGGACTACTTCACCCCTGAGGATTATGGGAGATGTAGTGCACCCTTTCAGACATCTTTCACTCCTACCTGGCCCTTAATCTATGATTGGTCGTGACAATTAAGATGTTGTTGACAATTTTGTGAAACCTATCCAGCTCCATGAGTTTTTGCAAACCTTGGCAGAAGGGGCTAGTTCCAGTGAAGCTCTCAGCCTCCTCTAAAACAAGACAGGTCTAATTCTTGCTTTGTCTAGTCAGTAGTAGACAAAGCAAGAATTAGATCCCCTCCCCATGTCAAGGTTCAATGGGTGTAGCAGGAGGATGACTGGCAGCATAACTAGATTTCTCTGGAACTTATTATCAGTTTGGTTAGACCAGCAATGTTTTTAAAACCTCACTGCCTTTAAATCATAGAGTTGTAGCACAGGGGTTACTGGTTTAGTGAATGATGCACACTGTTCTTTCAGTATAACACCCACAATTTGCTTAAGTTGGGGTGAGGGTTTTTATATGTGTGGTTTCAATAACCTTGGAGCAAAAGCAAGCCTTTAAAGCGTGATCTTGAGAAGGGAATCCCCCCTCTCACAGTTATATACACTTTAGGGCGTGTAGACACATAGACTACACTACACAACCCCTATTTTAACCTACACATATTTTATTGTCCTGAAGAAAGCCAGATTAGTAATAAGGCACTGGCTGAAACACGTTGACACTCTTAGGACGTAGGAGGTCGTAACCCGCCTCTAACGTCCCACAGCCTTATTTTTAACCGCTGAGGGAGGCCCTTTTAATAAAGTATCCTCACCCCAGGGACCATCCGCCAAGCCGTTTTAACCTCACATATCTGAACACCTTACACCGCACACACAGTGACATACCTGCTCCGCTGTAATCAGGCGTCGAAGCACACCCGGGACACGCTAGGTGTCACTGGGTGGGCCCGATGATGAAGCATGCCACCAACTAGGTTGGTGGGTGAGGGCTTTCTAAAGACACCCAACAGGTGCCACCGCCAATTGGCAAACCGATACTGAGTCGCTATGACAATTACAATATTAATGTCAGACTAACCCCATCTTTAGCTAGTCTCCTTTTGATTTACTTAAACGGAGATAATACACAGGGATATTTGCTTATCTATTTATCAACCGAACCCCCTTCGGGTAATTATCTGTGAATATTCCTGGCAAATAAATGGTATCACGAAAAAATTGGTGCTACAAATATGATAATCACCAGTAGCATCAAAGCATATAGTAAACATAAATGCTTTCTTTTAAGATAGCTGAGATCTAGAATTCAGGGCTCTATAGTAAATACTATAGGAGAATAGATTTGCTCTTGAAAAGACTGTGTCCTCTACAATGTTGAAAATCTTTGTGAACAGGAATGAAAGCAAACAAAGGACCTGCTCATCTCCGCATTACTGAACCCCAAGGGATATCATCGTTGAGGCCATTCGTGTGTGTGGAAAGGCGATATATCCACCTTTGTTCCTTTTCGAAAATGCTGCCTTCATTAATGGGATTTAGTTGTTCTATTATTACCCATCTGAGATCATTTGGAGAGTGGCCACGTTCAAGGAAGTGTGCAGTTAACTTTGTTGTACTCCTGCCACATCTCACATTGCTTCGGTGTTCCTCAATGCGCGTTTTTATCTTCCTAGTGGTCTATCCCATGTATCTGAGACCGCAGGGGCAAGTAATCAAGTAGATGACATTACTTAAATTGCAATTAGTGTGTCCTCTAAGATGCCATTCTTTTCCTTCTTCTAAGTTTAGAACTTTAGTTGTTGTCGTAAGGTGGCAGACACTACATTCCCCACATGGAAAATGGCCCATTACAGGGGGAAGGCCCCATGCATTTAGTACAGTTTGATCGTGTACTGTCTGATCTGTTCTGGGGCGAGTATGCACGAGAGAGTCATGTAAACTTCTCTCTTGTTTATATGAAAACAGCGTTTTTTGCCATTTTCGTCCATTGCTTGTCAGGATGTTCCAATGCTTACCAATGCAACGGCTCACAGCATTTGAAATGTTGCTGTAAGTCGTTACACAAGTTAGTGGAATTTCTGTTTCAGTCTCTTTGTTGTGATCTTCTAATAGAGCCTCCCTATTATTATTTCTCGCTCTTTTTCTGCTTTTTTGTAATATTTTCTTCGGATAGCCTCTTGCCAGCAGTTTGGTAGTCAGATATTCCGCTTGAGTGTTGAAGTCACCTAGATTACTACAATTTCTGGGAACTCGTAAATATTGGCCAAAGGGTAAGGTTTCCCGTAATGGGCATGGGTGGAAACTTGAGAAGTGGAGGAGGTTATTTTTGCTTGTAGTTTTGTAGTAGATTTTACTGGACAGATAATGACCTTCCCTGGTTAGTATGACATCCAGGAAGACGATGGACTTAGGGTCATATTGATGAGTGAATCTCAGATGGGGGTCTCAAGTGTTCACCCAATCAAAAAAGGCTAGAAGACTATCCTCGGATCCTTTCCAAATTAAAAGCACATCATCAATGTACCTCTGCCACAGTATAACATTGAGAGCGTAAGGGTTGGTAGTGGTCAGGATGTGAGTCTTCTCAAAGTTGTAAACATACAACCCTGCAATACTCGGGGCAAAGGTACTGCCCATCGAAGTACCTGTCTTCTGCAGATAGATGGTGTCCTTATATTGAAAAAAATTGCGTTTCAAGGCTGAAGTAGCGCAATCGATGACGAAAGTCTTGGAGGTGGTATAAGTCCAAGTGGTCTGATCAAGCACCTCAGCCAGTACCTTCAAAGTTGCATCCTGCGGGATGCAGGTATATAAGCTTTCGATGTCTAAGGAGACCAAAAAACATGGCTCCTCTGGCAACTGGACATCGAGCAACATTGAGAGAAGGATTTTGGTGTCCTTGATATAGGTATTGGTGGATTGTACCAAGGGCTTGAAAAAGAAATCGCAATATTTCGAGAGTGGCTCCAACTGGGAACCAATCCCTGAGACTATCGGTCTTCCCGGAGGTGGAAACCGATTCTTGTGGGTTTTGGGAAGCGTGTAGAAATAGGGGATTTTCTCCTCTGAGTTGGTCAGTAAGTCAGCTTCCTGTTTGCTTATATAGCCATCCCTTTCTGCTGTCATAACCAGTTCCAATATCTCGTCTTTCAGGAACGGGGAAGGGTCTTGATGAAAGATAGCGTAACTGGTAGTGTCACTCAAGAGTCGTCTGCATTCCTGGTCATAGGCAGAGGCATCCTGGTTGACGATGCCACCCTCCTTGTCAGCACTCTTGATGACGATTTTTGTGTTCCTCTGTAAAGATTGGATGGCTTTATACTCCCCAGATTTTAGGTTTTTAAAAGGAGTGGGTTCTGCCAAAGCCTCGACTTCGAGGAACACTGCCTGCTCGAAAGCTATGATATCAGCAGGCACCAAATGAGTAGGTGGGGTAAAAGAGGACTTTTTATTGAAAGATGTATCACTTATTGGAACATGGTTGGTTGTTGGGTCTTGTTGCTCAAAAAAGGTCTTTAACCTGAGCTTTCTAAAGAACTCTCCTAGTTCACATTGTAATTTAAAGCGGTTCAGACGAGGGGTTGGTATAAAACCAAGTCCCTTTTCTAAGACTGCGATCTCATCCGGGTTCAGAGCAATTTTCGATAGATTAGTTATTAAGGTTTTGGGTTGCTGGGTCCCGCTCTCTGATCTTGTGTTTTGCTTCCGCGTGTTGTCCCCTACAGATTCTGTTGGTCCCCAATGGACTTGGCTCCCTCCTCTCCTCTACCCCCTGCCTCTCCGGCCAAAACCTAAAAAAGGCTGGGGATACATGTTCTGCTGGAAATGCTGAGGTGGTGGGACAAAGTGTGGGTTCCAACCAAATTGAGGTGGAAATGGAGGTTGATTGAAGGGGTTCGGTTGATAAGCTCCCTGTCCTTGTTGTGGGTAAGGAAACCAATGTGGGTTATAATGATTTCGTCTACCCCGGCCTCTGCCACGCTGTCTATTCCCTCTACTTCCAGTACTTGAATTGCTGGAGTCTGAATCATCAGAGGTATTAGGATCATAATTTGTACGATCAGGTGGAGTGTAATCTTGACTGGCATAAGGGTAGGTTTTGTCATACGACCATCTCTTCAAATCTTTTTGGAAACTTCACTACTTTGGATTGTGTGAGATTTTCTTTATATTCATTGAGTTCTTTATTAAACTTCTCTAGTTTCTTTTTTGAAAACCAGTGATTGATGTTTTAATATGGGTTTCCGTTTCCTGTATGTCAATTAGGAGGGCTTCTGACACTCGCATTGCAGTTTTTATAATTAAAATAGCCCAATCGTGTATGTTCCAGATAAATTGGCCATACCCACGTTAAGTGAAGTCACAACACGCAGGAGTGGTCACAATATACAGCGTTGGACAGTTGTGCCTAGAGTGGCTAAAACATTCAATGTTGTTTGAGGTGAAACAACACCTTTCTCTTCTTACTAATGCCATTGATTTACAGGTTTTTTTGTTAGGTCCTCGGCCCAGCAAAAGTGCTTTATGTATGCAATATACACCAAAGTGTGGAAAGTTTAATAGCAGGAAGTGGCTGAGAGGATATGTGAAATAAACACAGCAAAATTAGAAAAGGCTCTAGAAGTAGTTGACAATGGAATGACTACACTTCCAATCAAATATATTCTATGGGCAACGTGTCATCTGTTATTGTTATCATACATAGTGATATGTCCTTTTTGCAACATGAGCAATCTCAGATTAGGTCTATCATGCAACTAAACTGGATTCTTCAGACTATGCACTGGTCACAATCCATGGGAGCACATAAATGCCACTAGTTTGCTTTCACCATACAATCTAATAAAAGAAAAGACTACCATGGGAAGAAAAGATGTGATATACACTACGTTGCACATACAATAGTTAGAACAATTACCAATTACTGTTGCAAAAATACCATCAGCAGATTGGATAATACACAGGTTTATTTCTCTTTTGCTTCTGACTTTTCACGTTAAGTACTGCGGATATGAAGCGCCAGCAGAAGGTTTTGTACCTGAGGCATGGATTCTACCTTTCACTTTTAGTTGTTGGAATGTCGCAACTGCGGTTTTTCTTAGCAGTACTGACGGTGAGAATACTTTAGGCCATTCTCTGGTTTGCAGGGAAGTCACTCTCCATGGTGCATGTAATGCGTCCAAGGGGAACTTGCCATGTTCTCTGAAATGTTCCCCAGCTGCTGTAAGTCATCCAGGGCTCAGATTGCTTTCAAATGGGAGCTATTCGATGTTGAATAATCAAGGTTGCTGCAGGATGAAACCGGGAATTCCATATCTGGTGACAGTATCTGCGGTTGTGCTTTTTCCTCCTGCCCGTGCAGTTAGGGATGCAACAATTTGACCTTTTATTACATTTTCAAAGGTGAACTTTGATGCTTTGAGCAGTCTGAAAACCCTATTGATTAAAAAGGAAGCGGCCTTACCATTTGCACAAGAGATGTTTGATCTTCAATTAGCAAGGTCTTCCTCTGAGATACAGTCTCCACTTTGCACCAATTCCCACACCATTTTGGGGAGTTAGCGCTCCACATTTTTAATATCTCAGATATTGTGGGGGTAGAACACTTTTTTAGAACAATTGGCTTTGCTATGGTTAGTACCTTCCAGATGGCCTACAGAGTTATTCCATCTTTTATACACTTTGTGCCTGGAAGATTTTTTGTAGGCTTACCACTGGTCCTATTGCTGTTGTCAGGACACTGGTTTTATTTTATTTGCCTGCAATATATGCTCCGTCACGCAGCCAGATGGGGATGGCACTACCACATATGTGACTGTGTTGTGCAAAAATGATGCAGTCCTTTGCGCAAACTTGTGTCCTTTTGGCCTGTCTGCCTACACTGTGTGCACTTTTTAGTTTGCCCCGGTTGTATGCTTGGTGATGCAATCGGTCCAATCTACTGACATTGGCCTGCTGGTGGGTCCCTTAAAAGCTCACTTGAGCAGATGCCCTGCGCCAGTTTTGTTGCTTCAAAATACATATTATGAGCCCTGCTGGGATGCCTCAGCTCCTGGTATTTTGGATCCTGGATCATCCTCTGGACAAGCACTACTGCCTGTCACACCTTGACCACCTGCTGATGGCGTTGGAGTTGAACATGTTTGTTTCTTGGAATTGATGAGAGGTGTGCCAATTGAAACATCGTCTGCGGTAGCTGGGTACAGCAATATTTCATCTACTCCTCAAAACATTTAAACAATCTGGCATCTTCGAGTGGTAGAGATTTTTTAATTTGCCCATGTTTTTTACTCGCTACATTGCTTTTAAATTCGCCTTTTTCTATTTGACCTTTGATACAGTGTGACTTTCTCTATGCTTTTATCATTAAAGAAGCACAACTTATTTAGGAAATTACAACTGGTCCAGAATGCCTCAGCAAAAGCTGTTTGCAACAAAAAAAAGTACGATTCTGCCACAAGAAAAAAGTACGATTCTGCCACAAGTTGTCTGAGAGCTTTACACTGGCTGCCCATGAGACAAAGAGCTACGTTCAAGATGCTATGTATTGCCTATAAAACGCTTCACAATACAGGCAATTACATTCTCCGAAATAAAATTAAGTTCTATGCCCCAGCGCGGAACTTACGCTCACAAGCCTCTGCCAAAGCTGCCACTACTCGGATTAAGCTTTCCAGAATGGGCGGAAATGCCTTTTCACATATCGCTGCGAAAAGCTGGAATGAACTACCGATTAACCTCAGACTCACGTACTCCTACCCCACCTTCAAGAAGAAACTAAAAACTGCACTATTCCCCACTTCAGAATAATTAAATTGCTCCCAGGTTTCTGCCTTGGTTTTACTGTTATTTTTTGCAGCGCCGTGATATCCTTGTTGGATGAATGTTGCGCTATACAAATACAAATAACAATAACAATAACAATAACAATAACAATAACAACAACACAATGATTTTATGATTTTAGGTTTTAGTACATGATTAAATCTATATTTTCAGATTAGCTTTTAGGAAACGTTTTTGTCACCCCACGTCAAGGACTGGGTGTTATGTGGTCACATTAGACCTTGGTGAGAACACCATCATTTTACATGGTCATGTTTAAAGTTGACATCTTATCTTGAACATTGACATTTGACATGCATGTGCTAGAGTGCTTGTAGAGGAATAATGTTCCATGAAATAACTTTGCTTACATATACACATCTTTGTAGGCATATTATCAGAACCTTGAACATTTTGTACAGGGGGCGTGGCTACGCGGCTGAGCACATGGCTGCTAGTTGAGGTATCTCCGTGACTCCCTCCCTAAACTGCCAATCTGACCCACAACTCCTTACCTCTGAGGCCGAAATCGTAAACCGGAAGTGCAGCGGAGCGCATCAACCCCGGTTTTGTGCATGACTGACATCCAGGGCCAAAGTTACAGGCACAGACATTTGAGGCCTCCTCCGACGTGGGAACCGGGGCCTTGCGTGGAGACCAGGCCGGGAAGGTGATGGTGTCCACTGGCGTGATTCCTCCTCCCGCCGGGAGCCCCTGATACTCTGAGTCCAAATTCTCCGAGTCTGTGCGAGCCAAGACGCTCCACGATCCCCGGCCTCTGACTGCCTTACCGACTGTGGGCTCCAAGTATCGAGGAGTGGCATGACCCTAAACACCGCGTATACAGCGAGGATCCTTGCGGTAAGGGGACCCGGCGCTATGGGGACCCATAGGGGACCCGAGAACTGCAGACTTGTGAGGGGACCGGGAGAGGGTGCTGCGCCTTGATCATTGACAGGTGTGAAGCGATCCCCCCCGACGACCTGATTGAACCGATCCTGATTGCCTCCATGGGCGACTACTGCAGCGCCAGCATCTAAGGCCCCACACTCAATTTTCCGTTAATGCCCAGCACTTACCGCGCTGTGACGGCCTGCAAGCGCCTCAACATAGAGAGGCGCATTCTGCATCCAGAATGGGTATGAAGTGTTGCTAGGCCTGGTGCTGTCAGAGACTTTTAAACCTTGCAACTGACCATCGATCAGCCGCTCTGAAAGGACCCAGCCAAAATGTAAATGTAAATGTATTTGAGCTTATATAGCGCACAGCTACCCGCAGTGGGTTTCCCGGCGCTTGCTTAGGGAACCCGTCCTGGTATTCCCCTGTGAGATAACCCCAGCAGGGTATCCACAAGGTGAAAGCCAGGCATCCCGCCGCGAGGGGCCGTTGTGGAGATTAAGCAAGCTATTGCCCAGAGTCGCAGAGTGTGAACCCGTGAGTCGAGAAGGCACCGGAGCGAGAATTATCGAGTCCGTGGAATTTTTAGCCCAAGACCCGCCGAGGCGGGGAATTGAACCCTGGTCCAGGGCCGATCTCAGCTTCCGGGTCTGCCGCCTCTAACCCCTGAGCCACACTTCTCCACAAAACCGAGGAGCTCCAATAGCTGTCCCTAACCACTTGCCCACCCTCTGGTTTGGTTATCACTCGCCGACAACTGGTTCACGTAGAAATTTGTTAAGAATGGTGTGCATTGGTGGACTTCGAACAATACTACGTACTGTAATTTTGGTCCAACTGGGCCCAGAGAACTTATATCTTAGAGTATTAGGGAGGTGGGATGACGAGATACCTAGGCCTCCCCCCAGTTTCTTCTTTTAGTAATTTGTTGGGGGACAGGCACTCTGCATTTGGTGAATTATGGGCAGTTTTGAGCCCACAGTGCAGGGAAGCAGGGTGGGGGGTTGTTGGGAGGGATTGACTTAATTTGTTTGTAGTTATTGGGTTTGTATCGACAGTAAAGTCAGTGCAGTCAGTGATTATCGTAGAGGAAGTTACATTTTAATTGGTTGTCAATGTGTGCACAGTGGAAAAAGGATATTAGAATATTGAGTTGGAATGTCAATGGCCTTGGGGACAAGATTAAGCGCAGTGTCGTCCTGCAACATATTAAGAGATTTGCGCCAGACAATGTGCTACTCCAAGAAACTCGCCTGGTTGGAAACACATGCAGGTTAATGCATAGGTGGGGATACTTGATGGTCGGTCGCACATGCGGGCTTCACAACCAACTCCCGGGTTGTGGGCATCATGATGAAAAAAAAAATTCCCCTATCGCTCATGTCTACTTGGGCTGATGATTGGGGTAGGTACATCGGGGTCACTGGCACATGGGAAGAGCGAACCATAACGTTTATGTCAATATATGCCCCGCCGGGCCTACACTCCACCACATTTACCGATCTAAGCGCTATATTGCTAGCATTACCAGATGGACTGTTGGTGCTTGGGGGAGATTTTAACTCAGTACTCTCTGGTACACTAGACAGGTACCCCCCTCGTGCACTGCCTCAATCTTCACCCTCTTTATTCTGCTTCCTGGAGGCCATGGGGCTTTTGGATGGGTGGAGAACCTACAACCCAAGCAAAATTCAACACGCCTTCCATTCCGGGGCGCATCATAGCCTCTCCCGCCAGGACTACATTATAGTTCCAGCCCCACAGGTCGCAAACATTCACGAGATCAGAAGTCTTTCCGACCCACTATGGGTACACATAGTCCTTGACCATACACAAGTGGGAAGAATCACCCCCATAAATCTGTGGTACCTACGAGATCCAGTAATTCATAAAGACCTGATCAAATCCATAGAAAACTACTTTCTAGAAAACAAGAAATCAGTGGACTTTCCCGAAACTCTGTGGTAGGCCTTTAAAACTGTACTCCGAGGTCAGGCCCTCTCACTGATAGCAGGAATGATAAAAGATAAACTCAAAGACATTTCTGTTGCGGAGCAAGAGATATATCGCCTAGAACAGGACATGGGTTCAGATATCACACCTGACGCACTCCACACACTCCATCTCCTCCAAGACGAGTACAGGGCATTAGTGACTGACAGAGTCATGACACTGGGACAGGACAAGATGGGTCGGATTTACGACTGGGGGGACAAGGCAGGGATACTGATCGCCTGGCTTGACAAAAAAGAATGCACTTGCAGACTTGTCCCAGAGCTCAAGGACGCTGAGATGGCTCCCATAACAGACCGTCAGGATATTGTTACCCATTTTGCAGACCACTTCTGAACTGTTTACACCTCCGTGGCGCCACACACTGAAGATGAATCCTTGGACCTTCTAAGGGACATTTCGCTCCCCACTCTTTCAGTCGAGGATCCAGCATACCTCGACAGCAACCTCTTCACTGAAGAAATAGCACTCGCGAAACGTGCACTACATCCCGGTAAGGCCCTAGGGCCGAACGGAATCCCTATTGAACTTTATAAACTCTGTCCAGATAAACTGGCCCCCCACCTAAAGGCCATGTACGAGGAAAGCCTAAAAAGAGGATTGCTGCCTACAGACCTAAGAATTGCAGCTATTGTCACAATCCATAAAAAGGCTAAAAATCAAAACTGACTGCACCTCCTACCGTCCTATCTCACTTTTAAATGCAAAACCCCGAATCCTTGCCAAATTACTTGCTAACAGATTAATCAAAGTCATAGGGGACCTGGTACACCCTGACCAATCAGGCTTTATGCCGCGCAGGACCACTGAGTTAAACCTGTGCAGGGTCCACGGGGTTTTGGGTAGGGCATCCACTGTACGAGAACAGGCGATTATTGTTTCCCTGGATGCCACCATGGCTTTTGATACGGTTGAGTAGCCCTGCCTCTTCACCGTATTCACAAAGTTGGGATTTGAAAATGTTGTTCAAAAGCTTAAGTTCACTGTACAAAAGGTTGTTTTTTGTTAATGTTTGCTCAGTGACAGCTCTGTCAGGTTAGAATCAATAATGACAGACGGACTGGTACTTTGGCATGGCAGCATGGGTGAAGTTTTTTTCATAAAGGGGCACAGCCATTACAACGCGGTTTTTACCATGCAAAGCCATTACATCGCATGCGATGTTACAACGCGTGGTAAAAGCCACACATACCATTACATCGCATGTGCTTTTACAATGCATGCCATGTAATGAGTAATGGCGGCTATCCAAGTCGTTGTGAGAAAACTGAGGCTGTTTCCTCACGACATGCACCGCCCCTCGAAGGAGGAAGCAGGAACCGGGAGCAGAGACGGTGACGCTGGCAAGGAGAGAGGTAAGGGGGTTTGCGCTTGAGGTGGGGGTTACTTTTGTAGGGTTCAGGGTAGTGTAAAAGTAGTTTTGTAATATTTGTGTTGTGTGTTTTTATTAACGTTTTAGGGTGTGTTTTTGTAGTGTAGTGTTTTAGGGTATATTTTAGTGTTCTAGTGTTTGTTTAGTGTAGTGTATTAGGGTTTAGGGAAGTGTTGAATTGTTTTAGGGTTTAAAAGTTGTAGAGTTTGTGTAGTGTAGTGTTTTAGGGTTTAGGGTAGTGTAGTAGTGTTTGTGTAGTGTAGTGTTTTAGGTTTTAGGGTAGTGTAGTCTTTTAGGGTTTAGAGTAGTGTTGTAGTGTTTGTGTAGTGTAATGTTTTAGGTTTTAGGGTAGTGTAGTGTTTTAGGGTTTAGGGTAGTGTTGTAGTGTTTGTGTAGTGTAGTGTTTTAGGGTTTAGAGTTGTGTTGTAGTGTTTCTGTAGTGTAATGTTTTATGGTATAGGGTACTGTAGTGTTTGAGGGTTTAGGGTAGTGTTGTAGTGTTTGTGTAGTGTAGTGTTTTAGGGTTTAGGGTACCATTGTAGTGTGTTGGTGTTTAGGGTACTGTTGTAGAGTTTGTGTACTGTAGTGTTTAAGGGTTTAGGGTAGTGTTTGAGTAGTGTAGTGCATTAGGGGTTAGGGTAGAGCTGTAGTGTTTGTGTAGTGTAGTGTTTTAGGGTTAAGGGTAGTGTTGTAGTTTTTGTGTAGTGTAGTGCTGAGGGTTAAGGGTAATGTTGTAGTGTTTGTGTAGTGTAGTGTTTTAGGGTTTAGGGTAGTGTTTTAGTGTTTCAGGGTTTAGGGTACTGTTGTTGTGTTTGTGTAGTGTAGTGTTTTAGGGTTTAGGGTAGTGTAGTAATGTTTGTGTAGTGTAGTGTTTTAGGGTTTAGGGTACTGTTGTAGTGTTTGTGTAGTTTAGTGCATTAGGGTTTAGGGTAGTGTGTGTGTGTAGTGTAGTATTTTAGGGTAGGGTCGGCGGAGGGTTGGGTAGGGGTTTTGTAGAGTCACCTACCTTGACAACTTTAACCACAAGTATAGCTTTACCACGTATGCCTTTGCGTTTTAATGGCATGCATGGTGAAGCATACTTGTGGTAAAAGTTTGCGATGTAATGGCATTTCGTTGTCATTGACATTGCGTAGTAATACACACGTTGTAATGGCACGCGTGGTATTAGTATGCGATGTAATGACATACATCCTTTTATAAATGACATAATTTCGTTTTTTAGTTAGAAAAACATGTCGCTGACACTGTCGAGGTTGCCCTATGCCAGAATTCCAACCCAACTGAATCATATTTACCTCTTTAGTAGGATGGTGCCCAGTTCTACACCAAGACCGGCTCCTAGATGACACATACCCACAGGTAACTAGGGAATTAGATCACCTTCAGGGATTCTGACAGATTCACCCACCCTCGACACACTAGGTTAAGGAGCACTAGGTAGGAGTATAACTATAACTAAAGTCAAATGCAAGCATATATTCTAAGGAACAGAACAATGGTTGAACTGTTCATTTTCTTTAGCATTCTTGTGATGCTGATTACTCTGTTATGTTTTATTCTATTGATAATTGCAGCACATGTATTTTACACAAAAATCTTATTGCTTCAATAAATATTTGAAATGCCAATTGGAGTATTTCTTGTCTTTCACTTTAGGCTTTCATGAGTTACCAACTGAAAGGGCTTTAGCTCTGTTTCCAGGATTTCCTTTGGGATTCAGGGTTGTCATGTCCTGAGGTTGCCCATACCACCTGTTCCCCTACTACGTTAAGGGTGCAGATGGTGCATTGTGAGATAGCTAGAACTAAGGCCAACAAACCCTGATGCTTTGTATGTACTCAGTCTCACGCAGTTTTAACTTTGATGTTGTCCAGCAAATGCATAATTTTACTGAGAAATTATGAAATGTACGACACCACAAGAACCCAGAACTTACAATTATTTTATCAGTGCATGATTTATGCAAGTCATACCATCTATTCTCATCCTATTCCATTTTTTGCCTGTTGTTGAGTAGTTTGTAAGTTTTCAGTCTTTTATTGGCTTTATTGCTCTTACATGTTTTACCAGAAACTTGGGGAGCAGGATCTAGAAAAAGAATCGCTAGGTGATCGAAGAAGCGTAAATGGGTACTGATAGTTTTTTCAATATTGCTGTCTTTGGCCAAAGATACATCAAGGTTTAGGGTGGCAGTTACAAGATCTGGAGTGAAGAGGCCCAAACTATTGTACCGGGCCGCAACATGGAGCCACTTAAGTTTCTGCATGTTATTTGTTTGCTGGGGATCCCTAATTTGCATTTGTGACAGAGGAACCAGAGGCATATTCTTCCAAAAAGGGGTAATTGGATACAGAGGGGATTATAGTTGTTCTCAATCTTTTGGGTAACTGGTAAGTCCTTCACCTTATGCCAGAGTTTTAGAATAATCATTATATAATCAATGTGACTCATGATTAGGATTGATAAATGTAAAGGCCCCTCTGCTAATCGATTTTGTTCTCCCGTTTGCAGGGCTAAGTCCCTTTTCCAGTGTCAGGGCCTTCAGCTGCAGAGGGGCTTGAGTCTACCTTTTATAGGAGGTAATTCAAGTTGAGGTATACCCCGACACTCGTCCTCTTTGAAAGACAATTCAGTATTGTCGCAAACTAATGGCTTAATGTGGTATTGAAGTCTGTGTCTAGTGTTGCATAGTGTACATTTGTCACATTCCCCCAGTTTCCCCCTCGCGTATGGAGCATTTCAGACGTATTCCCACCTCTTAACCCTCTAGCATAGATATTGTAGATGTCAACAATGGGACCCCTGTTGGACCAAATTCTAATTCCCAGAATGTCTGGAGAATCAATTGCCAGCTCACGTGTTGTGCAATGGAGTGAGGTTCTAAGTAGGGGGACCAACCGTCCGTAAATTTCACGGACAGTCTGTAATTTGGCCCTCACGTCTGTTGTCCGTGAGGATCCCTTTTATGGACGCCTTTTGTCCGTAAATTTGGCCATCACAGGGAGCAGCACTGCTCCCCTGTGAGAGGCCTCAGCCCCTTGATGCTGGCGCCTCGCACTACTCCTCATGCACAAGCGCAACCCCACCTGCCCATTGTTGTCATTCTGTACGCCGGCTAATTGCCACTTACAGAATGACAATGGGGCAGTCTGGGGTGTGACAGCATGTGGCGGCCTCCTCCTGCCTTAGTGTACAGCACGGCATTCTGTAAGATAAACGGTAAAAAGCTAATGCTGCAACTTTAACAACGTTGGAGAACATTTTATATAAAGAAGACCGTGAAATAAGTTTTAAAAAAAAGGTTATCATTCTGTCACTGTCTCATCATTTTTAAACTGAAGTATTTTCAATATTATAATCAAAAAAGCCATGGTTGCTGCTTTTTTATTTTAAGCAATTAACAACCATTGACAAAGCCAATAGTCCTGGCTTGTTGTTGATGTAATGATACTTGCTCTATTATATATCTGGATGCAATGACATAAACAACATAATATCAGTCGGGCGGAACACTATGCTAAACGCTGATTTTTAGCCTAGGTATTTTATATCACATCCTTAATTACATCGAACACCCCCTTTGAAGAGACCCCCCCCAGTTTTTTTACACCACTTAAAGCCCTGGAAGCACCATGTCACAGTCACCTCACATACTAGCACTGTGCATCATGCATGACTCATGACTTCTGCGTTTTCAGACTGCCTGTGTGTAGGGGCATAGTGAACTTTCCCCCACCCCACCCTTGCTTTAGGAATTACAGCAGGGGTGACGTTCTGGATGGGCCTCTTCTGTCTGCAACTCTGCAGACAAAGGCTCAGCTCATAATGTGAAAAGGTGGGTGAGTAAATAAGTGAAGGAATGTGTGAATGGCTGGATGGATTACTGAAAGGATGAATGGATGAATGAAAGGGTGAATGGATAGATAATAAATGAAAGGATGGATGGATGAGTGAATGAGTGGCAGTATGGATGAGAGAAAAGGTAAATAGATGGATGTATGGGTGGAAGGGTTGATGGATGGGTAAAAGGGTGGATGGGTGTGTGGAAGGGTGGATGAATGAGTAAAAGCTTAGATGATGGACGAGTGAATGGGTGGATGGATGAGTGAAAGGATGGATGGATGGATGGATGGATGGATGGATGGATGGATGGATGGATGGATGATTGAGTGAAAGGGGGTAGATGGACAAAAGAATGGATAGATGAGTGAAGAAGTGAAAGGGTGGATGGATGAGAGAAAGGATGGATGGATGAGTGAAAGGATGGTGAATAATAGGATCAATGGATGGAATTAATGAATGGATGAGTAGATGGTTGGGTGGATGGATGGATGGATGGATGGATAAGTGAAAGGGGGATGGAGAGAGAAAGGGAGGATGAATGACTGAATGGGTGAAGGATAAGTGACTGGGTGGATGACAGAGTAAGTGAAAAGATGGGCGGATGGGTGAAAGGGTAAATGGCTGGATGGATGAGTCAATAGATGGATGGGTGGAAGAGTGGATGGATGACTACGGATGGATGGGGTGAAAGGGTGGGTAGATGAATAATGGATGGATGAGTGAAAGGGTGGATGGAGGGATGGATGAGTGAAATGATGGATGGAAGGATATATGGTGGCTAGGTTTGCAAATGGTCGAATATGTTTGGATATAAATGGGCACACAGATGGAAGGACAGAATGAATGGTGAAAGACTTAATGATAGATGAAAGAATTATACCTTGTAGCACCCATTATCTTAAGTAACATTTCCTATACGCTGTCTTTCACGTTAGTATGAGTCATTGTCGCTATATAATGTGTGTGATGTAATGCACTCCGACACCCTGCCCTACATAATTGGGATGAGTAACACTATAAGATAAATTGAATACACATGAGAGACGGTCTAAGTGAAGATGAGGGGCACCATTTAAAGGTGGTAGCAAGGCAGGACTGGCCAGACAGGGCATCAGGTGTTTTCCTGGGAGGCTGGAAAGGGGGGGAGCAATTTTGTTACTGGGGGCTGGCACTGTAAAGTTCCTTATATATCTAGTAGTTTTCAATCAACAATAAAAGCAGCCTCACTTATATTCTGGTGTGGTTCACCATTGTCTGGTGACTAAATTGCCTGCTGGAGCGAGATGCTAATTTTTAATCGTCTAAGATAGCAAGCTGCGTCCATACTGAAAAAACGTGAAGTGCACGATTTTCTCAACCTAATATAAACTTATTTTGACTTGTACTTAGATGGTTGTCTATTTACTTACTTATATGCTATTGCGCTACCACCTCTGACGTGTCCTGAATTTTGACCCTTTGTCCTGAATTTTTGTCCTGAATTTTAACCCTTTGTCCTGAATTTTTACCCTCACTGTCCTGAATTTGCACCTATGCCAGTTGGTCACCCTAGTTCTAAGTCATACTTGCAGGCAGCCAAGCGGTCTGCCAAAATAGGTGTAACCGACCCAAAATACAGTCTCTGTACTCTAGGTTCCCTGGAATAAACAGATATCAAATGTTTTAATAAAATCATTACAATCTGGATGTTGTGATTTGGATTTTAAACCTATCACTTTCCAGGAAACTGTTGCTGTAGTTTGAATAGTGTCATTTTTCAATGAGTTAGGTCTCGTGAAAGTTTCTCATGATGGAACTGGACTGTTGATAAAAGAATATGAAGTCTGCATCATAAGGGGCCAATTCGTTGAGGACTAAAGTTCTCACTTACTAGTTGGAGTTTGAGGAGGAATGAGCAGTGCCATAGGTCTTGTTAGTCTTGGTATTTTAGGTAGCGGCTAGCCTCAGGAAATGCATGCTGTGTCACAAGGAGTGGGGGATTTGCATTAGTAGTCAATCCAGGCCACCCAAAACAATTCAATTAAATAGTTTTGTCTGGTTTAATTTTGCTCAACATGAATCTGCCGACAATATTTAAATTGAATAGATGAGCCATTTGGCGGGCACGTGCTAGCATCAAGGGCCACCAAATTATCTGCTACTTTTCTGTTAACGAATATCAATTCAACAGAATCAAATTCAGAGCCATGGACAGTATGTTTTCTAGCATGGACGATGTCTTCCCTGATCACATATCTACAGCCTCTGAAGTGGAGAATCCAGTGAGTTGAACCGTGATATAGAAAACAACCTTGCAATCTGGGAAGCCATGCAAAGGAATCCTAGTTCCCAGTATGCAAAGTACCTAAACTCCTCTTTGGAAATTACAGAATCGACACCACTATGGCAAAAGATGCTACCTGCACCCCTATTCAAGCAGGTCGTAAAAAAGGCAGCCAACATGCATTCGCTGATTGATGACAAATTAACTCTGAGACAACGCTCACACGCTTGGATGATACTGCAATCTTATAAAAACTCGGCACCCGCAACCTATCTAGGTCTCGCCTTTCCAGCACACCTTAAACAAAAATATTTAAACCTACGTATGGGTAAACTACCAACAAACGCCGATCAACCCGGCTGGAAGCAATCGGGCCCCAAGGAGTGTGATCTATGTGGCGCTGCTATACAAGACTTTATTCACTTGATTTGCATTTGCCCTGCACTGGATAGCGAACGCCGGAGCTTACTAAAGGCAAAATTTAAAGAAAAAGGAATCCGTACATGTCGCTCAGCGATTCTACAAGTGATGGACTCAGTAGACCCACAATTTATTTGTCGAATGATTATATGTGTCATTAATTTCGGTAAAAAAATTTTTTGTAATGAGTTAATACCACCTTGAATGTTTAGGATTCTCAAAACCGAATCTCCTATTAGTGAATCAATTTTTCTAAACTAATAGTATCACTGTTTTTTACAATTTTAATCAACTTCTGTTTTTAACACTTATGCAATAATGTATTTTTCTAAACATTTATTACCCAGTGAGTTACCTTGTTGATAAAGGAGTCCTGATCCTGTGTCTCAGTGCAGAAGGATGTTTTGGGACATTGGTCATGTAGATCTAGCTTGATGGGGGTGAGTTGGTTTTTGAATTGTTGGGAGCAGAGTGCTTACTATCTTGAGGCACATGTTTAGCTACGAAAGGCCATACCTTTTCAAAGGTCCTGCAGCTACTATTTGAATGTCGAATATCGTAGCTTAAGTGAGGCCGGATGGTATCTCTAGCTAGATCTCCCCTAAAATGTAGTGTGCCACAGCGAGTCCAGGTGCCGGGTAACATCTGATTCTGGCCTAAGTAAGTTTCACATATCTTTATTAATTTCAATGTTCATGGCGCCCTGGGCTGACTTGACAGCTGGCCTTCTACACGATTCCTTTTGCCCTTCAGAGTGATTTAAAAGAATATTTGTGTTTGAGGAGTTTTCCGGGAATCTCACTTCACAGAATATTCAGGGTCGGAATGGTCAGAGATTCTAGAACTAAATGGATGGTGACTGAGACAGCCAAGCTTGACATTCAACTTCTTCGTGTTCAAAATAATTTTATTGAAATTTTTCAAAATAGAAACAAGAAAGACAATACATAAAATTATTACATATCAATAAAAACCAATCAATTGATGAATACAACTTCTTAAAAATCTTTCAGGACTGGTATTGAGTTTCTTGGATTGATCTTGTTCCGAAGCTCATGCTTTTAGAGAAAGGGGAACCTGATGGTGATAAAATACAGTCGCGTGGTTCACCATGCAGAATGTGAGTGATACGACCGTGAAATTCTCTGGCATTTTTGCATGATACCGTGGATGTGGTTGGAATTACTAATCCTCAGGGAGATGGACTGGCATGTGTGTTGCAGTGATAAAACTATGCATATTACAAAAATTACAGGCACAGACATCGCCCTCAGATGACGACTGGTTTGGTGAGTTGATGGCCATGGCTTCCCATGAGAGAACTTTATAAAAATGAAATGACCATTTTGACATCTTCGAGGCGATTTGGGGCTCTGTCGTCCTGAACGAGGAATGTGAACGTTTGGGTTTTTTTCCCAGCCGTGGGGGCCCACCCAGGAGGGCGGGGAGGGGGGGGAATGACCGACCACAGACACAGTGTTAAGGTGTGATAAAGGCCGCTTTATTGGAAGCAGGTGCATCCTGAAAACCCCATAGCCTTGGCCTGTGCCGAACAAAACGAAACCTCACTAAATAAGGAATCCTACTCCAACCCCCCCCCACCCCCTCCCCTAAAAGATATCCCCCAAACACATAACATACTCACAACATTACCACCACATCTCCTCTGCCACATGCCTCCTTACTGAATTAAACATTCCTTGACCCCTGCAACGCAACCCCATCCCCTGTACAAATCATCCCAGTGCTCCAACTTAGCCCCTCTTTTCAATGAAAAGCACCAATCCTTGGCCTAGCACACCAGCACCTGTTCCAGCGACACAGAAAGCACCAACTAACCAAAAGAAGCACCGGCTCCCAACAAAACCCCTTCAGGACCAACCCAGAAGGAAGCCCTCCCCTGGACAAACAATGCATGCCCAGAAAAAACCAACCCTACGGGAGGAAACCCCCTCTCCCAAGGCAGGAAACACCCCCGCAGATCCCGGGAAAGGCTCACCCCGCCAAAATAGGAGGAAAAAAGGGGGAGGGTGGGCGGTCAAAACTACGAGCCCAGGGACCCCCTCCGGCCACTGTGTCACTGCCACCGAAATGGTGGACAGTGACACAAGATGGCTGCATAAATACCCCCCAGCCCAACCAGCCCAAAACGCACTGGGAGCCCAACCAGCACAAACCCCGGAACCAGTGCTCGTTACCCCCCCCTTCGGGCCCCAAAGCGCCCCGTGGGGGGCAGGCCTCCCGATGGTCGGCCGCCCCCCCAAAACCCCATTGGGGCCCACCCAGGAGGGCGGGGGATGGAATGACCGACCACAGACACAGTGTTAAGGTGTGACAAAGGCCGCTTTATTGGAAGCAGGTGCATCCTGAAAACCGCATAGCCTTGGCCTGTGCCGAACAAAACTAAACCTCACTAAATAAGGAATGCCTACTCCAACCCTCCCACCCCCTCCCCTAAAAGATATCCTCCAAACACAACATACTCACAACATAACCACCACATCTCCTCCGCCACATGCCTCCTTACTGAATTAAACATTCCTTGACCCCTGCACGCAACCCCATCCCCTGTACAAATCATCCCAGTGCTCCAACTTTTCAATTAAAAGGGCCACTCGTAAGCCACATAGTGAATTTCAACCCCGCCTAGGATCCCCCCTTTGGGTATCTATGCACCCCAAAGCTACATCCAGGGCCTCCTTCATCTGTACCAGGTATAGCTCCATCCCATACCTAGGCAATTGTACCCCATCGTCACTGAAAAAGTACACTGCCCCATACCTCAACTCAGGATGTTCCATACGCCCAATCCCCTCCTTGGCACAGAATTCCTTAATTTCTCTTTTAATTTTCCTCCTGGCCCTGTCTACCGCCCCCGGATGCTCCGCACCCCGCCAGACCCTCCTAGGAATGAACTCTGACCAGATCACAAGACATCCTGTCCATTTTGACCGAATTTCCAACAAGTCCCACTTCATTTGTTTCATCAGAGCCAGTCCCTTGCACACAACCAAATCGTTTTCTCACACATGAATGAGCACCACATCCGGACACACACACCCCGCACCACATTATTCAAAACCGGCACCAGCTCGTGCCAACGCATCCCTCCTTGTCCTCGCCGATGACACCTAAACAAACTGTTGTCCAATTCCAAATTAAGGTTCTTATGCCTATCCCACTCGGCCCTCATCGCTCTCTTTACAAAGGAATGCCCCACGATGTAGATTTGCAACTCCGCCACAGCTGGCCCCGCAACAGCACCTGTAAAGACACACATGTAAGAGAGCGGCAGGCCCATAACTTCATTTCTTCTCGCCTACCCCCCGCAACCGTACATAAGTCTTGTAACAATCTGACTTCCACCGCCCCAACCGTTTTATGTCCTCGGTCCCCCAGCCTTTGCGTGCCACGTCCATAGCCGCCCCTATTCTAAAGGAATGCGTCCGGAAATCCATGGGGTCCTCACCCATCCACCGCAGGGCATGCCGCAGGACCCCCAATGCCTGCCCTGCCATCACCCGTCCGACCATCCCTCGACCAAATACCTCCCCCCCCGATCTCCTGCCGCCCGGCCGCCAACCGCCTACCCCACTCCATGGGGCACACGCTGTCCAACCTCCCCCGGCCCCAACACTACCCAGGTCCCCACCCCCCGCTGATCAGTCTTGGACCACCTCAGGCACACCGCCAGCTCCGTCGCCTGTATCTCCACATCTTCCCACAGCACCCCCCTCCCATCCTTGAGCCCCACTAGCTCCGAGACCCGGAACGCTCCAAAAAACAGCCACAACATGAGAGTGGAAAAAAACAACGCCTCCCCTGCATCGCGACACACAGATGGCAGCGCCCATATCAGCCCTCCCAGCATCTCCTCCGTGATAGGCCGCCGCTGCCTCACCCGTGTGCCTTTCTCCCTTGCCCAGCCTTCTAACAGCCTCGTCCCCAATTCCCCAGCCGACAGCGCATACCCCCACCACAACTTCCCCATGAAAGCCACTGCCGACAATTTCCCCGCAATCGTCACTTTGGACAAACCCCTATCCATCAGTGCCAGGATGAAATGCACCACCTGCTCCTCCCGCTGCCACCGGTCCCCTCGCCTTACCGCTCCAGAGTGTCGAAATTCCGCCCACGCCTGTTCATACGTCTTCCACGTGGACGCCGCCACCGATGCCTTAACCAGCTGAACGACCCTGCCTCTCCCACCGACCATATCTCTGATGGCACCGGCGTCTTGGACTCCTCCGCCTCCGTGGCTAGCCCATGGAACCTCCGCCACTGTGAACGAGACAAAGCATCCACAATATCATTGTCCACCCCAGGCACATGCCTTGCCTGAAACATGATGACATGCTCAATGCAGCGAAGCATGAACACTCTCATCAATTTGAGCACCTGCAGATCCCGAGCCGACTGCCTGTTGACCACCTGTACCACTGACATGTTATCCACCCTGAACAACACCCGCTTGTGCGCTAACTCCCGCGCCTACACTGTCACTGCCACCACCAGTGGGAACAACTCCAAAAAAGCGATGCTGTGGCCCCCCGCCTGCCACTGCAGCGGCCACTGCTCTGCGCACCAGCGACCCCCAAGTACAAACCAAAGCCTCCAACTCTAGCTGCGTCGAAATGCATCGTGATGTCCCACTCCCAGTCCTCCGGCGGTGCCATGGGCACCCCATTAAATCGCTCCAGGAACACCAGCCACATACGCAAATCCTCCTTCAACCCCGCCAACAGACTCACATGGTGGTGCGGCGAAGTCAAACCCGACAACGCCAGGCCCAACTTACGGCAGAACGTCCTCCCCGCTCGCACCACCCGACACGCAAAATTCAAGTGCCCCAACAGCACCTGTACTTCCCGAACCGTCACCGTCCGCCTTTTCAACATGCTGTGTACCAATGTCACCATCACCGGTAGGCGTGCTTCCATGGCCGCTGAGTCGAGCTCTATGCCTAAGAATGACAGCACCAAGCTGGGACCGTGCGTCTTCTCTGGCACAAGGGGAACTCCCAAGTAACCCATTAGTTGCTGGAAATTGTGCAGCTGTTGCTGGCAATCCTTTGAACCGGGCTTTCCCACCAGAAAGAAATCATCCAAATAGTGCGTCACCGTCTCAGAGCCTGTGCGCCAGGGAAAAAACCACTGCAGGAAAGAGCTAAAACGCTCAAACAACGCACAGGAGATTGAGCACCCCATTGGAAGTGCCTTGTCCACAGAAATGCTACCCTCGAATTGAATTCCTAACAAGTGGTAATCCTTAGGGTGCACCGGGAGCAACCGAAATGCCGATTTGATGTCGCACTTCGCCATCAGCGCACCGGGCCCTACCGCCGACACAATCTTTCGTGCCACATCCACCGAGGAGTACGAGACCGACGCGAGCTCTGCCGATATGAAGTCATTCACTGATGACCCCTCTGGCCACGACAAGTGCTGAATCAGCCTGAACTGCCCAGGCTCCTTCCTGGGCACCACCCCTATCGAAGAGATGATCAGTTTCGGCACCGGCGGTTCGTCGAAAGGGCCCGCCATCCGGCCCTCCCTCACCTCTTTGAACAATTTTTCTCACACAAACCCTTTTCGTGCGTTCACCGACTTCAAGTTCTCCGCCCAGCACGCAATTTGCGGCCTTTCGTATCCCAACCGAAAACTCTCCCGGAAACCCCGTCCCAGAACGGCCGCCTCATCCACCAGCGGGTACTCCGCCAGCAACGGTTCAAGTCGGTCCAGCCTAACCGGCTTACGAGCCCTTTCCCAGGGCTCCTGCCCCCCCCTGCGCCCCCTCCCCCCGGCCTGGTTGCCTGCCGCAGCCTGCTGGTATCCTGCCGTCGCATGCTGCTGTCCCAGGGGGTTCAGAAGAGGGGGTGGTGATGGATAGAGTATCTGAATTAAGCAGAACACTCCTACCCAGTCCAAAGATCAGGGCTTGATCCATCACTGTTTTTTAGCTCACTGCACCATCCCAGCTCAGAACCTGGCTACATGCAAATTAGTCTGTCCCTGGCCCAGTGCATCATGGGAACAGGGCAGACCAAACTACCAAGCCAATTCTTTTACTGGAAAGGAAACAAGCTTCCGGGGACCGGTTTCTGTCATTACAGCCGTCTTCGACCAGGCTTGCTTGAATCCTGATGGTACAGTGAGCAAGGGACTCATGTCTGAGCATACCCTTCCACGCTTATGGTGGACAAAACGATTCAGAAAAGGGGGTGGTGATGGACAGAGTATCTGAATTAAGCAGAACACTCCTACCCAGTCCAAAGATCAGGGCTTGATCCATCACCGTTTTTTAGCTCACTGCACCATCCCAGCTCAGAACCTGGCTACATGCAAATTAGTCTGTCCCTGGCCTAGTGCATCATGTGAACAGGGCAGACGAAACTACCAAGCCAATTCTTTAAATGGAAAGGAAAAAAGCTTCCGGGGACCGGTTTCTGGCATTACAGCCGTCTTCGGCCCGGATTGCTTGAATCCTGATGGTGCAGTGAGCAAGGGACTCATGTCTGAGCATACCCTTCCACGCTTATGGTGGACAAAACGATTCAGAAAAGGGGGGGTGGTGATGGACAGAGTATCTGAATTAAGCAGAACACTCCTACCCAGTCCAAAGATCAGGGCTTGATCCATCTCTGTTTTTTAGCTCACTGCACCATCCCAGCTCAGAACCTGGCTACATGCAAATTAGTCTGTCCCTGGCCCAGTGCATCATGGGAACAGGGCAGACCAAACTACCAAGCCAATTCTTTTACTGGAAAGGAAACAAGCTTCCGGGGACTGATTTCTGGCATTACAGCCGTCTTCGGCCCGGCTTGCTTGAATCCTGATGGTGCAGTGAGCAAGGGACTCATGTCTGAGCATAACCTTCCACGCTTATGGTGGACAAAACGATTCAGAAAAGGGGGTGGTGATGGACAGAGTATCTGAATTAAGCAGAACACTCCTACCCAGTTCAAAGATCAGGGCTTGATCCATCACCGTTTTTCAGCTCACTGCACCATCCCAGCTCAGAACCTGGCTACATGCAAATTAGTCTGTCCCTGGCCCAGTGCATCATGGGAACAGGGCAGACGAAACTACCAAGCCAATTCTTTTACAGGAAAGGAAACAAACTTCTGGGGACCGGTTTCTGGCATTACAGCCGTTTTCGGCCCGGCTTGCTTCAATCCTGATGGTGCAGTGAGCAAGGGACTCATGTCTGAGCATACCCTTCCACGTTTTTGGTGGACAAAACGATTCAGAAAAGGGGGTGGTGATGGACAGAGTATCTGAATTAAGCAGAACACTCCTACCCAGTCCAAAGATCAGGGCTTGATCTATCACCGTTTTTTAGCTCACTGCACCATCCCAGCTCATAACTTGGCTACATGCAAATTAGTCTGTCCCTGACCCAGTGCATCATGGTAACAGGGCAGACCAAACTACCAAGCCAATTCTTTTACTGGAAAGGAAACAAGCTTCCGGGGACCGGTTTCTGGCATTACAGCCGTCTTCAGCCAGGCTTGCTTGAATCCTGATGGTGCAGTGAGCAAGGGACTCATGTCTGAGCATACCCTTCCACGCTTATGGTGGACAAAACGATTCAGAAAAGGGGGTGGTGATGGACAGAGTATCTGAATTAAGCAGAACACTCCTACCCAGTCCAAAGATCAGGGCTTGATCCATCACCGTTTTTTAGCTCACTGCACCATCCCAGCTCAGAACCTGGCTACATGCAAATTAGTCAGTCCCTGGCCCAGTGCATCATGGGAACAGGGCAGACCAAACTACCAAGCCAATTCTTTTACTGGAAAGGAAACAAGCTTCCGGGGACCGGTTTCTGGCATTACAGCTGTCTTCGGCCCGGCTTGCTTGAATCCTGATGGTGCAGTGAGCAAGGGACTCATGTTTGAGCATATCCTTCCACGCTTATGGTGGACAAAACGATTCAGAAAAGGTGGTGGTGATGGACAGAGTATCTGAATTAAGCAGAATACTCCTACCCAGTCCAAAGATCAGGGCTTGATCCATCACTGTTTTTTAGCTCACTGCACCATCCCAGCTCAGAACCTGGCTACATGCAAATTAGTCTGTCCCTGGCCCAGTGCATCATGGGAACAGGGCAGACCAACCTACCAAGCCAATTCTTTTACTGGAAAGGAAACAAGCTTCCGGGGACCGGTTTCTGGCATTACAGCTGTCTTTGACCCAGCTTGCTTGAATCCTGATGGTGCAGTGAGCAAGGGACTCATGTCTGAGCATACCCTTCCACGCTTATGGTGGACAAAACGATTCAGAAAAGGGGGTGGTGATGGACAGAGTATCTGAATTAAGCAGAACACTCCTACCCAGTCCAAAGATCAGGGCTTGATCCATCACCGTTTTTCAGCTCACTGCACCATCCCAGCTCAGAACCTGGCTACATGCAAATTAGTCTGTCCCTGGCCCAGTGCATCATGGGAACAGGGCAGACGAAACTACCAAGCCAATTCTTTTACAGGAAAGGAAACAAGCTTCCGGGGACCGGTTTCTGGCATTACAGCCGTTTTCGGCCCGGCTTGCTTCAATCCAGATGGTGCAGTGAGCAAGGGACTCATGTCTGAGCATACCCTTCTACGCTTTTGGTGGACAAAACGATTCAGAAAAGGGGGTGGTGATGGACAGAGTATCTGAATTAAGCAGAACACTCCTACCCAGTCCAAAGATCAGGGCTTGATCCATCACCGTTTTTTAGCTCACTGCACCATCCCAGCTCATAACTTGGCTACATGCAAATTAGTCTGTCCCTGACCCAGTGCATCATGGTAACAGGGCAGACCAAACTACCAAGCCAATTCTTTTACTGGAAAGGAAACAAGCTTCCGGGGACCGGTTTCTGGCATTACAGCCGTCTTCAGCCAGGCTTGCTTGAATCCTGATGGTGCAGTAAGCAAGGGACTCATGTCTGAGCATACCCTTCCACGCTTATGGTGGACAAAACGATTCAGAAAAGGGGGTGGTGATGGACAGAGTATCTGAATTAAGCAGAACACTCCTACCCAGTCCAAAGATCAGGGCTTGATCCATCACCATTTTTTAGCTCACTGCACCATCCCAGCTCAGAACCTGGCTACATGCAAATTAGTCAGTCCCTGGCCCAGTGCATCATGGGAACAGGGCAGACCAAACTACCAAGCCAATTCTTTTACTGGAAAGGAAACAAGCTTCCGGGGACCGGTTTCTGGCATTACAGCTGTCTTCGGCCCGGCTTGCTGGAATCCTGATGGTGCAGTGAGCAAGGGACTCATGTCTGAGCATATCCTTCCACGCTTATGGTGGACAAAACGATTCAGAAAAGGTGGTGGTGATGGACAGAGTATCTGAATTAAGCAGAATACTCCTACCCAGTCCAAAGATCAGGGCTTGATCCATCACCGTTTTTTAGCTCACTGCACCATCCCAGCTCAGAACCTGGCTACATGCAAATTAGTCTGTCCCTGGCCCAGTGCATCATGGGAACAGGGCAGACCAACCTACCAAGCCAATTCTTTTACTGGAAAGGAAACAAGCTTCCGGGGACCGGTTTCTGGCATTACAGCTGTCTTTGACCCAGCTTGCTTGAATCCTGATGGTGCAGTGAGCAAGGGACTCATGTCTGAGCATACCCTTCCACGCTTATGGTGGACAAAACGATTCAGAAAAGGGGCTGGTGATGGACAGAGTATCTGAATTAAGCAGAACACTCGTACCCAGTCCAAAGATCAGGGCTTGATCCATCACCGTGTTTTAGCTCACTGCACCATCCCAGCTCAGAACCTGGCTACATGCAAATTAGTCTGTCCCTGGCCCAGTGCATCATGGGAACCGGGCAGACCAAACTACCGGCACCCCAGCATCGCACCGCCGGGTGTCTACGGCCGCACTTCGAGCATTCGTGGCGGAAATGCCCCCCTGTTGGAGTCCCAACAGGCCCCAATGGTATTCTGTCCTGCACTCTCTCCGTGCCCCACCCCCCCACGGGTGGGGCGGGCGGAAATGGGGGACGCAGCAAGCGGCAAACCGCTGGCCGTATAAATGGTGCAGCCGAACTTTGCACCGCCCATCGTCTGCTGGTACAAATCCGAGTCCAGTTCCCCCCATTTCTCGTCCGGGTCTGCCACCATCCGCACCGGGAACTCTTCGTCGTAATGTGACCATGCGTATCTGCCACACGTCACTTGTGCCCTCCGCACCATGACCATGTACTTGAACAGCGCAACAGGACAACGGCCCTGTCCGAGTACTTTTCGCAGTAGACGCTTGCGTATATGGGGAAAGCCGCCGACCAATTTTCAATTGTCAGCGGAACCTTTGGGCGTAAGTCCAACTCCTGTTCCTCCATCTTCGAACCCTCCTTAGATGTGAGGTCTCTATGCAAGAGCTTCAGCATCTCTACGTACTCCCCTTTCCATATCTTCTCTCTCGTCGCCAGGGAAAGATGGGCCCCCAGTGGCTTCGCCACCCCCATGTACGGGTGCTTGCGAACCGGTACCACACAGCTCTCCTTCCCGCACCAGCCGTCCCCGCGCCCAACGCCGCTCCACCCCGACCGCAACCGCCCCGGCGCCCCCTTCTCCGCTGTAGCCGACACCGCCGACTCGCCCCCCTCGCTGGCCGCCCTAGCACCCGCCAACGCTACCGCCGTCGGTGCCCACCCCTGTGTCTGTCACATAGCGTCAGGGCCGGCCTTAGGCATGTGCAAGCTGTGCACCTGCACAGGGCCACCAAACCCCAGGGGCCACCACACAAATATATATCCTTAATATATTTATCCTCTGAGGATGGATACATATTTGTGTGGCGGCCCCTGGCAGGGATTTGGCGGCCTCCGGCTCAGTTCCACTTCTAAACACCCTGACCCCCCCCTCTTTACTGGCCTCCGCGCTCTGCCCCACCCGGACCCCATCTTCCGGGGCCCCCTACCTATGCTCCCTGCCCAGGGTCACCATGACCCTAGAGCCGCCCCTGATAGCGTCCTTTCACCAGCCGCACCAAGTCCTCCCCGTGTGCCTCCGTCCCCACCGAGACCTGCGCGCTGCGCTTCCTGCCCTAACCGCTCCCCGCTCCGTTCCCCACCTTACCTGGCATCAAGGCTGGCGTCCGCACCGGATCCCGCCGCCAAACCAGTGGAGCTGAGGGGGCCGTCACTCTGGGCACGTCCAGCGGCGGTCGAATCTGCAACATACTGCCAACAGCATTACTGTCCCCCCATCCCGTATTTCCCCCTCCTCTTCAGACTCGCCATCACCATCCCTTTGTTGCCACTCACGCTCTCCCATCTGGCCATCCACACGACTCAAACCCGCCTTCTCTCTACACACCCTCATCAACACACCCAAGTCCACACTCACTCTCCTCTGCTCCATCTGTATCGTGCTCAATGTTCACCGCATACTCTCGCACTCTTCGCCCCCCGGTGGCCGTTCCGACCCTTCGGGTTCAGGCGGGCGGGGACCCCATGCCCCGTCGGCTGTCGTGATCACCTGCCACGTCCCTCGGTGCAGCGCCACGGCCCATACTAGGCAGAGCCGGCCCATCCCCTCAGTGGACTGGAGCCGCAAGCTGCTCACCCGAGAACATCGCCCACTGCTCCTGCCATGGAAAAAACGGGGAGTCCAGCATGCCGGGGTAAACACGCCCCCCCATACCCACCCTCACTGCCCGCACCCCAACCCCTCTGCGGCCCCCTACCCCAACCCGCGGAATGCCCTCCCCTTGTAGCCGGCCACTCCCGCCACCCCCCTACCCCCGCCATCCCCTCCCCGCCCCAGGCCCCCATGACGCCCGACCCTGCTCTCCCCATTCCCCCAAAGCTGACCCCCCCAACCTGGCCCCCCACTCCATGCCCCCCAGCCCCACCCCGATGCGCTCCGGTCCACATCCCGCCCACAGGGCCCCCCCAGGCCCCCCGAATTCCCCTCCCCTGCCTCACCCCCGGCTCTCCCCCCTCGACCCTCTCCCGCACCCCCCGTCCTCCCCCTGCCTCGCACTCCTGCAGGCGACGTAGGCCTACTGGGCCCCCACCACATCCTCCCCTCCCCAGACGATGAACCCCAATCCAGGTCAGTCTCCCCCCCACTCCCCCTGCCTCTCCCCCTCCCGCTCCAGCTCGGACTCCTTGATCAGTAATGGGGCCCCCCCCACCATGTCCCAGTGCCCCTCCCCCACTGTCCTTGCACCTTGCCCAGCAGCAGCTGCTCCGTCCCCCCTCCCCCCACTTCCTGCGGCCTCGCACCTGTCCCCCCCACTACCCGGGGCCCGCTCACCCCGCCCCCCATCCTGCAGATCAGCACCCACCCCATCCTCCCCGCCTCGAGGCACCTCACTCGCTGCTGTCCCTCCCGCCCCCCGCGTCCCGTCCACAAACTCCAGTTCAGCTCTTGCGGCCGCTGCCTTTGTCCTCCGAACCCCTCTCCTCCGCGTCCTCGGCCACGCCGGGCGCCTGCCCCCGCCGCCCGCCCTCCACTCCGCCCCGCCCCTCTCACCTGTACCACGAGCTCTACGTGGCCAAGACCGCGGGGCCCGCAGGCTATGACAGCTGCCGCGGCGCCGTTGGCAGCGTGCTGCGGTGGCCTCACCTGCACATCCGTACCAGGTCGAGTCTTTCCAGCATCCCCCAGCAATCTTAGGGCCTCCACCACTCGCGAATCCTGCATGCCCGCCATGGCCTCTACCACCACCAGTACTCTTGACGCTGACAATAACGCGGACACTGCCCTTATCACCGAGCTGGACAACCAAACGCCCCGTCAACCGCTGCAAAACTATGAGCCCAGGGACCCCCTCCGGCCACTGTGTCACTGCCACCGAAATGGTGGACAGTGACACAAGATGGCCGCATAAATACCCCCCAGCCCAAAGAGCCCAAAAAACGCAGCCAAGAACGCACAGGGAGCCCAACCAGCCCAAACCCCGGAACCGGTGCTCGTGACTTCGCCCCCCCCTCCGGGCCCTAAAGCCCCCCCCCCAAAACCCCATTGAGAGGGTGGGTTTAACTCGCACCACCAAATGTGCGTTGAGTGACTTTGGTTAATACTGTGTTCATTTTAGTTGGTGGAGAGACTTCTTTCCTGTTATCCTCTTTAGGCTCTTTTTACACTTACTCTGGTGCTTGTTTGACATCAAGTGATCAGCACAAACGATATAAAGCATGGTTTCAATGCAGAGCATACTTTTCATTTTGTTTTGTTATTTTGCTTGCACTAAGTTATACAGCGTTGATGACATTTGGTTCATCAATGATTATGATGACTGTTTCCGATCATACTTGGCCTATTATGGACACGTTACTGTAATTGCATGCATTCTTGTGTGTTTTATTTGATGGTAGCAATGCTTGCGTGTATACTAGCTTACTTTTGAATACTTTTTGGTCATTGAGCAATCTGTAATGTGCAATGTGACTATAACAATGTTTGGTTGAAATTTCAACTAAATATTTATGGGCAGTGGGTTGCTTTTGCTCAGTTCCTCCAGCCTTGTTTTGCACTTAGAGTTGGTGTGCAACTTGGGTGGTAATTCCCACAAAGTTACCACTTTTGGGGCATTTTCTACCATCCCAACTTTCTCCTCACTACCTACCCCCTGAGTACATCCCTGTTCCAACTACTATCTCTAAACTATGGAAAATTCGCTCTTTTTCAGGTTTTATTACGCTGTAAGACGGCTGAAGGTCAGAATACTTTGTTAGCACCTAAGAGGCATTTAGGTGTATGAATACTTGTAGAATCCTGCTTTTAGATTCCAACTTTGATTTGCAAGGACTTTTTCGGATCGGTTAGGTAATGCTGTTCTTTATTTCTTGGTCAATTGCACTGTATACTTGTATAGCAACTAGGGTTTTCTGGATAATGTTAACCTCTGTATTCAGCCTATGAGGTGCTAAATGATGGAGAAGGTAAACGAAGGACTCACAGGAGAAGAAAGTTTGGGACAAAGAACTGGCAGCTAGCACAGAAGGGTAAAAGCACGAAGAAAGCACTGTAGGATGATAATCAGCATAGTGAAGCGGGTACAATAATTTGCCCTCACTCTCGGGTCAGGTACACAAAACATTTTTGACTGGTGCTATGTTATGTTCTTGGGGGGCGGGCGGTTAAGTTAAGGCAAAGCTTGGTGCAAACCCCTTTTTAAAACACATTAGGAACACAGGTTTCTGGAGGAGGTACTGTCTGACACAAAAGTGTATGCAGACTTTGTGTGTGATTTTGTTGTGATAGAGATTTTTTTTTGCTGCTGTGTTTTGTACTGAATTATGGCAATATGATGTTGGTTGCACTGTGGTTGTGTTTTGTGTTTACTGTTTTGTTCTGCTGTGCTTTGTTATATATTAATTGGCTCTTATGTTGATTGGCGTATCATATTATGTTATCTTATGCAGATTTTTCAAGATATATAATCAAACATTGCTATATTTCCAGCCAAAAGCAGCACATGCCTTTAGGTTTACTGTGGCAAGCAGCCATTCTCCCACCTTAAAATGTAGAGTCATCCTTTTTGTGTCTAATAGCAGAGTTGTGGTCTTTGCTGCACGTGCTTCTTTCTTCACCTTACCGCCTGGTGGGACTTTAACAATTATTATATATTGTATTGCCACAAGTATTAGAATACAAGCCTGGTGTGACGCTCAAACCATAAAACGCGATTTCCGTGGGTTGTTTAATTTTGAGTAGTGCCAATATCGCTGACCAGGGGACCCCGCTAATAAAAATACTTTCCTATCAACAAAGTCTGACATTTTACCTCGCAACCAATGATTTCATTTGCAATGTTTCCTCTCGATAGGGAAATTATATCACACAAAAGATGACCTCATAAAACATTTAAGACTCACCTGCAATCTCCATCGAGAATGTAGCAAATGTTCAAGCGCGGGATTTATGTGTTCCAATTCAACCGCTGCCGCAGCCCCGCGCCTCTGGAAACGTGTAAAGTGTATCTCGGCAAGCAGGGCTCTGAGTGCCACAGAGAGCCAACAAAGGCTTGGCAGGAGGCTGCCAGCCTGCACCGGGCCCGTTCGGAGATTACACGAGCTGTCAGAGACTGATTGGGGAACGTGGCATAAAATAGCGCCATGTCCTCGGCACACAGCTGAAATGACTTATGTTCGCAACTTACCAAACGCCTTAATATAAGGCTGTGAAATAGCTTTGCACAGATGTAAAACTGCATGATAGCAATGCCGGCAGTCGGGTCCTATCAACCTGCTCAGATAAATGGCTTTAATATGCTGCAATGCAAGGTTGAAGCGAGGCTTTTAGATTTTGAGCAAACATGACTTTTTTAATTCTTTCCGAAGAAGCGTACTATTGACAGCCACTGAGTTAACAGAGTCTCATGTATGAAAGAGTTATTTAAAAGTTGGTTCCTACACATATTTAGAAATACAGATATACAGAGTATATATATGATTTCAGGTGGGCAAAGTGGGGAGAGTATTTTAGCTTTGAGTGTGGCTTAAAATCAGTTCTTGTGCAATGTTCATGTACATACACTCTGCTCCACACATTGCACTTGCTCATACAGCAATGTAATTGAAGATGCCATGTGTGACCTCATCAGTGATGTCATCAATGAAGTCATTGGAGATGTCATCAATGAGACCATGTGTGAGGTCCTGAGCTCTTGGAGCGCCACTGGCTACAGATACTCAATAGCTCTCTATTCAAACTCCTCACACACACACATTCAAGGCACAACACAACTTAGGTAATATGAAATAGAAGGGGGTTCCCCAGGGCAAGTAAATGATATAGGCAGGAACGAAGGAGAAAACACATAGGCAAATAGAAAAAATCACCCTGCCAAGGAAGATAAATGGTGGTCCTGAGTGGGATCCAGTTCTGATTAGGGGGGAGCAATATCCAATGAATACCCAGGACCAAGAAAGCGGATGGACCACAGTCAGATCATTCTTTATAGAATATATATATATTTTATTTTGTTTGATTTGATGCAATTAGTCATAATAGCAAAGTAATCAGGAAATAGTAAGTACAAAAATTCGTAAAATCATCTGTGCTGTTCATCATTTCAAGGGCGGAAGTAAATTCATAAAAACATACATAGAAAAATATAGTGTTCCACTCACTCCGGGGGGTAAGACAGGTGGCTCAACAGGCACTCACATCTAACACAAATCATTTATACTCTGACATGTTCAGTCACTTCATACGGGTAATTCACGATTGGCCTGCAACAGAAAGAAGATTGAATTATGGTTGCATGGACGCGGGTGCAGCTTAGGGAAGGCAAGAAGATGAAGTATTGTTGCCGTTCCAGATAGTAACGCCGTAATAACGCCAACAACAACACAACTTAGGCCCAACCTACCTGAACAGTTGATTCTCCTTCCAACAACCACCTAGACCTCTTCTCTTGGCTACACTCCTACTTGCTCACAACCTACGCATACATAGAGCCAGATCAGGAGGACAAGAATTCTCTTACATGGCTCCTAAAGAGCAGACCAGCCTCGTGCTCCACTTCAGAGGCTCCTCCTCTCTTCTTGAATTCTGCAAGAAGCTGAAACCTGGCTTTTCAAATAACTACGCCGGGCTAAGCACACACACTGGCTCAGTGCCGGAATACCCCTCAAGGGTGATATTGTGCTATATAAATACATATAACATGGCAGGGGTGCAAGTTAGACGTGGCGTACCATACCAGAACAAGAGCGCTTTAGTGTGTTAAGTTTTGCATTTGACCTTCATTTCGATTTTACTGTATTGTATGTGAAATGTTGAGGTTTTTAAAACATATGTGAATACTGTATGAGCAAAGGTGACAATAACATACTTTTATCTAAACATTTCTAGTGAAATTTTAATGTTTTTCATGATATATTACATTCAGCACTCATGTTGATATAATTTACTGTCCACAGCTCTCATCGATCCTAAGTTGACTGTCGTTAAATGGACTTACTGGTGGTTATGCCCTGCATTAGGCCTTTTGGCACTGTATCTCATGCACGGGGACTTTGACCATGGTCAGTGTCCTCTCGGTGAGAACCCATGTGTCCATTGAACCAATGCTCATAGTCTTCCACTCAGTGCAGCATGCTATGAGAGTAGTCTCAAAGGTTTTGTGACAGACCCATGCCTCCATGACCCTTGAACACAGCTCTTATCGATTTACATCAGACTTTGGGTCAAGGGCCTGTACTAGCCTCATGCCTTCTGGCTGTATGCAGAAGGTTTTGAGAACAGTACATGCACCAGACCAGCCCCCAGGTCACTGGACTTGCTCTGCTCTTACTCTGGCTGCACATTTAAAGCTTAAATAGTAGGGCTTGACTTGGGGCCAGGCTTTGCACCAGCCTCTTTTACAAAGTCATCTACACATTGCCTTTAGCCATACAAAACAATCTCTCAACATGGCCAAGCCCTACACAAGCCAGCACACTACCGGGCCCACTGCACTGTAAAGAGATTGCTCTGGGTTTAAGATCTAGTTTATTATGTCATAAGAACCGCTCAAAGGAACTTCAGGCCTTGCACCCAGAGAATGTTATGCACTGCAAAAGATTGTACATGGCTGGATCAGTGGGATGCGGACTGGTGCAGGGACTAAAACCAGAGCTCACCACAAATGGCTCATTGACCTTACAACCAGTTGTACAGTGCCTGTGTTCACTCCCTAAAACATGGTAAAATAGGCATACACCAGATAGGCATATGTAATTTACTTATAAGTCTCTAGCAAAGTGGGATACCATATACCCGGTGTGGTAAATGAAATGCTACTTACTAGTGGACCTGCAGCACTTATTGTTATGTTATGTTATGTTAATTATTATTTGTACAGCGCACATACGCCCATGGGCTTCATGGCGCTATTGGAAAGATCAGATAAATAACATAACAAGGGGAAAGTGTTAACAACAATCTATACAGCGAAAGCCTGTGTGAAGAGCAAGGTTTTAAATGCCCGTCTGAAGGTAAGGAGATCCTTACTCTGTCTAAGAGTCAGAGGCAAGGAGTTCCATAAGGATGCTGCCAAGAAGTGGAAACAGCTGCCTCCTTGTCGCTTCTTCTTAAACCGGGGCACCACCAATAGATCTTTATGGGCTGAGCGCAGACTACGCAAGGGGGTATATCTCCCTATCAGCTGTCTTATAAACAGGGGGCCCTTGCCTTGTAAAGCCTTGAAAATAATGCAACCGGCTTTAAATGCGGCTCTCTGGGCCACAGGTAGCCAGTGTAGTCTCTCTAGTCCTAGTTTGATGGATTCCCACTTGGGTAACTTGCAAATCAGCCTGGCTGCTTGATTTTGAAGATATTGCAGCCTTTTAAGTTGACCTGCAGGCAGGCCCAAGTATAGACTGTTGGAGAAATCAATGCGGGACAGAACTAAGGCGATAACTGCTTGGATCATGGCAGAATGGGTAAGAAGGTGAGCAATTTTCTTGATTTTTCTCAGTTGGAAGAGCCCTGAGGAGACTACTGTTCCAATCTGTGTTTTCAGAGAGAGATCCTCGCTGATGGTCACTCCCAAGCTTTTTACTGAGTGAGATTTTTTAGGAGGAAGGCCCATATCCAGGGGCCAGAAATGGGGGCCCCAGCTGATCTCACTCTTCCCGGGCAAGATCAACTCGGTCTTGCCCTGGTTCAGCTTGAGATGGTTCAAGGTCATCCACCTCTGGATATGGGTCATAGTAGCCTGGAAGTCACCAGCAGCATCGGAGGAGTTCAGGGTGAAAACGAGCTGTAAGTCATCAGCATAATTATATGCGGTGACTTTATAATCTCTCAAGGAAAACAATAGGGGCCGCATGTACAAATTAAATAATAATGGGGACAAAGAGGAGCCTTGAGGGACTCTGCAGAAAGAATTAATTTTGGGGGCTGTAAAAGACCCTAGCCGGACAGACTGGGTGCGCTCCGATATGAAAGATTGCAGCCAGCCCAAAGCAGAATCTCTAAGGCCGGCCTGTTCGACACGGTTGACCAGAATGGAATAGTCAACCGTGTCGAACGCTGCAGACAAATCGAGAAGCACCAAAGCCTGATGGAGATTTTTATCGGCAGTGGACCTCAGGGTGTTCTGGACGACAAGTATCACTGCCTCGATGGAGTGACAAGGCCGAAAGCATGTCTGATTAGGTTTCAGGTACTCAGTGTTTTCAATAAATTTCGAGAGGCAGTTGGCAACATGAGCCTCCAAAAATTTTGAGAGGTAGGGCAGGAGAGAAATAGGCCGATAATTTGTGAGGTCGAGAGGGTCTATACTGGGCTTTTTTGTGAGTGGAATTAGTAAAGCCTGTTTAAAACTGCGAGGGACCGTGCCAGAAATAAGGGATTCGTTAAGCAGTGGTATCATGCCATGAGGGATGGCACGTCCAATTTCCCTCAAAATGTAAGGTGGGCATATATCCTCAGGGGATCCTGATTTTACTCGTGTCAACAAGTCTGAGAAAGTTTTTAGGTCAATAAGGGGGAAGGAGTGTAATGTAGAGGGGTTGTAAAAGCAGTCGTCCAAGATGGCACAGACAGGGGATTGAGATATATTTTGTTTTATGGCGGCTCTTTTTCACTGAAGAAGTTATTCAAGGAGTCACAGCGTGTTTGTGTGGGGCTACCGGGGGGGGGGAAGTTTTGTCATCGTTGCACAGCTCGTTCACAATGCTGAATATCTCCTTCGACCTGTTTGTAGAGTTTAAGATTTTTGTCGAGAAATATTCGGCCTTGTGGTGGAGAAGAATTTTTTGATAAACTTTCTTAGCCGAGCAATAAGCTACCCTGTCTTGTGGGTGATAATTGGATCTCCATGCTCTCTCTTTCTGTCGTACTTCCAATTTTAATTTTTTTAGATCGGGTGTAAACCACTTATGGGCATCAATGCTTCTCGAATTGTCAAAGCTGATAGAGGGAGCATAATCATCAGCGGCTTTGTTCAGCCATTGTTTAAGCCTCGAATCTGCAACCTCCACATCAGTACTCTGCGAAGGGAGAGATGTGCTCAGTGAGTTTAGGAATGCAGGCATGTCTGCTGTTTTCCATTTCCGAATGGTCCTGCTTGTTTGTAGCCTGAATTGAGTGACTTTCTCCATATGAAATGAGAAGACTATACTAAAATGGTCTGACCAGCTACAAGGGTTTATAGTAATAGAGTTGACAGGTAAGTTCAAGGTCCAGATTTGGTCGAGACTGTGACCCTTCTGATGGGTCGATGTATTAATGTGTTGGGTCTGGTTAATATCATTTAATGGGTCTCTCAGCTCGGCTGCTTGAGGATCCAGTATTACATTGTCAAACCAATAATTTAGGTCTCCAATCAGGAGTAATTTAGAATGGTTTGTAGCAAGAAGGGCAAGCTGCTCTGCTAAAATGGAAGGGAATGTGGCCATCGTTTGTGGTGGGCGATAAAGTAAGACCACTACTAGTGCTCCATTAACGGTATCTAACTTAACAACAATGTTTTCTGAGTTCGGCAAAAGTAAGGATGGTAGTTGCCTAAGTTGGTGTGTTTTGCGGATGATAATGGCCACTCCTCCCCCAATTTTCCCTGATGGACGGATTACTGACAAGATGTAATAGTCAGCTGGTAGTGCCGACAAATTGTACGGTAGGGAATCTGGAGTAAGCCATGTTTCTGTCAACAGCAACATGTCCGGTTTTTTATCAGTTAACAGTAAAAATATGTCGATCTGGTTTTTAGTCATAGATCGGGTGTTTAGATAGATACAACTGAAGTTGCATGTTGTGCTGGAAATGATGGTGTGTACTAAGTACTTGGGTAAGGGATCAGCAATAAGAGTGCTGGTGTTAATGATCCCAAGCCGAGATGTTCGTTTTATCGTGTTGGGGGGCAAGGGGGGGGCACGTTATGGAAGTAGGTCTTAAAGCTAGTAGCTCAGCGGATGAGTAAGAGTAGGAACGGGCAGAGTCCATGGCCGCTGGTCCCGGACGCTCGCGGACCACTTAAGTACCCCCTTAAAACATGTCTCAGGCCTGTCATTGCAGCCGTGTGCAGTTTTAAAAGGCCAATTGGACTTAGTAAACGAATCCTGTTGCCAGTCTACAACTGCCTCTTTAATACATATGTCACCCCAGTGCAGACACTAAACAGACCATAGGGCAGCCTGCATTGCATTTAAAAATTTGGGCATGTACTTTTAACTTTCACATGCCCGGGTAGTGAACAACTCACAAATTCAGTATTTCACTACTGTGAGGCCTATCTATTCCATAGGATAACAATGGGTGAACTGATTATATTTAATAAGTGATCACTTTTATTTGGGAACAGGCAGGAATATTATGTTTGGTGTCTAAGGAATTGTAATATAAAACCTTCTTTAATGGTAAAGTTTAATTTTAAATCACAATTCTGAAAATGGCACTTTCACTTTCAGGCAGTTAGCATTTTCTTGTCCTAGCCATTGGGTGCCTGCAGACTGTATCCTGGGTCACACGACTAGTTGTAGTTGGCAGTTAGCCTTGGTGAATTCCACATAGACAGTAACACAAAGGGGGATTAGGTTGACAGGATGGGCCATCCTGACAGGATGGGAGTGGCGGAGCTACAGCCAGCCTTCTGTAGGCCTGATTGGATACAACCTGCAGCCTTGTGTCCCTGGAGATTTTTGACTTCCAAAAAAGTGACTACGTCCGATGGCAGATATCTTCAATATGACTGTGTCCAATGACTCCCTGACGACAATGCCTCCTCCAACTGCCTTGGCCCACTGAACTTTACCTCCTCAGAAATTTGCCTTTACATGTATTTTAAGTCCAAAGGTAAGTCGAGACCAGACCCAATATACTTGTATCCAGAACGCACTCAATTGCGGTCAGCCATAACTTTCGAGAAAGTTCTGTTGATTTCATTTTTGTTGTTTTGGTGTGAAATAATTAATTTAATTCTACTCCAATTTTCTAAATGAGTTTGTGTGACAACCTTACTGGAGGAACCCTCGGGCAACATGGGTAACGCTGCCATATGCGAATCACCCGAGATTTGTTCAGTTCTTACCACCTACCTGCAAGCAGGAGAGAAACTTCGCAGGAGGTGGGATCATCATGACGTTCCGGGTCAGGGCACACTGAACACCACAGCAGTCCAACCAGGTGAGCTGGAACACAACGTCATCATGTCGTGAACTGGAAGTCCATAAAAGACACTTCCGGGTTCACCTCGACGCAGAATTTTCCCAAAGATTTCCGGATTGCGGCGAAACACTCTGCTCTGGGCTCAGCGTTGCATCTGGTGCGGTAACACTTGCTGCTTCCACAGTGTATAGTTATACTGCCTTTGTAGTGGTGGAAATTGCCCAAACCGAACTGCATTGGTGCTACTGGGCTGTATTTCCTTTATGGATTCCTTCGTGTAGAATGCCCAGTATTCAGAGTGACTCATAGAGTGGATATCTACATGTGCCCCCCAGTATTATAATTATTTACAATTATACTGCCGGCACAATGTTTGGAGAATGACAGACAATTTTCCCCTACCTGTAAGCCATGATATGAAAGCAGAAAGTTAAGTAGTACACAAGTGTTACAGTACAAACAAAAACTTGATTCAAAGTTACATGTAGTGACAAAACTCACCAGTTATATGGTTTTCCCTTGAAATTGGATTACAAATCTACAGTGAGAAAAACCGACAATTGTTCAGGATTCATAGCAACAAGTGGTCTTCTTTTTTCTTTATTGTTTTGCTCGCAATATTCTTTTCCTATTTTTTAACAGAGGGTTCTGAACTCTGGCTGGATTTTCCCCCCTGTGACGCTGAGCTGCTCATTTATTTTGGTGGGTTTTCTGACGGTGTTTATACTTGCATGGTGTAATGATGAGTTGGGAAGGGGAAGCATAATGTTCCAATTTTTAATTCATGTTATTCTATTACAGCGTATTGATATAAAATACTACGAGTTCATTAAGGAACAATCCATACCTCGTTTCCCTTAGTGGTACAGAACAATTCTTGTTTTCTTTACAGGTAAATAGAGATGGTACAACAGAATTAAACCCATGGAACCCATGTATGGTCGGCTTATGGTGTTGTTTTTCCTTTTAGGTCTCCCTCCCTGCTGTTCCCATCCTTTCCTTCCCTCACTTGATCACCTTAATCTTCTGTGCTGTTATAGCATTCAGAATTGAGACTATCAAGGGGTGGACCCACTTGAGCCACAAACCGATCCTGAGGATACAGAAGGTTACGCTGTGACAGTTTGGGATTTTTCTTGTGTTGTGTTTTCACTTTATATTATTTGAGTGCTGCATAAATACACATTGCCTCTCAGTTAAGCCTGCCTGCTTTTGTGCCAAGCTACCAGAGGGTTAAGCACAGGTAATTTTAGTGACTTTTTGTGGATCCCCCTGACAAGAATTGTGGCAATGCCATGAGAATGGCTAACAACCCCCTCCCTCAACAAAAGGGACATGGTATCATGTTGAGAGATCTCTACCAAACTACACAGTTTAATCCTTTACCTAGTTTCACACAGATTTTAAACTTTCTAAGAATGAGTGCCACAGATATTTCCAAGTTTGACTCTGAGCAATGCACCCTGGGTATGGAGAGGTGGGGACGAGTGATTTAATGCTATTTGATCAATTGTTTCTCACACATGATTCTACTAAAGGTCTAATATCAGCTATTTATGCAACACTAAAACTTCCACCAGTAAACCATAAATTGCCCTAAATGCAGAAATGGTAGTCAACATTACCCTGTGGGGGTGGTTTCATGGGAAGAATGTGCGCGATTGTAGAAAGATATAATGCAGCTAGCTTGCACTGTTTGGGGGAAGGAGACATGCTATAAAATTATGCATGACTGCTAAATGATACTACACAAACTAAAGAAATTATTGGATGGCAGGTGCTGGTGCGGATGTGGGTGGGAGGGTACACCTCTAAACATTTGATGGTCATGCCCTGTGATCACAGCCTTAGGGAATGAGATTCTGAGCCACAGAAAGAGTGTGATAGTCCTTTCAATCAACGCAGATCCGACCAGAGTAATTTTGGACATTTAACCTAGAGGATGGAATAGGTCGAGGAGCGATGAGTGGACTGTCATCACCCACATGATACTCGCAGCAAAACAAGAGATAGCGTTACTCTGGAAGAATCCGAAAATCAGCCCTGATGTCCAAACTTGGATATGTAGACTTCGGAATGTCTTTGCAATTGAGATACTTTCTTCTAATCTAAGAGAGAACATGACAAATTTGCATCTGCTTGTTAACCCTTGATGTAATACCTGCAAGTGGATGCATCAACTCTGAAATGTCAACACTTAGAATGTCCGATCCAACGGAACACCACGACTTCGAAGTCTCATAAATTAGCTGTCATTTTTTATGACCAACTTGGAGGCACTCATTGATGTGACAAACTATTTATTGAGGAATGCACCGTATGTGGTTGGGGGATTGGGATGGGGAAGTTAAAATGGTTACAGGATCATGTATCAAGTACTACCTTTGTTTTTTTACCCCATAAGTAAATAATAAGAATTGTCTTTAAAAATGAATGATAAACCGTACATGTTCCAGAAGTGACACAAGCAGAAGATAGGGAACCAAAGCCTGTAAATCAGAAGTAGCAAAAACAAATAAATAAAGAAGTCTTTCAATCATGACCAAACATGAAGCTCTATAAAGTAAAGAACATGTGTGTAGCAAGAACCACAAAAGTGTACTCTCTAATTAATAATTTTCATTTACCTCTGCAGGTAAACCTCAAAACGAAAATTAAATACTAATATGGATACCTCCCCATAAACTAAAGGGGGATTGAAGTTCAAACCCCCAGAATGCTGTACCTGGATTTACCACGTCCTTCACCACAGATGTTCTCCGATTCCTGGAACTGCAACACAGACATTTATGACCTTCTCTAAGCAAGCCATAGACAAGATAGGGAGGGACTTTGGGGCATGGGGAGGATATGGAGTCTCTGGGAAGACACTTGTCTGCTCCTGTTGCAGTGGCGGCTCCTCGGCTAGGGCAGAGGAGCGTCCCCCACTGCTTTAAGAGCAGTGCAGCGGAAAAATAAATTGATAATAACCTGGTTAATGTTATTATCATTTTATTTTTCACTACAGGCTGGGCTAGGAAGGGTCAGGGCTGGGGTTACAGGGGAGGAGTGGTTTACCCACTTTGAGTGCACATGACTGCTTGGCCGACCCTCTTGGGCCACTCAAACAGTCCTGTGCACTTTGCATCTTCCCCACCAGCCTTGATTTACACTGTCTGGTGAGGAACATGAAAAGCTTCACAGTCCCCATCGGAGTGCCGAACCGCAGTGCTCAGACCAATCACACCGCTGCATTGTAGCGTTGTGATTGATTTGAGGGAGGGAGCCGGTGTGCTTCCTGCTTCCTTCCGCTACGGAAGCAGTGAAGAAGGTGGCTGAAGGGACCAAAGGGGAGAGACTGCCGGGAGGCCGGCAGCAAAAGGTAAGTGGGTTTTTTACTAATTGTTTTGTCTCTATGCTCCCCATCTTTCCCCCACCCCACCACCCTGTGACCTGCCAGCTACAACTGTCCTCCTGTGCTGGTAGAGGAGGTGTGCAGAGGCCAGTATGTCCTTCTGCCCTCAGCCCCTGTCCTTCTGCCTCTGTAGTTTTACCGTCTATGCATCTGCACCCAGTAAAAGCAGTGTTAGTGTTCTAGCACAAACAGATCAGACCTATTGGCATATGGAAAATAACGAGGTGGTTTATCTCTTTTCTCTTGCTACCTCCACTCTATTCACATCACAGGGATGGGTGTCAGGGATTATGTTTTTTACTTCAGATTGCACTACAATTGCTTTAAATAAAAAGTGCGTATGTGCAGCTGTTGTCTATGTGCTATTAGTGGAAAAAAAGTAATTTTAATGCAAGCAGAAGTGATTAAAAGCAGCTTGTATTGTTTAAAGTGTGCACAAGGTATCTACGAATTACCTGTATTTCGAAGTCTTGCTCTGACCTTACAATAAAACTCATAATTAAGCATCCCTTTTTTTAAAATGTTTTCCTTAGAAAAATAGAGGTCCCTTTTGATAAATTCTGGCCGGACGAAGGATCATGATTGTTTTTTCCTCATGACCTTATATGATAATCAGTGGAAACACCAGTCATATGATAACTGACTGTGAAATATGAGCTAATAAATTTAGCAGCTAATACACTGTATATAAATAGACTCGTATAGACATCCAGACTCCCATATTGACACATGCCCCTGTACAGTAGCACCAGTTTCTACTTTTTAGCATCTTATGCTGCTCAATTTCTTCTCTTTTGCTCTCTTTTAATAAAATATCTTTTTCTGATAGAATGTACGCTGTAAAGATTTAACGCAAAATGCATTATTCTATTGTAAGTTGCTGTTCTATAAACTGTTAGACTAAAACTTATAAGTGGTATATCATGAACGGTTATCAAACTACTGGCTCTACTTGTACGAGAAAAAAGTATGAAATGTTATGAATTGTCTTAACATATAGACATTATTTTGACACTATTCATTTGTTTGTAGTTACAAGAAGATACTGTCCTGATGAAGACACTCTCATAGTGTCGAAACGCGTAGACAGACAAAATTAATCTCTTCTTTTGTACCACTGGGAGCATTACCATTTCTAGACATTGAGACATTGTGTATATTTATTGACATAATTATTTTATTGCTTTTTAAAAAACCTTTTTTGATCACATCAATGAATGTTTTCATGAATTTTTATCAAATGTAATAAATTGAATCTTCTATGTTATCTTTAGTGTTTCATTACTTTTTTACTCGAACGTTGCCAGGCCATTTTTGTCTTGCCTGGGTTTGTTTATTTGTCATACACTCTGACCTTACAATATGCAGGGCGGCAATAAAATAAATCAAATTCATTAAAATAGTGCTAAACTAGTCTGTGACATACCAGCTGCCATAACATCTTGTAAGAAATATTCTCTGGAATAAATAACTGTCCTAAATATTGTTCTATTGGGGGTAGATTTATTTTTGTTCATTCCAATGTGGTGATACGTTTATAGCGATATGACAGACAATATTCTGACGCCGATATTCTTGCACAAAATCGCCTCGTGGGCAAATGAAAGGGTCAGAGCAAAGCATATACTTTCTCAAGACTATCTTATTCTCAAAACGATCTTATCATGATTTCAATATGTGGCACTGGGAGAAGAATGTGTCCTGCGTTTCAAGCTTCTGAAACTCCCCTTTATGGACTTCAAAGGCTCTTTGAAATCAAAGGGTCAAACGTATAGTATGTACAGGATGTGTAAATTAGCCTATGTGTCCATTGAACATATACCATGCTATGTCTATCTTTGTCAGAGGCCTAGAAAAAATACCTAAAACCCATTTTTATGGCAGATGGTATTAAAAGAATTCCAGAGGCGCTATTAAGCTGTTTTAAAATCCCTGTGCCATACAGTAACATTTCTGAGTCAGGCTGCTTACACGGGTATAGATTGATGTATCAGTGTTAATATATTTGTATCTGATTTTTCTGTTTTAATGTAATTATGATTACGTTTTTAATTTAGAGCTGGTTTTATCTGTATACATTTATATAGCATACAGTTATACTGAAACTTAAACAATACATTTTATTAATTCATTCATTCATGCAGAGCTCAGAAAAGTAGCGCAAGCTGTCCTCTTAGTATGTTGTTCCCATGGCTAAAATGTTTTGCACGTGTAGAACTCACCTACAGAAAGACTGTGCTGCCATTACTGTGCAGTTCTGCAAGGACAATCTGGGCCTAAGTGACCTTCCGCCCCGCCCCCACCCCACCCCTCCACCACCATCAGGCACAACCACCTGAGACTGAAAAGTAAGGATTCAAAGACAGCCACAAGTAACGCTGGTAAGATGATAGAAAGAGCAAAATGAGCATAACAAGACAACGCCACTGATAGCAATGTTTTGGCAACAATAACAGAAGTACATGCCGGAAATATATTAATCGAATAATGAGAGACTAAGATTGCAAAACCTGTAATGTGAGATTGAGGCACTAATGAAGGCTAATGAGAGGATTTAGGATAGAAACCACCCGTTATTAATATTTATGGGGAAGAGATAAGCGTTTGCGGCTTCAGAAAGAGATGACACTAATGCTTAGTGATGTGAAAAGGGATGCAGGATAGATTTGAATGTGGCTTATTCGCCATTTCGCAAAATCGTGTAATCAACCGTACATTATGTGGTAATCAAAGCTGCAATTGAAAATGCAGAAAAAAGATTCCATTTTGTGGGAACATCCAAGTTCCATTTCCAAGTTTCACAGTTACGAATGATACTGATTGCTGTACTAATCAATTTTTATCGCTCTTATTAATATGATACTTTATACCGCAGAGTGCCCATCCAGGTCCATGAAAAACAACGGCTACATTTTTCTATACCATCTGGAGTTACATTTAAGGGCTGTTTATCAGCAGAAGTCAGAGAATAGGTATATTAAAAATGGTAATTAGGCAGGTTTTAGTCTGAGAGAAGGGACTACTTCACAAAAATAGAAAGTGCTTTGTGCAACTGCAGAATACTAGCGTGCACTAGTTTGCATATGAGCAATTTGGAATGGTGCATGCACAAAGTGGGCAATGTCATGTACCAAATTAGAAAACCTAGCGAACATTTTGTATAATTGTCAATACTTTTTTGTTAGTGTACTGGTATCAAGGCCGTACTGACCATTTTTTCCACGATGCACTTCCCCAGGAGGCTGGAAGCCCCTCAGGATGATTGAAAGGAGCAGGTAAGTGAAAAACTTCCCTGTGCTTTCAGGGCCCCTGCTTCATCATAATCAGATGACATATCATAGTGGGACTGTGAAAATCATGGCCCTGAAAGCAGTCACGGCCGGCATGGCCTCCTGGGTGGGGGGCGTGGAGGCGGGGAGGAGGTAGCACGGAAGGGGGGGGGGGGGGGTGGTCAGGCATTGTGATTGGTCGGGACGCCGCTCAGCTAGGGGCTTATGGGAAGGTCATATTCTCCATGCAGGCTGCATGGCTGCCTGCATTTAGAAGGGCAGAGTGCGCATGACTGGTTTTGGTGACCCTAGAGGGCCGACCAAACAGTCTGCGCACTCAGGAGTGGGCACACTACACTTCCCATGCCCTGCTCGCAGAACAGCCCCAACCACCAGCCTGCCTGCAACGCAATATAAAATGGCAATAACTGAAAATTATTACCATTTTATGTTTCTGCTTCTCGCACTGCGAGAAAGCAGTGGGGCAACTCTCCTCCGGCCTAGTGGAGAAGCCACTTCTGTCTGAAAGTCTTTCTAGCAGAGGCGCCCATGGGTCATGGGTCAGTGCAGGGCAGGGGGGGCAGGTGTCAGAAGCGACAATGCCAGGAGTGACAACACCAAGAGGTTCTTTTACAATGCTTCAGGTTCAGAGGTGCTGATGCTTCCTAGCATCAGAACACTGTGCTGTCAGTTTCACCTGTTACAAATCTGCAACAGGCGCTGAAAGTGGCGGTGCTGTGCTGGCGGCCTGAAGACGAGGAAAGCTCAAGTGAAGTTAAGAGAAAGTAAGAGACTACCGTTGTTGAGAGGCTGAAAGGGAGATAGACCAATACGTGTTGAGCATCTCGCTGAGAATCCACGTTAAAGCTGACTTATTTATATGGAAATTAAAGATTATTTCGGAGGTAAAAGGGTACGAAATTTAGGATTCGTTCTAAGAGACAAGGGTGGCTGAATGCTGGAAAAACATGTTTTTCTTGGAGTTGGCTGTCACTCCCAAAGCTTTCTTCCCTTTCTTCAGTAGCTTAGAGCTGGTTGTAGTGTTCCGGGGTACCATGGGTGTGTCCATGTAGGACATGCCACCTAGGGGTGGTTTGAGTTGTGTTTTATCCTGCTTCTGTCCAGATAGTTGAATCAACTGATGTCCCTAGGCTACAGCTCCAAGAAATAGACTGAGAACACTCTAGGCATAGTCTGCAGACAGTTAAAGTCATCTGGTGTCAATGTCATTTTTGTTAAGGGTCCCCAGCCAGGCCCACCATGACATTGCCAACGAGGACGTGTGTCAATGTGTGCCCAGCTGTGTACACGACTCTCAAGAATGCCATAACAGCCCATTTTTAACCATTCACAAACCAGAAATACGTATGGTTCCTCCTATGGATGGCATGCCAGAAGCCAAATAAGTCTGTGGATATGTTCTACGTCAGACTGCAGGAACTAGCCAGCACGTGTACCCTGCCCTACGAAGATGACAAACTCCAGGTGCAATTCATTCAGGGGTGCGCTTCAGTGAAGCTGTGGGAGCAGATTTTGCCAGTCACCAAAATGTCAGTGAGGGACATTCTTGCCCTTGGGCTATCCAAGGAACTGTCCAAAGCATGGGCTGCGCAAATGGATTCAGGTGTACAACATACTAACAAGGAAGAGCCTGTTAATACATTCAGAAAGGAGCCTCGCAGTAGAAAGGCCTAGAGGCCCTTAGCCAACTGGCCGACCATGCAGGTGGTGCAGAGGTCCATCATCCCATCAAGGTGAGTGCCCTGAATGAGATAAAATCTGTAATACCTTTGGCAAGTTGAATTCCTGTTCCAAAGTCTGCCAGTAGACTCAGAAATCATCCAATTACAAAGTCACACAAGCGGTGCACACCATAGGCATTCACCCCGAAGCTGCAGAGGGAAGTGACATGGATGAGACAATCTATGTGATACACACAATAGAGCCTCACAGTATTGCGGCAAATACTTCTCCCAAATGTGGCATCAGCATAGAACACCAGACAATAACAGCTCTGATTGCTAGAGGAGCCACCATGAATCTTAAGGCTCAACATCTAATAAAGACTGCCTGTACCTCCCAAACTGAATCCGACCAAAGCCAAGATTGACGTGTTTGGCACTTAAAAACTCCTGAGTTTTGCAGGAGTTTTCCACACCAAAATATATTGTCTTGATACCACCGCAGAAGCAAAAGTATATGTGCCCAGAGGACAATGGGTTGTGATCAGCTGCTGAAAAGCCCAAGAACTTGGCCTGGTGCATTTTTCATTCAACGGCAAAGGACTTGGTCTGGTACATTTCATATTCAGTGTCCACACCAGCAAGATCAACAGCCTGATGCAAGAGTTCTCCCCGCTGTTCAAAGGCATTGGATGGCTAAAGGGCCCCGCTTTCAAGCTCACATCAACAAACCAATCCAACCCGTGGCCCTCCACCACCGGCGAGTAGCATTCCACCTCCACCGCAAGGCAGGAAAAAACTATGATACCTGGAGAATGCCAGCACAATAAGAGTCGTAAGGCCCGCTCCATGGGTCCCCCCAATTGTAGTCACCAAGAAACCAAAGCAGCCAGACAAAGTGCAAATCAACATAGATATGAGGGTGCCAAATGTAGCCATCAAGCGTGAAAGCCATCTCATGCCCACCATTGATGACTTCACTGGGGCGTTGACAAAGTTGCAGAGGTTTCACATGGTGGCCCTGAGGTCAGTGTATCACGAGATCTCTGTCCACACAGTTTCCCACCCTTCACTACCTTTTTAACTCATGTTAGCACATGGCTGTGCACCTGACTAAACTACAACATCTTGAGTGCTGCTGAAGTTTTGCAGAATATCATCAGGAATGTGATAGGCAATTTCCAATTAAAATTCTGGAAAAATTGGTCACAAAACATCTTTCCAGCTTCTTAGAGACCAATGCTTGCTTGGACGTGGCCCAATTCGGCTTTAGACCAGCCCACGGGACGGAGTCTGCATTGGTGACTGTCTTAGATGATCTTCGGACGCGTGCCGACCAAGGTCGAGCAGCCTTTTTAGTACTGCTCGACATGTCGGCCGCTTTCGACATGGTCAGCCATAAGATCTTGATCGGGAGACTGGAGGAAGGAGGGGTGTCTGGTTTGGCCCTCGACTGGTTGGTGTCTTACCTTGGTAATAGGCACCAGATGGTGGCCCTGATACCCTTCAAATCTAACATCAGAAGGGTTGGGCAGGGCGTGCCTCAAGGCCATCAGCCCGATCCTATTCAATCTCTACCTCCGCCCCCTTGATCAAACTGATAAAATCTTTCGGTATAGCAGTCACCAATTACGCTGACAACACCCAACTTATCTTCTCGTTTGAGGGTAAGGAGGCTGTGTCACAAGAGATCTTTTACCGTTGTATGTCCACCATAGCGGAATGGTTGAGCCACAACTCCTTGCAATTCAACAGCTCCAAAACCGAGGTGCTACACTGCTCAATGGATCGCACCCCTAGGCCTCTTCCATTGAATTTCTGGCCTCCTTCTTTTCAGGGCACTAGTTTGCCGGCTGAATCCATTCTTAACCTGGGGGTGATGTTCGGCTCGAGCCTGCAGCTAGACGTGTCCGTGAGCAAAACGGTGGCCACTTGTATGGCACTGCTGCGGATGCTGCGAAAGAGGGCGGTCTTTTAGGTTCACCGCAGCGAGACTGTGGAATTCTGGGCAGCTGCTAAAACACTGTGTATGTATCACCTAAGTCTAAGCGCCAGGATACCCGTTGGGTGACAGTCATTGCGCTATATAAATATACCTATACATACATACATACATTACCTGGCATCCTAAATGTGAGTTTTGATCTCTTGGTGCATGCGCAAACCCTAAATGGCCATCTTGCACACCTATGTGCCATATTCCAGAGGCTCTGAGAAATAGGCCAGATGCTGCATTGTGAAAAATGTGCATTCCTGCAATGAGATATCAGCTTCTTTGTCATCCTGTTTTGGAGAAAGGCATCGGGCCGGACCCTGCCAAGGTGCAGGATACTCAGGATGCTCCTGCCCCCACTTCAGTGTCCGAAGTCTGAAGATTTTTAGGGATGGTGAAATAGTGTGGTCCACTTATGCAAAATCCCACTGATCTCACCTGAACCCTTTGGGAGTTAACACAACTCCAAAGCAAGAATCTGTACTGGCAGTAAATGTGAGCCCCACTGGTTTGGGAGCTGTACTCTCACAGCTTCAGAGCTTTTGGTAATGGGCACCCATCACCTATGCAAGCCACACTGTGACACCCACCAAACAGTGACACTCCCAAATAGAGAGGGAGGTTATCGCAATCCACTGGGGGTGTAGTCACTTCTACATCCACCTGTTTAGGCATCTGTTCATTGTCTACACAGACCACAAACCTCTCATCCCTCTCTTCAATGGGCCTGTGTTAAAACGACACCCACAGATAAAAAAAATGGACTCTAAAACTGCTAGTGTTAAATTTCACCGTGGTATACAGACCAGGCACCACGAAACCCTTCGGATTTTCTGTCATGACACACCAGGCCTGCCACACCAGGGGACACCACAGAAGCACAGGGCACCGAAGAAAATGTTCAATTTGTGGTTGTGAGGTCGAGGGCCAGCCACTGTCGATGCTACTAGAACATGTGGTGGACACCACAGAACAGGATGACCTCCATCAGGTGGTGCTCACCTCACTATGAACCGGTGACTGAAAAGGCCTATACTCAACCAGGAGGACATTGAAAGCCATATTGGCATTACAGCCTGCACAAAGTGAGACAAGAACTCTCCGTAACCTCTGAAAGCTGTCAAATGAGGGATCCAAGACTTGTCTTACCCTAAGTCTCCAACAACAAGGATCCAACTGACCCACAGGGTGCACCATGGGATGGTGAAAACAAAGAGTAGACTTTGGAGCAAAGTCTAGTTCTCAGGTTTGGACAACAGTGTGGAAGTAGTTGTGAAAGACTGTGCCACCTGCCAAGTGAGCAATTTCCCAACAAGCCTGTCCCGCCATTACGGAGGACACATGGCCCAATCGCGGCGCGTGAGTGCAGACTTTGGGACCATTCCATATGGCACTACATGCTCATTGTGACTGACGACTTCTCACGCTTTCCGGAGGTAAATATTTTAGCATCCACATCTGCATCTGAAGTGGTGCTGAAAAGGGACAAAATCGTAGCCAACCATGACCTGATTGGAGAACTTCACACGGACAACGGACCTTCGCTCAACAGCTGTCAGTGGGCTTGATTTCTTTAGTCTGGCAACACCAAACACCTGCACATTACCCCTATGTGACTCTCATCCAATAGAGAGGCGGAACGAAAGAATCCTGATTGATAGAGTGGAAGGCAGGAATGTGGAGGGACCCATCTACTCCTTCCTGCTAGAATATTCAATGACCCCACACTTCACTATTGGGATAGCTCCCAGCAAACAGTGTCTAGGCCGCACTATCACTGACATGATTCCTCACTATCAGCATGGTTTGAATACCTGACCCACTAATCAATCAGACATTTGTCGGGCCCACAATAATGAATATAATGCCACGTAGCGGTGGTTTGAGTTGTGTGTTTTGTGTTACCCCCTGTGGGCGTTCAGACATTAATATTGTCTGGTGTCCCTACTCTTCAGCTCCAATAAATAGACTGATGACACTCAAGGAGTGGTCAGTCGACTGTTAGACTAATATGGTGTCCATGCAGTTTGTGTTAAGGGTCTTCCACCGGGCCCACTATGACCCCCACCCCTCAATTTCCTGCTGTTCCTTTCAATAATTCAATGTGTTTTCTTCTTCTCTACCCCTAAGTACATAGATTTTTTGCCTTTCTTTACCCAGGCCCTTTACCTTTCTGTGTGTTAGGAGAGAGACACATATAGATTTCCTTTATGTAGAGACATGGAAGTTAGTAAACAGTGGGAGCAGGACAGGTATTGGAATAGACCGGAGTGAGGCAGAGAGCGGCAGAAAAAACTGATAGCGATGCCCAGGCAAAGAGATGGAGTCATAAAGGCAGTGAGGTGTAGACAGACAGAGTGAGAGTGGAGACAGGCAGAGAGAATAACAGATTTTACCCAGAGATGCGGACTGGAGCAATCAGAACCACACTGTGGCAGGGGAGGCTTTAAAGTTGTTCAATTCTAGAGAGGCACCATCACTGGGATGTAAGGGTTTGCTCCTACTGACCTGATGGGGAGCCGCTTGCTCATGGCCATTAAAGAAAGTGGATGGAGTTGGTTTTGAGTGAAAGCTACCCTTGGGCGTTTTTTTTGGCTGCCGGGGTCCACCACATCAGGATATGGGCTCCTTTCCATTATCTACACTGTAACACGACCTATCCCCTCAATGTGCACTCCTAGTGTAAATGATGGTGAGCATGTTGGAAGGAAAAATGGCCGCCCACTCACAATGCTATATGTTGGTGATTGTAAGACATGCAGGTATGTTCCTATTTGGACCTGTTTCCCTCAGATCAATATAACTAGTGCATTTTGTAGCTGACAGTGATCTTCTTCTCGATATAGAATATGAAAGCGCTAAAATTGCTAAGCTTTTGTACTTCAGCTTTGAAACGTTGTTAATGTAAACTGTTTGTACGCATGCGAACTTGTTTTTAAGCAAAGCGCTCTGATATCTTTTGATCATTTTCACCCTATATTATTCTGCAAAACGTACGTACCAGAATACATAAGGGATGTTGGGCCTCATTTATGAAAGCCTTGCGCCACCGATGCGCCACGTTTTCCCATGTTAAAAGTGATGCACCGGCGGGGCAAGGCCAACTAAGGCCCGTTGTGTTTAGACGTTATCTCTAGACTCGGAAGTAATAACACCATTAAACTGAGCGCGAGGCAGCAACCGGTGTGTAAACAGTGACAGCAATGACACTAAGGAGCTTACAAATGAGGTTCCACTGAATCAATAATATGTTATAGGATGGTGCACTGACATCAGTGCAAGCAAAACGAACAACAACATGAAAGTAATAAAGCAAACAGGCTGTCAGACAGACGGAGATGCCAACGATTTGACAAGATGATCCAGACAAGGTGTCAGGTGCCGATGAACGAGCTGTGATGAATGTAGAAGTTTAAGCCAGTCTTGGCACAATCGCAGAATCAATAATGGTTTAAGTGTTATACTATGCGCAACTCACAACGCCAGTAAGATCCCACATGCCAGACTCACATTTTTGATAGCATACAATAATTTGTTGGCGCTGATACATGACTACAGTTTGGCACTGTTGCTAATGTGCAAACTGCAAACCTCCAGCCAGCTGTGGCCACCGTTGTGTCCCACAAGGCACACTTTTACTAAAAGGAACCGGTGCAATTACAGACATATCAGTGTTGCAATTACAGACATATCAGTGCGAGCCCTCCAGCATGCGATTTATTACATTTAAAGGACTGTTTAGAAAATGCCCTAAATAGAAGAAAAACCGCAGCGTTGATTGATGAAATAATGTGACTTAGACTGACAGTTTAATTGCAATTGTATGCATTTTAGATGCTATTTTTTATACTTGACTCCAGACCATTTTGGGTTGAGTTTGGTATTATGCAGTCAAGGTGTCAAATTCCATGGCAATTGCAAACTATTGTTCCCATTAACTTGCCAGTCAAAGGTAGCGTTTCTTTAAAGTGGTGAAGATAAATAACCTCCCAAATTACACTGACCAGATGAGGGAAGCTAGTAAGTGCTACTCCCTCGGGCTTAGTTTAAAGTGCCTCTGTCCCAGTGGAAAACTTTGAGAAAGTGGGTACACAAATAGTATTTTAAAGCACAATTTTCAAATACATTTACTAAAACTTCACAGGTTCTGGAAGGTTCTGAAACGGAACGTCAATACGTTAATTGAGCCTCATGCATTCATGACCATCTACATGGGTTCTCTCCCAAGATAGTGGCGAAATGGTGTAATATTCAGCACAATGATCCGCAACAAATAAACTTGATGATAACAGCGTTCAGAAAATCACATTTCAATGACTCATAATTTTCTAACATGCTTCTTCGCTTTTACATCTCACTTATTTTCGTTTTTAAATTGTTCACCTTGCAAGGAAATACTCATCCATGTGTAAAAGGACTGTGTAAAAATTAAAATAAAAAAAAGAATTTCCGCAATAAACGGGGAATAGACAGCAGATCTAGACAGATTTTACAGGCCCACAAAGCAATGATATTCCTCAGGTTAGAGAAACCTTAGCGAACCTGGCAGCCAACAGATTTCCCCAGTCTTACAGCTTTAGATCTCAGGTAGGAGAACTGATATTATTTGGAAATGCAATATTATTGCCTCAAACCAGTTTTTGTCTTGTTAATAATACACACACTTTGTCATCAAAGACAAGCTTTCCATTTGAGAAAAAAGAACCCCAATAACCAAAAAAAAGATGTCATGCACATCCATCACAGTCCTGGAATTACCACAATTTCTCCGTGGATAGCTTGAATAAGGAGCATGCACCATCATGCCACAGATGCACACTATATGCCAAATATAACTGCATTTAAACCTGGGCCATGTTTTGCGTCGGTGGCACCGCAAGGAGGTTTACTGTTAAGGTTTGAACACGTGTGCTGGTTCCAGTGATATGGATCCTGGACTATTTTTCCCATTTATTTGACTTGCTTGGGGGAGCTGATCTATGCAGCCTAGAAGTACAGATCTACAACCCATACATGAGTCTGTAGGATATTGATAGAACGGAAGATAATATCCTACATGGTTTACCTGTTAAGAGTGCAATGTAACCGCTTTTAGTACGTGCCCATATATTATTCAGTGTGGTGAAACTAGATGTTAGAGGAAATGTGAACCAAGCAACATGTTATTGTGAAATGTACACAACTGAATGTGAAGCTCCACAAATGATTCCCAAAACTGTACTGAATACATATAAACGACGTAACACACTTATATGGGGCTCATTAATGGTGTGACGCGATGACATATTAATTGTATTTTGAATGTTTCCTAGGCCAATGATATAGTTGAAATAGATGTACTAATATAGTTAAGTGAATGTCTCTACTGAATATGCTAATGATTTTAAGGAAATGCTAAACATGAATAACACAGTGTATTCATTATTTTAGCCTCACTCATGGGCCTGAATCCACAGTACATTTTGAATGTTCTCATTCTGAAATTAATGCTTAGATTCCCATGCAAGTCTTGTAGAATGTTACTTGTTCCCATGTTTTGCATTGCAGGTGGACAAACGCTTGTTAGTGAAGACTAACAGTATTGTTTCCATTAGATAGATGAGGAATGAAGGAGTTACAGTTAGCCTGGCCTGGCGAAGATAAAGTGGAGGGAGATGTGTTCACACGGGAGAAGAGACCAAGAACGAACTGTTGCAGAGGGGCGTACATGAAGAAGGCAGTGAAAGGAATCAACATCATGGAAAATTTAGTGGCTTAGCCTACTGTAGACCACGTGCAATAAAAACATTATGGGACATTTGCTGAATACAACTTTGAGTATATGATGCATTGTAGAGAGGGTCAGTTGCCAATTCCCTTTTGCCTCTGCCAGAGAGCACCTGAGTGCTAGCTTGCTCCTTTCCTGCTTGGGGCTTCATGTTGCTGACCCATCTGATGGTAGAGCGTCTTCTTAGGAAGATTCTAACCACTGACACATTTTCTCTTTCAAACATCTTGCTTAAATGCAAATTTAGGGATGCCAAGTCTAGAGTTAGAGTAGGGATACATAGAATAAAATGCTTTACTCCAACGAGTGCCGATGCATGGAAACCTTAACTTTTGCTTCCTGATTTCATGCATAATCATAGACCAAGTTGTTTTGTTCTTGCTGCACCAACTAAACCTCTTCAGGAGATTTGCATTTCTTCAGTTCCTTTGTATTTTTATACTCTCATGCTGCGATTCGTACATGTCCAACTATTTTTGAATTGGTAATAAATTATTGACTAACTTTCATTTGTTTGTCAACCTGAGTTATTGTGTGGCCATATACTGAATTACACTGTATACTAAATTGCTTTACGGAATTTTGCTCCCCTTTACACTTTCATGCCGCTTAAAAAGAACCATCGGAAGATCGACATAGAAGAAGAAATGAACAAATGGGCCCAGGCCCTTTAAGTATTCATGGATGAGGATTTTATGACAGATGGTGTTTTTATATCCTGAAAAGACTCATATAGTCACTGGTTGGGTCAAATGTGTGTAATTACATTTGTTCCCCTCTGAGTGATATTGTCTTGCTCTCTCTCATGTTGGATAGATGAGGTAGTGTATTCTCCATTTGTCATCATACTAACTCTAACAGGAGTGATATTGATGGTTAATGCCATTATTGGATATATTGGCCCCAGTGATATAAATTCCACCTAGTTTGACTTTCCTTGTGAGCTGAATCTTGTAGGTTTGCCCGCTTCTCTTAAAGACAGACCCAGTATCAGAGGCAAAGAATGCGCTGGAGAACCTAAATAAGTCAGTCACTGAATTTAACCAAATTGAGCTAAAGAAAAAAACAGATAAAGTAACCAGACACATTAAAATTTGAACAAGTAAAAGGTCTACCCATATATACTTTTCCACAACGGTACTATGCTCTTGTATGCTATTATCATTCTGTCTCGTCTGATCAAATGATATAGAAACCCACAACTGTATTTTCCCCACTCCCCACCCTCTAATCCTGCGTATATAAAAAAAATCCTCTCCTAGTTCGGTCATTGGCACTGACATAATTGTTTCCTACATCCTACTCGCTACACTTTTGCTTATGTCCGGGACAGTGCCGGTCTGATCCGTGGATTTAGTCATCTCCTCGTGTATTGCTGGCAATGTTGTCAAAGGCTATGTCCAAGGCTCTGCATGCTTCCAACATGATATCCCAGTCCATCGCAATCGGGGTCTTTCGCAACCCTCTCGCCTCAATGCAGCATTCTCTGCTCCACTCCACCGCACCAATTCGCTGTGCCATGCATGTACAGTGAGTGGTGTTTTTGACTTCCACCGCAAGGTGATCGCTCGTACTGCCAATAGGAGCGCCAGATTCTCAAATCTATATTGCACCTTATATTTGGATGTTCCTTTCCGTAACCCCAGGATACAGCCCTCCACTGTAGAAGCTACCTCGCTGTGTGTGATTTCTGCTGTGTGTCTTCTGATCCAGTCCCAGTACCCACCAATCCATGGACAGGACCATATCATGTGCACATGGTCTGCTTCCTCTAGTTTGCATGTGGGGCAGTGGTGACGCGCTGCCGGGTCCATCTTGACTAGCTTGCATGGCGTGAGGTACGCCCCATGTAAGATCATAGTTTGGATCTACTTAAAACGCGTGTTACACAATACCTTTTTAGGGTGTACCATCACTCTCTCCCATTCCTTGTCCTCAAGGACCCTGTCTATGTCTCCATCCCAGGCAGTACGCAGCAATGTCAGGTTAACTTGTGTGTGGGAGCGCAGCCCTACATACAACCACCTAATGAGATGTCGACCCCTACCCATGTAGTACAGTGTTTTGACTAAGTCGTTAGTGGGGGGCTCTTGCCTTTGTGGGGCCCAATACTTTAGGACATATTGTAGCAGTGCTGCATGTAAGAGATATAGATGGGCTGGTGCGCCCATTTCTCAAACAAAATTATCATGGTCTAGTAACACCCCCCTCACCGAAGAGGTCTGCCACCGTAGAGACCGCCACGTCCACCCAGGGTGCAAGCCTGCGCATTAACAGGCGTCCGCCCTGTACGGGGGAATGCCAAGCATAGGCAGGGGATGCTCTGGTATATTACAGCGCCACCCTCCAGCACTGCAGCGCCGTGCGCAGAAGGGGGGGAGATCCCACGGGATCTTGCTATGTGGCAGTAAAAGGGTGTGTAGCGTCCCCTGTCCTACGTCCTGTTTGGTCATCCCTATCTCCTGCCAGCTACACCCTGCTGTCCAATAGGACAGCCACTGTAGTTAGCAGGCGTAGAAATACGCCCGGAGGTCAGGCACCACTAGGCCCCCTCCAGACGTGCTTTGCTGCAATTTCTTAAGGCTAATCCTCCACCTACCCGACCCCAAATAAGTTAAATTAGTAATGTGTTCATTAGTTTAAAAGTTTGGTTCAGGAGCATAAGTGGTATGTTTGTAAAATATTAGAGCAGACGTGGGAGGACCACCATTTTTGCAATTGCTGCCCTGCCCGCTACTGACAGCGGTAGAGTGGTCCAGAAATGCTAGTTCGCAAGGCTCTCAGAGCTCTGTTCAAGTTGCCCTCTAATATGTCTGTCTGGGTCCTGTACACTTGGATGCCTAAATACTTAAACGTGTGAGGTGCAACCGTGAACTATAATGTGCCAAATTTAAATTCCCGCAGATGCGCCTGTTCTTTAAAGAAGAATACCATTGATTTTGCTGGGTTAATAGCGAGACCTGACAGCCTTTCAGAACTCTGAAACGTTGCAGCCATGGTATCCATAGGGGTGCAAAGGTCACGCAGATATAGAATGATATTGTCGGCATACGCCGACAGCAAGTGTGTGGTGCCACCCCTCGTTATCCCCATGTCAGTCAGTTCTGCCCTGATCTTAAATGCCAAAAGTTCAAGTGCCAATATAAAAATAAGAGGCGAGAGCGGGCACACCTGTCTCGTTCCCCTGCGTATCTGAAATTCTGCCGATATGTGCCCTCCTGTCCATGCTCTAGCTGTGGGAGCATTATATAGGAGTCCGATCCAACAGACATACTCTTCCGGCAGTCCAAATCTTGATAGAGCCCTGAATATGTAGTCCCATTTAATTGTGTCGAACGCTTGGCACATATCTAACGAAACACAGCCCGCATAATCTTCTTGGTTTGGGGCTTCTGCAAGAAGGTGGTGCAGCTTTCTAGTGTTCAAGGATGTACTGCGCGCTGGTAAACAACCTGTCTGGTCCATTTGGATCAAATTGTTTAGTGTCTGCAGGAGTCTATTGGCCAAGACTTTACTAAGTATTTTGTACTCTGTCGTCAATAGTGATAGGGGACTGTAGCTAGCCATATCAATGGGATCCCTGCCTGGCCTTGGAAGTGACACCACCAGTGCCTGCGCTGTGGTGAGGGTAAAAGAACCCTCCCTTAGTGCTTCTTTACAAAGAATTTCCAATTGGGGTACCAGGAGATCCGCATAAGCAGCATAAAATTCAGCTAGCAGTCCATCCAACCCAGGAGTTTTATTTCGGGGGAGACCCTTAATGGCTGCCTTGATTTCTGACTGAGTGAGGGTGCCCAGTAACTCTTTATGTGCAGCCACTGACAACTGGGGGCATGGAATTTTGGAAAGACACTCGTCTATGTGTGTGCCCACTTCTTCCTCAGGTTCACTATAGAGTCTGGCATAGTATTGTCTGAAAGCCTCATTGATATCACCCTGCGTAGAAGCTAAAACTGGCATTAGGGTAGTGACCTCGTTAATAACAATATTAAGGGGGTCATCCCGCAGTAATTTTGCCAACAGGGTCTCTGCCTTGTCTGCCTCTGTGTAGCTCAATTGCGTGTACCTTTGATAATCTATGACACAAATTGACTCCAGTAGTTTGGCGTGCCTGATTCTAGCTTCCTGCAAAGGGGCTTGTTTATCAGCATTGAGCATAGCTTCCTGCTCCAGCCTATTGAGCTTCTCTTCTACTTCTATCAAGGACTTATGAACCTCTTGTCGCGCCCCTACTGTCACCCCAATCGCCTTCCCGCCGTTTTAAAAGCGTCCGACTAAATCAGTCTGGTAGACGCAGTGTTACTATTGTCTGCAAAGTAATGCTGGATAGTGTCTGATATAGTAGTGCAGAACATCCAGTCCTCCAGCAGATGTGGCCATAACCGCCATGTTGGCACTGGGGTGGCTATTTTGCCCCACCCAATCACCACTTCCAATGGGTTGTGGTCGTAGAATGACTTCGCCAGGTATATAGTAGTCATCACCTGCATTGCAATGCTATTGGAACAGTACATTCTATCAATTCTTGTGTGCAACATGTATACTGGTGAATAAAAAGAGTACTCCCTGTGTGTGGGGTGTCTCATCCGCCAGACATCGCATACCCCCATCCCTTTGCCCATTCACATAATGCTCTCGCTTGTTTACAAACCTCCATCCCGTGCAGGGGAGGATGCGACATATCAAGTGTAACTTTCATCACAGCATTGCAATCCCCACTAATTATCCACAGGTAGCTTTCCAACCCCACTAGGGCGACAGACAGCGTGCTCAGGAACTTCTCCTGTTCTGAGTTTGGTGCATATATTGAACCCAGACTACCGGTTGGCCGTCGAGGGTGCCCCTCACCAGAATATACCTCCCCTGCTGGTCTACCCTTTGCTCCACTAATGTGGAAACCCCGAACATGTGGTAGAGAACACCTGTCCCTTCCATTTTTTACGAAGTTTCCCCACTACCAGCTCAACCCTATGGGACTCCTGCAGATACACTATCTGCGCCTTGCGCCTCAGTAGCTGTGCATGAATTCTTTGCGCTTCTGAACTGAGCCCAGGCCCCTGACATTCCACGTTATTATGGTATATTTATTCTGTTCATGCATCGTGTATCTGTGTGTGACTGCCATGCAGCCAGTGAAACAGATGTGGTGCCCTGCCAACGCAAGAGAATGTACCACACAGGACTATTTCCCTCCCCATTAGTGCCTAATACTCGGTCCTGTCGTAGAACTATACCGGACCACCCAACTAAACAGAAAACATAGAAACCTATATTGCATCTATACAAAGCCTTCGCATTTTGGGGTACGTGGCCAAACCTACCCATGCAGTGCTCTCTCCTATTCAGGGTTACAATGGTGTACAAACAGCCCCAGGCCGTAGTTGCAATCAATTCAATGCTGTTATAACAAATATATTGGTAAGAATAGAGCAACCATATTCGTTACTGTTCAGTTCCGAGTGCACAATACTGTCCACCCAGCTAGGGAATCAGTCCATCCGCCGTCTGTGGGGTCACAGAGGGAAACAGGGCTACACTCCCATCCGAGTCCGATTTCTGAGTGTCCACTTCAGAAGTGGTCGAGTCGCCGATCTGCGCCGTAGTACGGAAGTGGGAAACTGTAAGGATCGCCGTCTCCTTTCCACTCTGCATCTGCTGAGTCGTAGGTCAAAGCTGTGTGTTTCTTTTGTGCAGTCATCTTGAGATGCGGCGTCCTGGTGCCCGACCATCTTGCACAGTAGAAGTCGAGGTCTGGGAGTTAGCCTTCGATTGTCTCTCTGGCTCCATCACCTCCAACTATTCCTCCACGTCACCAGGGCTTTCGAAGAAGTACGTTTTCCACTCGTAAATGATCCTTAACCGCGCCGGGAAGAGGAGGGCGTTGCAGGTTCAGTTCCCGTGGTTTCCTCTTAACTATCAAAAAGGAGGAGCATTGCTTCTGCACCAGTAGCGTGTAATCTGGGTATAACGAAACCTTAGTGTTCTCAAAATTAATTCGGGGCACCTCTCTCGATTTCTGTAGCAGTAGGTCCCGGTGTCTGTAATTTAGTAGTTTAATAATGAGTGGTCGCGGTGGGGACCCGGTTTCGGATGGCCTGTAGGAATCCTGTTTGCCCGTTCGATGCAAAATTGGTCTGAAAGACCCTCCGAAGTGAAATTTTCCTTGAGCCAACCCTCCATATATAAGGCCGCGTCGGCCCCCTCACTTCTCTCCGGCATCCCTATTACGCAGATGTTGTTCCTCCATGCTCTCCCTTCCGCATCCTCCACGCGGTCCATTAGGGGTGCAACCTGAGTCTGTAGTTGCTTGATATAGGCAGTGTTTTGGATTTGCTGAGGAGACTAGACCTTAAGCACACCTCGTGGTCCTTCACCTTGTCGGCAAGTTTGGCATGATCAGCCCGGAGTAGCAACAGCCCAGTCGCGAGGGCGCCGATTTGTGTCTCTATAGCTTTACTAGAGTCTCGTACCTCTTGTAAGATCAAATCCAGCTTGTCCATTGTCTCCATTGCGTTAGTCGGTAGTACCCCACTGGCCTGCTGGGAGCCGCCCATTGATGTCATAGTGTCAGGAACGTGGTCAATCCCAGTCTCTCCTTGTTGCTTACCTTTCACTCGCCCCATCACCATATTTTCAGGTGCCCTGTCCCCGATAATGGCGGTGGATTTGCGCTCTCCGACTTCCTGAGGCTAGGTCCATATACTGTATGGTGTCACTGTAAGTGCCCCCACTGCACAGTGGTCCCAGTCGGTCCAGCCTTCTGTTCCCAGCACAATCAGTGATACACTCCTGCAATCCTGTGCAGGTCTGGGTCATCTTAGGAAGATGGGAGGTAGGTGTACTCCATGCTTCCCGTCCTCTGTCGGATTTCTAGGGCAGTCTCCTGCTGAACATACCACCGCCAGTACCTCTGCTCGGTATGGCCTCCCTTCTGACTCTGGGCTGCTCTTCACTGCCGGTCTTTATACTGCCCCAATTGTGCACCACCAGGCGGCCGCTGGCCCACACAAAAGTTCTAGGCGGCTATACCGCCTCAGGGGTCTGTTCACGCCGGGCGACACCGCTGCATGCCCCCCGGCCGAGTAGACCCGTGTAAGCCGCACCGGATACCCGGCGCTCGCATGGCCGCCTCTCAGGTCTCGCCCTCCAAACCTGTTAATATGCACCCCTCAGGTCGTGTCAGCACTCAGGCTGCTTTTGATGTCCTTTTGCAGCTTCACCCGATCTCCGCGGCGCAGTCATGGGCCTTTCTTCACGGGATCTCAATGCACCTCACAACGGATACCTCCCCCTGCGGGCCTCCCCACAGCGTTGGCTCAGGCTGCCTCGGTTCTCCGACAAAGGGCTGCCCGCTCTACAACCAAGGCCTCACGGGGACCCAAATGCTGCTCTGAAGGTCGGCGCCAGTTCTGTTCTGCGGTGCCCAGTCCCAGCAGGCGTCAAGCACCGCAGAATACGGCAATAATTCAGGATATGCCATGTTCGGCAGTTGGCCACGCCCCCACCCATATCTACTTGATGAGTTCTTCTCTCAACAAGGGACAACAACAAGGATAAAACTGGAATATTTGCAAGAATCAAATGTCAGTCATATTTTCTGAGTCTTCAGGTGACTCGGCTAAGTCGGATCTTTTAGAACGCACAAGCACATTGCCCATATCCCTGACAACTACAACCTTTTTGAAGGAGAAGATAGAGAGGAAGTAAAGGCAGCGGGCGCTAAAAACTTCAGCTCCTGGGGTAAAGACAAACTAGCGGATCTGTTACAGCTGGGTCCCAGATGACCAATTAGTATTCCCACTGGATCAGGTCAATAAGACTCATAATAGAACTAGTATGATCTCATATAAAGAAGACAACACCTCACCTATCCCACATTACAGAGATTAGGACAACAACATATGTCCAAAGACTTTACAGAATCACTCTCCAGTTTGAATTTTACCTCACATATACACTCCCCAACTCATATATGTTAGACTTGGCTGTCTCTAGTTGGCAGAGGTATACACTTCTAACAAATAGGGACTCACCTCCTCTAGTCAGGGCAAGGGGATCACACACTTAGATAACCCCTGCTCACCCTCTTGGTAGCTTGGCAAAGCAGACAGGCTTATCTCAGAGGCAGTGCGTTAAGCATTTATGACCATATACAGTAATACAGTGAATACACTACAAATGGACACGACACAGTAGTATTATAAAAATAAGGATGTTTATATAAGGCTTAGCACACGACCAAATAACGACAAAAATATACCACAATCTTAATAAATACTCTTGGATGAAAAAATAATAGTTCAAGTGTAGTTTCTTCTTAGCACAAAGTCTTTAGTAACAAAAGCAACTCTTCTTCTTTAAATCACAGTTCTTGGCAACAATGTAACCCCCCCCAGGAGTCACACGACGTCGAAGCAAAGTTAATCCAAAGGTTCGGCGTCGACCGCAAGGAGTGCTACGTCGAGCCCGGAGTCGAAACAGACCCCCACAACACAGTACCTTGGAAAACGAAGAAAAGATAATCTACGGCGTCGAGATGTCCCGGCGTCGAGTCTTCGGCATCGATCGGGCCTCAGAGTCGGGGCGATCTGCAGCGGCATCGACTGATGTCAGGCAGGAGCAGCGCTCACGAGGCAAAGCAGGATACGGCGTCGTCGTCGATGTCGATGTTGCAAGAGTGAGCAGCGCTCACGGCGTCGAGAGGGCTCGGGGTCGAGGCGTCGGCAGCGGCTTTGTTACTAGCGTCGATCGGGCCGAGCGGCCGGCGTCGAAGATGCGGGACACGGGAGCTACACTCACGATGTCGAGCTGGATTCAGCGGCGTCCGTCGGCGTCGGGATTGCTGGATTTCTTCAGAGGTGCTGGACTTTCAGGTTGCCGCAACAAGCACTTTCAGCAAATGGTGAAGTCCTTTAGCCCTGTGACTTCAACAGGAGGCTGGCACTCTTCCAGCCCTTGGAGATTTCCTTGGCAAAGTTTGAGAGTACACACTCAGTTCCTCTCTCCTGGTTCCTTGGCAAAAATAAAGATGTGACTGCAGGATTCCCCCCAGCAAACAGCACTCTGGTAGAAGGGGTAGGCAAGTCCTTGGATCAGCAGGCTTCTTGTCATTGGTTCAGGGTTCCTTGTCAGAATTGATCTAAATTCTTGGGTTCAGGGGTCCTTCTCTTATACCCCTTTTCTGCTTTGATCCCTTTGTCCATGCAGGGGAATTCCCCTCATCCTGGGTTTTTTGTGGGTGTAGCCAGGCCGAGGCACCAGGCCTATTCACTGTGCAGGGCAGGGTCCTCAGCCGCCCAGCAGGAGGTGGAGCCAGTATTGTCACTGGCAGGAGCAGAGCCATCAGTCGCCCGGCAGGAGGTGGAGCCAGCATTCTGTCAGGCAGGGCAGGCTATCAGGAGCTACTCTTCCCCTACTCTCAATGCAAATGCCTCACTCACCCCACACTGACTCATTCAGACCTCTGGAGCCACCTAGCTCCAGTCACACACACACCAAACCAGCAGAGACCGATAATAGTCAGACAAGAAAATAGCCACTTTCTAAAAGTTCTATTTTCAAACCCAGAGTCCAAAACCCATCCACCCAAAAGGATGCGTTATTAAACCCTGAGATCAGGGATACCAAACTCGACATTACACCATGCTCCCTGAGCCAGCTAGGATTATAGCTCTTAATAACCCTGGCAGCCCATTCTAACTTATGGAGAGCAGGTAACCTTACAATAGTGAAAAACGAATATGGCTGTAATTCACTATTAGGACATGCCACCCACATCAGGGCTTGTCCTACCTTATGCTTACAATGCACCCTGCCCTTGGGCCTACCATAGGGGTGACTAACATGAAGTTAAGGGAAGGTTTGGGGACTGGCAAGTAGGTGTACTTGCGCAGTCCACGTGACAGTACCAGACTGCACGTAGGTCTAGCAATGGCAGACCTTTAGACACATTTTACCAGGCTGCTTCTGTGGGTGGCACAATACGTGCTGCAAGCCCACTAGCAGCATTTGTATTTGCAAGCCCTGGCACTCCTGGTGCACTGTACTAGGGATTGACATTAAACAAAATAAGCCAAACATGGAATCCAATCAATAGTAATTTAACATAGGGAGCACTTGCATTGTGGCACTGATCAGCAGTGGCACAGTGCCAAAAGCAATATACCAGCAAAAACATCGTAAACAGAGGAGGCAAACAGAAACAAGCATTTACAATGCAATGGTTTTGCCTTTGTTAAAGTTAGAGCTATTGGCATTGCTCTTGACATTATTATTTTTTTTTTCACATAAATAAATGGCATTGTCATTTACAATAGCAGGGCACAGGGAAGGGGGGGCGAGGAGAGACTAAGGAGAGCTGCGGGGTCAGGGAAGGGGGGCCAGGAGAGACAAAGGAGAGCTGCGGGCTCAGGGAAGGGGGGGCGAGGAGAGACGAAGGAGAGCTGCGGGCTGTTGTTGTAATGCTTGCATGGATGAGTTGGTGGATGCATGGATGGGTGCATGCATGGATCGGTGTATGGATGGGTGTATGGATAGATGCATGGATGGGTGGATGGATAGATGCATATATACAGCCAATCCCTCAACAATTGATGCAATCCACCAACCCATCCAACCAACATCCCATCCATGCATCCACCCATACATCCATGCATCATGCATACATCCATCCATCATGCATCCATCCACCCACTGCGTCCCACTCCGACTCCTCTAAATATAACTCATTTTTTCTGTATATAGAGATGACTGTATTCACTAGTATATGCAGTAGACCTTTCTACTCTAACATTCCTATGTGACTCTTGCAGTACATCCCTTCCATATGTATATAGAAATATAACGAGAATCAACAGTCTCTTCTTTGTGTGACTACATCTAGTACATTTCAATTGTTTTCCTGTTTGTATCTTTTACTTAACGCATGTAAATCAAAGTCCTTAGGTTTGGCAACTGGTTCTTATGTAAAGCGCTCTGACACCTTCGGGTAAAGTTCGCGCTACATAAAATCACATTAAATAGAACTTTACCCCACAAATCCAACCATCCATTTGTGCCTAGGCTTACATTTGTGCCTAGGCTTACATTTTACGGCCTCGAAGCACACAGAGAAGGGATAGTTTACTAAGTCGAGGCTTTGTAGGGTGCATGGCAGGGGACAGTTTTAGGCACCAAGGGAGGGTAGGGAGCAGAGTCAGAGTACTTCACGGAGGTAGGGGGCAGTTTTTTATGGTTCAGGGCAGGGGGCTGCGGTACTTTTTGGAGCATGACCTTATTTTAAAGGGCTCAGTTCAGGTGGAGGAACGGCACAAAACACCAGGCAGAAGGACACAAAAACGAGGGGAAACAATTATAACTGAGGGCAGATTGGCACTAAAAACTAGGCAGACAGAGGGAAGAAGGACACAAAAATTAGGGGAAACAATTATAACTGAGGGCAGATTGGCACAAAAAACTAGGCAGACAGAGGGAAGAAGGACACAAAAACGAGGGGGATGATTCTAACGGAGGGCAGAACGGCACAAATCACGAGGCAGACAGAGGGCAGAAGGACACAAAAACGGGGGGATGATTGTAACAGAGGGCAGAACGGCACAAAACACGAAAAAGTGCAAGCGATACCTTTACAATAGCACTTCACCAAATACCACCTAGTCGTCACACAAATCCACATAAGGGGGAAAAAACTCATTGCAATACCTGAAGTAAAGCACCTGTTGAAGGTCATAGATTGATTATAAAAATTATATATTCTTGGTGCTCAAAAACGCTGGTGCCCATCACCGGCAACCACAAATTAAAACCTTTTGCCAGAAAAATCCCAGTCCCCAAACCCAGGATGGTCTCCTAAATCCACGCTGTCAGGAGGACACTGTGCGTTCAGCTCTGCAGTGATCCATTGGAAATCATTGCTAACGGGAGGGACCAGCCAAATTGGTGCGGTGTAAGTATCTCATGACTACAACTCCCAGATCACACGTAGTTGTAAAGTGAAGGCCTAGGGCTAGCGAAATGGTCTCCTCACCTGACGGCACCAAGCTAAGTGACAACCCTTCCAAGGCTCTGGACACCACCGCCCTCACACCTAACACTTGCACTGTCAGTCCCCTCACTCGATGCCCCCTCACAGATGCTAAGCGCTCTTGCACTTGCCAGAACACCCCAAGGCCCTGCAACTTCTTCATTAAGGCCTACACTACTGCTAGGCACGACCCCCAACACCACAGCTACGTTCAGCTACCCACTACTATCAAATACAGGCCCTGAATGAACCTGCATCTTCGCACCGCACTCACACAGCATCCCAGACAACCCCCCCTACACTGAGCACAGGCATCACAACATTTACCTTCCACCAGGCCCTGAACCCCCACTTTGACCCCGCGCTTTCACAAACACCACCACACTGCACTCGCTGCCGCCTGAGTGTCGTAAGCTATCACTCTGTCACAGGTCGACATAGTACACACCACCCCTTCACGGGGCACACAAAGGAGCTGTGCCCACACCCTAGAAATATACCGACTGCACAAACACCATGCCCTGGACCGCCCATTCCCTATTACGAGTAAATGTAATGTCTCTGCTAAATCTCTTCCCCTAACAACCCCCCTGTCTCCTCCCAAACGACCCTACAATGCCAGCCCTTTACCCCCATCAATGCTCTCTTTGCTCTCCAACCTAACCCCTCCCTCCCTCTGGCTCCTTTCTGTCAATGCACCATCTCCAGGCTAATGGCTGCCGTCTGTTCCAGCTGCAGCCACTGTGGGTGCATAAACGGAGAAAGGTTGCACGTGTATCCCCCCACCCCGCCCCCTTCTATACCAGACCCCCAAATGTATATGCAACCCCACCCAGGATCTCGGACTACACACCAAGTCATGCGGGAGCTTCACGCATGCTTCTCCCCCCCCCCATGATAACACGCCACCCACCCCCGCCTGTCGCCCCCTGTGTGTCACCCACCGAAATCCCACTCTGTATCACGCCTACTCCAGGGATCTCCCCAACTACGTACCACCCCCGTTAATTCCCCTTAATAATGCCATAACCAAGTGGTCTGAATTCCCCCAGCAAATCAACAACACCAACACAATAGAAGCAGAAAGAAGACACAGCGCAATCTGCAGAGAAATCTGAGCAGGTCTCCCCTCTAAGACAAAGACGTGCGGGGAAAGGAGGGGGTGGGGGCGTGGAGTGACGGAGGAGAGAAAGGACACTGGGCCAGGGCAGGACCATGGGGAGGGTGGTGGGGAGAGTGGTACCGGTACCGGAAAGGGGTTGTCACATACTGGCAGGGCACAAACTAAAATGGGGGACTCCCAATAGAGGCAGCAGCCAGCAGGGTGAACAGCTACCATGAAGGAGGAGGGCGCTGGGTGAAGATGCGAAGAGCAGGCACGGGGCCGACAAGCGAGCATGGGGGGGCACAGAACAGAGATGCCGGACACATATTAGGGATGGTGGGCACAGACCAGAGCGACGAGGGGAACAAGCTTTAAATGGGCAAACTTTTGTGCTGTCGGCAAATTAGAAGGACAATATCTCTGCCTAAACTGCAGTCTGACCTACTGCCATTTCTCTGTCCATTTTACGCAGTTCACGAATATAGTCGCTGGCCCATAGTTTCTTGAGAAAGCAAGCAAGTGAAGCGAGGAGAGGTACGATGACGGAGAGCGGGAGGGGAGGGGAGGCGGGAACGGGCACACACGGACAGCGGGAAGGGGGGACGGGAACACACGGACAGCGGGAGGGGGGGCGGGGAAGACAGGACAGCACACGGAGAGCCCCACTCACCGGGTGTCTCGCGGCGGCTCTGCTCCTTCTCCCGGGGCTCTCCCTTCGCTCGGGAGCCTCGGCAGGGCACGGCAGGCTGCTTCCTGCTTCTTCGGTCCTCCCAGCAGCCAATCACCGCGCAGGTCGCCCACCGAGCCTCCCGCTGCCTAAACCAATGGCAGCGCGGCTCCCGGGTGACGTCAGCGGTTGCTCCTTCGGCGTCTCCTCTGACCTGGGGCTGAGGCGGGGATGCGGGACTGAAGAGGGGTTGGCTCCCTCGATTAAATTAAATATCCAAACGGAGTCGGCACACGCAACCACGGGCAAATAAAGGCGGCAAATGAGCGGGGTGGCACCCGCGCCGCTCGGTCACCACACGGGGTGAAAGGATGCCGGGTGGGCACCGGCCAAGGTACACCAAGTGCTAGCAGCGCTAGCAGCGAGGAGAAAGCGCTCTCAAGCGCTCAACAGAGAGTGAAACCACGCCCAGGGAAAAAAACGCGGGAACGCCCCCGAATCTGGTCCGGCCTTGACGGTCAGATCCGGCTCCCAATGGCTAGCCTCCATTTATGGAGCTAGCCAATGGGAGTAGGCATGAGCGGATTTTGCGGATTGGCAATCCGCGAATTTGCGGATTTGCGAACTCGCAATCCGCAAAATCCGCGAATTCCCGCGAATTTGCGGATTTTTTTTTTTTTTGTGTTCGCCCGTGTTTCTGCCAGTTCGCGAGGGTTTTTACAATTTCGCAATTTGCGAACTTACCTGTCGGGTCGCAAGTTTTGCGAACTTGTTGTTTCTACGTGTCCAACCTGTTTGGGACACTCTTCTTCATCACTGCCACTCTCTGTCACCACTGCCACTCTCTGACTACTCATGCCACCCTCTGGCCCACCCATGCCACCCTCTGTTTCATCACCACACCCTCTGGTTGTCCAGTGTACATTATTTTCGGCAAAGCAAAGCACACCTTCCCTGCCTCAAGTGACCTGAATTAATTTGGGGCTGATTAATGTGTCACAGAATATTTTTTTAGCTGGCACCTGCTTCCTTAGTGCGCCCTGATTAGTGATCTTTTGCACTTGCTAAGTGCTTTCATTGTTGCAAAATTAGTAACAACACCTGCCCTGCCCCAACTGACAATAATGAATTAGGGGCTGATTAATGGATTTTAACTTCCAGCCTGGCTCCTGCTTGTCTCCCTTAGCTGTAATTCATGACCTTTGTGGCATATGTGTAACTATTCTGAGGTTCAGAGCAGGGTCACATAATAGTTTCAACTGGCAACTGAACTCTGGAGGGGCCCCTCAGGAAGCACTACAGGAAATGGCTACTAATGATGTGCCTGAACTTTTGAACCTGGTAAGTAGTTACTTTCAGTTTTGCTTAGATCGTATTTCTGCAATTTCGCACTTATTCGCGGGGCGCGAACTCACGCGAACAGTGCGAGCAGTGCGAGCAAAATCCGCTGCTCGCGGATTTGCGGATTTTGCAGGAAATTCGCAAATCTCGCGGATTGCGGATTTCCCGAAAATCCGCAAAATCCGCGAGCGGAACGGATTTTCCGCCCACCCCTAAATGGGAGCCGGGGGCGGGTCATCCATCCCAAGTAAGACTCATAAGGTTTTTTAGCGACACTCAGGCCAATGATGTCAGGTCTAACACGTGTCCCCTCCAGCTGAAATATGGGGAGAACTACCCTTGACCTAGGGAGTCCTCATCACTAAGGCGAAAAAATCTGGACAGACCATCAGCATTGGCGTGATCTGTACCAGGGCGGTGTTCCACCGTGAAGTCCATCCCCTGTAGGGAAATGGACCACCTCAACAGTTTTGGATTCCCACCCCTCATCTGCATCAACTATCTGAGGGGCCTGGGGTCTGTCTGAACCCGGAAGTGAGTCCCAAACAGGTAGGGTCTTAGCTTCTTCAGCGCCCAGACCACAGCAAATGCTTCTCGCTCTATTGCACTCCACCTCTGTTCCCTGGGAAGTAACCTCCTACTGATGAAGGCTACAGGTAAGTCTCGGCCCTCTTCATTCACCTGAGCTAGAACAGCCCCCACGCCATGCTCTGAAGCGTCCGTCTGGACAACAAATTCTTTAGAAAAGTTGGGTGCCTGGAGTATGGGTGCTGTGCACATTGCAGTTTTCAGGGTGTCAAAGGCCGTCTGACAGGTGTCAGTCCAGATCACAAGTCTTGGCTGCTTCCTGGAAGTCAACGAGGTCAAGGGGTGCACAATGTTACCATAATCCTTGACAAACCTCCTGTAGTAACCAGTGAGACCTAAGAAGGCTCTCACCTGAGTTTGGGTTTTGCGTAGGGCCCAAGCCAGGATGGTATCAACCTTGGGTTGCAGGGGGGCCACCTTGCCGCTCCCTACTTGGTGTCCCAAGTACACCACTGAACCCTGCCCAATCTGGCACTTACTGGCTTTGATTGTGAGGCCTGCTCTGCGCAGGGCCAACAACACTTCCTGGTGGTGGCGCAAGTGTTCCTCCCAGCTGGCGCTGAACACTGCTATGTCGTCCAGGTAGGCGGCGCTGAAATCCTCCAGTCCAGCCAATACCTGGTTGACAAACCTCTGGAAGGTGGCAGGGGCATTCTTCATCCCAAAGGGCAAAACCCGGAACTGGTAGTGCCCATCTGGTGTGGAGAATGCGGACCTCTCTTTTGCCCCATCAGTCAAGGCGATCTGCCAGTACCCAGACGTTAGATCAAACGTACTAAGGTACTGGGCAGCCCCTAACCGATCTATGAGCTCATCAGCTCTGGGGATGGGGTGCGCATCAGTCTTGTTGACTGAATTGAGTCCTCGGTAGTCCACACAGAACCGAAGTTCTGGTGAAGCACCTGGCGCTGCAGCCTTCGGGAACAAGACCACTGGGCTGGCCCAAGGACTGCTAGAGGACTCAACCACCCCTAAGGCAAACATCTTGGAGACCTCCTCCTTGATGTAAGCTCTGACCTTATCAGTCACTCTGTAGGCTTTGTGCTTCACAGGGTGACACCAGGAATCAAGGAGAACAGATCAGGGAATTGTCCCAACAGTTGGCGACAATCTTGCTGCTGCTCAGGGGTCAGTGTGTCAGAGAGGACAACACCATCCACTGACCCATCCTGCTGTTTTGCATACAGGAGGTCAGGAAGAGGCTCACTCTCCTCCTCCAGTCCAGCATCTGTAGCTAGGAGCATGCCCACTTCGGACCTTTCTAAGTGGGGCTTTAAACGGTTGACATGCAGGACCCGCAAGGGGTTCCTGGGAGATTTCAAGTCCAACAAGTAGTTGACATTGCTCTTTTTCTCCACAACCTCAAATGACCCAGTCCACCTGTCCTTGAGCGCACAAGGTTCCACAGGGGACATGACCCAAACTTTCTGACCTGGCTGAAGCTCCACCAGAGTGGCATTCCAGTCGTACCACCGCTTCATCTCTTCCTGGCTGGCCTCCAGATTTGCCTGAGCAAGATCTCTGAAGCGCCTAGTCTGGTTCCTAAAGGCCAGCATGTAACTGTATACATCCTGGGGAGGTTTCCTGGGAGATTGCGCCCAGCCTTCTTTGACTATACTCAAAGGTCCTCTTACCGGGTGTCCATACAAAAGCTCAAAGGGGCTGAACCCTAGAGACGTCTGTGGCACCTCACGGTAAGCAAACAGCAGGCATCGCAAGAGGACTTCCGATTTACGCCTCATTGGTTCTTCAAGACCCATGATCATGCCTTTGAGGGTCCGGTTGAATCTCTCAACCAGCCCATTAACTTGAAGGTGGTAAGGAGTGGTGAACTTGTAGGTTACCCCACACTCCTTCCACGGAGACTTCATATAATTGGAAATGAAGTTGGTGCCCCGGTCTGACACCACCTCTCTGGAGAACCCCATGTGGGAAAAAACACCCATCAGTGCCCGTCTCACCACGGGGGCCGTCACTGTTCTGAGAGGGATGGCTTCCGGGTACCGTGTGGCATGGTCCACCAAGACCAGGATGAACCTGTTGCCCAGGGCAGTCTTGGGGTCCAGGGGCCCAACAATATTAATCCCCACCCGGTCATAGGGGGTACTGACAACGGGAAAAGGTTGGAGGGGAGCCTTCTGCTTCCTTCTGCTTTTCCCACTTGCCTGGCAAGTTTGACAGGTTTTGCAATGGATATCTGTATCCCTTCTCATCTGAGGCCAATAAAAATGGGTGACAAGCCTGTCATAGGTCTTGTCCTGCCCCAGATGTCCAGCTAACGGAACATCATGAGCCAAACCCAGTAGGAAGGTTCTGAAGCGCTGGGGTACCACCAGCACACGGGCTGACCCAGGCTCAACAGCCTTAGGGTCGCTATACAGGAGATCGTTCTCCCAGTAGACCAAATTTGATCCTGACTGATCACCTGTTGTTTGGGCTGAGGCCTGCTGCCTCATACCCACAAGAGAAGGGCACACTTTCTGTTCTGCACAAAATTCTTCCCTGGAGGGACCACCATCCTGCTGCCAGTGGGTCAGCTCGGGCAGGTCTCCCAGTTCAGCAACTTGTTCCCCTGTAGGTTCCAGGGCATCCCCCTCGAGGTCTGCCTCCTCCTGGACTGTGGGAACTATGGTGGACGGTTTCCCGTGCCCCCTGCCTCTTCTCTTTACAGCTGGGTCCTGGGCCATACTTTCAGGCTCCAGGACCAGATCAACACCCTTACTGGCTGTCATTGATCGAGTGGTTGCACACACCCACTCTGGCACATCCAACATTTTCAAATGCGCCTTTCGCTCAACCTGACCCCAAAGGGAGTCCTCCAAATCATTGCCCAGGAGACAATCAACAGCCTTACAGCAACTTGAAGAGTACCTGAAACTCCCCCCCCATTCAAAGGGAACCTGAGCTACCTCACACTCTCTCTGGGAGTTGTCAGCAGCTATAACAGGGTAGAATGCATGAGGGACCACCTGCTCTCTGGACACCAAGTGACACTTGACAGCTGTCACACTCGCTCCGGTGTCTCTGAGAGCTTCCACCCTATGGCCATTATTGGTCACCCACTGCCTATATTTCTTAGTGTTACTAGGCAGCGGGGGTGGAGGGACCATTTCCATGTCTCCTAAAGAGACCAGGGACATCTCTCCGGGGCCATTCCCACCAGGGGCAACCATCTCCTCCCCTCCCAGGGCTACACTCGCCATCTGACGGGGGGTGCACGGGGCGGTACATTAGAGTTATTCATGGGACACTGGGGATCATAATAACGGTGTCCCACCTGCTTACAAACGTAGCAGGTCATTGGGCCCCTATGAACAGGTTTACCTGTCGGGGCCTCTGACTTCTTCACTGGGGGAGGCTGGGAACCCTTCCCTTGTTTCCCTTGGGGATTACTTTGGGGCCCTTTCTGGAACTCCTTCTGTTTACCCTTGTCCCCCCCATTCTTCTGCTGGGGACCCTGCCCACCTTTGGCTGAGTCTTCCACTGGACCCTTGTGGACCCTGGTACTGACCCAGCAGTCCGCCTCTTTAGAAAGTTTTCTAGGGCTAGATATCTTGCTATCAATAAGGTGCTGGTGCAGCTCTGGAAAACAGTTATTAGACAAGTGCTCCCAAGCAAACAAATCATAAAGAGCATCATAACTTTCCACTTTGCTGCCCTTTACCCAACCATCCATGGCTCTGCAAATAAATGACACATATTCAACCACATAGTACCAGGCAATTTCTTATATTCTCTAAAGGCTTGTCTGTACTTTTCTGGGGTTAGGCCATACCTTAACATTAAAGCATCTTTCATATGAGTATAAGACATCCTATCCTCAACAGGTATGTCCAACAGGGTATCGCTTCCCTCATTCACAAAGGGACCCCACAACCCCGCTGCCCAATTCTTCTCAGGGACCCGGTGGGCAGAAAAATGCTAACTCATACGCTTTAAACCATTGGCCAATATCTTCATTCTTATGAAAATCTTTGATAACTTCTTTGGGAAAATAAAACATACTTTCTGCCGCACAGATGGGATGCTGCCACCAGAAGAATTCAATTCTAAACTCTTTGCTTAGAGCTCCATCTCCCTCGCCATTTTCTCATGTTCAAAAGCTAACTTTTCTCTTTCAACCTCCAACTTTTTGATCTCCATATCAGCTACTCTCCTGCTTCTTGCATTCTCTATCTCCAACTGCCCTTCTATCTTAAGTTTTGCCGTTTCTAGGTGGTATGCTCACTCCTTCGCCCTTTCTTCTCTTTCTTCAGGAGAAAGACCTTTAGAGGACACACTGTTACCGGGAGAGGACTCGGGACCATTCACTGGCACCTCCTCATCCCCTTCCCCTGGCGATACCACCACCGGATCAGAGGGATCTCTGGCCTCTAACCAGGCCTCCAATGCTTTGAGAAATTCCTCCTTCCTTGAGAGGCCTGTGATAGGAACTTTAAACTGCTTGCAAAAGGATTTCAGCTGATTTGACTTGTAGTCTTTTATCTTTGCTCTATCAAATCCCTCCACAACAACAAGGGCAGTGACTCAGGCATCACTCATGGTCAAAACTGGCAGTGTTAAAAAATCAAGCTTCAGGAAAGCGGAGAACAAAAATAGAATATCCTACCAAAAAATAGATTGTGGCTACGCTATGGTCTGCTTTCACTATGTAGCGCACACTAATCACTGCACATGGGTCATAAATGCAAAGTTCAAATCCTCACCGCTGACCCACCAATGTTAGACTTGGCTGTCTCTAGTTGGCAGAGGTATACACTTCTGACAAATAGGGACTCACCTCCTCTAGCCAGGGCAAGGGGATCACACACTTAGATAACCCCTGCTCACCCCCTTGGTAGCTTGGCAAAGCAGACAGGCTTATCTCAGAGGCAGTGCGTTAAGCATTTATGACCATATACAGTAATAAAGTGAATACACTACAAATGGACACGACACAGTAGTATTATAAAAATAAGGATGTTTATATAAGGCTTAGCACAAGACCAAATAACGACAAAAATATACCACAATCTTAATAAATACTCTTGGAAGGAAAAATAATAGTTCAAGTGTAGTTTCTTCTTAGCACAAAGTCTTTAGTAACAAAAGCAACTCTTCTTCATTAAATCACAGTTCTTGGCAACAATGTAACCCCCCAGGAGTCACACGATGTCGAGGCAAAGTTAATCCAAAGGTTCGGCGTCGACCGCGAGGAGCGCTATGTCGAGCCCGGAGTCGAAACAGACCCCCACAACACAGTACCTTGGAAAACGAAGAAAAGATGATCTACGGCGTCGAAGTGTCCCGGCGTCGAGTCTTGGCGTCGATCGGGCCTCGGAGTCGGGGCGATCTGCAGCGGCGTCGACTGATGTCAGGCAGGAGCAGCGCTCACGAGGTGAAGCAGGATATGGTGTCGTCGTCAATGTCGATGTTGCAAGAGTGAGTAGCGCTCACGGCGTCGAGAGGGCTCGGGGTCGAGGCGTCGGCAGCAGCTTCGCTACTAGCATCGATCAGGCCCAGCGGCTGGCGTCGAAGATGCGGGACACGGGAGCTGCACTCACGATGTCCAGCTGGATTCAGCGGCGTCCGTCGGCGTCGGGATTGCTGGATTTCTTCAGAGGTGCTGGACTTTCAGGTTCCAGCAACAAGCACTTTCAGCAAATGGTGAAGTCCTTTAGCCCTGTGACTTCAACAGGAGGCTGGCACTCTTCCAGCCCTTGGAGATTTCCTTGGCAAAGTTTGAGAGTACACACTCAGTTCCTCTTTCCTGGTTCCTTGGCAAAAATAAAGAAGTGACTGCAGGATTCCCCCCAGCATACAGCACTCTGGCAGAAGGGGTAGGCAAGTTCTTGGATCAGCAGGCTTTTTGTCCTTGGTTCAGGGTTCCTTGTCAGAATTGATCTAAATTCTTGGGTTCAGGGGTCCTTCTCTTATACCCCTTTTCTGCTTGGATCCCTTTGTCCATGCAGGGGAATTCCCCTCATCCTGGGTTTGTTGTGGGAGTAGCCAGGCCGAGGCACCTGGCCTATTCACTGTGCAGGGCAGGGTCCTCAGCCGCCCAGCAGGAGGTGGAGCCAGTGTTGTCACTGGCAGGAGCAGAGCCATCAGTCGCCCGGCAGGAGGTGGAGCCAGCATTGTGTCAGGCAGGGCAGGCTATCAGGAGCTACTCTTCCCCTACTCTCAATGCAAATGCATCACTCACCCCACACTGACTCATTCAGACCTCTGGAGCCACCCAGCTCCTGTCACACACACACCAAACCAGCAGAGACTGGTAATAGTCTGACAAGAAAATAGCCACTTTCTAAAAGTGCTATTTCAAACCCAGAGTCCAAAAACCACTCACCCAAACGGATGCGTTATTAAACCCTGAGTTCAGGGATACCAAACTCGACATTGTACCATGCTCCCCGAGCCAGTTAGGATTATAGCTCTTAATAACCCTGGCAGCCCATTCTACCTTATGGAGAGCAGGTAACCTTACAATAGTGAAAAACAAGTATGGCTGTAATTCACTATTAGAACATGACACACACATCAGGGCTTGTCCTACCTTATGCTTACAATGCACCCTGCCCTTGGGCCTACCATAGGGGTGACTAACATGAAGTTAAGGGAATGTTTGGGGACTGGCAAGTAGGTGTACTTGCGCAGTCTGCGTGACAGTACCAGACTGCACGTAGGTCTAGCAATGGCAGACCTTTAGACACATTTTACCAGGCTGCTTCTGTGGGTGGCACAATACGTGCTGCAAGCCCACTAGCAGCATTTGTATTTACAAGCCCTGGCACTCCTGGTGCACCATACTAGGGACTGACAGTAAACCAAACAAACCAAACATGGAATCCAATCAATATTAATTTACCATAGGGAGCACTTGCACTGTGGCACTGATCAGCAGTGGCACAGTACCCAACACAATATACCAGCAAAAACATTGTAAACAGAGGAGGCAAACAGAAAATGTGGAGGAGAGACTCAGGCCAACGATGTCAGGTCTAACAATATACATGGCCACATTTTGGATCAGGTATGGTCAGTTAATCTACCCATCTCTTCCCCCTTAGTTTCTCCTTGCCATTGGTCCGACCACTTCTTTATTTCTCTCTCCCTTGAGCTAGGGGCTGATATTAAGCCCTCACTTCCTAGAAATATTTGTACACGGAACTGGAATCGGGTGGACCTAGCCACACTCTGCTCTTCTCTCTCAGCCTCACCCCCTAGCTTGGCTGACATCTCTCCCAATTCTCATGTCGCTGCCCTCAACAACTGGCTCTCTGCAACTTGCGACTTAGTGGCCCCCCTTAAACTGGTCAGAACACGCCGTCTCCACGAGGCCAATGGATGGTTTTCCATCGAGCTCAAAGACAAAAAGCTTGCACTTAGGCAGGCTGAGCGCAACTGGAGGCGCGGATACTGCCCTGTATTAAAACTGCAATACACCACTCTCCGGGACTATAAGAAAGCTATTCTTATGGCAAAATCGGACCATTTTTCTTGCAAGATTCTTCTTGCGGTGAATACACCCAAGGAAATTTTCACTATTTTCCATGAGCTAGCAACCTCTGATAGAGCTACCTCCAAGCCAGTTCCCTCACAACTTCTCTACAACTCCCTTAATGACTACTTCATTGAGAAAATTGCAGCCATTAACCTCAATATTCCCCTGCCCTCCTCATCTTTTTCATGTCCCCAACCCCGACTTATTCTTCCTCTCTAGACCAATTCACCCCGATCTCCAAGGAAGCTCTTTTCATCTTGCTCAAGAGGGTCAAATCAGGGTCCCCCTCTGGCTGTTGCCCCGCTTACATCTTAAGAGAGATTTTTTCCACTGGTCCCGGGCCCCCTCTAACCCTTCTCAATAACTCTCTCATCCAGGGAATCGTCCCTGACCTATATCAATCAGCTAAAAATATTCCTATCCTGAAAAAGCCAGGCACTGACTCTACCTCTCTTTCTAACTTTCGTCCCATTTCTTTACTACCGTTTCTGGGTAAGATCTTGGAGAGCCACGTTACCACCTGCCTCAGTGCCTTTATCGAGGAAAACCATCTCCTAGCTCCACACCAGGCAGGCTTTCGCCCATCACATTCTACGGAGTCTGTTGTTCTCTCCGTCCTGGATGAGCTCAGAAGGAATGCTGACATCAACTCTCCCCAGGCTTTGGTCCTCCTCGATCTGTCCGCCGCCTTCGACACGGATGACCATTCCATCCTTCTCGACAGTGTCGGGGGCGCCGGCATTCGGGGATCCGCACTGTTATGGCTCACCTCATTTCTGGGGAACCCTACCCAGGCCATACATTTGGAGAGCTTCTCTGCCCCCACCCGCTCCGTACCTTGTCAGGTCCCCCAGGGCTCCTCTCTCTCCCCTCTTCTTTTCAACCTTTACATCTTCAATCTTATATCTGCTCTGCAAAAATTGAGGTCACGGTATTTAACTATGCCGATGACCTCCAGCTTATCTTTAACCTCTCTCCTCTCTCTGATTCTATTTCTAAATTTCAAACTATCATGACATTTATCAGCGACTGGATGAATGGTAACCATCTAAAACTTAAAACCGATAAGACCGAGCTGGTACTTACGGGCCTCTCTCCTAGTCCCTGGACTGCTGCCTTCTGGCCTCTTTCCCTTGGTCCTGCTCCCTTACCCTCTGTTCCTGTAAAAACCCTGGGAATAAAAGTCAGTAAGGACCTCACTATGCGTTCTCAGATTAGCACAGTGGTTTCATCTTGTTTTTTGTTACTCAGAACCATACGCAAAACCTCCCGTTTCTTTTCCTTTACAGCCCTTAAACTTATCATTCTTACCATGATCTTGTCGCGCCTTGATTATGGCAACGGCTTGTATGTAGGTATCCCCTCTTACGAACTCCGGCGTCTGCAATTAATCCAAAACCAGGCGGCTCGCTTTATCTATAGACTTCCTAAGTCTCATCATGTTACCCCCTGCTCAAAACTCTCCTTTGGTTGCCCATCTCTGAACGATCTTTATTCAAGATGAGCTGCATGATTTTTCTGGCTCTGGCTGGCACTGCGACTGCTTTTATCATCTCCAAGATTAAAGCCTATGTCCCAAATAGAGACTTGCGTTCCTCCTCTCAGCTGCTCTTAAGTGTCCCTCACTTCAGAAGGAAAAAATTTGGAGGCATGAGGTTTTCTACCCTTGCCCCCCCCCTTCTGGAACGCTCTTCCCTTTTCTATCAGGTCTATTCCCACCTACCCTGATTTCCGCAAATCCCTCAAAACTCTTCTCTTCTCTCACGCGTTCTCATCTTAAGCAGCTTTCCCTGCCTCCCCGTAGCTGTCCGTCCTCAGCGCCAAGAAACCGCACGGTGATCGAGCGCTATATAAAACCCTTCAACTTCAACTTCAACTTCATCACTTCGAGGGGAACTAATGTAATTAAACATGAGTCTAGACACCATACCAATTTACAACATTTCAAAACGTGCTATTGTGCAATAAAATCTCAGTTTTCAACACAGAATTATCCTTTGTGATTACTGAGAAAATTGACTTCTTCGGGTTTACTGACTGAACACCTCCCGCTTTAGAAAAATAAGACTGTGCTTCTTTTTCTCTTCTAAATAAATGCCCAGTGAATTTGGTGGGACTGGTCTGGGACCACTCTCTACATTCAACCATTCTAATGTGATAGTGCCTGGAGAGGTATTTATTTTTGAAAAAGAAATCCTGAAAGATGTGAACCAACTGAAACATACCTATTACTTCATTCACTGCAACATATCTCCAGAGGAAAGAAAGTACTTAATAGATCTTAAGAAGCAAACGGAGATAATAATAAAACCAGCAGAGAGAGGGGGAAGTATAGTCGTCTAAGACATAGGGCAGTACAAATCAAAAATTCTCAGACAACTGAGCAAAACTTCACATTATGAAAAGCGTTGCCTTTAAAGTGCTTGGTTTCAAAAGCTTGTATTGCATGGAACATCGGAGTTTATTAAATTCTTCTCAACATCTCATTTACCATATTAGTCTTGCTTACACTAATATTAAATTAAATGTCACTACCAATTTCGGAATTAATATTGTCTTCAGATTATCCATAGATGAAATTCCTCAGAATCAAGTACGTAAGAATCTTTTATATCTTTATGATTCACTCAGGCATTGATCTATTATAAGAGGAGTCACACAAATCACGAGCAACACACAGAACATCCCAAGTCATGACATAGCAATGGGAGAACCACTGGAAGGGCCACAGGACAAACAGGGGGTAGGATTCCAGCCAGGAGGGTTTATTCCCAAATCAAGGATAATCGTTGAGGGCTGGAGGAACACAAGATGGACCTGTGAGGCCCGTGGGATTCCAGTGCAGTAGAAGTGGCCGGCAGGAGAGGGAGGAGAAAAGGGGAGTGTAAGGATGCGGGAGGTAAGGTAACAGCCTCACCCAGGATTTATCAGCAAGAGGGAGGGGTGTGGGATAACGGGGTGTGTTCCATGGCCACAGTTGCTCAGGGTACCCTGAGGGAAGGGTTGCAGGTGCAGAGGAAGGTGAGTGGTGGCCGAGAAAATTCAAAGGTCGTACATGGGGGAGGCAGGAAGTTAAAACCAGGTAATGGTCATAATCAGGGTAGGCACTCCAAGCAGCCCAGGGAAGGGTATAAGGTGTAAGATGAACGCGAGAAAAACTAGATGAGTGGCAAAGGTAGGGATAGGAGCAACGGGCCAAGGCCAGTCTGAGGGGAGAGGATTAAGTAGTGTGAGGGTGTGAGGAGCAATATAAAGCAAAGCAAAGTAGACCCTGGTGGAGAGGGGACCAGTCAGAGTGGGTATGCAAGTCAGGTATCATGGAGAAAGGGCTCCCCTGTGTCCAAGAAATGATCATAATGGTCAGTAGGTCCTGCAATAATCTGCTTCTAAGCAATAACCTAGAACAATACATGCAAAGTCCTCCGAAGTCAGGCAGGTGGGTGTCCTCCAAAGCCGCGGATGCAGATTTTAGTGGTGGCGAGGGCCAAGACTAGCCACCTGGATTGTTGGTGCATGATGGCCAGGCATTAGGCAAAGTCATAAAGCAGAGCAGTCTGAGCTTTCAGTTCCCCGGTGAACAGCACTGTGTCTGATGGTGGCTGTAATAGTAGTCAAATAGGCAGTCACTTCAGGGCAGTCCCAGAGGAGATGGTCGATGTTGCCTTTAAGCATGGGCGGAAAATCCGTTACGCTCGCGGATTTTGCGGATTTTCGGTAAATTCGCGATCCGCGAACGCTCGCGAATTTACCGAAAATCCGCAAATTCGCACGCAGCTGATTTTTTTTTCTTGGTGATACAATTTTGCGGCGTGCGGTGTAAGTTCGCAATTGCGAACATGTAGGTGCGGCGGGCAGCAACAATCTCGCACTCGCAAAATTACAAAATTTGCAATTCTGCACAAGAAATCCACTAGCAAGCAGCATAGACCTTCTGAAAATGATGATTTTTATCAGAATAACTCCTCAGGTTGACATTTGCCTGCCCTTTTTTGGATTTGAGGCCTTTTGACTTTCTTTGGATCACTTTTGGATTAGAAATAAACTTTCACAAGTAAGTTTGTTTGGGGCATTACATTTGCTGTTCTGCAGAAAAACGAGTTTTGCTAAACTGAAAGCTCTCACCAGCAGGTGCAAAAGTTCAAATTTATCATTAGTAACCATTCCCTATAGTGCTTCCTGACTGGGGCCCCTCCAGAGTTCAGTTGCTAGTTGCAACAATTGTATGACCCTGCTCTGACCCTCACAGCCGGATCATAGAATAGCTACAAGTAGGCCACAAAGGTCCTGGAAAAAAAAATTGCACTGCAACAGAAAGCAAATTACAGATAAGGAAGCAGGTGCCGGACTGGAATTTTAAAACAGTGACACATTAATAAATCAACCCCAAATTAATTCATGTCAGTTGAAGCAGGGCAGGTGTGCTTGCTTTTTCCCCCCATAATCTACAGTGATGATGATGAACCAGAGGGTGGAATTGATGTACCAGAGGGTGGCAGTGTTGAAACAGAGGGTGCTGTGAACCTGTGATGATGAACCAGACGTAGAAACAACATAGTCGCGACCGTTGCGTGCCGACAAGTAAGTTCGCAATCGCGAACTGGTACAAAATCCTCGCGAACTGGCAGAAACCCTTGCGAACACACAAAAAAAAATCTGCAAATTCGCGAGAATTCGCAGATTTTGCGGATTGCGAGTTCGCAAATTCGCAAAATTCGCAAACGCCAGATTCGCAAAATTCGCCCATGCTTAGTTGCCTTCCCTGGAGCCACATCTCCAGCACTTGGCAGACTGAAGAAGAGAAGACTTATGAAGTCGGGGTGGTGACCAGTGCCAGCGATGTAGAACTTTAAAGCAACTGAATTTGAGGTAAGCTTCCCTGAGGTATTGGTCGTGAGCCGCAAGCATGTCAATCCAATCAGCCTCCGAATGTTGAATCTGCAGTCTGACTTCCACAACTCCCACAGGTAGCAGGACAGCAGAGTGGAGTAAAGACAGTCCACCAAAATATGGTATAACCCAGAAACAGCCCCCATGCAAGTGCCCCATTTCCACTGGTAGTCTATAAGTGGTGAGGTGAGCAGCTCCAGAGGGAGGTGACCAGGGCCTGGCGAAGGCAGCGTTGCCAGCATTGGTTGTCCCAAAAATGCCACGCCATAGGGCCATACTGCTCCTGGACTTCTGCTAACCACTTGTAGTCTCTCGTCCTCATCCAGGTCTGAAAGATGATGTAGACCCCTGAATTCATACACTTTCCAATGGGGTTCAGATCATCCTATCTGGAGAGAGGCATTGAACCATAGAGGGGCCTGTGCATGGATGGTGGGATGGATCTTCAACAGCTGGTGCATATCTCGCCATGCTTGGAGTGTGGTCACAAGGATGGGGTTGAATGCAAGCAGATTGGAGGCGGCCCCAGTACACAGCAGGCATAGCCCCCAGAGGTGATCCAGAAAAGAGGATTCAAGGTCTACCCAGCTGGGTGTATCCAAGTTGGTATGGATAACATATCTAAGGAATGCTCAATGGGATGCCAGCCTGTGGCACCAGAGGTTCGGCAGGCTAAGGCCACCCTCTTAATTGGCTGCATAAATATTGTCCAGTTTAAGTCATGGTTTCCGGCTGCCCCACAGAAAGGTTTTTAGGGTCTTCTCCATAGTATTGTTCAGGTGGTATGGAATGCGGAACGGGAAGCATATGAAACACATAGTTCAATCAGGGCACCACATTCATTTTCAGGACGTGTGTGGCCCCCCCAGAGGGAGAGACTGTGCTGATTCTGCCATGTGTTGGAGACCTGGTGTGACCTCTATGCCAAGGTAAAGAATGGAGGAGGGGGACCACTTGAACGGGTGATCGGCAAGGACAGTAGGGAGTGTGTGAGCTGTGAGGGAAAGAGCTTCACTCTTGCTCCAGTTGATCTTGTGGCCCGAGAGGGAATAGAAGTGTGAAATCAGAGTGTTGTGAGCCCATAGTGAAGCAGCTGGGTGAGTGAGCATGATTAGGATGTCCTCTGCATACAGATCAGTTTGTTTTCCACGCTAGGGAGGGTGATGCCAAGAATGTCGGGGAAAGTGCATATTGCAATAGCCTGAGGTTCTGGAACCAGGATGAAGAGATGTGGGGACAGTCCTATCTAGAGCCCTAACAGACTTCAAAGGGAACAAAGGCATGATCATTGCAAGTGACAACAGCCATGGGTTGAAAATACAGAAAGAGAGCACCAGGTGGCTCACAACTATGATGTACTTGCTGCAATTCCGATGCAGATCATTACATGGCGGCACGTAACTTACTTGCCTGCAGGGTGGTTTACGGCAGTGAAAGGCTTGAAGAATGCTGCCAACATGTCGAAGAGGCCGTTGATGTGCAGGTACCGTGACGTCAGGGTTCCAGCTGCATAGTATCCTGTGGATGGCGGATTGAGGAATAGGTGGGCATGGCAGGGAAAGCTCCACCACACAGAGGAATCAGAGTTTTTTTGCTGAACTCCACGCTCCCAGTGGAGCGCAAAGTTGGGAAAACTAAACAAGCATTGGAAATGCAATAGGTCTCGCATTAGAAAAGTTTGAGTTATTGGTCTTGTAAATGTAATAAATTTTTATTTTAAGTTTATGTTTTTATAATTTCAAATGTATTAATTTTGTTATTATAAATGGGAGTTTTGTAAGAAATTGCAAATGTGACACCTATAGCATTATTGAATGTACATGTTTAGTATTTCCCTGACGTACATGTATTGATATGACAAATTGTAATGTAGTTATAACTTTCGCAAATGTGACACCTACAGCATTTGTAATGCAACATACGTTGTATGTACGTGACTTAGATGTATTGATATTACAAATAACAATGGCTTTTAATTTTTGTTAAATAATACTTAAATAAAAGTGATTGTAATTTATAATGGCAATACCTTAAACTTTTGTAAATAACTTTTGTGAAGATTATGTTCAGTGTATTTTATTGTGACGAAAATCCAAGAACAGAAGTGAAATATTAACATCTTTTTGTGACATTTGTAATAAAGCTTGAACCATTGAGAGAACATATTTGAACCAGTTGTTGTTGAATGGTTGTGCAGATTGATGCTGGGGTGGTGCTGAGTGATGCTGTGGTGGTGCTGAGTGGTGCTGTGGTCGTGCTGAGTGGTGCTGTGGTGGTGCTGAGTGATACTGGGATGGTGCTGAGTGATGCTGGTGTGGTGCTGAGTGATGCTGTGGTGGTGCTGAGTGGTGCTGTGGTGGTGCTGAGTGGTGCTGTGGTGGTGCTGAGTGGTGCTGTGGTGGTACTGAGTGATGCTGGGGTGGTGCTGAGTGATGCTGTGGTGGTGCTGAGGGATGTTGTGCTGCTGAGTGATAATGCGGTGGTGCTGAGTGATAATGTGGTGGTGCTGAATGATAATGTGGTGGTGCTGAGTGGTGCTGTGGTGGTGCTGAGTGATAATGTGACGGTGCTGAGTGATCATGTGGTGGTGCTGAGTGATAATGTGGTAGTGCTGAGTGATAATGTAGTGGTGCTGAGTGGTGCTGTGGTGGTGCTGAGTGATAATGTGGTGGTGCTGAGTGATAATGTGGTGGTGCTGAGTGATAATGTGGTGGTGCTGAGTGATGCTGGGTTAGCGCTGAGGGATGATGTGGTGATGCAGAGGGCAGAAAGGCACAACAAGTGCAAATTTCTTTTAAAACCATCCCTATTTCTATGTTTTCCCTGGCACCCCCTGGCTGTGTGTGTGCGCGTAGTGCCGGTGTGTGTGCGCAGTGCCGGTGTGTGTGTGCAGTGCTGGTGTGTGTGTTAAGTGCCGGTGTGTGTGTGTGTGTGTGAAGTGCCTGTGTGTGTGAGCTGCGTCTGTGTGTGTGAGCAGTGTCTCTGTGTGTTAGCAGTGTGTGTGTGTGTGTGTGAACAGTGCCTGTGTGTGAACAGTGCTTGTGTGTGAACAGTGCCTGTGTGTGTGAGCAGCCTGTGTGTCTGAGAGCATTGTGTGTGCGACAGTAACTTGTGTGTGTGAGGGCAGTGTGTGTCAATGCAACGGGGCTCATGTTATCGACCTCAGAAGCATGAAAAGTGTGTGTCTTGGGCAGCACGTTTTACAAGCTTGCTTTGAAGACAGTCATGCAGCGCTGGGAGTGGAGCAGATGGTCCTGTTTATGACCTGCAGAACGCATGTGAAGTGGGCGCGGATGAAGTGACTGGGGGTGAGGGGGTGTGCAGCCTGGTGTGCTGAAGCCTGGCAGCAGAAGTGGCGTGCGCCAGCAGAGGCGGCGTGCGCAAACAAAGTGGCTAAGTGGCTGGTGGCAAATGGACGCACATTAAAGGAGCCGCGAAAGTAGCATGCAAGCAGAGGGCTTTTGTTATTTATTTATTTCCTCCCATCTGTACTAGTGCTCGTGCTCAAATGACCCCAGATAACACGTAAATCATACATGATGAAAGGCCAAGAAATTATGTTGGGTTACTGCCACAATATATGTACAGTTCATGAATGTGCAATTTGTTGTTTGCTGATAGCTGGATTAATAAAGCTAAAAAAAATGGTAAACTTGACATACAGATAATGTGTAAATAAGTATGCACGTTTGGACATGTTTCACATGTCTCCCTTTTGAAGAGAAATAATAACTACAGGGAAAATAACTCGTTTTACACTTTACTGGTGTGCTCCTGCATTGTGCTTAACGTTTTGAAGAATTTGCATCTTAAGATACTTGGGTTTCCGTGAATTGCTACTTATTTGTTGCTTGATGAAGACGAACTGAGAGGTCAAGTCAGAGCAGGACGCAAGTATACAAAACAAAGCCTTACCTGGCCTAGCCTGCATGACACTGCTCTCTCCAGCCAAAACACATACAGACCCGGAAAAGTGGTCCCATTAGCATATGTATAGCTGCTTAGCAACAGCTTCCATCCCCCAAAGCCCCCAGCCCCTCTGATGCTCCATGCACCTCAGCCAGGAACAGGTAGTTTAAAAGCAGCTAGTGCTTGCAATGAGCCGTGCAATGTGAGCTTCCCAGAGAAGTCTGGCAAGTGTATGTGGTGAGGAAATGGGGGATTGCTTATAGACTGGCCATTCCTTGATATAGGGTCACACATTTTGAAATACGAGTTACAAATATTTTATAACAACATAGAATAATATAAAAAGTGTGACGAACTTGCACGAAGTGTATAAAAAATATAGAATGCGTCTGTGAGTACTTTCCGGCCTCACAATGAACCTTGACCTTTAATTACATACTGTTTTTCAGCGGGGATCCTAAAATGTAATTTAATTCATGAAGGCGAAAAATCAAAAAAAGTTTAAAAAACAAGTGTTAGAAATGAAGAGTGATAGTATGACATCCTATTAATCTAAAGATTATTGTCAGCTGAGGAAACATGAGATTAAAACAATTATCAGAGCATAGGGAGAATGAGGAAGACGGGGCAGACTGAGGCAGCTGGAGAATAAGGGAACGTGAGAGTGGTCACATGACAATGTGCTTGTAACTTCTATCACCGTACACAGAGATTTTGCGAGGCTGGTTGCCTGTTTGCTGTTTGATTAAAGCACGGCGAGAAGGGGCCCACATTGTGCTGTCCAGTGGTAGCAGAGTCTATACCTTGGTGAAAGTAACAAGTTTAAAAACAAGCATTGGCAATATAATACAAGAACATCTCCGAAAGAAAATAAAATGCTTTCTATGGAGTACAGGAACGGTGGGCATCAATAGTTGTGGGTGAATCAGGCTGGTGGCCTGAGAAGCGTCCGTGAAGCAGGGGGCGGGGAGCCGAACCCTTTGATGTAGCTCACGGCCTGGCAGCCATGAAAAAAAGCAATTAGGGGGAGGAGAAGTGAGGCCAGCGCGCACTGCGCACACTGGGGAAGCCTGTGGGAGGGAGGCTGATGGCTTTGATGTGGGGAAATGCGCGTGCTTGTGTCCACGTGCACTGCACGAAATCGCCAGTTTGGTTAAGCTTGGGATAAGCCCCTATATATCTCGCCAGCAATGCGCAAGCGCATTAGCAGGCAAGACCTAATAAATGCACTGGCAGAGCATAGTTCACTGTTCACCCCTATATATTTCTTTGAATGGATCATGGCGTACATGGAGCCGATAAGGAGGACGTGATCATAGAGGGGAACCTTGAACAGAATAAAGTGGCTGGGCAGATTGCACCAAATCTGGAGAGGCTTGGTCAGCAGGTGCTTAGCCAGTAACTTGGCGACATTTCCCTTGCTGTATATTTTGGTAGAGGGGGCCTCACCTAAGCGTCGCCAGACCTTATATGTGTGGTACTCTAGAACTCTTGATCGACCAAGTCCTGGTCGAGTTTCTGACTCTCATCATCAGAACTGTGAGTCTGTTGGAGAAGGGCCATGTCATGCTTAAGGAGCGGGTGTAACTAAAGATCTTCCACTGTTTTGAATAATGAGTGAGACTATGCAAAATTCAATGTGAGACATTGCCGCTAGAGAGTGCCAGAGAGCTAACTGAGACGCCGGTCAGAAACGCCAGAACGCCATTCGGTACAGACGCCGGAGTAGGCTGCCATGAGGGAGCTGCGAGCCGTACGGACTGGGTTACGGGCTACGGGCTGGGACTATCACAGCAATTCTCCCTGGCATTGCAGAGGTTGCGGAGGTGATCGTGCATCTCCCTCGCTCCCCCGTTCCCGCACCTTCACCCGACCGGGAGGCGGCAGGGATACGCACCCGCACCTGCACCAGCCGTGGAGGCGCTGTAGTAACCCGCCTGCACCCGCGCTTGTACTTGCCTACACCTGCATCTTGCATCTTGCATCTGCGTCCACTCCTATACCCCCGACCAGGGAGCGGACCTACTCCCAGATCCGCCTGCCTGTACCCCGCCTGTACTTGCCTGTATTTGGACCTGCCCTCAATCCAACACCCCGTCTCGGATTAAGGTCGGATTAAACCCGCACCAGAGCTGCGGGAGAGTCACTCTGAGCATGTTGAGTCCTGAAGCTGCTGAAGCAGCGGTGGGGCTGCAGTGGGTCTGTGAGGTCGGCCCCCCTTTTAATCTACCCCTCAGCTGCTAAGAATCTCAACCACTGCTTGGCAGAAAGGCAGAAAGGAGGCAAGGCGAGGGCAAGGCAAGGCAACGGACTGAGCAACTGCCAGAGCGTTACGCTCACACAGTACTGAAGGATCCTGCAAAGGGTTGCCGTTAGCAGTAGTACTTAGCCGTTTGTTGACTTTGCTGAATTATTGGAGCTGATAGTCCACTCTGCTGTTTCCCTTACCGTGCCCGTTGAGGAGGTGAAAAATCGTGGTGGACCCTGACAACTAGGACCCACAGCGGGAGCCCGGGACTGCGAGGACCAGCATTCCCTTGATCATCACCAGCTGGTGCCTCTTCCCGGGCGTGCCCCGCCCCCTCCTGAATATAACTGTTGCTCCTTCCGCGCATCCCGGGTCGCGCGCGGGGCTCAGCCCGGGCACAGGGCGGGCCCTCTGAGGCCCTCCGAGGCTGGACACCCCCCTTTTAATATCAATTTTTAACGTTAGCTTTTGGGTGACTGTACTAAAATTGTATTATGGTCCGTGTGTACTAAAACTACAGCTACTTGTGATTCGTTATCCCACTTAATTTAGGGAACATCCAACAGGTGTAAAACTGTAGTTCCCCTTCTAACTGCTTTTTAACTTTATTGGTTTTCGTACCTCTTCTTAGTGATTTGATTTTATTTTTTTTAAATGACGGCAAAAAAGTTAAGGTCTGGCCGGTTATTGGTGGGTAAGACTTGTTCTAAGACTAAATCAAACCCCTTACAAAATAAGGACGTTGCTGTTATGCAGTTAAAGGGAAAATGTCAATTATATAGCTTATGGGAAAGAGGTAAGGATAAAGTCCAGACTGGGGATTTATTTTCAGCAGACACTAATCAAAAAAGTAAAAAACAAGATAGAATCACAATTACAGAGAATAGCATTCAAGACACTTCTATCGCTTTGATAAATTTAATTGAGGTGGACGCTCCTCTTAACGTTGGGGTGGATGGACCCTCTGTCCCTTTTAGGTCACCGTTGCCCCTAAAACAGGTATCCGGGGAAATATGCTTAACTAGTATAGGGCCACTCCCCGGTCTTACCACCAAAACAGTTGAGGTGCTTGTGCACAATTCCTTCTCTCATCAATATGAAGTTCTAAATAATTCACCTGGTCCATCTAATCCTGCGGTTGAAAGTGGTGATGATTTTACTCTCCCCGATATAGATATTGAGCTCTGTAAGAGATATATTACCCATGATTCCAGCAAGGTAATAGATCTAGAAAATACTCCAGTAGCCCCGGTTCCGAAAGGGCTTCAACTATATAGTAGTACTCCTTACAATAAATCTCAATTTTCCATGTCTCAGTCAAACATTTCCACTAGTCCTGAGTTTAACATCACTGATACTCATGTCAACCACTCCATTAGGCAGGACAAACCTTTTTCTGAATCATTAATCTCTCTACAACATCTGCTTTCTTCTATTTTACTTTTATTGGAAAATGTGTTGGTGGCTCAGACTGTGTGTTGGAAACTGTAACACAAATACTCAATGTATTACTGACAAGTAAATCAGGGTTTAAATCTAGCCTACAACATGACCCATCTCTAATGGATGTGCAAGTATTGAAAGAAAAGATGGTAGAGAATAAGTTTGAGAGCGCTCCTCAAGATTCAGGATTAGTTCAAATAGGAAAAATGAGAATTCCCTCTCCACCAATAGGAAGATACCTGTAGTTACCCCAGGGAATTCCCAGGCAAAAACATTAGAAACAGCTGCAGTCAACTGTGTTGTTGAGCTTAATCAAGAAATTGAAATCCTGAGGGGCCCTGAAAAAAATGATAGACAAGGAACCATTCCCTATATTTAAACACCATATAAAGGAAGAGAAAGAGGGTATACTGGATGCTTCATATGAAGGCAAAAAGGGAATAAAAAAGAAAAGTAAAAAGTTTAGAGGAAACCTAATGGCAGATTCGTAAAAAAAAGACAGAGGAAAATTAATATTGAAGAAAACCTAGACACCTCTGTAGGAAAAAATTCCCCTCTAAATTGTTCGCTCAATGTATCCCAAGATACGATCGGGCAAACCAAACCAGATCTACAACTTATGATCTCTGTACCAGAAGGGCCTTCTAATAGTATGAGTCTAGTCGAACAGATAAAACCAATTATCCCTCTTTTAACAGCTCTTAACCCTCTAGCTAAACCATTCCCCGCTATGATTGAATGTGAGAAGGCTACTAAACAAGGGAATGTTGTTCGTGACAAGGAAAATATAGACACTTTTCAGCCAAATACTGTTCCTGAGAAGGAAGATATAGACACCCTTTATCTTGATTTTGTCCCGTTATTTGATTCGGATGTCATATTAAACAGATTCTCGCTCATCAAATGTTTCTGGGAGATCGAAAGCTTGAAACTTATTCAAACTAATGATATAGATATAGATATAGTTTCTATTGTGCAACTGGAGGTTGGGAATCTAGCAAGGGTCAGATTTTTCTCTAAACTTGTTGTAAAGCATATTTTAAATTGTTCGGAAGGACTACAAAGTAGGGGGATTGATGTCACTCCTTATCTAGCGGATTCTCAAAATAGAAATCCCGCGAATAAGTCTATACTCACGGAGGCACCAAGGAGTAGCATAAATAAGCCTGGTGTAACTGATGAATTAAAAATCTGTATCTCTCAAAACGTAAGGCATGTGACATACTTAAACCCCCCCCCTTGTCAATTGAGTGCGACAGACGAGAGTCTTAAATGGAATTGGTTGCCTGGTGTCTTGTCAAGTAAATCTAAGATCAATTCCAAATCGTACTCTCATCTTTAGCACTGACTTAAAAATAATATCCTGGAATGTTGCCGGTATAAAGAATAGTCCAGAAAAATTACAATACCTGCACACACTAGAATCTAATATGATTTGTCTCCAAGAGACCTGGTGTGATGTGAAATTTTTTGGGGGCAAGGATTACTATTCACTAGAGGGTAGAGCCACTCCCTCTACGAGAGGCCATGCTTAGGGTGGAGTGGCTTGTTTGTTATCTAACAAGATACAATGGAATTTTGAACATTATCTAGATCCTAGTAATCTCTTCCAAGCACTAACACTGCGCAATGTCATTAATGACAACCCATGTAAACTAATTATAGTGATAAATGTTTATATTCCTCCAGAAACTTGTTATAACGTAGGCCTAAAGAAGGTTTTCTCCTATATAAAGAAAGTACTCGATTCGGAACCTTCTCCCCATATAATTTTAGTAGGGGATTTTAATTGTAAAATCTCTAATTGTAGTTTGGAGCTCTTTAGAAATGCATTTAAGGAAGAATCTCTACAGATACCCTAATGGAAGAATGACCTCCGATACCCCAGCAAATTTTACTCATAAGTCCAATACTAGTGAATCCATCCTTGATTATGTGGTAGTGGGAAGTTCTTCTTTTTTCATCTTGAAAGACCTGTCGGTCTCCATTACCATATTTAGTGATCACAAGGTACTTACTATTACAGTAAATTTGAATCCACCGTTAACGGACCCGTGGTCATTAAACAGTGAATCGGTAAGCTTTGGAGATAAATCTGGAAGATGCTATTGGAATTTCAGGGCCAGTAAGGGGTTGCCAAGTATCTTAGAGACTACTGTGGAGAATTTGATTTATTGGAAGGGCTCTGAACTTATACGTTTTGCTGATTTTATGACTAGAGTAACTTCCATTGCAAAAAAATCATATCCCATAAGTAACATTAAAGCAACTCCCAGTTGTCTTTGTCATCTTAATATCGAAATAAATAAATTAGTAAGGGAACAATACTTGATCTATACTCCTGAAAGATCCCACAGAATAGTTTTATTAAGAAGAAGGAGGAGCAGGGTGAAGGCCGAATTAAAACGTGAGAGTGAAGATTCCTTATGGGTTAAATTACGGGAAGCAGTTAGTAAGGGTTTAGCTAGGACATTTTGGTCACTTATTGGGGAAGGCTGTGGGCAAAGATCTAGATCATTACCAATTCCAATCGAAGAACAAACCTGGGTTGGGTATATTGTGAATTTATATGCTAGCAATGGACTGGTGCTTGAATATGGTCGAACATATGTGGATAGCTCCAAATATGGACCACCATCTCAAAAGGACATTGAATTCGTTATTAAGGGCTTGCGTTCCTCTGGAGCAATGGGCCCGGATGAGCTTCCCATTTCAGTTATAAAACAGAATAGTGAGATGTGGAGCAAAATTCTCTTCCCGGTTTTTAACGTATGTTTTTCCCGTAAATTGGTTCTCCCCTCCTGGAGAGGGAGCATATTGGTTCCCCTTCATAAGAAGGGAAAACGGGATGTTCCAAACAATTACCGTCAAGTTGCCCTTTTGGATGCCATAGGTAAGGTTTTTGCAAAATGTCTGCTTGAGCTGATTAATGATTGGGTGGTTAAGGAGGAAATCTTGCCCCTTGAGCAAACAGGTTTTTAGGCAAAGGCACGGCACCTTGGATAATTTGACGGCATTGCAGATCATAAGCAAAAAATATATCATGGTCCGAGGAGGAACAGTGTATGGAGCCTTCATAGACTTCTCCACACCTTTTGACAAAGTAGATCGGTCTTTGCTGTGGAGGAAACTATCGGACCTGGGTATGCCGTCTACCCTCCTGGAGTTAGTTCAGGCTCTCTACTCTAATACCTGGTGTAGAATCTTGCTAGGTGGAGAAAGAGGACTGTCCCAAGTAATCCCTTCTGCTAATGGGCTAAAACAAGGCTGTTTATTGGCCCATTTATTATTTTCCCTTTATATATCCGATCTCCCTCATGTCTTGTCCACAAGTGAAGGAATTGCACCTACCCTGGGGGGTTCATCAATTGTTTGTCTGTTATATGCAGATGATATATTATTTCTGTATTTAACACCAAAAGGATTAAACAATCGTCTGCAGGCACTTTATGAATATGCTGAGGCACATTATTTGAAGATAAATGTGTCAAAAAGTAAAGTAATGTGCATGACGGGAAGGAAAAAAACAAAATATGTGAACTTTCCTTGGTCTGTAGGTGGACAAAGATTAGAAGTGGTAAAATCTTATGTCTTACTCGGAAAAATTATTGTTGGTAATCTAAGTGAAAAGGCTCACATAGCAAATAACACCCGAAAAGCAATTGTTCAAGGAAAAAGCTTATTCTCCCTTTACAACTCGACAGGTAAAAGACACTTTGCTATTTTGTTAGAAGTTTACCACGCTAAAATCCCAGCATTGTTACTATATGGTATTCAACTATTGGATATAAGTAATTGTTTTTTTTTTAAATACTACGGAAGGCAAAATTCTCAGGCATCTAATCACAGTTAATACATCATGCTCTACAGCTGCCCTTAGGTTGGAATTTGGCCTGCGTAGTAGCTGGGTCCAGGGCCTAGCAGGGATAGTGCGTTGGGTCTTTAACCTTGTAAGGGGAGAAGCTGGCACATTAACACACCTTATTCAAAAAGAACTGTTAGGAACTTTCAAAGAGCATTCTTTAATTGTGAAAAATTTCAGAACTGCAGTTGATCTTTTACAACTTGATGAATCATTTTTATTTACCTTATCTGCATATCAACTGAAATCCACCTTGAAGCTGGCATCTTGGGAATTAAGCTTTAAGATGGAAAGGGAAGTCCGTACTATGAAGATAGATGTCTCCATGATTATTGATACCTACCTAATAAAGAAAGCGCAACCTTATGTTACCTGGATTCTCTCCCATGGTGTACGCAGATTTCTATTTCTATTAAGGCAGGATTTACTTCCTTTGAATATATTATTGTTCAGATGGTACGGCTCCTCAGCTAGGTGTAATCTCTGTAATGTTTCCGCGCATGATATCAACCATGTGCTCTGTGTATGCCCAGCTTTAATTTTTTATATGTGTAAATGGCTGAGACCAATTTGTCTTCAATTAGGTATTCTCACAGCCCCTGCACTACTAGATTCCATCTACAATCCCCTTAATGAAATGTTCTGTTATAACATTTTTAACTTTTTTAAAAGCTTTTTAAAAATATACTAGAGGGTTTTAAATGTTTATTCTCTTTTGTAATTTTTATATGTGATTGTATTGAAAATGTATTTGTTTCCGTTGCCTCCTTATGTGGATCTCATTTGAGTTCCAAATCATAAATAAATAAACTTGAAACTTGAGTGACACTATTCACGTTCAGGGAGAGCACTGTAAGGAGATGAAGTGAAGACATGTACCCCCATCAGAATGCCGTACAGGAGGGCTGGGGGAGATGCCGAAGGCCCAATGGGAATGGTAGGGAAAGTGGCAGAGGATAAGGATTGGAAGGGGGCACTATGAGCGGGCACTTAACAACCCCCATTTAGGGAGTATTAAACCTACTTTGAACGGGCAGGAGGGAATGGTCAGGGTGCCGGATACGTCGGTCAGGGCCTTCCTAGATTGTGGTGTATGGTGGGAATGGAAGGACAGGAGGGGGGGCCTCCATGTTGCTAAGCCTAGGTGGCAGCTGCTAAAAAGAGGAGTCAGCATTCAGTAGACGGTCAAAAAGCAGCCACAGGGCTCCTTAGCTAGCAGGATATATGTGGGTGTGGTATGCTATGGTGAAAAGCAAGCTGATTTGACCTGCTGGGACTCAGGAACATGAAGTATCATTAGCAGGGACTGCAGGTTTTAAAGAGGACCAGGATTTGCCCCTGGGATGCATGTCTTTGCGAGCATGGCATAGCTTCTGGCCACCCAACCACTGTTGTGTGACCTTCTCCAGGAGTTGGTGTTCCATAGAGGGGTTCCTTGAGGGACCCCCATGTTGGAGGAGGGGCGGAGCACCAGTGGAGTCCATGGGGGGCCTCGTCTATATCAGTTGCCACTCCAGTTAACCAGGATTGAGAAGTTCTATGGTTTCATTGTCATAAGTGACCAGCATGACCATGGAGTCCAGGAGGCATAGCGGATGTCAAGTTGCCGAAGACGAGATTGTAGTTAGAGAAAGCACCTGCGGATGGCCTGAGTCTCTGGGGAAAAGTCCTTGGACAGGAAAATTGTGTACCCATCATGTAGAAAAGAGCCATGTTTTTGGTCACCTGAATCACTTGATGGGCCAGCTGTTGTCACAAGAAGCAGGCAATGATCTTCTTTGGGCCTTCCTTGAGCAGTGGGCAATGTTGATGGATCCTGTGAACCCTCTGGAACTCCAAGGGAGGCAGTTGCGGCCTGTGCAGGTAAGAGTGGGTGGAGGGGAGGAGTCGACAAACTACAACAAGGTAATCATAAACAAAAATAAAAAATAATCACTTGCCTTGCTCTCACGGAGTCGGTGATGTGACGAGTGTAAGGTAAGTGGTTGTTGTTTTTTATATTTATATTTAGGGTTTTCTCGTCGTCGTCTGTTGACTCTCCCCCACCCGCCCCACCATCTCTTACTTGCATGGGCTGCGCCTGTAGGGTGGTTGCAAGGACAAGCCCATGTGGGTAGGGAAGAAGTGAGCCAGGAAGCCCATGATGTCATCTTATTCTAGTTGTTCTGGTACCTCAGAAATTTGAACATTGTCCCTGTGGGAGCAGTCCTCCAACTCCACAATATTCCGCTGGAGGTGTCAGTGATCCTGCTCCAGTACAATGGAGAACACAATTTTGTCATAAATCTGATCCAAGTGGGATTCAGCCATAGCCAACCTGGAGTTGAAAGAGGCTTGGTCCTGACAAATGCTCTGTGTGTCCATCAAGGTCTTGGAGGTATTGTTTTCCACTACAGAGAGTGTAGTTGTAAGTGTTCCAAGTTACCTTAGTATGACATCCAGGGAGGAATTGGAGTAGGGATCCACAACTTTCCCTGATTTTGACTGTTTCCCCTTTACCATCTCTGTGAAGAGTAGCTGCCTAGTAGATTTCGACATAGAGAAGGGGGAGTCCCCTAGAAATGTCTCAGAGAATTGGCAGCTAGGCACACCGCCAGGCATGGAACAGTAATGTGGCCACCCAACAGTCACAGTGTATGCCTGTCTCTCTGACCCCTTGGGAACAGGAGCAGTGAGCATGTCTCTGGGCCAAAGGTGGCCTCTGAATCTCATAGGAGTGAGCAACCCAGCCCTCACTAAAGAAGAGGAGGAGACAGTCAGCAACTTTCCTCATGCCATGTTCCAAGAAAGGGGGTGAGATGCGGGAGGGGACTCCTGCATCCTCAATGGATTAGACAAGACAGGCATGGAGGCTAAAAGTAAGAGTGAAGCTGCCACGGGGCCATTTATCACAGTCAGGGCCCCCTCACTTCTGGGAGATGAGTCTTTAATGAAGAAGGTGAAGTAAGCACCAGGTACCATAATCGTTTCTCACTGAGAAGCCTAAGAGCATCTGGAGGCCAAATGTCCCACTGAGGCCAATTAGGTGTTGTAGTGTGGCCACTGGTGTGGGCGCCTGGTACCGCTGTCTGTGCGGGCAATGTAAGAGTGGGGAATGCAGCCCATGAATAATTTTGGCCCCCTCCTGGCCCAGATCGCCATCCGAATACAGAGAGCACAGTAAGTTTGGCCCGGGCTGTGGTGACCCCACATAGCACCTGTTGTGTAGGGTCTGGGCATTCATCCATGTCCACAGCGGCCCTTGGAGCATAGGTATGGTAGTGCCAAAGGCACCCGGGCAGTAGAGTTTGCAGCACGGCTGTGGTGATGAGCTAACTGATTAGTCAGGCTTAACTTAGAGACAATGTGTAAAGTATTTAGCAGGACATCAACACTAATAAAGTGAAACCACAACACAAGAACCCTCCCAAACAATTTAGAAATATAGATTAAAATTTAACAATCAAACTGAGACCAAAAACAAAATCCAATCATTAGAACCGGAGATATTCAATTAAAAGGATTTAGGTAAGTATAGCACCTAAAAGCACAACGCACCACTCGCTGTCATCAGGTTGTGCAAGAATGGGGAAAAGTCACAAGTTCAGGTTGACCACAATGTAGAGCAGGTCAGATACAGTGACCAGGTTAGACCCGCCAAAAAAGTTACCTTCTCAAAGTCCAGTGTAAAGAGTCCAGTTTGTGGTCTAGACTTTCCTCCACATCTTTTCCTGGATTTTCCTTCCCCTGCCCAAGAATCTGGAGTCACAAAAGGCTAGGGTGAATTTCTTTGTGTGTGTGCTGAGGCAGCTCCTCTGAAGTGCAAGTGTGGTACTTGACAACTCTGCACCTTCCATCGGTCAGGTTGGCAGTACCTGTCAATACTCCACGTCTCATTTGTAATACTGTCTGGGAGGAATACACAAATGCCAACTCCACTGCGTCATGTGACCGAGTAAACAGGCTGCAGGCACCAAATGGTTAGAACAAAAACTCCCAAACTTTCTAAAAGTGGCATTTTCAGATTTGTGACTTAAAATCGGACTTTACCATTAAAGTTTATTATAATTCATTAGAGATCAAATATGAGGTACCCGATTCACAAAGGTAAAGTTAGACAAAAGTCAAATTTTATGCCTTTCTGTATTCACAAAGGGCATTTCCTACTCTTAAATGCCCTTTGTGAATACTGAAAGTCGTACATTTTGACTTTCGTTATTCACAAAGGGCATTTACGAGTAGTAAATGCCCGTTGTGAATACCGAAAGTTGTAAAGTTAGACATGTGAAATTTAAAAGTTTATGTCAAATTCAAATTCATAAGTCTTTATTTCGATTTAGAAATCATAAAAGACATTACAACAGCTAGACATTTATATATTTAAAAGGTACCCATTAACATATCAGGAAGCAGATTTTCACAATACCATATAATACTAGAGAGCCATATCAATTGTTAAACCATCCATCAGATAATTAAAACAATAAATTAAGTACATTTAATGAATTATAACAAATGTAATATATCTTCTGTTTTTGAATCCTATCTAAACACATTCAATTCATTATACAAGTTTCTTAAAAAATTTATATAAATAACAGTTAAAAAGCCATAAAATCATCGTTTAGCAGTGTGTATACTTTCGGGTAGCATGATCACATGAATAACTTTAAGAAAAACTCAATTTGTCACTGTAAACCTGTTTTGCGTGCTCGAATGATCCACATCCAGTGGAGAAACTTAGCAATAGCTATAACCACTGCCTGAGAGTTATCGGTTCGAAGAATCCTAACAGACTCGGAGCCTGTTTTGAGACCTAGCTGCAAGCAGGTAGGTTTTAACCATGTTATCCTAGGCACTTTATATTCAGGGCAGACAAAGAATATGTGCCCAATGCCTTCCTGTTGAGTGGGGCAGAAGGGACAGACAGAGCTGTGTCCCCCGCTCCATTTCGCAGTGAAGGCATTGAGTGGTAATTTCCCAACCCTGAACTGATGATATTTCTTCCTGTACCCAGGAATGGTAATCCAATCCCAATAACCCTCAAGAGCTGGAGAGTGTTTTAGTCCCAAGAACTCCACCGTTAGGGATGGACCGGTACAACAACCAAATCTTTTTAGCACAAGCATATTCCAGTACAAATCTCTAAAAACGTTTCATGGGGGAAATGCATTCGCTAATGGGTCTTCCCACAGGGAAGATAGGCCCATAGCAATGTATATTGCCCTTACCTCCCTCATCCATGGGATTTTGTGTGCCCTATCGGCATCTCTAACCTCGAGAAAGGCCTGAGCATACTGGGAGAGTTCTGGGGTAACCCACAATCTCGTCCAGTAAGCTGCTGGTCAATAACGAGCCATATCTTCGAGGCGTTGAGATCCTAGATCATAGAAGAGGGGAGTCAAGGGAGTTGATACTGGGAATACCACGCAAAAATTTGTTTTGCGCGCCCGTCAATTGGTTTAGATTGCTAAGTCCCCACAATTCTGTGCCGTAAAGAACAGCTGCTCCGACTTTAATGTCGTAAATCTTTAGTACCGGGGTGATTGGCCTAGTATGTGACTGGTAAAATTCTTTAGTAAGAGCTCCCACCAATTGTGCGTGTTTCGTGACCAGATGGTTAGTGTGATGTTTCCAATCTAATTTGGATGATAGGGTAATGCCCAGATAGGTGAATACTTGTGTCTGTTCAAGTTGTACCCCATTCATGACCACCTTCCCTCTGACATACTTGGATTTATGTAGGACCATGAACATAGTCTTGGATACATTTATGACAAGTCCATGGTCTTTACAGAAGACCTCAAAAACATTGATGGTCTTTTGGAGGCCTTGTTGGGTTTTTGAGATTAGTAACGTGTCATCTGCAAACATCAGCAGGAGGATCAGCTTGCCATCCAGCTTTGGGGCATCAGTTGGTTGATGTTCATAATAGCTGATCACCCTGTTGATGTATAGTGAAAAGAGGGTCGGTGCCAGTACGCACCCTTGGCGTACTCCCCTGGCGATTGGGAATTTATCAGTTACACTCCCCTGCTGGGTCCAACGGACTTGGGCAAAATTATCCTCGTGTAATATAATTAAAAAGGACAACATTTCTGGAGGCATGCCCTGGTCTTCAAAAACTGCCCCCATTTTTGCACGTGGCACCAAGTCGAGCGCTGGTTTAAGACAAAAGCCGCAAAGAGTGTGCCCCCCCTAGCAATACCACCCACCAATAAATTAAAACAAATCTAAAAACTTGGTCAACCGTACTTGTGTGACTGCGGAACCCGGCCTGGAGAGGCGACAAGACTTCTTTGTCCTCAATCCACACCTGGATTCGCTGCAGTACTAACCTGGCTACCACCTTCTGTATACAATCAATAAGGCTTATCGGCCTGTAGTTTCCTGGGTCCGAGCGCTCCCCCTTCTTAAAGATCGGAATAATCTCGGCACCCTTCCAGGAGTCCGGTATGGGTGAACCTATAGCAATGCCGTTTGCAAGCAATCGAATGTAAGGTGCCCAGACCTCCTTGTCATGCATAAATGAGTCTGCTGGGACTAAGTCTAAGCCCGGGGCTCTGCCCTTTGGAATAATGTTCAAAATCTTAGTAACCTCTGTTCTAGTGAAGGATAGTGGAGTAGTTCCTGGTTTAAGGTGGAAAGGGCCTCACTCTCGTCACCAGCCGCATCAATAGATGCAAACTGGGACGCATAGTGGGAAACCCAGAGGTTAGGCAAAACAGGATTATTTGGTTCGCCCCTTTTAATCCCCTTTCCCCATTTGACCATATCCCAGAAGGAGCACATTGATCTCTCTTTACTTGCGCTCAGCAGCTCCCTCCAATACTCCTCGTCCCAATCTCATTTTGCGTCATATTTGTTTTTTTTGTACATGGCACGAGCATTCTTAATCCTATCCCTATCTTTGGATTTAACAGCATCAGATAGGGCTTTGTATGCATCCCTACACGACTTACCGTACCATTGGTCTTCCTTCTCAACAGGCCTATTCTGCTTGTTTGTCACCTTTTTTTATAAAAAAACACCTTAACTGGCTAAAAAGTTTATCATGAGTCTGGCTAACATTAGATATAACTTCCTCCACAGCGGTATTTTTTTGAAATTCCACTGTATCCTGAAAAGTCAAATCCCTCATCGCAACTATGTTCTCTTCTTTCATTAGACAATTAGCCCACCTTATTCGTCGGGTGTCATTAGAAAGGGCTATTTCCACACAGTCCGGAGGGCCCTCACGTTGATGAGATTTATATAGCCTAGATGATAAGATTAATGGGTCATGATCGCTCTCGACCCGTTCCACTATCATCATATCCTTAATATTTGGCCAATTCTTTTTGTTAGTAAGGATGTAATCAATACTACTATGGGATGAGCCGTTATTGAAAGTAAAAGCACCATGTTTGTCAGAAGCCATTCTTCCATTTGTAGCACATAACCCATGTACTACACATGGAACTTTGAGTTGGAGCGCATCCTCTGACCATTTTTTAATAGGTGCTAATGTCAACTGAGGGATGTTCCATATAAGATCTTCTTCCAAAGTAAGATATATATCGTTACTGTCTAAGGGTTCAAAACAACAATTAAAATCCCCTGCTACTATAATGTTACCCTTTTTACAGTAGAGCTCAAGGAGAACGTCTAGTTGATCAATTACATCAGAAGATTTACCTCCCGGCAATCCCCTGGAGTAAACGTTAAAAACAAATAGGTCATTACAATCGGGGCATTTGACTTGAATTAACAAAATATCTGCACTTTTAGTATCCAACTGATGGATAGAGTATCTACTATCTTGTTTTACCCATGTAAGTAAACCCCCCTTCGGTCTCCCCTGCAGACTCGGGGTGGCTGGGACATAAAAATTGAGATATCCATGTTTAAATTCTGATGCGACCAACCAGGTTTCCTGGAGAAGAATTAGATCCCTGGTATCTAAAAAGGATAGCCAATCCAAAGATGTTACCTTATTTCTCAGCCCTGCCACATTCCACGAGACCAGAGTTGATACATCGGGGAGAATATCACTATTAGGTGGCGCTTGGGAACCAATATCAACCTGACCCCTCTTATGTATTGCGCCATGTAGTCGGCCCTCCTTTGGTTGCTCATGAATTTGGTCAAATCCACTCTTTGGTACATCGTCAGTCCCGGAATAGACATTGACTTCCAAAGAACAAGTACTGTGGAGGGGGGGGGGCACTATCAGTACTAGGAAGACACAATTCCGCGTGATCCCTGCCCAGTTCTAAATAAAGTCAATCATTGGTATTCAATGAGTTGAAGATCTCAAATCTATTGATAACTTATAGAGTGCTATTTGGGGGAACAGCCCGTGGTGTACCCTTACTCATAACCTGAGTTCCTGGGTGGGATGACGGATGGTAAAAATAACCCAGTGGTAGCACATTGATACAGTCATGGTGGATCCTAACTGATCCAGTCTGCCTCAAGATATGCCTAACCAGTTCTGGCGAGCTAAAGTTTACCACAATACAGTCCCCCTGCATTCCCTTCCTTGAGTGATCCACCCATGATACCCTGCGTACCATCTTAAAGTTGTCATATAAGTGGTCTCCCAGCACTGTTTTGTTACTCAAAAAGTGGAGGACCTTATTTTTGAGCGCTGACCAATGCTCCTCCTCACTTTCCGGGAGCTTAGGGACATTTTCCAGGATGATAGTGTAGGGGCGAGCCTCCGGGGGCAGGTGAAGAAAAACTTCCCTAGAGGAGTTGTTCGCCAGTGGTAATAATCTCCTGATCGGACCCTTAGGAGCAGGCTTTGCTGGAGGGTTGGTGTTTGGTGACACTGCTGGTAGCTTAGGGGCTGTAGTCACTAAAGTAGCCGGAAGGCTTCCCTGCGCAGTTGCTATAGGAGCTTTAGGAACTGCAATGCTGTGAGGTGATACTATTGTGTTATGAAGCCCCCTATTAAGTGGGCACTCATTTATGAGGCGTTTTTCCATAGTATCTAACCTACGTTCTATTGACTCAAGTTTTTCCATAACTGGGTGGACAAGAGCTCTAAATAGTTCCATCAAATGCCCAATCAACTCAGGCATAATTCTCTCGTTAGGACTGTGTAGCGCGTTTGGGTGCACAGGAGGGTGTAGGAAGGGGCAACAGACGTGTTTTGGTTAACAAGGGTTTTATTGATGCATATAGATAGTCCGTACAAGTCTTTCTATGAAACAGAGTCCTTCGTGGGGATCGGCTTCTTGAGGTTTTCCTGCTACGGGGCTTGGTGTTCTCAGTCCTCCCATAGCCGTCCGGGCTTCGTCGGGACGTCCGCTCGTCTGAGTCCGTCTTGGCTCTCCACTTGCCGAACCCACAAACAAAAGAGAGCACCTCGTTAGTATCCTGCTCTATGGTTTATAACTGCAATGTGGAAGGGAGTGAGGAGTCGAACGGAACCTGTGTGCCAAGCCTATATAACAGTGCAAGGAGGGGTAGTGCTCGGGAAAAGGGAACCGGGAAATGAGACACCGCTGCTACACAAAGGGACCGCCCCTCCGTTCTACCCAGCCCCTGATTTTATCACGCACCTGGGCTAGCCACACACCTCCCCCGGGTGTATGGCTGGGCAGCTCGCAAGGTCATTGGCCTCCTGGCTTCTCTTCGCTTCCTCTCTCTTCCGTTCGATTCTCCTCTGCTCCCGAACTCCTCCGATCACTCCGGTCCCTGTCTCTCCGTTCCTTGTCTCTCTGCACCTCCGCTCTCTCTCCTCTCACGGTGTACAAGCACACCTGGTCGTCAGTTACATCCGTATTTGAAGGCAGCCTGTCAGAGGCAGATCCCGCACAGTCTCCCACAGCCTGGGGATTAAAGGGCCAGCCACCTTCCTCGTCGTCTCCGAGAGTGTAATCGGCTCCGCCGTCGTCCGATTGCTGTGGATGATAAGAGGGGAAGGGGGGGGGGGGGTTGGAAGTGTGAATTCCTGCCGGGTCCCCGTGACCCCTTCCAGAGCCCCAGAATTGTCACGGGAGGGCGTCAAGCGTACCCCGTTACAGACAGTTTGGAGCAGATGACTGTGTATTACTCCTTGCTTGTGGAGCAGAATGGAATATCGGGGGAATGGATTTTTCTATTTGCTGACCCAACCCAGATGTGGAATTTTTATTCCTAGCTAATTTTGCTTGTTGGCGGCTCCCTTCCGGAGCACCATTTGCTTTTCTCTTTCCTGGATGGTCTTTACTTCTAGCCCCAGAGGGTAGCCGTGACTGTCTTGTGCGTGTAATGGGGCGAGAGGGCGAGGGACTAGACGTGGAGGAACAAATTGAATTAGATAAATGTAATACAAGCACCCTGTCATCCTGAGGGGTAATACTAACCCCTGTGGGGAATCAAGGCAAGGACGTTTACTACCAGAGGCCTCAGAGCCCGAAACTTGATCAGAATTTTGATTTGAAAGATGTAATGGCTCCAACGAGAGCCTTTTCTCTGTTAGTTCTATCTCCTTAGCTATTGCTGATTCTGCCCGTTTAAGAAAGGCATCCATCGCCCTAACACCACCACCCCCTATCCCACCCCTGTGACTAGATTTACTCATATGTGGCAGCAATTTCTCCTACAAAACCGTAGTATAATGTCCCCAACACCAAATACAGCTTACACAAAAGAAAATGCAATAGATGATAACTGTTGGCACACTTAGCTACACATAAGGTCCCAAGGTCCCAATGGAGGGGGCGATGTTAGGGGGATAGCCCGGCCCGACCCGACCTCCTCTTACCTCTGATGGCCACAGATGGCCCGCCCTTTGCCCGGGCTTAGCCCGTCGCTGCCCGCGCGTTGGCCCGCGACGCGGCGGCTGCCCGGTATTTGAGGCACCTCCGGGCGCACAGGTGACGTGGTGACTTCCGCCGCTGGGGAGCCGCTAAGGAGCCTGGGTCTTGTGGTCCTCTCCTCGGCGGTCGCTAAATTGGTAGTGAGCGGGGGCGAGAGGACCAGCAGTGTGGGGAGAGCAGCAACCAAATGTCAGGTAGTGGGATAGGAAAGTCAGTCAATGCTCCCGCAGTTTGTAAGAGAATGGTAACACCCGCTTCACCGGGCTGCCCGGTATTTGAAGTGCCTCCGGGCGCACAGGTGACGTGGTGACTTCCGCTGCTGTGGAGCCGCTAAGGAGCCTGGGTCTAGTGGTCCTCTCCTCGGCGGCCGCTAAGCTGGTAGTGAGAGGCGGCAGGAGGACCAGCAGTGTGGGGAGAGCAGCAACTAAATGCCAGGTAGTGGGAAAGGAAAGTCAGTCAATGTTCCCGCAATTTTATGTCAATATGTTTATATACAATGCAGTCTGCCCTATTGGCTGTTTAGGGCCTACCCTATGGTGGCTTACATTGATAAAAAATAGTTTTAGGCCGACTACAGGATTATTTTGCAAAGTCTAATTTGCTTTTTAAAACTGCACACAAGCTTCAATGGCAGGATTAAGACATGTTTTAAGGGGATACTTAAGTGGGAGACATATTAAGTGCTGAAGGCACAGTAATAGCATTTAATTTACAGGCCCTGTGTACAAGTAGTACCACTTTATAAGGTACTTATATGTAAATTAAATGTGCCAGTTGGGTATAAGCCAATTTTACTCTGTTTAAAGAAGAGAGCACAGGCACTTTAGCACTGGTTAGCATTGATAAAGCGCACAGAGTCAGAAAAGCTAACAAAACGGACTCAGAATACAAGAGGGGTAGGAAGACGGGCAAGCAAGCAATTTGAGATGGCCGCTGATCTCCAGCGCATCCGTCCAAATGATGAGCTAATTACACCAGTTTTTTGGACCAATATTTACTGCTTTCAGTTAAAGCCTTACCCCTATGTGCTGAAGTATCTTCTGTGGAATTTTAGCAGCAGAGCTCCTTTCCTGTGTCTTTCAAAGAGCGTATGTACCCTCACTGAGGTTCAGCCTGCTGTCTCCAAGGAGTGCCTGTCAGGATAGAATGAGTTCCACCATAAAAAGGGCTCGCCTTGGCCTTGAGTACTCCCACTGTCAGCTTTAGCTGCTGCACCTGTGAATTCTCACCAGCTTTTCCTTGGTTTAGCTTCTTTTACTTTCATTATCATTACTCTTTTATGAATATAGATATCTGTTTCACTGTATTTTAAAATGGAGGGCAAATCTACATCCTCAGCTCATAAACACAAACAAGCAGTATCTCCACCACCTCTGAAGTCTAAACTTGTTGACTCTTCTGAACCTTCACTTAATGCTATTTTGGAGGAATTACACGCTATTAGATCTAACACTGACAATATTGTTAGTGACATAAAAAATATTTGCAAAAATATGGCTGACCTCTACATTAAGGCTACCGACATTTAAATACAAATTAATGGAAATGAAGCAAGAATTGGCCAAACAATTCCACTTGCTGCAAAAATTCCTCCTATGAATAAATTACTGTTGGAGTTGTAAAATTGAAATAGGCAATATAATTTGAGAATATTCAATTTGCCGGAGCACGTTGAGGGCAGTGATTGCAGACGTTATCTTGAGAACCTGCTGCCTAATCTCCTAAAATTACAATTTACAGAAAAATTTGAAATGTATAAGGCTCATCGTATTCCATCTAATCAATTCAATTCATAAAGCTTTATTCGGAACATAAAAAACATGTCCATAAAAGCACACAATTACAAAATCAAACACTTCATAAGTTAAAAGGAAAAACATAATACATTAATTATCCAGAGGGGGGTGGAATAAATAATTAAAATAATTAAAAACACATACTCTTCCTGGCACCAATTGCCTTAAACAGGAAAGTAGCCGTGAAAAAGCAAATGTCCGGATGGTGCAGATTAAAAAGCAGTTTCATGGAGTCAGTAATTGTTCTTACTCCAAATCTTTTCAAAATTGGCTTTAAAAAGGTTTTCCTTAATTCACTATACAACTGGCATGATAAAAGAAAGTGCGTAGTGCTCTGTTCCGCCTTGTTATCACAAGCACAGGGTCCAGTAGGGCGCAATTTTATATTAGGATACGCAACCAGAAAATGTACCGTTCCCATCCTCATTCTGGTTAGTACAAATTGGTGCGAAACTCTGGTCACCTGTGACAGGTATGGGTGAAACCCAGTAAAATCATTCATCCTATTGTACAGCTTACATGTTGACAATTTAGATTCCTCTAAAGCACGTTTCTCTAAGCCTTGTGCTAGCCATAAAATTTGTGAATGGGCCCCCACTTTTACATGCTTTTTCACTGAAATGGGTAACTTGACTGAAATCAAAACCAGCAACCCTCCTTTAGCTCTACCATGGGTTGAGGCCAAGGCAGGGAGTTCATAGGATACAAAGCCATCACTGCCCTTAAAATTTTTACACCAGGTTTCCTGTAGGCAAATGATGTCAAATAAACTAATAAAATCTTTCCATCCCAGCATATCCTCCTTGGCCATCAGGCCTGCAATATTCCAGCTGGCGATATAGCAAGTTACCCTTTCCCTATCATGGCTGACAATAGGCGTTCCATCACTAAGTACGGACATGTTGTCAACTACATTAAAAAGCTCTATGTTACACATTGAATTCCCAACTTCTCCCCCAACAGGCATACAATCTACAATCATATTATTAACCAGTTCATTTTCAGGTATAATTACTTCTCCTATATTGTTACTATTTGCATCTCCCCCAAGAACCGGTTCAGTCTCATGTCAATCATTTTGGTCCAAAAAACTCAACGACTGGTACCTATTCAGTAATGGAACTTGATAAACCATCCCATTAACAGGTAAGAGGGTGCTATCACAAGTTGGTAATGGGTTGGGGGTATGTGTTATAAATCTGTTCCCGCCAGGGGCAGAGCTCAACATATGCATTGGCGGGTTATATGTACCATCATGAAAACCAGGAAAAAAATTAGGTAACACAGGTCTATTTACAGTAGGTGGATAATTGAAATAGTTCTTAACCCCCTCCCTGCAATTAGCAGAAGGCAACCTGTTAAGATGGTTATAAAAATAGCCCAGTGGTCTTGCAACAACATCTGTCTCCGACTGCGTGATCGAGGCTGCTCTAAGCAGGACCGTCGCAACATGTTGCGGATGTTTAAAGTTAATGATCACGCAATCGCCCCCACAAGTCTTCCTGGTATTACCAATCCAATTGACTCTTCTGATAGAAATAATTTGATCAGAGTAGCCAACTGGATAACCGCAGTGGCGGTTTAACCATGAAGTTGTTTTATTTTTTAGGGAATCCGCCGTCTCCTGAGTATTGGAGGCCTGACTTAGAGTCGGGACAATAGTTAAGACCACAACATAGGGTACACATTCAGTGGGGAGATCTACTGGGCGCCTACATATCCTTACGGGTACCCCATTAGTCCCCCCTATGGTAACAGGTATTGCTGGCACTGCTGGCGCCAAAGCAGCCTTTCCTCTATTGGAAGCTAATGATGGACTTGCATCAGTGTGTAAACTACCTGAAGCTACGCTTGTTGGCCCAGCTGCCGATACCTGTGGGGTTCAGCCCACTTCCTGGGCTAATGGGCGTGTTGATACAGATGACCCCTTAGATGGTTGTTTCTCAGTATTAGCAATAGAGGGGGCACTATTTATGGGGCGTTGTTGTACCCTATCCTGAATAGGTGCTGTCTTTGGGCCCGCTATATCTTTAATATTTGATATGGTTTTATCCAAACTAACTGCATGCTGATCCACCACAGCCCTTAATCTCAGTACTTCTGCCCACAAATCATCAATTTTAGCTATTAAGGGCGCTACGACCATTTTAAATTTATCATCAATAGTGCTCACTAACAAGTCAATTTGGGCAGGCTTAATAGAAACACAGTCATCTTTATATAATGCCCCGGATTCCTCATTGTCATCCTTATGCATAGTGTCTTTTCTGTTTTTTCTGACAGAATGATTTCCCCGTTTAGGAGCTGTTTTCCTACATGCTCTCATAAATTTAGTAGCCCTATTAGACTGCTGATAAGTACCTTCAGGGGTCTCACATAAGTTATCCTCCACCACAGTCAAGTTATCGGGGACCTCAGTAGATTCGACATTAATACTGGTGTTATCATTCTCAGCTGCAGTGATAATGCCATTGGTGGTATTCATATCGACATTATCGGGATCCGGGGACGAAACCAATGGGAGATCTGATAATGTACTTTTACCTAGCGATTTCCTTCTATCGCTATTAATTCTAGTAACTGCTTTCAACAAGTAGTTATCTGCTAAGGTAGATTGAACAGACATTTTTGGGGAAATTCAGAAGTCACAACCAGCTATAAAACATTTACAAAATTACATCCACGGGTTACCACTTACTCGTACTCACGAGTGATACCAAGGGGGGTGGCCCGTCCCGTCCCTGGTCGGCCACAGACGGCCCCGCCCTTGTCCCGGGCTTCTCCCTGGCGCCTCCCGCGCGCGACTCGCGGGGCGAGAGGGAGGTCAGCCTTTTACTCGCTCTTCCGGGCGCTCCTCTCGCGTCACTGGCGCGCGCTGCCCCTGAGCCTGCTGGGGGCTGTAGTTGTCCCAGCGCTCGCCGCCGCCGTTTGTGGATACTGCCGCCGTTCACCTAACGGCCCCTGACCAGCCCGTTGGCGTGGCAGGTAAGTTTTCCGCTTTTCCGGTGTTCCCCCCATCTAATCATATACCTCACCAAACCAAACCGCAACAAGTAATCTTCAAAGTTCTTCATTATCATCATCTTGTTTTGATACGCAAAGCAGCACGAGAAATCCCTTCTCTTATGATTAATGGCAAAGTCTTCATTCATCAATACTTTGATAAGGAAACAGTTGCCAACCATAGAGGCTTTACAGCACTGCAACCAAGACTTTGAGACTTTGAGACTCTGGATTGAAATGTGGTTGTTTTGATTCTTCCACAATGTAAACTTGGAAAGATGACATCTCTGAATCATTTCCCAGTCCAGAGGATCTTTGAACATTCTTGGATAATTATTTCCCACTTTCAATGGATACATCGGACCCATTAAAATGATACCACTAAGACCTGTTTGGGCTCTCTGTTCCTGATTCACTTATAGGCCCTATTTATATGATTTTAAGATTATTACAGACTTTATCTCCAGGCTTACCTTCTTGCCACATGTGTATCATGACCCTCTTATATATGTTCTCTGTTTAGATAGAATTAATTATGTTTTCTTTTCTTCCCTTTTCTTTTGTTTATGTTCTTGAGCTACCTCATTTGGTCTGTACCACTTCCTTTTCCTCTCTCAGCATTATTTCCTGTCAGTATTTACTCTGTCAAACTTTATGTTATGGACACTACTCACAATAATAAAATTGTTTCTTTGAATGTTAAAAGGATTGTGACATTCTGTAAGCATTTAACAATTATAGGTTATTTATTTAGCCTTAGGCTTAAGCAGATATATGTTTATTCCAAGAAACACTTATCAATAATAAGATTTTAGAATCCATGCAAAAGAAATGGATAGGTTAGATACTTTCTTCTCCAGCCTTGGGTAAGAAAAATGGAGTGGCAATCTTATTTTAAAAAATAACTTCAATTCCAAATTTTAGATAAACATTCTGTTTCAGAAGGCAGATTCCTAGTTGTTAAAGTGAAAATTGATAACACAGTATTACGTTTGATTGATATATTCGGACCAACAGTGGCTGATCCGAAATTTTGAAATCACATCACCTCTAAAATAATTCAACTTGGAAATGTTCCTCTCATTATTGGTGGAGATTTTAATTTAATATGTGATCCCCTTTTAGATAGGAATTCCTCCTCTAAATTTATACCTCAAAAAAGCTTTTCTGTCACCCAGATCTTTATGTAAAGATACAAAGCTTGTTGAACGTTGGTGATTAATTTCCCAACTCAAAAAGTCTTTAACTTTTTCCCCAACCCTCATAATTCTCTCTTTTTAAAAAAAAATATTTGTCAACATGAGGGAAGAAGAAAACAAACACAATAAATATGAACAGTATCAAAGCATATCTGTTTCAAAGACTTGATTAACAAAATAACATATTTATTACATAAAAATAACAAAGCAGGAAGCCAGATTGATTTTCAGATAATATTCCTTAGATTTTAGAACAACGATCCCCAAATTTTCCTAAGTTTACATAATGAGCGGGTCCCCCTCAGTTTAGCCAGTGCTAATTCCATTTCTTACGTCTCTCTAACCAATCCCCACCATTCCATGACTGACGGAGGCTCCTGTGAAATCCAGACCCGAGCAATTGTTAACCTTGCACATACTAATAAAATAGTTAATAAGTCTTCCTGTCTAGATCTCATATTCTGTCCACCCATCATTACAGCTGTGGGTGAGAGAGATATTCCCCTCCCCAGTTTCTGGGACAGTACTTGAGCAACCTTGTGCCAGAACACTGCTATCTCGGGCATGTAAAGAACATATATTTTATGTCAGCTACGTATAGATAGCATTTTGGACATTTTGTTCCAAGTTATTAGATGACCATTTAGCTATTCTTCCCGGTGTGTAATATAAAAGACATAGGGGCCCATTAGGATGGCGGGCATCCGTGGTGGCGATGCTGCCACGGAAAGGCAGGCGGTCTTCACTTTGGGGGCCCCCTGCGGGTCCCCGGAGTGAAGGCGAGGTGGGGGTTCACATGGGGGGTTCCTGTGGTACCCCCCAGCATTTGCATACACAAAGCGGCAGGCACCGCCCGGTGCCTGTCGCTTTGTGTATGCAAATGCATACATGCATTTTTAGCATTGTGGCGGGCGATGCTGAGAGCACCGCCCGCCACAATGTTAAAAATGCAGGATGCTCCCGCCACTGTGGCAGGCGCATCCGAATACCCCCCACGGGACCCCCGTCCCTATGGCGGGCAGTCCCAAGTACCGCGAGGATGGCGGGCGGGCAAAGTCCGCCCGCCATCCTAATGGCCCCCATATTGTTTGATGCTGCTGCAGCCTCAGTTTGGGCGAGTGTACAGACCTGCTGATGCTGCTGAAGGCTTGCAATATAGTGTTAGCCGAGACTGATATCCCCAGAATTTTACACCAGCGATCAGCTAATCTAGCACAATCATCCACTCTGTAAGTGCTTAGACTTTTATATCATCTACTAATCAATGATTTATCATCAGTAGCATACAAGCAATTCCATATATCAGAGTCAAGTACATTTATCAGATTCAAACACCGTATAAGGTAATATTTGAACTGCATATTATCTCGGAGTTTATATAGTATCTGCAGTCCTTCAAATGAAATAACCCCACTGTAATCATATAAGTCTCCCAAGTACTTGATCCCGTAGCTAGCCCATCATTTTCCCACCACATCATGGAACATTTCTGGCAGACCTGGACTATACCAAAGCGGGAGTTTAGCATGAAAAAACAATGTATTACATTTAAGCCAAATTGCACGCCAAATGCCAACCCTCATAATTCTCATTCACGCTTAGATTATTTACTGACATCCATAGCTCAACCTTTGATTGGAAATATCAAACATTTTGATGATGCAATGATTTCATTATGTTTGCAGATCAATAAATCTTATCATACTCATTCCTGATGGAGTATAAATGCTGATGCTGTTTCCAAGATGTTCACAATGATACCTTATTATCTACTGTCAGAGATTAATTTTATGTCAACTATGAAGATAAGACATCCTCTATTGTTCAATGGGATACTTTTAAAGCTTTTATGAGAAGGGTATACATTTCTGTAATGGCTCATAAAAATAAGACATTTAATGCGAAACTCCTAAATTTAGAGAAACAATTTGCTAAAATCTTCTCTATCAATAGTACCTTTAAAACTACCCTACAAAAACTTAGATATGAATATAATGCATTACTAATTAGAACATTGGAATGTTGGGAGCTCCATTGAAAACAATGGGGTGCTCTGGGCTTATAATGGCTGGTATAAGCCTGGAGCTCCAACATTCCAATGTTTCTTTGTTCACAGCTCTGGCTGTGAACAAAGGCTTCAGGGAACCTGAGGGGATTCCAATCCCCTCACGCTCCCAAAAGGCTTTGTTTTTTTTTGTTAGAACATTCTGTCCTCTAGTGGCAGAATGTTCTAATAGCCTTATAGCCCTTCGTAGATGGGCTATACCGCTATTAAATTCCCTCTCCCTTGTTAAAGGCCATCGCCTTCGGCTCGGGGTCTTTAACGCTGGAGATGGCCTTTAATAGCCGGTATAGCCCTCTACGGCGGGCTATAAGGCTATAGTAAAAAAGCTGGAGTACAACTTTCAAACCAAAAAGCGATTTTTTTTATATCAATAGATCTGGAAAATTATTAGCTAATTGTCTGCACATCATAAAATATAAAACTCAAATTGATGCTTGTCATATAGATAATGGTACAATTGCTTCATCTACTCTTGAGATTACTGATGAATGTCTTACATTGTATTCTTCAATATATAACAAACCTGACATCCTTGACTCTCAATTGTTTGACGCTTTTTTAGATTACACTAATGTGCACAAATCTCCCAACATGATAAGTCCACACTAGATATGTCCTTACTGAAAACAATTTTTTAACAGCAATTCATTCACTCAAACCCCAAAAAACCCCAGGACCAAATGGCATTCCTGTGGAATTCTATAGAGCATTCTCTAATGCCTGTACTCCCCACTTACATAATTTATTTACTGATTTCAGTAAATCAGGTATGGTTTCATCATCTTTTTCTGAAGCATTAATAATAGTATTTCCTGAACTAGATAAAGAGTGAACTTAAGTGTTTAACTACTGCCCTATCTCCCTCATAAATCAAGATTGTAAATGTTTTGCTAAAACTTTGGCCACTAGACGATCCAACATTTTATAATCTCTCAGAATTATATATTTCAAATAGGTTCCATGAACACACGACTTCTGTTTCATGTGATAGACGCATCACCATAAATAATTCAGCTGCTGGACTTCTTGCTCTAAATGCTGAAAAAGCTTCTGATAAATGTCATTGGAAATTCCTATTTCATATTTCATCAGGGCCGTCAAAGCTCTATATGTGGATCTGCTTGCCAGAGTGTGTATTAATGGGAAGTCGACCAATCAAGTGATAATTACAAGAGGGACACGTCAGGGTTGCCTGTGTTCCCCACTACTATGTGCGATGTATATCTATCAATTTTTTTTTAAGTTGGACTTAAACATAAGTATACCTCCGGTGATACTACAAGGATACAGCACTAAAGTTTTGGCTTATGCCGATGATGCGGTTGTGGTCACCCCCAACCCTGTTCAAACTATAAAGGCATAGGAAAAATTGGCAGCGACTTTCGGGGTGTCATCAGGATATTCCTTGAATAAGAAGAAAACACAGATTATTTTTAATGAGTATACCACAATTGCCAATAGCAGAGTGGTGGAGAGTGTATTCTGTTTAGGGGTCACAAGTATGGCTAATTTGGACGACATTGTTAATGAAAACATATCGCAGTAGCGGAAAATCTAAGAAAACACTCAAGAAATTGAATAACCTACATGTGACACTGGTGGGCAGGTGAAATTTAATATTTTTTTCCCCAAGATCCTGAATTTTAGGGGAGTCATTCCCCTTGTCTTTTCTAACCAATGGCTTAAGAAAATTGAAAATATATTTTCACAATTTATTTGTGCTTATTTGAGACCAAGAAGAGCGGTCATATTTTTGTCACTCTTTAAAAAGCGTGGGGGAGTTGGCTCTTCCCAATCTGAGGCTATTTAATTGGGCTACGGTTTTAGTACATTATACTGTACTTTTTAGGGAAAACCCTGGTTGTGAGTTGCAGAGGTGCACCCCTCCATACGAGTTATTAATCGGGCTGGAAGCCTGGCTATGTTTATGGCGACAGCAAGATTTTGGGTACTACAAAAGTGTGCGATTAAAGACTCTCATGACCGCCTATAAAGTGTGGACTCCCATCTGTTGCCCACTGGGCTTAGGCAGGTTACATTTTTTTATACACCCCTTCAGGGAAATAAAAATGTGCCCAAGATTTTTAATGACTCATGATTTTTAATGTCTCATATATGATCAAATGGTTTAGGGTTGGGATAAACAAAATAGGGTGCTTTTATTCTTCTTCTGGCATTGTTTCTTATGATGAACTTAGACCAAAGTTTAATCTTACAATAGAGAATGTATTAAGTTTCTTCAAATTAGGAACTTTTTATCAAAGAAGGGGGATAATCTTCAAGTTCAATTTTATAAAACTTGCTTCTTTATATATTATACACCACATCGAATTGAAAAATGGGGCGAAGGGAAGAGAACGCGATGTCCATGCTGTGCCCTGCACAGGGCAGATATAGTACATATGATGCAACTTGTCATTCTCTCTCTCTGATAATAGACCAAATTAAGGATCTTTTTAAGTAACAAATTGCTCCTGAGCATAGTTATGACCCCCCCCCCCCGGTTTGTACAGAGAATAGAGGAGAATGTAAGTACCAAGGAGGGAGGGGATCTCCAAAGTCTTGCAATGGCAATATTTAGGTTATGTTTTTCCTCAGCATGGTTAGACCGAAACGCTCCTTCATTTCAGCAATGGCTGGCCGGTTGCTAACGGTATATAACTTGGAAAAAGCCATATGTGCACGAAAGGGCTTTCAGGCTAGGAAAAAAGGTTTAAGAGTTTGTAAGCATCTCTCCACTTCAGTAGAGCTAAAGAATATAAAGGCTAGGATGAGATAAGAATGGGGGAGTCAAGGGTACTTATTTTATCCCGATTAAGTTATTCTTGGTATTTAAATTAAGTAATCAAATAATGTACTGTATTGAGATGATGATGTCAAGAACATAACTTATCGAAAAATTGTACTTTTCTAAGACTGATATAATTGTATAGTTAAATACATGCTTGTATTTTATGTCTTGGAGATATTTATGGTAAGGGTGTTTTTTTAAATCATTTTATGAATTACAAACTACGTTTTTCTTACCTGATATTGAAGCCCATAAGTATTATATCCTATGTAATGCCATACGTAATTGTTTCCTCAACTCATTCCCAGAAAATACTACCCCTGATTCAGAGATTTTTAAGGTTTTTTCTACTTCTCTACATACAGTTTTGAGATTATACAAACAATTAAAAACTACCTGTGAACCTAACTTGAATATAGTTATTATATTACAGAACTGACTACAGAATTTTACCTAGATCATTTGAAGCAAATGTTGCTAGAAAGCATAACTGGTGGGTTTCCTGTATCTTTATTACAAACAAAGGCATTTATTCTGTTTAATTGTTTATGGACTCCATGTAAACTACATAAATCTAAGCGTATTGCCTCCCCTCTTTGTTGGCATTGCAAACAACATTCGGGTCTTTAAAACACTTTGGGGCCCATTAGGATGGCGGGCGGATTGCCCCCGCCAGGCTGGCGGTAGCCACCGTCGGCCTGGTGGGGGCAATCCACCCGCCATCCTCACCATATTAGGATGGCGGGGGGGGGGACCGCGGCGGACGGAAAGACCGTCCGCTGCTTTTCTGCCCCTGTCACCTTGCTACCGGGGCGGAAAGGTCCAATATGGTGGTGGTGTCTAATAGACACCGTCAGCCATATTAACATGAGCTTATTCAGATGCCTTTCCGTGGCGGCAATGCCGCCATGGAAAGGCATGCGGTCTTCACTTTGGGGGCCCCTTGTGTGCCCCCAGAGTAAAGGAGAGGTGGGGGTGCACACGGGAGCACCTGTGGTACCCCCCAGAATTCACATAAACAAAGCGGCAGGCACCGCGCGGTGCCTGCAGCTTTGTTTATGTGAATGCATACGTGCATTTTTAGCATTGTGGCGGGTGGTGCTGAGAGCACCGCCCGCCACAATGCTAAAAATGCAGGACGCGCCCGCCACTGTGGCGGGCGCATCCTAATACCCCCCATGGGACCCCCGCCCTTATGGCGGGCGGTCCAAATAACCGATAGGATGGCGGGGGGACTTAGTCCGCTCGTCATCCTAATGAGCCCCTTTCTATTTGAATGTATAATAATACTACAGTTTTGGGAAAATGTTTGGAATATTATCCTTAAAATACCTTCCATCAGTGATACCCTAATGTATAGAATGGTTATCTGCTAATTTGTTACACTCTCCTTTAAATTAACAGAACCCCATATTAAAGTTCTTGACATTATGATCTCCATAGATATTAAATCTATGCTTGACTGATTGGACATTCACTGAAGCATTATTGGTTCATACATGGTGGTCTTTTAATAGATGTGGAGCTCAATTATCTTTTAAAGGAACATGTAAAAATACTTCAATGTTTCAAAAGCTTTGGAGACCGGTTGATGCCTGTATTGCTATTTACAAGTAATATATTTATTAATTGCAATATTGCTTATTAATAATGTATTCTATAGTCCATGTCTTCAGAGGTACATTGGAGGTAGCTCTTGTTTGTTCCTCCTTCCACATTTCTTTTCTTCTAATTCCATGATTCTTAGGGATCACTGACAGAATATTGACAACAAAAGTGTGGACCTACAAAAATATAGTCGTCAAAAATATCAAACTCCTATCTCCAATGATAATGATAAGTACAAAATATTGTTGTGAAAAATATCGTTGTTAAAAATATAGTTTTTTTTAAATAATAATGTAAAATAATACATATAATTAAAAAAACATAGAATTATTAGAAAATGTTTAAAATTATAAGTAATAAATATAGTGTAAGAATAAATTAAACATACATATATATAAAAAATAATATATATATACTTAATAATATTAATAAATATTTATTTTAATAAATGATAAATTGTTAAAAACATATTACAAATGATAAATACATATATATGCATACACCTGTAACATAAAAATAAAAATAAAATATATATATATATTAAATTTAAATATTACAATATTTTTAATCTTTTTAAAATAGATTTAACTCTACATAACTGCAATAGTAGGAAAAATGCTGGATAGCGGAGGGGATTAAATTACTATTTCCCACTCCAGGTAGTGCAACAGTAGGGAAAGCGTTGGATATTGAAGGGGTAAAGGTTACTATTCCTACTCCAGATAGAGCAAGAGTAGGGAAAGTGTTTAATAGTGGAGGGGAGTAATTTACTATTCCCACTCCAGGAAGTGCAACTGTAGGGAAAGTGCTCTATAGCATAGGGGTAAAAGTTACTAATTCCAATCCAGGGATAGCAACAGTAGGGAAAGTGTTGGATAGCGGAGAGGATCAAATTACTATTCCCACTCCAGCAAGTGTAACAGTAAGGATAGCGAAGGAGTAAAAATTACTATACCCACTCCAGGGAGTGCAACAATAGGGAAAGTGTTGGATAGTGTAGGGGTAAAAAGTACTATTCCCACTCCAGGGATAGCAACAGTAGGGAAAGTGTTGGATAGCGTAGGGGTACAAATTACTATTCCCACTCTCTGAAGTGCAATAGTAGGGAAAGTGTTGAATAGCAGAGGGAATAACATTACTATTCCCACTTCAGCGAGTACAACAGTAGGGAAAGGGTTGGATTGTGGAGGGGTTAAAATTACTATTCCAACTCCAGCAAATGCAGAATTAGTGTAAGTGTGGGATAGAGGAGGGTATAAAATTACTATTCTCACTCCAGAGAGTGCAACAGTAAGGAAAGTGTTAGATAGTCGAGGGGTAAAACTTACTATTCCCACTCCAGCAAGTACAACAGTAGGGAAAGTGTTGGATTGCAGAGAGGAATAATTTACTATTCTTACTTGAGCAAGTGCAACAGTAGGTAAAGTGTTGGATAGCGGAGGGGAATCATTTACTATTCCCACTCCAGAAAATTAATTCTATGGCAGGACCGGAGGCTTTGGATTATGCCTTACTTCCTTCGCTTTATTGCCAACACAGCAGCAGCAGCTCTCCTCCTCTATCTTCGCTGCTCAGCAGCAAGTTAAGTAGTGTTTTTGCTTCTTTCTGATTTCTGGGACTGTGTGGGTAGGCAACGTCTCACGGCACGCCTGGATGAGGCCTATTCTAAGTTGGCGGCTCTGAGTCTAGCTCCGGGCCCGGTCCCGGACCCTGCGTCCTCTCCCACTCCTCCCCCCCCCAAGAAGCCCTGCACAGAAGGGGTCGACGCTGAAGCTTTCGCCCGCGTCAAGAACGCTTTCAAGGCTCTCGAGGAGTCCCAGCCTGACCCCAAGCCCGCGGAGGTTCCGCACCCCCCGACCCTGCGCACTATGTCCCCAGTTCCTAGGGACGATGACGACTCGCCGGATACGGATGAGGAGGCTTGTTCATCGAGGTCCTGGCTCCCGTCATAGCCCGCTTCCTCGGAGGGACCTTTGGATATGTTGGACCCAGACGACATCATCCATCCTCGGTCCTCAGACGGGGTCCCGGGTGACAAGGTGTCCAAATACGTGACCGGTCGCTTGCGCAAGCCTGTGGAGAAAGATGCGTGCAACAGCCTCTGAGCGGAATGCCCGAGACCTACCCTGGAGGGCAAGGTGGCTTTGACGCCGGACATCGATCCGAAAATGGCAACGTTCCTAGCAAAGTTGGTGCGAGACCCCCGCAAGGGAATCAACAGATCCTGGCGCACCTGCCAGGACAAGTTGCTGGATGCGGTGAGCCCTCTGACAAAAATACTGGACATGGCAGAGGATGCAAAGGTTACAGGCGACCAGATTTCCCCGGAGGTCCTGTCCAACTGGGCCCAATGGGCCACCGTCTTCCTGGCGATTGCGAATTGTGCCCTCTCAACGGATAGGGAGGAGATCCCTGCTCATCAAGATCGACCCTAAGTTGGGTGATCTCGCTTCGTCAGAGGCCGGGCCTGTGGCCCAGGGGGGTCTGTTCGGGGACCCTTTCATTAAGGAACTCGGAAAGTTTGTCGCTACCTTCACCTCGTTGGACCGGGCTCAGTCCAACATTAAGAAAGTGTTTGCCCCTCGGGTTTTTGAGGGGGCCGGACGTGGCAGGGGCCGCTCGTTCGGCCGCGGCAACCCCTCTGATCGGGGTCAATGCGCGTTTCAACAACTTTTACCCCACCCGGGGCCAGCAGTTTCGTGGCCGTGGAGGAGGCCAGAGGAGACAGCAACAGAATGTTGGTAGAGGTGAGTGTGCTGCCTTCAGCGAGTTTGCGGGTTGGGGGGCGCTTGGCGCAGTTTCTCCCCGCATGGGCATCCCTCACCAGCGACGCTTGGGTGCTGCAGACGGTCCAGGGCTTCCAGTTGGAGTTTCATGGCCGTCCTCATCAGCCTCAGCGTCCCGGTCCCATTGTCTTTCCGCAGCGCAACGCAGAATTAGTGCACAACGAGGTGTCCGCCCTCCTCCAAAAATGGGCGATTTGTTGCACGCGAGAGCACCCAGGGGGTTTTCTCAGCAATCTGTTCTTGGTCGACAAGGTCGATGGGGGCCGTCGCCCAGTCATCAACTTGAAAGAATTCAACGAATGGCTGGTCTACCGCCATTTCAAGATGGAGGGAATCCACCTTCTGAGGGACGTTTTGCGACCGTCAGATTGGATGGTCAGGCTCGACTTGAAAGACGCCTATTTGACGGTGCCCGTTTTTCCTCCTCACCGTCGTTTCCTTCAGTTCGCATGGGCAGGTCAGGTTTACGAGTTCACCACTCTACCTTTCGGGCTCTCCTTGGCACCGTGGTGCTTCACAAAGGTGTTGCACCCGGTCGTCGAGGCCTTGCGAGCTCGGGGTGTTCGGATGATCGTTTATCTGGACGACATGCTCTTCATTGACCAGAGTCCAGAGCGCCTCTAGTCCCAGCTTCAGATGTTGGTCAACCTTCTCCAAAGTCTGGGTTTCGTCATCAATGAGAAGAAGTCGCTTCTGGTTCCCACCCAGTGCGCCACCTTCTTGGGGTTCACGGTCAATTCAGTGGACGCCACACTGACCCTTCCCGCTCGGAAGATGTTGAAGATCAGGCACGAGTTGCGTCCGACGCTGGCGAAGTCTGACACCTCGCTGCGCCATTTGCGCGGGTGGTGGGTCTACTCTCCTCGTCGATTCAGGCCATCTTCCCAGGTCCCCTTTATTATCGGGCTATGCAGCGCCTGAAGGCGTATCACCTCTGGCGGGGGGTGACCTATTCACAAATAATTCCATTGTCGGAGGAAGTGCGGGACAAGATGCAGTGGTGGCTTACGCACATGGATGCCTGGAAAGGCCGTGCTATCTTCGGCTCCGCTCCGGACATCGTTATCGAGTCCGACGCCAGTCGCTCTGGCTGGGGTGCCAGTTGCGGAGATTTTTCCACAGGGGGAGCCTGGTTGGCGCTCGAGCAGTCATTGCATATCAACTGTTTGGAGTTGCTAGCAGGCTCTTTTGCGGTCCAGTGCTGAACGAAAGACAGAGTTCAGTCTTGTGTCCTTCTTCGGATGGACAACGTATCGGCGGTCCGCTATATCAACCACCTGGGAGGCACCAGGTCCAAAGTCCTAGCGGACCTTGCCAAGGACTTTTGGAATTTTTGTCTGACCGTCAGGTCTCGGTCACAGTGGAATACTTGCCGGGTCGACAGAACGAGGTGGCCGATTGGCACTCCCGGCACCTGTTAGACGCCAGTGTGTGGAAGTTGGATCCTTTGGTGTTCTCTTGGTTGGCGGACAGGTGGGGTCCCTTCTCGGTGGACCTGTTCGCATCGCGACTGGACTACCAGCTTCCGAGGTACTTCAGTTGGCGACCGGACCCTCTGGCGGAGGCGACGGATGCTTTCCTTCAGGATTGGTCGAAGGAGCAGGGGTATGCGTTTCCCCCGTTTTCAATGATAACGCTTGTATCAGCGTTGCTCCGCCGTCAGTTGGCGGAGGTGGTTCTGATTACCCCTTGGTGGAGGTCTCAAGTGTGGTTTCCGGTTCTTCTGGAACTTTCCTGGGATTCTCCAATCCTACTCCCCCACTCTCCACATGTTCTACTCAGTCCGGAAGGGTTTCCCCACAGGTTAGTGCAGGAGGGGTCTCTGCATCTGATGGCTTGGCGGATCTCCGGCGTCGCTGGACGCTCCCGGGCCTTTCGGGACCGGTAGAGGACTTACTCTCCAAAGTGTGGGCCAATAGCATGACCAGGAGATACCGGTCTGCTTGGCATCGATGGCGCCGCTGGTCTATGCGATGGAGTCTTGATCCCGTGGGGGCAGATGTAGTGCAAGTGTTGAACTTCTTAGCGGGATTAGCTGAGGACGGCTTGGCCTAATGGTCAGTGAATACTTTCCATTCAGCTATCTCGGCCGGTCATGACCTGGTTCAGGGTTCCCCAGTTGGAGAACATGCCTTGGTATGTCGGCTTTTGAGAGGAATTTGCCTCTCGTTACCTCCGGAGCCACGCTATTCCGTCCTCTGGGACGTGAACAGGGTTTTGAACCTGTTTTCCCTCCTGGCAGCCGAATTGGTTTTTGTCTCGTAAAGAACTCTCGGCTAAACTGGCTATGCTGCTGTGTTTGGTGTCTTGCAGGCGAGTCTCGGATGTGCGAGCATTGGACAGCACAGCTAGAGTTTTCTCTCCTGATGAGTGTCTTTTACTGTCAGCAGGCGGACCAAATCCCTTTTGAGAGTGATCTCGTACCCGGCCTTTCAGGACTCCCCTAAACTGTGTGTGGTGCAGTGCCTCCGTGCTTATGAGAGCTTGACTGAAGATACTCGTCCTCTGGGCGAGAGACAATTGCTTATTGCCCTACGTAAACCGTACAAGGCAGTTTCTTCCCCGACTATCGCCAGGTGGGTGCGTTGGGTGATGCAGGAGGCGGGGATTGATACCAAACAGTTTGGTGCCCATTCTGCGAGAGGGGCGATGGCCTCTAAGGCATTTGCCCTTGGGGCTCGATTGGAGGATCTGATGAGGGCGGTCGATTGGTCCTCAGATTCCACTTTGAAGAGGTTTTATTTTAAGCCAGTGCTGGATGTTGCCAGGTTAGTGGCCGACAAGCTTTGAACTGGCATAATCCGAAGCCTCCGGTTCTGCCATAGAATGAGAATTTGCCTAGCCTTGGTGCTGGTAAGTTCCAATTCTATTAAGGACCAGGAGGCGAGGATTATCCCCCCCAGTGACTTCAGGGAAGTGGACCCTCCCCGTACGGAATGTAAGTAATGCGTTTTGAAATTATTCTCCGTTATACAGCTTGTACCTGCAAATCTCTTGGCATGTATTTTACACTTGTTAGTGGCTGATCAATGTCTGACACTGCGTATTTTGCAGGGAATGACGGTAATAAGCAAGATTCATGAGTTGGATGGAGCATAAGCTTCGCGCGAAGAAAGAGGAGGAGAGAGCAGCTGCGGAGCATGATGGGAGTTGCCGGAGTGCGGAGAGCGACAAAGGACTGCCATTATGTTTCTTTTTCTTTCCCATATGTTCATGGGAAATGTAGTTGTTTGTGGTTTTTTCTTGCTGCTGTGTTGGCAATAAAGCGAAGGAAGTAAGGCATAATCCTCGCCTCCGAGTCCTTAATAGAATTGGAACTTACCAGCACCAAGGCTAGGCAAATTCTCATTAACATTAATTAACAAACAATTAATTTATAAAAAATAATTTACCTCACACCATATTCCCCTATAAATTACACCACCAATGTTGTAAAACATAACACAATTAACATAATTAATTAACAATTAATTCATTAATAACAAATAACAAGCAATTTGAAAACATATAGTAATACATTAATTCACACATTTAACACTATAAAATAACTTTAAAAAATATATAAAAAAATTAAATTACTTCCCAGCCAACTCCATCTTCAACCCACAACCTGCTCCTAATGTTTTACACAATTAACATATTTAAACATCAATTAATATTTATTGATAACCAATGAATACATAATTATTATTAAAATAAATCCCACAATTAAGAATATAAAACAATAAATACATACGTATTATTTAATAAAAAAATATTAATTAATTAATTATAATTAAATTACTTCCCACCCTACTCCCCTATAAACCCACAACACACAAATAACACAATTAGCAATTAGATAATAATTATTAACTAAATAATATTAAATTAATTACCACAAATAACAATATAAAATAATAAATATATAAAAATTAATTAATGACAAATATTAATGAATTATTATTAAATTACTTACCACCCTACTCCCGTCTAAATCCATAACCCGCTCCTAAAAAAATGACACAATTAACATATTTACAAAATAATTATCAATAATTAACCACCAATTATTAACTAATTGATAATACATTAATTACCACAATTAACAATATAAAATAACAAATACATATATATTAATTAATAAAAAATACCAATTAATTGATTATAATTAAATTACTTCCCACCCTATTCCCCTATAAACCCACAACCTGCTACGGAACTAAAATACAAAATTAAAGAAATAAAAAATTAATACCTTCTAAAAACTATTAATACATTTATTATAATTAAATTACTTCCCACCCTATTCCCCTATAAAGCCACAACCCGCTAAGGAACAAAAACGCTAAATTTACTTTAATTTATTTTTTTACTTCTAAAAATTAAACACATGTATTAAAAAACAAATGCAATACTTACACAAAAAAGTAAAACACATGCATTTAAAAATAAACACTAAAATACATAACACTAACACAACAATATTTTCAACAACGATATTTTAGCAAACAATATTAATTTTCCAAACGATATTACTTACCTTAAACTCAATATTCTTGACAGCGACATTATGACAGTCGATATTTTTGTATTACGATATTTTGCGCTTGATAAGTGCAAGTCGACATTAACAACTCAATATTATATCTGTTCACTGATTCTTAGTTATTATAGGTATAGTTATAATTCAAGTATTGATTATTATAGTTTAGCATATTTATGTTATATATGCCAATTTTGTCTACCTTTTTGTGCTACCTTTTAACTTTGAAAAAGTTCATGAAATTATTTAAACATAAGAATACAAAAGGGGTGAATGCAAAAATGTTTGGGAGTGACTGCAGAGAGGGCCAAATCCAACATATTTGTACCTTTAATTTTGAACATTTGAGAATCATACTATATAAATCCTCAAAATGAGAGATTAGTTTCTGTGTTTGACTAGACCCTATCAGCTTGTTGGTTAACTAAAAAAATTATTTGGCATATAAGAGTCCCAGGCAAATCATTGTTTTTTTATTATGAGTATATTCCCAGGTTCCTTTTTTCAGATTAGGGAGCTCTTGTTTCTCTTATATACTAGCTCACATAAAGAGAACTCTTGCACCAGTGCACTAGAACAATATAATCTGCTGCCTGATGGGCAGCACCGTCCATCACACATGCTCAGTTTAAATAATTTTCCCTGATTCTCCAAGAGTCTGGGGCTGTGAGGTTCTGCTTTTTTGATTTACAGTTCAAAACTCCAAACTCTCAGAGTGTGTGGGAACAACTCTGATAGAACACTGGCCGAACACCGGCGAAGACAATTCAACACCTTTCTGCACAAAAACAATCTTGAGAGGCCTTCTCCTCTTTCTATGTGTGCTGCAGAGTAAGCCACGTGTAGAAAGAGGACAGAACAAGCAGAAATTAAGACCTTTTCCATCGTTACTCCTCACTTGGGGAGGCAAACATTTTGACTCATTCCCAGGTCTACCTCTAATGGTAATTTTGGGAATGTGATAAAATGTATAGGTGGATGCATGGGAACACCCACGCTTCACTCATGGAACACCCCCCTGAGTAACACAAGGCAGTGATTTATGGTCCTTGCTTTACACTAGATTTATCAAGCCATGCAGAGCAGCGCATGGTTGTGGTGCAAGGGTGATGCAAAACCTTGATAAATGTGGCCCCTAGTAGCAAGCATGGCAAAAGAGCTTTATGATCCAGTGGGAATGTTGTTTTATCAATGAATCAATCATTCAGTGTTTTTTGGAGTGCAACTACTCACCCGAAGGGGTCCCAAGGCGCTGGGGGGTGCGTGGCTCCAGGATGCTTTGTCGAAGAGTCAGGTCTTGAGGCCCTCAGGAACTTGAAGAGTGAAGGTGTCTTCCGGAGGTGGAGAGGGAGGGTGTTCCATGCCTTGGCCACAAAGAAGGAGAAGGAGCGTCCTCCTGTTCTGGTGTTCTTGATGCGGGGTACTGTTATAAGAGAGAGCTGGGCTGAGCAGAGGGATATTTGGGGTTCGTGGAACCAGAGGCGGTGGTTCATGTAGGCTGGTCCGGTGTTGTGGAGGGCTTCGTGGGCATGGGTGAGGAGCTTGAAGGTGATTCTCTTCTCAACGGGGAGCCAGTGTAGTGTCCATAGGTGTTGGCTGATGTGGCAGGTGCGAGGTAGGTTGAGGACTAGTCTGGCGGCGGCATTCTGGATGTTCTGGAGTTTGTGGTTGAGGTTCTTGTTGATCCTGGCATAGAATGTATTGCTGTGGTTCAGTATTCTGCTGAGGAGGGCATGGGTGATGGTTTTCCTGTGTTTGGGGGATTCAGTTAAAGGTATTTCAGAGGAGGTGGAGGGTGTGTAGCAGGCGGAGGTGACAGCATTGATCTGGTGGTCCATTTTGAGCGGAGTCCAGGATGATTCTGAGGTTGCGTGCGTGGTCAATGGGGGAGAGGGGATTCCTGAGGACAGTGGGCCACCAAATGTCGTTCCAGGCATCAGGGTGTGGGCCCATGTAAGTTCTTTGGTATTGTCCGTGTTGAGTTGTAGGCCGCAGTTTTTCATCCACCTGGCGACTGCTTTCAATCCTTATTGAAAGGTGTGTTTGGATTTGCTGGATAGGAAGAGGATGAGTTAGGTGTCATTGGCGAATGATACGCTGTTTAGTCCATATGATCTGACGATGGATGCGAGCAGGGCCATGTAGACATTGAGCAGGGTGGGGCTGATGGAGGACCCTTGGGACTCCTCAGGAGGTCGGAGTGGGTTCAGTGAGGAAAGGAGGGAGTTCTACCTTCGGCGTTCTGCCGGAAAATAATGAGCGGATACAGTTGAGGGCCTTGTTTAGGTATTCCTACGTCGTGGAGTCTGCGGGCTAGGGTGCGATGTGAGACTGTGTCGAATGCAGTGGAAAGGTCCAGAAGGATGGGGGCCACAGTCTCTACTTTATTGAGGAGGGAGCAAATTTCGTCTGTTGCTGTGAGAAGAGCAGTTTCAGTGATGTGATTTTTCCTGAAGCCTGATTTGGAGAAGTTTAGGTTGTTGTTTTCTTCTATGACGGAGGTGGTTGACTCTTGACAGCTTTTTCCAAGACTTTTGTCGGGTACGGGAGTAAGGAGATCATTCTGTAGTTCTTAAGGTCAGTGTGGTCCACCAAGGGTTTTTTCAGAAGAGGGATGATCTCAGCGTGTTTCCAGTTGTCGGTAAAGGAGGTGGTCTCAAAGGAGCATTTGATGATTCGTGAAAGCTTGGGGGCGGTGAAGTCTGCGGCTCTGTGGGAGAAGTGGTGGGGGCAGGGGTCCGTGTTGGCTGCCTTTTGTAGGGAACAGCTGGTGTGGGTTCTGCATGGAGGTTGTTGTTGTCGAAGTAGTTATTGATGGTCTTGATTTTGTGATGGAAAAAGGTGCTGAGTTTGTCACAGAGGTCCTGGGGGGTGGGATGTAGGCAGTCTCACTGTTGGGTTGGGCAAACTCTTTGATGATGCTGAAGAGTTCCTTGCTGTTGTGTGCATGGGTGGAGATTCTATCCTGTAGTCTTCTTCCGTGAATATATGATGAGTTTGTGGTGGGCAGTGGTGTCTGCTTTGAAGCAGCCAAAGTCTGCTGTGGTTTTGGTGTTCCTCCATAATTTTTGAGGTGTATGCAGGTTCATCTAGATTCCCAGAGTTCAGAGGAGAACCAGCTGGCTTTCTTGGCGTGAGCGTTGGAGGTTTTCTTGACGAGGGCGATTGTGTTGGTGCAGTCGGTGATCCAGTTGTTTAGGATTTGGGTGGCAGTGGTTGGATCGTCATCTGTAGCAGTGGGAGTGGAGCTGCGGAGGGAGGTGGTGAGCTGGTCGTCGTAGATCTTGTTCCAATTCCTGTGCTGGAGCTGGTGAGGTGGTTTGCGGTAGTTTTGAAGGTGAAGTAGGCGTAACAATGGTCCGTCCATGGAAGTTCAGAGGTGTGGCTGAAGGTGATGGATTTCCTGCTGATCGAGGGTGATCTTGTATCCTTTGGGGATGGTGATTGTGATGTCAGGTTCCTAGGCAGTGTTCGGCCAGGCTTCGGTTAGGAAGGTGACGTCAGGAGTGTGATGGAGCAAGGTTTCACACGTACAGAAACTTCCTTGGATTCAATCCTCTCGCAATAACTTGTAAGGAATTAACCAACATGTTTTGTGAATACTAAAACCGCACAAACACAACATTTCTAGTAAGTGGGGGAAGCTTGCCTACGTGTTTTTACTAACAGTAACCTGAGTGTCTAAAAATGGGCGCTGAAAAGGCAGGAACCTTTCAGCTCATGCGTCTGCCACATCTAGGTGGTGTGAGTTATCTTTCGTTTTTGGTGGGATTTCTTGCAGCTGCGCACTAGTGCCAAAATGGCTGCTTCATGCTTCACATACTAATGTACATGCTCCTGCTCAAACTAAAACTTGTGTGTTCTGCTTAACTATTAATGCTACTAGTTAAAATAAAGTAATGGGGTTAGTGTAGAAATAAGTGGTATACAGTGCATTCATTTATTTTTGTATTCTAATGTGTCTTTCTTTAACTTTGCTGATAGCTCGTATTTGGGCCGGAACAGTGCTACAAACTTCATTTTGAAAATTCTTGGGTATGCGCAATTAAGCACAAAGAGCCTTTGAATCCATGTCATTGAATAGCTGCCAAAACCTGACTTACCCGTTATGTTCCTGGGAAACTGACCGTCTGACTCAACAAGAGGAAGAAATATGAACTGTATTAAATACAATGTATATGATTTGAAACACATATTGCTGGGTGGAATCAAAGCATGGAAAAGTAAATTATGGGAGGTAAACATTCATCAACTATATCGAATGGAAATTATCTCATCTTAGTATGGTGTGATGACCTCTCCTCGTCTTTCTGACCAATCAAATGAAGGGAACGCATAGAGTCTGCAACATTAAGGGGGTGGTACACTCACTGAGATGGTATAACTAAGGAAGGCTTAGTTAGTTAGATTGTCTGACTTGTCACAGACCTTTGACTGACCAAACATATGCTGAAGGAGAATCGAGAGCAGAGTGCTGGTCGAGCACTCTAACAGAAGAATTGGCAGCTTGCTGAGGAAGAGTTGGGGTCCGAGAATAGCCGTAGAGAGGGGTGTAATGCTGGTGTTGCACTTAGCGGAAGTTACCTGTCCTGGTCTGCTCCTGTCCTGTTAGTACCTGATCAGTCTGGAGCCCTTCTCTGGTCCCAGTCCGTGGCCAGGGTTGGTCATCGCACCATTATAGGTAAATATAATCCATGTGGTATGTGCTTGAGCCGTTTCCCTTTCTCACCCTTCCCAGGTACCAATGTTCAAAGGCATCTTCTTAGAATCCTGCAAGATTTATGTTTTAATAGTTATTTTCTTGCTTGCAATGTTTCTGATCACACTATTATGGCCCTTGACTCATAAAATATTGCATAGATAAAGTGTTTATTTTTCTCTCGAGTCTGTGGTTATTTCCATGAAGTAAAATGTCAAATTGCTACCTATTATTCTAACTCCTTGATTCTTAAAATTAGGACTTAGCGCACAAGTGACAAGGATTTGGTAAGTCGTGGTGTACAGGTATAAGTCCTAAAGTGAATAAAATTCTGATAGGCAGGAGATTAAAGTGGGATTACTGGTTCAAAGTGTGAATGTTATGGGCCCAGGTGAGTATGATTAACTGGACTGGTAATCCCGCGCCATCAGTAAGTCTTTGGTAGCAGAGCTATGGTTAGGGTTTAGTTAAGATAGGTAGTTAGTTGCATATTGATTTTATATTGATTTTATGTAATAACCAAAACTGTTTGTACTTTTATTTGTTTGTCTGGAAATTCCCAGGGATATTGAATAGCTGGTGGTATATGGAAGCCACACTGCAGTGAGGTTACTGGCCTGAAGAGGTAAATGCAGATAGTTATGTAAAACTTGAAGCACTAGTTAGGGATTAATTTTTTTATAGAAGTGAGAGTGATTGATAGCGAAGGAGTTCGCTGGTGAAACATTGGTCTTATATCACCTAGAAAGGGTAAGTCTGAAGGAGTAGCAGGTTCTTTTTTGCTTGCGTGAAGAGTAAGCAGAAGAGGTTTTACTCATAGTGTGTGAAGGGTAAACAGAAAGGTTTTACTTGTTGTGAAAGAAAAGGGTCTTTTCTTTGAATTTAGTCAATCAGGCAAGGTAGCAAATGTTTTATGTTGTTAATGAATGGAATGTGAATTTAAAATTGAAAAGAAATTTAGTTGTTCTATTACCTTGCAAAGGAGGGGTCAGTCGCAGCTGCTGCACTGAACGACGCTGGGATTGATTGAAACAGCAGGTGTGTAGTCATGAGAAAATTGTAAAGGAGGGGTGAGTGCAGAGAGCAAAACTCTCATTATAGAAAAGACGTGCAAGCATTGGTTAACAGTTATTTGTAAGTTAAAAGCTCATTGGTCATTAAAAATAAAAGACCGGCTGGCATTGGAAACGCATTTAAGTAAATTAAACAATTAATAACATTTCAATAATTGAAAATTTTCAGTGTTAATAGACAGCGGTTAATATATGTGCCATCTAGATCCAGCATTTATAGGAAATTGCCCAGACAGAAAATACTTAGGGTTTGCCAAAGAACAGAGTATTAGAGGAAGACCATATATAATGTATGGAGGAAAGAGAAAATTTTCTTTATTTCAGAAAATTAATAATTATTTCAAAAAAGATAAGCCAGTTAAAACAAGAGAAGGAATTATTATTCCAACACCAAAAACACCTGCATCGTACATGACGGTAGAAAGAGGCAACCACACTTGTGTATGACCAGAAAATTGGATAGAATATACAAAAGATGATGGTATATTGGCATTTCCAGAATATGGTACTTTTAATGGTACAATTTTGCACAATTTACGAACTCGCATGAATGAATTAGACCCTAGACCAAGATTAGCCACAGTACGAAGCTTTAGAAGAGTGGGAGACTGAGGCTTTTGAATGAGACAGACCTCAAAGTGACAGATTTGTTTTTACATTTTACCCAAGATTTCCCAAAGAGACAAGAGATAAACAGATGAAACAATGGAAACAGTCTATGTTAGTGGAAGGATTATATCCTATATTTACCACTGAAGAAACAACCGGAAGTAAAAGTACTGAGAAAACCAAACATTTAATGACTAATAGTGGTGATTCAGAAGATGATTATTTTGAGGATTAATTAATGAAAAATGCACCACCTTATAAGGAGGAAACAACTAGAGTTACCCCTAGTGCTCAGTTCTTAAAACCACCCTTGGTTCTGAAAATTGTACATGTAACCACAATGGAAAAGGTACTACAAGAAAAGGAAAGAGAAGCAATACACAGACAAAGAAGTGAATTAATTCAGAAAATAACTCAACTGAATACAAGTATTGAAGCCCTAACAATACCAGTAACTATTGGTCCCGTTGTTCCCTTATATGGAGAAAGGCAACCTAGTCCTAAAACTCCAGGTCTGCTTACACCCATAGTACAGCACAGGAAAGAGAATATAAAAATTGATGACCAGGCAAGTGAATGTGAGTCAGTAATTTCCTTGATGGATTGAACTATAGGAGAACTAGTGGGTGACTCAATCAGGAAAAATACACCAGGGTGCTCAAAAGAAGTGCAGATCGAAACTTCCACAGGAATGAGAAGTGCTACCGATGTATCCGCTGAAGAATTAGAAGGATGGACACGAGATATAGAAAAGCCAAAATCGCAGTCAAAAGTATTAGAATATTTTTAAATTAAGGCTAGAATTGGAGTAAATGGTAGCTGGAAATGTAGGATTAGAAAGATTACATTCTTTTAGTGAAGAATAGTCATTGTTCATATACAGAAGCTTTACACGACATATGAAAAGATTCCATGAGAAATTAATGAATTTAGCCTCAGAAATGGGAATTGATATAGGCATGTCAAAGGTGTTGCATAAACCTTACAGAGCTGAATTTTCTAACAAAGATTTGGAAAACATGACTGTGTCAGGACAAAAATTGTAGATAAAAGAATTATTGGCGTTATTACAGAAATGGGAAGATTTAGACAGATGGAAAGCTAGATGGACAAAGAGAAAGGAAGAAGCACAGGCAAATCGAACTACATCTGAGTATCTAATGAAAGAAACAGAAAAAGTTAAAAGGTTGTGTCCGATGAGAGAAGTGCCAGGAGGGGGTAATGTACATGTCCCATGGTCCGGGCAGGATATTTTATCATTTACAAATGACTTCCCAAAACTCAGAGAAAAACCATTAGAATGGTACAGGCAAGTTGAAATGTTTGTGAAAGTTTCAAAAGTACTACTAAAAGTTTTAGATGGTTTATTTGACATAGTTGTCCCTGCTGATTTATGGACAGAATGTAAAATTACTGTAGATTGGCCTAATGATGAATACCCTAGGGATCCAAAGACAGGAGCTCCGTCAGAAGATGTAATGAAAAAGTATAATCAAGTAATAACCTACCTAAAGGGAAAGGTACCCCAAAAAGAAACAGATTGGACAAAAAAAAACAGAATAACCCAAGGCAAAGATGAATCAGTACATGCCTATTATGACCGTCTTTTACAGGTGTTCAAGCAGTGGGTTGGAAAATATTGATAAGAAGGATATGACACATTTTATATATCGTTTTGTGTACTGATTAAAGCCAGAAACATCTCAAATGACCAAAGAGCATAAATTATGTTGTCAAGCGAAGCCTAACAATGACATTCTTAAGTATGAAAAATACTGTGGAGGTGAAATCGATAATAGGCGAAAGAAATTAGAAGAAAAAGTAATGTGGGCTCAAGTAAAATTTGCAGAACAACAAGAATTACAGTTAAGTCAGCAAACAAATATGCCAGGAAAAGGGAAGGTCAAGGAGAAAGTAGTGGGGGCAAACCAAGAAGCAGAATGAGCAAAGAAGAGGCAAAGAAAAAGTTTCCCTGTCACGGGTGCGGAAAATTGGGTCATTGGAAAAACGAGTATAAATTAATACAGAATAATAATGTCCAAAATCAAAATTTAAATTCGCAGACGCAGAATGAAGTGTCAATGAGAAAATGGCAACATGTAAGGCAAAATCAGTTACCACCTGCCCCTATGTCAGATTTTGTGATTCAAGCCAAATACAGTGTGGACACCAGATTTCGGGAGGGAAGTGGTAAGAAAAATACGGAAACACCACAGTTTCTTTTGCAGGACACATTTTTTGAGGATGCATATTGACGGTGTCTGAGAAGGGGAGAAGAGGAATGTGTACTTGCCGCATCCTTACCGGTAGATCAGTCAGGTCCTTATATAGATGGCAAGGTTGAGGGAAATGACATCACCTTCTTGTTGGACACTAGTGCTACCTGTTCTACTGTGAGAACAGCAGATATCCCAAACCTACCCCTCTCGGGTGAAGCAATCCAAGTAGTGGGTGTTTCTAACACACAGATTAGGACCCCTATCACAGAACCAATGGAAGTACAAATTGGCAATTTTAAAGAAATGCACAAGTTCGTAGTCTGTGACTCAAGCCCTGTGAATCTGTTAGGCAGGGATTTACTGTGCAAAATGAATTGCACAATCTTTTGCACACCAAATGGTGTTGAAATTCAGACTCCTAATGAAGACAGAATATATAAAATCATCTTAGCTAAACAGGAAATAGACGCTAGAAAGATGACCCTAAAAGACTTACCAGAAGAACTCCAAACCTATGTAAATCCTGAAGTGTGGGATTTTTCCAGGAAAAGAAGTAGGGTTAATGGCAAATGCCGATCCTATAAAAGTTACTGGAAGAGAAGGTGCAGTTTACCCAAATACTCAACAGTACAAAATGAGTCCAGAAATAAAAGCAGGTGTTGAACGATTGGTTGAACAAGGCATATTGAAGGAAATAATGAGCAGTCCTTGTAATTCACCTATAGTTGGCATAATGAAACCGAACGGAAAAAGAGGGTGGTTCAAGATCTTCGAAAGATAAATAAAATTGTTGTTCCATGTTGCCCAGTAGTACTGAATCCAGCAGTGATTCTGTATCAGATACCATGGAGTGCAGGATGGTTCACTATAATTGATCTATGCCATGCCTTCTTTTCCATTCCATTGCATCCAGACAGTACTTTTTTATTTTTGTTAAAGTTTGATGAGCATGTTTATGTTTATGTTTGGAATCGTGTTCCTCAGGGGTACACGGAAAGTCCATTGATCTTCAGTCAAATTTTTAAAAAGTGTCTTGAATCTCTGGTGCTGCCCGGACAGTCTGCCTTGGTGCAGTACATGAATGACATATTAGTAGCATCTAAAACCAGAAATTACTGCATTGTCGATTCAATTGCATTGTTGAATCATTTGGCTAAAGGTGGACATAAAGTGCCCCCTGATAAATTACAGTATTGTACAACCTCAGTCAAGTATCTGGGACACCAGATAGAGAGAGAATCAAATTAATTAGAAACATGAAACTATCTCAGACACAGAAAGAAATTAGGATGTTTCTCAGAGTTGTTGGTTACTGCAGGCAGTGGATTGTGGGATTTGCAGTACTCGCAAAACCATTGATTCAATTGACCTAGAAGCGGGCCAAAGATCCAGTTGAATCGGATGATGAAAGCATGACTGCTTATCTAAAATTACGCAACTGTCTATGCAAAGCCCCAGCGTTAGGCATGCTGGATTATTCAAAAGAATGTGTACTATTTTGTGACACTAGAGAAACTTGTGCATATTATTTTGCCACGTTGGACCCAGTGGCATCAGCCTTACCAGGGTGCCTAAAATCTGTAGCTGCAACTTGCATGAGTCTTGAACAAAGTGAATCCATTGTGATGGGTCACCCTGTAACCGTGTATGTCCCACAGGCAGTCGAACTACATCTGAGTATCTAATGAAAGAAACAGAAAAAGTTAAAAGGTTGTGTCCGATGAGAGAAGTGCCAGGAGGGGGTAATGTACATGTCCCATGGTCCGGGCAGGATATTTTATCATTTACAAATGACTTCCCAAAACTCAGAGAAAAACCATTAGAATGGTACAGGCAAGTTGAAATGTTTGTGAAAGTTTCAAAAGTACTACTAAAAGTTTTAGATGGTTTATTTGACATAGTTGTCCCTGCTGATTTATGGACAGAATGTAAAATTACTGTAGATTGGCCTAATGATGAATACCCTAGGGATCCAAAGACAGGAGCTCCGTCAGAAGATGTAATGAAAAAGTATAATCAAGTAATAACCTACCTAAAGGGAAAGGTACCCCAAAAAGAAACAGATTGGACAAAAAAAAACAGAATAACCCAAGGCAAAGATGAATCAGTACATGCCTATTATGACCGTCTTTTGCAGGTGTTCAAGCAGTGGGTTGGAAAATATTGATAAGAAGGATATGACACATTTTATATATCGTTTTGTGTACTGATTAAAGCCAGAAACATCTCAAATGACCAAAGAGCATAAATTATGTTGTCAAGCGAAGCCTAACAATGACATTCTTAAGTATGAAAAATACTGTGGAGGTGAAATCGATAATAGGCGAAAGAAATTAGAAGAAAAAGTAATGTGGGCTCAAGTAAAATTTGCAGAACAACAAGAATTACAGGTAAGTCAGCAAACAAATATGCCAGGAAAAGGGAAGATCAAGGAGAAAGTAGTGGGGGCAAACCAAGAAGCAGAATGAGCAAAGAAGAGGCAAAGAAAAAGTTTCCCTGTCACGGGTGCGGAAAATTGGGTCATTGGAAAAACGAGTATAAATTAATACAGAATAATAATGTCCAAAATCAAAATTTAAATCCGCAGACGCAGAATGAAGTGTCAATGAGACCATGGCAACATGTAAGGCAAAATCAGTTACCACCTGCCCCTATGTCAGATTTTGTGATTCAAGCCAAATACAGTGTGGACACCAGATTTCGGGAGGGAAGTGGTAAGAAAAATACGGAAACACCACAGTTTCTTTTGCAGGACACATTTTTTGAGGATGCATATTGACGGTGTCTGAGAAGGGGAGAAGAGGAATGCGTACTTGCCGCATCCTTACCGGTAGATCAGTCAGGTCCTTATATAGATGGCAAGGTTGAGGGAAATGACATCACCTTCTTGTTGGACACTAGTGCTACCTGTTCTACTGTGAGAACAGCAGATATCCCAAACCTACCCCTCTCGGGTGAAGCAATCCAAGTAGTGGGTGTTTCTAGCACACAGATTAGGACCCCTATCACAGAACCAATGGAAGTACAAATTGGCAATTTTAAAAAAATACACAAGTTCGTAGTCTGTGACTCAAGCCCTGTGAATCTGTTAGGCAGGGATTTACTGTGCAAAATGAATTGCACAATCTTTTGCACACCAAATGGTGTTGAAATTCAGACTCCTAATGAAGACAGAATATATAAAATCATCTTAGCTAAACAGGAAATAGACGCTAAAAAGATGACCCTAAAAGACTTACCAGAAGAACTCCAAACCTATGTAAATCCTGAAGTGTGGGTTTTTTTCAGGAAAAGAAGTAGGGTTAATGGCAAATGCCGATCCTATAAAAGTTACTGGAAGAGAAGGTGCAGTTTACCCAAATACTCAACAGTACAAAATGAGTCCAGAAATAAAAGCAGGTGTTGAACGATTGGTTGAACAAGGCATATTGAAGGAAATAATGAGCAGTCCTTGTAATTCACCTATAGTTGGCATAATGAAACCGAACGGAAAAAGAGGGTGGTTCAAGATCTTCGAAAGATAAATAAAATTGTTGTTCCATGTTGCCCAGTAGTACTGAATCCAGCAGTGATTCTGTTTCAGATACCATGGAGTGCAGGATGGTTCACTATAATTGATTTATGCCATGCCTTCTTTTCCATTCCATTGCATCCAGACAGTACTTTTTTTTATTTTTGTTAAAGTTTGATGAGCATGTTTATGTTTATGTTTGGAATCGTGTTCCTCAGGGGTACACGGAAAGTCCATTGATCTTCAGTCAAATTTTTAAAAAGTGTCTTGAATCTCTGGTGCTGCCCGGACAGTCTGCCTTGGTGCAGTACATGAATGACGTATTAGTAGCATCTAAAACCAGAAATTACTGCATTGTCGATTCAATTGCATTGTTGAATCATTTGGCTAAAGGTGGACATAAAGTGCCCCCTGATAAATTACAGTATTGTACAACCTCAGTCAAGTATCTGATACACCAGATAGAGAGAGAATCAAATTAATTAGAAACATGAAACTACCTCAGACACAGAAAGAAATTAGGATGTTTCTCAGAGTTGTTGGTTACTGCAGGCAGTGGATTGTGGGATTTGCAGTACTCGCAAAACCATTGATTCAATTGACCTAGAAGCGGGCCAAAGATCCAGTTGAATCGGATGATGAAAGCATGACTGCTTATCTAAAATTACGCAACTGTCTATGCAAAGCCCCAGCGTTAGGCATGCTGGATTATTCAAAAGAATGTGTACTATTTTGTGACACTAGAGAAACTTGTGCATATTATTTTGCCACGTTGGACCCAGTGGCATCAGCCTTACCAGGGTGCCTAAAATTTGTAGCTGCAACTTGCATGAGTCTTGAACAAAGTGAATCCATTGTGATGGGTCACCCTGTAACCGTGTATGTCCCACAGGCAGTCGTGATTTTGTTAACCAGAACACGCACTCAGTACCTTACTCCCTGTTGGTTGACAAAATGTGAAAGATTTATTCTAGGTGAGGAAAATGTGACAATAGTCAGATGTACTGTTCTAAATCCTGTTACCCTGTTACCAAACTCACATTTTGAAGAAGTGAAAAATGAAGTCAAACATGATTTATCAACCTCACTGAATACAGTACTAAACCACACCCAGACATACAGGAAGAACCTCTAACAGATCCTGAACATGAGCTATTTGTAGATGGTTCATGCATGCGTCATGAGGAAGGAGGATTGAGTGCTGCTTACGCTGTATGTACATTGTCCGGTATAGTCGAAGCATCATATTTACCAGGAGTCAAGTCTGCACAAGTAGCCAAATTGATTGTTTTAATAAAAGCATGCAAAATTGGGAAAAATTGGAAAGTAACAATTCACACTGATAGTCAGTATGGTTACGTGGTTGTGCATGACTTTGGCCAGCTATGGATGCAAAGGGAGTTCCTGACTTCTTCAGGAACTCCTATTAAAAATTGACATTTTGTAAAAGAGTTACTTGAAGCAATTCAATTGCCAAATGAAAATGAAGTGGCTGTGGTCAAATGCGCTGCTCACCAATCTGGAAATGACACAGTGACAGACGGTAATCTTTATGCTGACCAGGTAGCCCAACATTGTGCCAAATACAAAATGACAGTTAATAAGAAAATTGATGCATGTGGAATCAGCAGCCAACTTATGCTGCTAGGGGGTGTAAGAACATGGGAGGAAGTGAGAGATCTCCAAAACAATGCAGAACCCAAAGAAAAAGAAGAATGGGAGAGAATAGGTTGTCAGAGAAGAGCTAAAGATGGTGTGATAATTTATCTAGATAGGAGACCAGTGCTACCTGACTGTATGCTTGCACCAATGGCCAGGATGTACAACGGGGAAAAAAACATAGGCAGAGATGCAATAATAAGACTGTTTAGACAGGATTGGTTTAGCCCAAGGTTCAGATATGTAGCGGAGAGTATTTGCCAGAGATGCTTAATTTGTCAACAAATGAACCCTGGTAGGAACACTGTGGTTTGCCCTGGGAAAATTGGAAAAGCGCAAAGTCCATTCATAAGACTACAACTTGATTTTATTCAGTTTCCTGCTTGTCAAGGATTAAAATATGTCCTTGTCATTGTTTGTCTATTTTCCAAGTGGGTAGAAGCATACACGACCAGGAGAAATGACAGCCTAACTGTAGCCAAACTCGTTTTAAGAGAACTCATTTCTAGGCTCGATTTTCCAGTAACAATTGAATCAGACTGAGGGTCTCATTTCAAAAATGAAATAATTCGATTCATTTGTGAAGCATTCAAAATTGATCAAATCTGCATTGTGCATGCCCAGATGCTTCTGGAGTGGTAGATCAACTAAATGGCACAATAAAATCGAGATTGGGAAAGATTTGTGAACCTACCCGATTGGATTGGCCTGATGCTTTACCTCTTGTCCTGATGGGACTCAGAAGCATACCAGACAAGAAAACAGGCTTCAGTCCCCATGAGATACTCATGGGAAGGGCAATGAGGCAAGCATGTGTACCAGGACACAAGCTGTTAAATATATCTGATGATTTGGTTTTGGAGTACTGCAAAGAGTTGGCTGACCAAGTGCGTTCTATCTTTCACTAAGTTGTGGAAGTCGCTGTGGCCAGACATTCGACTCCAGCACATGATTTGAATCCAGGAGATTGGGTAGTGATAAAAGATCACACTCGGGAACCTTGCTAGCACCAAGGTGGGGAAAACCACCTCAAGTAATATTGGTTACCACCACAGCTGTGAAGTGCAAAGAAATTCCAAACTGGATTCATACCAGCCATACTAAAAGAGTAACAAAACCTGACGAAGTAGAGCCTATAGGTTGTGCAGCTGAAGGGTCTCAAGTGATAGATCCTGAGGTAGCTGATGAAGAACAACCGAGCACCAATCAGGATGAATGGATTCCAATAGTCGACATACCTGAAGTGACAATAAGAACTAGAAGCCAAACATATTTAGATAGCCAGAGTAATAGTGAGGATGAGACAGGAATAGAAGAACACACTCAGATCACCAAAACAAAAGCAATTATAAAATCTGAGGAGGACCAGATAAGGGGAGAGCAATGCACTCAAGCAGAAGAAAACAGCAACAGCATTCCTGAGTCTGAGGAGGGACAGATAGGTACTAGAGAAAACGCTCAGGCAGAAGACAATAAAGAGATTACAAGACCTGAGCAGGACCAGACAGTATAGAAAAACATGTTCAGGACGAAAGAGAATAAAGCCAAAGTCAACGTCAAACCCAACAAAATCCTCAACAAGGCTAGACTAGTATAGAAGAACCCATCCAGGCAGAAACAACAAAGGTAACAAGCCCTGGACAAGGTCAGATAGAGACAAATTCTGAAGACGACGATAGTCAAATTGTGCCACAACTCAATGAAAACAAAAGAACATCTAAAGAATCTTAAAGCACAGTGCCAGCCAAGAAACTCAGGAAAGGTGATGCTTGGCCTACATTTGTCAAAAAATTGAAATATTGCCTTAAGACAATAAGTCAGACCAAGTAGATGAAACTTCAAGTCTGTCTGGACCATCCACAGAGAAACCCAGAAGGAGAAGTCCACGCTTGAAAAGACTGAATAATAAATTCAAAGGTCCTGAATGGACCTTTATGATTCTTGAGGACTTTGAGAATCTGGAAATCAGTGATGAAAGTGATGAAGAATTAATTGCTGATCAAATTAATGAAGAAGTGAGACCAACTTGAATTAAATTCCCAGTTATATTCTGTGTAAAAGTTACAAAGAGGGGTTAAATCTCCTTAGTCAGAAATGGCTGATAATAGAGTTACTGGAAACCCGAAAAGAAATTGTATAAAGACATACTGTAGAATATGCATATGTAGTATATTGATAGTGCTCATAGCATGGCTAGGACTGACAATAGCGATACCTTATTTGATGACTGCTAATAAACAGAATGACACTAGTACACATGGAAAGGTTGCTAACCTTAAACAAGAAAGAGTGAACGTGGAAGCACCAGATGAGATATAATCACATCATAGTAAAAATAGAAATGAGACAGATTTAAATGTATTTGCTAATCTGTTAGTACATTATGTAGAAACTATGGAAGTTAGTTATTGCTACGTCTGTATGAAATTACCGACATCAGTAGCAGAAGGAGTAACATATCATTATTTACCACTGACATATGATATTTCATGTAGTATTTTAGCTTGTTTATTTGACAGAACTGGAAAGTTACAATATTATTATTCTAATACAGATGTGATTTTTTTTCTGAAATTCCTATACGCAGAAACATGAACCCTGTCCTTAGCAGTAGAGACTCACAGTTTATGGGTAAATATTTTCTAACAATGAAAACAATAGATATAGCTGAAGCTCATGAAGACAATTTACATGCAAGTTAGATGAAGAAGAGAAAATATTCCTGAATTTAGTAGAGAAGAGGAGACATGATTTCCATAAAAGGGCTACTGAACCGAAACCTCAAATACCCAAATAGGCTAAAAGGGAAGAATTTATTGCAACTGGCAAGACTCATGCTGCTATGTCTCTGGACTTTGAAAAGAAGGGAAAAATCTGTCTCCATAGGTTAAAAACAGAGGAAAACAATGTATTCATCAGTTCCAGTGAATGTGAACACAATTTCCTGATAATTGGGGGTTGGGGACTAAAAGGGGGAACTGATCCAGTATTTCCTGATGTCTTTTATGTTTGTGGGAACCTGATCATTGGTATGGAAGTTGCTATTTCGGAATAGTATTCCCGAAAGTATACCATGTAAAAAGAATCACTGTAAGCAATGACGACAATAATGAACTAACAAGACATAAAAGAGCTAGTTTTTCCGAAATTGTAGGTGGTATATTTAGTGCATTGATACCTTCAGTGGAAGTAATTTTGAATACACAAAGAATTTGTAAATTGTATACAGCGGAGGATCGCTTATCGACTGGCACTGCTGGAGGATTCTTATTGATCAATACTAAATTAGTTGTGATGAGATCAATGGTTTTAACAAAAACCGACTTGCTCTTGAAATATTATTGGCAAAAGAGGGCGGTATATGTAGAAATCTGAAAGCACAACATTGTTGCACTTACGTAACTGATAAAAGTATTGAATTTGGAAGATATGTCAGAAATATTACTCATTTGGAAAAATAATTGAAACCACTGGAGGTTGATAGTGATGGTCTCTCCTCTGTAGGTAATTGGTTTCTTAATTTAGGGAAAAGTTTTGTAGGTAAAGTACTGATGCCAGTTATGGGAACATCACTACTGATTTTGGTGATAATGATCTGGTTCAAATGCTGCAGAAACAGAAAGTGGTATGCAGTAAATGAGAGGTTAAAGAAACGAAAATACAATGAAATTCAACTTGGAGAATTTAAAGGGGATATTTACAAAGAAATGAAGGGTTTCCAAAAGAAAAGAGATAGAGAAGATCCTAAAGTAATAGAAGAAATTGAATTGGGAGAATGCTAAAGTTGGCATCTGGTTGCGCAATTTGTGATGGTATAGAACACTTTCAGCCCTCACAAGCAACAAAACCGAGACATCCGAAACTAGGACCAGATTGAACATTCTCCAAAACCTTTTCCCTTGTCCCAGTCCATATCGTATGTGGAGGTGTGCATCCTCCCAGACCACAATGGTACACATTCCTCTTATGTTTAATACAGAACCCACCACACCAGCAGAAAAGGCCCCTCCCTCCAGTACAATATGCTTTTCATGTGTCTCACAATACAATGGCGGTCAGCGCCATTCTTTCTTTATTATGCTGTTTAAATATAGTGTGGGCTTGACGCTATTTGCATATATCTTGTACACACCTTTAAAAATGTCTCATATGTCACCAGTATTCCATAAAATTCACCTTGGGAATTTCTGGGGCTTCTACACCAAATTGTTCTTAGAAATGTCTCTTGTTGAGAAAACACGAAACAGCTACTTTATCAATGTCCTTCCATTCATTAAGAACCATGTTCTTCATATTTCACTGAAACATTTTCCTCTGAGTTTACTGAAGGTTCAAATCCCAACATCTCTCTGATGTGGACCAGCATCTGTTAAAAGTGTGCACCCTATACATGCTTCCCTCTTTTGACAGCTTCCTCCTCATTCCTCATTGGGATTCAGTGCGCGTTTCTTTGCAGCAGACTTGTTTACTGCAGAAGACACTGTCTTGTCTCCTGTATCAAAGGCTATAGGTATGTCCTCAATTTGGTCACCAAATCACTTTCTCATTCTTCTCATGAGGGAGCGTACGGGGGCATAATATGTGCCCCCCATAAGTGCCCACTGTGCGTGCACTGTGCGGCATGCACAACCTGGTGTATGCCACACTGTGCACTGGTCTGCCGTGTTGGAGGTGCTGTCACAGCAGCTGTATGCTTTTATGGTATTCTATGGAACACTGGTGGGCTCCTGTGAGCTGTTGGATTGTCATTTCCCAGAAGCCCCCTGACCTGTCCAGATGATTCCGCTGTTACAGGCTCTTTTGCTTCAAATAAAGAGAACTTCATTTTCGAACTATTCGGCATTCCATGCTTTACTTTCAACAGCTCCACTACAATGTTCAATACAGAACCCACCACACTAGCACAAAAGGTCCCCCCGTCCAGTCCAGTATGCTTTTTCATGTCTCACAATATCATGGCAGTTAGCACAATTCTTTCTTTATAATGTATTTTTTTTAAATATTGCAGAAATACATGTCTACATGTTGCTCTACGAGTGTGAGGCTGTGCTTCGAAGTGCAGAGTTGTGGTGAGCTTTTCCGATCCCTATGTCCACGTGCTGGGGCTGAAACGCAGGGATTTCATGTCAGGCAGCTTCTTTAATTATCTGAGTACATTCCCCTTCTGAATGGGTAGACAAAGGTCGCAGTCTGGCCCCAGAGCATGCGTCAGTGACTGAAACCAAGCAGCTGCATCAGAGGGAGTTTTCTAAGAGAATAAGATCTCACAAGATGAGATCTTGTCTCTACAGAAACCTGTAAAATTCAGGAAATAGATACTGGTGAGCAGTTTTGGGCTACAATTCTGAACACTGTTTTGCAGCTATGGAGCACATTACAACTACTAAAAAAAGACACCATGTTGAGGAGGAGTAGGGGAAAGTGATTTGGTAACCAAATTGAGGACATACCTATAGCCTTTGATACAGGAGACAAGACAGTGTCTTCTGCAGTAAACAAGTCTGCTGCAAAGAAACAAGCACTGAATCCCAATGAGGAATGAGGAGGAAGCTGTTAACAGAGAGAAGCATGTATAGGGTGCACACTTTTAACAGATGCTGGTCCACATCAGAGAGATGGTGGGATTTGAACCTTCAGTAAACTCAGAGGAAGATTTTTTCAGTGAAATATGAAGAACATGGTTCTTAATGAATGGAAGGACATTGATAAAGTAGCTGTTTTGTGTTTTCTCAACAAGAGACATTTCTAAGAACAATTTGGTGTAGAAGCCCCAGAAATTCTCAAGGTGAATATTATTCTATCTAGTATGGCTTCATCATCATTGCTAACTGCTGGAGAAGCATTGTTGCCTGAACCTCGCGATAGAAATGTAGAAAGTTCCTTGAAGTGAGTGTATTCAGCAACTACATTTGTGATCAAAATCAGTGCCTGTGTGGCCTATGTAGTTCAAATCATGTTGAAATACTTTCAATCCCTGTTTGCCTTGGAAGGAGGGGAGGACCCTATGGAAACTCCCGTCTGACATTATATTGGACTGCTTATTGCCAGCAACAACAGCTGCGAGGGTTTCAGTGGCATCCAGGAGGTCACTTGTGCGTGCACTGTGTGGCATGCACAACCTGTGTATGCCACACTGTGCACTGGTCTGCCGTGTTGGAGGTGCGGTCACAGCAGCTGTATGCAGAGGGATATGTTAAGAGAGAGTATCTTCTAAAACGAGTAGTAGCCCTATTATTGAAAGGAGCATTAGCAGTAGTCTCTGTTTTGAGGAAGAAAATACGATTTTATTCTATCTTGTTTCTAGTAGCACTAGCTGATGGATCATCCCATCAAGTAATGGATCTAAAGAGACTACACCTTTTCGTGCAAAAGATCTCATTCAGGATGATAGCACTTCAGGAGGTGATTAAAGTTTTATCAAAGGGCGATCTAATGATAATTCTATATCTCAAGGACATGTATTAACACGGACCAATCCATCAAGAAAGTCCGCCTCTACTATGTTTTGCAATAGCAGGAAAAGATTACCAGTTCTAAGATCTGCCACTCAGACAGATGACGTTGACAAGTGCATTCTAGAAGAATTTGGCACCAGTGGTGGCTCTATTAAATTTACAAGGTATTCTGATCTTACCCTCCCTGGAGACTGGTTGCTTGTCTCCTCTTCTTTTTCCAAGGTGGGAATTAATGTAGATGTTGTCGATTGCCTCAGCGACATGGGTTTTCTTCTAAACCTCCAAAAATTTCATTATGTACCATCACAACAGATACTGCTTATTGCGGCTCTATTTGACATAGTAGAGGGAAAAGTATTTCGATTAGAGACAAGGATCCAGATGATGCAGAATACCATAAATCATCTTCTCTCTTGTCAGGAAGCGCATATGTTTCTGAAAGTCCAAGGACTTATGTTAGCCAAAACAACAGTAGTTCCAGGGGCACAGCTCCATCTAACTCTTTTAATCAATAAACTACTGGCTCTCTCATCAGTAACTCAGATGTATGAACCAATAATCCAGGTTTCTCAATCTCTATCCCCGGATCTAGTCTGGTGGTTATGTGTAGAGAATATATGAAAAGGAGTGCACCTTCCACACTCAATTTTACTGGTGATCACCACTGAATTGGCTGCAATAGAAAAAGCGCTTCTATTTCTTACCCCTCAAATTCATCGGAAGGCAGTGTTAGTTAAGACGGATAGCTAGGTCGCCAAAAAGTATGTCAACTGACATCGGGGAACCAAGGGGAAGTCACTTTGGGGCCAATTACAATGGCGAGTGGAAAAAGTCTGCCCGCCATTGTTGGTGCAAAAGGGACCGCCCGCAATAGGTGCGGCAGTCCCGCAAAATGAAGTAGGATGCGCCCGCCTCACTGGTGGGTGCATCCTGTATGTTTACATTGGGGCGGGTGGCAGCCCCCGCCACAATGTAAAATTACATGTTTTGCATGTGCATGTACAACGTGGCAGGCACCATGCTTTGCCTGCCACCTTTTACATGCACATGCAGGGGGGTACCACGTGCTGCATGGGGGGCCTACAACGGGCCCCCGAAGGCATTCTCTGCCTGTCTTTTTACTGTGGAGTCTCCCCCGCAAAAGGCAGGTATACTAATACACACGGCGGTGCCTGCACGGCACCACCTCCATTATCCCATTGTACCTGGTCCCGCAAGGCGGGCAGAAAAGGCCTGCCTTGGGGGACCATGGCGGACGGTCTTTCCGTCCGCCGCGGTACATTTCCCATTCCTACTGCCATCCTAATTTGGAAGTGGTGGACTTCCCGCCATCGTTATTACCCCAGTAAGATCTCTAGTGCACTGATTTTACCTATGGTTGAAGAGTCACCAATTGTCACTCTTAGCATGTAAATTCTGGGCAAAGGCAATTTTCAGGCATATTCCCTAAGCATAAACATGCCCTCATCAGTGAATTTCAGGCTACGTCAGGTAGCACTCAGTTAGATTGTGAAAACAGTTGGCCGTTGCCTCTCTGAGTACTGCTCTTTTTCAGAGTTATTGCACAGACAACAGGGATCCTCAGGACTGGAAAGTGGATGCCATATCATTCAGCCAGCCAAAGGGGCTGCAATATGCAAGTCCGGACTTTGAACTGAAACCGGCGCTGGCAAACTGCTCGGCCGGCCCCCCATTTTTTGGAGGGGGGTGGTGCTGCTTGCCTGTTTGCAAGGGTCAGTTTCAGCCGATTTTGTTACAGCGAGCCGATATAGCCTTCCCCGGTATCAAAAACAGCCCCCCCCGGAGCCCAAAACTGGCCCCCATGCTGGGGGCTCACCGAGGAAAGGCCCACTACAAGCAACGGTCCGTCCGGCCCTATCTATATGCCAGTCAGTCAGTCAATTTACTTTATTTCGGCCAAAGTCCATAAAGGTACACATAAAAAGAAACAAACAAATAAAATACATTCTATTGTCATCATCTTACAGTGCTATAAAAGAAGAAAGAAATATTCAAAAAGGAATGCACAAAACTAAGAGACTGACTAGTCATAACTTGGTGAATAGTAATGCTGGTATATTGATACCCATGAGTACAGGGGAGTCTCTGTCACAGCCTATTAAGTAACCAATTAACCCATTGATGAAAAGCTGAAACAGTGTAGGGGCAAGCCCACAGCCTTGCCTGATTCCCTTTTCGATCTGAAAGGAAATGGTAGATACGCCATTTGCCCCCCAATGTACTTGGGAAAAATTATTGCAGTGGAGCGATATGATGATATCAAGAAGGGGGACCGGAAGCCTAGGTCTCAGATGATGCAATATAGCTTGTTTCTAGGGACATGTTATAGGCTGCTTTAAGATCAACGAAAGCAACATAGTCTACCCCCTTTAAGTCAACTTTTTTCCACCTAATTAACTGGAACCTAAAAACTTGTGCCATATTATCAACACCGGATGTAACATTATCTCCGCTTTAGCTGCAGGAACCTGCTGCTAAAGCTGCGATAAGGTACTTGATAATATACCCTAGAGAATTACAATAGAAGCCCAGGTTTGATGTTCTTTCCACCAGAACCTGGGCTTTTATCGGAATTCTCTAGGGCATGTTATCAAGCCCCTTATCGCTAAAGCGGCGATAATGTTATTGCCCATTCTTGATAATATGGCCCTTGGTCTATCGTACTGGTTTTGGAGCAGGATCCGGCCTGGAACTGCATCAAGATCTCTTTTTCATCTAGCCAAAAGAGTAGCTGATCAAGAATTAGCTTACAAAATATTTATGAGTAGAATAGATTAGACTAATTGGCCGGTAGTTGGCTGGATCTTCCTTATGTATAGGAATAACTTCAGATCCTTTTCTAGATATAGGCATATATGTGCCTGCCTTGATAGCATTAGCAACACAAATAAGGTAAGGGGCCCAGATATCATGTTCTGACATGAAAAGGTCTGCTGGGATACAATCTTGCCCATGCACCCTCCCTGGCTTCTGAGCACAGCTGGCTAGTTTAGCTTCAGTGAGGGTGAAAATAAAAGAATTTACATTTTTCGGGATTCTAAACTGGGGCAGCACTGGCTAGGTTCAATACAGCTTGACCAATCAAAATCCACGGTGGTGAAAATACCAGAACTACTGAATAAAGATTTAAATTGATTCGCCCAGTCCTGTGGAGGATTAAAGATTCAGGCTTCATCAATAGTAATTCTGGCACCATGAGAAATTATATGCCAGAAAGCTGACTGCTTTCAAGGGCGGACTGGGGCTAGGGAGTTATCCCAGATAGTAGTATTTCGGGCAGATATCTGCCTACTTTACTGCGTTTTGTAGTTGGCTCTGTTTGCATATATTAAACTGCTCTTGAGAGGTTGTGTTTCTCCATCACCTACAAAATTATCTGACATTCTACCTACGTGCCCGAAGGCATTTCTTATCTATTCTCATCTACTTGAATCTCCAGTTTTGAGATCCAAAACCAAGACGGAACTTAAGTGGGAATAAGATCTTTCTACCATATTATCCATACCTTTCTGGAAACTAATGTGGATTAAAATTAGGAAGTCCTCTTGTGCTGCTAATACTACACAAAAACTTTTTATCATTTACAACAGACTTTTAATTACACCTCATACCCATCACAGGATTAACCAAGATATCACTGACACTTATTGGACCTTCCCTGCACCAGAAGCTGACTTGATGCACTTATTTTTCACTTGCCCTCTAGTTTCTTCTTTCTGGTTACAAGTTTGGCGCCAAATTAATCTCATTTTTCAAAGCCACGTCTCTTTTTCTATCTCCGAGGTGTTTTTAAGTAGTGTATCTGAGGATTGGGCTAATGCTTCTTTTCATATGCCGATGTTAGATTTGATATTAGCACTCGCATTCCAACAAATAACTTGTAATTGGAAAGATTTGACACAACTGTCTTTTAGGGTGTGGTGGTACGCAGTTTGTCATAACCACCGATTGGATACTGCATACATGCCTCCTTTATCTCTTGTGTTAAAACGAAAGGCCTTATGTACACCTGTCACTCAATTTCTAGAATACTCCGCAATTACAGATTTTGCTCCCACCTCTTCAGAAATTTTTACAACTTCCATGACTTCCCCACAGTAATCTTTAAGACCTGTTAATATCAAATGTCTCCATATATTCCCTCAAGTTTGTAAAGTTGACAAATAGTCAGACTGTAATGTTTTGTTTTTATGCAATCTATATAATCTTTTTTTTCTGTTTCTCTTAGGTGTATCTTGCCCTTTCTGTAACTCTTTTTTAATTGCTTTGTATTATTCTATTGTATGCCATGTTAAGCTGAAAAAACTTTTCTTTAAAACTTAGAGAGGTAGTGTTATCTATACAACAGTCAAGGAAATCACCTACTCTATTAGTATATGCAAAACAATGGAGAGGGTTTGAGAAGTAATTCATTGATAAAAATGACAGGCAACAACCTGTGACCCATTCTCCATGAGGGTTGGCTCCCTCAAAGTTGTCTTCCGAACGGTGGGTATTAAGGCAGTCAGGGAGTCATTCCTGTATTTCTAAGAAAATAAATAATTTCATTTAAAGATTGCTTAGATGATTCAGAACTAAGACACCTGTTCCAGTCCGAGTGGTCCCTCTTTGGAATATACCTATAATGGAACCAGAAGGGTATAACAAGCTGTAGGGAGGCCGTGATGCTGTGTTTTAACCCTGAAGAGACTCAGTTGAATTGCAGACTAACAAAATTCTTTGATATAGTGGCCATAAGACTCATGAAACAGACACATGGCTCACCTAAAGCACTAGACTCCTAAAACTGTGCTAAGCCCCTGTGAGTCCTCTTTGTTCCTCTAGTCTCTATGCTCTGATTAAAACCTATTGTGACACTTATGATTTTAACAAGCAAATTCATTTGCTCCTTTTAAATTTCAACTGTAACAATGGTTGCATTTTTATATACTTGTATGTTTTTATATTGTGAGTTTTCATTAACTGTACAATAAACTTTACTTACTTACTTACAATAGTGTAACGTGGACTTATAAAAATAATTTGAGCTATTAGAACCAGCTTTTCTTCAATGGCTCACAATTAAGTAGTCGTCACTTCCGCAAGACGCCTAATGGAGTTGGGAGTGTTCTTAGACTCATTTCCTTATTTCAGGGTTTTTTCCAGCTAGATACAGTGCCAGTTTCACAAACACCAGGAAGTAATACTTCTGTTTTTTAACCTCAGGATGAGGCAACATTTCCATGGGCTGATGCCGACTGCTATGACTGCCGACTCATGGGCATTACTCCCTAGACTCTTGAGAAGTAAAATACGACGAGCGGATCGAACAGGAATTTACCTTGTCCTAATCAGATTTAACCATGCCCTGTGGAAGCCCCAGGCCGGATGGCCTGTAAAGGCGGCGAAACACGTGTTGTCTGTCACTGTTCTCTTTCTACCTGACTCCGGAGACTCTGAAACTAGTCCCTACCCGTAAATATCACACATTTGTAAACCTTGTACTGGAATTTTTCCATGTTGAATGACAATTTCCCTCTTGTCCTGACTTATCTTGGGACATTTCCCTGGGGGGTGCTTGTTAAAAGGACTTTCTGGTTTTATTTAGAAAAAATGGAAGCACAAAGAGAATCTAATTCTCTGTTTTCTGCTTTTGGTCTCAGGAATATTGAGTAAAAACATCTACATTAGCCATCAGCATTTGGGTTCTGCTAGTTATTGCCAAAGCATAATGTAATGTGAGTCTTTAACAGCACTTAACTAGAGCTGGTGGTTTCCAGTGCTCGCAACCCGCACTTAATAGTAAAAACCAGCACTTATGACAGTTTGCCATATGGTGGCACTATTTTTGTGTAATTTAGCGATGAGCAGAACAATAGCTGTTAATGGATTCATTATACATCAAAAACAATTAATTCCTGCTTCCCAAACCATTCTTAAAGCTATTGGGTCCTGGAATAGTTTGAATGATCATACTTTTAGGAGTGTTATAGTTAGTTGTTGCGTAGGTATTGTCATTGTCAGTGCTGACAGGGACAGTGGATAGTTACAGCTGCAGGGGCCTCCTGATAAGGGCCCTTGCACATATTTTATTACAAATTAGGTACAGGTCTTTAAGTACCTGGCCCTGTTCAAGGAAGGTCAACGAGGGGTGGAAGCCTCATGGGTAGATGTGAATGGAGTTTTGCTGATGGAGTTTTTTAGGGCTTCAAATTGGTCTTCAAGGAAGACGTTTGAGAAACATTATAGGTTCTAATCGAGTAACTCAATTAATTTTGGGGTAGGAGCAGTAAAGTCTGCATTGAAGTAATATCAATTTCATATGCAACAGATAATGATATTAAAAGTTATTATGATATTACTTGTATTTCTCTTCTCCTTTTTGTTGGAGCATGGTGGAATCTGGACACCTCCTCATACGGTATGGACTGGGATGGAGAGGACTAAGGTTCCGCGTAATGAAGATTACTGGTAAGTGCTTTTTTAATGTATTCCCTGGGGCATTTATTTAGAGAGCTGGAGCCACTGGAGGTTGGGGTTTGAAGCAGGGCAGTGGCATTCTCTATCTCCAGGTCCCCCAGCTCTATGAGAGAGAGAGAAAGTCAGAGAGAGAGAGAGAGAGAGAGAGAGAGAGAGAGAGAGGGAAAGAGAGAGAGAGGTGGGGGAGCGAGAGAGAGATTGGTGGGAGAGAGAGAGAGGGAAATAGAGAGGTGGGGAGAGAGCGAGAGAGAGAGGGAGACAGAGGTGGGGGAGAGAGAGAGAGAGGTGGGGGGAGAGAGGTGGGGAGATGATGGAGCAAGGACTTGTATAAAAGAGACTTGCTCGGATGCAATCCTCTCATATAAACCTGTAACGTTGTGTTAATAATGTATTGTGTAACTAATATGCACCACATTACGTATATTTTCAGCTAGACGAAGCTTGCATATGTGTTTTACTAACAGGTAACCTGAGTGGAACTTAAAATGGCTGCTAACGCCGAAAACTGTACTGCGCATGCGTCAACTCCATCTACGCAGAATGATGTCTTTACACTTGAGGGAAAGAGCTGCTTCTGAGCAAAAGCATATAAAATGGCTGCTTGGAAGCTCACGTGCTAAGCATATGCTTTGTTGAAATTAAAATGAGCTATTTACTAAATGCTAATGCGGGGAGATTCTTTATAAATAAATGGGATTAGAGTAGAGATAGGTGTTATACAGTGAAATCATTGTATTTCGAAATTATTACGTTTTTTTTTTACCTCTCTATTTGTTCATATTTGGGCCTCTGAACGATGCTAAAGTCTACACTATACGTGGCTCCTCACGCAGGTGCAGTGATGCCAAGCCAGACGCCATGATGTCAAATCTGGAAACCCATCCAAGGTCGTCCTGGGTACATGTCCTGGGAACCTGCTAGACATCCTGCAAACTCAATTGACAACTGTAATAAGTATACATTGTTGTTGATAAAAATGTGAATAAGGGTGGGAAATAAAGCTTGGGAAAACAAATTGATGTTTGGGAACATAAAAAAAAGAGCTAAAGAAAATTATTAAAACTTAGCATGGTGTGATGATCATTCCCTTTGGCTTGTCCAATCAGAAATAGGAGTTTCAGAAAGTTGAAACATTTAGGGGTGGTACATGCCATTAGAAAGGTATAATTGATGTCATTTAGTCAGAAAAGCAGGCAGTCGTAGCAAGACAAGAACTCTGAGAGACCAGGATGCTGTCCGAGTGCTGATCGAATATTGAAGAAGCAGACTTAGAATTTCTAAGTCAAATAATTAGGAGAAGTTCGCAGAAAAATCGAGGAGGTAATCTATTAGAAGAAGATCGCAGAAGAATCGAGGAGGAATTTAGTGTCAGAGAGGGGTGTGACGCAGGCGTCGAATCCAGAAGAGGTCATCCATTCTGTCCTGAATCCTGTCCTGAAGTCTTAGTCACCTGATCTATCCCAGGGGACCCATCAATTTCTTGGCCAAGTTTCTAATTTCCACACCATCCTAGGTAAATATATTTCTCTGCAGTATGTCAATGTGCTGCTCTCTCTCTATCCTCTTTTTCCTGAGGTAATGTTGTTGTGATCTTCTTATTTAAATAGATAACTAAATATTGGGTAAACTGATCTTACTTCCTGGGAGAGATGGAGTTTGTACTGTAATTTGTTTGGTTCGTATGTTTTTAACAAGATAAAACATTTAATAAAATAGAAATAAAATAAACCTAGGTCATGTCACCATCAACTAGTTCCCACTAACAGGTCCATTGACCAGAGTAAAGAACTTTTTGATCAGTGAAAAGATGTGTTAATCAAACAGGTAACTGATCTTATTATAGCATTAATAAAACTTGACCCACAGCAGTGATAACCAGCCTATGTGAGTGAGTGTGTGTTTATGGGCCCAGGTAATTTTATATGTTGATAGAGTTCCTGAGGTTGGTAACCCGCAGGATCAGAGAGAGGTGGTGGTGGAGAGAGAGAGAGAGAGATAGAGAGGTGGGAGAAAGAGGGGGTGGGGTAGAGAGAGAGGTGGAAAGAGAGAGAGGTGGGAGAGAGAAAGAGGGAGAGAGGGAGGTGGGGGAGGGAGAGAGAAGAAGGGGTGGGAGGGAGAGAGAGAGGTGGGGAGAGAGAGAGGGGGAGAGAAATAGGTGGTGGAGAGAGAGAGATAGAGGTGGGGGAGAGAGAGAGAGGGGTGTGGGGGTAGACAGAGAAAGGGTGAGAGAGGGAGGGTAGGAAGAGAGAGAGAGAGGGGTGGGGGAGAGGGGGGGTTCCCAGTCTAGCCCTGGTCCAAGCATGCTTTGTAATAAGAACCTCACCATTTCAAAAAGAGGTTGCTGTCCAAATTCGATATATTAACAAGAAGCTTGTGAAACAAACAGTGCTTCTGCTGAGTTGCGGAAGTAAGCGTTACTTGGGTATGCCTCTGCTTCTGTGTGCTATAGTGTTGTGATGCAACGCTGCTTCGGAAATGTTTTCTAAAACCATATCACCCTTCCCTGAAGTACCAAATCATACATTACTCATCAGTGATGCCCATGACACTGCGAGTTACTCACAAACACTTTTATCCTACTTCATGGATCTGTGTGATTCAAAGTAGAGCTGCTGGATCATAGCGGAGTGTCTAAATCAAAACTAAATATTTATACTATATACACCTGCAGTTTAAAGGAATTTTTCCATGGTTTTTATTAACACACCATTTTATTTAGACACACCACCATTATGGTCAATGGATCTGCTAGTGAAAAAATTAGGCTAAGGAAAATACAAGACCAGCTAAATTCTCCATTTACCCAATTTTTATTAAAAGCAAAGTTTAGCATGTCTAACAGTTAATTTGCTTTATTTATTTCTTTGTTCAAAAAATACCCTTAAAAAGTAAAGTTGTATCTCAAACAGTTATATTCATTTATTTCAAAGATTCAGAAATAGACATTAATGAATGAATGAATGAATGAATGAATGAATGAATGAATGAATGAATGAAATTATTTGTAGAGCGCACGATGGCCAAAACGGCTTCCTGGCGCTGAGAGCTCTAAAGAACCGGACAGACAGGGCCAGGAGGATTAGCAAGGGTAGGCCAGGGCAAAGAGAAAAGTTTTCAGCGCTTTACGAAAGTGTGAAAAGATAGGGATCGAACGCATAGAAAGAGGAAGGGAATTCCAGAACCGGGGAGCAAGAACAGAAAAACGGGTTCCACCAGTGCGAGATTTGTGAAAGCGGGGAACAGTGAGGAGGGCAGAGGAAGAAGAACGAAGAGTGCGGGCAGGGGTGTGACGGGAGATCAAAGAATTGATGAAAGCCGGTGCAGAGTGATCAAGGGCCCGATAGACAAGGCACCCTAGTTTGAACAGAGATCTCTGCAAGATGGGCAACCAGTGAAGGGATTTGAGGACGGGAGTGATATGATGGGTTTTGGGCAGGTGAAAAATAAGACGGGCAGCCTGATTCTGGATAGCTTGTAAGCGGCGGGTTTCATAAGCAGGAATGCTAGCGAACAAGCTATTGCCATAATCAAGGCGGGAAGTGATAAGGGCAGAAATAATGATTTTAAGGGAGTCAAGAGAAAAGAAACGAGAGATCTTCCGGATCATTCGGAGGGAGAGAAAACAGGAGGACACCACGGCACTGACCTGACCGTGCATGGACAGGTCCTGTCTGACCTTGATGCCCAAAGTTTTAACAGAGGGAACGGGGGTGGGAGGGGGGCCAAGAATGGGAGGCCAGAAAGCTGGGGACCAGGGGCTGGATGAGCCGCCAATCAAGACAAGCTCGGTCTTATCAGGGTTGAGCTTGAGATGGTTGGCGCTCATCCACCCAGAAATAAAGACCATGGTGGAGTGAAAAAAGGATAGAGAGTGAGAAGAAGAGGAAAGATCAAAGACGAGCTGGAGGTCGTCAGCGTAGTTATACACAGAGACCCCCAGCTCAAGAAGGGAAGAGATAAGAGGGTGAATATAGAGGTTGAAAAGAAGGGGAGAGAGAGAGGAACCTTGGGGGACCCCACAGGGCACCGGGAGGGGAGAAGCAGAAAAGCCAGGAAGATGAACGGCTTGAGTACGACCTGTCAAGAAGGAAGTGATCCAAGAGAGGACAACACCTCGTATGCCCGCTGCGCTGACACGGTCCAAAAGAATGTTATGGTCGACCGTGTCAAACGCAGCGGACAAGTCGAGGAGGATCAAAGCTTGAGGGGAGTTGACGTCAGCCTTGGCCTTAAGCTCGTCAAGGACGGCCAATACCACGGTTTCGGTCGAATGACCCGAGCGGAAACCGGCTTGGTGGACACAAGTGTGACATAATTTTCAGGACACAAGTATTAGCAAAAGACAGATAGTTCCCACAGTTCATTTCCTCCTAGCTCCCTAACTAACATCCTCATCTAAAACTCAATTCTCATTCAAAGAAAATAGAACATTTATTCAAAGTCTTACATCTCAGGAAAAATTAGCATTCCGACAGCATCTTTGGAGGAAATCGAAAAGAGAGTTTTTTTTAAAGAAAAGTCACGTCTTTTTATACCCTATTTCACTAACTTTATCTATCTACAAAAGTAACTATCAGTACAGACTCAAGTCCTGATTGGACAATTTGAGGGTGGATGAGCATCACCTCATCATTCTAATATTCAATTTCTGTAGCATCAGCAGAAATTAAAGAGTTTATTGTTTAAAAAATGTCCAGCCTAGTCACATCTTCAACTGGTTATATGTGGTTCTGAAATTCAGATATTCACATTTTGTTGGCAGTCATCTGGACTTTCAGGGCAAGCAGTCCTTGACCCGCTCTCGCTCAGGCACAAGCAGCTCACATTCAATCTTGGCTCTATCCGCACATGCGCAGTATCTTTCACTGTCACAGTAATCGTAAACCTCCATTTTTAGGTAGGCCTCACAAGCTAGAATGGGAACTATCATAGAAACAAATGCAAATAAATGTTATGTATTGAAATATAGCCCTTCTGTTTACCTCCCCCATACTAAGGTTTTCCCTGCTAGTTGTTACCTAGCAAATAAGCAACACATATGCATGGTATACTCGCCTGTCTCCATGTTTTTGCCACGAAATACATAAACAGAAAGCACATTTATGTCGCTTTTGATTAATTTAAAGCTTTGCATTAATAAACACCATGACAACATTAGTAAATTAGTCAGTTATAGTTTTTCATGCAAGCAGATTAATACTCCCACGTGTATTTGTGTGTGCATTCTACACTACGTTGATTAGTATATCAAACCACACAATTTAATAAAGGTTACAGTTATGAGGAAATGGCTTCACGAGGGGTACACAATTTTGTTTCTTTACCTCGCTCCATCACCATCCATACTACGTACTGCAGGAGAGGAGCATGCACAATCCCCCAGATGTTTGATAGAAGACACCATAGTCAGAGGACTTTCATGAAAAGAAATTGTAACTCGAAGAAGCGTTCCCATTATTGCTTTTATTTTTTAATTTATACTGGATCATAAAATAGGAAATATGAGGGAGTTAACCAGCTTGTGGTACAGTGTATTCGGCATTTGACACGCCAGTGCTTCCTTTCTTGATTTACCTTGTAACTTTTTTTCTAACTGTATCCATGGCAACAGCCTCTTTCAAATTCACAAGCAAGGTGCCTGCATCTAAATATGCACACAGTCGGCATCCTAGCAATAAATATGCATTTACGCTCTGAGCTTAACTCTGTCAGTCCAGTGGTCTATAATTTCAACTTAAACCATCCAGCCCTCCTGGTTCACATGCTGTAGTTTGGTAATTTTAAAGTACAGAGCAGCACGTCACAGAATTATCTACAATATACAGTACCGTAATACTGTAGCAAATACATAAGTTGAGTTTCCCTCCACACATGCTTAATGGCCGTAATAAATGCTATCAATGTGTAGTGGGAAACAACGAGCAATGAATTGTCCTGTATAGCACATATTGCCGTTTGAACAGCTTCCATGATTTTATTTTGGCAGTGATTGGTACCTAGGTAGAGGAACTAAATGACTAGGATGATTTAGTTACGGAGGAGCACAAATGCTGGGAAATGGGCTTTTAGGTGTTAGAAGTGTTGTATCTATTGTATTTCATTATAAATAAATAGTAGATAAATACATTTTTCTTTTTATAACTTTTTCAGATGATTAGGTTGAAGGTTGACATTGAGGGGCCTATTTACGTGTTGTTTTGTGTCACTCTTGCACCATGAAACGTGATGCAAGAGGGACGCAACCGGAAATTTGATTTATGAAGCCGTGCAAGTCCCCTTTGCGTGGCCCTGAGTAGCTCCAAAAATCTAGAACAAAGCAATGCAGCACAAATTGTTCCGTTGCCTTACTCTGCGTGATGGAGACATTCCATTGGTGTGTCATGGGGATTCCGAAGCAACTCCCATGGTTTTTGACGCATTCCCAGACTTACAGAACTTATAAACATTTGAATGCGCCAAAAAAGAGACACCTTACCAGAAGAGGCGTAACGAGGACAATATCTGTTTTTTCCTCGTTACTTCCTCTATATAGAAAGAGGAATATGCCTATCAGGATTCCTTTGGTGCACAAAGGTGCCCCTTCCTGCACAAAAACATTCCTGCATGCAATGCAGGACCCTTGCACCGTGGTGCAAGGGAGCCTGCATTGACGCTAGACTGAAAAAAGGGCACCAGCGCAAGGGAAAATGCAGGAATGGGCTGTATTACTTAGAAAATGGAGTATTTCTGCCCTTTCCCTGTCACGCAGTGCAGCACAGCAAGGCAACTCATAAATAGGCCCCTGAGTGTAGAAGGCCAGGGAAGGGAACCATAGGCTGCTTATAAAAAATAAAGATGTATTTAAAACAGTCTTTCTGATGATCTTTTTTCCTGTTGAGACTGCCATAGATACATCCATTTACTGACAGTGTTCCAGGCATGCCAGAGGGGGCAAAAACATGCCTGCTAAGATGGTGCCCTCGTCACTCCAGTGAGTTTGCTGAACACCAGGGTCCATATTGAGTAACAGGTGCATTGTCCCTGTTTTCGCCTCAGTGCACGTTTAATAAAAGTGCACCGGGCTCAAACACGGACAGTGCGCCTTACTACATGTAATATGCTCCCCCTAGGACAGCCGCAAACTTGCACTCTCCTGAGGGCAGCGCATTAGTTAAATATGAAGCAGCTGTTTGAATCGGCTGCACAGTCTTTCCTTGTGGAGGCGGCACCCGCCTGCACTTTAAAGTGGGTTCAGAGATCCTCCTGCAGGCAGGTGCAGTGAGTGACTGCACCCACCTGCAGGAGAATGTCTGGGGGGTCCACGGTGCCCTCTTTTCATCATTGGAGGGTTCCCACTCAGGGAGTGCACAGTCAGTGTGCCTCTTGACAGCCTAGTTTGATCTGCTGCTACGTCTGTAATATAACACAGAAGCAAAGTGTTACCCTCATTAGCATGGGGTCAAGCCCCAGCTAATGAGGCAGCACCCCCTGAACATGGCAACACCACTGTATGGGCACCATGCTTTTGGTATTACAGAAGAGGGCAAAATGTCTAATGGAATAAAAGGCCAGTCCAGACCTGGCCGCTCTTCATCTACACAAGAAGGGAAATGTATTTGATCGAAAAACCTGGGACATTTTGCCATGAAAATGTAAGGACACAGAGAGGCAGGGGGTGCTCACTTGTGGTCTAATTAAACTCTACAAGACTCATATCCTCAGCATGACAGACAGCGGATAGAAAATTATTTTCAGGGCCTGAAAGTGCACGAGGTAGCGGCCAAGAGTGGTTGGTGTGCGTTTACTGTAGTTCTGGCAGCTGCAGATCTAATGCCACCATAGGGCGGCAGCACCTCCCCTGCAAGCACATCATTGTTATGCAGAGAAACAGAGTCCGCATTGCCTGTAAGTAGATATTTAATGTCAATTCCCACACAACAACTGTGTAAGATACTACTTGGAAAAAAGTACCGAGTGCCCCTCTGAGATCGTTACCACCTGCTCCTCATCACACCATAGGAGAGAATCATCAACCCAATTATTCTAGAAAGGCATTGTGAGGAGAGGAGTTCTCAACAGTCAGTGACATGGAGAACTGGAAGAAAGTGTGTAGGTTGTTGTGCAGACATTCACATCCACAAGAAAATGTTTGACCTTCCAGTCCCAAGAAAATAATTTCAACCACGATGATGACCATCATGACCGACACTGTCCTTTCCACAACAGCAAAGAGTAGGTCATGTTTGACATCACTACTAATGGCACAGAGTTTAATTTCGAAGTAGAACACTGTCCAAAGATCTACAGAACCACACCTTTACTGGACTCGGTTCAGTTGTCACTTGCTACTGCAAACCTGTTGTGTGTATACATTGCTTTAAAACCCTTAAGGACCAAACACCAAACAGTGTGCAAACAACTGTTAGACCACGATGTCAAGTGATGCTAACAGCAATAATACGAGTTAAGCGTTCAACAACACTGCAGGCCACAGGGAATAGGCTTGTCAGGCAAAGCAGACAAGGGTTGCATCAGTGCATAGAGCAGAATGGAGATTTTTACATTCTCAACAGGGAAAAGTTGAACATTTTCTCCAGCATTGGTTGCACAAAGCTGTACACTCAGGGTCTGGAACACTTCTAGGAAAATCTTTTATGTGCAAGCACAGAAAGCAGCAGCACACTCATATATGGTTTAAACACAACCAGTCTCCCACAACTAATACAATGCTAAGCAGCAAGTCCGGCTCCCGTACATATAATGAATCTATAACATTTTGTAGGTGTACTCATAACCAGTTTAGTGGGCAGACCCACTACCAGCATCACAGTGTGTAGTAGAAAAAAAAGCAGCAGGAGCAATCAAAGCAGCAGCATTCCAAGACTGAACACCAATGTGACAGGCTGATGTGAGGGAGGCATTTCACCGTGGTCAAAAGTACCACAGGTATCAATGAGCATAGCTGCTTAATGGCAAAATACCAGAAATGCTTGAAGAAGATCTCTTAACATGCTCTCTTGTCAAGTGACCTGAGTGTAGTTACTCATTAACAGTTGCGGACCACTGCTAGTACATCCCAATTTACACCATTACTGGCCCTAAGGCTGTTATATTATGTTAAGCTAAGTGTACATTTTATTTAGAAACAAATGATAACTTTTATTTATGCAAATAATGCTTAACACATGTTTGGTTTACTTGACAAAACCAGACCGCAATAGGCCACATTATTGAAAGTCCTTGTTTAAATCTTGCATGGAAGTATACAAAAAAGTAATTCTTAAATTAATCTGACCTACTTTCCAGCCCATCGTTATTTTGTACACCATGCTACTTCAGTTTGGACTCAGCCATTAGCAATTCCTTCCTCACCCTGCTCTAATAGGAATAGTCCAGCTCGAACTGCCATGCCAGGTCCTTCTTGAACCGGAAAACAAGCAACCCTGGACCGGCTTCACCTTTATTAGAGCTCATCAGTCAGGTATAGCTTGGTTCCAGTAGCACAGCTTGGTCTGGACTTACCTCTGGGCATACCTGTCCCACTTTGGGAATTGCATTGAAGTATACAAAAAAGTTATGTGAGGAATACTTCAATTAATCTTTGCCACAGATATTTGCTTGAGGCAGCATCCCACTCATCATTATTTTGCACCACGCCACGTCAGTTTGGACCCAGCAATATGCAACTCAGTCTTGAGCCTGCTCCAATAGAAACTGTCAGGCAGTTGTGCATGAGTATAGTTTCTTATTGCTTTTCAGGAAAACAATGAAATTCATCTGTGGTCATGGTCTTTCTCTGTACCTGTAAAAAATATATTTGTTCATGCTAACTTAGCTGAAGGAATATGATTTGAAATATTACAAAGGTATGTGCTGAATCTCCTTTGCTATGTTGCTATGTTACTATTGTACCATTTATCTTATGGCATTTATCATATCGGTAATAAAACCATTTATGTCACTTTTCCACAAGGTAGGGCAGGTTCCCATTATATAGCTTTAACCTGTTCTAAAACCTACCACGTGAATAACTTGAGTGCTATGCATCATGGAATAGGCGAAGAGAGAGCGTAGGTCAACAAATCTTAGATGTTTGATTCATCCATAGGAATTGCTTTTAATGATGCAAAGATTAGAGAATTATCATCTTCAATGCAATGTTAGGCAGCTAACACAGCAGGTGCTTTAGCCAAGCTTGAGAAGATGCTTGTGATTAGATTGGAGGTTATCCAAAACAGAATGGCTTTAGATAAGCTTTTGTCAAGGAAGGAGGTATTTGTTATCTACTAAAGACAAAGGGCCCCATTAGGATGGCGGGCAAATAGCCCCCGCCTGCCATCCTCGCAGCAAAGACCCCCCGCAATATTACAATGGCTGGGGGGTCCATGGCGGACGAAAGACTGTCTGCCGCTTACCCGCCCGGTCAACAAGTCGACCAGGCGGAAAATGGTTCAATATGGTGTCGCTGTCTGTTAGACACTGCCAGCCATATTAGAATGTGTGCTGGGACATGCCTTTCCTTGGCGGCATTGCCGGCACGGAAAGGCATGCTGAGTCTGCCTGCGGGGGCCAGTTGCGGGGCCCCAGGGACTCCGGGGGTGGGGGATGCACATGGGGGGAACCTATAGTACCCCCTGCTGTTCCAAGCACAACATGGCAGGCACCGCGCGGTGCCTGCCATATTCTGCATGGAAGTGCACGACATGCCTTCCTGGCATTGTGGCAGGCGGTGCTGAGTGCACCGCCCGCCGCAATGTCAGGAATGCAGGATGCGCCCGCCAGTGTGCCGGGCTCATCCTAATCTCTGCAACGGGACCCCCGCACCTATGGCGGGTGGTCCCATTCCATGGGAGGATGGCGGGCAGACAAAGTCCGCCCACCATCCTAATGACCCCCACAGTGTTGTCCAGATAATAGTGAGAGTCTTGATATCTATGTTTTATAACCTGACTACCATTGTGAGTGAGATTCACCCTTTAGGAGAACCTGGAATCATGGAAAATGTATGTTAATAAATTAGGTGGATAGTCAAAAATATATTTGTGAAAGTTGTTGTTTCATTAAATATGATAATTATAGTTATAATGAGTGTTTCTTTAATATTTAAGGTTTATGGATCAATTTGTGTTATAAGTAACAACAAGAAGATGAGACATTTGATGAGACATTATTTTTCTAAATGAAATAACATTTCTACAATCCTTCTTATAATAATAATTAAAAAGTAAGATACCACCAAATTGTTACAAAACAGTCGTTAATTTTGATCTTGAAGGATGGAAGAAGTTACTCTTGAAGAGAGAAAGGCAGAGGTCTATGACAATTTAAGAGTGTTACAGAGGACATATACTTTACGAAAAATTAAGACAGATTTTAAATAGTTTGGTGGTGTGATACTTTTCAATTATTAGAAGAAAGATTGTGGAAATGTAATTTTATTTACAAAAATAATGCCTAACATATGTTTGGTTTACTCAACATAATTAGGTAGCACTATGCAACATTATCATCACAGACTAACACAAATCAATTTTACATTGTTCGTTGTGAAGATATTTTACCAATGTCTCTGCCAGGGACACCAGTCCACATGGGTACAGAGGTTGCACATTGCCTCTACTTTATCAATTGTAATCTAAGTATCTTCATCTGGATGGACTTCTTGTAAAAACACTCTTAGAAACTTGGTTTCAGGTTGGCAGAGGTATGCACCTTGTCCAAGCAGGAACCACAATCCTAATCAGAGTAAGTCAGATAGTCACCATAAATTAACCTGTGCTCACCCTCTGGTAGCTTGGCACAGAGCAGTCAGGCTTAATTTGAGAGACAATGTACAAAGTATTTGTGCAACAGTTCAAACAGTAAAACAGTGAAAATACCACAAAATGATGCCACAGAAGTGTAGAAATATTGATTGTAAGTTTAAAAATAAAACAAGACCAAAAAGACCAAAATCCAATAAATCAAAGTCAAGATTTGAATTTTTTAAAATTCAAAGCAAAAATAATACTTAGAAGCATTGAGCGAGGGTTGTCTGGTTGCACTTCACTAGGGCAAAGTCAAGAGTTCAGGTTGAACTCAATGATGCATGTACGGAGTACCAGAGCCATGCAAAAGTACCATGATCCTGGTTGCAACAGCGAGATGTGCGGTGCAGCCAAGCAACGGTATTCCTGCAGTTGAGGTGATGCGTCAATCTTTTCCACGCAACAATGGTGATGCGCTGTATTCGAAGACAAAGCGGCATTTCCAAGATACGTTGGTTCCAAAGTAGATGCGCCTGGTTTCTACCTGCAGTCAATCGAAAGCATCGATCATCTTTCTGCAGTACCAGCGATGTGGTGGTTGAGATGATCTTGTTCCAATGGCGAAACGCTGTTACCAGGTGCAACGCACCACTTCTCTTCCTGCAACAGGGGTGATGTATCAATTCTGCTGGCTCAGCAGAGGATGTGTTGGTTTCACTAGAACAAGCACCTGGATCCACTTCCAATGAACCAGGCACAGAAGGAGGGGGTAATATTCTTTGAAATCCCTTAGTCTTAAAACAGGAGGCAAGCAAGCATGACCTTTGAGATCATTCTGGCTTCAATGAAGGTAGTCCAGTTCATCCTCAACCAGGCAGACGGTTCCTGGCAACAGGGCATCACAGCAGAAAAGCAGTTCTTCCAGAGCAGCAGTTCAACAGAGTGGCAGTCCTGGTAGCAGCACAACAGTCCTTCCTCCTTTCAGAGTTTCTTCACAGGGTCTGTTGTGTCTAATTCGGTGAGGTCAGAAACCCAGTACTAAAAACCAATTGTGTCTTTGAAGTGGAGATGATTTCAAAGAGGGGCTTAGAAGTCCAAAGATTTCCTCCCTTGTAGCTCTGCCTCCAGACTCACTACAAGAGGGTATGCAGCCCTTTGTTTGGGGACAGGACACTATCTATTCAGTTGTAAGTGTCAGCTCCTCCCTCCCATCCTGCTGAGGATCACCCATCAGGATGTGGATTCCACTGAGTCAAACCAAACCTTCCTTTTTGTGTGACTGTCTAGAGGTAATGCACAAAGTCCAGCTTGTCACCCACCCAAGAGGGTGCAGGCGCACAGAGCAAAGAGCAGAGAAATGCCATCTTTCTAAAAAAAGCATTTCTAAAATAGGAATGATACATTTAACCTTGTCAGCAAAGAGGATTTATCATTTCCATTCCAATTACATGGAACATGATAGAGCTACTCCTTCTCAATCAGGAATTACAGCCAATAAGTTTTATAATGAATTCACAATGTTAACCTATGAGAATGGTAGGCCTTACAGTAGTGAAACATGAATGTTGGTGTTTTTCATTACTATGACATGCAAAACTTAACTTTAATTACACAGCACACTTCCCTATGAGCTATCTCGAGCCTACCTTAGGGGTGACTTATATGTATTAAAAGGCGAGTTTCAGGCTTGGCAAAGAGATTTAAATGTCAAACCGACATGGCGGTAAAACTGCACACAAAGGCTCAGCAGTGGCAAGCTGAGGCATGTTTAAAGTGCTACGTGTGTGGGTGGTACAATCAGTGCTACAGGCCTACTAGTAGCATTTAATTTACATGCCCTAGGCACATGTAGTGCGCTTTAGTAGGGACATATAGACAAATTAAATATGCCAATTATGGAAAAGTCAATCAAACCATGTTTTAGGGGAGAAGCACATGCACTTTAGCACTGTCTGGCAGTGGTAAAGTGCTCAGAGCACTATTGCCAACAAAAAGAATACAGCAAAAATGTGGGGAAAACAGGTAAAATGTTTGGGGTAGGCCATACCAGGGCTGTCAGGTCTAACAAACACCCCCACAAAAATTCAGCTTTGTGCATTCAAGTTGATTTCTTGGTCACATTTTTAGGTTAATTCATTGTAAATGTAGAACTAGTGTGTCACATGTGCAAGAGGTTGGACCTGAATAAAGAAGAGCCATATGAACAATGACTAGTGGTTTTTCTAAATTTCTTTACCACATAACCAATTATTGTGGTTCATGTGAAAACTGCAAAGACATTTTTATATGACACTGAACTATCAAAGTAATACTGATAGTGAGCAGGGGATCAAAAACATAATATCGGGACAACAAATATCAAGTCACACAATTTTCGAAAATGTAATATCGATGACAAAAATATCAAGTGCCTAATACATAATTATAAAAGTCACTTATATTGTACACATAAATATCACTAACGAAAACCTCACCTTTTACATTTATCGAAGACAAAAATATCTGAAACACAAATATCGGGACTGTCAAAATGATCGATTTACTACAATAACGACTACAAAATGATCATCAACACAAATAGTAAATACAATTAAAACTCACTAAAAGACAATTATTTACACAAACAGCAATAAATATATTCTTAAAATATCATAACATCTACAATTAAATACAAATATTTTACATTGCTCAAAAATAAAACAGAAACCCTATAAACATAGTACACCTATCAAATATACAATAAACATATTTAATACAAATCGACATAGAATAAACATTTAAAAAAGAGGAACAATATAAATTAATGAATCAAAACAAATAAATCCAATATTAAAGAAATAAAATTATATACATGCTATGTGATCAAGACAGCTTGGCTGTCGAAACGCGTAACCTACACGATTAAATTGTGGTTCACCTTCTGAGCGTAAGTCCTTCTTTGAAGAAGATGCTTGTGTGGAATATGTATATATATATATCAGTCCAGCGTCATTTATCTTGGCCCTCAAATATTTACATTATGCAATATCTCCCCCTCCCCCTCCTCCCTCCCTTCCCTCTGAGGCGCATTTACAGGGGTTTCAAATTTTGTTTTAGTGTGTTCTATGTGGTGGTTCCAGAGTAGTGGGAAACCTCTCCTTAGCAGTTTTCCTTGTTGTTATGTTTCTATCCAGTCTTGCATGCTATCTCATGTTTTGTTCATTCATGTCTCCTCCTGCTGCTTCAGGATGTTGGGTATCTGCATTCCTACTCATCCTTCATGTAGCCCCTAAGATTATTATGGGGTACCGGGTGTTGGTGAATCCCCAAGTGCATCCATCCCTGCAGCATTTTCTGGATGTTTCAAAGTATCCACTAATGCTTCCCAGGCTCTGGCTCTATCTAAAATCCTATCCCTCATTTGGCCTCCCTGAGCAGTACTCTTCCCTTGCAGCCTGCCCAACTCTCTAGTTCTTGTCTCCATGCTGCCAAGCGGGGAACCCTGCATCTTTCCATTTCCCTCTTCGCCAATATGAAGGCTAAGTCCTGGAATTTACTGGTCACTTATTTTGGGATGTTTGAGGGAAACCGCCCCAGCATGCAATTACAGGGTAAGCAAGGCAATGTTTTTTCTGTAACTTCTGCTATTATTTAGATCCCCCCCGCTGAGTAATCGTGTAGCACAGGGCAGGCCCATAACATGTGCAGTAGCTCTATTCCTACATCTCCACATCTGGGCCTCCGTTTTAAGTTGCCAGGTGAGTTTGCATGGGGGTGAAGTCTCCTATCCTAATTGCAAGAGGGCCAGGTTATGTTCAGACAGTGCACCCAGGACGCAACATCAGGGTCATGGGACAAGCTCTGGATGACACCACCTGGGTATACCAGACCTCCAGGGATTTAATTATTAAGTGTGCACATTAGCGCTCAAACGCAACTACTTCGAGTACAAAGGCACCCTGTATCTCCAAACCACCGGTACTTCAATGGGCAGCACTTTTTTCCTGAGCGTGGCAGGCCTCTACGTGCACAATTTTGAATGTAGATACATCCTTTATGCCACCAACCTGTTTGCCTCTTCCATAACCTTATGGAAAAGGTACATAGATGACGCCTTCTTGATATGGAAAGGATCTGAGGTCAATCTGACCAACTTTCTGCAATGTATCAACACTCTGGACCACAAACTGAGGTTCACTCACACTTTTGACCACCAGGAGGTGGTCTTTTAGGACGTGATCATATCCAAAGGTGACGGGGTCTTTCCCAACAAAACCCATTATAAACCCACAGTTAAGAACAATCTTTTGGGATTTACCAGCTTCCACTCTAGGCCACTCCAAGAAAATCTACCATATAGGCAATTTTTTCAACTTAGGCGAAATTTCAACAACATGACTGATTTCTGCCCCCAGGCCACTGATTTAACTTCCAGACTGCAGAGTTGCGGCTACTCCGAGAAAATACTGAACACAATCTACAAAAGGGCCCATCACCAACCCAGGGAGGCACCCCTAGAGGACACCCTCTAGGAAGGGAGTGGAATCCCATTGACTTGCGTCACCACATACAGCACTGCATCTAACACAGTGAAGAGAGTGATAAATAAACATTGGAGCATCCTAACCAGCAACAAAAGGAGATGGGAAAACCCCTATTTTCTTTTTTAAAAGGCCGCAGTCTCAGGGAATCACTTGTGCACACACGACCTAGGGCACAGCAATCGCTGGGACCCCCATCCATTACCACATCTTGGGGTTTACCGAAAATAGTTGCCCATTATCCATGCTCCAGTTGCAGTGTATGCCACATGACGAAGCACACTAAAACACTTGAACATAGAAAAATCTGGTCACAACTCTCCCACACAAATTGCAACTCAACTACCGTTATGTATTTAATCACCTGAGGGGATGACCACACGCAAGGTCAAGCAGCGCGTGTGTGAGCACAGGATTAACATCAGGTGTGGGAGAATCATGACTAAACTCAGTGAACACTAAATCCAAGTCAAACACTCCACAGATGATCTAAAATGGACAGTGATCGAACAGGTGCACGCAGGCCGCAATATCCACCAGGCCCTGTTTGAGAAAGAACCGAGATGGGTCTATCGCCTGGGCACTGACAGGGTTGGGCTCAATGATAACGTCCCTTGGGGCACTGTACTCAATAGATAGCCAGACACTAGGGCCAACCAGCACTTTTGCATGTCCCACCCGTGGTCTACTCCCTGATCCAACCACATTCGGGTGTGATCTATCCCATGCGGTATGTCCACCAACAGTGCCCTTCATAGACTAAGCACTGTATTGCAAATATAACCTGTGACAGGTGGCGTTCGCCAAACTATGTTAGCCCTTTCAAGATCTCAAAAGTACTTAACTGAGGGCCAATCACTTACTCATTTATGAGGCAGCATTTTACATTTTACCTTATTTAAATTTTACCTTTTTAACATTTATGCCCACACTGCCACTCGTATATGTTCCTGATACACAACTTCGTGTAACATGTGGAGTGACCACCATACTCTGATTCCAGTCCCATTTCTATCACGTTCTGTCCTGCCTTTTTCCCCAGCCCTTTTTTAATCACATCTTCATCCTTCCACATGGAAAAACGTTGCCAATAAAGCTTAGTTTTCAATAACTAACACCGAGCCCAATCATCAGTTAGCGCACCAGCTTTCCGCTGACACTCGCGATCACATGCCCATGAAGCCACTATGCTATTGGCTAGGAGTGAGACGCGTGATGATGCCATCGAGCCGACGCCCCAAGCACACTGACGCCCAGAGCACTCGCCCTCGCAGCAACCGGCACTGAACCAGTGCCTCTTCCTACTTAAGGGCAGTTTTATTGTCACCTCAGCATCGAGGGGTTCCGATAATCGAGGTTGACTCCAGGTACCAAGAGGGTGCTTGGCTGTGCTGGCTTGAGTGAACCCAGATCTTCCAATGCCATATACAGATAGGTAACTAGCAGGAAAAGGAGGAACTCCACTTTTTCTGACTGCGTACTTCTCTTGTTACAGAGTGTGCCTATTCAGCCATTGCCCCCTCCCGAGACCCATGGTGTGATTGGTGATCATGCCCCATGTAAGCTTCATGTTCATGGTATTTCCATCCAAGGCACCACCATCGGCCACTTCACACGTAATGGGGTGGTGGTGAAAGTCACAACATTTTCCTGTGTGCCAAACACGCACTTATACCACTCAACGCCCAAGTAGGTGTGCAGGTCTAGTAGCACTACTGTCACAAGGTACCTCCCCACACTGAGTGGTCGTTTTTGTCACAAACCACTCATGCTGAAACCTTGCAATATAAGGACACACCATAAAAAACGTATGCTACTGCACCATTGTTCCGTGCTTACTCCTTTGAGTGCACCAACAGAGAGGAGAACCACCATTCTGAATTTTCTGTTGACAAGCAGACGCATGTGAAATGAAGTGCATAACCGTTTATATATATATATGTATATATATATATATATACACACACAGAAAGGTTACCCTTTTGAGGAAGCCAAACGCAAGTAGGTCAAACGTGACGTTTATTTCAAGGAAGCTGCAGCAAGGTTAAAACCAAAGAATCTTGTCCAAGTTCAAAGCCTGACGCGTTTCGTGCCTGCTCGCACTTATTCATAGGCAAAGTTCAAACGCTGCGCAAAGCATTCCGGTCTTTAATCCCAGTCACCTGCCCCATTGGGCGTCGGCTCGCACTGAGCCTCTTGGTAGCTGTAGTCATTAATATACTCCAGTGAGTTGCTTTGACAAAGCGAAAGTTTCAAAAATGCACAAGCCCCAGTGGGTGGAAAGAGTTCAGTTTGCCCCTCGTTGCACCTTATGACTTCCAAAAACGACCTCTTGCCCTCATGTTGATCGTCATCTGACATCAGACAAGACTGCTGTGATGCAGTGGGGCTTCCATCCACGACCGGGACAGCCGTAATTAGTATACACACACAGAAAGGTTACCCTTTTGAGGAAGCCAAACGCAAGTAGGTCAAACGTGACGTTTATTTCAAGGAAGCTGCAGCAAGGTTAAAACCAAAGAATCTTGTCCAAGTTCAAAGCCTGACGCGTTTCGTGCCTGCTCGCACTTATTCATAGGCAAAGTTCAAACGCTGCGCAAAGCATTCCGGTCTTTAATCCCAGTCACCTGCCCCATTGGGCGTCGGCTCGCACTGAGCCTCTTGGTAGCTGTAGTCATTAATATACTCCAGTGAGTTGCTTTGACAAAGCGAAAGTTTCAAAAATGCACAAGCCCCAGTGGGTGGAAAGAGTTCAGTTTGCCCCTCGTTGCACCTTATGACTTCCAAAAACGACCTCTTGCCCTCATGTTGATCGTCATCTGACATCAGACAAGACTGCTGTGATGCAGTGGGGCTTCCATCCACGACCGGGACAGCCGTAATTAGTATACACACACAGAAAGGTTACCCTTTTGAGGAAGCCAAACGCAAGTAGGTCAAACGTGACGTTTATTTCAAGGAAGCTGCAGCAAGGTTAAAACCAAAGAATCTTGTCCAAGTTCAAAGCCTGACGCGTTTCGTGCCTGCTCGCACTTATTCATAGGCAAAGTTCAAACGCTGCGCAAAGCATTCCGGTCTTTAATCCCAGTCACCTGCCCCATTGGGCGTCGGCTCGCACTGAGCCTCTTGGTAGCTGTAGTCATTAATATACTCCAGTGAGTTGCTTTGACAAAGCGAAAGTTTCAAAAATGCACAAGCCCCAGTGGGTGGAAAGAGTTCAGTTTGCCCCTCGTTGCACCTTATGACTTCCAAAAATGGGGCAGGTGACTGGGATTAAAGACCGGAATGCTTTGCGCAGCGTTTGAACTTTGCCTATGAATAAGTGCGAGCAGGCACGAAACGCGTCAGGCTTTGAACTTGGACAAGATTCTTTGGTTTTAACCTTGCTGCAGCTTCCTTGAAATAAACGTCACGTTTGACCTACTTGCGTTTGGCTTCCTCAAAAGGGTAACCTTTCTGTGTGTGCATATATATATATATATATATATATATATATATATATATATATATATATATATATTACCTACTGGCGGTCGCCAGTAGGTATATATAGTTAGGATTTTTTTGAATAGGGATTTCTGAAAATTCTATGTTGAATAACTTTGGCGTTGATGGACGGAATTGGCTGACATTTTCAGGAAAATAGCACATGTTGTTTCTGAGCATCTACTGAAAGTTTGGGGGGGTTTCGTCAAGCGGGGGCCGAGAAAAAAGGGGGGTCCCAAAACGTGTTTTTAACATTGAGTTTTCCATATGGCGGTTGGACTCACTTTTAGCCCGAACGGCTGAATGGATTTCCACCAAACTTGGCAAAATTGTAGGGACTGGTACCCCGATGTGCCTTTGCTATGTCTCAAGATATATGCTCCAGTGGTTTTTCCGAAAATTAACTTTGAAAAATATATATTGGGCTACATTGGGCTATATATATGTTAGAGCCCAAATGTAGCCCAATGTAGCCCAATGTAACCCAATGTTGCCCAAAGATGGCCACCAGAGACAAAAAAAAAACAAATGTAGCCCAAATATCAGCCAGATGTAGCCCAACTATAGCCCAATGACAGAATGTCCCAGAGTGTCCTAAAGAACAACTAGAGCGCTAAAAGTCTTACTTATGACAAACGTATGGCACACCTGAAGTCATCTTGATTGGAATAAAATGAGGGGGTTCATTTTTGCCATAGAAATTATGATTATTGCTGAAGAAAGAAAAATTAGGGCACATTTTGAGTGACTTCTCAAATCCTCTTATATTTCATTAAAAAAAATTCTGATATGCAGTCTCCCAAGATGGCCACCAGAGACAAAAGAGCCCAAATGTAGCCCAAATATCAGCCAGATGTAGCCCAACTATAGCCCAATGACAGAATGTCCCAGAGTGTTCTAAAGAACAACTAGAACGCTAACAGTCTTACTTATGACAAAAGTATGGCACACCTGAAGTCATCTTGATTGGAATAAAGTGGTAACACTTAATACATTTAATTTGAAAAGGAACAAAATGAGGGGTTTCATTGTGCCATAGAAATGATATATATATATATATATTCACTGAAAAAACCATAGGTTATAGACCATATATAGTTAGGGATTAGCATTTACTAAACCTTATTTTACTCACACAAAACCATTGAAATTCGCATATATAGTTAGTTGCACTAACTATATATCGCGCACCCGCAATCCACTGCTGATGATGTCACATATTACATCATTCATGACATGGTCAGTGACATCACTGATGACATCACTGATGACATTATCCAGTAACTGTATGTTTCTGTAAAGTTAAAATATGTCTTACATATTAAAGAATGAGTGGATGTATAAGTGTCTGGATGAAGCATTTAGTAGGTGCATGACTGACTGTATGAAAGAGTGATTAAATGAGTCTCACTGAGTGCATAGGTTAGTGACTAAACTGTCTTAATGTGTGCATCATTATATCTGTTCTGTAAACTGCTGCATGTGTTGATCAGTAGCTATATGAGTAACTATATGGGTTATTGATTGGTTGCCGAAGTATTTGTATGGGAGAGTGAGTGTGTGTGTGGGTGGCTGGGAGGTGTGTGATTCTGTGCATAGATGTGTCAACAGTTGATTCACTAGATGTATGCATTCAAAACTGCATGTGGAAACAACTGTATGGGTTGTTGACTGTGTGCATGGGTGTATTGGTGAGTGAAGGTATATCTCAGTGCTACATGTCAAAGTAAGTACATATGTAAAACACAGTACATGTGAGAGTTGTCATATATAAATTACTGTGCATGAGAGCCAGTGAATGTGTGAGTGGCTATATGGATCATTGTAAACTTGTATCAGGGATTGTATAAGAGAGTAAATATGTGTTAGTATATGTTTGGATAAGTAAGGTGTGTATAACTGTATAGTTGAGGAAATGGAGGTGTGATTGATTTTCTGCATGAGTGACTAGGTGTGTGAGTAACTCCATGGATGAGTGACAGTCTGTGAGTGTCTGTTTACACTGATTGTATCTAAGGTTATATTAGAATCTGAAGAGGTTCATCGTATTATCACATGAATGATATCATCAGTGATGTGATGAGTAATGTCAAATGAGATATCATCAGTGATGTCATTTGAGATGTCATCAGTGATGTTATCAGTGATGTCACTGACCATGTCATGAATGATGTAATATGTGACATCATCAGCAGTGGATTGCGGGTGCGCGATATATAGTTAGTGCAACTAACTATATATGCGAATTTCAATGGTTTTGTGTGAGTAAAATAAGGTTTAGTAAATGCTAATCCCTAACTATATATGGTCTATAACCTATGGTTTTTTCAGTGAATTTTCAAGGTTTTGTAAATGCTAATTCCTAACTATATATGGTCTATAACCTATGGTTTTTTCAGTGAATTTCAATGGTTTTTTAATAGTAAATATCAAAAGCTGTAAAATGTATTCTTATTCTAATTCAAAAATATATTTTTTATATTTATGTATTATATTTTTTTAATTTAAATATTTATTTAATTATTTTTTTTTGTTTTACTGCCGGTCCGCGAACCAAGCAGCTTCCCGTTAGCTTCAATTTGTTCCGAGACCCGGTCCGCCAACCGGTAAACGTTCCGTTAGCGCAAGTACCGCGTTAGAAAGCAACATCGTGACGTGTCGCGTAATCGCAACGTATCGCGTTACTGCGTAATGCGTCTTATGACGCGCCGCGTTAGCGCACCCGGAAACGCTCCGGAACGCGAACCAAGGCGCGAAACGCAGCGCCCCGGAAACGATCCGAGGCGCGGCGCGGAGCGCGTAACGTAAGCATAACAGGTCATGTGACTAGTTTATAAAACTTTTCATTGGTTCATTTTACTTTTAGTTTCCTAATGATGGAAGGCTTGGTCATATGACTTAAAATTAACACTTTTCATTGGTTTAGAACATTTTTTTTTCCCAAATGATGAAAGTCCCACCTTTTTTCCTCACTCTGACTTTCATTTTTATGAGAGAAAGACCTGTTTCTGCTTGTTCAGTTATGGCATCTGTAGTAGCTGCAGCTGGTGGACCCCCAGCACCACCACCACCTCCAAGGAAGAGAGGTCCATCTCCTCAGGTCATCCTCTAACAAGAGGAGGAAGAAGAGGAAGAAGAGGAAGAGGAGCAAGGGACAAGGAGGTTTTTAAAAGAACAGCCAAGGAGGTCCCATATAAAAGAAAATTTTATTTGGCAATTTTTTTCATTTCCCCCACATCAGAAAAAGGTAAATGCCCGGTACGTTACCTGCCTGATCTGCCACAATGAACTGTCCAGAGGAACTGAAAAAAAATACAGTTATGGTAATTATACCATGCATCGCCATATGGACAGGTGGCACCCGGTAAATTACAGTGCTGCCCAAATACGTGATTTGGTGGATAACCCCCGACCTGCCAGTACATCCACCAATGAAGTGGCAGTGACAGGATCAGAGGCAAGGGAAACGGTCCCAAATCTACAGATGAACTTTGGCCAAATGAAATTAGCCTGTTTAACTTGCGGCAAATTAATTTCCTGTGGAGAGAGGAGTGTAACTCTAATCAATAGAGCTTTTGAACATCATCAATGTACAAAACGTCCCAGAAAATAAATTTTCTTTTTTTTTTGTTGCTCCTGTTGAGCCCTTTCTAATGAATCATTTTTGTTTCCCCCCCCCAAAAAAAACAAAAAAAATATAAAACAACAAAAATAATAAAAAAAAGTTATTTTCAGAACTACCTTCCCTTTATGAAAAATTGCTAGAATGTTTAGCACTCTAGCAACCTCTATTTCTTTTGATTCGCTTCCCGGTTCGCGCGCCGGTACGCGAACCGGAAGCGAACTAAAATTTTTTTTTTTTTTTTAAAAGAAGAGTAAGTAAACAGAGAGTAATGTTAAAAGAAAGACAAATAGAGGGAGTAACACACAGTTACTGTTGAAAGAGGGACTGAGAAAAGGAGTGGAAAGAGTAGTATAAGTAAGTAATAGAAAAAGAAATGAGGGAAGTAGCAAAGGCAGGAAACTGAAGGTTAAAGAAATGAAGCAGTGGAACTAATAAAAGTTAAATTTGATAGAGATGTAACGTAAAGAGTACTAAACACTTACCTTATAATTGTCGTTAATTTAGTCAATTGTAATTTTTATACTTTTAATCTGTGTAAGAAAGAACAAAAAAATTTAAATTAATAGAAGGTAGTAAAAAAGAGTGAGCATGAGACAAGATGAATACATATTATAAATCACAATTCAAAGTACAAAATTAATTATACATATTTAATGGTTTATTTTTGCTGTTCTCAGAATATATCAAATTTCACTGAAAACAGTGAGTTGAAGGTATTCATCATATAACAGCGGGGAAAAAAAACCACAATCAAAATGATTGTGTTTAAAAAACCCTTAAAATATAATCAATCAGAAATAAGAACTCCTCAAAAGTAACTTACTTTCTATGACGTCAAAGGATGTCCTATGAACAGCTTATACTCTGTTGTGCTGTTACTATTTTCTGCCCGCCACTTTCTGAAAGATAAACTCCATCGTTTTAAGAAAAATGAGACATACAAAGCAATTTAAAACAGCACACTAAATTACAGCAACACCTAGAATCATTATAGTCCAGTTACCTACCCTAAATTCTCACTTCAGAAAACAAGTCAAAAGGCAACATTGCTTCATACTCAATTGGTAATGTTTGCTGAAAGACTAGCCTTTTTTATATTTCAAATAAGCTGTGTAATATCCTGATGTTGTCAAAGGACCATCTTAATATATAATAGCTGCAGTTGCAAATGTTCTTCCTGAAATCGATGACTGTGTAGCCAAAACATTTTTAATTAGACTTAACAACTTTTTTTCATCCAGTTTATGTAGTTGAAATTGTAAAATGACATTTCACCCATAAGTTTCCATAAATAATATGGACAGCATTGCAGACTTACATTTCCTCTACTCCTTGTTTTGATCTGCTGCTTGAATTAGCTTATAAACACAAACAGTTTTCGCTCTGTACTACACTTATCCACAAGGCCATATAGAGTAGGAGCCATTAGAACCTCTTGAAATTCCTCAGAACAAATCCCAAGATTCCTTTCCTAAAATGTTGGTTGTAAGAACACCAGGTTAGAATTTTGAACGTGGAAAGGCAATCTTTTTTTGAAAGTTAAAACAGAATCATTGCAGAATGTTTCCAGATTTTAAATAAGCTGTGTAATGTCCTGAAGTAGTTGAAGGACCGTCATGATATATAATTGCTGTAGTTACAAAAGTCCTTCCTGATATTGACAACTGCGAAGCCACAAAATTATTAATTAAAGTTGTCAATTTAGTTCCATCAGGCCTACATCGTTGGAACATTAAAATGACATACTGGCCATAACTTCGAATAATTAACGTGGACAGCATTGCAGACTTACATTGGCTACACTCCATGTTTTGATCAGGTGCCTTTACTAGCTTACTGAAGGATACTGATTTACTGTCAGGCAAAGTTAAATATATAAATCTTTCTGAGTCTACACTAGTAGTACTTGATAGCCTACAGTTCTCGCAATCATGCTGCCATTGATAAGAAAGGCCAAACAGATAATCTACATCTACACCTTCATCTTGCAATACATCAAGCATATACATTAAAAACTCCTGACAATCCTGCTAAATTTGAGAGAATTGTGTTTGACCTGAACATTCGTCTAACAGATAACGAATTTCAGACACACTTTCTACTCTTGTTCTATCAGCGCTACATTTCTCTAACACAGAATTCAACAAACAGCATAAACTTTGTTCCGAATTGATCACAATCTGTTCTTTTAAAGTCTCTAGTGAAAAGAGAACATTAACCACTACATTAGCATAGCAGTTGACACCAGAACTATTTTCAAATTGAAAACCAACAACATCTTCAACAGAATTCATTTTATTTCTGCTTACAATTTTCGGTTCATCGACTTTTGGTCTTTTTGCTACAACCTCCCTACTATTACTGATATTTCTTCGTTTCCGGCCTACCACATGTTTCTCAAACAAAGGATATTGAGGCAAATGTGGCGCATACTCTCTTCTTAACCTATTGTATTCCTTAACACAATCTAGATCCGCACAAATGTTTGTGACATCACAGTCAATCAAGTACAATCCCGATAAAGTTCTGACTCGTGACAATGCTACATAAGCCATACCCTCTTTGAACACAGAACTGCCAATATTCACTAAAGCAGTGTCTACACTTAAACCTTGCGATTTATGAATTGTCACCGCATATGCCAAGCAAACAGGAAACTGCTTACGGTGAACATATAAGTCTTTTACAAGCAAAAACCTAGCTGTGCAACGGCTAATTAGCTGTACTTCCTCAATACCATCAAATTTAATTTTTAAAAATTCAATTCCATCTCTACTTCTGTATTTCTCAAAATCAACAACATTACCCATTGATCCATTTACCAGACCTTTTTCAACATGTAAATTCCTTCTCAAAATGATACGGCAATTTAAGCACACATTCAGAGTCTTTTCAAAACCCACAGTTTTAGATATAGTCTTCTCTAATGAATCCAATTTAGATTTCAAATTCTCAGACAAAATAATTGTTGCTCCCATATGCTCTATTCTGTCAATAGCTTCCAGTTTCACAATCTCTTGGTATTCTAAATTCAACATTTTGTTGTTGAAGATGGAACATTCTGCAAGAGTTGGCATCAAACATATTCCAGATTTCTTCTCAGTAATTTTCTGAAAAATATCCTCTGGCAGAACGTCTTCTTCTGGATACAAATTTGACAGTAATCGTGCATGTAAAGCTTCTTTCCCACGCTCAGTCACTTTCCCGATTCTAACATCTTGTAGAATATTCTTGTAATCTTCGTCCTTCGCCTGACGCATATTTTCACGCAGCTCAGCATAAGTGAAGTTTAACCATATGTTAACGTTGCCAATGCTCCCTAGGCACTTCCTGGTATCTTCATGCGTAAGCAGTTTAAACACTGGTTGTCCTTTCACTGGTGTCAGCTGCAGAAGATCACCGAAAACAATGATGTGTTTGCCACCGAATAACACATCATACTCTGTTTTAAGAACTTCCTGCATTCTCAAATGCACAAAGGCAAGCATGACATTGGAAACCATGCTTACTTCGTCAATGATAAGAAGTTTCATCTTTTTCAGGACTCTAGATACTTCACAACAAGCATCCCCAGATAACTTGTGGTATTGTAATTTGTTATCATGCTCCACTGACAGCATCAGTAGCATACAAAGTAATCCCTTTAATGTTATGTGCTGCCAGTCCAGTTGGAGCGGTGACAACACAAGACAGCGATGACTCAGTCCTTTTCTGCAGATAACATGAAATTGCTTTAATGAGGAAACTTTTTCCAGTTCCTGCTTCTCCACTCACGTACAGTCGGACAGGCTTCAACGACGTACATGAGCACTCTTTCTTCTCATGACTTAATCCATGATCAATTTGGTTGGTAACTTCGTCATATATTTTTCTCTGCTCAACGTTGAGTTGTCTTTCCAAATCTTCTAAGTTAACCGCATCCTTCTGAGCATGTGCCATGGCTCTTTCCACTTCAATCATAGCAGTGGCAGCTTCATTTTCGATACATGGTTCTCCTAGTGGATCCTGACTCAATGAAACAGAACTCTGACTGTCCTGAGAACTGTCTCTAGCAATCTCAGCTACAATTGTTGCTTCCTGCTCGATTTCTGCATTCAACATTTCTAGATATTTTGGAAAAACAGGCCATTCTATGGACTCCTTGGCTGCATTAAAAGAGTCTTCGTAACAGAGGAAATCTCCAAGCAGTTCCTCTTCTGCACGCCAAGGCTTGAAAAGTTGCAAAAGAGCTAAATAGAAAAACTCTTTTCTTTCTGGAGATTCGCAATTCAATTTTCGATGATTTACCAATTTACATTTTCTTTGCTTGACCAGACATCCCTCACTTCCAATTACAGCATACACTCCTTTATCAATATCTTCTTTGCTGTTCCTCTTGAAAATGTAATTTTGTAGAACCACATACAGACAAACATTCTCCAGGTGACTGCTTCTATTTGGATAATATGTATCCAACATGTTTTCCCGTACAGGTTTCAGAACTCGATTACGCGTTGCAGCAAGACCAAGACTCGCCCAAATGATACTCCTAGATTTGGCATATAGACTTGCTGAAGATAACCGGTCAGAACATTCGTAAGCTCCGATTTCTCGATGCGACGACATCTTCAGACTGAAACTGTACAACTTCTTACTGAGGCTCTTTTCATGGGAAATATCCTCCCACATATTCTTTAGTTCTGTCTTTTCTTTTTTGGTGATGTAAGACGTCACATACCGAGCCACAGCCATACAGTTGTCAGCCACAAACTGTATATCCATGTTAGCATTCCACATGGACAAAATCACTGGGTTGTAGTCGTTAATGTACTTGGACTCTTCGTTTCATTTCAAATTGTATGTGTTTTTGGGTGATTTCCTCGTCACATTATGTCGCAGCGAAGACATCAAATTGTTCACTCTTCCTTTAGATATCACCGATCGTGGAAATGCAAAACGACATTTGGTGTAGTACTTGTCCTTGTTTCTGAATTTACGACGACAGTACTTTCCACAACGATGGGTTTGAAACCGTAAAACTTGTTCTCTTAGACTTTTATCTTCGTTTGTCTTTGGAACAGCACATGTAGCATACTGTTCTATGAAACTCATCACTAAGTCATCCGGATCTGTTCCAAATTTGGGTGCATCTTTGATCCATAGTAGCATATGTATATGAGGAGCACCTCTTGCTTGATACTCCTTTCTCCAGAAGAAATCCAACACCTCTCCAAGAGGTGGATTTTTCTTGTTCGTGATGAAAGACATCATAGCTTCAAATCTATGATTGAAGTACATGCATACATTCACTGGATCCAAAGAGCACAGTTCTCCGGGTGTCTTGAATTCGAAATTTTCAATGTTTCCATTTGCCTCTCGTAGAAATTCAAGTAAGTCTTCCCAGCCATACTCAGCACAGCTGAGAGTGAGGAACCATGTGGGAGTTCCTAAGTTCCTCAGCATACATTTTAAATCACCATGACGGCGGTACCAATACTCATTAGTACCACGCTGACAAGCCATGAGATTAATCAGGTGAGAATCCAAAATACTGTCTTGCACATTGACTTTATCCATAAAGTCCCTTGCCGAGATATTTTGCAGTTGTACACCACTTTTCAAGATGTGGTTCACTGCATAAGACAATCCAGAGAGATCACTTTCAAACAGTAGATGAAACAAATAGGGAATGCATTGACGAAACCTAGGATCTTCTGCATACAATTGTAAAGTCCGGTATTCTGAAGCAGGAATTTGAACAGGTCGCTCATCATATCTTCCTCCTTGACCTGTGGGAAATAACTGTGGGAAACATCGAGCTTCCAAACTTTCCTCCCAAACACTAATGGGACTCTCTTTGGCTTGTTTCATTTGAAACAACTCAATAGCATTCCCCATGACTTCCTTGGAATGCAAAGGATGAACACTATAATGTTCATATATTTCTTCATTTTTAGACGCTTCTACTTTCTCAATTTGTCCAGCACACAAATCGCTGTCCTCTTCTTCACTTACTTCCTCTTCTGCAACACATACATTCTTGTAGTACTCATTGTTTTTTATCAAATACAATGTTGCCTTTTTGACTTTCCTAACATCCACTAAATCTTGCCAGATTTTCTTACTCTTTGTCGGAACCCCATTAACTATGATAACCAGAGGTTCCTCTTCCACTTTCTCTACTCCAATTGTATTCATGTTTTTCTTCAAATCTAAAGGCAAATAAACAACTCTTCCCTTTAATCCTCTCTGTAAATCTGATGGAGGCAATTTCCCTGTCTTTGGCTCCATTCGTACAATAGCCTGGAAGGGATGGACACTTTGAATCAAAATAGATTCATAAGTATTTAAATCCTTCAATTCAGAAGGAATGTCAACCAATTCCAGATTATTATAAACCGCTCTAACAGGCATCTGGTTTTGGTTTAATTTGTTAAAACAATAAGTACACATACGTTGGTCCGCTCCCAAATCAAAACAATTTTCTACCATCAAGTATGTGGCAAAATCCTTCCATTCACTATTGTTTTCCATATCACGTTTTGCATATAAATCCACTAACTTAGTCTGATTCTTATAATAAGTCCGTCGACAACACACACAAGTGAAATTAGGCCTCTCACTTGATTTCACCATAAACGTGGAAATTTCCTTGTGAAACTTATGTGTACTGAAAATCTGTACACTCTCTTCCACATTACCTTCTTCTAGTGGGTCAATTTCAACATTGTTCTCTTTACCAGCAAAGTAACAGAACTCAATTTCTTGACAAATATTCTTCACATCTACTTCAGAACCATGCAAAAGAGCACTGCTCAATTGTTTAAGCATAATTGCTGGACTCTTAGCATAATACAACATTCTAACTAATTTTCTCACTTTATTATGATGCACTGCTAGCATCCTGAAATGATGAAAATCACTCTGGCATACTCTCCTGGAAAGACAAGCCAGTGAATGACCATGCAAACCTGTCACTTGTCTCACTCTGCAAGGATCTAATTCTTGCAACAACTTTATTTTTTGTTTTAAACTTTTCTTATTAAATGTCCGTACAAAATCACAAAGCAAATTGATGGAATCCTGTCGCACACTGCAAATAGAACTACACTTCCAGGTGTACACTGGTTCCTTAGGACGTCTCCCTAAAACCTCATCACTTAACACCTCTTCTGCATCTGCAGACACAAGTTTTTCTTTTTCAACCGGACGACCATCTTTTACCTCATATGCTCGACCACTGCTGTCAACTGCATGCACCAAATCATTGTCCTGAAAATAACTCTCCTCATTAAAAAATGCCTCACTATTTGAACTATGCATCCATTCTCCTGAGAAAACTTCACAAAAATTACTTCGATTAACTACTCTCTTCCATCTACTATTTGATTTGAAAACATAAATTGCCTTGTTTAGTTTCCTAATTCTATTAATTACCAAAATAAATAACTTTCGCTTAATTTCGAAAGCCTGATCAATAATTTTCTCTACATTTTTCTTTTTCTTATAAAATGCCACTTTCTGTTGGCCTTTCTTAAATTGTTTTAGCAAATTGACAATTACCCTGTTGCGGAACATTCGCCTACGAATGTCCCTGAATGTATTTTCCCTTCTACTGCCATGCACAGAGTTATCTCCTGCTCTAGCAGAAACTTTTTTGATGGGCCTTTCCTTTCCATTAAATTGGCTCTCTTTTTCAGGACTAAAACTTGTTCTATAGTTATACTTTTGTTTCTACAAATGTCTCTAAGGAATGATTTTGTTCTCTTACCCGGAGCTTTCTTCGTGCGTTGACGAGATTTTAATGTAGAGGACTGCTGCAAGCATTTAGTAATCTGCTGTCTTTGACGTTTCGTAGCCTTTCGGATTCTATCCTTAGACGGCATTGTCTAATTTCTAAATAATCTGCAGTTGAATCTGTGGTAAAATATAATAGAAAATGTTATTAACCACTATTACCAAACAGTAAATCAATAACAGTAAAGATTTGATTCAGCAATGCCATAAAGATGATTCAGTGAAATCTTCTTAATTTTACTGTGATAGTTTTACAGGGCTTTCATGCAAATGACTGCCCACCCTGCAACAAAAAGCCCACATGAAACTTGACGCACATTAAATTGTGTACTTACCTGCAATAATCCATATGCCAGTGTTTAGGTCCCTCCACCCTGCCCCTCCCCCTCCCCGCCTCCCTGCCCCACCGTAACTCCCTCCACGACCCGCGGCTGCTATCTTGCAACATGGTGCATCTTGTAAATCTCTCCTGCATTATAAAAGTGATGCAACAGCAGCACAAAATAGGCGCACAGCCATCATAAATCTGCCCCTAACACTTTAAATGATTGATTCAGGATGATAAGGTGTGGACTATCTAGAAGTTTGTTTGAGGTGAGGCCTACTCAGGGTTGCAGATGAAATTTAGGCTTGTTGAAGAGTACAGAGGTGATAATACATGTACAGGCCTACCAATGAAGTGAATCATGTCCACTGCACTCTTGAACAAAGGCCAGACCTCCTCTATCTCCCTGAACACGCCTAAACCTCATCTGCACAATGTGATTCGTAATGTTAGGAAACACAAGAGATATAATTGAAAAACGTGCAAATATTTTTGCACATTTAACAATCACATCACCTGTATCTCTTCAGCTTAGTTATCTCATTGTGCAGATGTAGTCTACGTCCTATGTAGAAGCACCCCCTATCAATACTTAAATTACCCAAGCACACATGGGAGCGTATTTACAAGGGCCTTGCTCCAGGGGAAATGTCTTAAATTAAAATTGGAAAAATTACATCAAAGGGACTCAAAGGCCTTGTAAAAATGCCCCAAACAACCTATGAAACACTAGCAGTACATATCAAGAAACCTAATTGATTTCAAAAAACGTTTTTAAACCTTTTATGTAAAACAATTATATACCTACATTCATGGGGAACTGACTTAAAATGCCCTAATACACATGAAAACGTTTTTTTAAGGTCCTTGCACCTTTTTTTCCATCACTTTTAACATGGCTATGTAACTCAAACAATCAAAATCAAAATTTGCCAAGCACACATGGGGGCGTATTTACAAGGACCTTGCACCACGGGGAAAGTGACTACAAATGACCAAACACACATGGGGACGTATTTACAAGGCCCTTGAACCAGGGGGAAGTGACTTGAAATGGCCAAGCACACATAGGGGTGTATTTACAAGGCCCTTGCACCACTTATGCATCACTTTTAACATGTACACTGTGGAGCACCATGGGGCAAAAACAACACAGATGCATCATGCATCTGTTCTGCAAAAGTGACGCATTGCAGGAGTCACATCGCAAGTAAATAAATTCTCATAAATTTTAAAAGCATTCCTTTTCCTTAAAAACGATTTTCTGATCATGATTTGAAAACACAGCACAGCTCCTATGTACAACCACACCTTGTCAGTACTAATACTTTACATTATCTGCAATTACAATTGGTAAAAGAATGCAAAATCTTCTTTGAAAACATAATGCAAACACTTGACTCAAAACATCATTTAAATGCACAGCTGGCTTTCTTATTTTCTCAAAAAAGCATACTAGTCTCTATCTAAAATAAAGAAACAATATCTCACCTTAACAAATGCTTTTTGAATTTCAAAACAGTCTCAGAAACACACCAATTTTTCTTTAGCAGAACAAAAGGTATGCACTCCAGAGGCTGGAACCAACAAAGGCACTGAAATTCTGATATTCATCACACATATCTCTCATGTCAGCCAATCAAAACTCTTCCCTCACTTTTTTCAAATCAACACCCTTCCCCCCTCTGCCCTTTCTGCCCTTTTTCCATAGCAACTACCTCCTGCCAGACCTCTCATGTTTACAAGTTCACACAACAATGTTTCAAATGAACTCTGAACTCTCAGTACACCTGCTAATCCACTGCAATCTTTCATAACATCATTTTTTATTAACCATTCAAATTACATCTTTCAAAGAACACATCCATGCACCCTAACTTTCTGTTTTCAGCAATGGAAATCCACCAATCACTGCTAATGAATCATTAGCACTCAAACTCCACAGTTTTTTTCTTTACAAACTCCACTGTTTCAACTGCCATTTCATTCCCACACTTCATCTGACTGCAGCAGAACCTCCTCTCGCCTTGTTTTCTGTCTGGATTCTAGGACATAGCTACATCCACTGGGCTCACAGGTATGCTGATAACAGAAATTTACAGAACCTCAATTTACAAAATGTGGAAATCAAATGGATTGGCCAAAGAGGATTGAAATGTCACCAATTGATACCATTGGTGAAAACCTTTTTACATTTGCCAAACCCTGACCTCATAATAGTGCACTGTGGAGGAAATGATTTGGGCACTTTGACTGGTGTAGGTCTGGAAATGCTCTTAAAGGACACCTTTGAGCAATTGATGGCACTTTTTCCTCAAACTGCCTTGGTATATTCCAAAATATGCCAAAGACAAAAATGGAGGTGGTCCAATCAATTTTGTCCACAAATTGAGAAATCGAGGAAGCATGTAAATAAGTCTGTTTCAGCTTACATGAGAGACCATGGAATGGGCTGCATCTACAACAATAACTTGCGTTACTACATGCAAGATATCTACAGAGGAGATGGCGTGCACTTCTCAGATGAGGGGAACAGAGTTTTCATACAAAATTTAAGACTGTGTATTGGTACCTACTTATAAGTACCTAGAACTTACACAGAACTCAAAAGCTCTTTTCAGAGCTACCTTAACTTTAATTACTCTTTTAAAATTTCGAATGTTCCTTTTTTCACTAATTTTCACTTATGTTCGCTTCCCGGTTCGCTACCCGGTTCGCGTACCGGCAGCTAACCGCGTGAAAAATTCAATTTTTTTTTTCAACATATATGAGCCTCCTCAGCCACCCTCAGAAAACCTAGGGGGTCAGGATACATCTACCGTGCCCCCTTCTACCCATTCTGAACATTATTTACCCTCCATCTTGTATCTCAATTCTACCGAAACACAAAATGGAGGACTCCCGTAACGCTGCAGGTTCGCGTACCGGGACACGCACTGACAAGCACTCGCTCAAAAAAAGTGGGAAAGTAATTTACAGAAAAACCACTGGAGACACTTTCACCAAATATACATTAGCTCATACTACATACCAATCCCTACCATTTTCACAAATTTGGTTGGAATTCCATTTAGCCATTTAGCATGTAGACCTCTCTAAATTCCCTGAGGTAAATTACTTCACAAAACACATCGGAAGTGTTGGAATTGACAACCAATTAAAATGCTACTTTCATTTTCTACTTTTTTAACCTAACATTTGATTGATTATTACCTGAATATATATAAAGAAAGAGAGAAAAACACAGCCATTTTGACTACTACTTCCTGAAGTACATTGCAAGAACATTTTCATTGACAACTTAAACTTGTTTTTGAAAGGTAAGAAGTTGTTTTAAAAATTTGAAATGAGAACTATGTTATGATAATTTGTGAAAACGTTTTCAGATAGTTATATACTGTCCCGCTGTAAGAGTTAGAGATTGAGATAGGCTTCTCTGTTATAATTATGGATTGAGTTAGGCTTCTATGGTATAATTAAGAATTTACTTACTCTTCATCACAGGCACTTTTTAATAGTTCTACTTCCTGCCTGAATCCATACAGTGCCCAAAGATAACTTCACTGTTAAAAACTCACAAGTACCTGCCTGAACTTTAACCCAACAGTAACCTATCTCTACTGATATTTTTATTTTGTATGCAATTTACAGCAAGAAAATGGAAGCACAACAGAAAGAAAATAATATTTACTTTCAAATAAATATTGAAAACAATCCAAATGAAGAAAAGGATGAAAATGACTTTTTGGATGACACAGTAGACGAAGAATTAATTGAATGTGTAGTAGAATATGAATCATGGAATGAAAAGGAGGACATACCGGATGAATTGATGTTACAAATTCTTTTAGATTTTGAAGAATCTGAACAATAAATTTAAATTTTAAAATTAAAAATTGTTTGAGACATTATTCTTTTTTATATGTAAATTATGAAATAGTACCAAAATAGATATAATATAAAGTGAGACTTAAAATATACTGTACAACTTTTTTGTGTTACATAGTAAGTTTGCTCATAGTTACTTCCTTTCTCCAACTATATTATCTCCAATGTGTATTTAACATCTCTTTATCATCTCCTGCCTCCATATTATTTCGGCTTTCCAGACAGACTATGGTATGAATTCCATATACCACAATAACTTCTGAAACAACGTGCAAGATATCTACAAAGGAGACGGCGTTTATTTATTTTTCGACTCTGCATTGGTACCTACATGTTGCTACATAAATAAAAATAAACATAAAAAAAACAACAAAACGAACAATCAATAAACATACAATATTTAAAAATTCTTTCATTCTTGTTTCCTTATAGTACGCTCCCCGGACCCCAACCCACGCAAAATTTTTTTTTTTTTGCCCCGCGGGGTCCTTTTAAAGCCTCCACATCAAACCTAGGGGGTCAGGGAGGATCTACTATGCCCCCTTATGGTCATTTCCCCCTTCGTTTTGGCCTCCTCTTGTCAGGGTCTGACAAAGGTGCCTGCCTAGACGATAGACTACATTTACTAGCATGCTTTGCACATTGGGTTGTCTTCAGAGAGCATAAAGTCCTGTGGCAGCTTGTAACTGGTGCTCGTGATTTGTCCAATAGACTGCTGTTGTTGGCGAACGCCTTGTTCCCCGCGGATCTGCTGGGAAGGCGTGGTTCGTCTTTGCTCTGCGGCTGTGGAGCAAGTTGGAATAGGACGAGTGAAGACTTAGACCTTCTTCATTGTTCTTGCGGTGATTACCCGCGAGGCGCGTGAGACGCCGGATTGCTCCCTCAGCGCTCTTGCGGTATCACAGTGATAGAGGAGTGAGTAAACCTGGAGACGCCGGATTGCCCCCTTCGGTTCACTCACACAAGCAGTAAAGAACCGCGTTATTGACACCGGCTGGTGCCTTGTTTCTTATATGCGTGTGAGACGCAGGATTGCCCCCTCCGCGCCTTCGTGTTGTTCTTGCTGCATCATTGGGGTGTGTATGTGAAGACGCTCGGATTTCCCCCTTCACTACACATCGAGACCGTGTTAATATTGTACAGCGAACAGGAGACGCGGGGATTGCACCCTCCTGTGGTTCGTGTTTTGTTTCTGCTTGGAACATTTACTGTCAAGTAAGAAAAGCCGGTTGGGTGCATTTAAGTTTGGTTTTTTCTATCGTTTTGATCAGGAACATTGGAAATTAACATCCATCGTTTAGGAGCTGGGGGAAGAGACTGATCTTTCCTTAGTCCGTTTGTGCACTCCTTAATACTCCCCTTCTTATGGCACCTGGTGAGTGATTGTGTGTTGTATTAACAGGGGACTTTACACATGAGACATAGGGGGTTACAGGAGGGCCTTGACTGTTGTTTTGTTTTCTTGTCTTTAGCCCAAGAAGGGTTACAAACAAGGGAAGGGTCGTATCCTGAGCATTATCAGGTGAGGGTCCTTACAAGTACTTGAGAGATTAGAATTAGGATATTAGGGAACTGTAGGTTAACGTGTTCCTTTTATCATTTCAGGTCCCTGTCCTGGATGTTCCTGTTTTCTACCTAATTTTTCCCTCGCCTGACTGCCTTGCACTCTGAAGGTTTCAGTTAGAGTGCGGGGACGTCTGGAGGCGGACCCCATTTGAGCATCATTCTGACCCTGAGGATCAGCAGCCGTGACAGAATCACGAGCCCACGTTACTATCTCCTCCTGGTCAGAAGGAAGTTCAAAATATGGCATCCACGGACGATGTGCTTCAGGCCTTGCTGTTAGTACAGCAAGAACTGGCAGCATCCAAGGCAGAGACCACTGCCTTAAAAGAAAGGTTAGATCGTCAACAGGCCAATCCTTTTGATGCGGCCGCAGGAGGCCGCACCATTCAAGTAACGGTACCTCCGCCAATACCTTTAGCCAGTCCAGAGAGATACTCTGGTGAACCTCAGAAAAATCAAGCCTTTCTAACTCAAATCACCCTTCATTTCTCGTGTAGACCGGCATCATTCCCCAATAATATGTCCCGAGTGGCATTCGCCATTTCTTATTTGTCTGGGGATGCAGCGAATTGGGCGGTTCCCTTTGTTAGGAATGATGACCCCATATTGAATGATTGGACAGCGTTCCGCAGAGAGTTCGAACGGGTGTTTGATCGGAGAGCGACAACACTAAGTGCAGACAGGGAATTGTTGGGGCTCCGACAAGGGAAGAAGAATCTAGTGTCCTACATGACTACCTTCAATCGTCTTGTGACTGAGACAGGCTGGCCAGAAGACAAAAGAATGGCTTTGTATTATCAGGGCCTGTCCGATGAGTTAAAAGATATTATAGTACGGATCGACCCCCAACCCACAACATGTATTGATTTAATTAATCTCACACTGCGCCTGGACCATCGATTAGGAGAGCGGGGAGGCGATCGAAGGAAACATGATAGGCCCTCTGACTCGGTGGGACATGTGCTTCCGCCAGTTCCACGGACTGGAGACAGTACTACGGAACCAATGGATGTTGGGGCCATCCGGTCCCCTCTTACTAAGACCGAAAGAGAGTCGTCGTTCGCAGGGGCTGTGTATGTATTGTGGGAAGAAGGGACACTACGTTAAGGAGTGCCCCTCCAAACCCAAAAGGTCAAAAACCTTTTACTCTGCTAAGAAAGTGGCTCTTACCACTGTTGATCCCGAGACCAGTGTTGAGAACACTTCCTTGAGTGACAGGTCGGAGACAAAAGAATGGAGACTGACTTCGTTGGCTTCGGTTGAGGGCAAAGCCCCTGTGACGCATGTTGCCTTATCTTCCCTATTACAGAGCCAGGGCAAAGAACATGTTGTGTGGAGCATCATAGACTCAGGGGCTACTGGGAATTTTGTGCATGAAGGCCTTGTGCGTCGTTTGGGGTTGGGAAGAGTGACTGCGGACAACCCAGAAACAGTGTTGGCAGTGGATGGTACTCCCCTGAAATCCGGTCCTATCATTGAACGTACCGAAGAAGTGGTGTTAGTTTTGGAGAACAGCATTGTCAAACACGTTGAGAGTATTGTTCTGAACATCATTGAGGCTCCACAATATGAGCTAATATTGGGTATTCCATGGCTAGAAAAACACAACCCTTCCATTGATTGGAGGGAAAAAACTGTAAGCTTTCAGTCAGAGGAGTGTCAGAGAGCTTGTATGAGTACGCCATCATCACATACAATAGCCTTGGCTCAGATAAAACACATAGCCACTGCTGTGGAAAAGTTAACTGTCTTACCTATGGCATACCGTGATTACAGTGAGGTGTTCAGTGAAGCCCAGGCTGAAGTACTCCCTCCTCATCGGGAGTACGACTGCAGAATAGATCTGGTTGAAGGTGCTGTTGTTCCATCTTGCAGGGTGTACGCTTTGTCAGAGCCTGAATCCAAACATCTACAAGAATACCTGACACACTTCAGTGCTATCGGTTTCATTAGACCCTCCCGATCACCAGCAGCGTCCCCTTTGTTTTTTACGACGAAGGCCAATGGGGAGTTACGTACCCTCATTGACTATCGCCAGTTAAATAAACAGACTATAAGGAATCGGTACCCTCTTCCACTCATCCCTGTGCTTCTGGACCAGGTGAGGGAGGCAGTGATTTATACACGGTTGGACCTCCGTGGTGCCTATCACCTGGTCAGAATCCGTAGTGGTGATGAGTGGAAGACTGCCTTCAAGACCAGATATGTTCTTTTTGAGTATCTGGTAATGCCGTTCGGGCTTTGTAATGCCCCGGCGGCATTCCAGTACTTTCTTAACATTGTACTGAAGGAATACCTGGACCAGTTTGTCATCGTATACATTGATGACATCCTTGTCTATTCTGACTCACGCAACCAACACACCGATCATGTACTCCTGGTGTTACAGAAGCTGCTGGAACACCGGCTCTACTGTAAACTCAGTAAATGCGAGTTTGATGTAGAGGAGGTGGAATTTTTGGGGGTTATACTCACACCTAGAGGGTTTCACATGGCAGAGAGGAAGGTTGATGCGGTGAGTGCATGGCCAGTGCCAAATAGTGTGAAAGAGGTGCAATGTTTTCTTGGCTTTGCCAATTATTACAGACGTTTCATTTCTCAGTTCTCCTTGTTGGCTTCCCCCATCACTAAACTGTTACGGAAAGGAGTTCCCTGCCTGTGGAATACCGAAGCCATGAGGGCGTTTGAGTTACTGAAGCAGGCGTTTGTCTCTGCCCCAATCTTGAAACATCCACAACTGGACCTACCCTTCATAGTGGAGGCAGATGCCTCTGATGTAGCAGTGGGAGCTGTTCTATCGCAAAGAGACAGAGAGACAGGCCAGTTACATCCAGTTGCCTTCCTGTCCAGGAAACTAAACTCTGCTGAAAGCAATTACTCAATATCGGAAAAAGAACTGTTGGCCATAAAAAGAGCCTTCCAGGAGTGGAGACATTACCTGTGGGGGTCACAACACACTATAACGGTGTACTCCGATCATAGGAATTTGTTGTTTATGAAAACTGCTCGGCATTTATCTCAACGGCAAATGAGGTGGATGCTGTTTTTCGCGGAATACAATTTCATTGTCACCTTTCGGCCTGGATCTGAAAACAAGAAAGCGGATTCTCTTTCCAGACTAGGGGGAGACCTAGTATCTGAAAAGGAACAAATAAAAGCGATCATCGCACCCGAGAAGGTGGTGTGCTTGGTAACAGCTGATCGCTTTATTGAACAAGTACAGAAAGAACGAAACCAGATCCAATGGCAGAATTGGGCAAGCCAGAACCGTCTCCGAAGTCTCCAACATGGTGTACCCTTGCATGGAGGAAATTGTTTCTCCCCTCTCATGACCTACGGCTTCAGGCCTTCAACTGGTGTCATGGGGAGGTACTGGCCGGGCATCCCGGTGTAAGAAAAACCATCCATCTGGTAAAGCGACATTTCTGGTGGGAAACACTGACAAAGGATGTAGAAAAGTGGATAGGACACTGTGATACTTGTGCAAGGGCAAAAGGGGACCGTTCCATGAGTCGTGGGAAGCTCAGACCTTTGCCCACTCCGTCTCGCCCTTGGCATACCATCAGTATGGACTTCATTGTGGGGTTGCCAATGGACCAAGGATACAACGCTATCATGGTAGTGGTGGACAGCCTGACTAAAATGGGACACTTTATTCCATGCAAAAATCTACCTACTGCCAGTCAGACTGCTCAACTACTGTTGACACAAGTGGTCCGGATCCTCGGGATCCCTCGAGTGATCGTCTCGGACAGGGGACCACAGTTCGTGGCAAGGTTCTGGCACATGTGGTGCAAGGCACTGAGGGTGGAAGACGCTCTATCCACCAGCTTCCACCCTCAGACGGATGGACAGATCGAAAGACTAAATCAGACACTTAAACAGTACTTGAGGTGTTATTCGGAAGAAGCTAGCCGCTCCTGGGTCTCTCTTCTCTGGCTGGCTGAGTTGTCTTATAATAACGCATGGCATAGTGCAACCGGGGAAACACCGTTCAAGGCCAATACAGGATTTCATGCCAACACCCTTCCCTTGACCATACCAGAAGAAATCCAGAACCATCCCACTGTGGCCGCCCATGTGAAGGCTTTGTTAGAAACTCATCAACGGATACAAAAAACCCTTGTCCAAGCAAAGACCTCATACAAAAAATGGGCGGATAAGCACCGACAAGAGAGTCCTCTGTATGAGATCGGTGACAGAGTCTGGTTGTCCACAAAGATTCGATTTCGTTATCGTAGTATCTTCCATCCCCGATTCATCGGTCCTTATTCAGTCATCAAAAGGATCAATCCTGTGGCATACAAGTTGAAGTTGCCTATGTCTATGAGGATACATCCTGTGTTCCACAGCAGCCTGTTGAAGCCGGCTGGTTCCATACGAAGCAAGGCCGCACCGCCGGTTCTGAGAGACGGTCAAATGGAGTATGAAGTGCGTCGCATTCTGGACGCAAGGTTCCGCCGTGGGAAGCTGTGGTTCCTCGTCTCCTGGAAGGGATATGGCTCGGAGGATGACTCCTGGGAGCCTAGTCAGGAAGTCCATGCCCCACGGTTGATCCGCTCGTTCTATGTCCGTAATCCGCGGAAGCCTGGTGCTAGGAGGCACAGGGCAGGGGGGGCATACTGTCAGGGTCTGACAAAGGTGCCTGCCTAGACGATAGACTACATTTACTAGCATGCTTTGCACATTGGGTTGTCTTCAGAGAGCATAAAGTCCTGTGGCAGCTTGTAACTGGTGCTCGTGATTTGTCCAATAGACTGCTGTTGTTGGCGAACGCCTTGTTCCCCGCGGATCTGCTGGGAAGGCGTGGTTCGTCTTTGCTCTGCGGCTGTGGAGCAAGTTGGAGTAGGACGAGTGAAGACTGAGACCTTCTTCATTGTTCTTGCGGTGATTACCCGCGAGGCGCGTGAGACGCCGGATTGCTCCCTCAGCGCTCTTGCGGTATCACAGTGATAGAGGAGTGAGTAAACCTGGAGACGCCGGATTGCCCCCTTCGGTTCACTCACACAAGCAGTAAAGAACAGCGTTATTGACACCGGCTGGTGCCTTGTTTCTTATATGCGCGTGAGACGCAGGATTGCCCCCTCCGCGCCTTCGTGTTGTTCTTGCTGCATCATTGGGGTGTGTATGTGAAGACGCTCGGATTTCCCCCTTCACTACACATCGAGACTGTGTTAATATTGTACAGCGAACAGGAGACGCGGGGATTGCACCCTCCTGTGGTTCGTGTTTTGTTTCTGCTTGGAACATTTACTGTCAAGTAAGAAAAGCCGGTTGGCTGCATTTAAGTTTGGTTTTTTCTATCGTTTTGATCAGGAACATTGGAAATTAACATCCATCGGTTAGGAGCTGGGGGAAGAGACTGATCTTTCCTTAGTCCGTTTGTGCACTCCTTAATACTCCCCTTCTTATGGCACCTGGTGAGTGATTGTGTGTTGTATTAACAGGGGACATTACACATGAGACATAGGGGGTTACAGGAGGGCCTTGACTGTTGTTTTGTTTTCTTGTCTTTAGCCCAAGAAGGGATACAAACAAGGGAAGGGTCGTATCCTGAGCATTATCAGGTGAGGGTCCTTACAAGTACTTGAGAGATTAGAATTAGGATATTAGGGAACTGTAGGTTAACGTGTTCCTTTTATCATTTCAGGTCCCTGTCCTGGATGTTCCTGTTTTCTACCTAATTTTTCCCTCGCCTGACTGCCTTGCACTCTGAAGGTTTTAGTTAGAGTGCGGGGACGTCTGGAGGTGGACCCCATTTGAGCATCATTCTGACCCTAAGGATCAGCAGCCGTGACACCTCTTGTCTCTCGATCCTACCGAGAGACAAGATGGCGGCCGCTCCGGACTGTTTAGAATGTTGACAGACACCGGAGAGCCAATCAGCTTCGCTTCGCAAAGTTCCGTTACGCGAAAAGTACGCGAACCGGAGCGCTACCCGGGACGCTGTCACAGATATATCTGTTTTTTAAAACGTTAATTTCTCAAAATCCACTGGAGCACACATATTGAGACCCAGCAAAGGCACATCGGGCTAAAAGTCCCTACAAATTTGCCAAGTTTCGTGCAAATCCATTCAGCCGTTCGAGCTAAAAGTGAGGCCAAACGCCCTATGGAAAAATGAATGGGAAAAACGCGTTTTGGGACCCCCCTTTTTTCTCGGCCCCCCCTTGACGAAACCCCCCCAAATTTTCAGGGTCTGCTCAGAAACAAACTGTGCAATTTTCCTGCAAATCTCAGCCGATTCCGTCCACAAACGCCAAAGTTATTAGACATAGAATTTTCAAAAGTCCCATAGAGAAAAAATCCTAACTATATATACCTACTGGCGACCGCCAGTAGGTAATATATATATATATATATATATACATATATATATATATATATTCACAGAAAAAACCATAGGTTATAGTGGATATATAGTTAGGAATTTGCATTTACAAAACCTTGAAAATTCAATGAAAAAACCATAGGTTATAGGCCATATATAGTTAGGAATTAGCATTTACAAAACCTTATTTTACTCGCATAAAACCATTGAAATTCCATATATAGTTAGCTAACTATAAGCGCTAACTATATATCGCGCACCCGCAATCCACTGCTGATGATGTCACATATTACATCATTCATGACATGGTCAGTGACATCACTGATGACATCACTGATCACAACATCCAGTGATTGTATGTGTCTGTAAAGTTTAAATATGTTTCACATATTGAAGAATGAGTGGATGTATAAGTGTCTGGATGAAGAATTTAGTAGGTGCATGACTGACTGTATGAGTGAGTGATTAAATGTGTCTCACTGAGTACATGGGTTAGTGACTAAACTGTCTTAATTCGTGCATCAGTATGTTTGTTGTTGTGTAAGCTGCTGCATGTGTTGATCAGTAGCTATAAGAGTGGCCATATGGGTTATTGATTGGTTGCCCAAATATTTGAATGGGAGGCTGAGTGTGTGTGTGGGTGGCTGGGAGGTGCGTGACTCTGTGCATAGATGTGTAAGCAGTTGATTCACTAGGAGTATGAGTTCAAGAGTTCATGTGGAAACAGCTATATGGGCGGTTGACTGTGCATGGGTGTGTTGGTGAGTGAATGGATTTCTCATTGCTACATGTGCAAGTAAGTACGTATGTAAAACACAATACATGTGAGAGTTGAGATATATAAATAACTGAACATAAGAGCCAGTGAATGTGTGAGTGGCTGTATCGATCACTGTGAGCTTGTATCAGGGATTATATAAGAGAGTAAATATGTGTTATTATATGTTTGAATAAGTAAGATGTGTATAACTGTATAGTTGAGGAAATGGAGGTGTGATTGATTCTTTGCATGACTGACTAGGTGTGTGAGTAACTCCATGGATGAGTGACAGTCTGTGAGTGTCTGTTTATACTGAGTGTATGTAAGGTTATATTAGAGTCTGAAGAGGTTCATTGTATTATCACATGAGTGATGTGATCAGTGATGACAAATGAGATGTCATCAGTGATGTCATTTGAGTTGTCATCAGTGATGTCATCAGTGATGTCATTTGAGATGTCATCATTGATATCATTTGAGTTGTCATCAGTGATGTCATTTGAGATGTCATCAGTGATGTCATCAGTGATGTCACTGACCATGTCATGAATGATGTAATATGTGACATCATCAGCAGTGGATTGCGGGTGCGCGATATATAGTTAGCGCTTATAGTTAGCTAACTATATATGGAATTTCAATGGTTTTATGCGAGTAAAATAAGGTTTTGTAAATGCTAATTCCTAACTATATATGGCCTATAACCTATGGTTTTTTCATTGAATTTTCAAGGTTTTGTAAATGCAAATTCCTAACTATATATCCACTATAACCTATGTTTTTTCTGTGAATTTCATTGGTTTTTTAATAGCAAATATGAAAAGCTTTAAAATGTCAAGTACGTGATAGATAAAAACATTTTCGTATTTATGCACGCTGATGTGCTTTGAACGCTGCCCCCCCCCTCCCCTCTTTTGCCTTAGTAGTACTCTCTCTTTGCAGATACTGAAGGGTAGTTAACGCAGGCCTTTACCCCCGTTGTAATCCGTCGTGCTTCCTTGTCTCTCCATTTGATTGATTGTTGTCCAAGCATTTACTGTTTTAGAATTGGTTCTCTTTGGATCATTCTCTATTTACAAACAAGCACAAAGTCGCAATACTCTGTTTAGTCTTTGCAGATAGTGAAAAATCGTGTAAAAAAATAAAAGTAATCGAGCAAAATCAGTAGGCCACTAATTGGATCTCTTTTTGACCTCGCTAAAATAGAAATATTAGGAACAACCCTTCTTGAGAAATACGAAAATAGTGAGATGAACTGAGCTCCACACCATGAGGGCTGCAAGACAGCTCGGCTCCATCACCCATCCCGCACAAAATAACGACAAACCCTATGCAAATATTAAAAATATAGACAACACACCAGCAAAGAAACAGGGTAAAACATTTTATTAAAAAACTATTTACATAACGTTGGTTTATAAGATGATGTCAGTAGTGGACCGATGTGTGAATAGATCGAAAACAGCACAAGGCTCCAAGATCCGGATAGCAAGCTCCTGGATGTTGGGTGCCATAGTTTAGAGTTCTGAATTTCAGCCTTTTTCAATGCCTGTGCTTTGTTGAATCAAAATGGCGGCTTGACACAAAGCTGACTCAAGCGTTGTTACTGATGCTATGCAGACCAAAACTGGTTTTCAGTTTGTACATTTTTCTAGATTTTTCAATCCAAGTTTGGTTGACTTTGTAGAACGATGGCTTCAGATTTTCAACATACGGTGTGGTGGTGCTGACTGGGAGGGGGCGCTTCGCTCCTGCCCCCTCCCCAAGTAAGATTTTCATACGTGAAAGTACGTTAATGGTTTTGGTCCCTGAGATGCTTCGATGTCACTACCATTCTCAAATAGCATAAGTTCTGGATGTTGGGTGCCATAGTTAAGAGTTCTGAGCAGTGCTTGTAACACTGTCTGAAGCTTATTTCCACCTACTGCAGCTTCACTATTCTCAAAGTAAGTGAGTGTCGTTTGTGGACCTGACTGCATTAGAAAACAATGTGATATGTTACCTTCCTAAACAGCTTGACGGAGGCCCCTGAGGGGCGGTGTGATGGCCATGGACTCGGAGAAGACGCTTGGCTCCGACACCCTCCCCAAGTCTTATAGCACTGGTGTAGCCTGAGATCGCCCCCGACATAGGCGGCCGGCTCCCGGGGTCCGGCGGAACTTTTTGCCTTTTGATGACTCTTCAATTCTGGACCTTGTCCCACAATCCGTTTGACCTGAAGACAAGCTGTAGTGGGGCGCCCCTTTATCGTTTTAGTTGCCATTCCGCCCGCTTTTGCTACACTGTGCCTCTTCCGCCATTCAGCTGTTTTCCGCCCGCTCTTGCGACTACAGCGTCTCGCTCACCATGTAGTTGAGATGCGCCCGCTCTTGCGGTGCAGCGATAGGCGGCTGCCACAGGACTCTCAAAATGGCGGCCGGCTCTTCGGTTTTGGGCCTGGTCCACTAAAATGGCCCTGGGACACCTTGGAACTCGGACGCTTGTCTGCTAGGGCTTGGGTCCCATTCTCGAAAAGCGTCCCCTCAGCCGTGAAGATTCTACAAAAGTCTTGGGGGCCTCCGACTCCCGCAGGCTTCTGGTGGGGAGCGGCTGCCATGATTGCTCGTGGAATGGCCACGACGGAGCTACGAGATGGTAGTGGTCTCATGCTGACGCCAGCTTTAGTCTGAAACATCCAGAAACACTGTAGACTACCAATTCGATCAGTTCCGGTAGCGCCCCAACATGACCCGGAAGAGAAGAACTTGCCCTCCCCTCTTTGACTGATGGTTCTTGTTGCCTGTCCCCTCTGTTGTCATTTAACAGAACTTTTTGGACTGCTGAAAGGGGTTGTGTTCTGAACGCTGGTTGGTGGAGACATTTAGACTATATTCTTGACCTACGTTGTCGCGTAATGCGTTTTATGACACGCCGCGTTAGCGCACCCGGAAGTGATCCGAGGCGCGGCGCGCAGCGCGTAACGTAAGCATAACAGGTCATGTGACTTGTTAATAAAACTTTTCATTGGTTCATTTTACTTTTGTTAATTTAATGATGAAAAGCTTGGTCATATGACCTAAAAATTACGCTTTTTATTATTTTCGAACAATATTTTTTTTTCAAACATATGTTATAATATTCCAGGCTAATGTACTTTCCCGGAAAATTTACAACTGTCTTGCAAGTAAAATATATTCCTTTTTCGAGAAAAAGGGCGTTTCTTCCTTCCATGACGGAGCCGTTGAGTAAAAGAGATTCGGCCTGCTGTCTTAGTCGCCGATACGCCTGATTATCAGATTCTTATCGATCACTTTATGTTGCAGACATGAAAAACACAACTGCCCTTGACCATTTATCTTTACTGCGTTCCTACATATTATACCTTTTATCCGTCATGTAATTGGACTGCTTTATTTCACTTGCCTTTTACTGATTCGAAAACAGTCACTAAAAGTAAAAACTTTACAAATGAAAATACTACTACCGTGTTTTGTTTTAAAAACCTTTATTGTGAAAATGTCAGTATACAAATACGGGCCTATAACCACGTGGGCCGGCCACGGAGCAAACTGAAATCGTATATGATGAGGAGACATTTACACTGTAGAAGAACGTAACGAGCGGGCCATTAGGTGACAAGAACAAAGGTGTCTAACAGTTGCGGAATCGGTGGACGTACATTTTGTAATTAAAATACGACAGGGCCACTTACAATAACATTTTCTAGATATACATTTGCGGGCAAAGAGTTACGAGTCCCATTTATACCGGCGCCATTTTGGGCGAGGCCGGGCAGGTCCAAGATATAGTCAAAATGTCTCCACCAACCATCGGCCAGACCAGAACCCCTTTCGGCCCTTTATGCTACAAGATGGTGTCTTCCATTCAGAAAATATTGGTGGCAGCATTTTGAAAGGAAACAGAAACAGCCGTTCTCCTAGTGAGTTTCACATTGTTACATTTAGGAAGAATGTTGAAGAGTAGTATGTGGAAAATCTGAAGCCATTTTTCTACAAACTCTCAATCAGACTTGGATGGAAAAAAAAACCTGAAGAATGTACAAACTGAAAACCAATTTTTGTCTGTATAGCACCAACAGTAACGCTTGAGTCAGCTTTGTGTCAAGCCGCCATTTTCATTCAATCAATAGCGTCCCCCTGCACACATTCAGGGACCTGGTCGTGTCTTCAGATGAAACGCATTGTAGGAAAAGAAGCAGAAAGGAAAAGGAAAAAAGTTCCGCCGGACCTAGTGAAGCTGCAGCAGGTGCAAATAAGCTTCAGACAGTCTTACAAGCACTGCTCAGAACTCTCAACTGAGGCACTCAACATCCAGGACTTGCCATTCGGATCTTGGCGCCTTGTATTTTTGTTTTGTTTTTGATGGAGGGGAAACAACAAAAAACAGACATTGAAAAAGGCTCAACAGTGCAGGGCGCCTTGTGCTGGTTCCGACCTATTCACACATCGGTCCGCTACTGACATCACCTCATAAACCAACGGGGCACCCCACGCCGACTTTCGGCGCAGCATTGTAGGATGGCCACACCAGTGCGGCAATTTGCTGGACACCACCTCGGTGCCATCCAGATCTCGGCGCGTTCATTCAATCAATAGCGTCCCCCTGCACACATTCAGGGACCTGGTTGTGTCTTCAGATGAAACGCATTGTAGGAAAAGAAGCAGAAAGGAAAAGGCAAAAAGTTCCGCCGGACCTAGTGAAGCTGCAGCAGGTGCAAATAAGCTTCAGACAGTCCTACAAGCACTGCTCAGAAATCTCAACTGAGGCACTCAACATCCAGGACTTGCCATTCGGATCTTGGCGCCTTGTGCTGGTTCCGACCTATTCACACATCAGTCCACTACTGACATCACCTCATAAGCCAACGGGGCACCCCACGCCGACTTTCGGCGCAGCATTGTAGGATGGCCACACCAGTGCAGCCACTTGCTGGACACCACCTCGGTGCCATCCGGATCTCAGCGCGTTCGAGTCACTGTGCCGGAAGAGTGACCGGAACTCAGCTGAACACGCCGTCTTTCGGCGCAGCATTGTAGGATGGCCACACCAGTACGGCAATTTGCTGGACACCACCTCGGCGCCATCCGGATCTCGGCGCGTTCGAGTCACTGTACCGCAACAGTGACCGCAATTCAGCTGGACACGCCGTCTTTCGGCGCAGCATTGTAGGATGGCCACACCAGTGCGGCAATTTGCTGGACACCACCTCGGTGCCATCCGGATCTCGGCGCGTTGTGCTGCCTTCGGCCTATTCGCACATCGGTCCGCTACTGACGCCGCCTCACGTGCCAACGGATTTTCTACGCTTTTTGTAGCCCTATGTCGCATAACAGGTCATGTGACTTGTTTATAAAACTTTTCATTGGTTCATTTTACTTTTGGTTTCCTAAAGATGGAAGGCTTGGTCATATGACCTAAAAATAACACTTTTCATTGGTTTAGAACATTTTTTTTTCCCAAACGATGAAAGCCCCACCTTGTTTCTGGATCATTCAGACTGAAGCTGGCGTCAGCATGAGAGCACCACCATCTCGTGGCTCCGTCGTGGTCATTCCGCGAGCAATCATGGCAGCCGCTCCCCACCGGAAGCCTGCGGGAGTCGGGGGCCCCCAAGACTTTTGTAGAATCTTCACGGCTGAGGGGACGCTTTTCGAGAATGGAGCCCAAGCCCTAGCAGGCAAGCGTCCGAGTTCCAAAGTGTCCCAGGGCCATTTCAGTGGACCAGGCCCAAAACCGAGGAGCCGTCCGCCATTTTAAGAGCCATGTGGCAGCCGCCTATCGCTGCACTGCAAGAGTGGGAGCAACTCAACAACATGGTGAGCGAGACGCTGTGGCCGCAAGAGCGAGCGCAACTCAGCTAGATGGCCGCCACCTGGGGAGGCCCGTTCACGCCGGCTCCCCCACGCCCCCCCCCCCGGGCCGCCGCACGCCAATTTTCGGAGCAGCATTGTAGGATACCAAAACCAGTGCGGCAGTTTACTGGACATCACCTGGGTGCCTGTCGTACATGTTGTGTCAGCCATGTGACACTGGACACAGACCGCTACTGACGAGGCCTCCCCCCGCACCACCCGGGACGCCCCACGCTGTTTTTCTGTGCTGCATTGTAGGATCCCTAAACCAGTGCGGCACCCAGGCGACATCACCTGGGTGCCGTCCAGAACTCTGCACGTTGTGCTGCCTTGGGACTATTCGCACAACAGACCGCTACTGACGAGGCCTCCCCCCGCCCCACCCAGGACGCCCCACGCCAATTTTCGGAGCAGCATTGTAGGATCCCTAAACCAGTGCGGCACCCAGGCGACATCACCTGGGTGCCGTCCAGAACTCTGCACGTTGTGCTGCCTTGGGACTATTCGCACAAAAGACAGCTTCTAACCATTGTTGCTTTTTGTGTTGAGAAATGTTTAAATGTTTTTAGTTTTTGTTCCGTTTGTTAAAGTTAGTAGTTAATAAAGTTTTATAACCTTACTTTGTTGGAGTGTTATCTATTTTTTTAAAAACGGGTGAATGGGGCCTTGAATCGGGTTATTGTCATGTGTGGGCTTTGGAAGTGTGCTGCTGCAGGATCGGACATTTCAAACTCAAATGCACGTTCTTTTTCTTACCTTTCCGAAGCATGGAGCGCAATAGCAGGCAGAGAAAGGGTGATGCACGTGTTGAACACTACCTGACCTGGCAAGTTGCTGGCAGTGCCCCCCCGCCCGCTCCTGAAAGAGGGCACACACACACCGCCGCCCCGAGTACTTCACAAATCTTTAAAAGACCATGCGCTTGTTCATGAGGCTTAAATGGTTTATCACCTCTTCTAGAACCCCTGCATCGACCCTCTGACGTTTCATGGAAAAATTACCATGTAACACAATACCAAGCCCTGTCAGCTGAAACCCCCAAGGAATCGTGGGGCATATTATCAAGGGGGTTTATCTCCGCTTTTTTGGCTTTAAAAACCATGAAAGCGGAGATAAAATTATTTCCCTATTATCAAGCTGTCGCTAACACCAGTTAGTGACAGCTAAAAGGAGATAGCGACCATCTTGGGCCCCGCTTTGCATGTCAGTGATACTTATCACTAATGACATGCAAAGTGGCGTGCCAAGATGTTAGCGACTGGAAACAGTCCCTAACATCGCTACCTTCTATTACCAACTTTTGGAGATATTCGCGCTAAGCGCGAATATCTCCAAAATCTAACACCTGCCCTGAGCAGTTCTTAGCCATGTTATCCAATGGGAGGTGGATAACATGGCTAAGAGCATTAGGTCGATAATACATGAATATCGCTGACTTTTCTGCGATAATAGCAAGGTTTATCTGCGATAAAAATCGCCGATGTGCGGCGATAATTTTTGTCTCTAAACAAGTTAGAGACAAAAATTATCGCTAGTTGTTCGTAATATGCCCCCGGGTTTTTGCTTGCAGAAATCGGGAGGCGGGAGACTAGCACTGAAATCAGTACTCACACGCCTGAATCAGGAGGATTGGCATGTCTGAATTCTCTACAGCTGGGGCCATAAACTACATCCGCAGGGTTAGGTGATAGCCTGGAACCAGCCTGGCATCTAAAATGGCTGCCGTGCACGACAAAATTGTGGCATTCGAAAAAAGGCAAGATGGCGCAGCCGCTGGAAGAGATATATCAACATATATCAGCCTCCTCAGCCACCCTCAGGAAACATAGGGGATTAGGATATGTCTCCCGCACCCCCTTATACCTAGTACTTTAATTAACGAAGCACAAAATGGCGAATTCCCGTTTCGCTACCAGTTTGCGGCCCAGTTCGCGGCCCGTGAAGCGCTTCTACCGTGAAAAATCATTTTTTTTTTATTTTCCCTACGGGACCCTTTAATAACCCCAACAACATTCCTAGGGGGTCAAGAGGGGGATACCTTGCCCCCTTTCATTAAATTCCCCCTTAGTTTTTCACCTTTTCTTCTCTCTCGATCCTACCGAGAGACAAGATGGCGGCCGCTCCGGACTGTCACGCAGCAAAAAAAAAAAAAAAGCTCACGCACAGCCGCTGGAAGAGATGTATCAACATATATCAGCCTCCTCACCCACCCTCAGGAAACATAGGGGATTAGGATACGTCTCCCGCACCCACTTATAACTAGTAATTTAATTTACGAAGCACAAAATGGCGAATTCCCGTTTCGCTACCAGTTCGCGGCCGCGCTTCTACCGTGAAAAATCATTTTTTTTTTATTTTCCCCACGGGACCCTTTAATAACCCCAACAACATTCCTAGGGGGTCAAGAGGGGGATACCTTGCCCCCTTTCATTAAATTCCCCCTTCGTTTTCCACCTCTTCTTCTCTCTCGATCCTACCGAGAGACAAGATGGCGTCCGCTCCGGACTGTTTAGAATGTTGACAGACACCGGAGAGCCAATCAGCTTTCTGCGCGCAAAGTTCCGATAAGCAAAAAGTAAGCGGACCGGATCGCTGCCCAGAGCGCTGTTACAGATATATATCTTGGTTTGAACGTTAATTTCTCAAAAACTACTGGAGCACATATATTGAGACCTAGCAAAGGCACATCGGGCTAACAGTCCCTACAATTTTGCCAAGTTTCGTGCAAATCCATTCAGCCGTTCGAGCTAAAAGTGAGTCCAACCGCCCTATGGAAAACTCAATGCAAAAAACGCGTTTTGGGACCCCCCTTTTTTCTCAGCCCCCCCTTGACGAAACCCCACCAAATTTTCAGGGGCTGCTCAGAAACAAAATGTGCCATTTTCCTGAAAATTTCAGCCGATTCCGTCCACAAACGCCAAAGTTATTAGACATAGAATTTTCAAAAGTCCCATAGGGAAAAAATTCTAACTATATATACCTACTGGCGATAGCCAGTAGGTAATATATATATATATATATATATATATATATATATATATATATATATATATATATATATATATATATATATATACATATATATAAATATTACCTACTAGCGGTCGCCAGTAGGTATATATAGTTAGGATTTTTTTGAATAGGGATTTCTGAAAATTCTATGTTGAATAACTTTGGCGTTGATGGACGGAATTGGCTGAAATTTTCAGGAAAATGGCACATTTTGTTTCTGAGTGTCCCCTGAACGTTTGGGGGGCTTTCGTCAAGCGGGGACCGAGAAAAAAGGGGGGTCCCAAAACGTGTTTTTAACATTGAGTTTTCCATAGGGCGGTTGGACTCACTTTTAGCTCGAACGGCTGAATGGATTTCTATGAAACTTGGCAAAATTGTAGAGACTGTTTGCCCGATGTGCCTTTGCTAGGTCTCAAGATATGTGCTCCAGTGGATTTTCAGAAATTAACGTTCAAAAAAATATATATATCTGTGACAGCGTCCCGGTTAGCGCCCCGGTTCGCGTACCAGACGCGTAACGGAACTTTGCAAGGAGAAGCGGATTGGCTCTCCGGTGACTGTCAACATTCTAAACAGTCCGGAGCGGCCGCCATCTTGTCTCTCGGTAGGAACGAGAGACAAGAGGTGGAAATAAACGAAGTGGGAAATGAATGAAAGGGGGCAAGGTAGACCCCTCCTGACCCCCTAGGATTGATGTGGGGGCTATTAAAGGGCCCCGCGGGGCAAAAAAATTAAAAAATATATTTTTTTGATTTTTCGCGGTGGAAGCGCTACCTGGTACGCGAACCGGGTAGCTCACCGGTAGCGTAACGGGAGTCCGCCATCTTGTGTTTCGGACGAATTTAGTCACAAGACGGAGGATAAACAATGTTGGGAATGGGTATAAGGGGGCACGGGAGACATATCCTTACCCCCTAGGTTTTCTGAGGGTGGCTGAGGAGGCCCATATATGTAAAAAAAACAGCCTTTTTTTTCAAATTTTTGCACGGTTAGCGCCCGGTCCGCGCACCGGGTAGCGTTCCGGAAAGCGTAACAAGGGGAAAACCAAGGGAACCAGTAAAATAATATTGGTGGGTTATCCTGGAGGTGACGCACCTCAGCAACGCTATAATTGATTGGATGCCACCTCTGCATGTGGCGGTGCATAGTATAGTTTCCAAAACTATACTTTTTGTCTGTGCCTCGGGACAGAACTGCATCGCAATGAGGCATGTCACCAGCTGGGCATTGACCTTTTTTTGCCCTCGAGGGTAAGAAAAAAATTACTATATAAAATGGTCTAAGTGGTGGGATTGCCGGGGCTCTTCACGCAAGAACTGCCTCGGCTATACCTCCTCTTCCTCTTCTTCTTCCTCTTCCTCTGGGTTTGGAAGGAAGTTTGCAGGTGGTCCTTCCTTCCTAGGTGGTTGTGGTGGTGGTGGGGGTCCACCAGCTGCAGCTAGTACAGATGCCATGACTGAACAAGCAGAAACAGGTCTTCCTCTCACAAAGATATAAGTCAGAGTCAGGAAAAAAGGTGGGGGCTTTCATCATTTGGGAAAAAAAAATGTTCTAAACCAATGAAAAGTGTTATTTTCAGGTCACAAGACCTGTTACGCTTACGTTACGCGTCCCACTCCGCGCCCGGAGCGCTTCCGGGGTGCTGCGCTTCCCACCTCGGGTCGCGCTCCGGAGCACTTCCGAGTGCGCTAACGCGGCGCGTCATAAGACGCATTACGCGGCAACGCGATACGTCGCGCTTACGTGACGCGTCACGATGTTGTTTTCGAATGCAGCAGTTGCGCTAATGGAACGTTTCCCGGTGCGCGGATTGGGTCGCGGCACCAAATTGAGCTAACGGGTTAGCTACCCGGTGCGCGGACCGGTAGGGAAAAAAGAAAAAAAAATTATATACATAAAAAAATTATATTAAATACATAAAAAATATATTTTTCCTTTAAAAGAAGAATACATTTTACAGCTTTTGATATTTGCAATTAAAAAACCATTGAAATTCACTGAAAAAACCATAGGTTATAGACCATATATAGTTAGGAATTAGCATTTACAAAACCTTAAAAATTCACTGAAAAAACATAGGTTATAGACCATATATAGATAGGAATTAGCATTTACAAAACCTTATTTTACTCACACAAAACCATTGAAATTCGCATATATAGTTAGTTGCACTAACTATATATCGCGCACCCGCAATCCACTGCTGATGATGTCACATATTACATCATTCATGACATGGTCAGTGACATCACTGATGACATCACTGATGACATCTCAAATGACATCACTGATGACATCACTGATGACATCTCAAATGACATCACTGATGCCATCACTGATGACATCTCAAATGACATCACTGATGACATCACTGATGACATCTCATTTGACATTACTGATCACATCACTGATGATATCATTCATGTGATAATACGATGAACCTATTCAGACTCTAATATAACCTTAGATACATTCAGTGTAAACAGACACTCACAGACTGTCACTCATCCATGGAGTTACTCACACACCTAGTCAGTCATGCAAAGAATCAATCACACCTTCATTTCCACAACTATACAGTTATACACACCTTACTTATTCAAACATATACTTACACATATTTACTCTCTTATACAATCCCTGATACAAGTTAACAATGATCCATACAGCCACTCACATATTCACTGGCTCTTATGCACAGTTATTTATATATGTCAACTCTCACATGTACTGTGTTTTACATATGTACTTACTTTGACATGTAGCACTGAGATATCCATTCACTCACCAACACTCATGCACACAGTCAACCGCCCATACAGCTGTTTCCACATGCACTTTTGAACCCATACATCTAGTGAATCAACTGCTCACACATCTACGCACAGAGTCATACACCTCCCAGCCACCCACACACACACTCAGTCTCCCATACAAATACTTGGGCAACCAATCAATAACCCATATAGTTACTCATATAACTACTGATCAACACATGCAGCAGTTTGCAGAACAACAGACATAATGATGCACAAATTAAGACAGTTTAGTCACTAACTCATGCACTCAGTGAGACACATTTAATCACTCACTCATACAGTCAGTCATGCACCTACTAAATCCTTCATCCAGACACTTATACATCCACTCATTCTTCAATATGTAAGACATATTTTAACTTTACAGAAACATACAGTCACTGGATGTTGTCATCAGTGTTGTCATCAGTGATGTCATTTGAGATGTCATCAGTGATGTCATCAGTGATGTCACTGACCATGTCATGAATGATGAAATATGTGACATCATCAGCAGTGGATTGCGGGTGCGCGATATATAGTTAGTGCAACTAACTATATATGCAAATTTCAATGGTTTTGTGTGAGTAAAATAAGGTTTTGTAAATGCTAATTCCTAACTATATATGGTCTATAACCTATGGTTTTTTCAGTGAATATATACATACATATATACATACATATATATATATATATATATATATATATATATATATATATATATATATATATATATATATATATATATATATATATATATATATATTACCTAGTTATAGTTAGGACCTAGTTTCCATAGGAAATCCGCACCATTCTATTGAGAATAACTTTGGCGCCGGTTTCTCAAAGAAGATGGCCCGCTTGGCTCCGCTCCTTCCCTGAAAGTCTCGGGAAGATTCGTCAAGTGGGGGCCGAGAAAAAAGAGGGGTCCCAAAACTTGTTTTCCCCATGTTAATTTCCATAGGACGATTAGACACGGCTACGGCCCGAACCGCTGAACGGAATTACACCAAATTTGGGAAAATGGTAGGGTCTGGTACGCAGATCACACTTTTGGTTAAATTGTGTAAATTCCTCCAGTAGTTCCTAAGAAAATCAAAAGGAAAAAAATATATATATGGGCGGAGCCTAACCACACATCTCATCGTGAGATCTGATTGGCTGGCAGCACTTCATCCAAGAAGTGTTGGCAGCCATCTTGGGACCAATATACATGATAGCACCTCATTAAAAAGCATTACAGTTAATAGAAGGTTTTAGGACTTTAGTTACATTATAAATCATTTGTTGATGGTACCGTACTCATTTTAGGAATTGTGGTGTGTTCTCAGGTGATTTTACCATGTGGAAAAGCCTTCTGCTGGGATATCATGAATCATGTTTGAAAGAAAACTATTATCTCATGCTTTTCCCACAGTGGTTTAGAAGGGGATCTATAAGCTAAACTGAAAGCATATTTTCTGTAAATTCATATTATCTTTCTCAGTCATGTGAGAATGAAGTCTGACATTCTCAGTAAAACATGTACATCCAACAAGGACAGAGACTGTCAGTTGATTCCTTTGTGTTCTACTGCAGCTTCCCAGAGTGTTCTAAAGAACAACTGGAGCGCTAACAGTCCTACTTATTACAAAGGTATGTCACACCTGAAACTATCTTGATTGGAATAAAGTGGTAACTCTTAAAACATTTAATTTAAAAAGGAACAAAATGAGGGGGTATATTTTGCCATAGAAAGTATGATTAGTGCTGCAGAAAGAAAAATTAGGGCACATTTTGAGTGACTTCTCAAATCCTCTTCCATTTCATTAAAAAATTCTGACATGCATTCTCCCAAGATGGCCACCAGAGACAAAAGAGCCCAAATGTAGCCAAATATCACCAAGATGTAGCCCAAGTATAGCCCAATGACAGAATGTCCCAGAGTGTTCTAACAACTAGAACAGTCTTACTTATGACAAAAGTATGGCACACCAGAAGCCATCTTGATTGGAATGAAGTGGTAAGTCTGAAAACATTTAATTTAAAAAAGAACAAAATGAGTGGGTTAATTTTGCCATAGAAAGTATGAACAATTAGGACACATTTTGAGTGACTTCTCAAGTCCTCTTCTATTTCATTAAAACATTCTGACATGCAGACTGAAACATGCACTTTCAATACCAGCAGCAGACTTCCCTGGTGAGCAGTAGCTTTACTACAGTGATTTAATAAGCAACTAGCGTGCTAACATTCTGACTTTATGGCAAATGTGTGTCACATCTGAATGCCTTCTTGATGGAATCAAAGTAGAAAACTGAAAGTATTTCCTACTGAGGAGACTGTAGTAAATGAGGAAATTAGGAATCTTCATAACAAATAAGTCTCCCAAGATGGCCACCAGAGACAAAAGAGCCCAAATGTAGTACAAATATCCCCCAGATGTAGCCCAAGTATAACCCAATGACAGAATGTCCCACAGTGTTCTAAAGAACAACTAGAGCGCTAACAGTCTTACTTATGACAAAAGTATGGCACACCTGAAGTCATCTTGATTGGAATAAAGTGGTAACACTTAAAACATTTAATTTGCAAAGGAACAAAATGAGGGGGTTCATTTTGCCATAGAACTTATGATTAGTGCTGAAGAAAGAAAAATTAGGGCATATTTTGACTTCTCAAAACCTCTTCTATTTCATTAAAAAAATTGTGACATTCAGACTGAAAAATGCACTTTGAATACCAGCAGCAGACTTCCCTGGTGAGCAGTAGCTTTACTACAGTGATCTAATGAGCAACTAGAGTGCTAACATTCAGAATTTATGGCAAATGTGTGACACATCTGAATGCCTTCTTGATGGAACCAAAGTAAACAAGCATTGAAAATGCAATAGATATTGCCCTCGTTTAAGTTAAAGCCATTCTGTTTGTAATGAGGTGGCTTTTTAGCTTTGCTTTTATTAGTGTTTTTCAAATGTTCATGTATATAACATGCATATGTATGCATATATGTATATGTATGCATGTATTTATATTTGTATTTATATAGATATGCAGATTATATATGTTTATATATGTATGTAATATATATATATATATACACATATATATATATAAATGCATATGCATATATATGTGTATATGTGTGCGTGTAGAGAGAGGTAGAAAGGTAGAGGTGTAGAGGTAGAGGTGTAGAGGTAGAGAGAGAGAGGTAGGGACTAGTAGAGAGAGAAGTAGAGAGGTAGAGAGTAGAGAGTAAGTAATAGAGAGTGGAGAGTGAGTAGTAGAGAGCAGTAGAGAGAGTAGCAGAGAGTGAGTAGTAGAGAGTAGTGGAGTGAATAGTAGAGTGAGTAGTAGAGAGTAGTAGAGAGTGAGTAGTAGAGAGTGAGTAGTAGAGAGTAGTAGAGAGTAAGTAGTAGAGTGAGTAATAGAGAGCAGTAGAGAGTGAGTAGTAGAGAGTAGTAAAGAGTGAGTAGTAGAGAGTAGTAGAGAGTGAGTAGTAGCGAGTAGTAGAGAGTGAGTAGCAGAGAGAGAGAATAGTAGAGAGTAGTAGAGTGAGTAGTAGAGTGAGTAGTAGAGAGTAGTAGAGAGTGAGTAGTAGAGAGTAGTAAAGAGTGAGTAGTAGAGAGTGAGTAGTAGAGTGAGTAGTAGAGTGAGTAGTAGAGAGTGAGTAGTAGAGAGTAGTAGAGCATGAGTAGTAGAGAGTAGTAGAGAGTGAGAAGTAGAGAGTGAGTAGTAGAGAGTAGTAGAGAGTGAGTAGTAAAGAGTGAGTAGCAGAGAGAGAGTAGTAGAGAGTGAGTAGTAGAGAGTAGAGAGTGAGTAGTAGAGAGTAGTAGATAGTGAGTAGGAGGGAGTGAGTAGTTGAGAGAGAGTAGTAGAGTAGTAGAGAATGAGTAGTAAAGAGTGAGAATTAGAGAGTAGTGGAGTAGTAGAGAGTGAGTCGTAGAGAGAAGTGGAGAATATTCCAAAGTTTGGCACAGCACCACTTGCACAACAAGTCCAATCAAATCATATCACTTTGAGTCCTTATTGAAGCGCTGAATCTTGGTGTATATTCAAATGTTTTCATTTTCCTTAAGTTTATTTACCACAGCCAGCCGACGCCTTTCATTCTGTACAACAGAACTTCTTCAGGGCGTTCTTATTTCCTTCAAGTTATGTTGATATCCTGTTGTCATATTGATGGAGCAGATTTCATCTGCAGTCAGGCATTGTTTTATTTTTTGTGCTTCAGACAGACTGCATTTAAATTGCCACACACATTTTGGTGCAAGTTAAAAACATGGCTCATGAAAGTGAGGCCTATTCAGTCTGAAATGCTTTTGCTGAATTAACATGTGTTTTTTTCAGTGTAGAGAAAAGTGGCCTTTTTAGCTTTGAAGATTAATAGAATGTGTTTCTCTCTTCCCAGCTCATCCCTTATAATCTAAATTCACTATTTCTGTCTTAAAAGACTTTGACTTGTTGCATATTTTGATAAACATTTTCAGTTAATAACACCTCTTTTTATAATGTGTTTGAATTAATGATGCACTAAACACTACAAAGGGGGCTAAATGCTTTTTTGCACGAAAAGCTATCTAAAACATTAAAGCATGTTGCTGTGTGTGTTGTATTAACTGTGTGTGCTATATAAACTGTGTGTGCTTTTAAATGTTACACTAAAGCATGAAAATGCTATGTTGCACATTGCACATTTATTTTGCATGTTGTCATAAATAATAGAAAAGTTGCTTGAAACTAATAGCTTGGCTAGGTAAACATTTACAAGGGGTATTGGTATGGAGTTGGGAAACATAATGGGTTGATTTACATGAAATTAATATTCTATTTGTGTTTGTTTTATTTTTGGGCCTACCATTAAATGGCTGCCTGTGAAACCAGCAAGCCTATGGCTTGCTTTGAAAGAGAAGAGAGCATGCGCAGACACCAGCTTGACTCAAACTGCGGAAGGAGTCTAGGACATCTTGAACTGTACATTCTTGTGATTGTGCCAATGTACCAGTTTGATAAAGTATCCGTCCTGCTGCGCTGTGACAGTAAGGAAGGAAAACTATAGAAACATTTTCCCTAGCAATTGTTGCAAACTTATAAAATGTATTTATTATGTATGCTTCTTTTGTTAAGACTGGTATAGTCAGGTTTTTAGATTGAGTCAGGGTGATGAGAACTCATGCTATTGTGGCTGACCAATCACGTACAGGTTTTCCTGAAGATGCAACATTTCTGTGTGGACTGCCAAAAATTAGAGTATAAATAATGACCTCTCTGGAGGGGCTTTGGCTTCTAGGCTCATTAGGGGGGTGTGTGAGCTCTTGAGAGAAGGAACAGATTAGACCAGACATTCTATGGGTTAGGTACAAGAAACGTCCCGGGAGATTGCTGAAGGGCGGAGTTGCGTCCGAGGAGAGTCAGTGGGAGGTTTCTTGCTTTCACGTCATATTTTGCAGGCCACATTCCTTTGCGGTCTGGTGAAGGAGGGGCTGTTTTCCTCTTTAGACACAGACAGACAGAGAGTGCAGCTGATTAAAATAGAATTAGATGCTAAACTTTAAGTTTATGCTTTGACTAATTAATTAGGTCTGAAAAGATTTATTTGACTTATGCATTTATTTCTCTTAATGGGAGATTTTTGCAAACTATTTGATTTTTGATTAGCCTTGCAAGACTATTTTTCTTAGAAACTCTTTAAGAGTTTTGAATGGCATTTTGCGCCACATTTTCTTTCCTACAAGTAATGCTTATATGCAGACTGTAATGTGTTCTTTATTAATGCTATTTTTCCTGTTTTCCAAATTCTGTAACCTGGTTGATATTTTACTAATGAATAAAGGGTCAGAGAAAAATTTACTTTTGACTAGAAAATAAAACCCTTTAAATACTCAACAACTCTCTCTATTGGCTTAAATAATAATTGCATTTTTGACTATTCATCTTTATTTAAAGTCTCCTAAAGGTACTACATGGTGTGAAGGGCCTAACACCTTTTTCAACGGTAAATTAGAGGTAGCATGAGGGTTTTGCATTGAGAAATTACCAGAAGAAATTACCACTCCATCAATATAACTAGATATTTCTTCCAAATGTTAGATGAGTCATAAGTACATTCTTATTCAAAGTGACTAGGTATCAATTTTACCCACACAATTCGGGCAGACTTGAGTAATTTATAGCATCCTCAAGGTCAGTCTTTCAAAAATTCCAAAGTATAGGACATGATAATCCAAATCCAAATGCTTCTCAAGACAAGTCATTTTCAATCGTTCGGAATATCAGCGTTTGGGCAGATATGACCCACGGACACGGTTTATGACTTTTCTTGAGAAACATTTGGATTTGGATTATCATGTCCTATACTTTGGAAAATCTGAAAGACTGACTTTGAGGATGCTATAAATTACTCAAGTCCATGGATGCTGCTGGGAACGCTCCCAGCAACACCCATTGCCACCCCTTTAAGGCAGGACACTGCGTTAAAGGGACTGATATTTATCAGGCAGGATTACGCCACAAAAAGTGGCTTAGTCCTGCCTGATAAATATCACTCAGTCTTCTGCGCCACCGGAACGTCACAAAAAGCGACGTTACAGAGACGCTAGGGGCTCGTAAATAAGGCCCATAGGTTTCACACTTGTTATAGTTAGGAATTAGCATTTAAAAAACCTTTGAAATTCACTGAAAAAACCATAGGTTTCCCACCAGTTATAGTTAGCTGGACATTTTACTCATAAAAAACCATTTACATTCCCCCGTTATAGTTAGTTGTACTCACTATAACTTGCGCGCCCGCAATCCACTGCTGATGATGTCCCATATTACATCATTCATGACGTGGTCAGTGACATCACTGATGACATCACTGATGAAATCTCAAATGGCATCACTGATGACATCACTGATGACATAATCCAGTGAATGTGGTTTGCTTTGATATTTAAATATGTATTATAAATACACTACTTTGCATTGAAGAATGAGTGGATATATAAATATAATTGTGTGGATGGTGGATTTAGTAACAGTGTCATTGATAGTTTCCTTGACTAATTTGTAGAGTCTCACTATATATAATGTGTAGTTACTAAACTGTGTGAAAGTCTTTATTGCTTTGTCTTAATTGCTATGTTAAAGACTATATTTGTTATTGGTTTCTTAACTGAGTATTTGTATGGGTAAATGAATGTCTATGTGGTTTGGTGGGGGGGGGGATGTGATTGCCAAAACATGTGTGAATAGTTCATTCAGTAGGTATGTTAGGTTAAGACTATATGTTATAACAGTTGTTTCAGTGAGTGTATATGTTTATGTGTGTGGTGGTGATGAAATATTTCTCTCAATGTTACATCTCCATTAAACTTGAAAAAAAGGCAGTGTATGTGACAGTTATATCTAATTAAGTGTGCCTAAGACTTAGTGATTGTATGAGTCACTATATGGATAACTGTATACTTGTAATAGTGATTTTATAACACACTAAGTGTGAGTTACTATCTATATAAATAGATGAATTGGTGTTTGTATAAGTGTGTAGGTGAGTAAATGTAAGTATAATCAATTGTTTGCATAAGTCAGAAGGATATCTTTATAAGTGAATACAATGTGTGCTGGTGTGTAATGTTGGAATAGGCGTATAAGTATATTTGATAGTGTTCTGTTGATTATTCATTGCATATAACACTGAATCTATATGTAAGTGATTAGATGTGTGTATAGTTCTATGAATACCTAAGTGGGTGTTTAGAAATTTCTATTGGTGTGTCAATGGTTTCAAATATGACACTTTCTATTTTACAGTGAGTGATGAAAGATTATACTAGAGTGTGATGAGGTGTATTTGATTGTCACATGGATGATGTCATCAGTGATGTCATCAGTGATGTCATTTGAGATGTCAACAGTGATGTCATCAGTGATGTCACTGACCATGTCATGAATGATGTAATATGTTACATCATCAGCAGTGGATTGCGGGCGCAGGAGTTATAGTGAGTACAACTAACTATAACGGGGGAATTTCAACGGTTTTGTATGAGTAAAATGTCCAGCTAACTATAACTGGTGTGAAACCTATGGTTTTTTCAGTGAATGTATATATATATATATATATATATATATATATATATATATATATATATATATATATATATATATATATATATATATATTGAAAAACGAAGGTTGCCCAAAGGAAAGGTCACACGGGGAGAGGTTACTGCACACAACCTCCGGCAGCAGCGAACCAGCCTGCACTCACGCTCCCATTATCCAACTGCCAAAAGCGTTTCGAGCGTATCACGCTCTTGATCCCAGGCTACTCACAGAACGAAGAGGCAGCGGTGTTGCATTTGGAAACTCCATTTTATTTGAAATTGACAAGTCCCGCCCCAGTGGGCGTGTCACTCAAAGCATTATGGTCTCAATAGTCCGAATGTTATGCCCAGACTTGTAGTTCCATTAAAACACCCCAGTGGGTCCCGCTTTCTCAATTCAATTAATCCACATTGGAAATATGCCAACAAAATGTAAACTCATGTGGGTGGAAGTGGCGAGGCAAAAATGCTCCGCTCGCCAATGTTCCCCGGAGGTCAGGCCCCCTCCACTCCATAGGGTGCACGTTGTAGCAAGCACCCGGGATCCGCCTGTCCAGCGGCGGGACCTTTCTGCGGCCGGACTAGCCGCTAACTATTGAAAAACGAAGGTTGCCCAAAGGAAAGGTCACATAGGGAGAGGTTACTGCACACAATCTCCGGCAGCAGCGAACCAGCTTGCACTCACGCTCCCATTATCCAACTGCCAAACGCGTTTCGAGCGTATCACGCTCTTGATCACTGGCTACTCACAGAAGGAAGAGGCAAAGTTACTTTATTTTACACACCATGTGCAAAAGTTTCAGTGCAGTAAATTGGACGGCCTACGCGTTTCAGCTACTCCTAGCCTTCCACTGGACCATAGAGTCCCTAGAGTCTAGACCATTTTTAAAAGTGCTTAGTGTGAGTACCCTCATCCCTTTCCATCACTCTTCTAGACTGTCAACCTTGCTTAGAATCTCTGGCAATAAGAGGTCGCCATTTTCTTAATGCAAACATAGCAGTAAAGTACATGTGGATCTTAAATTATTTTGAATGATTTCATTTCATCCTGATATACATATTATGAGTTCAGACTTGAAACATTTAATTTGCAATCAAGTACCATTTTCAAACACATATTTTTAGTTCTTTATCAAGTCCCTTTAGCATCATTGCCTTCAAGACTGATTATTTTTATCATACTTGTGATTTCTTGATGCTTATGTACATTATATCCAAAATTGTGTGTTCTCCATCGAGATAAGGTTTTTTGTAATTTATAATCTTACGGGAAATATCCACTTCTTGACGGTTATATACATTATTTACAAATTTTTGTGTCCTCAGATGGAGTTCTGTTTTTAAATCTTGTTCAGATTTCAGATTTCCCTTGAACTATTTGCAGTATATATATATATATATATATATATATATATATATATATATGTTTGTCTGTGACTGCTTCTTTTTCAGGTAGCTGTTGGGTGCCGAACACTTGCAGGTACCCCCCACACAGCAAATTCTAAGCATTTTTTCCTGTTTTTCACACTAGGACCACCAGGTCAGGGTGAGCCTTAGAACGCTCATACCGCCTGGGTCTGCACACTGGTCCCGATGAATGCCTAGCAAGTTTGCATCCAGAGAGGCAGAAACATGTTGACCGCACATAGGGTGGCATAGCTGAAATATCTATCCAGCTTTTCAACCGCCCGCTTTCTTTTTTAACCGTGCTGGGTTGGCCTACGTATAAAAAAATTTAGACACAACCTAGTCACTTTTATCTCACATCACTTGATCACTCACACACAAAATAACCTGCTCCTCAGTAATTCGGGTGATGAAGCACACAGGGGGGGTTTTAGACCTTCTTGGTGAGGCCCGATGATGAAGCATGTCACCAACTAGGTTGGTGAGTGAGGGCTTTCTAAAGAATCCATTGTGATTCTTTTTCCGACTTCTCCTCTCTCAAGGAAACTGCACTCTTTTGTTGTTTTGACTATATTGCTCAGGGGGACTAAGAGTGCTTCTTCTTAGACTGCCTAAAACCCCCTCTCTCCTGTTGTTTATTGGCAGACAGTATACAAACTAGGTACTCCACATTAGTGACCCAGCCATGGATATCAGGGTTACAGAGGAAAGTGTGCAGACTGATATGCATCTCATGAAGTTGGGAAAAATAATGAGTAATTGTGGTCCTGTGGGTGAATGTGCTGCCATGTATCAATTAATCCCCACGGGGCCTGTCATTCCCCAAAAATGTGGGCTGTGCAGTGGGCCAAAGAGACCCTTAATGAGGGGGTTCTAGGAGCCCAGCTGGGGGTTCCCTACACAATTAAAATCACCGCAGATGGTTGTGGAGTGTACTAGGTAAGGGGCCAGGGAACTTGACAGACAGATCAGGAAGGTTCCCTCCTCCGCATCCGGGCCATAGACATTAATTATACTCACATCCTGCCTGTCTAGTCTCCCTGTCACTACTATATACCATCCCTTTGGGTCTATCAAGCCGCCAGTGTATTGAAATGGGACTGCTGCCCTGATCCATATCAGGACCCCTCTAGCGTACACAGAGTAGGTGGTATAATATATCTGCCCTCGCCATCGGCTTTGCAAAGCTGTCCCTTCATTAGCTAGTAGGTGTGTGGCTTGCAATTGAGCAATGTGAATACCTCATCTGTTCAAGTAAGATAATATCTTATAGGGCTTGCACATGCTGTGCATCCCTTGATGTTCCAAGAAAGGACTTTATAATTCAAGGGGGCCTCCATGGTCGTGGTGTGGGTGTGGTCTTATCTCTCTCCCATTCTAGGAAATTTCTCATTCTGCTGTGGGATCCCCCATCCTGGTTCCTTTGCACAGTATTTCTCTGGTCACGACTCACATACATCTTTGTAACTAGTAAACTACCTTTAGAAGACAGATGTTCAAACTGTCCAAGAAGCAATCCTTATTAGGTGAGAAAGAAAGGATGATCTGGGTGTCATCAGCATAAGAGAACAAAGAAGGGTCACAGCCTATAACATTGTCAGTCAGGCGGAGCATGTAAATGTTAAACCAAATCAGGCTTAAACCGGAACCAAGGGGGACTCCAGATGGAAGAGAATGGCAAGTAAAGGTTAGATTGGTGGAAAAAATGTGAAAGGTCCGGTCATGTAAAAATTACATTAGCAAGGTCAGTGCTAGATCATGGAAACCCATGTCCTCTAATCTTTTTAAGAGTATTTCATGAAATACAGTGTTAAATGCCATGCTAAGGTGAAACAAGATCAGCGCAGCTGTAACATCATTATCAACATGAAGTCTGAGAAGTTCTGTAGACTGAGATTTGCTTGTTCACATCTTTTTGAAAAAATTATACAGAGCTGGGGTAGAAGCGAAATTGGTCTGTACTTTGACCAATTACTACAATGTAGATTAGACTTCTTGAGTAGGGGCACAATCATGGTGTGTTTCCATGCTTCAGGAACTTGACTGTCCAGAAGTGAAGAATTAAGAAGAGCAGTCATTATTTGGAGAAATCCAGTGCTAAGTTTGCTCATGTAGAATGGGGGAGGCAGTCTACAGGAAGCCCAGACTTAATGGAGTTCAACAAGGTAAAGAAGGCAGGGATGTCAATGGGAGAGAAGGAATACAAACAGTGATTGCGACAATTTCTAGGAGGAATATCACTGTCTGATTCTTTCTGGATATCAGTCACCGAAGCTCCAGTCGCCCCGCATTCTGGTAGAGACTGAGCAGTCCAAGCTATCAAAGATAAAGAGGCCTGAATATTTACCACAATTTTGCAGTTGTGAATGCAAGGAAGGGGAGACATCTTTCCAGGATCAGATAGCTCTTTAACCACTTTAGTGTTTTGGGGAATTTCTGAGCCAAAGGGATATTGTCTTAGTAGAAAGTAGCACAAGACGATCAGCAGGCTTTATGATATTCTTTCAGAGCTAATCTGAATTTACATTTGTCTTCCTCTTCATATGATTTGTGCTGAATCTGTTCCAGGTGCTTGCACTGTTGTTCAACCACCCCGAAGTGTGTTATTGAATCATGAGGCTGGAGGATGCAGTCTGAATTGAGTGATACGTTTATCCAGTAAAACCAAATCCAGGGCATGCCGAATCCAGTTAGCAACCTTAGATAGATCAAATCACCGTATTGGCTTAAAATAGGTAATGTGCCTTGTAATGGAGTGTTAAAAGTCTGTAAATTAAGGTTAGGCACAACTTCTTGAAAGAATAGCAGGACCCGGTGAGAGTGTTGGTACTGTAGAATAAATCAGATCCAAAAATGGTATTGTGAAATGATCTGACCTAAGCAAAGGAGTTGGATAATCTACACAAGACTTTTAAGGTTTGAGAAAAGGGGTCCAGTGGACTTTGTGTGGGGGCATCGTTCAAAAAGTGAAGATTTAGAGCGCCAAGATCCTCTATCAGAGAGGCAGCAAAACAGCAAGTGGAATCTTCAAAGTGATCTCCTGGCACATTAAAATTACCTCATTTGAGGATATGATGAGAACGGGCATCAAGAAACTGGTGCTCCAATTGACAGACAGGACAGAGTGAAATTATAGGAGAGGCAAAGACAGAAATATAAGGCCTAACTCGCTGGAATTGGAAAGTCATGTGCCTAACACTGAAAATGTTTTTAGAAAAACAATTGCAATGCCACCCCCTCTCTTATCCACATGATCCATTGTAACCATACTATAGTTTGGAGGGAGTGTTGCATTGATATCTGTGGTCGATGCCTCATGGAGTCAAGTTAGGAACTCTGCATCCACAGGTTGTCTAGAAGGAAATTAAAAAGATCTAACTGATGTTTGGCCTAGGAGTGGCAATTTATGTTATAAAAATTGAAGTGGGTTCAGAGTTTGATGAATCAGGGACCTTCATCTTGGGGACTTTTGGGGTGGGGACGTCTAGATTTGAACCATAACCTGGAGAATTATCACAAAATGGGATCTGAAAATTGCAATGACTACACCTCATGGTACCTGTAGTGCGAATTATAGATGAGTGACATACCTCTTGGGTAAATTAGCAAAGCATTGATATCTGACTAGATGAATAAACAACTTTATATAGGTTAGCAAAAGAAGCATTTCTGGCCCCTGTGCCAGTCTGGGCACCGACGGACCCGGGTGGGCGCAGACTGGCTTACCTTTGGCGTGCCAGCGGCATGCTCGCACCACTGGTGCATTTAAATCAGGCCGGGAGGAGTGGAAGATTGGTCCGGACAGCTAGAGCGCTAACCATTCAGTGAAGCAAGCCGACCAAAATGGACGCTTGCTTACCAGGCAAATTTCTTTCTTATCTTTGCTACCAGAACCTTACCTTACCTTCTGCTTGGTGCATACTCCACTCCACCATGATCACCCAACTATAACTTTCTAGTCACATTCAAAGCACCCTATGTGGTATATATTCTCTGTTCTCTTTGCCTTTGTGATGCCCAGAACTGCAACACAGTGCCTTCTGAGATCCAGTCTCGCCAGTCACTTAATGGGTCATAGAAAAAGATTAATTCTGTTAAATTGATATAAGTTATAAAGATGTATACACTGAAAACCCATTGTGCATCTTATTAAAATTTGTGGTTTCAACTCTTTGTTTGATACCTGTCAGTACCTTCCTCTCTCTCTTTGCAACATACTGAGTACCTTTTTAGCACATTCAGGTTTGAAATTGCCATTCACAGCAACAATTAATAAATATCTAGTTACTAATATAACTGTTCAACATGATAGAGAGCTGTGGTACTGTCTGGGTATTTTTTGTAATATCTGTCAATATGAGACTACCTTGCCTTCCTCCATTGTATCCTAACACAACACGTAAGGAATCAAGATGTGGTTGCAGTCCTTATACAGCTGTGGCCAGTCCATTGGGTTTGAAGGCCACACCCCCTCACCTTTTGACCCTCAAGAACAGTGTCTGTCAGGATGAGTAAAGGTTGGACTGACAGATATTCTTCATTTTTATGCCAGGCAGCAATGAGCTAGACACAGGATCCTGGCTGCCTGGGCTGAATTGTATTGGGCTGAGGATGTCACAGCTGCTGTGGACATGACCTCCTAACCTCAGCAAAGGTCCTTGAGGCCCTCCACCTTGTTAACGAGGGATGGCGTCACTCATTGTCTGGGACCTGGCATTTCAGTTTTAAGCCCTGAAGCGGGCTGGGTGGAGTGTCAATCTGTGACACTTCATCACAGATGGGATGGGGTCAGCAGTCCCAACAATCCCATCCCACTCTGTGATGAGGATAGGACTGCTGACTTCCCTCCCTTCCTGAGACCTCCGAGGCTTGGAACTGCTCCCTTCTCTCATTGACTGACCTAACCAATGAGGGAAGGCAGCAGTCCCACCCTCCTTGGACCTTAGAGGCAGAGCTGCAGGTAAATGTGTGTTTTTTTAAATTAATGTTGCATGTCTGTATGTTTGAAAATGTGTTAATGAGTGTTGTGAATGGGTGTGTGTGTGTTGGCGTGTGTGAATGCATGGGTGTGAGTGAGTGGGTATGTGTGTATGTGTGTCTTTCCTGCCTCATCCCTCCTATAGTTACTGACCGCCACTGCCCTTATAAGTGCCTAAATTACCAGCTACAACAAAAATCGAGCTTATTCTATCTTTCCAAAAGATCTGAGGCTATAAGTAGATGGCCACATCTCTATGAGAGAATCAAGCCTGCCCAACATGATCCATATCTCTCATTTTAACCCGTCTGACATGTGGGACCAATCCAATCCATCAAACAGTGATGAAAGATTTGATAAGCCTCGAAGATCAAAAAAAGATTCAGACATGGGCATCAAAGTCTAGAAGGTTTTGAAAACTCTTGGTTTAATCTGTAAAATGAATATACAAACGCATAGGTGCACATTGTGAAGATTTACAGCTATGTTTTCTATTCACAGAAGGGCCCTGGTGTAGTTGTAGGAAATGTACAATTGCAATAAATTAAATGAAATACAAGCCACAATATTATTTCATGTATTTAAGAGGAATCTGTCAACAGTGGTTCTCTCTTTCTTCCAACATTCCTAAAGAACGATACGTATTTTCAAAGAAAGAACATTCCCTAAGGTAATAAGGAAGTATCGAGCACAGGCTGACCACCTCCCACCAACTATGCAATGTCAAAAAGCTATAAAGACTCAAACCACAGTGAAAAGTAAAAATTCAACTTCGGAAATAGAAAAAGAGACACTCTTAAAACTCTTAAAATATTGTTTGTATTTTTTATCCCCCTAATTTTAAAACAAATAGGATTTCAGCAAACAATAAGTGCATTCAGAAAAGGATAACATACTATGGACATACATTTATTTTTAATACATTTTACCATAATTCCAAGGATATCAAATATTAATCTCATCCACTCATACCCTCTTATACCTATGTATAACTAAGGGGTGAAGTGTGAATCAACAGTAAGTTCAAAAACAATAATGTCATTCTGGCTGCCAAGTGAAGATATTCATAATGGAGCAATCATAAACTTCTTTCTTTCTAAAACATATATACTTTCTATTTCCCAGTTAATTGTGATCCTTCAGTTCACAGATTAACCAGAGAAGGACATCTTGCATATCATTGTCTCCATAACTACAAGCTTATGCATGTTATAAAATACTTATTAACACTACTTTCAATGTGAGGTGTATTTTATTAGAAACACTTAACTCTAGTTCTGTGTTAGACCTGACATCCTTAGGGTGGTCTTCCACCCACTTTTTCTGACATCCTCTTGCTGGCTTTAGGACTCTGTACACTTTCCCACTGCTAAACAGTGACAAAGTGCTTGTGCTCACTCCCACAAGCATAGTAATATTAGCTCATCCCTACTTTGTAAATTTATTTACTTATAAGTCCCTTGTTAAGTGCACTACATGTGCCTAGTGCCTGTAAATTAAATGCTACTAGCGGCTTTGCAGTTCTTATTGTACCACTCACTTAAGTAGCCCTCTAAACAGGGCTCAGGGATGCGATTGCAGGGCCTGTGTGTGCAGTTACAGTGTAATTTCGATCTCGCGAGATAAACCTCTTGCCAGTCCCAAACCCACCATGTTTGTACATATAAACCACCCCTAAATCAGACTCCTGACAACCCACTGGGCATAGTGCAATGCACCTAAAAGGAGGACATGTACTGTTAAGTTTTACATGTCCAGATACTTAAAAAACTGTTAAATTCGTTCATCACTACTGCAAGGCATATCTCTCCCAAAGGATAACATTGGTAATACCTTATCACATTTTTTCATTGTAGTTCCCAATTATGAGGAGATGCACTCTCCAACTTTGGTGGCTCTGGAATTAAATTAAAATCACAACTTACGGTGAAGTCTGATTTTAAAAAGCAATTTTGTAAACTCCCCCTTTTAGAAAGTTGACATTTTCTTACTTTAGCCATTTGTTGCCTGCTGCCTGTCTCTAATGCATGTCTAGGGACGGTGACAGTTGGGCTTTGTGTTTTTCCCCTAGACAGCCACACACTGAAGGAGCTTGATGGGCCATCCTGGGAGGATGGGAAGGAGGAGCTGGACCAAGCCTCGTTTATACCTGAATAGACTGTATCCTCTCCCCAAACAAAGAGCTGTATAACCCCCTGTTGTGAGTCTGGAGCCAGGGCAGGAAGGGAGGAGCTCTGTGCACGTCAAAGAACCTGTCTTTGAAGATTCCCCTCTTCCAAAGGCACAACTGGGTGGACCTCTGACATCAGCACTTAAGTACTTTTCTGGACCTGTGAAAACTATGTCAGGGAGAAGAACTGCTGTGCTGCTGAAGATTGCCACTGAACTCACAGGAACATGACAGACGTCCAACTCTTCCGCATTGCATCTGGACTCTGTCATCTGTGAGTGTGCCCTGCCAGGTGGTGCCACCCCAGTCATGGACCCTTGGATGTGAGGCCTAAGGTGCCTGCTCCAGTGAAACAAATGCATCCTCATTCGAACTAACGCATTGGCATCATTGCGTGGATTGAAACCAGCACATCTCCCCCTGCTACGTGGCGAGAACCGACGCATCGCATCTGCTATGTGAATCAACCTGATGCATTGCCTTCCGAACAAGCACTGCATGACCCTTTAAACAAGGTCTTTGCATCTCCGTCGATGACAGCCTCGACAACAATGACAAGAACTCTGCATTGCAGCTTCTGCGCTCATTGGAGCCGTGCATAATCACTGCTGTTCGGGCCAAAACCAGAGCATAGTCACCATTGCGAGGATCAATGCCAAAGCATCGCTTCAGCTGCACTGCGCATCTTCTTTGAACTCGACTCAACCAGGATCAAGGTACTTTTGTTCAGTGGGTTTACCAGGGTCCCTGTATCTGGCTCATACTCCATTGCGGTCGGCTTCAACTTTTGATTTTGTCATGGTCCAGCACGACCAGATATGTGAGGTACGTGCTTATTTCTTCTGAGTGCTAGTTTGCAGTTTATTCTTTAAAATTCATATCTCAAGGTCTACTTACTAGATTTTTGTTGTTTAGGTCTTATTTTATTTCTCAAATTACGCTCTATTTCTCTAACCTGGTGTGGAATCCTTTTGTGTAGTGTTGCCACTGTTTTACAGTTTGTAGTGTTGTACAAATACTTACCACATTTCCTCCAAGTAAAGCCTGACTGCTCTGTGCCAAGCTACTAGAGGGTTAAGCACAGGTTAATTTTGGGTTTGTCTGCTTCTTACCCTGACTAGGATTGTGGTTGCTGCCTGAGTAGGACTCATACCCTAATCAACTAACGACCCAATTTCAAATATGCTGCACCTTCCAAGTCACAAAGATTCTCAGTTTCACTTGTTTAACAATTCCCATTACAAGGTCTTGATTCACAAAGGTAAATTTACACTTTTGTGCAAATTTACAAATTGTTGGTATTCACAAACTACAAGTTTAATTTTAATAATAGTAATTTTACAAATATGGAACTCTGCAGTTGGGGCTGTGAACTTCACGCATAACAAGAGAGGACAGGCTTATCTGTTTATGTGCGGGATCCCCGCCACAAACGTAGAGCCTTCCGAATTGTAAAAAATGTTTAGCAAAAAGAAACTTGGAGTTTGGAAACACCAAAATAATGGTAATCTTACACAAAATTGCAAGTTTACCTTTACGAATCAGGCTCAGAGTGTCCCTGCACACATGAATGTTTCTGTCTCCTGTCCCACACAATTTTCGTAGCCTTCCTGGAATAAGTCTATTTGCCGTAACGCTGTAAGTGTGCATTACTACTAGGAGACGTTCAACAGAGTAGAAGTAAAATGCTTCTAAAATGTCATGCATTTTTTTCTTTCCACTGAAAATATTTTCCCATGTGAAGTTTTAGCAATCCTCACAAATCCTTCATAAAATTGTATCCTGGTTAGTTCCCCACGATTTTGCACCAATCGTACAAATTTCATTCAGAAGAAACATTACAAGTGTGACAAACGAATTGCAAATTTTTGTGAATACTCACAAAGGTATGACTCTCTAGGGATCCTCTTAATTTGCATTACATTTCATAACCACTCTCTCAAACTTTCCAAAAAAACTCTTGCCTTCTGGGTATGACTCACGGATGCAGAAGAAATGTACAATGCGCTGGAAATCCATAATCTTAAATTGCATCGCATGGAAAGTTTGCCATTACTACATTGGTGAACAATGTTGTACTAGCAGAGAATGAGATTATTATTTTGCACAAGACTGATTAAAATACTACACTGATATGCATATGTTTTCCTTTAAGTCACACTGTAAAATTAGAGCAAATAACAATTGCTGATAGGAAAATACAGATGTTGGATTCCAGTAACACAATCCACTTAGGCTCTAAATAATTAAAGCTTTTCTCTTGTGTTGTGGTTGTAGGAAAGCCCCTTTTAAGCATAACCTGTTGACCGTTTTAGTTTCTAATATCAATAGATGGAGTACATTGCATACTTAACTGTATTTAATTCACAACTGATGCAAGCTCTGTGGTCACAAATCCCCATAAATAAATGAAGACACCCAGATATTTCTGTCTCTGTTATTGTGCATTACCATCGTTTGTAAGAATATCTGGGAACCAGTTTATTGTCAGATGTGAAACCTTTTTAGACTCAATTCTGCTATGCTTCTAGGGGATAGTGTCGGCAAATAGTACAAAATGCTTGGATGAAAACGTGCATATGTTATGAATCTATTTTCAGCACAACTTCTTATTACGTTCCGAAGGACAAACAAGGACAAACATTTAACAGTTTTGTCTTGGACCTAGGAGACTATTTATGGGTGAGTTAAGAGAATGAAGAAAGCTTCACACCTTAAGAAACGTTTAAGCCATTTGTGATTGAAAATCATTATTTATTTAATTGACCTAGAAAGTATATTTCTCCTGGCTCACTGCATAGATACAGAGTGTGTTTTGGGGAAGGTGTGATATGAATCCAAAGCAGTGGGGTACAGTAAAATGACAAGGTCCCCTTGTAGAAAGGAAAGAAGGGCCCCTGAGTCTCTCATGTCTCACAGATATTCATTGGCATTGGGCAGAATGGGGCCCCTCTGAATGGTTTGTGCCACACAGCCTGTAGGGGTCTGTAATACCCCCTCCTGACTCAAAGGCTAACATCTTTTTATTTCTTTTGGTCTGGACACCTTTCAGCCATTACCCAGTTTCAGGAGCGAGAAATGGAGGTAATGAGTACTGTAGTGGATATATGTAGGGGAGGTTGGAGAAAGAGCAAATTAATGAAATCTTAGCATACAGGGGCTGTGCGTTGACTATTCGGAGACCAAGAAACTGTGGTACAAAATTGTGTAGAGTCTTGTAAGTGACTGCACTACCACAGCCAAGAAGCATAGATCCACACTTGTTATTCACACGAATTCCATCACACGAGCCCAGTATAAAATATGCCGGATGTAATGTAATATTGTCTGTATATGCAGCAAACCCATTTACAGATCTATTTGACGACCTAAAAACTAAGAGCTCCATTAAAAGAGAATCGGAAGTACCAATTTTGTACCTCTACTCCAAAAATGACCAATACTGCTGGCATAGGAAGATATTCCAAACTATTCTGTGAGGTTGCACTGAAAAAAGGAGAATTACGACGGAAATTGGGGTTTCCATTAAGTATGGGCTGGAAATCTATTCCGCTCGCGGAATTTGAGAATTTTTGGCAATTTTCCGGTCCGCGAATCGTGCAAAATTGTCCAAAAATTCGCAATTCGCAAGCTGGCGGATTTTTTTGCTTGGTCGCGCTTCAAAAATACAATCTCACGCGCGCGGCATTGACTTACCGTGATTCTGAGTTCGCCGAGTTGTATTTCCTCCTGGTTTGCGTGCGCTGCGCCATTTTGGATCTGGCTGCGTGATCGCGCAAGACTTTTCGAACGCGAGTACGTCATAGCGGCCCGCCATCTTGCACTGCGAGAGTTTGGGAATGCGACTACGTCATAAGGGCCCGCGATCAGGCATCGCAGGAGTAAACTATTGTGAACACGTAGATGCGCCGCGCAGCTGACATCCGGCGGGAGATTTGAACAGCTCGCTTTCACGAATTTGCAAAAATTGCAATTCTGCACAAGAAATCTACCACAGGCAGCATAAACCTTCTGAAAATGATGATTTGGATTGGAATAACTCCTCAGATTGACATTTGGCTGCACTTTTTTGTGCAAGGAGTCAATTTTTGGGGGGTGGAAGGAAGGAAGTGCCCCAGGGTCTCCAACTTCCTGTTCCTGTCCAGCAGGCTCCTCCCAGTGCTTTATCCATGTCCTGGTCACTTTTCATTTGGATCTGGAGCTGGAAGGATTACTTTTTGTGTCTGGTGCTGGATATTTGTATTTGAGGACTTTTTGTTTGGATCACTTTTGGATTACTTTTGGATTTGAGATTTTACGAATAAGTTGGTGTTGTTTGTTTGGGGCATTGCAGTTGCTGCAACTACAACTTTTAAACTTTTTCACAACTTTAAAAAACATATATTGTGGGTAGGCACAGTATCTAGTAGGGCCAGGGTTAGTTATGGGTGCATGATACAACTGATTCTGTGAGTTTTGTTGAACTTAAATATCATTTATGTCATGGAATTGAATAGCTTACTGTTATATGTGGATTTATTTTTAAATTTTGGGGTGCGTGTAAAGCCACACTAGCCAGTAGGCCCAGGGGGTAGTTAGTGGTGCATGGACCAAGTCTTTCTGTGGGGTCTCTTGAATTTAAACATCATTTAGGGCATGGATGGCATTGGACTGGCGTGATTTTTGTGTGTTTTTTGATTTTTTGGGGTGTTGTTGGGGCCTGGCCATGTGGGTGGGGGCCGTTTTGAGGCCTGGTCCAGGCAGAGCCTGGCCATGTGGGTGGGGGTCGAGGGGCCATTTTGAAGCCAGGCAGTGTGCTTTGTGCCATAGGCCTGCACCCAGTCTGCCTTGCTTTCATCCATTATGCCCAGGGGTACTCAGTGGTGCATGGACCAAGGCTTTCAGTGGGGTCTCTTGAATTTAAACATCATTTAGGGCATAGATGGCATTGGATTGGGGTGATTTTTGTGTGTTTTTCAATTTTTTGGGGTGTTGTTGGGGCCTGGCCATGTGGCTGGGGGCCATTTTGAGGCCTGGTCCAGGCAGGGTCTGTCCATGTGGGGGGGGGGGGGTCAAGGAGCCATTTTGAAGCCAGGCAGTGTGCTTTGTACCATAGGCCTACACCCAGTCTGCCTCCTTTCATCCATTATGCCGAGGGGTACTCAGTGGTGCATGAAACAACTCTCTCTGTGTGGTCTCTCTTCTATTAATGTAAACATCCATTTTTGATTAGAAATAATTTTAATTTTAATTTTTGGTCTTTCCATTTTTGGGTGTGTTGTAATAATATTAAATGCCTAGTTGCAAATATTAATTGAAGTACCACATATGCAACATGTATTTAACTGATGTTCCTCTGGCTTCCTTGCTTTTAGGTGCACAAAGAGAACCACAAATCATCCTCATCGTTCATCATCAGTGCCAGGAAGAAGTCCTGCTGCGGTGTGTGCAGCACAACATCATGTGATGTCACGTGTGGCCACAGACAACTCTGCAACTCATGCAACGAAAGGTGGCCGCAGCTCCTCTACCAAGAAAGTTGCCAGTGACACTGCCAGTAAGAAGGAGCAGAAACAGCAAGTGGCACCACTTACCAAGGAGACTGGTGTGCCCACAGACACTTTTTTGGGGGAAAAAAACTGCAGCAGCGGTGTCCGCCGGGGACCAAGCTGGGAGCAGCACCTCAGCTTCATTGGTCTCAGTGCCACCACACCAAGTTAGGCGCAAGGCCATGAGTGCCGCAGAGGCAGCCACTATAATTGCTCAATCACCATCGACCAGTGATGTTGGCGTTGACTCATTGCAAGAAAGTAGCATCCAATCAACGCAGGGTGTAATCTGACGAGTGTTCAACCACAGCCGCAACGACAACCGCAGGTGCAACAAGGAGAGGCAAAAGGAGAGGAGCAAGGAGAAGCGCAAGGAGTGGCGCAAGGAGTGGTGCAAGGAGTGGCGCAAGGAGTGGCGCAAGGAGTGGCACAAGTAGAGGCACAAGGAGTAGCGCAAGGAGTGGCGCAAGTAGAGGCGCTAGTCGAGGTGCATGGAGAGGCGCATGGACAGGCGCATGGAGAGGCACAACTGCCCACAATGCTTGTTCCTCCAGAAGCAAGGGCACATCAGGAAATTGAGATTCAAGCGGAGGTATCATCCGAGCAATCCACTCCACCTGATGATCCATTGTCTTACAGATCCCCAGCAAGTAAAAGGTCAAGGAGGGCTAGTACAAGTTCTTCTTCAAGCCCCCTTCCTTCTGATGATCTAGATCTTGATTGGAACCCACCAATGCAGTCTGAGAGGGAGGCACGCCATGAGCCAACAAAGGTAGCTAAACCTAAAAGGAAGGTTCCCGCAAGGCTTTCACTTATGGGTGATGACGACGAACAAGTAGTAGAAGAAGTGGTGTATTCTGCTGCTGGTGAACAGTCTGACGATGATGACCCAGTCATCACAGTCGTCACTCCAGCCCCAGCGGGCATGCAGCAGACAGACATTTTTACCCTATCCCGAATTGCTGCTAAAAGGGATGTGGGCAGCGTGGCACTGGTACCACCACCAACACAAGTAACTACTACACCAACACGACCTACAGCTGCCATATTTTCTCTTCATAAGGGCCGGCAGGGACCTCCATCCAGCTCAACCTCCATTACCTCAAGTAGTGGTGCTGTAACTGTAAGTGCACAACAGACTCAAATTCGGCCACGCCCATCTTCCACTTCATCTGGCATTGAAAGTAGCACCTCCTCCACCACAAATCTCAACTTCCCAGTTTGGGACTTCTTTAGTATTAGCAAAAAGGCGGAAAACCTAGTTATTTGTTCAATTTGTAAAACTGTAGTTAGTCGGGGTAAGCTTGGTACCATCTATGGTACCGGAGGCCAGAGAGGTCATCTCCAAAAACACCACACTATCCAGTGGGAGGTGCACCTAAGTAAGATCTGGGAACCAAAAGTACAACAAATCCAAATGTATCCATTGATATTGCATCTGAGGAGGATGAGGGGCTGATGATCGTGCAGGGGGGAGGTGAAGAAGCGACAGACATTTTTTCTGGTACACACAGTACCCCTGGCAGCAGCACTGCAGTGGTAGCGTCCACACCCTCCACCCCAGCAACATCTATGAGGCACACTAAGAGTCTGGGAGAGACACCAATGCGAAAAAGTACATCAATAAGCCTAACTGGGTTGAAGAAGTCTGGATCATCATCATCATGAATGAAAACGGTCCAGACCACCATTAAAAGCATGTTTTGGTCGGAGGCGCCATTTGAACGCAACTACCCAATGGCACGTCTTTATAATGCAATACTGGCTAAAATGTTAGCGCTGGACCTTCTCCCTTTTTCTGGAGGGGGTGGGTTTTCTTCAATTTGTGGCAACAGTCTGCCCTAAATGGAAGGTTCCTAGCCGGTCCTATTTTGACCCTGACTCCAGGCTAGGTCGCCCCCTCAAGCTGCTGCCCTCCAGCCAGCCTCCTCTTCCAGCTGATTGCTGATTGCCTCGGACAACACAGCCGCCGCTGAGCCGCCCGCCTGCAGACTTGCTCTTTCCCGCCGCTGCCTCCCTGCGGCCCGCCCCCCCTCCAGCCCATTCGCCTCCCCGCTCCCGACACCCAGCTGCTCCTCCCTCCCGGCTCTTTACTTATGACGACCACAGAGCGACCACGCAGCAGACACCCGCAGCGGGCAAGCCCTTCTACGCCCGTCTGTGCCTGGACCGCGCCCAGCGCCAGGACCCCTGCCCCTCGACGATGCCAGCGCACCTGACAGACCTACGACACCGCCACCCTCCACGCACTCAATGCCGGCCGGCACCCCGCCTGCTATCGAGCCACCCCGAGACACACCCACGGTCCCTTCACCTGCTGTCGGGATTGTCAGTAGCCCAAGAATATAAATGCCACTAACCTTGTCCTTGTGACCAGCGGAGACGATGTCTGGTGATAGGCCACCCAATTCCTCCTAGACACGAACCCCAACAAAGGAGTCTGTACACTCTCTGCGTGGACTCGTGCCCCGGGGAAAAGGGAGGTAGATAAAATAATAAACTAGCTGTAGGTTCTGTGATTCCCTCAAGGTCTGGTCACGAAAACAGCTGGGTACCAGGAAGGCTGTCCTCACTGCATAAGAGGGTGACAAAACACAATCCTTAACACCTATTCTTTTCTGATTACCTATAGCTGGATAAACAACGGCTTCTCACTCCTTACCAGAAAGTCATACAGCCAGGTAGGGTATTTCTGATCCCTTGTGTCCCAAAAGCAAAATGATATAAAAATAACAAGGGAATAATAGTCCAAATCCAATAGTCTGTATCTGGTACGAAGTATACCACAAGATTAAACACACCCGGGATGGTCCTTTTCCAAGAGTGTTTGTGCTCACTGAATCGATAATGAAACAACTAGAGCCAAAATGTCCAAACGAAGATGAGAGTGATATCCAGGAACTGCGGTTAAAGATCACCAACAGAACGTAGTAGACAAGGCATTTCCCCCTGAATACTGTTAGAAGGAAAGTACCTCGAGTGCGTCTTAGCATCAGACGCGTTCAAAGCAATTACCTTTCTTTCTCCGTCGAATGCGATGTGAACACGTAACAGCGCGTTTACATTACACCGCGGCGTAACTATTCTAACTCTTAAGCCCTGGTACGAGGCGAACGCGGAGGAGGCGAGCCCGCGCTCTTTCTGCTGAAATACCTGGCGTGATTTCAAACTCGAAAATGAATGTCCAGAACTGCAATGACTTCAATCTTCATGCTGAAATCCGGCGGGGAACACCATCCGCCATTCCCACAGAAACAGGTTGATTGCCAAGCACCTTCCCAGCATGAAGGGAGTGCTTTTGTAAGTTCCGCCCCAAGCCTCAGGGTGACGTGCCTCTAGGCATGCTGGTTGTTGTAGTTTTCCAGTAGTCTACCCTCGTCTCACGTCGAACAGGAGAACAGCGGTAACCACAACAATGGTATAGCCTTATCCCCCGTGACATCAGAATCGCTACACCTGCCAAGACTGCAAATTCACCTGCCGCCGACCCGGCACCCGCCAAGCCTAGCACCAGCAACAATCACCTCAAGTGCATCCTCCTCAACACCGGCTTCGTCCACAGGCACGCCGTCGAACTCTGGAACCTCCTGTACTCAACATCACCAGATGCCGCCTTCCTCACGGAAACCTGGATGAACGCCTCCTCAGCCCCCGACATCGCCATAGCCATACCGGATGGCTACAAGATCAACCGGAGGACCGCATCAACCAAACCGGAGGAGGCATTGCCATCGTCCACAGAAACACCATCCGAATCACGAGTAACTCCGACGACACCCTCACTGCCGCTGAACACCTTCACTTCCAGATACACACCGCCCCCAGGACTACCCTCAGAGGCACCCTCATCTACAGACCCCCGGGACCACGGACACAATTCAGCGAAGCCATCGCAGACTTCGTCAGCCTGCACGCCCTGACCTCCTCAGACTACATCCTCCTAGGGGACCTCAACTTCCACCTGGAGAACAACAATGACAGCAACACCACCACCCTGATGGACAACCTCGCCAAGCTCGGACTCAAGCAACTGGTAAACACCCCCACCCACTATGCCGGCCACACGCTTGACCCCGTGTTCTCCTCCAGTACACACATCTCCTTCAGCCACTCCTCTGGACTGCACTGGACTGATCACATCTGCGTCCACTTCAACTTCAGGAGAACCACGACCTACCACCACCCACAACAGGTTCCCCGCAGAAGCTGGAGCAAGATCACCACCGCCCAGCTCACCACCTCCCTCAGCCAGAACCCTCCCATCAACACAGCGGACCCCAACGAAGCAGCCTGCAACCTCACACAATGGCTCACCAACTGCGCCGACAACCTCGCACCACTGAAGTAACCACCCAGCAGACCCGGCAGCAAGAAAGCCTTGTGGTTCACCAACGACCTCAAAAACTCCAAGAAAACCTGCCGCACCCTCGAGAAAGCCTGGCGCCATGACCAGACAAGAGAGAAATTGACGGCCCTCGAGAACGCCACCCGCAAACACCACCAGCTGATCCGCACCACTAAAAGGACTACATTCAAAGAACGACTGGACAACAACACCCACAACAGCAAGGAACTCTTCAGCATCGTCAAAGAGCTCTCCAACCCCAGCGCCTGCAACAATGACATTACACCCTCGCAAGACCTCTGCGACTCACTCGCCTCGTTCTATCACCGCAAGATCGCCGACATACACATCAGCTTTGGCGCACAAACCACGCACCCAACCACCGAACTAGCGCACCCAACCACCGAACTAGCGCACCCAACCACCACCCTCTGCACCTGGACCTCGGTCAGCACCGAAGGCACCGCCCGCACGATGAGGACCATCCACTCCGGCTCCCCTACCGACCCATGCCCACACCACATCTTTAACAAAGCCGACTCCATCATCGCACCCCAACTCCGGAACATCATCAACAGCTCCTTCGCATCCGCCACCTTCCCGGAGAGCTGGAAACATGCTGAGCTCAGCGCCCTCCTGAAGAAATCCACCGCGGACCCCACAGACCTCAAGAACTTCTGCCCCATCTTGCTCCTCCCTTTTCCTGCCAAAAGCCATCGAGAAGACCGTCAACAAGCAACTCTCTGCATTCCTTGAGACAAACGGATCCCTTGACCGGTCGCAGTCCGGTTTCCGAGCAAACCACAGCACCGAGATGGCCCCCATCGCAGCGACCGATGACATCAGGGCCCTGCTTCACAACGGGGAAACAGCTGCCCTCATCCTCCTGGACCTCTCAGCTGCCTTCGACACGGTATGCCACCGCACCCTGATACAGCGCCTCAGCAACACCGGAATCCAAGGAACGGCCTTGGAGTGGATCATCTCGTTCCTCGCCAGAAGAACCCAGATAGTCCGCCTCCCACCGTTCCGATCCGCGGCCACCGAAGTCATCTGCCGCGTTCCGCAAGGATCCTCGCTCAGCCCCACCCTCTTCAACGTCTACATGAGCCCCCTCACAGCCATCGCACGCCAACACAACCTTAACATCATCTCCTACTCCGACGACACCCAGCTGATCCTCTCCCTCACCAATGACCCCGCCACCGCCAGAGCCAACCTCCAGGAAGGAATGAAAGACGTCGTGGAATGGATGAAGCTCAGCCGTCTGAAACTGAACTCAGAGAAGACGGAAGTCCTCATCCTGGGACCATCCCCCTCCGCCTGGGATGACTCCTGGTGGCCCCCTGCCCTGGGCACCGCACCCAAGCTAATGGACCATGCTCGCAACCTGGGCTTCATACTGGACTCCTCCCTCACGATGACCAAGTAAGTCAACGCCGTCTCGTCATCCTGTTTCAACACCCTGCGCATGCTCTGAAAGATCTTCCGGTGGATCCCCACCACAACCAGAAAGACGGTCACTCATGCCCTTGTCACCAGCCGTCTGGACTACGGGAACACCCTCTACGCTGGAACCACAGGCAAACTCCAGAAACGACTCCAGCGCATACAGAACGCATTGGCATCACTCTTCCTGGACGTCCCCCGCCACAGCCACATCTCTGCCCATCTGAAAGACCTGCATTGGCTCCCCGTCAGCAAACGTATCACGTTCAGACTCCTCACCCACGCACACAAGGCTCTCCACGACATGGGCCCCAAGTACCTCAACAACCGCCTCACTTTCTACACACCCACCCGCCAGCTTCTATCCACCAGCCTCGCCCTCGCCACGTCCCACGAATTCGGAAAGCCACCACCGGAGGACGATCCTTCTCCTATCTGGCGGCCAAGACGTGGAAGTCCCTCCCCACCCACCTACGGCTGACCCAGGACCATCTCTCCTCCAGGAAACAACTCAAGACCTGGCTGTTCGAGCAGTAGTGACTCCCCCCCCTCCCAGCACCTTGAGACCCCAACGGGAGAGTAGCGCGCTAAAAAAATCTGCTTGATTGATTGATTGATTTTGCCAGAGTTGCAGTTCCAGCACTACATCAAGATGTGCTGGAGGTGATTGGGGCAGCTTTGCAGAAGAGTGCTGTTCACACTATCCGACAACAGACATGTGGACCAGTTGCCAAGACCTTGATTACATGTGCATCACTGCACACTGGGTCTCTTTTGCAGGGGTTAGAGACAAGTTATCTGCAGGTGTTGACAGTGCCACAATTTTTCAAGCTGGTCGGAAACATACAACAGTAGCCATGTTTGCCATGGAGAAATCTCATACTGCAGTAAACATTTTGGAGGAGTTTAACAGTAAGGTCTTTGAATGGCTGCATCCAAGAAAGCGCATGATTGGTTATGTTTCCACGGATAATTGCAATAATATAGTTAGGGCCATGAATGATGGTGGCTATTTCAGAGTGCCGTGTTTGGTGCACACTATTAACATTGTTGTTCAAGATTTCTTGAAAAAAGAAAACAAAGTCAGCAAGTTACTGACCACCTGCCGAAGAATCTGCACACATTTCAGCCATTCTTTTAAGGCCCGGAAGCAGCTGAGGATCATTCAATGTGACCGTAGAGTGCCAGTCAGGGGACTCATCCAGGAGGTGGTAACACGTTGGAACTCAACCTTCTACATGCTTGAGCGTCTGTCTGAGCAGTGCTTGGTAATCAATGAATATGTTTTTGCACGGGGTTCTTCTATGAAAGACATGAGGCTAGAGGTGGAGGAATGGGACCTAGTTAAAAGCCTAACAGACATGCTTCGTCCTTTTGAGGTCTTCACACATGAAGTCAGCAGGGAGGACTGTACTTTGGGCAAAGCTATCCCATTTTTGCGCATGCTGGAGCACCAACTGAAGGCGGTGTCTTCAACGTTCAAAGATGATACTGACAAGCAAGACGCATATCAGTTGGCGGAGAGCTTATTAGCCCGCCTAGTTGACAATGAAAGGCTTAAAAAATTACATACAGAACAACATTACATTTGTGCCACTATTCTGGATCCACAGTACAAAAAGGCACTGGCCAGCAATGCATTCATTCCTTTTACTGAAGCAGATGTTTCAAAGTACAAACATTGGCTAGCTCTGTCAGCCACTCGGTTCGAAAAATAGCGGCAGGAAATTGAAGGAACTGGCAGAAGTACTACTGAATCAGCAGGCCATCCGGCGTCAAGGTCCACTTCTGTGGCCGAAGGCAGTCACTTTCCCTCACATTTGTTACCGACACCAGCAACCGTATCATCAACCTCACCTGCACCAGGCCCAGCCATAATATTGTCGGAAGAGGATTGATAACTCATCAAGGGTTTGCTCGTTCCAGTGTTGGTGCAAAGGCCTCAGATGGTACGCAAAGTTCAGCACCCCTGGATGACCTTGAGTGGATGGTGCAGGCCTATCTGGATGACCCAACAGAGGTCTTCATTGATATCAACCCATTGCTGTATTGGTATGGGAAAAGGGGTCAATGGCCACTGATCACCAAGCTGGCTCTAAATTATTTGTCTTTCCCACTCGCAAGCGTGTCTTCTGAATGTGTTTTCAGTGCTGCTGGTGCCATTGTAACTTCAAAAAGGACCCGCCTCTTGCCCAAAAATGTGGAGAGGTTAACAATGATCAAGATGAACCAGCACTTCATACCACCAGATTACAAAATATGTGAATCCACGCAGGAAGAAGAGGACACCGACTTAGGTGATGGAAGTTCTTCTCTGTTAGCTGACCTACTCCCCTCTCAATTCACAGAGTTTGAGGACGAGCTCTACTTCCCTGACACCTAGGCCTGAAACTGACTTCTTTTTTTTTCGTCCTGACTCCTTATTCACTTTTACTCCTGTGTGTCTTTCTTTGTTTTGCAACTTTTACCACAACAAATTCCAACCAGAACAAATCCATCAGCAGCACTGTCTTCGTCTTATTTCCCTATTGAAGGTGCCGCTGTCTGCAATCCTGAAGTTCACAAGTTCACAACTCAGTCATGCTCCTCTATTCTCCTCCTTCAGACTCCCCCTATCCATTTCCCTCAAGACAGATGGCTGGATTACGCAAAATGAAGAAACTGTCGCTTCGTAGACAAGTCCCCTCAAAAGAAGTGGGACTGGAATTACTGACTATATGCTGATTGCTGACAGTTACTTCTTAAATTTACACGAGAGGCTGCCCTGTGGGCCTTCACTTTAAGAACAAGATGCAGACAAAAAGTGGAACAGGTAATGAATAATGAGATGGCATGCAGTGGACAGCACTGGCTGTCTGGCTCTGATGAAAGCAACTGCTGTTTGTTTGTTGTGCATGAAATGAATGATATGTCTTCTGTTATTATTTAATCTTTTACACACTAAATGTAACTCAAGTCTACTCTGTTTTTTTTACCTTGTTTAATTCAAATTGTACTTCTACTGCAGGGGCCACTACATTGCATTTTTTAATATGCAAAATGTCCTTGGACTCACTGTGTGTGCAGACTGCGACTGCATGAACAACATTGAGTTTGCCAACATACCATGATGATGATGAGTCTTGATGATTAAAGTTACATCATAACTTTTTTCTTTACAGTCACTCACTGGGATGGATGGATCATCATCGTTGGTTTACGGAACAACTATGACCATTTTGTGAGTGGCAAACAGGTAAACCAGTCAACAACAACTACAGCAGAACTACATGTCTGTCTAATCGTGGTATGGAGTGGTCCAGCCAGTGTAGTGTTGTTATGCCAGAGTCCAGACAGCAGTTCATGTAAAATAGCGGCTATGTGGCTTGCTGCATACAATTAGATATGCTTTGTCTGTCTGTGTCAAAGAGGTATGCTACTTCAGGTTGCTTCACTCAGTGGTGCCTGCCTTGACCGTCTACATGGCCCTGGCCTGCTGTGTGCTAATTACTATCCTTGAAAAGGAGACTAAGAGTACGCACTTTAGAAATGAGGCTTGTATGTAATACTGTTGCATCTGAAACTGAAAGTGTTATTTTTGCACTACACACGTACCTTTTTCTCTGTGGTGTTTTTTAATATCACTTTCTTTTTTCATCAACAATTACAGGCCGGCTTTTACCCTGTGCAATGGTAAAAACGATTAACTCAGGCTTACCATTAGCGATCCGCAATTCCGCATCCGCCAGCAAGGCAGTGGACAGTGTGTCTGTTCACCAAGATTGATCAACGGAGCGTCAGATGGAATGGAGGAGTACCACAAATAAGAGGAATGGCTGAATGCATGCAACTTCCCAAATAGAACAGGACAACTACAACATACAGTTACAGTATCCTCTTCACTTCTCCTTATCTTTTAAATAATGTTATTGTTGTGAACTTCTATGAGTGTGACTCTGTGCGTTTGTTTACTTGATAAGTTTATTTGCTATTTTTGAAACTAATTTAATGTACTAAAACGTGTTTATTCTCTCTGAGGGCAGATAGGAAGTGAAATTGCATATTTACTACAGCCCTGTACTGTCAAATTGTTTCTTCATAGTTAGTAAGTTGTAGTAAGTAATACTTTTCAGTAACCTAACCATCCATTTAGCAAACAACTTTATGCATGCAGTAGTGCACTTCCTTTATGTCCCTTAAAAGATTTATGGATATCTTCATATCCAAAGATTTGTTTTTCATCATTTGTTGTTTGTCATGCTGTGTTTTTTTTCCTCTCTCCACAAAACTTTCCCAAAAATCCCCATTCCCATCCAATTTGCAAACCCTAACCCTCTTCCCCCTGGGCTGTGTGGTTTTCATTGAGGTGTGACTAAATGACAACAATAATTCCACACACTTGTTGGGGAGGATAAGGTCAAAGCAACAGAAAATCAATTTCAAGGCTGGTGAAGGAATCCGAGGATATATTTTTATTCTTATTCTGCTTGACACATACCCATGAGTGTTTGCAAATCAAATCAGAATTTCATGTGCGCCATCAAGTGGATTGATCATCAACAACATCCTCCTCCTACACGTGACGAATCGAATGATTATGCTGCTGTGTCCTTCACTTTCAGTACTATTTCCTGTAGTAGCCATACTCCACGCAACTAGTACTTATATTTTGAATACTTAGGCATTGCTTAGGCTACAATATATGGCACTGTTCTTGTGTACTGTACTATCTATTGTGCAGTTCTAATGCTACGCTCAGGCCACTCAATGTTTCATTTCCTTTTTTTTCATATGCTGCTACTGCCAGTGTGTACTACTACTACTACCACCACAACGGTGACATTTCATCCGTCCAGGATTCCATAGTCAACCTTATTCGCCATTTTCCATGCAGCCAGTACTGTGCCTTGCCCTATTCTCAAACACGAATCACAGGTAAGATAAGCATTTTGGGGGAGGAAGAATAATGTAGTAGGAGGAGAGGAGAGACTGCGGTTGGACTAGTAAAGTAGTAGGACAATTGAATTCACTAACTCTGTCAGTGGCACTTTTGTACAAATTTGGGCAATTAGACAATTTGAATCAACCAGCCAGTTAAGTTTCAGGAAAACAAACGTACATTTAACCCACCCCTGCCTCCCCCACAATACAGTAAAAAAACGCAGATGCTATGTTTAAGTTGAAATAAATAATTATTTGAACCCTAACAAAAATAAACTATCCCACAAGAAGACCCGACCCACCCCCCTCCCTAACCCCAACTAATGTCCATGAAATGAGTCCCCAAAAGTCCCAAAACCCCAATGCCCAATTCCCACCCCCCCAAAAGTCTTTAAAAAAGGGGCAAGGGACAGTCTCTCTTCTACTTCCGCCGGCGGTGTCCTTTGGCCAGGTGGTCACGCTGCTCTCTCCGGAGGTCCTTGAGCAGGGCTTTCAGCCTCACCACCTCCTGCTCAAGGTTGGACACTCTGAGGGTCAAGCAGTGCACACAAGCCTTGCACTTGCATGTACTGTTGGGGGGCAGCTGATGTTTTTGCTGCCGGTGGCGGCGGGTGGCTGCCAGACCACGGCTCCATACCACTGAAGGCTTGTGCTGACTGTATGACCCAGGGTCAGCGGAGGAGGATGGAGCTGTTGCGGATGTTGTCGACTGTGACTGCGTGTCCTCCTCCTCCTGGGCCACCAGCCGCCGATATTTGGCGACAATTGCCTCCAGCTTTGGTTGCCAGGCCCGTCTAGCCAACTCCTTCCTTGTTAGTTTGGCAGGAGCATCTATATGAAGAAAGAAAAACATACTGTAACCAATGCTCTTTAAGATTAACACAAAATAATTCAGTACATAACATTTGTGGCACGTATCTATCTAAACTCCCACTTCGTCGCCCTCTGCTCTAACATTAGTGGGAGTTTCAGGAATTCTACTAGCACTATATGGACTCACTACATTAGACTCAGACAGTACTCCGGTCTTCTTCTTCTCTTTTGTTTAGCGAAATTGGTATGTAAACTTGTGGAAGCCGGCATAATGCCAGTGAAGTCAACTTGCACCCGAAAAAAACTGACGCAAGCCATGATGACACTGACTTGCGTTACTGTTACCAGTCCAGTACATGCAGGTGGTGAAGCTCTTACTTTTCTGTTACGAGTGGCACTGGCCATACTCTGTTACAAGGGCTACTGGTTAATTAATTTAACTTTCACCCTGCCCTGCCCCTGACTACTACAAAAGGAAAATGAAGAAGAATAATAATATGATCATCTATCCCTTCATAGGATATTTGCTTATATAAGGGATTACTTTAGGTGCTTTGTTTTTATTGATTGAGTGAACACCGACAGGCCACACATGAATGACAGAGTTGTAAAAGAATTATTAACAGAGGTAGTGAGTGAGTGGTCACCGTAATCACCGGATATATGCTGTGCTTGCAAACTACTGTTACTACTAGTCATGGTAGTATTCTGAAAAATTACAACTTCTACTTTCCTCGGCTTTGCTACTCTGGCACGGACGTGCGGTGTTACATACTCTTCAAAGTAACACTCTTCATCCAGTGACCGTCTACACTGTCTACATACACCTATGCTAACTATGAGGAAGATACCATCCAGGCAGGCATCCATCCATTCAAAGTAAATGTCAATCATTCTTCTTAATGTCTGACTCTCAACTGGACAAACCTTACTTTTTCTCACCGAAAAACAACCTTTTTATTTTATTTTGTAAAACGCCAGCCATGCATCTGTGCTTGACTTGCATTTGAATTTGAACCAAAGGATATATTGCGCACACATACAGTTTCACCCACCCAGGCAGTCCTCTTTTCTTTCTCCTTCCACCCATCCTTGCTTCAGCCTTCAACCGGCCATGCATCAGATTCCCTGCCACTTTGGGCAGCATTCAAAAACAAGTATCATTCTTTGCTAGTCATTAATTTTCACTCGCTCGTCCTTCCTTACACCCTTCTTTCCCTTTTCGTTCATCCCATCCATCAAGTTCATCTGTGATCTGACTTGGCTTCTCGATAAAACTTTCACAGCTGAGTTGAAGTCAAATTTTAGAGGAGGACATTGGTTACTCGTCAACTCGCGCCGCCATTGCTAATGAGAAGTCAAGGGTGACTGTCTTCTACCTGGTTGACATAAACTTAGTTCTAAATTTGTAAGTCTTCTTAACAGTAAAGTGTAGTTGTACTGTACAACATATACACCCCTGCAGAGAGCCCACTCTGCAATCTCAATAAGTAAGGAATATAATAGCTTACCACTGCCCGCCACTACTGTGGCATCCCCCACAGCAGTTCCTGCTGGCTGTGGCACCGCATCCTACCCTGAAGTGCCCACCTCCGCGCTAGCCCCGGCACTGGTGGTTGGCAGTTGCGATGGTGTTACGCCTAGAAAAAACATTTAATATTTTTAGATGCCATATTCACCACTCCCTATTTTGTCTAGGAATTGAAAAAGGTTACTAGTACTACATAAACAAATTTAATAATTTGTGACTCTCTAGTCTAAACTAAAAATTTCCCTTTCATAACGGAAGGGTGTTTTTTATTTATGCTTAGCCATAACATGTGATGCTACACTTTTTGATACAACTGATGAATGCTTGCTTTTTAACATGCCCCATTTTTCTCATAACAGACAGAAGCTTCCCTTCTACGAACAAGAGCAAGATCATCATTGTTTGTTAGTCAGAGTCGTCAACGATTTATCCCCACCAAGACTTTAAGTTCCAACCAGGTGAGGGCTCTCCCACAATTAATGTGTGAAATCAGCCACTTTTCAGTCATTCACTGTTTGTTATATGACATTGATTTTAATAAATGTTTTTATATAATGCACAATTTAAATTTTTACAGAGTACACACAGAGCTAGTTGTTTTACTTTTATTAAAGCTTTAAAACTTACATAGATTCTGTGGTTTTTGGTCATGAGTGAGTGAGCGAGAGGTCGGTACTCTGACTCCATAGTCTTATGTTCTGGGTTGTCACTGGGGATCATCGCTGCATTCTGGAGCTAAATAATGACTCTCTGACACACTAGCTAGTCAGTAATGAGATTGGGGGTTCAACTTCTGTTATGACTAAGGTATGTGGAAAGTCTAACTGCGCCTATTATAATTTATAACCAATGCCCTATTTCTTGTCCATAGTTCTGTATGTGCAGAATAGTCCCTGCAACAGTAGTAGTATATCCTCCTATCCAATCAAAAAGTAAACTAGTATCATATTCTTGGTGGCCATTGACATTTTATTGTTGGGAATTGTCAAAGCATAAACTTTTAGAAGACTTCAATAGACATTATGGACAACCCAGACGACTGCACTCAGTGCCTAGAGCTATTGCTGAATAGGAGTTTTGTTTAACAGTACACCTTTTGCCAACTGTGCAAGCTTAGCTAGCTACACAGACAGACTAATAATAATCGAGTAGTAGCACAGAGAGTCATAGCAGAGGCAGGATAAGAATTTAGAAACAGTCTACAAGAAAATCAAAGACGATTTAGGAAAAAATAGATTTATGAGGAACGTTTGGAATGAATAGGTGCTGTAAAAGATAGGGAAGTATAATTAATAATATTAACAGGAGAACTTACTGGGGCCAGCAGAGGAGCCCTCGGCAGACCTATCGGCAGACCTATCCTGGCCTTCCTGTTGTTCCTGCTCCGCCGGCGCCGCTACCTCCACCTCTGTCCTCTTGCCCCTGGGAGGATCTGATGTACATGAAAGAAAGACACAAACATGGATGATTGTTGTCAACCAAATCAAACATTTCAAAAAAACAATAACAAATTATTTCAGGGAATTAGACAACAATTGCACTAAATGTATTGACCTATCTGCTGTGGTCTACTAGGATATTAGTATTGCTGGATTCACGGACCATTTACTTGGAAAGTTATGTAACTCTCCCTAAACCAACTACAAAAAGGTTCTACTAGGACTGGCAGGCAGCACTCCGCAGCACGCGAAGTGTCAGACACAGTCCTCCATGATTGCAGACCACTAAGTTTCCTACTAAATAACCAGCCATAATATACTCAAACTATCGATCCACCACCACTATCTCTTCTTAGTGGCAGGAGTACAAGGAAGGACTGGACTTGAGTCTCTAGTGTCTAGCATTACGCAGTTCTGTAAAGTACACTCATGCATAATCACTCAGGCCAAATGAGCACAAAATTGAAAACAAGTAAGCATAGTAGCACCGCCAGTGAGCAGGCGAGCACCTGCAATCACAGAACCTTTTGAAACATAATTTACCTGCAATGTAATCTCTAGTGTCTAGCATTACGCAGTTCTGTAACGTTCACTCATACATAATCAGTCACCCAGGCCAAATGAGCACAAAATTGAAAGCAACTAAGTATAGTAGCACCGCCAGTGAGCAGGCGAGCACCTGCAATCACAGAACCTTTTGAAACATAATTTACCTGCAATGTAATCGGCAGCATGCTTGCTTTTCGGAAAAAAACAAATATTTGCAATATCATAACACAGAGCAGGAGAAAACAAAGTAGTGATTAAATACTAGCTACTACTACTCACCAAGGCCCGGGATCTCAACTCCAAGCAGATCGTGCAGGTCTTGCTTCCGGTCCAGGATGTCGGACCACCGGTGGGTCGCCTGGTTGTAGGTGCGCCGGACCCCAGACTCACGAAACATGGCTCGGCATACCTTCCCCTGTAGCTGGCGATGCTCCCGGAGCCCGTACCAGGTACCGGGCCTGCGCCCTGCCGCGGCGGTCTTGGGGAGGTGGCGCTGGACAAAGAAAACCAGTGCGGCCACCTCCACCGCGCTGAAGATCTCCCGGGCAGTTACTTCCTCCCCACTTAAGCGCCTGCAAGGGAGCCGGGTACAGGGTGCGGGACCCTTCCCCTTCATGTTCTTCCCGGCTCCTTTGCCATGGGACTCATCGGGTTCTGCCAAGGTGGGCATATAGCTTATGGGAAAAACTCCAATCCTCAGGCACAATGCTCCCACAGACTCACATCACCGGTGGGATAACGCTATCGTCAAATTACGAGACCTCCTAACAGGTCCCGTGGCTCAACACAGATCCCACGGGCCACGTCCGAAGCGGACATTTAATCCAATGTTAGCCACTCAAAGAATAGCCCTAAGGAGGGCCGTGCGTCTGCACAAATTGATTGGCACAGCGCACTCTGCCAATAACATGGCCTTATTGCGTAAGGCCTTCAAAAAATCGTCATGGAGGCCAAGAGACTAAAAGAACAGACTGAGTGGCTAAAAATATTCACCTTGCTAAGGGGCAATAATCAGTCCCAGTTCTGGACTCACATGAATAAGCTCCGTTCCTCGAACAACAACAGAGGAAACGCGGTTCGTGAAGAAGAATGGACCCTGCACGTGACTCAACTATACCGTTGTGACACCCTGGACCCTGTGGTGATCGAACTAAGAGACTGTGTCGATTCCACCCAGACAGAAATCCATGAGCTGACCACTGCAGCCAAGGTCTCCAAGTATCTGAGAGCCATGAAAAACGACGGTGCTCCCAGGCCCAATGGCCTTCCAGCCGGGGTATTCAAATGTGCTCTGGAAGAGTGGTCGGAACTTTTGGCCCCCTTATAGAACAACGTGTTTACGACCTGTCAGTTACCAGATTTATGGTTAGGCTCAATTTTATGCCCCATATTTAACCCCTACCCTGCTGGGTACATTCCCCCGCTGTGCTGGGGGAGGGGGGGTGCGCGCAGCGCTCCCATGCTCATGACGAGCTCAGCTCGTCATGAGCTATAGTGCTCCTGTGCTCATGACGAGCTGAGCTCATCACAGCCGCACCCGTTTCTTTAGAACGCTCAGCACAGCAGGGGAATTAGCCCAGCATGCGAGCGTTCTAAAGGCCATGACGAGCTGAGCTCGTCATGAGCATGCAAGGGGTTAAGAAAGGAGATGCCACGCTCCCTGCTAACTACCGACTCATTGCCCTATTAGATCTTGAGGCCAAGGCATATGCCCGGTGTCTTCTTAGGTTGCTAGAAAAATGGGTAGCAGAAAACAACATCCTACCATACTTCCAAACAGGGTTTCAAGCCTCAGCCTCCACAATAGATAATATCACAACCTTAGCCATTCTGAGTCAATAAGCAGCACAATAAAATCATCTTCCCCTTTACTGCTGCTTTATAGACTACAGCGCGGCCTTTGATAAAGTGTCTTGTAACATCCTATGGAGGAAGCTGGATAAGTGGGGGATTCCACAGAGCCTGCTAGGAGCACTTATGTGCTTGCACAAGAACACCTGGGTGCGAATTAAAACTGGCCCAAAGACAGTCTCAACAAAAATCGCTATCGAAGACGGCTTAAAGCAAGGCTGTGTTCTTGCCCCTCTCTTGTTCAATCTTTACACTGCCGACCTTGGAACATTCCTGGAGAACAGTAATCTTCTCCCGCCAAAATTGGGCCCTGCTAAAAGGAATCTAAACATACTACAATATGCCGACGACATCGTCATAATGGACCAGGCAAAATCGGGTCTTCAACGAGCGCTAAGTATGCTCCATACATATAACACCGCCAACGCCTTAAAAATCAACCAGGAAAAGACCAAGGTTCTGGTATTCGACGGATGTAAGAACAAGAAAAGATTAAAGTGGCATATTGGGCCTGCAAAAATCAATACAACTTCAAAATATAATTATTTGGGAGTCTGGTTTAGCGAGTCCTCTAGACCATCAGCTCATTTAGCCGCCTTGAAAAAAAGAGCAGGAGCAATAACATACTCCCTGACCCGACTGAACCAGTCCCTGAGCAGCCCTTCCGCAGAACCCATTTTGAAGGTGATTAAAGCTAGTCTTCTCCCTGCCTTAAACTATGAGCATCAGGCATTCCCTGGTGCATGCTCCGTTAGTCTTGACCTAGCCCAAGTTTCCACCTATAAAAAAAATGTTCATCTTCCGAATTTCATTCAGCTGGCAAGACTACGTCTGGAGCTGGGCCTACAAAGACAATCAATCTATTGCGAGGCAGACACTCTGAAATACTTTATAAGGATACTAAAATCTGCAGATAATACCTTAAAATCCCGGCTAAAAGACACTTTTGCCAGCCCTGGAAACCCATGGAATCGTCAGATTATAAAGGCCATAAAAACGCTAGAGATTAATAACCCATTACTACTTTCAGACACTATTCCATACCAAGTCTGGAAAAAGGTTATTAATAAGCAGGTTAAACTAATCTCCCATCAGATGGACCTTTAGGCTTTAAAAACATCTACCGTTTTGCTCCCCCTGAATACCTCATACCTCGCCGGGAAACCGCAATCTTATCTCCTGGAAAATCTAAATGCAGCGGCTAGGAAGAACATAATGTTTATGCGACTTCTAGGTCTGCGTTCTACGGCCTTTAACCAATGGGCTACAACAAGCGAGGGGGGGCCTACAGACTGTGCAACTACCATACTGAATCATGGCTGCATCTTCTGTGCTGTTGCTCTGCCCTGGATGCCCCTAGAAGATTTCTCTTAAAACCATTATATTTAAAATAGGGCATTAGGTCATGCTGGGAGGCATCAGCCCTGTGTTTTATGTCCCCAGATACTCAAGTGCTCGCAAGGACTGCAAAATTTGTGATACTCTTGGACAATCTTTTTTTACCTTCTTTGGTCCCTGTGCTCCCAGCTCCTCCCCCCCAAAAATTCATCACAGACTTTCTTTGTCCCTTGGTTTAGTACCTTCTGTCTTAATCCATTTTATTTCAGGACTAACACAGCAATGTGATCACACTGGTAACTACAAGACTGTTCTTATACGTATAGGATCTTAAACCCGGATAGTTTGTTTTTCCAGTTTCGCTTTTTAATATGATAATTGTGCTAATACTGATATTTTATAGCAATGGTTTTAAGTAACTGCGCTAATCTAATAAAACTGAAAACTGAAATCCTTTGCCATGGTCCTGGACAGGAAAGGAAAATAAAATAGGAAAGAAAGAATAGCGAAAAAGTAAATAAAAGAAAAGAGTTAAAAAAAGTAGTTTTAAAGTAACCAAAAGTAGAAAAAAACACAAAATATAGATGTAGAAAAATAAAGAGATAGATAATGAGTAAATAAAATTAAAACAAAGGATTGCAAAGATTAAGGGAGGATTGAAAAAGCATGCCCAGAAACATAGCAATGAATGAAAAACAAGATGGCCGCGCCCATTGCGACCATGTGGGTAAGTTTGCGCGGTATTTCCCCTGCGAGGATGTAAAACGGATGCGAACACTTAATTGCGGGCCGGACGTAGGAAATGCACATTGCGAGCATTCAACTGGCACCTGGAAAAGGAAACACGCAACATTGAAAACAAGATGGCCGCGCCCATGTACGACCGCATGGGTAACTTCGCTTCGTTGCGCTGAAAAAAACTCAGCAAACACGCAAAGTGTCCCGTGAACACGAAAAAATTAAAAAATCCGCAAATTTGCACTAATTCGCGGATTTTGCGGACCGCAAATTCGCTTTCGCACGAATTTGCGAATTGCGAATACGCAAATTTCGCCCATACTTAGTTTCCATAACCAGTTCCCAAGGTAATTCCTCATTTTCAGGCTGTTTCCCATGTGAAAATTTCACAACCAGTGAAGAGGAAGAGAGAAAACAGCAGGATTCCAATATTCCTGCAAGTCTTGTCATTCTTGATTCGTCCGGAAACTGTTTCTGATCAAATGGGGAATGACGCAGCCCTCAGGTTAGGTTGCCACAGCTGGCACAATATTACTGAGATCCAAACTCCTGAGCGGCTCCACCCGCACCTAGGGGCGTGGCGCCGTTAGTGTTATCTTGGGCGGGAGCCGGTATTGTTTGTCCTTTCCAGTAGGTGGAACATGATGGGGGGCCGGAAGTGAAGAGTGCTGTGGGCGGCCACCATTCAATGTCATCAAAGGGGCAGATGTTTGTTTTTCGTCCTTCGACAAGGATAAAAGCTGCGCGGAGAAGGAAGGAAACCCTCTTTGTCCTTTCCAGCAGCTCCTGAGGCGGTGGACCAGCAACAAGTTATTCCCCAATAAATAAATAGTCATGGTAAGTGCATAGTTATGTCCAACATGGCCTGGCGTCCTAGCGATATTCAGATCACCTGTTATTCCACCAAGAATGAATAGACACAATAAGTGCATAGTTATGTCCCACAGGGCATGGTGCCCTAGCGATAAAAAGATCCCCTGTTACTAAGGGTGACATTCAGTAAATCCTTCCACCCATGGCAATGTCAGGAAGAGGTGGGTAGTAATGCCAGCCACAAATTCTCCACACAAGGCCAGGCGCCCAGACGGCAATCTACGTATGGCTGCCTTTGTTACTCTTGTCAAATTCCAGTTAGTTAAAAGTATCACCTTTTGTTCAACCCGGGGATCATCTTCCCGGTATCACTGGCACATCCATGTTGGCATGAATCTAACTATGGTACTGGGTGGTGCCAAGGAGTGGAAATACAGTATGGCAGGGAGAGAGGGTCGCTAGGTTCCTGCGGTTTTCTGAATGTGGTGAAGTCTGCAGGTGGAGTTGGCATTGAACCAGTCAGTCGCTAACTTATTAACTGGATCACCCCTTCGGATTTCTAAGCACATTGTATACAGGCATCCAAAACATAGTTATACCTACCAGATGGGGTGAATTTGTCTAAAAAAGGGCTCAAACTGGTCATCCAGACAGTTCTAGGTTCCATGGCAGGATGGTCAGGTGAGCAAGCGATAGGTGGGGGGAGGGCATGAACGTCACTAAGCCCCTCGCCCTGTGATGGGGTCCGGGTCAAGAAAATGGTAGGGACTCCTTTTTGGCATGGACTGTCTGACCCTGGAACAGGGTGAGTATTCAGCGGGAGGGGGGACTGACCTGCTGGTGGTCCTGGACTCTCCTGCCCTACCCGAGATGCCGATGTTTTTGTGTTAAACTTTGGAGGGATTGTCCGGTGTTCAGAAACCCCGGTGGGACCAAGGTGTAAGCAGTGCCCTGGTGGTAGCGCCTCTCTCTGGAATGGAGAACTGAAAGTTACTACAGATAAAAACAGTACATGTTGGGGCCTGCTGGCACAGCAAGCACAGGGGGATTCATTACTGAAGTGCTTGTATTGATATGCGGATGGCTAAGGCCATGCTTAGAATGTAAATAGTATCTTTTGCAAAAATGTATTCCTTGGAATGGAAATAACCTACCTTTTATGTCTAACATGTGTGTTGATTGGTTTGTCTATGCCTTGAATAAATGGTCAAGTGTTTCAGTCAAGAACAATAAAAGATTACTCTGATTTAAGGTGTGATAAAGGACTACGCAGTTATGACCAACTATCTGCCTTATGTCTTATCTGCCTTATGTCTTCTATGGTGCCTAAGGGGTGGTAACGAGGATAGGTATGTTGTTCACTGGGGGCGATTCGTACGTTGTATGCACACTATGAGCGGCACCACCCACACCTAGGGGCATGGCGCCCTTAGTGGCGTCTCGTGCGGGAGCCGGTATTGTTTGTCCTTTCCAGTAGGTGGGACATGATGGGGGGCCAGAAGTGAAGAGTGCTGTGGGTGACCACCATTCAATGTCATCAAAGGGGCAGGTGGTCGTTATCCATCCCACGACAAGGATAAAAGCCATTCGGAGAGGGAAGGAAAACCTATTTGTCCTTTCCATCAGCTCCTGAGGTGGCGGACCAGCAACAAGTTACCCACCCACCCATCCCAAAGAATATGGACTAGATTAGTGGGGTCCCGGGCAAGAAAAATGGTGTGGAGTCCTTTTTGGCATGGACTGTCTGACCCTGGAGCAGAGCGAGTATACAATGGGGGCTCTGGTCTGGCGGGAGGTGGGACTGACCTGCTGGTGGTCCTGGACTCTCCTGCCCTTCCCGAGATGCCAGTGTTTTTGTGCTAAGCTTTGGAGGGGGTGACCGGTGTTCAGGAAACCTGGTGGGGCCAAGGAGTAAGCAGTGCCCTGGTGGTAGTGCCTCTCTCTGGGACGGAGGGCTGAAAGTTACTACAAATCAAAACAGTGCAAGTTAGGGCCTGCTGGCATGAAAAGCACAGGGAGATTCATTACTGAAGTCTGTTTATTGATATCTGGATGGCTAAGGCCATGCTTAAATGTAAATAATATCTTTTGCAAAAATGTATTCCTTGGAATGGAAACACCCTACCTCTTTTGTCTAACATGTGTGTTGATTGTTTTATCTATGCCTTGAATAAATGGTCAAGTGTTTCAGTCAAGAACAATAAAAGATTACTCTGATTTAAGGTGTAATAAAGGACTATGCAGCGATGACCAACTATCTGCCTTATGTCTTCTATGGTGCCTAAGGGGTGGTAATAAGGATAAGTATGTTGTTTCACTGGGGGCGACTCGTACGTTGTATGCACACTATTACTAGTAGGTGTAACAGTGCATGGCAAGTTGGTGCATAGATAGGAATGGATATGTTGTCAGCTGTATGTAGTGGTTAGGTATTTGCCAAAAAAAAGAGAGGGGTAGCCTATACTTACGATAGTTAATAGGAAAAAGAGGCACTCGGAAGCCTTGAAAATAACCCGTGGGGGGAGGAAGGTCGAGGTCTGCTCATGGAGATGCCAGGTGGTGTCAGACTGATACTTTTAATCTAAACGATGCACAGAACTTGTGAAGGTATCCTTGAATGATCAAGAGTCCAGGAGCATGTTTACCAGCATCACCAATACAGTAGTTCTTTTGACCGGGTGTTTCAATGAAAGATTTCCGAATTTGAGCTCACTATTTGTTTTTTGGGTTAACAGCTGTTCTTAGCCTGGGCCTCTTGAAATCCAGACCACAGGACATGTATAATGGTGCCATTTGTCTGTATGATGTGGTTGCTGTCCTGAACACTTCACTTTTTCTAGTTGTTCTTTCTTATCTGCAGCTACACAAACGCTTCAGAGATGCTAAACAACTCATTTACAGTTGTCACCTAAATATAGAATCCTCCTTCCTGGAACCTTCCCCAAGCAGTGAGGTACCCAATGAAGGGTTGTAAGGTGATCTAAGGGATTTAATTATTGTTCTACTGGGAAACAACAACACCTACTGGCACAGCCATAAGTTGCGAACCTCACTCCTTGCCTTGCTCTCACGAAAGACTGGGTACACCATGACACCAAAACAAAACGTTCAGTTCAGTTTTGCACTCAGTTCACTTTTTTGAAGAATACATTTTCTACCCCCCCTTCTATTTTGTTTGCTATGTCACCTTTTTATGCTTTTAACCCCCCTCCTTTTTCTCAGAGCACAGTCTCCCACTGATTGCCATCAAAGGGACAATTTTATGAAAAGTGTTGCATCACTGGTTTCAGTGCGCTCTCCTTGAGACACCATGGATGCACCATATTTACTGTACCGCGCTCCATGTCGCAAGGATTTACAGATATGTCAATATTCCTGAAGTTTTTAACGTGCTGTGAAGCAGGCGTAAGGATTTGACTCAGTGGCGTCCTAGAAGTGGTATCACTGCACAACTACTGCAAGCCTTTTTTTGCAGGGAACGCCCACCCTGCATACATTATACATGGATCAGATATAATGTAGCTCAGGGGTTTACAAAGTGACACCATCTGCCTAGATGCATCACTTTGTAAATATGAAAACCAGAACAAGGGGCACCCTACTCACTAGGAACCTTGGTATGTCATGTGTAACAGAAACAACGGTTCCAGCAGAAAGTTAGGCTAATCTATAATATTAATCAAATGCACAATCGCAATCACAAAAAACGGGTTAAGGTGATGTCAGAAAGAAAAAAGGCCTTGTAGACTTTATGTTCGCATTCATTCTATTCATCAGATTTGTAAAATTCAAATTGATAGATACACAGACCAAGAAAAAACAATAGAGCGTTTGTGTCCCCAAGTGAAATAGAACCATAAAACAAACAGTGAATAACATGTAACTTGTACAGCTTGGTTTCCACAATTTTTTAAAAAGGTGATCAAAGATTAACTTAGTAATGATTCCAGCTTCTGTGTACAATAGTCAGAGCTGTTAAACTGGTTTGCTTTCAAATACAGTTGAAGGCGTTTCAACCCTTTTACAGTGCAGGGTCTTTTCAGGACCAAGGGTTTTGGGGACAATCTGATGGCGATTGTTCAGCCTTGTGAGTCAGTGAAATAAGTGAGACACTGGTAAAGTGAGAGAGGAAAAGGGAATACTCACACGGGGACCTGGTTGGGTGCCCCGTATGAGAGACAAATAATGTCATGTTTAACCTGCACCGTAAATGGAGGCAGGTGTAACTTGTTCAATAGTGGGTTGGCATGTCTGAATCTAAATGTATCGGACTATAGGCATACAGCAGTGTTTTGGACCATTTAGAGCTTCCTTCATAGATGGGCATGTAGTTTCATGTACAGTAAATTGCAATAATTTGATCTGGAGCCTGGCAGTTCGGGCAGGACTGTTCCCATTGGGTGCAGGGTCAGGACTGATTTGCATATGACTGGGTCCTAACTGCAATGGCATGGCGAGCAAAAAAACGATGAATTTAGGCCCAGATCTCTGTACTGGGGTGAATGTATGACATTGTTCTGCATTCTGTCCATCAATAGTTCTTTTTGCATTTGTCACCCCGAGTGGGACGGGTATGCTCAGACATGAGTCTCGTGCTCTCCATGCCACTGGAATCAAGCCATCTTGGCTGAAGAGGGGTGAAACCCCCAAACCGGTCCTAGGATGCTTGTTTCCAGTCCAGGGAGTACCTGGCCTGGCAGTTCGGGCTGGACTGTTCCCATTGGGCGCAGGTTCAGGACTGATTTGCATATGGCTGGGTCCAAACTGGAATGGCATGGTGTGCAAAAAAACTATGGATTTAGACCCAGATCTCTGTTCTGGGTTGAATGTATGACATTGTTCTGCATTCTGTCCATCAATAGTTCTTTTTGCATTTGTCACCTCAAGTGGGTTGGGTATGCTCAGACGTGAGTCCTGTGCTCTCCATGCCACTGGAATCAAGCTATCCTGGCTGAAGAGGGGTGAAACACCAAAACCAGTCCTAGGATGCTTGTTTCCAGTCCAGGGAGGACCTGGCCTGGCATTTCGGGCTGGACTGTTCCCATTAGGTGCAGGGTCAGGACGGATTTGCATATGGCTGGGTCCAAACTGGAAAGGCATGGTGAGCAAATAAACAATGGATTTAGGTCCCGATCTCTGTACTGGGGTGAATGTATGACATTATTCTGCATTCTGTCCATCAATAGTTCTTTTTGCATTCATCACTCCGAGTGGGACGGGTATGCTTAGACGTGAGTCCCACCATCCACGAAATTAAAGTCACCAACTACAACTAGTGAGTATTAATTTTTTTCCTATTAGAGACAAAACAATACATTTTAATGAAAATATTACAAAATCATTTTGCCTTCATACCAACAAAGTATATAATGGTGAATAAACAAAGACCATCAAAACATACCATCATTAAGTAAAGCAACACTAATGTAAGTATAATGTATATAACATTTATTATACTAACATGTTTATTATTCAACATTGCATAGTTATTAAACAAAAATCGAAATATATTTACAGATATACCCCAAAAATGACAGAAGGAGCAAAGTTCATTTCATTGCAAAAGGGGAAACTAATGCTTTATTATATGGGTTACACTTATACCCAAGAAAAAGTTATTGAAAATAAAACACACTGGAAATGTAGCAAATATTATTCCAATGCCTGTTACAGGAGAGCCACTACGATAGATTCTAATGTTGTAAATATTAGAGAACACAACCACCCCCCAAATGTAACTGAAGTTGAAGTAAGAGATGCCCTAGAGACAATAAGGGAAGCAAGCACGAGCTCCCAACAACCATGTGCTCAAATACTGATTTCTTTTTTAAAATAGAGTGCCAGAACTTGTCACAGGACAACTACCTTCAATCCCCAATTTAAAAAGACTAATAGCAAAGACTAGGAGAGCTACATCTCAAACTCCAATTATCCCCCAAACTTTTAGAGCAATTGAAATACTTCCTGAGTACACCATCATCCACAAAGAGGAAAAATTACTTATTTATGAAAACATAAGTCTTTACAAAAGAATTATAATGTTTGCAACTAATACAAATTTACAAAAACTTAAAAACTGTGCATGTGGATGATGGATGGTACCTTTAAAGTTTGCCCCAAACCATTCTTTCAGCTGTATACCATCCACTGAGAATATGAAGAGACAAATATCCCCTTTATTTACACATTATTACCTAATAAACAAAACTCAACTCATGTAGAACTACTAACTACAATAAAACAATTCACAGAAAAGTTCTGTCCCCAAAGAAACACAATAGACTTTGAGCAGGCAATGATTCAATACATCCACAAACTATACCCACACACTGCAATACTAGGGTGATGTTACCATTTTAATCAGAGCATATGGAGGCAAATACAAAAATATACTTTAAGCATAGAATGTTCAACAAATAGCAACTTTGCTTATAAAAATTAAAACAAATATTGCCCTGACCTATGTCCCAACTACTGAAGTAGCCAAGCACTACAACTTACATATAGAAAGTACTTTCTATCAAGCTCACAAATCAAAATTAAGTCCCTTCCTAGACTTCTTTGAAGACACCTGGGTGGGAAGGTCAGGGCACCGCAGACAACCTAAATTTCAGATACCCTGGTAGAACGTATACACCTGTACTGTGGCTCAAAAAGCCAAAACAAACAACGTAATGGAAGGATGGCATAATACCTTTCAAGCAACAATAGGAAGGGGACAACCAACACTACATAAACTAATTGAAGCAATTAAAAAAGAACAGAGCCACCAAGATCTCAGACTTGAGCAATCACTAAGTAAAATAGGCCCTAAACTAAGCAAACAAACTAAAACCATGTGCGAATACCTGCAATATAAAACTAAGGGAGTCATTTTGATGGCGGGGGGACCTGAGCTAGCCCGCCATTGTGGTGGGGATCGGGATTGCCCGGCATGCATGCGGCGGTCCCGCACCCCCAATTAGGATGCGACTGCCCCCATGGTGGTCGCATTTTGTGATTTACCTGCTGCGATGTTAAAATTGCACGTTGTGCATTTCACTGCACTACGTGGCAGGTGCCACATGATGCCTGCCACTTGGTGCAGTGAAATGTAGGGGGTACCATGGGTACCCCACCAGTTCACAAACACCACCCCCAAACAAGCCCCCAAAACCAATCCCCACCAGCCTTTTGATGGCGGGTTACCCTACACGGAAAGGCTGGCTGAATCCAGCAGCATAATTTGGCAGATGGTGCCTGGTAGGCACGGCCACCATTTTAGGGATGCAGACCACTCCGCCAGGCAATCGGAATGGCGGTTCCGTGGCGTAGGTCTTTGCGTCCACCAAAGTCGCAGTCTGAATCCCCCACCATCGCAATGTTGCGGGGTAGAATCACTTTCCACAAGCATTACTATCAACAATAAAAACACAACGGTACATTTAATAAACACATAACTAACACTACATAACACTCTAATTATATCCAACACCACGTCCCACAAATAAAACACTAAGGGGCCAATTATGATGGCGGAAGGCCCCTGCACCGCCAGCCATGTGGTGGCAAGCCCTACTCCATCGAATGACGATTCCCCGCCCACCAAATTAGGATGGTGGGGGAATCAGACTGTGACCATGGCGGGCGCAAAGACCACCCACCATGGATCCACCATTGATTGCCTGGCGGAGTGGTTTGCATCTCTGATATGGTGGTGGTGCCTAGCAGGCACCCTACGCCAAATTACGATGCTTGCTGTATCCAGCCTTTTCATGGTGGCGAAACCGCCATAGAAAGGCTGGTGGGGATTGGTTTCAGGAGCCCGTTGCGGGCCTCCCTTGTGTTGGGGTGGGGTGTTGGTGCCCCCCTATATTTCACTGTACAAAAGGGGGTGGTGATGGACGGAGCATCTGAATCAATCGAACACTCACACCCAGTCAAAAGATCTGGGTTTAATCCATCACCGTTCTTTAGCCCACTCTGCCACCTCAGTTCAGACATGGCTATATGCAAATCAGTCTGACCCTGTGCCTCATGGGAACAGTCCAGCCCGAACTGCCAAGCAATGTCTTGCCTGGACCGGAAACAAGCTTCCGAGGACCGGTTTCTGGCATTCCAGCCGTCTTCAGCCTGGCCTGCTTGAATCCAGTGGCAAAGTGAGCAAGGGACTCACATCTGAGCATACCCTGCCACACTTATGGCAGCAAAAAGCGGTACAAAAGGGGGTGGTGATGGACGGAGCATCTGATTCAATCGAACACTCACACCCAGTCAAGAGATCTGGGTTTAATCCATCACCGTTCTTTAGCCCACTCTGCCACCCCAGTTCAGACATGGCTATATGCAAATCAGTCTGACCCTGTCCCTCATGGGAACAGTCCAGCCCGAACTGCCAAGCAATGTCTTCCCTGGACCGGAAACAAGCTTCCGAGGACCAGTTTCTGGCATTCAGGCCGTCTTCAGCCCGGCTTGCTTGAATCCAGTGGCATAGTGAGCAAGGGACTCACGTCTGAGCATACCCTGCCACACTTATGGCGGCCAAAGGCGGTACAAAAGGGACTGTCCTGCTTAAAACGTATTAGTTTACCAGAAGTAAAAGGTCGTTATGCATATACGCCGTCAGAAACTCCCGATGGCGGGGAGTTTCAGACGGAGTATAGGCATAACGGCCTTTTACTTCTGCTAAACTAATAAGTTTTAAGCAGGACAGGCCATCCTCCTACCCCCATGAAGCACTTGAAACTCTCATCCCGAGTTTCTCCTTTTTCCTTGCCTAATCAGGCTGTGAGGACACCTACTGCAAGTATACAGTTTGGTCTCTGGGATCGAGGGTTGGGTACACGTTAGTGTGTGTATACCGCCAAAGTTCTGCGCACTTGGTCCTGACGAAAACCTGGTAGATCCCATCACAGGTTCAAACATGTAGACCTTACTTCACAAATCACATAGATACAGTTGGTCATTTAAGCCAACATTAGTACCTCATTACTGTTTTTAACATTGTCCAGTAACTTCAGAATAACAATTTTCCTGGGAGCTATACTTGGACAGTTTTTAATATCACTTTTTTTGCACTACATTCACACATAAAAACGCTTCACTGTAATCAGGTGTCGCAGGGACCCCGATGATGAAGCATGTCACCAACCAGGTTGGTGAGTGAGGGGTCTTTTAACAAAAGATAAACCTCTTCTTTTTTTACTTCTCCATCTACCTTCCTCCCATTTGAGACCATGGATTTGGTCCAATGGTGATGCTTCTTTTGTTGTTTATATAGTCTTAGGTCCTGGGGACCAGGAGTATCTCCTCCCACACTCGTGGATAATCCCTTACTCCCTCCTTCTGTTATTACGACCTAGAAAACAGGTCAAGGCGCAAGAATATATGCATTAGAGAGCTGGCAGAGGGGGCAGAAGTTTCAGATCTAGAGGCATTTGTGGAGGGCCTTTTCATGGAGGTACTTGCTCAAAGCGACTGAAAATTAAATTCGAAAGGGCGCATAGGGTGCGCCCGGCTCTGTCGGGCGAGAGGCGGCGCACCTGAGATGTCCTTGTCAAACTCCATTTCTATAAGGTCAAACAAGCTATTCTACAAGAATCCAGAAAGAAGGACTCCATCACCTTTCAAGGATTTCGTTGTGTCCTATTCCAAGACTTGGCGCAAGTGACCCTTCAGAGATGACAATTCTTCAGACCTCTCACAGAGAAGCTCCGACAGGACCAAATAAGATATCAATAGACCCATCCCTTTGGGCTAGCGTTCAAATATAAAAACAGACAGCGTCATGTCACAGAGCTCAGAGATGGTCTGGAGCTCCTTGAGATTCCAATACCAGACGAGGAGGCATCTAGCTCGCATTCTGCAAGGAATGTCCCGTCTAGGTCCACCTCCACAAAGTGGGAAACAATCACTAAAGGGCACTCATCCAGGTCCTGATTCACAGACAGCAGATGGACAGGGAGGTTTCACTGGAAAAAGACTCGGACTAGAGGCCAGATTCTTGTAACTGTGCAGGAAAAGACTCACTTAATGGAGGATGGTCAAGATATAGGAGGACAGCGAACTGAGTGAACGCTAACTCACATTGGCCCAAAGGAAGGAGGCGATCAATGGAGAAGGACCACGTGAATCAGCCATCCAATTCCTTTGGTGGCACACATGGCAAAGAGGAATGATCAAAATAAAATTATGACATAGAACTCAGGACTGCATGGAACTTTATGGATGCTTAAAATAAGGCAGTGCACCGACTAAGGCTGACGAGAGCAAGAGGTCCGGAGAAGGGTACGATATGCCCCATGTTTCTCAGGAGTGGATGTAAAGTGCACAACAGGGGCTCCCATGTCAACCGATCTAGGTTGTGGTGGATATAGCTGCAGAGACAGCAAGGCGAGGGGCGAGAGCCGGAACCTGGGCTTGACACTCGTCATGAGAACTGTTGTACCAGCAGGACACAGTTGGGTACTGCCGACAAACACTGTTATTCATTATGGCTATGTTTTAAATTCAAAGGGAGGGTTTGGGTGGAGGGAGGGATGGTGGAGAAGCAGAGGGAGGGGGGGACATTGCTCCACCACATGGCGATCTATACTGTCAGAGGAGAAAAGATTTTACTGAGAGGTAACGGGCAAGGAGGGAAGCTATGGAATATCCATGGGGGATATAAGGCACAGGTATTGGGTACCGCATAGGATAATATTCATCATAACATGGAATGTGAAGGGCCTGAACTCGCTGATGAAGCGCAAAAATATGGAAGTACCTGGAGTACCATTGACTCGATGTGGTGGCCCTCCAAGAGACGCACCTTAAAAGGTCGAAGGAGTTGAGGCTTAGGCATAGAAACGATTCACTTATATAAAGGTCATCCACTAAAATGAAGCATAATGGGGTAGCATTAATGTTTCATAACAACATTAAATTCCAGACTGAAGGCGTTCAGATGGACAAAGACGGCCGGGTAGTAATGGTGAAAGGGAAGCTCAGGGGTAGATCTGTGACATTTGTTTTGGCCTGCGTCTCCGATTCAGGACAAGCCCATTTGTAAATGCATTATTGAACATGGTGAGTGGATTTGATGAGGGTCATATAATCATCATGGGGTACATTAACCTCACCTGGCATCCGACAGACGATAGTTCTCAGCCGCATAGGTACATGGAAGGCAGATTTCCTACATCCCTAAAACAAGCATTTCCAAACCTGGGGTTCTTTGACGCATGGAGATTTCTCAATCCCAACACCAAAGATTACATGTACTACTCACAAGCCCATCAATCCTACTCCAGATTAGACTACATTTTCAAGTCCCAGGACCTACAGGGTACCCTCCAGGGAGCTCAAACGCTGGATAGTTGTGCTGAGACAAACTACGACTAGCAATTCAAGAGTTTCTTCAGACGAATGACCCGAGTGACACATCTCCTAAGAACAATTGGGATGCCTTTAAAGCGGTCATTTGGGGGAAGTGTATAGCAATGATATTGGCGCTGAACAAGGAAAGGGCAAAGGAGCAGGAGGACCTGGTGGTGGCACTATCCCGTGTAGAAAAGGAACACAAACAGAACCCCACATGTCGCTTAAAATGCCAGCTGGGTACTCTCAAAGGGAAACTGGGCGCAATCTATGCAAACAGAGCTGAATACAACCTGCTCCGTCTACGTCAAAATGCTTACGCACAGGGGAATAAGATGGGCACGCATCTGGGAAGACAGCTTGGGAAAAAAGAGTGAGGGAGTTCATTGAAGGAATTCACAAAGTAGGGTGGGAGTTAGAATTAGAGGACAGAGCTAAAGCCTCTCTGTTTGGTGTTTTTTTACCAGGATCTGTATACAGCAACGCCCCCTGATACTGCGGCGCAGATGGCTTACTTAGACTCCCTTATGCTCCCTACGATCTCAAAAATGTGGAGAGGCCAGCTGGATGCCCCAATCTCTGAAGAGGAGGTGCGTCTCTCGATTGGAGCGCTTAAACCTCATAAGTCCCAAGGGACAGATCGGCTAACAACCCTCTTTTACAAGACGTGCGCGCCCAAACTGCAGCGCCATCTGACAATCTTTTTTAATGTTATAGCGGCGAGACAGGCGGTCACCCCAACCATGGTGGAGGCACTCATCTTAGTCATCCCAAAGCCAAGGAAACACCCACAGCATTGCACATCATATAGGCCGATAGCTCTCCTAAACCCGGATGCCAAGCTAGACTCAGCCATTTTAGCGACCTGTTTAGAAAATCTACTGCCCAATATTATCCATTCGGATCAGTCCAAATTTATAAAAGTGGGACAGACGCATGATAACATCCGCAAGACGCTTCATCTTATCGAAAAAGGCAACAAGTTCAAAATTTCAGCGATAGTGTTAGGCTTAGACGTGAAAACAGCCTTCGACAGAGTGGATTGCCACTTCCTGTTTCTCACTCTGGAGAGATTTGGCTTTGGAGATAGGTTTTTACGAATGATACAAGCCAATTAGTTAAGCCCATGCTCTAGAGTTCAGGTTAATGGGGTGAGTTCAGCGTTTTTTGAGCTGGGATGAGGAATGAGGCAGGGGTGTCCCCTGTCCCCACTGCTGTTCGCTCTGAGTATCGAGCCGCTGGCAGCCAGGCTTAGGGCAAATCCAGATGTTCAAGGGATTAGATTCAGGGGAGACGAACGCAAGGTTACAATATTCTCGGACGACATTCTGTTAACTCTCATGGCTCCTGGAACGTCCCTCCAAGCACTACAACCGGAACAAACAGCATTCAAGGGAGAGGCTGGCTTCTGGGTCAACTTCTCTAAATCCTCGATACTTAACCCCTTGCGTGCGGGGCGTATTCCCCGCCTGTGCTGACTCCGCCTTGCGCGGGCGGAGTCATGACGGAACAGTTCCGTCATCAGCACAGCTCAACCGATGCTGATGACAGAACCGTTCTGTCATCAGCATGGAAGTGGTTAACCTAACACTATCAGAGGGGAAGAGGCTACTAACACAAGAGGAATCTCTATTTGCATGGGCTAAATACAGTTTAACTTACTTAGGATTTCAGATCACTGCAAGTATAGAAGGACTGTTCCGGGCAAATTTCCCTCCCCTACTTAGACAGATAAAAAAGGACTACAGCGATGGAAACCCCTGTTTATCTCGTGGCTGGATACGATTCATGCAGTCAAAATGACCATTCTCCCTAAAGTACTCTACCTGTTCCAGGCACTCCCAATAGAACTAGATAAGAACTTACTAAAAAGAATACGGTCTATGATACTCCGCTACATCTGGGAGAATGGGAGGGGGGAGTTTCTCTTCCATGTATTAAAGAGACAGAGAGCGGAGGGAGGGCTTGCTCTCCCTGACATCAAGCTCTACTATAAGGCAGTACTGTTAAAAGTTATCACAGAATGGTCATGCGGGAATCGGACAAGCACTGGCTCCACAAGGACCGGGCCATCGTTGGTAGTTCAATTTGGGATTTGCTATGGAAATCCAAAAAGGACAAACCAGCTAATGCCTACCTAAGCACCCCTACCAGGACTACGCTTAAGACTTGGGATGAGGTGAATAGGAGCGGGGGCTGGACCTCTTTTCCATCTCCCTATAACCCTATACACTTCAACCCGGACTTCCCCCAGCGCTCAAGGATGGGCCATTTGACGCATGGCGAGAGGGAGGGTGCAAAGGGATTTCCGATCTATTTCACAACTAAGATATTCCATCTTTTGAAAACTATTTATGGGATTTTGGGGTACCACCTTCAGAGCACTTTCACTACCAAACTTTGGGCACTGCACCCACAGCTTAGAAATGCAGCAAATAGAGACCTGACATAGTTAGATAACCTAGTGCGGAAAGCTAGTTCGACCAAGGTCACAATGTCCTTTATATATAAGCTACTGGTTTCTACTACGACCGCACCACAGCCTAGATACAAAGCTACATGGTAACCGACCCTGGGACGGAGGTTACTGAAGGGGAATGAAAACACCTATGGTCAGACATCGCTAAATGTATGTGCCTCACTCAACTTGAGGGAGGCACATTTCAAGATTTTATTCGACTGGTACTTAGTAGCTGCAAAACTCAAACAGATCTTCCCCCTCACCTCAGATCTCTGCTGGAGAGGGTGCAGGATCCTCTGGGGTTTCCATCACATTTGGTGGGACTGCCTAACAATTAAACCATTCTGCGAAGACATCCTGGCCCAAATGAAAGATATGCTGGGATACCCTGTTCTGACCTCCATAGAGAACCTCCTCCTGATCCTTAGAGATACCACACTAGGGGCCAGATGTAGGTCGCCAAATACCGGTCGGTAAGGCCGATTTCGGCCGTTACCGACCGATATTTGGGATTTGACATGTAGGGGGCCTCATATTTACCGAATCGGTAAATTTACCGATTCTGTAAATCCATATGTAGGTGGCACTGTAATCTGTGTCCCAGGCCCTTACTGAATCGTTATTTACCATGGAATACTATTCCATGGTAAATAACGAATTCCAGTGTACATGCACATCTGTGCATGTACACCTGTGCCATGTGGCACACAGATATGCCCTAAGGCCATGTATGTGTGTCACATGGCACACAAGCCAGAAACAGGGGTGAAACAGGGTGTCAAAATTACACCGTGTCCCCCTTGTAAAATCAGTAAAATTACCGATTCGGTAATTACCGAATCGGTATTTGCTATGGAATCCTATGGGCTTCAAGGCCCATAGGAATCAATGGCAAGTACAGATTCGGTAATTACCGAATCGGTAATTACCGAATCTTACTGATTCTGTATTTTTACCGAATATTCTACCTACATAGCAATTACAGAATAGTGAATACCGAATCGGTAAAATTCGGTATTTACCATTCGGTAATTTGCTATTAGCTACATCTGGGCCTAGAACATCAAACTAAGACAGATAAGGCAATTATGTGGACCTGTTTGGAAGCGGCTAAAAAGACAATAGCGGCTAACTGTAAGAAAAAAGATGCACCCATAATGGCGCAATGGCATTCTCACTTAGGGAAAATACTCATGATGGAGCGCCTGGCAGACATCTTCAGAGACAAATATAAGGACTTTGAATATAAGTGGGGACCGCTGGTGGTGTATCTCATAAAGGGGCTCCCGTTAGCCATCTGTCCATCTACACTGAGAGGGATACACCTGTACCAATGTTAGAGTCAACAATAGGGTTGACGCAGATGACTTCTAATGGATAACGGCCTGCAACCAATGTAACATCGCAGAGACACAATGCACTCTACCAGTCAGATTTAAGTAGTAACACAGGTGGGATGGGTATGCTTCTACACCACTGGGAGGATGGAGGGGGGAGGGGTTGGGAGATGGGGTCATTAGTTAATTTTATTGTTTCTGGGTAAATAATATGGCATTAAGGGCTACTGGTGATCCGCACTAGTCGTCCATTCCAAAATGGTAAGACACTGTGACAAACATAGGTGTGAATTGCTTTAGGAATGTTGTGATGGCCATTAGCCTAGATTGTTTGGAATTTTACTTTATAACTTAATGCTAATCAACAGAAATTTGACCAAAAAATTAAAATAATTAAATTTAGAAACCACAAAATCAATAATTACAATTTCGATATTTCTAAAAAATATTAAAGACAATATTTTTAACATCAATATTACTTACCTCGATATTTAAAACAGTTGATATTCTTACCTCGATATTCTTGCTCGTAGATATTTTTGAGTCGGTATTCTTTCTCTGCACCGTGGGGTTGGCTTGCAGTTGCTGCTTCTGTAATGGGCAGTGAAAGGACTGGACTAAATTTTCTTTGAATCCTGCGATTAAAGTTTCTCTAAGGGCTTGAAGTAGAGCTTGTCTCCAGTTGGAAGTCTCAGGCACACCAAAGACTTCACCATCCTCTGAGTACCCACATCTAAAACTGTGTGTTTCAGCTGCCACAGTGGAAAAAGCAACCTGTCGCTGTTAGCGATGCCAACTTTGTGACCTGTTGGCACCACAGAGAGCACAGCCCTCCTTGCACAGCAATCCTGGGCTCACCAACAGTGCCACCTGATGCTGCCAACGAGCTGCTGCTTGCATGTTGACCAGAGGGCAATGCACTTTGCACCGGCTCACTTCACATCGCCACCTTGGTATCACTGACAATGACTGTCCACACCAACATTGATGCTGCTGCCTGCATCGTGGCCTGGGTGCACCACTCCTATGTTGCTTGGCTCACTGCCCGTCCCACACTGCAGCCTTGGCCTGCCAGCGCCATCGAGTTCAAATCATCTGCTGACGACAGCGCTTCAGCATCAGTGACAACGCTGCTTGCACAGTGACCTGCCAAAACTGCGATGAGCACCACCCCCGATGGTCTCACCGATGATCCTGGATGCCGTCACAGAGCTGCTGTTGCATCGCTCCACTTCACACCACAGACCTGATGCCTACTCAAGCCAGCACTTAATCTGCAACGCAGGTGACTTCAAGGGCCCGATGACTCCTGCACCAACCTCCGGGACCGAGGCCTGCCAATGCCGCTTCTTCAGAGCTCATCGCAAGGTCCACAATGACCTGCATTTCCGAGGTACTGTTTGCGGGGCTTCCTGACACCGTAGTTGGCCTGCGATGCCATGGTCGACCTGAACTGTTGGATTTGTTTGTTCACAACACAGTGATAGCCCAGGATGGAGCTATCTACTTCACTGCGCTGTATTGTAAGGTTATTTTTGCAATATTTGTATTTTGATTACTGTATGTTAGATTTTTATTGTTTTGGTCTTGTTTTACATAGATAAATATTGGCTATTTTTCTAAAACTGGTGTGGTGTCCTTTTGTAGTGTTTTCACTGTATTACTGTGTGTTATGTGCAAATGCTTTACACATTGACTCTGAGATAAGCCTGACTGCTTGTGTCAAGCTACCAAGGAGGAGAGCATGGGTTATTTTAGAAGTGCCCTTACTAGAAGGAAGAGTCCCTACTTGGACAGGTTGCAAACCTGTCAACCAGAGATCCCCCATTTTAAACAGGATGCTGAGGTAGACCAAATTGAATGGCCACCATATACAGTATATCACATTGCTAAATGAACAGTTAGGGGAGATTACGAAGCGGCCTGGAAAGGCTCCCACCGATGGTAAGAGCCTTCCGGGTTGCATCGTAATCCGTCGCTCGGTTTACTTTCCAACTGCTGCATTACAATGCTGGCTGTCGGAAACTAAAACGGCTGGTCCTTCTGGCTGGCTTCTGACGGGCTCAAGTAGCCCATCGGCCAGTTGGAACAGGTTCATAATCCCAAAGGGCGGGTCTTTACGCCCTTGCTATTACGATGCACAGTTTCCCACATGGTTTCCATGCCGGCCTGCCTGACATGGAAACCATTTAAGGAGAACAAAGGTCCTCAGGAGAATCAATAAGTAGACAAATAAACTTATAGCCCACAATAAGTGCTAAAGTTCAGCTTCCTAACCCAGCCGGGCGAGGAACGTTTTAATCCAAAAATAGAGAAAATTGGTTGACCTTAAGAGGGTCACATACAAACATTTAGATAGGGCACAATCCTGTACCTATCCCAAGGATTAGAAAGAGCATAAGGTAAAGAAAAGTGAGTGAATCAGGGAGAGAATTTCTTACAGGCAAAAGAAAGTTTTTTGGAGCCAACTGTCGTTTGCAAATTAATAACCAATCTAAGCAAATATCGACATACAGTGTATACAGATTAATGTACAACTTAATAACATGCAACACTGTTTTAAGCGTCAACGTTTCGATCCCCTGGCTCCTAGTGAACCGGGATCATCATCAGGACTGTATTAATCACTGCCTGTTTCCATTACGGACGCCTGTCCGGTCTCTATGCCGGTCTTGGACAGACGTGGATGGATGTTCGAGGTTTTACAAAGTATCCAGGAACGGAATTGCCTTGTTGTGAACAAGTAGTGTCCAAGGGCCGTAGTATCACAGGTCGTCCTATGAGTGCATGGTGATCAGTGTGAGTGCATTGCGATCGCTGGGAGTGCAGGGTGAACGTGAAAGTGAAGGCGAGAATGAGAAGTGAGTAGTCTGAAAGCAGGGTGCATTCCCAGAAACTTGAAGCGGAGGGTTTCAGATATAAGTTAAACTATTGCTATAATGACATTAATCAGGGATTGAGGGTGGAGGAAATAAATAATGTGCTGATCCTGCAACAAACCTCCAGTCTAATGATTAGGGTTACCTGCTCATTATTTTAATGCCCCAGAAATAAGCAGTCACATACAGCTGTAATTTTTGCACTTATCTGTGAATACTTAGAACAGCAAATATAAATAGAAAGCACTCTTAATTGTGTTCTAGGGATGTCTCAATGATCAAATAATTAAAGAGAATAAAGACAGAAAAGTCACATAACTAATTAATACATACTTTTTTATTTATAACTCAATTTAGTGTCAAGAGCAGGTCCCTGCAGGATCTTTAAACACATAGCAGGCATGTTGGCAACCCAACTTTATATTTCTTTTCATTAAATGCATTCTCACACTACAGCAGTAAGTGTAAAAATAGAAATGTAGGAATAGGCAGAGTGGGGGCCCAGGGGGTACTGGAACCATAAAAAAACAAAGCTCTGGTAATCAGTTAACAAAGGCATGCAAATATGCTAATGGTCTTTAAAGACCTGTGAAAAACTCGGGCGGAGATAAGACTCCAGACACTGCCCAGCCGAGGCCCCAGGAGCGCGACCTGCTCTGCAGCAGCCCCGGCTGAGAAACACGATGGGGGAGGAGGGAGGCTGAAGCCCTGGAGGCCAGGGCAGAAGTGACACTGTGAAGGCGCGGCCCCCTTTGCATCGGGGGCCCGCCCCCTGGGGGTCACGCCCCACAGTTTGAAGACCCCTGCCCTATGGGCTCTAGGACAGAGTCACAGCCAGAATAGTTCTACCAGGGAGTTTGGTGGCATCCTTGTGGATCTTAGGTAGGATATACAGCTCTGGTGCCCTAGGTGATTTTTTATGAAGGATCTCAAATTTGTGTTGTGTCTGGAAGTCTTCAGCAAGACCACGTGTCGTGGTCTGAAGTATTTTAAGTTTAGTACCAGGGTTGGCAGATAGTTTAATGTAGTGATTTTGAACAATAAATTGTCTCATAATTTCAGAATCGTAGGCCTCTCTGCCTTCCCCCTCATCTGCAGGCTTGATTATGATAGAGTTCTCCATCCTCAAGTTGTTGAGGGATACCCTCTCAGGCAGGAGATATTGTATGGAGTGTAAGATCTGGAAGTTTAAGACAATTAATATCTTCTAGGACCACCTTTTCAAATGCTAATATTTCACGAGGCATGAGAAGTAACAACCACGGCACTTAGACCACAGACTATTTCTGTTTCAGTAAAATAAACATAAGGAAAAGAAAGGATGTGAATAGGTCTAAATTCGATTTTTATTGCTTACCAGGTAAAAAGAATCACAGACAAATACGTAATTCAAATCGTTAAATTTAAAAAGAATATATTTCTCATTACAATATCAATAAAATCTCAACAAAAAACATTCAATACACAATTTAAAACAACATTTTGTATAGAATCATATTTAAAAAGTGGCATCAACAAATTAATTCTCTACGCGCGTTTCGGCGACCAGCGCCTTCTTCTGGAGTAGCCACGTGTATCCTAAACAATAAAGGAAAAAGGGGAAAAGCCAAATTGAAAAAAATACAAAATGTATATAAATTCACAAAAAATCAACATAAAAAGAAAAATATTATTAACATATTTGACCTACAAATTCACGTCGCTTTCTTTATGTCAATCAAGGCACTTCCTTCCCTCACAGGTTGGCTCTCTCCATTGAGTACCTCTTAAGTATCCATTTAGATGCCTCGCTGAGCCACTGCTTATTTTATTTATTGACTTTACTTTTCGGCAAAAGCCTAGTGTGTATAATTAGTTATTTGTATCCGCACCTTGGTGGGCAGTACTACTACTAGGGCATATGTCCTCATATTTAATGTGGTGCATCCTTGGGTAAGCGCTCCTACACTTCTCAATTGCGCTATGCAAACGGCAATTTATCCCCATGATTAATGATTTCATGACTGTTCCCCTGTAAGCACTTCCGGTTGGGACTTTCTATTCCTTCTGCAGCATAGTATTCTCCTGAGATCCTGAGGTTACTTGGTCTGCACAGGAGCCGCTCTATGATAAACCAGTATGTATATCTTTTTTTACTCAGCCACTAGAAAAACAGTTGCCAAGCCATTGCATTAATTTGTTTCCACTCTATTACCAGTATCCAAGGTCATTCCCAGCCCTGATGAGACCCTTCTACTCCTCATAGGGCCGAAATGCCGTTGACATCCTCACAGACAAATCATTGTTTAAAACAAACACTGCAGAATGTTCCATAGTGCTACTGTATTCGTTTAAAGTATTTATTGGGTTTGGTTATCTGTTTATTACCAATTTACCTATATCACACATACTTTTTCACAATTGTTTCAGTTTTGGCTATGGTTCTTTCACCTGAGGTTATTTTCCAACTTTTTACATTCCTCACGACATCTTGTAATTTTACTTAAGCATTTTGCTTTCTTTATTGTTTAAAATAAACTCAATTCGGTTGACCTGATTTAAACAATTTCATACTAGCTCTTATTCAATTTTCTTCTCCAGATTAAATCCTTACAGTTATGTTCTGTGTTACCATATAGTTCCTTTTTGTACGAGTTCCACGTGAACACCTGATTAAATGTTTCTGTTTTCATTTGGACCCATATGTAAAATAAAATGGTAGTAGTTTCAATATGTTTTCAAATTCAAACAGAACTTACATTCTGGATAAGAGGAATGAGCACAACCAAAATATTTGGCATCTTGAGATATACCTAAAATGGCAGAAAAACAAGTTTGAGAAAATAAACTGCTGTTCCACTCATTTTTGGCATAATATGCAAAGGAAACTAGGAATGTCAAATGATCACTTCAATTCCCCACAAAACAGCAGTACCTCTTTCTGAAAATGTGTACAAAATCTACTATGCCTTAACCACTCTACAGTAACATGACTTTAAGCACATTGAATGCTTGTGTTTTCTGATAGTGGGCAAGCATTAGGCCACAGAAATCATAATGTTCTGTTTTTTGCGTCATGCATTTGTGGAAATTGGTACATGATTATGTCCATTAGCAACTGGTTTATCATAATTTTCAAATGGCTTTTTAAAGTGAGTTTTCAGCCAACTGTAGAATGTTGCTGGTGGGCAAAACACAGAAGAAAACGTACGGATAGGTAAAGCAGATCAATTAATACAACCTATGTATTTTTATAGGCAATGTATATGCACACCTTTGCATTCCAGTGTCCACTTAATTCCAAACCTGAGTCAGGTGCAAGACATGCGTGAAGCCACCATAGATGCTAACTATGGGTTCCATTAGGATGTCGGGGGGGTGGCACCACCGCAGTGCTGGTGGTGCGGAAAAATGCATTTTTCCTTCCACGAGCAGCGGAACTAACGTCGGCCATATTAGTATGGCCAAACATAGGCCAATTCATGTCCGCCGCTGAGCAACGTGCAACGTCATCAAAGTGTTCCCGTCACTGAGGCGGTGGGAGCCAATGGAGACTCACTGCCGTGCGGAATGACGTCCAGCTCGCTCAACAAATTAGGATGCCCCAAACAAACAGACCTACCACAGCAGAGACACCGCCCAACCAGAGTCGGCGGAAGTTAGACAGCGGAGCGCGAAACCAGAGTCCCAGTCCACACCACCCGGTCACGACCGTCATGGACCCAACTCTACACGTGTTCCCGGTGCTGTACCTGCTACATCAACAGAAACTCATGGACCGTCGCGGACGCCGCCGCAGGTTCCCAACTACACAAATTCAACACACAACCCATGGGCTAACACAGGGTGCAAATCCGCATCAGACACCCTGCTGGGGACAGGAACACATTCACAAGGGCACCCACACATGACCCACCTTCCACCAAGTCACCCCTCTGCATCCTGGACACACATCTTCTGCGATCATGCAGCAATGTCCAAGTAACGTCACCGCAGAGGTGAACACAAGGGAATACATGCGCAGAATGCAGAAGGCAGGGCCAGTCCAAGTCATGGGCAGGGCACAAAGACCTCAGGGACACACCTCCTCCCACCACACATTAGCACACCCCACAAAGGAACATGCCATATGCCCATCCTGTGCTCACCCATGCACAACAACAAGCCAGGTCAAACCACAACCTGCGCCACACAACAAACAACAAGGGAGACAGTCACAGCAGGAGTGGCTGCACAGGAACACACAACACACAGCACAGTAGCACAGGGCTAGTGAAACACACACACCACAACACCACCACACTCATGGAAACAATCATGAGTACAAGCACCAAATGAACTCATACAAGGAACAAACATACAAATGGACACACAGCCTGCATAGTCACTCATACATACCACACAGACACATACACACCCCAAATGCCAACAGCAATGGAGCGCAACAAACAGGAAATCCAAAGTGGGATGTACACAAATGGAAGGTCATGGAGACACACAACAAGCATGTGCACATCACATGCAAGACAAGGAACACAGAACACCCCCTCAGACCATCAAACCACACAAGGCTGGTACAGTCAGTGAAGTCAAACCACAGGCACCACAGTGCAACAACACAGGGAGACAGCAAGGCAAACCATAAAAAGGCACAAGGAAGAAAGGAAGGCCTGGAATTCAAACTGGGAACAGCCACACGTGCATACAACCACCTCACAGGAGTACACAAGCAACACAACACACAGGGGCCATTGACACACTCCATGACTGCCAAATACCAGGAGGAATGTACACACATACCACCCTCACACCAGCAGCACACAACACCAGTGCCAAACACATTGAAAGCTGACAATACTTGCCAGCACACCCAGGACGTGAAGCAACACCACAGCCAACACACATACATTCAACACAACAACAACAGATGCACAAATCTGGGACACATAGATGGAATCAACTTGACCAAAGCACTGGGCAGGACACACACTGAACAGCAGATGAGCAACCATGACTGCCAAACAGCACATGAACACCACAAATAAACAATTAGGAAAAGAACCTGTTTGGCACATAGCTCCAGCCCAAAGAAGTGCTCCACAAAGCACAATGTCACAAATGAAGCGATGAGGAGGCACACACACAAACCAAGGGGACAGCCGACATCTAGGTGAAGTGTACCTAACGTCAGTAGTGGACATGGCAGGAATGCACAAAACACAATCAGAGGGAGTCCAGGCCCACAATGGGTAGGCATAAGAAGCACATATAGGGGATGGCATTACACCACACATTAAACAAACAAACAGATACTGTTTGAGAGTGGCGCACTGTTCACATGCCCCTAATGGGTGCAAATGTTTGAAACTCAATAGTACTGATACACATTTACAGTTTACAAACTAATAACCAAAAGTATTCTTTCAAATTCAATGTTCATAAAGCAGTATATTGAATCCACAAAAACGAAAACTCAGTTCCTTGAAGACGTCATATTTTAATGACAATTTTCTTGCTTGATTTTTTCTTTGCACATTACATCATGTACATATGTTCGTCACAGCATCATATTCAGTCAATCCCAATGCATTTCGGTATAGAAATACCTTTGTCAGGGGAATACTGTATTTGAAACCAACAAAACAAAAATTATCTGAACCTGGAATGTGGGATGTCCTCAACCAACCCCGTGTACATGCAATCATTGTGTAATTTTGTCATAACAAGACCCAAGTCAAAATGGGTGCTCATATCTCTGTGCTCCTACCATGCAGCCACTGTGATGTACAATTAGCATGCTAACCTGCCCGGTGTCACAAAAAGACCTCATGCCGGCCAATATCACATGTGTTCATACCTGAACAACTGATCCGCATGAATGCCGCTATATTCAATATACTTCAATTCCTGTCTAAAAAACGGAATAGTGTCAACATTTCATCAACATATAAGCAACTTCCGTCTCCTTAGCTGACCTTGCTTTCAGTACTTCGCCTACCTGTTAGCCGCTAGTCGAGCCCTATGACACTGGATGTCTCGATCGCCCTGCTTCCTCGTGTTGACTCGCCGTTAGTTATTCTAGACTCTGTGACCAATGGGATAACATGACAAGCCACTCTAGAACGCCTGAACTAAACTTAACGCTCAATGTCATTACGCGACAGCCGCCGCTTACCTAACTTCACCAACTCCAACCGGCTTCACTCCGTCTCTCGCTCGATGTTGTGAACTTCCTGCTTCCTATGTATTGCCACCACCCTCATTGTAAACACTAAAAACGGACTGTTGACCTGATGTTATGGCGGGCGCCATCTTGAAATGAGTTGAAAAAATGTACTAAAGACCGCTAGTCATTGCCTGTGCAACCGTAAGCTTTCACCATACTAATGCTAACTTTAGGAAAAATGTGCATAAAGAGCTGGTGTCTATTGAATCACATATTGCGAGAATTTCATGTTTGAATCAACCCCCTGTGATAATGGCTCTGCGTGGTGTTATATGAGTGTTTAACTGGCACATTTTGATTGGTTCTGATTTTGACAAAGTTACATTACATGACAAAGTACAATATCTGATTGGTACACATTACATCATGCAAAATCATAACATATCATAAAAAGCACATTAATTCAATTTTATCATTAAGACCACATGGTTCAAACCCTGGATCCAATACGTTTCTCTTTGTGACAATTGGCGATTGGTATCAACATGTAACTTTTCACCAATGCTCTCCAACACTGTGAATCACAGTTGTGGTATAGTGTGCTGTCTCTCTTTCCAGTGCATGGCCAAATTGGATTTAGGGTTACAGTTTCTAATCATGCTCTTGTGCTCCGTGATACGGACTTTTACCTTCCTTGTGGTTTTCCCCACGTATACCAGCCCGCAGGGGCATTTGATCACATACACTACCAGGAGCATCGATTCAGGTTGCCAGCCGCCGGGACCTCGCTACACGGATTTAAACTGAGAAACCCCTTGGTTATATGAGTAATTAATGGGGGCACTTGCAGCAAAACGCACCGTGAGGGGAACGGCTTTGTGAAGCCACCAGGGACAGCACCATCTCCCCTACCTTCTCGCGCCGTGAGGGCAACGGCTATCGGCTACACTACACTCCGGTCGGCACGGGAGCAGCGGGAACTACATCCCCCAGCTGCCCCAAGACCTGTGACGCCATACCAGCGCCCGGCGTGACATGGGTAAGCGAAAGAACTTAAGCAATGGTGATGAGAACAATACAAAAGCTAAGATACCAAGACACTCACAGTCTATCCTTACTTTTCTTTCCACGGCTGTGGGGGCTCTTAATAAAGAAATCGCTCATGCTGAACTTGAATTGGGTCTGGGACAAGCTGCCGTCTTACTCATCACTTCTAGCTCCCCAACCCCTGTGGAACCTGCTGACCCAGCAGCTAGTGGCGATGCTCTTATTACCCCTGCTATTCCACTGGAACCTTTGGTAATAGTCACACAGCCTGCACCGGTACCTACTACCTTAGCGGGTATTCTATCGGAGTCACCACAGCTTACCACCATTCCTCAGCCTCGTGACTCATCTAAGAGGAAAAAAAGGGGGAAAGCTAAACATTTGCCAGGGCCCACAAGATCATCCACTAATACTCTGGAGTCTCAGTTGGAGGCGCTCTTTGTTGCCCGGATCGAACCGCTCCTTGTGGGCATCGCGAAGGACATTGTGGATACTCTAAATACTTGCTTGGAGGGACTCCTTAAGAAATGTGTAATTATTGACAAAATGGTCACTGATCACAATTTGCTCCTGGATAGACACAATGAGGGCCTTGCTGGGGCAGGGCCGGGAAGCTCAACAGGGGAGCCCATGGTGACCGAACGACCCGTCGATCCCATTGTAACTACACTACCCCCCACCCAAGTGGATAATTCTAGGGTACCACAAAAGCTGCCCATTGTAAGAAATCCCATAGGATATAACATTCATCGTCATCTACTACCAGAGGCGGCTCCGCTAGTGGCAATTTTTGTGGGTACTCCACCCTTGAATAGAGGAGAGCGCGAGTGCACCAGTGATCTCATAGCTAAAGCACGATCCTGGTGCACTGCCTCATGTAGCGGGAGCAGTATCTCCGACAGGATTATTTCTGCTAATAGGGTGGGATGGATTGGGAGGGTACCAAAAATGGTACAGGGGGATTGTGTGATAGTCAATTTCGACAGGGCCGATGTGGCTGTAAGGTTATTCTGGGATGGTTCTAGAGTGTCGAGCAACGATCACTTCAGACCGTTGCCTTTAGGATTCTTCTACGCACCCACAATAAGCCCACACGGCCCGCAACGTCCTCCTAGAGGGGGTGGTAGTGGACCACACCCAGTAAGGGCGGGGAGGCCAGGTTTGCTAATCCCCCGCTATCAAGCACCTACAGGTGCGGACCGACCGATCCATATTGGTTTAAACCCCCCCGAGCCACGGCAGCACGCACCCCCTATTCACCATATGCCTGGCACCACAGATGGGGGTGGGTTGGCTCTCAGTAACCGCTTTTCCCCAATTTCAGGGCTAGAGGATACAGATTGACTACCTGAACTACCAGTAGCACACCCAGTAGAAGAACCTAGTCGCATTCCTGGTACAACAGAAACATGCAGGCTACTGAGTTGGAATGTGGCAGGTGTTAGAACAAAAAGGACCGATGAGGCCTGGCTTGCTTTTATTTCCTTGTATGATATTGTAGCCCTCCAGGAATCTTGGAACACATCACCTAACTTCAGTCTAGATGGATTCTCGAGTTTCGTGGTGCCTGCTGCCCCTAGTGCCGCGGGCAGAGCTAAAGGTGGTCTCATTTTATATTCTCTATATGCTGCTAATGCCTAATTGGGCTGTATTTTAACTTTTATACAAGTTTTTATGTATTTTAAATTTCATCCTGTATGTACTTTTATGGATTTTTCATAATCCGAATAAAGATCATTTCATTTCATTTCATTCATTTTCTCACTAAAACTTAAGGGGGCACTTAAAGTAATCAACCAACCTTCACCACATCTCTTGTTAGTGGAAAGGGTGATCTCCTCAACCCAGAAAACCATTTTTATTAATTTTTACAATGCAGGAACCCAGGATAATAGCAACGATAACCTTGCCATCCTGGACCAACTGTTGATAGAGGTCAGTCAAGACGCACATTTTAATACCGAACTCGTCCTCATGGGCGATTTTAACATTCATCCATGTACTTTGTTATGTGGTACTATTGATTATTTGGAACTGAGTGGCCCAGATATTACGCACTTTGAGCATTCTAAAGGGGGAGAGGCATTAGAGCAGTTATTGGCTAATTCCAATTTGATGGAACCTGTCTGTAGTTCAGACGTTCCGAGGCTCAATACTTTTAAAGGGTCGGACCAAGGTTCCATTATTGATTACATATTTGTGTCATCGGCTATTTTACATAGTGTCGCCTCATATAGAACCCTATCATCCCCTTTTAGCGATCACAATCCTGTCCTATTGGAAGTTTACCGGGGTGATTCCATGGGCTCTATGCTGCCCCCGATAAACCCAGGGTGAGATCACTAAATGTGGTGGACCAGGGTAGACGGCTCAAGTGGGCTAACGTGGTGCCTGATGACTTCTATGAAGCTTTGTTCCCTAATATAGAAAGTGCGGTGGCAATTTGCCAAAATCCTAGTGCAGATAACTGCGAAATCCTGGGTGCCTATGAGGATATTTGTTTACAGATCTCAAACCAGCTGACTGTCAGGTTAAGGAAGAGTGGTAATAAACAACATCGCTGGTTTGACTCCAAATGCTCTAAATCACATAGTGCACTCCTAGCAGCCTTAAACTGTAACCCGAGAAACAGGGAGGCTGTATCTACCCTAAGGAGGGAATATAAGCAGGCTATTAGAGAGCGTAAGGAAGCCTTAAAGCAAGAGGCTTGGGAGAAGTTACTCTCAGTCTATGTTATGCGGGATAGTAGTCTATTCAGGAAAGTGATAAATCAGCCCCTGTTTTCTGGCCAGGATAACACGCCTATGGATTGTGTTATCCCCGACGACAGGTGGCTTGCCCATTTTAAAACAGTGTATGGAGACCCATCACCTGGGATTCAGGACCCCCAAGCTATAACTCTTGAGTATGCCCCACTAGTTTTTACTACTGACGAGGTCGAGACAGCTATTTTGGAAACCTCAAAAAACAAAGCCCCAGGCCCAGATGGGGTGCCCGCAGATTTTTACCGGCACTCCCCGAAACTATGGGCAGGAGTGCTTTCCAACGTTTTCACAGCCGCTAATGGAAACGTTATCCCCATTTCCTGGGCCACTTCAGTCATAGTACCCATTTTCAAAAAAGGACAGAGGGAGGACCCTGTGTGTTACAGACCCATATCCCTCTTGGGCAGAGTCCTTCTGACGAAACTAAGGGATAGTGTGGAAAGTAGCAGGGGCATAGCCATTGCCCAATATGGGTTTAGGGAGAAGAGAGGTACGGCCGAGCAGTGTTCAAATTTACATCTTCTACTTGCTAAATACACTGTAGCCAAGGAGGAGTCTTTATTTTTGGCCTTTATGGACTTCTCCTCGGCCTTCGACCTGGTAAACAGAACCAAATTATGGGACATCCTCTTGAAGATGGGTATAGACGGGGCCCTGGTAAACTTCATGGCATCACTACACCAGGAACTGTTTGCTAAGATCAGAGTCACTAACGAGGGTAGATGCACGACCTCTTTCAGGTCCATGCGTGGGGTGCCCCAGGGTTGTATCCCCCTCCTCTTCACACTGTATATTAATGGCCTAAGCAGCTATCTGGAGGCGATACAGGGTGATCTCCCGCGTATAGGAGAGGCTAAAATACCTGCCCTCTTATACGCGGACGACGCAGTACTTATAGCCCGTACTGGTGTCAGTCTGCAACGGCTGTTGGACGCCTTCGGGGCCTTCATGGATCAACTTGATTTAAAGATTAACGCCAATAAATCCCATACCATGGTAGTAGGCCTTCACTGCAGAAAGGGAAAAAGGATGATTTTTAAATGCAAAGAGGAGGTGGTTTCGAGGGTGGCTGTTTTTCCCTACTTAGGAGTACTCTTTGATGAGAGAGGCTCCTGGAGACCACAGGTCAGAGCGAGAGGCCTAGCAGTTGCAAGATCAACTGCTTCATTTATGGGGTTTTCTAAAAGGCTAGGGGCCAGGCCGATGCAGGCAATGCTAAAGATCTATAACACCAAATGCGTTGTAATTGCAACATATGTTTCCCCTTTATGGGGTTACATAAAAGACGACACCATCCAGAAGGTGGAAAATAGGTTTTTACGATCGCTGTTGTCGGTCCCTCAGTCTACCCCAACCTTCTCAACACATGTGGAGCTGAGGTTGGATTTTGTTTCTGACAAGTTACGGCTAGCCCCAATAATCTTTTGGCTAAGGACCTGGTTGAACAGTGAATTATCCCTGAACCACTCTATCATGGCTGACGTCATGTCCTTAGATCATTCCAATAGGGTGCCCTGGCTGGAGTACATAAAAAGATCCTTAGTTGAGATGGGTCGCCCGGAACTTTTTTACTCACCCTCTTGCATTAGGAGGGAGGACATTGGCATGATCAAAAAACATTACATGGAGGGGGCCAGACTGGCACGAGAGGAAAGGGAATTGATTAAGCCAACCATCAGAAGTCATTATTTGATTCTACATTCCCCCTCAATGGAACAATATCTTGCCATTGTCACTAAACCATTCCATAGGTTCTTGTTGACTAAGTTTCGTTTTAATTTAATCCACTTCCAGTTGGGTAGCTTCCCTAAATGGGCGAAACCGGAGGCAGCCCCATTTTGTAGACAATAGATCTGTACAAAATACAATGCACTTTACTATGTTCTGCAGGTTTTTTACTGTGGAAAGGGCAACATTTTTGTTACCTATTTTAAGAAAGGAAGGCTTTACTCAAATAAGAATTTATACAATTAGTGGTATTGTGTTTGCACACCTATGTATGTCAAAGTAATCTCTAGTAAATACGTTATTCTAAACTTGAGAATGTGTGCGTGCTACCGCCTATGAGAAAGATCAGACCCCTGTCTATCTCTGAATACTGAAACAATTGTGAAAGGGCTGTGGAATCTCCACAACCTGTTAAGTGGAGCACAGCATTTGTGGGGCGACCGGAGTCGTCTCCTCAACCATTTAATATGAAATTAATGAATGTGAATCAATACTCTCAAAGGTGTTGAGTTTAATTAAACATGTAGTACATTTTCATCTACTCACGGATCGAGAGTGGTTACTTTCAATTACCTAGATTCCAAGTGGGCGGTAAGCTTCCACTTCACCTAGCACCCTGTCACATCACATATTGTGCACCTTGGATAGATATGGAAAATAGGGCTATTATGCACATAACATTCGTTGCATCTTTTTCACACAGACTTCATCACTTTTATTTTGTTTCCCAATTATTTTGTTTCCTATTTCTCTTGCACGATATGAATGCACCTCACCATCGCGCACCTTCTCCTTTCCTCATCCTCTATTTTGGAGTGCAAATTCTATCAGTTTCGTTTTGTTTATAAAAAAATGTATATATTGGCTGTATATATTTGACATATTTTTGAGACTTTGGTACTCATTGCATTTGTAGGTTCCTGTAGAAAGAACACTTGAACGTTTTCTGGAACTTAAAATCTAATATATCCCCTGAAGAAGGGTTTGTGCTGTATAGAACCCGAAATGCATTGGGATTTGTTTCTATAATTGTTTAAGACCCGATTTTGTTATGACTGAAGTGTATATTTAAACATATTTTTGGGCTCTGTATGAATTGTTCAACAACGTATACATTTATGTTGCTTCAGAAATTAAATGTTTATTCAGTTTTACATGAGATAATTCACGGTATACAATGAAAATGTACTACATGTTTAATTAAACTCAACACCTTTGAGAGTATTGATTCACATTCATTAATTTCGTTTTAAATGGTTGGGGAGACGACTCTGGTCGCCCCACAAATGCTGTGCTCCGCTTAACAGGTTGTGGAGATTCCACAGCCCTTTCACAATTGTTTACTCAAGTAAGGCCTGCTGTAATTTACCTTCAGCTCCTAGGTAGCACTTATGTTATATTTAATGTTGCCAGTTTCTTGGTAGCTGCGATAAGAACGAAATCTCGTTTAACAAGAACATGAATTTATTAAAATCTGTACTGTTCACATTCCTTGAAATGAAATCTTTATAATTAATTGTACCTTTTATAATTCCTGCTGCTAATTTGTTTTAATTATGTGTTATATTGCATTTGGAATGTATGTACATTGAATTTTATAACTTTTATGATTTTAACAATCGAATAAAGTGTACTTGACTGACTGACTGACACTACCATGCTGGTGTTGCAGTCTGCCTCAATCGAATTTGTTTGCCTGTTTGCGGATGTGGGAATACGTCCCCTATCATGACGTTGCCGCAATGGCTACAATTGTGGCATTTCACCATTCCTCTGCATTGAACTGTACCCTTTCTTATGTGTTGTTGTTTCAATATTTCTATGAGATTCTTTGATCTAGTATGGGCAAACATGGGTTTGCCTGTGTATACTGTTTTGAAATCTGCCTCCTGTTCAATGACCTCCCATCTATTTAGGACACTTTTCTTGATTGATCTAGATGCCGTTGAATGTTTGATAACAAACACCTCCCTTTTTAATGGTTCCTTGATGGTTTTAACCAATAGTTCTTGTCTATCTTTAAGACATGCTTTGTGCATGGCTTTCTTTAGTACCTCCTCAGGATACCCTCTGTCTCTGTATGCCTGTGCCATAGTCTCCATCTCTTGAGGACCTTGTGTCTCTTGAGAACAAATTCTGCGAGCCTGCAAGAACTGAGAAAAAGGTAAATGATTCTTCAGTGACATAGTGTGAAAACTGCTATAGTGCAATGCACTATTGCGATTTGTTGCTTTTTTGTACACCCTTGTGTGTAGTTCCTGACCCTGTTTTTCTATAAGGATGTCTTGGTAATTCATGGCGCTGGCATGAATGGAATATGTTATCTTTATCTGACCATGGCACTCATTTAACTCGGTCAGGAGGTTCACAAAATCATCATGGGGACCGTTTCACACCATTAGAATATCGTTAATGTACCTGACGTAAAGTTTCAAATGTTGTGTCCAGCGGTGGTTCTGCAAAACGTGTGTCTCCTCATACTTAGCCATAAAGATATTGGCAAAAGTTAGTGCCCCAGTAAAACTTATGCTGGTTCCTGTTCTTTGTAGATAAAAGGTGTCCTGCCACTTAAAGTACCCATGGTAAAGGCAAAAATGTTGTAGCTCTAAAAGAAGCACATTAGTACCCTCTTCATAATCATGCCTTAACATCATCCATTCCACTGCCTCTATTCCCTCCTGATGGGGAATCGAGGTGTACAAGGCTGCTATGTCTAAGGTACACAACCATATCTGTTCTTCTGTAGTGATTGTGACTTCATTGATTCTTTTTAAACAATCTGTTGTATCCTGAATGAACGTGCTCCATTGTTGTACTAATGGCTGCAAAAAGTGATCCAGAAACCTTCCTAGTGGTTCATGCAGTGACCCACACCCTGCCAAAATTGGCCTGAATGGTGGGTCAACTGGGTTCTTGTGCATCTTAGGCACCATGTATATGTGCGGTCTTTTTGGGTATTGTACTGTCAAGAATCTGTAAGTCTGGTCGTCTACCCATACCATTTCTTTGGCTTTGTCAAGAATGGTCTTCAAAGTGGTTTGAAATCGAACAGTTGGATCTGCATCCAATCTGATGTAAGTATCCTCATTAGTTACATGCTGATGAACCTTAGCCTGGTAGTAAGAATTGTTAAAAACCACCAGGGCTCCCCCTTTATCCGCTGGTACTATTTTGAGGGTGTCATTCTCTGCTAGTTTGTAATTCTTTCTTGTTGGGTTAGATTATTTTTACTCTTGCGAATAGTAGGGATTTTGTCTAGGTCTTTTTTAACTAAGGTTTCAAATAAATCTAAAGTCTTGTGAGAAAACGGAGCTGTAAATGTGCTCTTCGGTCTAAAAACATGTTGTGTGTCTGGTATGGTTGATGAAGCCATAGGATCTTGTGTAATTGTGTGAAAGAACCATCTTAAGCAGAATTTCCTCATGAACTTGAAAAGTGAAACCTCTGTTTTCAGTTTGTTTGTGGAGTATGTAGGTACAAAAGACATACCCTTGTTCAACACCCTTAATTCTTGTCTATTCAATTCATAATCCGAGATGTTCATCACAAGTTCCTCCTGTTTCGTTGCTTTTTTTTAACTTTGTCCCCTCCTTGTCCGTTTTGTTTTGTGTGTGGTTGTTCTGTGGGAGGGTGGTTGGATGTTTTGCCCACCTCTAAAAAAGCCTCCCTAGGGGTGGTGTTGGTGTCCCCCTGCGCTACTGTCTCAGTGCTCGTGCTTGGGGTAACTATGAGTGGTGCTCTAGTGGGTAAGGTGTCTTGTTCAGTCGCTACACTCTCCTCAGACGTGGATGCTTGTGGTTTCTTGTATGTTCTTCTCTGTGCATATTGGTCTGCCCAGGAGTAGACTTCGTCTAACTTATAATCTATTGTGTCGCGTTTGAATTTGCGCAGTTTTTGTTCATGTACTTCCCTGGTGTGTTCCTCCAATTGATCATTAATGTTCTTAAGAGTGGTGGCTAATTCTTCCTCTGATAACCGTGTAGATAATTCTGTGTTAAGCTCTTGATTTTCAGTTTCCAACTCTTTTAAAATGTTGGACAGTTCTTCCACTATAAGCAATATTAGGTCTAAAGAACACTTAGGGGGTCATTAGGATCGCGGACGGACTTGAGTCCGTCCGCGACCCCTGAGTAGGAGGGAACGTCCGCATGGGCTGCGGCGTTCCCTCTGTGCAGATTAGGATGTGACCGCCAGGGTGGCGGTCACATCCTCTATTTTTAACATTGCGGCGGGTGGAGCTTCAAGCTGCACCCGCAGCAATGTTAACAATGCACGCATTGCATTTGTATGTAGAAAGTGGCAGGCACCGCGCGGTGCCTGCCGCTTACTGCATACAAATGCAGGGGGGTACCTCTTTTTAAATTCAAACGTGGTTCAAACTTGAAGGATCGTATTGTCCATACCAGACCCCAGATGAAAGTGCCAAGGGCTCTTGGTACTATCTGGGATCTTCCACCAGTGGTGGGACATCATCCATGTGGGTCGTGCCAAGCCTGCCCACAAACCACCAGGTCAACTGAGATTGATATTGGTACGAATAGACCCTGGAGGCAAGTCAGATTCACCAACTGTAATAGCGAGAAATTGGTTTATCTGATCACCTGCCCATGTGGTCTACAGTATGTAGGAATGACAACTCGAAAAATAAAATTACGAATTTCCGAGCACAAGAGTACGATCCGTTGCAAGAGACAGGCTGTAACAAGTTATGATGCAGGGCGCAACGGAGCCATTCAGCACCCGGTTCCGAATTTTCGTTGGAGTCGGTCTGTGTGAGAAACCGCAACCGTAACTTGTTACAGCCAGAGACACCTATCATAGTGTCCACCCGGAAAATTATGTATTACTGATTCGGATCTGACCAGTGTAGGCACCACAGGAAAACTTGTCAGAAAGTAAATTTCTGTGTCAGCACGGTGTTCGTGTCCAAATGCTTATTGGCATCAACCTTAAAATATAAGCACGTGGACCTCCTCACTTTTAGACAGCTTTAATTCGACACACGAAAATTAGGCACACCCTCCGTGTGACATCACACTGAAGTTCCGCTGACATTCCAAATACTATTTTGCCCTGAGGAAGCCCAATCTGGGCGAAACGCGTTGGCTGTCATCTCTGTCAAGATTGTGTTTGAAGACTGCAATAAAAATCTTTGAAGAATAATCTGAAGGATCGCTACTCTTTTTTGTGAATATATACGAACACCCGTTGGAAAACCACTTGATTTACGCACTGTATGGCTGACAATGCAACACACTTCACTTATACCAACAACTGCAGGCAGGGAAACCTGTGACATTGGGACACACACTCCTTCCCCCTGGAGACAGCATGTTTGTCAATGCATGACACAGCCACACACCCTCAGGCATATACTGCATCACTCCAACTACATGTGTGCCCCCCCCCCGCCCTACACCTCTGCTTTGTTGATTTACCATGACATTTGGGGTGGTGAGGGCTCTCAGGTAGCAGTCCCTGGAGGCAGTAGCAGGTGAGTGCTCTCTGGTGGCAGTCCCTGGAGGCAGCAGCAGGTGAGGGGTCTCAGGCAGCAGTCCCTGGAGGCAGCAGCAGGTGAGGGGTCTTTGGCCGACGTCCCTGAAGGCAGCAGCAGATGAGGGGTCTCTGGCAGCAGCCCCTGGAGGCAGCAGCAGGTGAGGGGTCTCTGGCAGCAGCAGGTGAGGGGTCTCATGCAGCAGTCCCTGGAGGCAGTAGCAGGTTAGGGGTCTCTGGTAGCAGTCCCTGGAGGCAGCAGCAGATGAGGGGTCTCAGACAGCAGTCCCTGGAGGCAACAGCAGGTGAAGGGTCTCTGGCAGCAAGCTCTGTGAGCATTGGAAATGTGAGGCTCACTCCCACACATATATAGCCCCCTATGATTTTTTCAAAGGTTCCAAGCTGCAACAATTGGTTGTCCAGGTTTGCCTCATTCTAAAGCATCCAATGACTGCCTCTGTGGTGGCATTGCACGCCTACCGCGATTTTCAAAATTGCATCATGCCACCGCAATCGACGTTTCCATTGGCTCCAGGGCATGCCCCATGGCGGTGATATACCGCAGGGGCCAGGCGGTAGCTACCGCAACTTGGAAGAATTACAAGCACATGAGGCTTCACAGTTTGGGTGGTGGAGCATGCCAACCACCATTTGGGCATGTCTCCATGGCAATGACTAACGCACCTGTGTCAGGGGGAGTTCCAGTGACACACCGCCAGGGCCAGGTGGTAGCTGCCGCAATTTGAGGGACATACAATGGCAATGGCCATCGGGCATACTTCAACAGTGCACAGTGGCCACATGGTGAAGGACACATCATCGTGCACACAATGACAATGTTCCATTACCTCCACTGGTGCCTACACATGCCATGGTTGTGTATGTGTGACGTAGATTGGTCTATAGTCCCTCACATGTCACAAATGAATTATATGGTTGATGAGGCAGGATAGTGTTGTAGTGGACTCTACAATGTGTACACATATAAATGTGTTGAGGTGCAGTGATGACCTCGCTAATGCTTGTCTCATTGTATGATGTAGTTACTTACATGTGCTCTTCTGTCTGCTCATACACACAATTGTCAGTTCACCACCAACTGTGGTCATTGTGTTGTGAATGTGTGCCAAGTATGAATGATGCATTGAGGTGTGACAGGTACAGCAGCTAAGTATGAGACAGTGGTGTTCTTTTGTTACACATTGGCTGGATGCCATGCTCCCAGGTGTGCACATGTGAAATGTGGCCATATCACTATGTGCATTCACTTTGACCTATGTGGTGTTTTAGGCACTTGTGTATTGTAAATAGAGAGATGTGCCCTTTGTGTAGCTCAAACGTCCACCCATGTAACCTGGTGTGTCAGTCAATTATCAAGTCTGTCTTTGTTTTTGCTGTGTCATCCAGAACATAATATGCTGTGGCCATCTCATGATGTATTTCATTGACATGTGTCCACTTTCATCTCAACTAGGAGGAGGCCAAATCTGATTTGTCACTTGACAGTGCTGGAGGACATGGAGGATGTGGCGATCATTCGCAAAATCCATCTTGATAGAGCCACCCTGAAAACCCTTTGCGATATGTTGGAGCCCCACCTGCAGCCTCGCCAGACATATCCAACAGCTTTTACCCAAACTTATAAAGTGATGGCAGTACCCCATTTTCTTGCCACTGGATCATTCCAGGAGACATTGGCCAGTGCTGGTGGGATGTCTCAACCGATGTTCAGCATTGTGCTGCTTGATGTTCTGTCCGCCATGGTGATATACACGGACACATATATCCATTTCCCCAGGTGGGCTGAATTGCCAGCTATGAAGGGAGAATTCTATTCCCTTGGGCACATCCCCAATGTTGTTTGTGCCATAGATTGCACACATGTCGGTCGTGTGCCACCACAGGCAAGTGAGCACCTATTCTGGAATCGCAAACATTACCACTAGTTCAATGTCCAAGTGGTGTGCCTGGCAGATATGATCATCTCTCATGTGTGTGCCAGATTCCCTGTCTCAGCTCATGACTCCTACATCCTGCGGAGCAGCATTGTGCCCTGGCTGATGGCTAATCTCCTTCCAGGGTGTGCATAGATTGTGGGTGACTATGCCTAGATGTATGGTGTGCTGGGTGTGTGACCTGCAGCCCTCTGCCTGTGCAACATTGCAATGTCTATTTGTCATACCTAGGTGACTCTGCATATCCCAACCGTCCATGGCTGATGAACCCACTGTGGAATCCCAGGACCCAGGCTGACTTCCTATACACTGAGGCCCATGGGAGGACACATTGTATGGTGGAGTGTACTTTTGGTCTGCTCAAGTCACGTTTCCGCTGCCTGGACAAAACCAGAGGTGCACAGGCATAATCTCCGGGGAAGGTGTGTCAGATTGTAGTGGCATGCTGCATGCTCCACAATCTGGCCATTCACAAGGAGATTCCCCTGCTCCTGGATGATGATGAGGACTCAAGGCCCCCGCCTGCACAACAACCTGAGTCTAGTGATGAGGACAGTGGAGAGGAGGAAGGTGGTGACATGCGTCAACAGCTCATCACCCGCTACATCAATTAAAGGTGGGTGACGATGTACAACATAACCACTGTCTGGTGATATTGCTGTTGTCGTGAAGGGCTATGTGCGAATAGCAAAAACAGCCAGCTGTCAACTCAGCTGTGGGTGGATATGTTACTGTGACATGTCATCTGTGAACGTATACAAAGTGTTTATGGGTGCAGGGATGGGTGTGGTGGTGGTGTGTGAGGTGTGTTATGTGGTGGGGGCTTGTTGGTGCTGGTGTGATGGTGGTGGTGATGTGCGTGTGCTGTGTTCTTTTGCCTCTCCTCTCAGATCTAGTGAATGCCCTTCTCTTCTGGAGTGTTGCAAAGGATTGTGGTCAGGGTAAGGGCTGGTTTATACTCAGCTATGGGGGGGGGGGGTGTCCAAATGGGGTATTTCTGTCAGGTGTGTTGTGAGTGTTGTCCTGGGAATTGTATGTTTCTGTTTGGCATGGGTCTGTTTCATTGGGATGTGTTTTGTGTATTTGGGGGCACGGCTACTTTGATTTGTGCAATGTTTGGCATTATTGTGGGGTTTTTACATTGTCCGCGATGTTTTCTACGGATCATCCAGTGCGGTAGCTATGCTGCAGCTCTTCCGCTGGCTCTCCCATTCATTCCAGTGCACGACCGTAGCAGTCGGAAACAGCGGATCATACAGCGGGACCATCGGGGATATCCTAATTTCCTGTGAGGTGTCTCCGCTATGCTTGATGCGCGTTGTTGATTTTCCTTTGCATTTCTGACCGCCACTATCAGATTTGAACATCACCACCGGCGACGGGTGGTTTTTCTTGGGCCGGTTCCGTCACGCTCAGTCTTTTTTGGCAGTTGATACTAATTTGACAGCCGGTTTTTGCACCGTCGCAGTGGTTTTCTGCTTCCTTGGCGGTCAGGGTGATTTTCCGACCGCCATCCTAATGAGCCCCTATGTTTCCAGTTCCATTTGTATACTGAGGCATTAATCGATACTTGGTTTTTCAGTACGACAAGTATTGAGTAATTGGGTTATTGATTGAAGGAGGTGAAACCTTACTCAAGTAACAGCTACAATCCTTGTCAGGGTAAACCATAAAAAGTTACTAAATGAACCTTAATTTTCAAAGTTGTTAGGTAAGTATAGTGCCTAGAATCGCAAAGTCAATAAATTAACCTTAAATGTCAATGTTTTAAGGTAAGTTTAGAGTAAATATAGTGATAAGTATAGTGATTAAAATCACAAAGTGACTAACCTTAATTTTCAATGTTTTACGGTATGTATAGTGCCTGAAATCACAAAGGCACAAATTTACCTGAAATTTAGAAGTTTTAAGGTAAGTATAGCGCCTAAAAGCACCAACCATCGGCTATGGTTATTTGATCACACCGAACTGGAACAAAGGCACAAATTTAGGCCAACCATGATTGAGTGTGGGCCAAATACTGGTAACTGTTTAGTGCTACTGAGGATTGTACCTTATGTCCTTGAAGCGGAGCGTTGGGCTACACTGCATCAGTTCCAATGAGGAGCTGCGAAGGTTGAGAGGTGCTGCGATCAAGGTCCTACCTCATATTGCATCGAGATGTATCGTGCTGCATCAGTTCTGAGTAAACGTACAGTTGGGCCAGGACGAGTACACTCAGATCTCACCAAGGGTCCAGGACCTGCGGAGTTCCTCTTTTGAACAGAACTGAATCAAGCAGGGGGCAGCAGAAGGACACAGGCAGGTCCAGTTAAGTATGGGCAACTGGGCAGATGCAGAACATGTCTCTGGAGCTTCTGATGTCCCTATAGCTCAGAACAAGAGGCCAGTCATTTAGCTCTTGAAGTCACTGTGGTGGTCTGGATTCAAGGAGCAGGCCCAGTTGTACATCCTCAAGCAGCAGGGCAGTTCTTCCAGCAGCGGAATAGCAGAGAAGTCTCCCACAGGTCCACAACTGATCTGAAGAGTGGATATAAGGGTCCTACTTTTATATCTGGTTCTAGTTCTGAAACTGGAGAAGCTTCTGGAGTTTCCCCAAAGAGGTGTTTGGAATTTTCTGCCTTCCTACCCTCTTTTCACAGTCTGTCTGCAGTCACAATAGGCTGGTGTGAAGTTCTTTGTGTGTGAGATTAGGCAGGGTAAACAACCTTTACAACAATACTTTTACAACGCACTACCATTAGGACGCAACTTTTACAACGCAAACCATTACAACGCATTGCGCTGGGGGGCGCTCTAGGATAGGGAATAGGTTTAATGTACTATCCAACACCTTCCCTACTATCCACGGGGACTGGAGTTGGAATAGTAAATTAAACTATTCACTATCCAGCGCCCCAAAGCACTATGCGTTGTAAAGGCATGCGTTGTAAAGGCATGCAAGGTAAAAGCATGCGTTGTAACGTCATACATCCATTAGGCAGTGTCTTTGAAGTGTAAATGTGATAGGTGACAGCTCTGCCCCTCCCATCAAGTCAGGATGGCTGATCCTGCCAACACCCAAGCCTTCTATTATGATACTATCTGAAGGAATACACAAAGGCCAACTACACCTAGTCATGTGACCCAGGAGCAGTCTGCAGGCACCAAATGGCTAGAACAACAAATTGTAAACTTTCTAAAAGTGGCATTTTCAGAATTGGGATTTAAAATCTAACTTTCACATGAAAGAGGGTTTTAAAATATAATTCCTCAGACACCAAACATGACCTCCTACCTGCTCTCCCACAAACGTTATCACTTATTAAATGTAAATAAAGTAATCAAATAGCGAGAAAATAATTTGATCATTTTTCACTACCAGGACTGGTAACACTTAAACCTACGTGTACAACTTTTAAAAAACAACACACCCTGCCCTCTGTGCTGGTTTGGGCCTACCCTAGGTTTGGCACATGTATAAAGAAAGAACATTTAGGCTTCACAAAAGGTTATTTTGTCATATTGAAATGGCAGTTAAAAACTGCACACACAGACTGCAACTGCAGGCCTGAGACATGTTTTTAAAGGGCTACTTAAGTGAGTGCACAAGTACTTTAGAACCGGCTAGAGTCTTAAAAGCCAGCAAAAACTTGCTGAGAAACCAGAGGGGTGAAGGCAAAAATTTGGTGGTGACCCTGCAGAAAGGGCCAAGTCCAGGATACAGATACTCAGAGACCCTTCATCACATCCTGCAGGGGGGGGGTGGGTCATATTGAGTTACGCTACTGTATTGTAACTTTTTACCAATAATTTGTTACATTTACAATTTTAACATTAGCATCACAGCAACATCCAAAAGAACAACTATATTTGTGAATTGTTGTGCTATTGATTCACCTTTAAATCCATCAGAAAATTTGGATTATATCTTCACTTATAAAGTTTTGAATGAATAAGGTGTAGAAATTGCAGTGGTATCTCTGTTCAGAGTGCATTGAGGATTTTCAATTATATAACATCAAATTATGCTCAGCATGATATGCACATCTGAGGAAAGAGTTAATCCAGTCTTAGAAAATGCACATAGTTTCAAGTTATTATCATCTTTTGTTGATTCTACATTCAATTGTTTGTAACCACACAATTGTTTGTTGAAATTGGACATTTCTGTAATATCCAGTTTGTCGGGCAGTGATTGAGGTGGGTGCGCTTATCTTCATGGTTTTGTCGGTATATGTTTGCTGGTGTGCACATAGGCAGTACGTTCTGACCCACATGTGATGAGTATAATGTACATACTGCAATGCATGTAGCAGTGTTTTGAAAGGCATAGCTCACTTATCCCCTGCTTATGAAATGAGTGAGTTTAAGCAATAGACTACAGTGTGACCAGAGCAAAATGTTTCCAATCAGCATCCCCACACCTTTATTTAACTGTTATAAATGACTTCCTACAGGATAGTACTTAACCAATTGGTCCTACCAGTCTGTGGGCTGGCATGGGAAGCATTCTGTTCCTCCCTCCCGCCCTGGCAGTCAGTGTGGGGGCGTGCCTAGAGTATGCTTACAGCCCACTCACCATATGATTTTATTAGCTGAATTGTCACGTCGGTAAACTCTGCTGAATTTACCTGCACATGGGAAATCCATAGAATGATACCACCTGGGGATATCAGTCTGCCAGACGTGAACTTGAGGCCTTAGATTGCGTCCACCTCTAAACTGCAAAATCGTTGGTTTATGCCATAGACCATATTAAATACTATCCTCTTCTGTTGGTGAAAATGTAATTGTTCCAATGTTTACTATGTGCAAATGTTCTCTATACTGATACAAATTGATACAATCTGACCCCATGGTCTTGAAATTCATTCTTGATCAGATATAAAAGAAAGTTAGTATTCTGGTTGTGATGAATGATTAGCTCATGAATGAAGGAATTTGAAAGTGTATCCCCAGCAGCTGTCTACTATTAAATAACATGTCCTTGTGGATTTACACATGCACCACATTCTCTCAGTTTGAGAAACGCTGAATGTGTGTCAAAGCAAGATAGAGATGATTAATTGTTGTCATTTTTGTGACATAAAATTGTTACAGGAACATCATAAAAACTATCTTCAAAATAGGGCAATGTTTAACATTTTTCATTACACTGTTATATATATATATTGAGAATTCACTCTTTTAATAGGTCTGTCTTTCTCATATTTGACAGTATCGTTATGTAATGAATTGTTAAAAGATCATTTTCCCATTATTTTCTTTTTTTTTACAAGAGCTGTAGTCTACTGGGGAGAGTAAAATCACACAGATAATATATAGCTCCGGGCATCTCTAAGGAGGATTTCATCCAGTAGACGTATGTGCGTTTCAACTAAAAAAAGTAGCATTTTCCTGAGAGGAAGCTTCAGTACAGAGAGCGATTATTTGGTGCTGCGGTGTTAATACATGTTTAGCTCTTTTTTCTTTTGATATCATGATTGACCATGAAGCGTAAGAATTAACATAGAAATATGTATGCAAATGAGACGTGGAAGTGTCTAGTCTAAGTGTAATGGAGTTTTGGAATCTTGTGTCCAACAAAGATTCTTGCTACTCACTGTCAGTGCTCTTCATTCACTTCATTCATTGTTTTTAACTCAAAGGGCTTTCTCTCACAAATTTGATCTGTCCATGGCACGTTGCCAATATTTACACTTTTCTTTTTGCATTGTGATGTAGAACAAAGTAGCTCACATTCAGGGCCTCGTGTGGCTTCATGGAAATCTAGTTGATTTCCCACCTGTCTCTACCCTAACCTCTGCGTGTGGCGTCTAGTGTCACTGCAACAGCATCACTCATGGGAATAAATGCTGACCCTTCTGATTTACGAAAAACACTTCCAGTATTTCATTTTGCCCTGCACTGTGGAAAGCAGGGGAAGCTCCTCCGCACAGGGGAGGAGCGTCGCCCCACTGCTCTGTGAGAAGTTAAAAAAGGAAAAATAAAATGATAATAACTCTGTGATGACTGAAGCCTTTTAACCACCCTAGTTTATTTTTAAACAAATTATTATATAAGAAATCAAATTTGTTTCCTTCATTCTCTATCTCTTCTATTTTAACTAGGGGATTAGCATTTGGATTGAGTGTAATACCCGGACGTGCTTGATGTGTCCAACTTAGCAAATTTTCACCTTTATCAGCCACATACATTTTTGCATCAACATACCTTTCATTACACTCCACAAATGTTTGAAAATATCCTAACATTTTTATCAGCATTTCCCCATACCTTGTTTGTCTCACATCAGACTTGTATAACTTTGCCTTGCCACAAAATGTCTGCTCAAACACTACTTTTGAGATCAAGATCTGATGGTAGCAAGAATCAAATTTCATTTTAATTTTAGTATCACCAATTTTGACCCCCTCTGATGGATGCTCAACACCACAGTCAGTCACCTGAAAAGCAACCTCATTATCTTCTCTTTTGCTTTCCCTCTTGTTCCTACCGCTACACATTTTAGAAAACTGACCTTTCTTATCCCCCATAAATTGCACTCAACCCTGTTTTCTGTACATTGCATTAGCTTTATGTCCAAATTTGCCACAGCGAAAAACAGGTGCCCTGTCATCCCTTTTGGCTCTTCTTCTACACCCTTATTGTTAACAGGAGCTGATTTAAGCTTGACTTGGCATACCACTTACTCTTTTTTGTCTACACATGCTTGTTGTTTGCCCACCTTACTCAATTGGTTCACAAACTTTTGCATATGTTCCAAATTTTTGGCAATGACCATGACGCCTTCAAGAGGTGGTTCATCTTTTAACCACAACTCCTACCTTATTTTGTCACAGGAACATTTCAATGTGAACTGGTCGTATATCCTTTCTTCTACCAATGCACCAAATTTTCAACTGGCTGCCAATTTTCTCAAACTAGTCACAAATTCTTCTACCGTCTCTCCTTTTCCTTGATCTCTAAGCCCACAGTAGTACAGTTCCATATTAGTGCTCACTTTTGGTAAAAAATGAAGGTCAAGCTGCATAATACAAACATCATATTCATTCAACCCTCTCTGGACAGAAACATTCAATTGTGGCAGTGTTTCTAAAATCTCCTGTCCCTCTCCTCCCAAACAGTGAAGTAACAGCACCTGCTTACGTTATGCACTCAGATTTGTGTCACAAACCCTGGCATCGTTTTCAAAAATCTTTTCCATTTCTGCCACTTCATTGGTGGTTCTCCAGAACTTAACAAAATAATGGGGGTGCTGTAACATTCTGCATTATCACCCAAAATTTCAAATAATGACTCAACCAACAAAATAACCAGGCAGGAGTACTTATCCCAAAGCCCAACTACCTTCAAAAATAATGTGCACCAATGGCAATAGCTAGATAATACACATGAGATTGCAACAAATTAATCACATATTATAGACAAATAAACTTCTGCACAATTTTGCCATAAGGGCTCAAGAAATGACTGTTGTGCGTGTCACCGAACCAGACAAGCTTGAGGATGTGCTTCCACTCTCCAGTTAATTCAAATTGCATAGAAATCCGTTGAACACAAAAGGGTTCAGCAATATTCAGAAAATGTTATCAATACAATGTCAATCATTCAAGAACCAGTAAACACACAAAAGGATGTCCAGATCACCGATTTGAATTTCTTAAAAGAGTTTTTTTTATTTCATATTTTCATATGAATGGAAGATCATAGCCAACGCGTTTTGTCTCTAAAAGAGACTTCTTCAGGGCTTCACAAAGTAATACAGAGGGTATTCACTATGATGTTGATATATTTCAAGCAGGTGTCTTAGAATCCAATTTTCAGAAGACTTCTTATATAGTAGATATTGTCAGCGGTAGCAAGGTAGAGCGCAGCTTCTGTTCTTCTCGTTTTCAAATTCGAAAACGATGAGACACCTGCTTGAAATATATGAACATCATAGTGAATACCCTCTGTATTACTGTGAAGCCGTTAAGATGTCTCTTTTCGAGATGAAACACATCGGCTATGATCTTCCATTCCTATGAAAATATGAAATAAAGAAAATTCTTTTAAGAAATTCACATAAGTGATCTGGACATACTTTTGTGTGTTCACTAGTTGTCGAACGATTGACATTGTTTCAATATAATTTTCTGAATTGTGCTGAACCCTTGTGTGTTCAATGTTGTGATAGGACTTTTCCTAGTTAAGGAGCATCGAGGGGAGTGCTCCTTGGTTTTTTGCACTATAGGATACGAAAAGACACTTTTCATTTGTCAGGTGTGGTCTCAATAGCCTCTACCCTCATTTTGTTTGCATTCATTTTGCATAGAAACCCATGTCACACAAAACAAACTGGTGTGCCTGTCATTGATTCTGACAAGCATCTAGGTATGCCTGTGACCACTCCCTCGTTGTTCACACCAATGATGCCACCACCTGGGATCTGCTAAAGATTCCTTATGCCCTAACAATCTCTTTCCAGAAGGGAAAAATGTATATATATGGCCGTCAACGTGATCATGCAAACCCTTAGACCTGTTTCTAAGATAAGTTGCACTTATTCCACTCTTCCGCTTTGGGCAGAACACTCCGGTTGATTCACGCAGCTGCTCTGGCTTGTCTTGCGCTGTAGTGATGCGCTTGCCATGTTAGACAGCTTGGCGAAACGCACGGCCTGAAAATGCATTTCACCAGCCACACGCTAATCCAACTGCTCTCTGCTGCAAAAGTACTTCCCTCCATGACCTGCCGACTTCCAGGAAACCGTGCCACATGTGAGAATTGAAGCCTGAGTGCCTTGCGTATCCAGCTCAGACATATCACCTCTCCAGCAGCTGCTCCTCCATGCAGCTCGGTGCTGCACTCCAACCTTCACAGCCACGATGTTGAAGTGAGTCAGACTACCTTTATCCCGCAATCATTGCCAGTGTAATGAAGGCAACAAGGGTCCACACCAGACAATTCCTTGTTAAGTAGGACACTGCTTATTAACACCCCATCCATCGGCTGGTACAAGCAACTGTCAAGCCTCCGTATCTCGCTCTCTCCTCGCTCTGTGTTGTCTGGGTCTGGTGTGGACTCTTTGTGCCTTCATTACAAAGTCAACCTTATTATCATTTTATTTTCCCGTTCCTGGCTGAGCTGGTTATCGGGGGAGCTGGACGTCACAGGAGCAGGGTGAGGAGTGATGGCACCCTTAACTACCCATGACAGTTTGGCTGGATGTCCTGGCCGGACAAACAGTCATGAGCACTTTGTATGTTCTCCACTGCTGTAACACACAGCTTGAGTGGAGAACATGCCCATCCTCCCAGCCACTTTTTGAGCACCAAACCACGGCACTCAGACCAATTGCAATGCTGTAAAACAGCCTTGTGATTGGCTAGGGGATTCTGGGAGTCTGGGTGCTTCCTGCTTCCTTCCTGCTCCTGGACTCCACCAAAGAGCCAAAGAGGACAGAGAGGGAGCGGCAGGTGTGCAGGTAAGTGGGCTTTCCCCCTTTTTTCCATTTACCCCCCCCCCCCCTTCCCGCTGCGTATTGGTTGCCACCTGTGGAAAGCTATTGGGAGCTTAATGATGAGAGCAGAGGTCCCCCGCCCCTCCTATTCCCACCTCTTCCAGAGTCTCCTGTTTCCACCTCCTGCCCCCTCAGAGATGCTGCAGGGTCATGGCTCTGCTTTTATATACTGGATAGAGTCATTAGAAGTGTTGCAGATTACAGGATTAGGAGAGGTGTGGTAGACACACATGGAAGAGTAACAGTGGGAAACAGTACACAGTGAAAGGCTGGAGTGAAGTGAATGAATAAGAGATGGAATCATTCATGCATCAGTATCTAGTGTAATCCTTAGCGAGCTGTATCCATCTGTAACATTTTCAGATATAAAATAGAACACCCCGAAAAATCTAAACTGTCAAGAATGTGAGCATGCATGACTGGAAGATAGCTTTCCTTAAAGGGCGAGGGCCATGTCAGAACTCCAATATGTCAGCACTTTAAAAATCCTAAAATGTTTTTGATTTATGCCAGTGACATTTTCCATCTTTAGAGGGAAGTATGGGGGTGATCTTTAAAAAAATTCAGTTTTTTTCAGTTCAATAGAATATGCATAAATTTAGGTTTACATATCTTCGATTAAACATCTATATATACTTAGTATAGAGTTTTCTGGAATAAAAAATCTGACTAATTTACAATATGCTGTATGTTAAAAAAAGTGCTTTTCATTTTAATAATATCTGTTTTAAGAAAGCTTGTGGTAAGTTGTTTTCAAAGACATAAAATGAGAGGAGGGGCTGCAGCATGAAAGAAGATGGTAGCTCCTTAGTGAAGCATCTGGGCCTCCACTACATATGGCTGCTTCATTGAACCAGGGGGGTTTCTTTCCTACCTACACAGCCCTGATATCCTGCTACTGCCCGACCTGGCAGCCCATCGGCACACTGCGATTAACTGCGGTTAGCGACCCAGGAGGTACTGGTGTTGCCTGTGGACCCCACCCTGTAAGACGTCACATGGGACAATTCTGCTGTGGCCCCCCCGGCCTGTGGCATGGCAGTCGAGAAGGAGGTGAAAAAACAACCACTATATTGGACTGGGCTGCCCCGTGAGGTGCTGGTGCTGCTGGGCGCTGCCTACCTGCCATCACCTGAACAGTACCCTCCCCCCATGCGTAACTCTGCCTCTGCTGCTCACAAACCCTGCCAGTGGCCCGCAACTAGACACTCAAGATTAAACTACCTGTAGCCGCAGCCAGTGGAGCTAATATAATTGCTTCCTGCTCGCCACACTACCTGCATACCTCGCTTGCTGGACTGTGGTGATGTGCCTTTTTGACATCAAGGCCCTACTCCACTCTGCATTGCCCAAGGAGACTGACCCAGGACCATTATACAAAGTCTTGCAGTTCCTTCTTTGTATCCCCAAGCAGATGCTTTCTACTGCAGTGAGGAGTGCCCTCCCTAGGTTCCATTCTAGGGGGTCTTAGACTCTCAACCTTCAACCAAGCCTTTATGACCTGCATCACTTATGGTTACAGGAAAGGTGACATGTCAGCTTACCTTTGCTGAGGCTACCCAGGCTACTAAACTTATGCCAGTGTCCCTTACCAGACTATCATCAGAAGTTACGCTAGACTCCATCATGGGTGCCTTAAAGACCATACAAGCCTCCATCACCACAGTTGAACTCCCCACCATGAAAACAAATATGGAACTCAAACTATTGAAAGAAGACTTGGCCCAATTACAACAACTCATGAGCACTACACAACATAAAATTGATGACCATGAACTGCAAGTAGCAGAAACCATGTTATGGATTACTGGACTCTGGGCACGCTGAAGAAATTGATGGATCTGGAAGATCATAGTTGCAGAGAAAATTCCCATTTTTGGTTTTCCAGAGTCTGCTGAGACTCAAGATGTCCCTGTATTACTCCAGACCTTCCTCCTGTAGCTCCTGGGCTTTACCTTTTCACTCCCATGGGAGTTTGAACTGCCACATTGGACCACCTCCCATCCCTCTTCAATTCATCAGGGACCATGCCCAATAATTGCCTGCCTCTTCCATCACCAGCGAGTGAGAATGATCCTTTTAGAGGCTCTAAAACATGGCCTCTGCTCATACAATGGTATTATGATCCCCTTTCTGCAGTCTATTCATATTAAACACATATATTGTGAAGAAAATTATTGGCCCTGCATCCAACACTTCCGAACTTGGACCTCTGATCTGGGCTGTTGGATCAAGCCACCATGCAGGTAACTGTTAATGGTAAGGTGAAGGAATTCGGAAACCCAGTAGAATTGGAAATTTGGCTATAAAATACCAAGGCACAGCAATAACAAACCATGACTACAACTGTGACACCCGCTTCCAGACCTGAGGCACCATCTGTGGAAACACCCATCAGGAACAGAAATTCCAACAGGGACCTAAGGCAGAATCATCGACATGAGAGAGACAAATCAAGATCACCCCATAATAGAGGTCATAGCTTCTGGGCCATAAGCTATAACCTCTGCCCACCGTCTGACATGCAGATTTCCTACTGGACCTCCCTTTTTCTTGATGTATTCCTTCATCACCCTGGCTCACAATGTTTAACTTTTTCCTATCCCACAGAGTGGTGGTCACTCGTGGTGACCTATAACCCTCCACTGAAAGTTAGGTTGCACTTTTCTTTCAAACTTTGACTCCATGCACTCTTACCACAGGTGCAACCTACAGAATGAATACTACTACTTCAGAGCTTTCCTTAGTCTATTCCTACCCCTTCACAGAGAGTTAATTATGACTCAACTCATACTGTGCATTTACCTCTCAGGTTCCTCAATGTAAACTGCATGACCCACTGTTGGACTTGGCCCTTTTGCAGGGTCATCCCCAAATGTTTTGCCTTCACCCTCCAGTTTTCAGTACACGTTTTTGTTGGAATTTAGGACTCTGTGCTATTTAGCGCTTAGGTGCCTGTGCTCTCTCCTTTAAACATGATCAAATTGGCTTATACCTAATTGGCACACCTAATTTACCATAAAGTCCCTAGTATAATATCACTACAAGTACCCATGGCCTGTAAATGAAATGCTACTAGTGGGTCTGCATTACTGATTGTGCCACCCACTTTAGTAGCCTTTTAAACATGACTCAGGCCTGTCATTGCAGCCTCTGTGTGAAGTTTTAAACTGCTATTTTGACCTGACAAAACAAACCTTTTGCCAGGCCTAAACCTATAATACATATGTCACCCTAGGAGTGTCCCTAAATAGCCCACAGGGAAGGGTGCAGTGTATTTAAAACATTGGACATGTCCTTCTAACTTTTACATGTCCTGGTAGTGAAAAACGTTTAAATAAGTTGTTGACTACTGCCTCTTCCACAGGATAAAATTGGGATAATTTATTACATTTAATAAATGATAACTTTCAAATTGGAGCAGGAGTGAATGTCATGTCTGGCTAAGCAAGATGTGCACTTTATGCTAAAACATTAACAGCTCTCGGTGACTACCAATGAAAAGCTCCAGCAACAACCATTAGCGACACGTGACAGAAACTTTATGCTACAGCGACGGCCATCTGCAAGGTCTGGCCTGCTCTTCGCACTACATTGATGGTCATCCACAACGCTCTACTTATGACCTCCTCCACAATGAATCGAACTCTTTGCATGTAACATTGAGCATAACTCTTTCAGCGGGACTCATGTGGTCACTGTATTCGGCCAACACTTCATTTTTGCGGGCAGCCTGAACTTGTGACTTTCCCCCGGTCTTGCACTGCCAGAAAACCATGAGTGGCAATTGTGCTTTTAGGCACTTTACTTAGTTGATATCTTTAAAATTGCATATCTCCAGTTGGACTGATCGGATTTCTGGTCTCAAATTATTTATAAAATTGTACTCTATTATTCTACTTTCACATTAAGTTAAGCCTGAATGCTCCATGCCACACGACCAGAGGGTTAAGCACAAGTTTATTTGGGGTGTGCTTGTGTTTTACCCTGACAGAGATTGTGGTTTCTGATTGAATAGGGTTTCATACCCTTCAACAAGAAACCCTATTTTCAACACACGTTATGAAATGCAAGAAAAGGTTACACTTCCTGGGCTCAGAAAAAACGGACATTGTCCTTTTGCAGTAAACATATCTCACAGTATAGGAATCGGAAAAACATAAATGAGATTGGTTGTGTAAAATCCTCTTTTCTCAGGACCAAATTCTGACCCACCGGGGGCCCGGTCCTCCGCTTCTCCCCCCAGGAAGGTTGGGATAACCATTCTGTTCCATAAGCGGCTCCCGGTTCAGGTTCTCAAAACATGGACTGATGAACATGAAGGCTACGTCTTTGAATCGATCAAAATCTCGGACCAAATCTTGATTATTGGCTCAGTGTTTGCCGCTGTAGGTGTGAAGCGCCCTTGGCTGTCAAAATTTCACAGACTTCTACTGGAATTTGGCTCCTTTAAACTTATCATCAGTTGAGATTCGAACTTAATTCCTGACCCTTTCCTAGACAACTCAGGAATACTGAATGTGAGAGGCGATGGCCCCCTGGCTGTGCTCCATAACGTGATGGATGACCACCCCTACACAACGTATGGTGCCTTCTGCATCGTATGGACAGAGAATATACATACCTCTCTCCCGCCTGCAGCTCGGAGCCTTGGTTGGACTTCTTCCTGACAAATGCTGCATTTCTGCCACTGGTATGAACATACACCATTGGCAAAGGGGCAATGTCGGATCATGGCACTCACTTTAGATGTGCAACTGACTTTGCCCAAATCCCACGCATGACAGTTAAATACCTCATGACTCAAATTGACAGAGAAGAAAACCCAACTAAAGTCTCTTTTCAGTGATTGCTTGGCACTCAATGAGCAGATGGTGGTTTCCAAACAACGTGTATGGGGGGCAGGGAACCCTTACCTGCCAGAATGATAATGACATTAGCTGGTATTTCACCATGTGCAGATGCTGCAGAGGAAAGATGTGTAGTCCCTCCTGGAGAAATACTGCAATGCCCCACCTCAGACTGTCTGAGGACCCTAATGGCAAAGAAACTTGAATTCAACAAAATACACACATTGGTAGCAGAAAAGGCACTTTCCTGCATGAGGCAGACCTGCTATGAACACGGATAAAAGGTGTCCTCTTAGCGATACAATTGAAACAGAGAGAAGCATAAATGGTGATTCCAGTCATCCGAGCAGCTTCTGGATCCATCCTGACTCATCCCCTGGATATTGTGCAAGACTTTTTAACCTTCTCACAGCGCTCTACACCACAGAATTTTCTTTTGATACCACCGGAGGTCACGAGTTCATGTCAAGCCTCCAAGTTCCCACTCTCCCCATGAGTGATCAGGAAGACGTGGAGTTTGATATTGTTAGAAATGGGGTTTCTGATTCGCTAGGATGTGCACCTAAGCCAGGCAGAACTCACCACTCGAGTCCAGGGGTAACAATCCCAGGGTATTCCCTGCTCACCCATTTGGTAGCTTGGCAGTGCAGTTGGACTTATCCCAGAGGCAATGTGTAAAGCGTTTGCGGAACACGCACACACTAGTGACACAATAAATACACCACAAAAGGAAAGCCACACAATACTATATAAAAAGATCTCCTATATTGTATATAACACACAGACCAAAAGCACATAAACCAACAATCACTTTGCCAACTAGGCAATTGTCTTAACATCACAGTTAGTGCGAAGACTTATATGTTGTGCACGTCATCAAGACCTCTTGAAGAACTTCACTGTCCATCATATTGTACCATCACACTATATGCTACTCATCAACCTAACTATGCAAGACATAAAAACGACCTATTTGTGTGGACACTACATGCAGCATGTAATGAAACATGAATCATCCCTCCTGCCCATGGCTGAAAAATGCATCCATCAAAATATACATCAGTGCATAAACTGCAGCTGTTAAGTGAGGGAAAACTCATAAACCAACATATTTCCCCCTTTGTACATGGGTAACATCCTAAACACATCAGCAACTATAATCTCATACAGTCCGGAACCCCAGCGATATTCTTAGCAGGGTTATGGCAATCCAGGAGAGTCTGGCTGTAAAAGAACAAATTGGAGGCTTACTTATGTACCACGTAGGCTGCAGGGGCACCTGATCATCTACCAGTAGGGATATGGTAGTTTTTAGGTCAGAGGTGAGCAGGCTCGGGATCTCCATCCAGGGTTCCTCCCCATCCTGATCCCTGATGGCCCGATGCCCCCAACAATATATTTCACCACGCAGAGAGGGGAACTACACAAGGTCTAACAATGCAAGGAGGCCTCTCTGGTCCCCGCAGGTAGAACTCACACAGACAACTGGCCGCGGTCGCGTGGAGCAGTTGCCAACCAGACCGGTCTTTTGGGTTCAAAGGAAACTAGCCGTGGGCGGCGTAGCGCGGCACAGTCGGCACCGCTGGTGTCTGAGTTGAAATTAGCAAAATCCTCCGCTTCCGGAGTGCAACACGATCCACTTCCCATGATACACCGATGATATCGCTGAAGCCCGTCACACGTGCTGGTGTCGAGAGCTGATGCAGTGCCACCCATGCACTGATGGAGAGAGGTGGTGCAGCATTAAACACATGCTGATGGCAGGAGAGAAGCAATATTTTATCTGAGCCTCTGGGCGACTCCCAGAATGGAGCGCTGCTCCTTGCCAGGAACACCTCTGTGGGGAAAGTAAAAAGCAAGGCCGGTAGTTAAGTCTCTACTGAAATATCCACAGAACGCTGAGATATAGAATGCTCACCATGCTAGATGAAGTGCTAAGCACACACCAGTTTCAGGAAATAATAACAATTACAAATAATGCTTTTTCCGCAAGCTTATCGCACTGGTTTCCTCAGCAAAGTGGCTGTCTCTCTAGCAGCCAAGCTGGTCAGCATAATAAAACAAAGCCCAAGTGTTGGACTTTATGGCAGCACAGAAATCCTCTGGTGCAGTGTGTAGAGCTGGCAGCATCTGGTTAAAAGTCCCACCAGTGTCTAAAAACATGGGGTCAGAGCCCCTGTATTTATTCTCAAAATGTGTTTGATCTGGAGCTAACTTGAAACAAACTTTAAGAAGTGAACCTCACCCCCATTCAATCCCTAGTCCTGGCTCCAGGCACACTATAGGGGGGTGAAGACAGCATTGTGAGCGGCCAGGCCCAGCTCTATCAGGTGCAGGTGGCAGCTCCACCCGTCACTCCCACTCAGGAAGACCCATCAGGATATTTAAGGCACACCTCAGCTCCATTTGTGACTGACTAGAATAAATGCACAAAACGGGCCCCTGTCACTCTAAACCAGACATTGATTGGAGTCAGGCTGAAATGCAAAAAGAGTCATAAGCATATAGAAATGCCCATTTCTAAAAGTGGCTTTTCTAAAATAGTCATCAAAAATCCGCTCTCGTCAATAAGCAGGAATTATCACCACTATTCCAAACATGCCATACATGGCAACGCTACTCCCTTCATATCAGAAATTACCACTGAAAAGCACATCAAGGAATTCCCAATGCAAATCTATGAAAGGAGCAGCACTCACAGTGGTGAGAATCCAAATAGGCTGGTTTTCCCTACCAGGATATGCTACACAACAAAGGTGCATGTCCTAACTTTTACAGACTCAAGCTCCCTGCCAATTGGGATTCATTATAAGGCCTATCTTAGGGGTGACCTATATGTAGTAAAAGGGGCGTTCCAGACTTGGCAAGTGCCTTTGATTGTCAAGTCACTGTGGCAGTAATCTGCGCGCACAGGCCCTGTAGTGGCGAAGGCCTGACACAGGTTTGAAAGGCTCCTTCTGTGGAGGACACAAGCAGAGTTGTAGGCCCACTGGTAGCATTTATTTGACAGGCCCTTGGTATATTGGATACCCATGTACAAGCGACTTAAAGGTAAATTAAATAAGTGCCAAATAGGTGGAGACCAATTATACCAAGTTTACAGCAGTGGTAAAGTGCCCACAGTCCTAAAGTAAACAAAAATTACAGGAGAAAGGCAAAACGTTTGAGGACAATGTACAAAAGCCTGTCACACCAACAAGAATTATCAATGCGAAATATTCAACAATAATGCAAAATTCACAGATGTAGTACAAGTTCGGTAAAGATTAGACTTCATTTAATTTTTTAGAGGTTTTCCTCCAGTCCAGCCAACACGTGTTTCGTCGATTGGGATGGAACCCACGACTTCATCAGGGCTGGGAAAAAATACAATACAGAGAATGTTCGGGTTATGAGATAAGTTATCTCATCTACATTGATTATACATTGTGTATTGTACATTAGCAGGTGGGTGGTTATCATTAATAATCAAATCCCTTAGCTGAGTGGGATCATGCATTAGGAAAAGAGTATGAAGGGAGTATTAATAATCTCCCATGTAGAGAAGGAGAGGCACTCTCGTTGTCGAGAGATGGTGCGGGTCCCCACAGTTCGTGATTCTATTTATAATATTGTGTATGACTATATAATGAGACAATTTTATGTGCTCGTGCCAGTTGTCTTGTGACCACCTTATGGTGCTACCTCCCGTGAAGGATAGTGTCGGTCCTCATTGGGTTTCATTGTGCTCTGTGAAATATATTTAGATGCTGAGTAAAGCAATACTCAGGCTTACCTTCTAGTGGGCGTTTATACAGTTTTGCGCCTAAAGTAACAAGTATTAGAAGATATTCAAATTGTCAGCTTATTCAGACATTAAATTTGTCCAAGCTTGAAACAGTTCCTATTCATAAGGTGCCAGTGAAGAGTAAAAAGGAATGTACCTTCCGACTGGTGATAATTCCAACCCAGCCTTATTTGGCATGGGTAATAGTATGCTTCTTGGTTTCAAATCTTGTATCAGTGCAATCTATAATTTACAAAAGGATATCATTTAGTATTAGTATTTAGATTAGGAGGATGGCTAATCCTCTTTTAAGTTGTTGTCATGCAGATTATGGGCTTACCTTATCTGAATATTGTGTTCCAAGATGGTATGTAATCCTCACTGGAACCAAGGTTGTAATTATTCTGTCCTTCCTTCAAACTTTATCTATTGAAGTCAAGTTGCTCCTTGCTGTATAAAGTCAAAGAGAAAGCGGCACTGTAATGACGCTGTAAACTACGCGTAGAGCGGGCCATTCATTTATCTATATTTTTCCTCCCGATTAGATCCCTGATTTTAACTTACCTTCTAATATCTGAAGTCCAGGGGCTGAGAGAACCGACTGTTCGTGGCGCGGTCTTCCGTGTTTTGGAAGTCCGCGTCCGTAACCCGGAAGCTATTGATATACTTCCGCTTTCCATTAGAAATTGCGCCTGAGGTCACCCGGACACGTCTGTCCGCCATTGTTGAGTGTCTATTTCTGATATTATCCTAGCCCGAGTAATACCGTGTGAGCCAGTGCGCTTACTATTAGCGATATTATGTGAGGTGAAGATGTACTTATTTATCATTTCAGACCAATCCGCGTCTATTTATCGGTCGATAGAAGTGAAGGTGAAATTCTCACAAAATTCGTGCATATTGAACTGTGGGGTCCCGACAGCATAGTAATAAATATGTGTCACTCGATAATCATATGGAGACCATTAATATTCATGGTATATACATTTGTTCAAGTATGGGTATACATAACATTGTATGTCACAAATTCACAGATTGAGTGATTCCACATGCATTAGGCATATTCGGAAATTGTTTCTAAGTCCACAATATTCCATTCATATTATACAACAGAGACAGTGAGCCTCATTAGAGGGTACATTTGCATATAGGACATTTGTCTAATGTATGCAATACAGTGTTCCCCGTATTTCTGAGTCTAGAAATAGTATCAGTGTTCTGTCCACTCATATATCTTAGTTACCCAAAAAATAATGTAGCTCCTGATCAGCATTCATCCCGTACTCAACTGCACGCATAGTCAGTATCCATGAAGCTTCCCTTTGTCTTAAGGCTAATTCTCTGTTCCCTCCTCTCGGGTCATTCTTAATCTGGTCTATTGCGCAAAAGCTAATGCTTTTCTGTTTGCCTTGTTTGGGACAAAGGTTAACATGTGTAGCGGTGTTGTATCTTGTGTCCTGATATTTAATGGCTCTAATATGTTCAAAAATTCTCTCTTTAAGAGGTCTTATTGTGCTGCCTATGTAAAAACTGCCACATTTGCAGTTAATCATATAAATTACAAAGCAGCTATTGCAGTTCAGTAGTTGTTTGATCATGAATTCCTTGCCCCTGTAGTTACGGAATGTTTTGGTTCTGTTCATTGCCATGGGGCATAGCTTACATGTACCACATTTGTGAAAGCCAATACTTTTCTGTGTTAGCCAGTCAGGAGCTGGTTTCTTGTTTATTGGGTAGGTCGGACTAATCCACGATTTAATGCTTCTTCCCTTTCTGTATGTTATTAGGGGACTTCTTGATATATATTGGTTGATGGATTTATCATTGTTGAGAATCCACCAATGTTTTCTCATGCTGTTTCTCAATGTTGTTGCAGCATCATCATAATTCGTGATTATCCTGATTCTATTGTCCGTGCTGTTCACTCTCTGTTTTTCACAGAGAGTCATTTCCCTCGGTGTTTTGTCTATTCTCTGTTCAGCCTTAGTAATCATATCCATATTGTACCCCCTCGATCTGAACCTGCTCTGCATATTGTTCTTACATTTTGTAAAATCCTCATCTTTACTGCAGTTTCTCCTTGCTCGAGTGAATTCCCCAAATGGAATGGATTGGATTTGATGTCTTGGATGAGAGCTCCCAGCATGTAAAAGGGAATTACATGATGTCGGTTTCCTATACAATCTACTTTGTATTTTGTTATCCTCAATAAACAGTAACAAATCTAAAAACTCTATTTGGGTAGTGCTTATTGAGTGAGTTAGATGTATTCCCATCAGATTAGAGTTGAGATATTCACAGAATTCCAGGAGACCATTCATGTCTCCAGCCCAAATTAACAGACAGTTGTCTATATAGCGACCCCAATAGATGATATGTTCACTCCACTTGATGCCATGGGGGCCCCAGATCCACTCCTCCTCGAACCTACCCATAAACAGGTTCGCATATGAAGGAGAAAATCTCGAGCCCATGGCTACCCCCTGTTTTTGACGGTACCAGGTATTGTCAAATAGAAAGACATTGTTTTGTAGTATTATGTTCATCATGTTTAAAAGCATCTCGGTGTGGGCCCACTGAGACGCTGGTCTTTTTTCAAGGAATTTTCTGGCTGCTAGGAGACCCAAATCTGTTCTAATGTTGGTATATAGGGAGGTGACGTCTAGACTTGCCATAATCATGCCATCCTCCCAAATTACATCTGACAAGATACTAAGGATGTGCTTGGTATCCTTAATATAGGCCGGTAAATTACGTACCAGTGGCTGTAGGAAGTTGTCGACATACTGTGAAAGTCTCTCTGTCGGGCCACCTATGCTTGAGATGATAGGTCTCCCTGGTGGATGTTGGGAGTTCTTATGTATCTTTGGCAAGGTATAGATACAGGGAAACCTTGGTTTATCTACTTTTAAGTATGTTACTTCCTCCCTACTAATGAGACCCTCATGCCACCATTTTTCTAGGTTGGTGTTGATGTCAATTTTTAAGTGTCCCATAGGGTTTGTTGTCAATCTTTCATAGTAAGTGTCATTCCTTAATTGTGTGAGTATTTCAGTATTGTAATCTTTCGTGTTCATGACCACGATGTTCCCACCCTTGTCCGCCTCCTTGATGGTAACATCGGGAATTTTGCATAGTTCTATTAGTGCTTTACGTTCTCGTATATTTAAATTGTCAGCACATCCCTTGTATTTCTTGTCATATTTCAAGTGTGTGTATAAATCCTCAGTGACCAATTTATGAAACATGTCTATACTATTACCACTCGGTAATGTGGGCGTCCATCGTGACTTAATGTGTAGACCACTTGAAATGGTATTATCTGGTTCTATGTCGTGATCTAATAACAGTTCCTCTATGGACATATGGTCCCTGTCATCATCCACTATTGATAGTAAAATCTCACAATCTCTAATATCTTGTATCGTTGGTATTGCACGAGTCACATTCACAGATTTTGTTTCTATGCCTTTATTCATAGTTTGAATACCATCAAAGTGTTTTTTCAATTTTAATTTTCTGGTAAATTTAAATAGGTCAACCATGGTTTTGTGGACATCCCCCTGTTCCTTCGGACAAAAGCCCATGCCACGCTCAAGTACAGATATCATATCCGGAGTTAATGTTTTGTCACTAAGATTTACCACTTGCACCCCAGTACATTCATTCATGTCATCTGTTACTTCCTCCAAGACCTCAATCTCATTCCCTGCCTTCCTAGGTTTGGATCCTCCTCTTTTTCCCCTCCTTGTCCTTTTGGTGTATTTACCTTTTGTCTTGATTGATCCCTGTCTCCCCTCTTTTTCCTTTTCACCTCCCTTAAAAAAGCACTACACTGTGCTGTGTCGTCAGATGAGATTCCTTCATTCTCACTGGGTAAGGTCTCCAGTGATGTTGATACAGAACTAGCTGGGGTTAAGTTTTGAGCCAGTCCTGTTGCTCCCTTAGTGCCTTTGTCCATCAGATGATCATATTTTCTAGCGTAAGTAAAAACCCTCCCTTGTTTATAATCTATCTCATCTCTCTTTATCTTACGGGCTTTGCGTTGTTTGATGTCTGTCTGGTGTTTTTCTAAGATCCCTTTTAGGATCTCATAGTTTTTTTCAGTAGCCTCCGGGAGGTTAAGTTCCTTAATTTCTAATTCAAGTGTTGCAATTTCCCCCTGTAATTTTTTAACCTTACGTGAAGCATTCTCAATTAGAATGTTCATCTTCACTGGCACCTTATGAATAGGAACTGTTTCAAGCTTGGACAAATTTAATGTCTGAATAAGCTGACAATTTGAATATCTTCTAATACTTGTTACTTTAGGCGCAAAACTGTATAAACGCCCACTAGAAGGTAAGCCTGAGTATTGCTTTACTCAGCATCTAAATATATTTCACAGAGCACAATGAAACCCAATGAGGACCGACACTATCCTTCACGGGAGGTAGCACCATAAGGTGGTCACAAGACAACTGGCACGAGCACATAAAATTGTCTCATTATATAGTCATACACAATATTATAAATAGAATCACGAACTGTGGGGACCCGCACCATCTCTCGACAACGAGAGTGCCTCTCCTTCTCTACATGGGAGATTATTAATACTCCCTTCATACTCTTTTCCTAATGCATGATCCCACTCAGCTAAGGGATTTGATTATTAATGATAACCACCCACCTGCTAATGTACAATACACAATGTATAATCAATGTAGATGAGATAACTTATCTCATAACCCGAACATTCTCTGTATTGTATTTTTTCCCAGCCCTGATGAAGTCGTGGGTTCCATCCCAATCGACGAAACACGTGTTGGCTGGACTGGAGGAAAACCTCTAAAAAATTAAATGAAGTCTAATCTTTACCGAACTTGTACTACATCTGTGAATTTTGCATTATTGTTGAATATTTCGCATTGATAATTCTTGTTGGTGTGACAGGCTTTTGTACATTTAAACAATTAATCTGTGGATTACTTGGGGTAAGGATGACAACCCATGCCTAGGCACCCAACTACATATATTACTGGATCAATAATAAGAGCCTATACATTGTAAAGCGCCAATACCACTGAGATTAGTCATCCGTCCATCACTACAACGTTTGAGGACAACCCTGTAAAATTGGCCAGGTCCCACAAATATCTCAAAGCAGGAAGTTACAGACTTCATCAAAACTTTGAAGACAGGCAAGACACCCAGGAAAGAAGGCTTCCCTTTGGAATTTTACAGGACATCCTATAACCAAAGTATTTCGCTCCTTACAGCAATGTTGTAGGAGGCTGCCAGGACCAGTTTCCTAAGTCCAGAATTGAACAGAGCACATATCTCCCTTATTTTGAAACCAGGAATGGATCACTTCTGCTGTGCAAACTACCTCTTGAGTCACTTCTGACCTGAGATATTAGGATATTGGCTAATGTCCTGGCCACCAGACTGGGATGAGTGACAGGTCACTGATTCATGATGAATATGTGGGCTTTGTCCTGTATACAGATTGTCACACAATCATCTACAAACACTGTCACATATCATTTGGTCTACTAAGTCTGACCCATGAGAAAAACTGCTGCTTTCTCGATGCACAAAAGGCATTCCACCAAGTCAAATGGCTGTACTTATTCAACACCATGGCCAGATTCGGAATAGGTCCAAATAAATTGAAATGGTCCAGTGTCTATCCTAGCTTTCCCTGGCAATGTTCAGCTGCACTGCATCCTCCCTGACTTGGAATCCATTACTCGAGGTGTGAGGTAGGGCTGCACCCTGCCACCACTCCTCTTCCGCCTGGCTCTGTGACCACTGGCCACAGCTTTAAGATCATCAGCACACATTTTCGGCATCTAGACATGGTTGGGTGGAATTAAAACTCCTAATACATGCAGATGTTATCCTCTTGACCCTGCACAATTCAGGAGCATCATTCCCACCACTCATGTATCTAGTTGACTGTACGATTGATTGGACCAAGGCAAAGGTATGCCACTGACTTCCCAGATCTAACCACGTTCCCTATACCAACTGCCGGTGACATGGCTTATGAACTGTCTGAGATATCTGGGTGTCTTTTTGCATAGAGTCTTTCTTACCATGGTGCAAGATAACATCACCACTCCCCGGATGCTATAAAGGGGATTTCGCTAAATGGATAGCAATCCAACATTCTCTTTGGGGGAGAATCCAAACAGTAAAGTTGGTGACCTGCCTGAAATTCAGTTATCGATTTGCTATGTTTCCCTTCAATATCCCAGCCAAAAATTCTCTCACAGATTGATTCAATGGTTTCCAAATATGTTTGGGGTCCCCTGCCTCTGAGAATAGCACCTGACAAACGTTATGCTGCCTTGTCCTTGAGGGCCTGCGTCTCACTCATTTCTGCACCTACAAAAGGGCCCAGCACTAATCTCAGATGGCTTTTCATCTAAGTCCACATAGCAAACAACCTCTCTGGATCAAGATTGAAAGACAACTTCATAATGACAAACAGGGCCTCTCTGTCCTTTACACCCACCCGCAGGCTACGCAGGACCCACACAATCCCACACTTCTGGAGACAAATGCAGTCTGGAAAACAACCCACTCTCTCCAGAAAGAAGATATCTTCCGGCATCCTAAAGTGCCCCTGTGACATAATGCAATCAATCACTTACCACTATCCTGGTCGGACTGGATCATTGTTGGGATCTTATCTTGGAAGTACAACACCTGCTGTTTGAAGAGACCGTCAGTCTGTTGAGAACCTTGCCACAGAGTACAAACTCCCAAGCTCTAACATATGGAGGTGTCTCCAGCTTCAGCATTGCCTCCATTCCTAATCATGAGTGGGGTATTAATCACTACCTCCTTTCTCACACCATACCTACTTAGTGCAACCACAAAAAAATGGTTCCTGATCTTTACAGATTGCTAGTGGCCAAACTATTTTCTGAACCTCTGGAATGCATTCTCCAGACCTGACTATGCCCACTGGCAAGAATCAGGAAGAATAGGTGCAGATTGTGGTTTTCACTGCTACACATGAACACCCTACCTACAGACTAAATTATCAAGAACATATATTCACTGACATATGGGGATCCCTACTCTGCTTTCATAACAGCCTCTTACCACCAGAGCCCTGGCTCTTATGATACTGCCTGATGGCATTTCATCCAATCCTAGACTATCAACCGGCTTTTTGGCTTGTAATCTTGACTGTCCACATAACCCCTTCATCCTCTCCCTGATGACGAATAGCTAATTTTTTTTCTACCATGAATACTGGGGAATCTAGTGGCCCACCACCTATCCCTCTATAGAATTATCTCCAGGGGCCGCTCTATCCATTTCCAGTTACTTAACGATGAACTGATGTTTCTCATCAGATCAAGCATGTTTAAGATTCCAGTGACCTCCTACCTAATTTATTTATTTATTTTGATATGGAACTACTACAGAGGTCCACAAACATACACACTCAGATTAAACAAGAAATACCTGGCATACAGTACGTAATTCTTCCTTTGTACATAACTGCCTCCTAAAAAGGACTTTTATCAAAAATACTATGAGGTGTCCAGGAAAGTTAAAATTATAAGGAATTCCAAACATTCCTATGGAACAAGTGGAGACATTTTAAATCCTTTCACAACTTCTCACCTCTCTCTGTATTTCATTCCAAATGCTGGTAACGCCTCTTAGGGGCAACAAGTGGATTCTCAATAGGAGTACCAACATTCTAATTCCGTGAGTTAAGTTCCAAGTTAAATAGGGCTGTGGTCTGTTCCCCAGAGCACTCCCACAGACCACCTCATTACGAAACGTGGGCTGACTTAAAGCAATATCTATGACCAGACTGATATAGGTTGCCGACTTCTTTATAAACAACTTCAATGCAGACTTTGTTGTGGGGAGACAGTGTTCAAGCTAAGGCCAAATGAATCGTTTGCTGGTCCAATGGACCTAAAGAATGTTGATTGTTCTTTCAGTTTATCAAAGATTTCCATTCTCAAAGCAGCCCTAAGAGAGCCCTTGTCCCCCCAGCAGAGGGAATTACCCCACCTCAGAACCGCTGCCAGGGATAAAGTATTTGAGGATAATAAGCCAAATTCAAGACGTAAAACATGAGGGGCAGACAGAGAGTTAAGATTACAAATTTGGCACAGGATTCGACCTTCGGCATTATCAAAATAAAGCCAATGGTTCATATCCTGTACCCCAGCAGCGCATGTTAATGAACGGAAAATTTTAACCTTGAAAACTGACAGAACATGGCCAAAATGGCGTCTCCCACAAGTCTTATAAAATCTGTTTAATGCGCTAGCCTGGGAAACAGCCCTTCTTACACATAGTTTGATATAGTCTATATCTCACCCTGTTTTTGAAAAAACCTTTCCCAGATATAAATAAGAATTAACCAATTCCAATTTTTCAGACCCCAACATTCACTTAAAACATCTCTTTAATTTGAGCCCTTTCTTGCGAAAAACCTGGGGGCATATCATCAACAAGGCGATAAAAAATGATCACCACTTTTTCGTCCGTTTTCGGACGAAAAAGCGGTGATAATGTTATCACCTAATCTGCAAGGTCACGCTATCACGTGAAAGCTTGCATTAGCGCCTGTTTTCTGAATACCCAGAGATGCAAAGTGGGCGTTCCTGCCCTGACATAACTGGGGAAATGTCGCTAAGCGACATTTCGCCAGTTGTCAATGGGCACGCTAACCTGCAGAGTGACAAGCAAAGTAGCGATAACCTCTGTAATCGCTATTTTCCTTACTCCTGCTTCAAGACTGACTTAGCCATGATATCCTATGTAAGGTGGATATCATGGCTAAGTATGCCTTGCCCTATCATCAAGCTATCGCCAAACTTTGTGAGATTATCGCTGGATATCCAGCAATAGTCTCACATTTGACAGTTAGTGCTTGGAATTTTATCGCCTTTGAGATAAGCGTTGCCAATAGCACGCTATCTCAGCGATAAAATTCCACGCTGCCCAGCGATAATCATACTTGCGCTAAGTGCACTTAGCGATAATTATTGCCTGTCCTTGATGATATGCCCCCAAGATCTTACTTTGGCCAATGTTAATTTCCAAGAAGTTTGCTTCTGCATATATAGTCAGGGCATCCAGGCGGCGTTGCAAACCAATAGGCGTTAAATCCAAAATAGCCACATCATCTGCATATAATAGGGAACCAACAGATATTGTACCGATTCTGGGGGCATCACCCCTCACTGAGTGCAAGACACCGGGGAGATCGGATATATATAAAGAAAACAAAAGAGGGGCCAGCAGGCAGCCCTGCATAAGCCCATTATATGTTCTAATCTTACATGATAGCCCCAGCGAACCTCCCATCAAAACTTGGCACCAGGTACCTGTATGTAATTCTTTAATAAGACCAAAAGGTGATGTAGTATACCAAGATGAAGGACCTTTTTCCACAGTGTTTGGTGATCCATTTTATCAAACGCCGTGGAGAAATCAATGAATGCAGTATAGACTGACTTGCCTTGCAAAAAAACATATTTCTCTACAATGGTCTGAAGGACCGCAATATTGTCCAAGGTACTACGTTTCTTTCTGAAACCAGCTTGTTCTGGTGGTATAATATTCTGGTCATGGTCCCATTGTTGCAGATGAGATAATATGCTTTTAGCAAATATTTTCCCCAAAGCATCCAGCAACGCAATCTGTCTGAAACTAGCTGGCGAAGTTTTTGGGCCCTTTTTATACAAAGGGACTATAACACTCCCCTTTCAAGAAGGGGGAATTTTTTTTGTTTGAAAACAATAATTAAACAGTGGGACTAAGAGAGCTCCCCGTGCAGCTGACTCCTTTTTAATTAGCACACTTAGAATTCCATTCGGACCTTGTGCACCGGATGTTCTGGCGTTCTTTATAAAACCTACTACTTCATCCCCTGACGGGGGAACAAATTCAAGAAAAGAAGACTCATCCACACCAATCGTCACAGGAACAACTGGACTGTTGTTTTTATATAATAGGGAGATATAATCCACTAAATCCTTTTCTGGGATTAGAATACGTATCTGTTCCATTTAGGCCTCAAAATACTGAATGATATTAGTGTGAGCATTACCCCACTCTGCTACATAAGTCAAGTCAAGTACATTTATTGAGCGCACATATCACCCGAGGGTCTCATGGCGCTAAAGTACAGCTCCAAAACCTGCTGAAAGAAAGATAGGATGTTACTAGGGGAAACAACATTTACAACGCAGTCATTACATCGCACTACCTTTACATAGCAGTCATTACATCGCAACATCCTTTACATTGCATGTCATTACAACACAGCATTACATTGCACGTCACTACAATGCATGTCATTACAATGCATGTCACTACAATGCAGGCATTACATTGCAAGACATTACAACGCATAGTACCCTTACACTATCCAACACTTACCCTACTGTTGCACTCACTGGAGTTAGAATAGTAATTTTTACCCCTACACTATCCAACACTTACCATACTTTTGCACTCACTAGGGTTAGAATAGTAATTATTACCCCTATACTATCCAACACTTACTTTGAATGCAGTGTAATGGTATTCATTGTAATGGTATACGTTGTAAAGGTATAATGTGATGTAATGGAATGCGTTGTAAAGGTAGTTTCTGAAAATGTGATGTAATGGCATGCAATGCAAAAAAATGCGTTGTAAATGATGTTGCGATGTAAAAACTGCATTGTAAAGGCATGCATTGTGAATGTATGCGTTGTAACGTCATACATTCAGAAGTTTGTTCTAGAAAGTGGGGTCAAGAAAGATATCTCCCACCATTTTTTGCACTATGCACTATAAGTTAAGTAAGAAAGATGTAGTGATAGATCTAAGCATCCTCAATGGCCTGTTCCAGCGAAGTTAGTTTACCAAATAGCTGGGCCCCTCTTCCGTGCATAGTTTTATGTACTAGACAGAGGATTGTGAAACAAGTATGTTTCCTTATGGGAAGCCAATGGAGGTGTTTCAGGCTAGGGACTGATGGAGACCTGGAAGGGAGGTTCTGTACCATTCTAGCCGATGTGCTCTGAAGGATCTGTAGCCTGGAAAAGAGTACTTCATTGCTAGAGGCCAGCAAGGCATTACCATAGTCAATATGACCTATGGTCAAGCCTTGAATCAGTGGCTTCCTTGATTCAATTGGGATCCACTGAAAGATTTTTCTTAGCCTACGCATAATTCCACAGCAGGTACTGATTATGTGGTCTATGTGACTTTTTATTGACAGTTGGTTATCAATCAGCACACACAGATTTCGTACCACTGTTTTTGCCGATGGATAGGGACCTAGATTGAGAGGCCACCAGTCCTCTGACCAAACTTCCTGTGCCCTGCCAAAACGGATGACCTTGGTCTTGCTCCCATTCAGTTGTAGATGATTGGTGCTCATTCAGTCATCTATATGGATCATACAGTTTTTGAAGCAGAATTTTGTATTGATGGGATCAGGACCTAGGGTGATCAGAAGCTGAGTGCCGTCAGCGTGAAGACACTACATCAAAACCATAGGATCTGACCATCTTAGCCAATGGTGCCACTTAAAGAATAAAGAGCAGAGCGCTCAAAATTGATCCCTGCAGGACTCCCATCTTTACTGGTTGGCTGTGAGAGACCATATTTCCAATCTGAACAGTAGTGGTCCGGTCCGTCAGGTAATTACAAAGTCAATTTAGAGCCCTCGTCACTATCGAACTAACTTCAGAGATATTTTTTAACGTTCAAAAGGAACGTGCATTAGCTTTATTAAAGACAGCCATACCCGGGCCAGAGTTCCCCGGATCCAGTACAGGTAGATCAAAAGCCACTGACCTCCTATCACTTTGTTCTTACCCACCCTGTACATTGACACAGCCTACCATGGCCCGACTTACTACCACCCATGCCCCACCCCCACCCCCACTACTACTGGACTGCAACTTGCATGTATCCCCTCACTTTACTCACCTTCCATCCGACTCAGGAGAGGGGACTATGATGACCTAAGATGATAAGCATTATTGTTGTATATAATTTGCTTTTCTGCATTTGTATCCATTAGCCTGTGCATTTCTCTGATTGAACATTCAATAAAAAGATTAAAACACAAAGACATAAAATGCAGACAGGGTTGTGTCTAATATCACAGTCCTGTCATAGTTGGGAGGCGGGGTGTTTGTTACTGTCTCACTTGGAGCTGTGCTCAGGGGCTTTGCTTACTGAGTTAGATACGAGGTGTGTAAATCTCAAACTTCCCAACTGTAAAAGCAGTAGTCTGCGTGGTGAATGGATGAGATGATCAAGGTTCAGTATGGGTTGTTCCCATGAGGAACAGGGTCAGTAGTGATTTGCTTTAGGTGAATCTCTGGGGCTAATTTAGAGTTTAACGGATGGGTATTCCACTGCAACAGCAACGGAGCACCCTGTCTGCCAAACTCAAGGTCTGTCTAATTACAAGATCGCTATGGTGTCATACGCTGATGACAACCAGCTTGTAGTGACCCTTGTGCGTTACAGTTCTCTTCCTGTCTCAATGATCTGGCCTCACGGATGTCAAACAATTGCCTTAAATTGAATGGTAGTAAGACGGAGTTCATGATCGTCAGGAAATCCCCATCCATCTGTGGTGCAGCCTGTTGGCCCCAGAGACTGGGGCCTGTCCCTAAGCCCAAAACAGAGGTAACGAACCTGGGAGTGTGACTTGATCCAAAACTTTCCTTCGAGTCCCAATCTAGAAAGGTAGCAGGGAGATGTTTTAGCACTCTTAAAATGCTAAAAAAACCTTAGACATTCTTACTGTATCAGCAAGGAAAACCATAGTCCGCACCTTGGTAACCTCGCAACTGGACTATGCAAATGCCCTATGTATGGGTGCACCAAAATGCTGCCTCCAACGAATTCAAAATTTGGTGGCAAGCCTTGTCCTTAATTTACCTAGACGTGCCTCAATGACGAAAGTGCTTGAGTCTCTTTCGCTGACTGCCAATTCCATGCCCTGTGTTTCAGTCACCGGAGCATACACGGGAAATGCCCCAGCTACCTGTATGACTTTCTAACCCTTTACAATCCCAGTCTGCAGCTAAGATTGACTGGAGTGCATGAGGGCATCTACTCAAAATACTCAGTATAAAAGAGGCAAGAATGGGAGCTCGCTCATTTGGCTATCTAGCGGCCAAAAACTCGAACACGCTCCCACCTTTGCTGTGTGCCGGGAAATTTGAGCCCACCTTTCGAAGAGGCCTGAAAACCTGACTATATCAACTTTAGTCTGGTTTCTCTTTTTCCACTCCAGCTGATGTGCTTCTAGCGCAGGACACACCTCTAGGGGTAGCCAGGCGCTCTATAAATGACCTATTATTATTATTCTAATTTGAGTTGAGTGGACGGAGTAACATTTACTACATTGTTGTGAAATTTCTTCTGATGGCCCAATAGAGTAGGCAACTCTGAGTTAAGCCATCTAATTTTGTGCCCTATTTAGTGTAGATGGAATTATTTTTATTGTCCTTCACAACCAGGTATATCCTGGGGGTCAGGAACAGCAAAAAAGGAAAAATGACCCTCACAACATGGGAAAAGAATTCCATTTTAAAAGTATGATGGCCAACCATCATGTTTGACGGTCAAACCTTTGCTACATTGACAGAAACTGCTATGGCGGTGGTTCCTCCCAACTTATAAAGGTGTCTGCGGAACCTGCAGACATCTCTAACTTTATGAGGCAAAGTAAAGGCAGGGTGGTAGATGGAAAGTCCCCAGCCATCTGCATTTTCTCCATCTGCCAAACCGTAAACCAGGCCCTCTGTCAAAAGTGGCACAGTGGGAGAAAATCAATGGTTTGGAATGCTACCCTTAGTAATTGCCAGTGGTTGTACTATTTGCAAGTATTCATACCACCGCCTTTTGACTGTTTGATTGCCAGTAGTATGCTTAGACACCTAAGACAGGCAAAGCTTTCCAAGCATGTATTTTCCATATTTGTGAATTCTAAAAAGTTGTACATTTGAATTCATTCAATGAATACGTCAATGGCTGCAAATTTGCTACTTTGAGGGTGAACCAGTCACTATATAGATTTAAGTACCTCATCCAAAACACAAATAAGTTAAAATATCAAAAAGAGAGGATATATCCTGAGCATGTTCAACAGTTAAAGTTCTTAATCAATCAACACCAATAGTCTTCTCAGTCTTCTTTTATTTCTTTAAGCTTTCTCCAAGAGCAGTCCTAGCCGCAAACACGTGTTTCGTATTTTCGTGGTGTGAGCCACGGACTTCCTCAGGGCTAATATTTTGCAACGTTCCAAGAGTACAGCAAAATTTAAATTATTATTCAGTGTGTATATTTATCTTATATCCAAGAACTTATAATCGTTCTGAAGCATGAGACAAGAAAATAAAGTCTCTCCAGTTTCCCTTGTGTATCAGGAAACCGTCAAGTACCCGTAGAGAACAATGTAGTCTGGAACGAGTCCCGGGAAACGGCATCTAGCTACTGTGTTAAGAGGAAACTATACCCAGACCCACTTCAATTAGTGGCGGTCAAATTCTGAAAGGTACTAGGAGGAGGGCAAGACTTCTCTGACCTCACAAGGCAGAATGGGACAGGACAACAAAGCAAAATAAGGCTTGCACAACAATGAACAAAGCATGAATTGCTTCCTACTAGGCCAACTCACTGTCACCAGTGCCTTGTCGGCAGACAACTTTTTTTCTCAGACCATCTTTTCTGATCACCCCACCCTGTACCCTGGCATTAGAGACAGTATTTGCATAACTCACTGGGCGATTCTTTGAGGAATTCTGTGAAAAAATAAATTAGAAGCATTTAGGGTCCCATTAATGGCATTTCGGCATGGGGCAGCGCACCAAGGCATCTTGGTGCGCTCCCTACACCAAAGCAAAAGAGCAGGCATGCACAGTATTTAAGCAAAACTGTGCTTTCCTGTCCTTTCTGCCTGGGCCAGTGCTATTTTGGCAGCCAAGCACCAACGTGGGCACCTTTGCACCATGGTGGAAGGGTGCACCATTGCAGGCAGGATTGATTTTGTGCAGAAAGGGGCATCTTCCTGCACAATAACAATCCTACATTGAGGTTCCGTGACGATTCGAACCCGTGTTTTCGACATCATCGTAAACCCATAATTTCAGTACCAGTGAACCGTAAATGATCCATATAGTATATCCTGGTGTTTTCGCTATGCTACGAGCAAGAGCACTCTTGTTATGAACACATTTCCGATACACCGATGGCATCCATTTTAGATTACGGCATCCATCTTGTATTCTTGCCCTCACATAGTCAATGAACACACAGTGACCTCTGATCGATTCATTTCACTTAAGGACGCGTAGGCTTTAGCCGGCGATTCACCTTGTTAATGACACGTGCACCTTAAGACAGAAACGCTGTGGCCACATGACTCGGCAAAAGCTGCCTCCTCTGCCTGAGGCCAGTCCTGCTATACTGGTTCTCGTGCACGTTGGCCTGATCATGATTAGGCGGCCGAAGTTGGTAGCCTTGCCCATTTACGACCCACAAACATCTCTTATCCTGTTTTTCTATCTTCTACACCTGGCTCTGCTCCTTTCCTTCTGGGCCTTTATTAGGGGGAGGTAACGAAATTTACGATCAGGCGGTCCGGCTCTTGAATGAAAAGATGACATAGGATTATGATCGAACAGTGGGAACCTCTCATTCGCAATGTTTGACATCAGAAATTTGTTGACGATTCCTGTTTAACGCCAAATATTTATTGTTTAGGACACAAAGTTTAAGAAACGTACTAGTATGTGAAGAATGTTGCCCCCAGCTAAAAAACTTGTATTTAAGGAGCAACCAACTTAGTGCAAATTGAACAGGCTCCTAGAATCTGCCCGTGTGTAGTTTCTGTGACTTCTGTGTCCCTGCAGTAATAAACCTCTGGTTTTTGACGCCACCATCGAGAAGCCTGTGTTTCTGTTTATTTGTGCACCGAGGCAGATAGAACTCAGGGGTCTTCGGGTGTTGTCCCTGACACCTCTGGACCTTAATAAAAGTCCAGAACTCCAATTGGCGCCCAATGTGGGGCGACGTCATTCGGTACCGGTCCAAAAGCCTGAAGAGGTCGAGAAGCTTCGTGTGAAGATTCCAGAGGGAGGCGCCCCACTTCATCGATCCCGGCATATCGCAAAAGTGGCCCGACGTTCTCTTCCACGAGGGTTCCCGTTCGGACGGCTGCAGTGGTCCGCTGCCTTGACTGTCGCCCTGTCTTGGACCCGAGGTGCAGACCTTAGTACGGCGAGACGTGACGGGTTTCTCCTTGGTGACGTCTTCAGTGCCTCAGTTAAGTATTAAGAGGTTGCTAGTTGTTTGGTTACTTCGTAAGGATTTATCAATTGGTTCGCTCCTGTTTGGATAATCCTTTTAGATCTTTGGTTTGGTTTGGTTTCGTAAGATTCTCACTGGTTGTTCTCGTTACGATAATCTTTTGGTTTGGTTTGGGTATCGATACATTAGTTCACTTTGGTAGGCCTAAGTTCTTAGTTCGAGTGCGCACCTTTGTTTATGTTTGTTCTGTGTTCCGGTTTATAAAATGGTAAGTCGGAAAAACTGTATGTTTTCATGTTTTGGTTGCAACAGGGATTCCCGGTTGGAGGATTCGTGTCCGGTTCCTCCGATTGGAACTCCTCTTTATGAACTTTACTGCAAGCACGGTGTGGGTCCTATATCTTATAATGAGGTATGGATCCGTTACACGGAAAAAGATGGTGTCCTTAGTTGGCCACTACATGGTAGTTTTGAACCCGAAATTCTCGATAATTTGGAAATAAAGCTGTTTAAGAAGAAAGCCCGGCCGGCAATGTTTGATTCTTTCCGTTGTTGGCGAAAAGAATCCAAACAGAGAGAGACTAAAAAATTGAAGAAAGAGCAAAAATAGCAAGAGTTGACCTCAGAACAGTCTGCCAAGCAGCTGCAACTCAATGAATCTGAGAAAGCGATAGAGGTAGCCGATAGAGAGCGTAATTTAGCGATAGACAAGTGCTACCCTGCCTTGCCATCGAGTACTGCTAAGACAGTAGAGGACCCTGAAAAGGATCCCCTGTTGTCTTACTTGTTGAGGTCACCTCCACCGTATGCACAGGGTGCTACAGCTCCACCTCTGCCAAATGTTTTGTTACCGGTTGCTGGACAGCCTGGTGTGCCTGCCCCTGCTCCCCTGAATCAAGCTCCTGCACTCCCTGTGGTTAAAAATATTCCTCCGGCACCCCCTCTTCCGGGGTTGCCAGCTCCTCTGCCTATGCCTGTACCGCTTATACCTGTTGTTTCACAAATTACTTTGCCTGCTACCCCTACTCTTGCTGTTTCTTCTGTCCCAACTACTACTCTACTTCAAACTTCTTCAAGCTATATGACTCCGCTTTCTGTTCGTCGGAGAATCACTGAATCTGTCTCTAATATTCTATCTCCCTTTTACAAAACTCTGATTAGGAGTCCTGCCTCTGAATCTGTTCAGAGACGTAGTCAACTTCCTAGTGTTGAAGAACGAGGAATATTAGATTCTACAGCCCTTAGGTGGATTTCGAAAGTTGGAAGGTATGATGTACGAGATGTATTAGATACATTTATGCAATGGAATGAACCGACACAGCGCTATGCGTTTGATGTTATGTGTTCCCTTTTGCGTGAGGAGTGGGAGGAGAACGACTCTGAACCAGTTCCGGATGAATTAATTCATGTTCAACAAAAATTTGCTGCAGGTATGATAGTCGGTCAGGACGTAAAAGAAGCAATGGAACTGATTTTAGGCTTCAGGTTTGATCCTTCCCTCCATTCACCAAGAGACTTAGAGAAACGTAGCACAAAACAAGGTCGTCAATATCCTATGAGAGAAGTTCCGCCAATATGGCGCGAAGCTATTCAAGCTGATGCGGCCCATGGTATTGTAGCCGCTCCAGCCCAATTCCAGAGAGTGTGGATACACATTCCGTGGAAACGAGCTGAAGTGTTAGCAGTAAAACAGGCCTTGCCAGATCCGCGTAAAAATCCCGCTGGATATTACAAAGAGCTGACCCAGACGGTTCAAGCTTGCGTACTGAATTTAGCAGACATTGACATGCTATTTGGCAATGTAGTACCGCAACCAATCTGGGCTAAAATTCGTAAAGAAAATCATCCAGTTGCTCTAGGTGGTGATTGGCAGGCTATAATAGCGGCAGATGGTCAACAAATTGGTGGTTCTAAACCCGAACCTCTGATTGCTAATTTGCCTGGTAGAATAATCGATTTAATGAAAACTCTGATGCCAGCATTGCGCGTTAACTGGGACAAATTGTCCGCATGCAGGCAGAAGAAAGACGAAAGCGTCTCCGACTTTTTCACTAGATTTGAAGAAACTTTCGTAGATCACAGTGGTCAGGATATGAGCACAGAGGGAGGCCAAAGATTATTTGTTGATAAATTTGTACACAATTTGTTACCAGAGCTTAGTAATAAATTAAAAGATTCTGAAAGTGCGTGGGCTGTCTCTACGACTGCGCAAATACTTGCAACTGCCCAGTACTATGAAAATAGGGATAAAGAAGAGAAAGAAAAATCAGAAAAGAAAACAAAGATTTGAAAACTAAAGTCCTTTTGCAGCAGGCATATCCGCCCCACACGAATCAGACAAACTCACAGCAAGGGCCATACCAGAAGACTGATTACAGTTCTCAAAGACCGCAATACCAATGGAATCAATGTCCTTACTGCAAAAAGGAGGGTCATTATAAGAATGAATGTCCAGTACTAGCACAAAATAATAATGCTGCAGCTCAGAGAGGTCGTGGTAGTTTTACGCAAACTTCTAGAGGTCGAGGACGAGGTGCTATGCCTCCACAAACGAATGATCGCCCTTCTAATTATTTTGATCAGCGAAACAGACAATCTGCACAGCCAACTAGATCTCAACAGTATCACGTTGAGGATTACTGTGAAGTTAGTGAGGAATTTCAACAAAATGAGTACTAGGACAGCCATGGACAAAGAGTGGGAGTAGTATCAGTTCCAGTAGACCAGAGTGGGCCTTATGTCGCAGTAGCTACATCAGGTGTAGTCGAACCGTTTCTGTTGGATACTGGTGCAGCAAAAAGTTCTATCATACATGCGAAACTCCCTGGCGCACCTTTGTCCGGCTTAACAAATGTTTCAGTAGGTTTTTCAGGCGCCCCTGTTCACAACCCCGTTTCTGGTCCTTTGTCTATTTCTGTTGGGCCTCGTCAATTAGAAGCACCCCTGATTTTGACGACCGGTTGCAATGAAAATCTGCTTGGTTTAGACTTGTTAAAACGCCTATATGCGACTCTGCACTGTTCTCCTTCAGGAGTACAGCTTACATTGGGTAAGAGAATCATCTCCCCGATGTACTTGTCAATGGATGCGCTCCCACTGGAGCTGCGTTCTCTCCCTGATACTCTTTGGGCGACTGGTCCTAACGATGTAGGTCTTTTGGAAATACCTCCTTATGTAGTAACTTTGAAAGCAAATGTCAAATTATATGCCTGATGCATAATCCTGGCAAGGGAACCCCCACACCCACTGGACACTTCGCTCCTCCGTCTTGCCCCTTCGAAGTGATTCAGTTGGATTTCATTCACATGGACCGATGTAACAACCTTAAATATGTCCTAGTGGTAGTCTGTGCTTTTTCAAGGTGGATCGAAGCATATCCACTAAAAGATAATACTGCCTTGTCCACTGCCAAAATCCTCCTAAAAGAATACTTCCCCAGGTATGGTATGCCACGGATTGTATGGTCGGACAATGGGAGTGAATTCGTAGGGAAAGTTATGCAGAGTGTGTGTGCAGGCTTAGGAATCAAGCAAAAATTTCACAGTGCGAACCACCCCCAGTCAGCAGGTTTAGTTGAAGGGTACAATGGTACCCTCAAACTGAAACTAGCCAAGATACAAGCCTCCACGGGCTTGTCCTGGCCATACGCACTACCTTTGGCCCTGTTATCCACAAGAGCGACTGTGCATTCCCGAGTAGGGCTTAGCCCCTACGAGATTGTGTTCGGTCGCCCTGCTAATGTTTGGGGGGTACCAAGACCTAGGGAGTTTAAACAATTAGAATACCCAATGCTAATTGATTACCTTTTTGACTTGACTGCTAAATTGAGTCTCATTCACCAACAGGTTTTCGATGCATTGCCAAAGCCTCCGGAAAGTCCAGGTCATCAACTGAAACCCGGTGATTTCATCGTTATCAGAAATTTTGGACGGACCAGGAACCTCCAACCTAAGTTTGTGGGCCCTTTCCAAGTGCTGTTGGCAACAAGGACTGCTGTACGTGTGGCTGGACGGAAAAACTGGGTTCACGCTACCCACACTAAGCGTGTACCCCTTCCACTCCTTTATGACAATTGGGTTAGACAAGGAATTGGTGCCTCTGATACAGAACCTGTTCCTAGATATGTTCCTTTCAGTGATGCAGAACTGATAACTGATTCACCGAACTCTGACTCTCCTTCTGAAGCTGCTTCTTTGATCACTGACCTGAACACTGCATCAAACGAACATTTGTCCTCTGCGAACTCAAACATTGTTACCCCTGCTGAAAACATACTATTCCCGGATCAAACTACGCCAGGAAAACTGAGATACAACCTCCGTTCTCATTCTAAGGACAAATAAAGCAGGAAACTGCCTATTTTTTATATTTGATCTGATACATTGCCTCCAGCCAGGAAGCTTGCTGAATATTTTGTATTTCCCTGTGTATTTCTGTTGTTCTTATTACCTTGCCGTCTGGGTCGCCGTAGGGTCGTGGCTTTGTGCCTAGTTGAATCTGCGGGGGCCAGACACAAGGTCGGTCTTTCTGTTAGTTCTGGGAATTCCCAGGGCTGATAGAGGCATTTTCAACTACGTACATATCATCAGTGGTCGCGAGCAGTTGTAGAAGATGGAGCTTCCTGGGCTGCACCGAGAGAATGTAATTTATGTTCGCAGAAATAGATTATACAAAATCCTACATAACAAATGTTTTCTGATGCAATGTGCAATTACGTTTTTGATTATTTTAATAACGTTGGTGGGTGGAATTGCCTTTGGTATCCATTTAATTTTTGCACCGATAACAACTACAGTACCTCCCCTTGATCTTGTTTCTCCTACTGTTGCTTCTTTTCATTCCTTTCATCCGTTCCCTGAACATGAGCAAGCTCGACGCTCAGAATTCATAAATAACACATTTGTACAGCTCTTGCATCAACACCAACTAACCTATGGATAAAGGCATTCCCTACCTGGTCTTGCCTTTTAGCTATAATGGATCATGTCGGGCCTTCCAGACTGTATTTGTCTATGCTCTCGAGACCTATCCCCCGCGTCCTCCCCGTTCCACTAAGTATAACTCTGCTAATAAAGCCTTGATAAAGGGAATAACTGACATGATTAAAGACGTCAATAACTCCCCAATTGTCTTTAGAGATGAGCTACGAGTTTATCTGAGTTGGAATTCTACGGAGTATAGCATTAGTTTGGGTGAAAGCAAGCGTAAGAGCTCCACTCCAGTCTGGGTCGTACCTCACCGAGGTCAATTCTGCTTGCAAGGTAATGGGAGAAATCCAAGAGCTCGGCTAGGGAAGAGTGACTGTGTTGAAACTTACGTGTATCCGTCAAACTCTTCCCCTGCCTTCCTAACTGCTAAGGGTACCTACTTCATCTGTCGAGATAGGGTATATACATGGTTGCCTGCTGATTTTTCAGGTTCATGCTATATTGCCCAACTGTTGCCTCCGACATACACAGCTTCCCCAAATTATCACAAGACCAGAGTAGTAAGAGGTGTTTTCAGCAAAGAAGATACCGCTGGTCAGGAAGCCGGAGACTTTTTCAAAGGTTTCCTTCCGTTCTGGGGGCCTATGGCCAATAGTAGAAATCTACGTCAGCTAACACGGGTAGTTGAGTCTACTATTACAGAAACTGCTGGTGCCCTTAGTAATTTAACAGCTGAGCTCCAGGCGGATCGTCTCATGACATTACAGAACCGTATGGTTCTTGATGTAATACTTGCAGATCGAGGTGGGGTATGCAGAATGATCCAATCGAGCTGCTGTGTTTATATCCCCAATAATGCTCCGACAGTATACGAAGCGATCTCTAAGCTACACAAGATTTCCGATTCTATTCATGTAGACAAGGGAAATTGGTCGTTAATGGAATGGCTTGGGACTCTACTATCAGCGTGGGGATGGAAGGTTCTGATGGTCGTTGGTATTATCTTAGTATTCCTATTCTCGTGCTGCCTTATTATCCAATGTGGTCCTGCTTTGTGTAGCCTCTGTGCTGCAACCTGTTTTAGAAAACCGCCTGTGTTTGGAGACAAGGTGCGAGAAAGGATAATGCTGCAACAACATATCACTGACCTAATGAACATCGAGATAGACTCTGACATAGACTGAGTAATTGCCTATGTAAGGGCAAAAGGAGGGTCTGAGGTTCCGTGACGATTCGAACCCGTGTTTTCGACATCGTCGTAAACCCATAATTTCGGTACCAGTGAACCGTAAATGATCCATATAGTATATCCTGGTGTTTTCGCTATGCTACGAGCAAGAGCACTCTTGTTATGAACACATTTCCGATACACCGATGGCATCCATTTTAGATTACGGCATCCATCTTGTATTCTTGCCCTCACATAGACAATGAACACACAGTGACCTCTGATCGATTAATTTCACTTAAGGACACGTAGGCTTTAGCCGGCGATTCACCTTGTTAATGACACTTCACCTTAAGACAGAAACGCTGTGGCCGCATGACTCGGCAAAAGCTGCCTCCTCTGCCTGAGGCCAGTCCTGCTATACTGGTTCTCGTGCTCGTTGGCCTGATCATGATTAGGCGGCCGAAGTTGGTAGCCTTGCCCATTTACGACCCACAAACATCTCTTATCCTGTTTTTCTATCTTCTACACCTGGCTCTGCTCCTTTCCTTCTGGGCCTTTATTAGGGGGGGGTAACGAAATTTACAATGAGGCGGTCCGGCTCTTGAATGAAAAGATGACATGGGATTATGATCGAACAGTGGGAACCTCTCATTCGTAATGTTTGACATCAGAAATTTGTTGACGATTCCGGTTTAACGCCAAATATTTATTGTTTAGGACACAAAGTTTAAGAAACGTACTAGTATGTGAAGAATGTTGCCCCCAGCTAAAAAACTTGTATTTAAGGAGCAACCAACTTAGTGCAAATTGAACAGGCTCCTAGAATCTGCCCGTGTGTAGTTTCTGTGACTTCTGTGTCCCTGCAGTAATAAACCTTTGGTCTTTGACGCCACCATCGAGAAGCCCGTGTTTCTGTTTATTTGTGCACCGAGACAGGTAGAACTCAGGGGTCTTCGGGTGTTGTCCATGACACCTCTGGACCTTAATAAAAGTCCAGAACTCCAGCATGGTGTTTTCCTCTTTCCATGGAATGCAGCACACATGGAAAGAGGATCAAACAAGGAGAAATTAGCATATTTCTCCTCGTTATGCCTCACCTCAGGAGGCACACAGATTTAAAGCTTCCCCAGGTTTACATCACTTTGCAAATCTGGGCCAGCACCAAATTCCATGGGTGTTGCATGGTAAAACCATGGAACGCCTCCTAGGTGACACAGAAATGTGCTCTGCGTCGGCTTACAGAAGATTTATGAGGCTGTTCAAAACCACACAGGGTGGCTTTGCGTGGCTTCATAAATCTATGTGAGAGCCCTGTGTCACCCACGCACCACTTTATGTGGTGTGAAAGTAACACAGGTCTCTTAAAAATAAGCCCCTTAGAATCCTTAGAAATGAGTAATGAGGGTGCAGAGTTGAAAAAACGCCAAGGCCTTATTTATGGGACCCTTACGCCGCCATTGGGTCACTTTATGTGATGCTGCTGTGGTGTAAAAAATGTGACACACTGAACCATATTTACAAAGTTTTGCATCTAGGCAGATGCGTCACTTTGTGAACCCCTGCGCTACATTAGACCTTTGACAGGTATAATGTACGCAGGCTGGGCGTTCCGGTGCAGAAAAGGCTTGTGGAAGTAGTGCAGTGAAATCTTTGAGATTTCCCTGCACCACTCCTACGGCCTAAAATCCCTTACACCTGCTTGAAGTGGCGTAAGGGGTGACAAATGACACATTGCTAGAGTTGCTTCTTTTTCCAGACAAACTCTAGCAATGTGCCATTTTTGTACCAACAGATACGTCAGGATTCCTGTCGAATTTGTCAATCTGTGTGACATGGAGCGACATACAGTAAATAAAGAGGATCCATGATATCGCAAAAGGATGCACTGAAAAGTGTTGCATCGCTGTTTTCCTGCAGTGATGCAACATTTCATATATGAGGCCACAAGTATCAGGTACTCAACATGGAAAACCCATCTTATTTCTCTAGCCACTTAGCCCCATTCTTAATTTGTTTCTGTTTATAGGTTTCAGAATCTGGCATGATGATGACAATGGTTGAGCCAGCCCTAGCACCTTCAATCAAGAATCTGAAACACCTAGGCACTTCCTGGCATTCTTCCGGTCTCTTAGCCATTTCATGCTTCTTCATTCATCCTCCAACATAGTGGCAGGAAAAAACATTTTGGAGACATGTTTGAAAGCTGCCCATTTTATAAAATCACCTGCGATGTGGATCTGTAGTCCAATTTAACTGTTATATTTCTAGCGGTTCTTGAGATTTTTTCGTGATTCTTTATTTTTTTAGTAGTTTGAACATAATAGAAATGTGAACTGGTGCACGTCCACACTGATTGATTAATGCGCTTCCCTTCCAGTCCTTAAATAGCTAAATATACGCCAGAGGTTACTCATCGTAGGTGAGCAGAACACAGCAGTATGGCGACCTGGGCTGGATGGCACAGGTCTAGATTAGTTAAGGTTGGCTATGATTGAAGGGCTCGTTATGATTTGAAGGTGGTCACTTTTGGTGATGGGCAATTTTGTCTCACTTTCCCTTTACGGTATTGTTGCGTAATTGATCTCTCTGTAGGCTGTCTTGAGAGGGTTTTTCAGCTGGAATTCACAGTGAGATGCTGATTTAGATGCATATTTAACAAATAGTCATGCAGCACAGAGTAGCAAGTCACCTTGCTACGTTGCGTGCAGGAGCAGTCCTTGCAGGTAAGTGCAGTGGGGCGGGTGGGAGTGTATTTGACAGACAATGCAGAGGGGAAATTAAATAAATAAATAATTTTCCCTCATCGTCTGTCGAATCCTCCCCACCCCGCCCCACGGCTCTCACCTGCAAGGGCCACTCCTGGCTGCGTGATAGGGAAAGGTCAGGAATGTGCCATACTTAACAATCTACAGCACATTCCTGTCATTTTCGAGGCACTACCGCACAATGTGCTTCCTAGTGCTAACGCAGTCACCCTTGTACCATTGTGCAAGGGTGCCTGCATTGCAAGTTGTACAAGAAGGCACACCGTCCTGCACAAAAACAATCCCCTGAGACATATTCCTCTTTCTAGGTTTGCTGCAAAAGGAATGTAGAGAGTGTGATATCTTGGTGCTCCACAGTGCCCTGGAGAGACCGGCACTTACTCTCAAGCACTTACTGTCTTAAGGCAGCAGGGTTGAGAGGTTTAAAGGGAGCATGTGTGGCTGGCCATCTCAAAACGGCCGGCCAAAGGGACATGCAAACTTTAAATAGTGCAAAGACAGCCCACCCTCCTTCCTGCTGCTGATCCCACTCCACAGACCCCCCTTCACATCCTGACACTCTGTTCGTTATGGGTGGATGAAACATAAAATGGCAATATATTACCATTTTATTTTTCTTCTCTGGGGATTTGGGGGGCATTTAAGTGAGGTTAAGCTACTCTGCTCCAAATGGAGGAGACGCCCCTAACCCCTGATAGAGCCAGCTCTGTTCTGCAAAGAGTCTTGACCTAATGACCTTGAATAATGTTTCAACAAATTATTTTAAATAAAATGTTTCTTTAATTTATTAACAACCTGTGTGATCTGTGGGACACTCTTTCCAGACATTTTACTGAGAAATGTTGTGCTGATGTTTCAAGCAAAATCCATAAAAGTTTCTTTTAGAACGAAACAGGACCTCTCATAGGAGAAGGGGAGGGGGGTCACTGATACTATTTCAATAATAATAGCCAGCTGGGGCTGTGTTACATTATTTAAAACACGTCACTAACCCTCAATATTGGACGTACACATGTTTAGAATTTGGAACAGGATGCGTGTGCACTGTCAGCGATCTAGCCGAAGAGTGTATGAAAGAGGTCAAATTGGATCATAGATCCAAAGCCGTTCCAAACAGGAGCCTCCAAAATATGTTAAGCTCAGGGACCCCAAATTCCTTAAGATGTCCCTGGTTCAAAGAATGTGCTTGTGAAGATGAGCAACATTTGAACACTAGTGGTGACATGTTGTCACTTCTGTCACATCCCTCTGCAGTGTTTGCTCCATTCCTAAGCCAACAGCACAGTGTGTGTATAGAGTACTTTGACATTTTCTGCACCCATAGGCTTCAGAAGTTTGAAATATCCTATCTAATCTCTATTGTGTGGTTACTGCTGCCCGCACTTCTGGCAAATCCCTGGAACTACTTCAGCATTCACAGTAAAACTAAAACGAAAGTAGCATTGCTGTTTTTTGTATTTTTCTCAAGAAGTGCAGGCTAGCTGGGAAACAAGAGCCAGATGTACAATGATTAGGAATAGCGATATCGGGGGCGTGGCTTAAGCGCCGGCGAGTGATGGCGCTTCCCCGGTGAGCTCTGTGGTGAGCGAGCCTTCGGTGATTCCTACGGGCCTCAAACGGATCTGTAGAGGTTCCTGGTTGCAACTATAGGCGTCGGAAGATGTCGGGAGGCAAACGCGGAACATGACGAATATCGGCTGACCTTCAATCATTTAATTTCTTTCCCGGAATTTTCTCCTTTCTCCTAACTGCAAACCTCTATTGCTGGATTATGAAACTGTTCCTGCATTTGGTATATCGCGTGTCCACTTTCTCTGCCTTAGCTGTAATGTGGTGTAAAAGGCGATATTGAAGTCCCTTTTTTTTGTGAGCATTTTTCTCCTCAGCTGCCTCTGCCTTCAATACTGTGGTGATAACGGCAGCCATTTTGTATGATGGCGTAAATGCCCGGTTTTACTCTCTTTTGAGGCTTCTGCAACATTGTTCCTTCTTGGACTGTCACCTAGTTTATTCTGCCTGGTGGCTGTTGCTGGCATAATCAATTCCTAGTGCATTCAGCATATCACATTGTCGTAATTGGCATGGCCGTGTTAGCGATTAGCTGAAACTACACGTTTTTCCTCCTTAACTTGGCTATACATGAAACCGCCATTTTGAATGTTGCGGCGGCCATCTTGGATCATAAGCGGCCTCGTGGCCGGCGTGCCCTTTAGTCCGTTGTCCGTACCACTGACCACTTCAGTCTGCCCAGCAACAGGCTATTTTTAGTGCTGGTCAAGCTCACGCATGCGCAGTCCCCACTGACCAGTTACCCCTCAGGAATGTGTGCCAAACTGACCAACGGAGTTGTGCCCCCTCCAATGAGCTGGCTGTGTTCCAAAACATGACCATATATGTACATAATGTGTTGTAACTTGTGCCGCCTATCTTTTATTACCTCAAACCTGTATAAAAGACTGGGTCACACCGGTGTTCGGTGTGATACCTCTTGCATTACCGAAGGGTGCTGTATGAGTGTACCACCACCCCATGGGGTCTTAATAAACTTGTTCTTTGACTTTCACAGTTTCCGTGCCAACAGTTCTTGAGTGTAAGTGGGTTATCTACGGAGCATGTAGGCCTTGGGAACCCTGATTACTTCAAATTGGCGACCACGAAGGGACTCATCGGCGACTCGGATGCCCGAAGGAGAGGTCGTGACGAAGGCTTGGAAACTCGCCATGGACGCGCGCTGCCACTGAGTGACCCGAGTCTTGGCACCCACGGTGTTTCTTCCTTTCCTTCTGATCTGACCTTCCAGGTGGCGCCGGTCTCCGACTGAGTTTTCGATCGTCTGCGTTGCTGGGAAAGTGCCGTTTGGCTGATTTGATCACAAGACCTTGGCAGTTGGAATCTGGACATTTGAGATTTTGGGTAAGATTTGTGTTCGGTAAGGTAGTCTTCGGACGCTTACTGAAGTTCTATGATTTGTGACCGGTAAGGTAGTCCTCGGACGCTTGCCGGAGTCCTATGACCTACGACTTTGATTTGAGTTAGCTAACGTTTGTGAATTTGTGAACTTTGAATTTATATGTGTAGTGCACTTCACATAGGCAGGCATGTAGAGATGTTTCTCTAACTTTGTTTTTTTCCTCTGAGCGGCACATTTGTGTGAAGTACTGTAAGTGCCATTTTTTATACGGTGTCACGCTTTCGTGATACTTTTTGAACATGCCTGTTTTCAGCACACTCCGAGGGATGTGCTGTCTTGGAAATGGTACCACAATTAGGTTAGCGGAAGCACAGCCGGCTCCCCCAGAAGGAACACCGAACAGGGAGATGTATATTAAATTTGGCCTTCCCCCTATTATGTACAGCAAATTATGGCATAAATACACGAAAACTGATCTTGAATTGCAATGGCCTCTACATGGGTCGTTCGATTTACGTAAAGTACAGTTTGTGGAACAATGTTTGTTTCAGCGCAGGTCTAGACAAAATATGTTTGATTGTGTGCGAATGTGGGAGAAAGCGGTGCGTGAACGAATGAAGCGTGAAGTTGCCTTGGCGGACAAAGAGCAGCGCAAGGCTGCTCGGGATAAGGCTTTACAGCTTGAGGAAAAGGAGGCTCAGGAGAAGAAAGAGAGGGAGGAACGGGAACGTAAATTGCAAACGACTGGTCAATTTCCTATCCGTCGACCGCTTTATCCTGTCCCTAATAATGAAATTGATGATTTTTCATTACTAGATCGGTCACCGCCTCCGTATGTTTCGCCTACGGCTCCAGACGCAGATTCGGAAGGTGATGGACAGGATAAGCTGGAAAAGAAGGGTGTATCTGCTCTCAGGTTTACTGCGTAGTTGGGCTCGTAAAGTGAATAAGAGCTGTGTTTCTCAGTCTGAGGTGATTGCGGAAAGGAGTAGTTGGACGGATCAGGAATTGTTGTATTTTCTGTCTACTTTGGCGGATGAAGTTGTTGCCGCGTATCGTCAACTTTCAGATACATTAGAATCTAAAGCTGTGTCAGTTCATCGTGAGAATTTGGATAAAGGTTTATTTGCTCTTACAGATGTTGATGACCTTTTCAAGCAACTGGTCCAGCTGCGAGATGAGACCACCAGTTTGCGGGAGGAGCGGAGAAGGAGACAAAAGGAGTCCGGGTCGGAGTCTAACGTGCAGACTAAGGAGTGTTCTCTCCGGGGTTCAGATAAGAGTTCTGCGTTGCATGTTATGCCTATGCGTGAAGCCGCGCCCTTGTATGTTCCACCTAAAGGGGAAGGTACAGATGATGATAAATTATCAAAGGATGCGAAAGGATATTTTATATATAACTGGGTATATACGCCTTGGACTAGAGCAAATGTTATGGCATTGAAAAATTCTCTACCTGATCTTCGGAAAAATCCGGCGGCATTTTATGAAGGGGTGGAAGGGGCTATTTCGTCTTGTGTGATGACTCTTGTTGACATAGATTTGTTTTTTGGGTTAATTCTTCCACCTGATATGTGGAGGCAAATTCGTAAAAATAATGATGAAACAATACTTGGGGGGACATGGAAAGAAATAAATGCTGCCGATTTAGATAGGGAACCGGCATGTAAGCCTTGTCAGTTGATTTTAGACCTTCCAGCGGCTATTTTGATTAAATTAAAAACGCTTGTTCCTTCTAAAAAGATCGATTGGACTATGTTAGCTTCGTGCAAACAAAAGCCTGATGAAACGGTTTCAGATTTCTTTACACGCTTCGAGGAGGCATTCCATGATTACAGTGGTCAATCTTTAACAGACGATACGGGTCGGCATTTGTTCGTAGATAAGTCTGTGGCTAATCTCCTACCGGAGATTGCAAAACGATTGAAATCGAGTGAAAGTTCCTGGGCCACGGCGACCCCTGCGTCTTTGTTAACTATGGCTCGGTATTATGAGCGGCAGGAGTTGGAGGCTAAAGAAAGTGTTGACAGAAAGGCGAAGGAATTGAAAACGAAGGTGATGTTGGCGCAGGTTCGAGGAACACAGGGCAGAGGGAATGATAGAGGTAGACGAGGTGGGGGGAATACGTCGTATGGTCGTACGGATATAGCGGAGGATCAGTGTGCCTACTGCAAGGAGTTTGGGCATTGGGCTGATGATTGTCCGGTACTTCGTGAGCAGCGTAGTCAGCGTGGTCGAGGAGGTGGTAGGTCGAGAGGAGGTTATACGGGAACGAGAGGTGGCGGAAGTGATCGTGGAAGGGTTGAGGACAGGGGCCGTGGCCAGGATGAACGAAACATGTTTGATAGACGGAATCAATATCAGATTTCGGAGGGTGAGAATGGGGAGCACCAGGATTATGTGCATGCATAGGACTGCGTAGGATGGGGTAAGGAATCAGTTGAAGTGCCGGTAGATCAGCAGGGTCCATACGTAACAGCGGGTATTCTGGGTTCTACTGATCATTTCCTAGTCGACACAGGGGCTACTCGTAGCGCTTTGTCGAAAAACTTGGTTCCGAGGGCTTCCCTGTCTGGCGAAATGATAACATGTGTAGGGTTCGATGGCACACCCTCTCCTAGCCCATTGTCAAAGCCCCTTGCACTATGTCTTGATAAATTTTTCAGTTTTGGTCAATTTTTGTTATCACCCCATACACCAGACAATATACTGGGCATTGATTTGCTTAAATATTTTCGAGCAACGATACGGTGCGCTCCTGAGGGAGTGCGGGTTATCCTGAATGACAATTATCCTGAGCCAGATAGGTTTTTCACTATCTTAGACATTCCAGCTTTGGCCTCTCTACCGTACACGTTATGGGCGACCTCAGATACGGATGTGGGAGAGATGCGTATTCCACCAATACACATTACTGTTAAGGAGGGGGCCACTCTACCACGAGTACCACAGTATAAGATTTCGAGAGAAGGTGAACTTGCGTTGACACATATTGTTCAGGATTTGATCTCTGTAGGAGTAGTGGAGGAGGTTCCTTATAATGTTTGTAACCGCCCTATTCTGCCGATCCTTAAGAGAGATACTGACGACAAAGTCTATCGGTTTATTATTGACTTGAGAGAGATCAACAAAATTGTCATTCCCCAATACCCGGTGGTGTCCGATATTACGACCTTGCTTACATTGGTACCACCAACGGCCACAACCTTTAGTGTTATTGATTTGAAAAACGCGTTCTTCTCCATCCCTGTCCATCCTGATAGCAGATATTTGTTTGGCTTCACGTTAAATAATAAATTGTATAGATTTTGTCGTGTTCCCCAAGGTTATAGTGAGAGCCCGAGCATCTACAGCCAGGCTTTGAAAAGACAGCTAGATTCTTTTGAGTTGCAGACTGGCGTTGTTCTCATCCAGTATGTGGATGACCTTCTGCTTGCTGCAGACTCTTATGCGCACTGTGAAAAAAGTACAATTGCGTTGCTTTCCTTTTTGGCACAGAACAATCATAAGGTTTCAAAGAAAAAGCTCCAATACTGTAGACCTCAGGTGACCTACCTCGGTCATCTGTTGTCTAAGGAGGGGCGTGCACTAACATCTGATCGAATTCAAGCAATTTTAGACACACCAGTCCCCCGCACGCAGAGAGATGTACGTGCCTTTATAGGATTAACGTCCTTTTGTAGACAGTGGATCATGGGGTTTTCACACATTATAAAACCTTTGTTAGCGTTACTGTCCAAATCTACACCAATGCCCCTTCAATGGACAGATGAATGTCAGAATGCTTTTGAACAATTGAGACAGGCTCTTTGTTCCGCACCTGTGTTAGGTACACCAGATTTTACAAAACTTTTCACATTATACGTGCACGAGAACGATGGGTGTGCGTTGTCAGTGTTAGTGCAAGCACACGGGGATAAGCAGAGACCATGTGCGTATTTCTCTGCCATTCTTGATCCTGTAGCACGAGGGTTGCCTGGGTGTTTTCGAGCAGTGGCAGCAACAGCAGTAGCCATACGACAGAGTGAGGGAATTGTGTTATCACACAAACTGTTGTTGTTAGTTCCCCATGCAGTAGATGCTCTGTTAAATCAAACAAAGACCCAATATCTTACGAGTGCACGGCTAACAGGCTATGAGCTTACACTTTTGGCGCCACATATCACACTGAAAAGATGTGCTACCCTGAACCCTGCCACTTTATTGCCCTATCCGGTTGAGGAGGGTCAGGAAGAAAAACATCATGACTGTGTTTTCCTGACCGAGGAACAGACAAAGGGTCGTGTTGACTTACAGGATATGCCACTTCCAGATGTGGATGGGGAACTGTGGGTTGATGGATTGTGTTTGAGGCTGCCAGATGGTACGACTTCCGCAGCCTATGCGATCACGACACTTAAGACAGTGGTAGAAACAGCACGAATACCACAGAAATCGGCTCAAGCAGCAGAGCTGATAGCTTTAACAAGAGCCTGCGAATTGAGTGCTGGCCTATGTGTGAACATATACACAGACAGCCGGTACGCCTTCGGAGTAGCACATGACTTCGGGCTACTCTGGAGAGAGCGTGGGTTTTTGACTTCTCACGGAGTACATATCATGCATGGAGAACTGGTGCGTGATCTCTTAAACGCGTTGCTTTGCCCAAAGAAAGTAGCGATAATAAAATGTAGCGCCCATAAAAAGATCACTGATAAAGTGGGCCAAGGAAATGCCTTCGCAGACAGTATAGCGAGACAAACAGCTATGTCTCGAACTGACTCCCCCATGTACGTGACACAATCACAGGCTGAGCGATGGAGCGATGCTAGAGCAGAAATTTTGGATATTCAGAAATCAGCCACTGAATCAGAACTTGCGGCATGGGCAGCAGATGGGGTACTAGATGATGAGGGTTGTTGGAGAAGTAAGGACATGGAAAAATGGAAATTGCCTGCAGCTTACTTGCAGGCGATGGTTCAGATGACACATGGGTTGGCACATGTCGGAGCCCTTGCAATCACTCGACTGTTAACACGAGTTTGGGAACATCCCGAGATTGCTAATACTGCTAAGAGAGTAGTGCAGACCTGCCTGGTGTGTTTACAACACAATCCAGGGAAGGGGACTCATACTCCGAAAGGAGGGTTCGTTCCACCCTCTGCACCATTTGAGGTACTCCAAATGGATTATATCCAACTCGAGCGCTGCAACAACCTGAAGTACGTCCTAGTGGTGGTATGTGCCTTTAGCAAATGGGTTGAGGCCTTCCCCACGAAAGACAATACAGCCCTAACAACGGCTAAGGTGTTGCTTAAGGAATTCTTTCCTCGCTTTGGAGTTTGTAAATTTTTGTGGAGCGATAATGGGCCTCATTTTGTTGGGAAGATTGTGGAGTATGTACTGAAGGGGTTAGGGATTCAGCAGAAGTTCCACGCTGTGTTCCACCCTCAGTCGGCAGGTCTGGTTGAGCGGTACAATGCTACGTTGAAACTTAAACTGGCCAAAATTGTGGCATCCACGTCGTTGAAGTGGCCAGATGCTTTGCCGCTAGCGCTGCTCTCTCTTCGATCAGTACCCCATTCACGAACTGGCCTCACACCATATGAGGTGGTGTTTGGTCGCCCCATGAATATCTGGGGGGTGCCCAAGCCGCGATTAATACATGATGTGCCTTGTGTTATGATGAACGACTATTTGGCACGATTAACAAATGATTTGCTTTCTATTCATCAACAGGTTCGAGAAGCGCTCCCTGACAACTCTACTGGAGAGGGCCATGATCTTCGCCCCGGCGACCATGTGATGATCCGATCGTTTGAGAGAGTGAGCAGTTTGGAGCCAAGGTGGAAGGGCCCCGAACAGGTCCTCCTTGTGACCCGGACCGCTGTACGAGTGACCAACAGGAAGCGGTGGGTGCACTCGACACACTGCCGCCGTGTCTCTCCGGATCTGGTGACTCCTGCTGTGCTGACTGATTACAAAGAGATTCTGGAGAAAGAAAAGAGCCCAGCTGTGACGTCGACCGAAGTTGAGGGAGCCTTCCCGGACCATGCTGTTGCCGGACGAGAGCACTACAACCTGCGTCCCCGATAAGAAGATTTTTTTTTTTGAGTTTTTTGTATATGACTGGTTGGTTACCGCTCCAGGTTTGTGAAACGGAAACCGGGAATTCCAAGGGGGGGGGATCAGTTCTGCCAGTGTAGCGACACCCGTCTTGGCCCGGAGAAGAAAACAACGGCTACCTCGGAGTTCAGCACCGTATTTTTCTTTTTTTTTTTTTAGGTATACACGCATGTGTATTTGAGACTTTGGGAACAATTTGAACTATTTGAGACTCTGTAAGAACTTTCCGGACTATGGCATCACCAGCATCACGAGATAAGCGAATCTTGGGTGCCATTCTCTTTGTTTTGACTATTGTGGTGATAGCTGTAATAGCCTGGGTAGTTGAACTTGCGGTACCTGCACGTGAACATTTGCTGCCGACTACCCCGGCTCCATTTGAACATTTTCACTTTACATTACCCTACCATGAAGAACGACATCGGCAAACTTATCTGAATAATAGTTTTATTCAGATTCTTCATCACACGAATAATATGACCAATACTTCCAATTGTTGGGTGTGTGGGATGTTACCGGGGCACCAGAAGAGAGGGGGCACCCCACTCATTCCACTCCCGTTTTCGCATAATGGATCCTGCAATGCCTGGTACACCCTCCTCTTTACTTTGAGATGGCCAACCAAAGGGGGGGGTGCTTTTTCGCCTGAATAAAATATGCTCCCATGACAAGGATGGGTTTCCACGGGCCGAAGGTACTCGATTTGAATGGGAGGAGTACAGGCCCGACAATGTATCTGCCCCGCGTGTGTACAGTAATCAACGAAACATCAATGTATCCAGCTCACATGTCATTAATGTCATTGCTACTAAAGCCGATTTGTGTATTAGAAATAAAGGTTCGATAACGGTAGGGAAAAGTGAATGCAACACCACACTTACTTTTGATAGTGTCCACTTTTCTTCCATGTCCTGCAGTGTGGTGTAAAACGTGATGTATCCAAGCTTTAGTGAATGGCAATTTTGTCCTCAGCCACTTCTGCACTCCAATTGTGATATCACCAGTGGCTAGCTTGAGTTTTGGCATAAATGCTTGTTTTTACCATTTTGAAGCTCCTGTTACACTCTGTTTACCACGCAAATGATATGAAGTATACTTGACTGGTACTTATTTCTGCCTATTGCTCCACCTCACTCTGGAAGATATGTGTCTCCTCTTGTCTGGTCACTATTTATTTAGTTAGGCAATCAGATAATACTACATGGTCTCTCAGCATTCCGTCTCTGTTTGCCTCCTGTCCTTTTTGAACCTACCACATACTTACGCCTATTTATTTATTCTGGGTCTTTTTGAACGAGACTGATTGTGCCAATACTTTCAATTGAAGTTTTAAACATGTCTCATGAGTCTGGCAATTCGAAGCATTCTGTCACTGGAACTAAAGTAAAGAGACCAAAAAATGACCCACCGCCTCCCACTTCTTCTCCGAATCCCGTCCTGGATTCTATCTTAGAAGAAGTCCGTGGTCTTCAACCATTTATGTCTGCTACCAATGTCAAACTTAATCAAATTGAAGCAAAACTGGCTGTTATGGATGGTAAAGTTCTAGAGTTGGAACCGCGTATCAGTGATATCCAAGATGTCTCCTCCAAGATCCCTTCATTAGAACAAGAGATTCACAAATTGAAACTCCACACTGAGGACCTTGAAAATCGTAATCGGAGTAATACCCTACTCCTTTATGGGCTTCCAGAAAATGTTGAGGGGTCTGACATGGTGTCTTTTTTACAGAATTTTTCTGATGGACCTTCTAGAACTTCAACCTATGGCGCATCCTCTTAATATCCAGAGAGCCCATCCTTTAGGTCGTCTTCAACCTAATGCTTCTAAACCCTGTGGTATTATTATGCTCTTTCTCGAATTTACTGAATTAATGACTGTGTTGAAGGCTTCTAAACTTAAAAGGCGTCTTCTATGGTCTGGTCACAATATTTTTATCTCTCAAGATCTCTCTAATGCAACGAATGCTCGACGCAAAGAATTTTTGAATTTTTTTTCCTCAGATGAGACAATTGAATATCTAGTATGGCATCCTTACTCCGTGCTTTTGTAAAATCACACATAATGGTCTTACTCGCTCATTTGATGATCCGCAGAAATTTCAGTCATTTTTGCAGAATAAATCTCTTTCTGACATGGATACTAATGATTAATATTTCTTTTTCCTTGTCAACTTTTCGGTCTGGACAGTCTTGAGTTTTGTGTTCTATATTTTTCCTCTACACTCCTTTCTCCTTATGTACTCTCTGTTTTCTCGAGGTTCTGATTCCCCTTTTACCCTCTGTGTTGCTCGTGGGGGTTCACTTCCTCTTCGGCGTATCCATGCTCCTGCTACTTCGTTTTTTCTCTTCTCCTCAGACCAGGCTCTCTTGCCTTGATCTGTTCACTTTTATCTTACTATTCTTCTATTCTGTCTTCCTTCTTCTTCTTTTCTCTCTCCTTTTCCTCTCTGCCTCTTCTATCATTCTTATTCTTGTTTTGTGTGCCTCTCCTCAATTGGTGTGTCTCTTTACTAGTTGGGCTTCTCTTAAGTGTATTTTTTCATGTCCTGCAATGTCAATCTTTTTTAGCTATTCCATGGAATTTTTGGAAGTTTTGGTATTCTTTGTAACACTATTTGTCTATCCTCTCTTTACGTGGTTTTTTTTTCTTTCAGATGTTTTCCTGCAGTGTTTTCCATCCCTTCGTGTACTACCTTCCTTACCCTCCATTATGTGTGAACTTGTTACGTGGAATGTTTGTGGTATTGGGAACCCGATAAAGCGTCAAAAGGTACTGTCTCATCTATCCAAAATTAATTCCTGTATTGTTTTCCTTCAAGAAACGCATTGTACTGAATCTGAATCTCTTAAGTTAAAGAGACAATGGGTTGGTCAGGTTGTTCACTCCTCCACTTCCAACAAAAAAGGGGGTGTTGCCATATTATTTCATAAATCTTTGTACAAATTTTATCTACTCAAGCTGATGAAAATGGTCGATGGGTGATTGCAAAGATTGTTTTACACAATAAAACCTTTGCTTTATTGAATATTTATGGCCCGGTTAAACCTGACCCTCAATTTTCGAATAATACTAACATTTTACTTTCCTCACTTGATTGTCCTAATGTGATTGTTGCTGGTGATTTTAATCAATGGTTGGACCCCTTTTCTGACAGGTTATCAAAATCTAAATTTAACCCAGACAAAACACACAAAGCCTTTCAGTCTGCCATCACCTCTCGACCTTTATATGATGTTTGGAAGACCTGTAACCCTGTAACCCTGATTTGCTTGAAGAGGCTACTGCTCATATTAAAGAATGTTTTACTTTTAACAACCCTATAGATACTAATATTCCTAATAATTGGGATGCCTTCAAGGCTTCTTTCCGTGCTTTTATCATCTCTTATGTCTCTCATAAAAAGAAGGCATCATACAAAAAATATGAGGTTCAACTTAGTCAAATTAAGGAGTGGAACATACTTATTTCACTTCTAAATGGTCATCTGCCCTACATCAGTTGATCAAAGCTAAGTCGGATCTCAATAAATTGGCTACTACTGACTAACATTCTTCTCAAAATAAAATCCAAATACCATGGTGTTCAAAATAGAGCCGGTCGTTTGTTAGCCAATTATCTAAAGATCAAATCAGAACCTAAAACGATTGGTCCTATCCTGAATGACTCCTCTAATAAAATGGTTTCATCGGATGAAGATATTGCTGATGTTTTTCATAAGTACTACCAATCTCTTTATTCGGATGATACCTTCCCCTCTACTCAAAATGTATATCATTTTTTTTCTGGCCTTCCTTCTCCACCTTCCCTGCCTGATAAATTTTTAAAAAAAATATTTTTATTGTAAAACAAAAGAAAGTTTTTTTCCTGGCACACACATATCACAGAATACAAATAAAATTAATACATATAGTAATACATATAATAAACCAAAGTTACTATCAAGAAAAACAATATAGTACTAAACATAACCTTCAACACAAAAGGAAGAAGAAAGAAGAAAGAAAAAACTATTAATAAATCATTGCAAATATATTAATACATCAGACTACACTTGCGTTTGTCCTTTCCTTCCATCGATGTACCGGTTCCCAAATTTTCATTCCCAACCTCTTTGCCCTTTTACCTTTTTTCCCAAATATACCCTTTTCAAGGTTGAACGTCCCCAATAATAAGGCAATCCACTGTTGTATTGCCGGGGGTAAGGGATCCAGCCAGACTCTAGCAATCAACAACCTGAGGACCGCCATCGCTACAAATATAAATTCACCGTGGTCACCTTCGCAACCCCTAACTCCTAACATAATTACTGTTGGTGTTAAAGTCACATTCAAAGCAAGTGTACGGGCCATAAATTCCTCAATACCCTTCAATAAGGGTCTTAATTTGGGACATAACGCAAAAATATGGATACTATCTGCGGCCAGAGCATTACACCACCAGCAATTAATCCCTGTAGTGGCACCCCACTTTGCTATGCGATCTGGCGTATGGTAGAGTTGATACAGCGTTTTGAAATGCTGGGATTGGAGTGGGGTGGAATAAAAGACTGAACAACCTAGCTCCAAGGAATTCAGAAAAACCTGGCTCGATATCCCTAATTTTCCAGCCCATTTATTACCAAATTTGTCAGTGTCGTCCTTCTTCAATTAAGCCAAATGGGCATAAAAATATCGAAAGGAGCACACCCCGCTTTGCGCTATTGCTTCCATAATATTATTTGTATTAAATCCACCCACACCTCCTTTTTTCTTAGTAAAAAAACTCCTAATCTGCAGGTACTTAAAAAAGCTATATCTTGCTATGTTAAATTTTGCCATCAAATCTGAAAATTGAAATATATTTCCATCTAAGTCCAGCATATCTCCTATTTTTTTAATAACTTTTCTGTCCCAGTCTGCCATAATGGTGTCAGAAAAAATTAAAGGGGGTAGGGACTTGTTCCTATACAATCTAGTATACCTGTTAAATCTCCCTAATCCACAATTTTTTGCAACAGCTGACCATACATTATAAGCTGCAGCAACTGTCTTGAATCGTGTACGTTTATAATATGATGAATCAGTACAATTTAAGAAAGCATTTACAGTGTCTGAGCCCAATACAATTGAATAGATCATAGTTGAGACAGCTTTAACTTTCAAATCCCCTTCACTTGCTCCGATCAAACCTTGAATGTAATGCAATACCGATGCCCAATAATAAAACCTAAAATCAGGAACCCCCCATCCTCCCCTGTCCCTTGGCAGAGTCATAAATTTGTATGCCCGTCTTGTCTTCCCATACGACCAAATGAATTTATTAAGGATCGACTCCAGTTTGTTAAACCAAATTGACTCAAACAAAAGGGGAATTGTACGAAAAAAGTAAAGAAATTTGGGAAGTATAAGCATTTTAATAATGTTAGTGCGGCCCACTAACGTAAGTCTAAGATTATTTATCCTCGTCAAGTCCGAACTTACTTTCCTCAGTAAGGGGGAGATGTTTCGTTCAACTACTGTCCCTAAATTAGGCGAGATTTCAACCCCTAGATAGACTGCTGCCGAGACCACTCGTGGATCATTACATTGAGCTACTATGTTTTTAATAATCTGTGTTTTGGCTCTATTAAGCTTATAACCAGAAATAGTGCCAAAATTTAGGGCCACTTGTTCTATCTCACCAATTGCCAGTACAGGATCAGGGGTAATCATCGCGACATCGTCTGCGTATGCCAACACTTTAACTTCTACCTAATTTACGCACATGGGGGGAATACTGGGATTAAGATTAAGATTGCGCAGATACGGATCCATATACAGTGCAAATAAAAGGGGAGAGCTTGGGCAACCTTGCCTTGTTCCTCTTTTAATCTGCACCGCCGTAGTTAAATCCCGATTAATTTTAATTCTAGCCGTTGGATCCCTATAAAGAACCTGAATTGCTCTTATAAAGTTGTCACCGAACCCAAAGGTTCTCATTAGCTCCCACAAGTACTCCCAAGCGACCCTGTCAAAAGCCTTTTCGGCGTCTTAAACTAAAGCTGCGACAGGGCCGCCAGAAACCTCCATAGCATCAAAACAGGTGATCACGGTCCTGACATGTTCTGTAGTCCCCTTCCCCAGGATAAATCCGTGTTGTACTGGGGTAACTAATTTTTCTATGACAGCTGACAACCTTGTTGCCAGAATTTTAGAATAGAGCTTCACATCAGCGTTCATTAAGGCAATAGGTCTATATGACCCAGGAGCTGTGGCGGGTTTACCTTTTTTCAGGATAACTATGATTTCAGTCCCGCCCCATGATTTTGGGATTGAAATTCCTCTCTGGGCTTGTATGAGTGTATCCAGTAGCTCCACTCTAAGAACTGAAATAAAAGTTTTGTAAAATTCGATCGGTAGCAGATCTGGTCCTGCAGCTTTTGAGGATGGGAGATCTGATAGGGCTAGTGTCAATTCTTCTAATGTTATGGTGGCGTCTAATATAGTTTTTTCCTCTAGATCTAATTTATTAAGTTGAATGTTTCCTAAATAATCCCTAACTTTGTCCATATCTACCTCAGCTTCCCTATCATATAATCCGGAATAAAACTTCCAAAATTCATTCCTTATACCAGCACATTCCGAGATCAAGTTGCCTGAATCGTCTACTATATTTTTAATGTCCCCTGCATTAACTTTTTGTCTGGTCCTAACAGCAAGGATATGACCGACCCGCTCACTAAACTCACAGGCCTGTTCCTTATTTGCTAAATAATCAACTGCTGTCTTATTAGTGATTCTTTCCGCTATTTCCGCCTTTAATACCATAATTTCCAGCAATTGTTGATCCAATGGGAGCCCCCTCATAATTAACCTACTTAACTCAGCCTCAGCGTTCAAAAGTGAATTAACTTGTTGATCGATCATTTCTCTTTCTTTTTTCCGTCTATATGTTGAAAAGCTAATTGTCTCTCCCCTTACGCCTGCTTTGAAGGCATCCCAGATATAACCACTACTAGTGCTCCCCGTATTGTTAAGCCAAAACTCACTAATCCACTTTTTCATATGCTTACAATAACCCTCATCTTGTAACAGAGCTCGCTTAAATGACCATTTATATGTCTTTCTAACTAACCCATTTAAACTAACTGACATTAACAGTGGATTGTGATCAGAGACCAGACGGGGTAGCTTCTTAATCTGCGTATTAGAAATCAAGACATTGGATATTAAAAAATAATCCAACCTTACTGTTATATTATGAGGAGCAGAGAAAAAGGTATCGCCATCTGTCCGCGGGTGCAAATTAGCCCAAACATCTGAGAGAGCATTATGCGAGGCCATATCTGCTATCGCCCTATGCACCCTCTTCTTCCTCCCCGTATAGGAATGACTCAGTTGTAGCTCAATATTTGCCGGTCGACTGATATTAAAATCTCCGCAACAAACAATTGGTTCCACCCAAGTTGAGATTTCATGATCCAAAAATTGAAATATGTCTGGTTCATCGCACGTTGAGCCATAAACTGAAACCAGTGTGAACCTAGCTCCACTGAATCCTATTTCTGCAATCACCCACCTTCCCCAAATATCTTCTTTACTCCTAAATACTGTGCAGTCCGCCCCTCTCCCCAAAATCGCTACCCCACGTGTTTTGGAGGCTTGCTTGGTATGTCCTAAGACTTTAAAACCAACCTGTTCTAGCAGAAAACCCTTGCCTCCCTCCACATGAGTTTCCTGTAGACAAATCAGATCAGGAAACATTGATTTGCAAAATGCTGAAACTCGTAGCCTTTTCTGAAGATCATTAAGACCACAAACATTCAATGACAAAATTCGACAAGCCATTAAAAGACATCAAAGATTAGCACCAACTCCCACTTCCAACTCTTAACCAAGCCCACCGCTTCCTTCTTTCTCCTGCCTGACGAATTTAATGCTTTAGAAGTAGATATCCCCTCTCAAGGGATATTCAATGCAATAAAATCACTAAAAAAGTCCAAGGCTCCGGGACCTGATGGCCTTACCGCTGAGATTTACACTACTTTCTCCCCCATTTTTGTCCCACAACTTCTTGTGCTGTTTAATTCTTTTATTTCTGATGCTAAGGCCTCTGGATCCTTTATGGATGCATTGATCATTATCATCCCTAAACCGGACAAAGACCACTCTTACTGTAAGACTTATCATCCCATTTCTTTAATAAATTATGATTGTAACATTTTTCCAAAAATTCTTGCCACCCGCCTTGAGAATATAATTCTTCTATTAATTAAAACTGATCAAGTAGGCTTTGTTAAAGGTAGATTGGCATCAGATAATGCAAGAATGTTAGCTAATGTTATTTCTTTTGCCAAAAAATATAAATCTCCCCTTGCCGCCCTCTCTTTAGATGCCGAGAAGGCCTTTGACTGTATCAACTGGCAATTCATGTTTGCAACTCTCCAGTGGTTTGGTTTCGGGCCCTCCTTTATCTCTTTTGTTAAACTATTATACTCTTGTACTAGAGCTAGTATTTTTGTTAATAATCACTTTTCCAAATTCTTTCCTTTATCAAGAGGTACCAGACAAGGTTGTCATCTCTCCCCTTTACTTTTTATCCTTTGCCTTGAACCTTTTTTAGAACGTATTCATGTTAATACACAAATTAAAGGTTTTCAGCATAACTCCCATGAAACAAAAATTTCTGCCTATGCTGATGATATATTAATTTACATGTCTAATCCCATTAACTCCCTTCCTCCTTTTTTGAATGAAGTACGGCTTTATTGCAGCATTTCTGGTTATAAATTGAATCTGTCCAAAACTGAAGTGCTACCCTTGACCTCCTCATGGCACCAGTTTATGTTTGATGATACTGAATTTGCATGGTGTCCCTCCAAAATTAAATATCTTGGCATCTGGTTTGCCCCCTCCATACATGATACCCTTAAGCTCACATTCAATGCTCTAATCTCCAAACTTAAGTTACTCTTACTTAATTGGTCTCCCTTATTTTTATCATGGTGGGGTAGGTTAGACACCATTAAAATGATGATCTCTCCTCATGTTTTGTACACACTTTCCATGCTCCCTGTTAAAATTCCCCTTTCTTACTTTTCTCAACTCAATTCGATATGCTCAAAATTTGTGTGGAACAACAAGCACCCACGTATTGCCATTACCAAGCTTATTCGTCCTAAGGGAGAAGGTGGGGTACGTTTCCCTTATTTCAAATTGTATCATTCTGCTTTTTTACTCAAACAATCTTTTGCTTTAGCTTATGATTTTGGAGATATTCCCATTCCAACCTGGATTGTTTATGAACGCTCCCTCCTTAAGGATTTTTCCTTCCAGGATGTAGTCTTCATGTCCAACAGTACCTTTCTGTCTACAAGTCCTATCTTAAAATACTCCAAATACCTGTTATATAATGCCTTTTATGTTGGTTTTACACCACTTCAATGTTTTATATATTCATCTTTATGGTTTAATAAATTCCTTAAATATAAGGGTAAATCTTTCTATTTCAAATACTGGAAAGAAAAGGGTATCCTCTACGTACATCAACTGGTGCATCTTGGTTCTGTTATCCCTTTTCATACCCTTCAGGCTACTTATCTTATACCAGACTCTTTCTTTGCTCAATATACCATTATTTCCACTGCTTTACAATCTCATCTAGCCACCTTTGTTATACCTGAAGATACACCCTCTCCTACTCCTTCTTCTCCTTTATTCTCGCTTTTTCCCACTCATAGACCTAAGGCTGCTCTTGTTTATAAGTTACTGTTGTCTAATGTTGATGAACGACCTAAATCCCTTATTGAACTTGCCTGGGAAACTGATTTAGCTGTTTCCTTTTCTATTTTCACTTGGGATAAGTTGTGGTCTAAATTGTTCAAAATTTCTCCTGCTGCGCGTATTACGCAATCCCTGTATTTTACTTATAATAGAGCCGTTATTACTCCTGTTTGTATTTCTAAATTTTCCCCATCTTCTTCTCAGCTGTGTTGGTCATGTTCTACTGTTAAAGGTACACTACTGCATCAATTATATGAATGTTGTAATGTTTCTTAGTTCTGCAAATCAGTTTGGGATATTTGTATGAAAGTTTTTCATTGTGCTTTTCCATTGTCATTTCAAAATGTTTTTTTAGGATCTTTATCATCTGATATCAATGCCACATCTCCTATTTCCTTGTTATTTGACCTTTTTATTGTACTTGCTTTTAAAGTTGTTCTATCTTCGTGGAAAGATACTTCTAAAATGTCTATAATAACTTGGTGGAACTCTGTTTGTGATGAACATAGGATTTCTATTGTCTCTTCTCTTTCTCTCTCTCGCAAAATTAAATCTGACCTTCTTTGGTTACCTTTTACTACATATCTTTCTAATTCTACCCCTGTTTTCTAGCTGCCTTTCTTTTGTTATTTTCAAGTTTCCTCTTCTCTTTTTTTTCTTCCTTTTCTTTTTTCCTTTCTTCTTTCCGTTTCCCTCTTCTCTATCTCCTTCTCTCTTTCTCCTTGTCTCCTCTATTATAAATATGTTTCTTTCTTTTTTCACCTCATCATTTTAGTATTCATTTGGTCCTCTTTAGTACTTACTTAATTTCTGAATATATTTTGTATTTTCGGCTTTCAATTAGTATTTGTATTCCATTGTAGTATTTCTTGTAAAACTTTAATAAAAATCTCTTAAACAAAAAAAAGGAATAGCGATATCCGAATTGCAATTGCCTACAAATCGCAATTAGGTACTCACTAATCCTAATGTAGGAAATTATTTTTTGAGTTGATTAGCGATTCGTAGTGGATCGCAAATACATCTACCTCATGAATATTAATGAGGCCTTTTGCAATTTGTGAGCCACTACAATGAACTGCCATCACAAGGATGGTGCCCTGCTGGGGTCAGCAGACCACCATGTCTGTGACAGCTTTAAAAAAGCTATCTGTTTATTTAAACAAAGCCCGTTTTCCTTAGGAAAAAAAATGAAATTTTGCAGTTTCATTTTTAAGAGCAGCAGTGGTCTGAGGGACCACTACCTTCTCATAAAAAATATTTTGCCAAGTATTCTCAAATGGAAAAGGGTCCCTCAGGGATCCCATTTGCGAGTGGGTTACCACCATTTTTCAAATGGCGATAAATTGCAAATGTTTTGTGACCACATTATGGTTGCAAAACATTCTTATATACTATTTTAATTCAGTATTAGGATGGAATGCCTTCCACATGCCCCTTCCAAATACCAAACCTCAAAACCCAAATTGCCATTCAGTAACAAGTTACCGAATTCCCATTCGAGATTTATAAATCCCAAAAAGCATTTTTCCTGTCAACGTTGGCCCGATTCTGGAATCCAGCTACTTGGGACATAAAAAATGCCTCAAACATCTAGCCCCAATTTACCAAAAATGTGTTTTGGAGGAAGCAACATGCACAATGCAACTGGCATGATGGACACACTGTTGAGTGGAAGAAAATCAATAATGCTACAGCCATGACATTATTCAACATCATCCTTCACAGTACAATCAACACCTCCATAACAACGGGAAAGTACTGGTAACTTGCAAGAGCCAACTATATACAAAGTGTTAGAGTACTAAACAATGTATGATAGGAGGCCCTCTGTAACAGGGCAACTTAATAGGCTTACAACTAAGAAGTTGGCAGTGTATATGTTGCCATTTTCCTGTATGGGGTATGACGAAGTATTGCTTTCTTGAACCAAATTTTAAAATAAGCAGTGCCACAACTCTATCATCTGTTGGTAAATGAACTGCATGATGTAAATGAACTGCATGATTCACCGGCAGCCTCGCTGGCAGTCAGCTATGCCCCTGCTGAAACAACTCCACTGGCTCCCTTTTGCCCAGCGAGTAAAATTCAAAACAGCATGCATGGTTTTCAAATCCCTCCATGCTCTCAGCCCTCAATTTATTAACACCATTTTGCCCAGGTACATCCCTTCTCGTAACCTTCGCTCTGCCAATCTCCAATTTCTGGTTACGCCAACTTTCAAACTGCAAAACCAGGGAGGACGCAGGTTCGCTACTCTTGCTTGCAGATTTTGGAACTCTCTTCCTCTGGGGCTGCGTTCCTGTACGGACCTCCTAATGTTCAGAAGGCAGCTTAAGACCTGGCTTTTTCCATCGGCCTAGGTGTTCCCCTCCGCTGTCAGGATGTTCTGTTCTGTTAGTCAGCGCCATGAAGCCCCTGGGTGTCCGTACGCTTTACAAAAATTTGTTAACATAACATAACATGATACACTAAGCAATGTAAAGCAGGAATTAAGTCCTCTTAAATATGGGACTGTGGACATGCACAAAAAACATAGACTAATTAACAGTCATGAACAGTAAGGGTCATATACTTCTAATGGTGCATATTTCAGGCAATAAGCTCTTGTTATGAAGCAGTACTCTGGTTGCAGGATTTTAATGAGCTCACACAAAAGACTCAAGAAATGCAGCTTAAACTGGATGCTGTAATTGGCGAAAAGATGTAGCATAATTCTGTGGATGTATAGAGTATGTGACAACTGCCAATGGAAGCAGCAAACTGCTCTACTGATATTAAGAATATCAGATATATATCAAAGATGTGAGAAGTGTGGCTCAGGGGTTAGAGGCGGCAGACCCGGAAGCTGAGATCGGCCCTGGACCAGGGTTCAATTCCCCCCCCTCGGCGGGTCTTGGGCTAAAAATTCCACGGACTCGATAATTCTCGCTCCGGTACCTTTTCGACTCACGGGTTCACACTCTGCGACTCTGGGCAATAGCTTGCTTAATCTCCACAACGGCCCCTCGCGGCGGGATGCCTGGCTTTCACCTTGTGGATGCCCTGCCGGGGTTATCTCACATGGGAATACCAGGACGGGTTCCCTAAGCAAGTGCCGGGAAACCCACTGCGGGTAGCTGTGCACTATATAAGCTCAAATACATTTACATTTACATTAACCACCTACCATGTTGTGTGCATGTGCTTTATCTTACCGTGGGCCAATTATTGAAGGGAACATCAATTTTGAATAAACTAGTATGTTCTTCTGAGATCTTTTCATGTATTAGCAGTTCAAATAGAGCATGCAAAGCCTTGGGCAACTACCAGGACAGGCATGATAAACACCAGCACGAGATGAAGCTTGGCGTACCTGTAGAGATCGGCTGGTTACTGTCTAGTGTTTATAAATTATGTATTTCAACCAGCCACTCCTTGAGGGCTGGCTTTCACACTCACCCCACACCCATCCAAGCCAGATGTCACCGGTCAGGTGACTCTGTTAATAAAAGGGTCTGGGTGAACGTGCCATGGTCCAGTTGAAGACAGTGCCACCATGTTGTCAGGGTGATTTTTATATCCGCATGAGGGCCTATATCCCTACCCATTACAATGGCGATGAGTGGGAACTGTCCTGCTTGTACAGTGACAGTAGCGCCGATTTGTAGTAGGGAAAGTATGACTTGAGTCTAAGGCCCACCCTCTCACCCTACTTTCAGCTGGATGTCAATGGTTGCAAGGCGAGAAGGCTGCAACCCAGAGCATGCACCAGTGAGGCCCTTGCAACCATAATGCTGACCGGCACAGCCGCATGAGGTCAGCAGAATATATTAATGGAGTGCAGGTATTGCCATGCTGAAGGCCCCTCCACGCGGCAAATCCGCCTGCAAAAGGCATCCCCTGTATCGGCAGAGACTGCGTGGCGCAAAGAAGAGCACTTTGCGAAGTACCAGCCAGTATGAGGAGTGAGCACAGCTAAATAACAGTAAGGGCTACCCAAGCTGTGATACCCTATTCCTGAGGTGCCCCAGGCTGGCTGGATTGCAAGTCAGCAGCCCCGACAGTTCGCATCCTGAGGCCGGGCCCCAAATGTTCCCCCTCTGCAGCTCCAGCCCCAGGGCAGCCTGTGGTGTGATAGAGGCTTCTGCGGAGGGTAGGCTGCAATCAAGGTGCCAGTGGGATGCTGTCTGCTGCACCACGTGGGGCCCATGCAACAGTGTAAATAAGTGCCCACCACTTCAACGACGTTGCTGCCGGAGCATTTGCGTGGCCACTCTCCTGCACCTATATCTGTGAACCCAGTACCAGTTGACTGACTGAGAAGGGCAAAGAAGCAACAAGACAGCCCGCTGCTGTTGGGTGCAGATTTGAGAATGCCTCAGGGTGCCACGCTGCAGCCTTACCTGTGTCACAGGGTGCTGAACTGCCTGGTGGAAGGGGATGGAGCCACTGTAGGACATTGTACAGTGCACTTCATGGGTACCTGCCCCCGAAGAAGGTACCAGACCAATGAGGGAGCTGAGCAGCATCCGCTGTATCCAGCCCCACGAGGCCCGCAGTTGGAGGAGCACTGCCCCAGCCTGGGAGGAGAGGCATCCATCCACAGAACCACCTGGCAGCCCACAAGTGCAGCACACCCAATGTGCTGCATGACAGGAGTTCACCCGAACAGCGAGGGGGCCTAAGAGACGAGCCGGTAAACTGGCAAGTGGGGAAACAGAAATAATGTTCCCTGGGAGTGATGTGTCACCAAACCTGCATTAGACAGTGAGTAAAAAGATGTGGGCAGCGCTGCCAGTGGCACACCGGAGCGGCATGAGAAATATTTGGTCCACAGGAAGAGTCGAGGCCTAAAGAGACGACAGGACACTGCCAAGGAGGTCCCTGTGAAAAGAGGATCACAGTGAGCGGGAAACAGAAGAGAAGAGAGTCAGTCCTAAGCATAGGAAGAAACCAGGGAGGTCCAGGTGAAATGCATGTCACATGGAGAAGTTTGGTCAAACGGAAGAAGAGCATGGCAAGAAGTAACAGTTCCTTCCCTTATTCATACTATGAAGAAAGAGGTGGGTGCATTAAAGTCATTGTTTCTTCCCTGACCCTGATTGTTAACCAGCTAGACCTAGTAAGGCTCCTGTTGTTTTATCTATACAACTTTTCCCCACATCTCCCCCAGGGCCTCAGGCAGCCTCAACTCCACCTCAGGTGGCATGTTTCCCTTCGAGACCCCATCTCCTGGTAAGATATAAGTTCCCCTCTCCCAGGTCTAAAGCTAGGATGATTGACTCACTGAACAGAGAGAACTCTGGCACTCCCACCATTCAACATCTGTCCAGAATGGTAAACCCATGAACTTGAACATTACACAAGGAAGCTCACAGAAGAACTCCTAACAATATTTCACATCCAGGCTTGAGCAAGCATACAATTCTTGGTTTCCTTATGATGGCCAAAGCTGAGCCCCTATGCATTTGCAGAAGCAGAAAAATGTTCTTAAAAACAAAGCAATCCACTGGATTTGCCACGATAGAGTCTGCAGATCGGTCATACAAGATGAAATTATTAGTGTTAAAAGATAGGTAGCTCTAACTCTTGATTCATCAAATTAGAATAATTATTTGCAGTATGGATATGGGTAACAAGGTGGTAGCCCTCAATGCTAGGATATGCCCCCCAGGTCACTCCAATATCCATTTTAAATATTCTAGGCAAACAGTCTGCACTGACAGGGCTGGCTGCATCTCACCTCTTAGTGAGAACGATTGATTTGAGAGGGCACACAGCACATGTTTAAATACGACCCACTCTTTACCATCTAACTCCAGTTGACCTTGTACTGTCGAGGCCACAGAGAGCCTGCTGCCCCTTCTAATTTTTGTTCTATTAGAGTGCTCCCCAAATCTATTTTGAACCTCAAAACGAATACCATGCCTACTGCCACTTCAACGCACCCTGTAGATTTTCATTCTCCCCATAACATCTCTTCGTCCACTGCTCTCAGGACCCCCTTATTAGTTCTACTGTAGTGGGCCTAACAAGATCTTCTAATACATGGGTACTCACAAACTTTCTCTCGGGGGCCGAATTTACAGTTTGGTTTGTGGCCGAGGGCCGCACCGGTGGGGGCGGGGTCATTTGGGGGCGGGGTCATTGGGGGAGCGACTAGAGGGGGTAAAAAAAATTGTCCCGTTTCAAAACATTACTAGACAATGCTGTTTTTCCAAAGCAGATGTAACTACATGCAGCACATGTTTATAATATTTTTTTTATTAGCAGACAAGGACAATCTTAAGTGGGATTGAATGGCAATTTCCAGCAACCGAATATTCAGCACATGCCCAGTGCAGCACAGGCTTCAGAGTCCCAATAATAGATATGTTAAACACAAACACTAAGAACTTATTTTACATTTCATGTCACCAATTAGTTTTCTGTAATCTGGTACCAAGTTGGAAACGGCAAGCCTTAAGAGCTGCTCCAGATGTATGTCTGTAAGTTTATTTCTAAGTTTGCTCTTCAACAGTCCCATTGTGGAAAATGAACATTCGCAAGCATAGGTTGACCCAAACATACAAAGTACCTTCTGGGCCACTGTAACAAGAAGAGGAAACTGGTCAGGGGGCACAATTTTCCAGAATTCTTCTGGTGCTTGCCCCAAAAAAGATGCTTCAAGGGCTGAATTGTGCTGCATGTCAATGGGTTCTAGTTCTGCTTGAGCCCTTTCCATGCCAATAAGGGCAACAACATCAAGATTCCGTGCACTCACCATCCAGGGGTTTTCAACCAGCCTGAACAGAGGGGTGAGGGCTCTGAATTGCGAAAATCGTCGTTTGATCTCCCCTGAAATTTCCTCCAGACATGCACCAGGGTCAAGGTTTGCCAGAATTTCTTGTGCCTCTGGAAACCTCTGCATTACAGCCAACAGTTTTGGAAAGTGGGTGAAGTCACTATCATCCAGTTGTTCTTTAAATAGCACAAGCTTACTTTCAAAAGCATAAATACCATTCATGAGGGAGCACACAAGCTGTTGTTTACCTTGCAGGGTCAAATTGAGAGTATTAAAATGCGTGAATAGATCTGAAAGAAAATGGAGCATAACAAGCCATTTCACATTTGTTAGTTCTGGGAACGATTGGCCTCTACTGTTCACAAAGAGTACAATTTCAGGAAGCAATGTGATGAACCGCTCCAGAACCTTCCCTTTACTTAGCCAACGCACTGTGCAGGGTGCAGTGTCTTATTCCCATATTAATTGCTGTTAGTAGGGTACTCAATGCCTTTAGCCTACTATCTATTGAAGAAATGAAACCTGCACCTATTTGCAGCAGTTCTACTTGAGCATCAGGTTTATTATATTGGTTATTCAGTGTGGAAATGGTGGCCTCTGAAGCATAGTTATATTGCTATTGGAAATGGATTCTTCATTCACCCTACACCCCTACCACCTACCCCCCACTACCACTCCTCCACTGCCCACCCCAGAACTCACTTTCATACTATTCCGGTTACAGACATCAGCTAGCTTTAGGTCCGACATTAACTCAAGAAACAACTGGTAAAAGCTAAATATTTCTATTTCTTTCCAGAAAGGACAAGGAAGAGTTTGAACGCATACATTTTATATGAATAATAAAAAAAAAGGACAAAAGACTCAAACACATTTGTTTCAATATTGAAAATTTCAAGGCACCTACAAAAAGAAGGAGGCCAGAGGGCTTCGGCGATGCAATTTGGTTTCTGCAAACCTTTATTTGTTAGCCTATTTATTTTAATCTGGAAACTCCCCATTTATGTGAAGTATTGAAGAAGGGGCAAACAAACATTGTGTTTATAGTACCTTCACGTTTTATATATGGTCAGTTAGGGCAGGCACAGAAAGTAAACAATAGGATTTACTTTCTGTGCCTGCCCTAACTGACCATATATAAAACGACAATCTGAGGCTGTTTTTCGGCCCCTGCTTAGTGCTCAGCAACGTTTCACTGAAGCAGAGTGCCGGTGGTAACCCTTGATCTCCTCTATTTTCCTCGGTAGCACAGGTGGATACAAGGGGCCCGAGGAGGGAAATACGGAATGTGCGGGGTCACAAGCATGGCGGGCGGCAAGACTGAGGACAGTACCTGCAGGTTAAGAAAACAAATTGTGAGCATGGAGGTGTCTGTTTTAAGGCACAAGCCAGGCCCTCGCGACCTCTGCAGAAAGACCTTGCACACAGACGCCTCCATGCTCACAATTTGTTTTCCTAACACCGCTAATAATAGTGGGTGTGGGTGGGGGGTGGAATCAAGGGGATCGACGAGGGAAACACCAAGCATGCGGGGTCAGAAGCATGGCAGGCGGCAAAACTCGGAGCACATACCTGCAGGACTGAATCTTCTCCGGCGTAGAAGGCTGCTGCTAAGAATCTCTGGGGCTGCAAGGTGAAGTGCGGCAAAGATTCTCCGGGGCTGCAGGCTCAAAGGTGAAGTGCGGCAAAGATTCTCCGGAGCTGCGGGCTCCAAGGTGAGGTGCGGCAAAGATTCTCCGGTGCTGCGGGCTTGAAGGACGTCGTCACCATAGATACAGGAAGCTGCCCAAAGGTCCTTTAAAAGCCAGCTGTAAAGCGCTAGTTACAGCTGACTTTTAAAGGCCCTGTGCTTCGCGCCGGCCGGGTGCCGCATGTGACGTCACAGAGGCAGGCCAATTAGAGGCAAGCAGCAAGCAGAGAAGATGGACGCAGTCGCAAACGTAGTGAATAGGTATTGTGTACGTATTCACTACGTATGTACCTGCGGCCATCTTCGCGGTTTACTAACTTTCTGGTAAAAGCATTTGCAAAGTAATACTGTAATGGAAACAAGGTCCGCGGGCCGCCAGGGAAGCCCAGGCGGGCCGCCACTGGCCCGCGGGCCGTACTTTGAGTACCCCCGTTCTAATAGTATTCTCTTTCCCATCGCCCTAAAAAGTACACACTCTAGCCCATTTAGCAAGGCTCCCACAAAATCTGAGCCCACCAAGCAGTTACTAATCTCCTGGATTGTGACTGGACTCAGGTCTAAGACAGCACAGCCAGACTGGAATACCTTTGTGAATGGTTATGACCTATGTTTATTCCAAGAGACGTGGTCTCTGGAACGAATCCACAAACCTGGGTATTTCAAATGTCCTATCCCAGTAATTCCTAGCCAAAGGGGCAAGACTTCTAGAGGCCTAGTCACATGGGTAAAGCTTTGTTTAATTGCCAAACAGGACAACTTTCCATTGAATCACCTAACCTATTAGCCAGTGAGCTTTGTAGCAAGTCCAAGCCTAAGGTTGCTATTTTCAATATTTATGCTAGAGGGACCAGAGGAGGGGCACCATCACATCTCATTCAAACACTGGAAAATGCTTTTGACCAGTGTTTCTGCCAAGCAGCATTTTATCCTGGCAGGGGACTTGAATTCAATATTAGAGCCCCTCAATGTTAACGAGACATCCTTAACATAAAATGAAGACAGATCATGGGCAGTCCCCCTTGGCTGTCCTTCCTATCCTTAGACACGGATCTATGACAGAATATCGAAAGTCAGAATATCAAGATACAAAAATATCGCAACAAAAATATAGATTTCAACAATATCGACATCCTATCTACAACAAGGTAAGTACAAAAACATGGTTTAAAAAAAAAATTGTTTTTTTTATTAAAAACAATATGTAAAATTAATTAAAAAATACTTAAAAATATAATAAATATAGTTAAACATATGTTATATTATATAAAATTAATAAGTAATATACATAATTTAATATAAAAAATATTAAACAAATACATATAATACATGGGGGCCGATTCCGATCCTGGAAAAAAAACGTCCGTACGATTTTCATCCGGAGCCATCGCCGTACGATTCGTCGTGATCCGTACGTATTGCAAGGCTGAAACAGTGAACCGTACGACTCGTACACATGGCGTACGACCCGACGAGTACGATCCGGACCGGGGTATGAGGACGCGATTCGTACGGTCCCCGTCAGGTAAGAGCATTTTGTACGGAAAAGCACACAATCACTTACACACCGTACGGTGCGTACACTCCAAGATAGCAGGGGTACGGTGCGTACCACTGCAATCATGGGGTGTACGCACCGAACCTCGCGATCGCAGGGTGTACGCATCGTACACCCAGTGAACATAGGGTACGGTGGGTACACCCCGAGATAGCGGGGTACGGTGCGTATACCCCTTGATCGCAGGGGTACCCACCGTACCCCTGCGATCATGGGGTGTACGCACCGTACCCGGGGGGGGGCGTTCCATACCTGTTTCGAGGCGAACTCTGCTTTTATGGCTGTTTTCAGCTCCCGTAGAAAAAGGGTTGTACGGTGCGTACTCGACACGAATCGTACTTGCCGGGTCGGAAAAAGCAGCCACGAACAGTACAGATGTCGCATACAGCGGGTTCCGAGGGAGATTCATGCGGAGATTCAAGTCGTACGGTCTTTGTACGATTCGTACGGAGTCCTGCTCCTGGTACGAATCGTACTTTGTCGTACGTACGGGGGACGTTGCAGGGTACGATTCGTACAGGAAAAACGCTCCGACGGCTATTCGGAGCGGTTTTTCCCAAATCGGAATCGACCCCATAATATATATACTTACTTAATAATAAGTTTTAATAACTATTGTAATAACTTATAAATAATTAAAAATGATTATAAATTACAAATTCAACTATAAACATAAAATAATAATATAAATAAAAATGAAATATTTATACAAAACATATAAAAAAATACTTTTAATATTTCTAAAATTAATTATATACTACATTAAGTAAAACAAAACAAAAAATATTAAATAACAGAGGAAATAAAATAATATTCCAACTCCAAAAAAAAAACAGTAAAGAAAATGTTGGATAGCGTAGGGGTAAAAATTACTATTCCAACTCCAGAGAGTGCAACAGTAGGGAAAACGTTGGATAGCGTAGGGGTAAAAGTTACTATTCCAACTCCAGAGAGCGCAACAGTAGGGAAAGTGTTGGATAGCGTAGAAGTAAAAATTACTATTCCAACTCCAGAGAGTGCAACAGTAGGGGAAGCTTTGGATAGCGTAGGGGTAAAAATTACTATTCCCACTCCAGAGAGTGCAACAGTAGGGAAAGCGTTGGACAGCGGGAGGGTAAAAATTACTATTCAAACTCCAGAGAGTGCAACAGTAGAGAAAGTGTTGGATAGTGTAGGGGTAAAAATTACTATACAAACTCCAAGAATGCAACAGTAGGGAAAGCGTTCGATAGAGTAGGGGTAAATATTACTATTCCAACTCCAGAGAGTGCAACAGTAGGGAAAGAGTTGGATAGCGTAGGGGTGAAAATTACTATTCCAACTCCAGAGAATGCAACAGTAGGGAAAGCGCTGGATAGCGTAGGGGTAAAAATTACTATTCCAACTCCAGAGAGTGCAACAGTAGGGAAAGTGTTGGATAGTTTAAGGGCAAAAATTACTATTCCAACTCCAGAGAGGGCAAAAGTAGGGAAAGTGTTGGATAGCGTAGTGGTAAAAATTACTATTCCAACTCCAGAGAGTGCAACAGTAGGGAAAGTGTTGGATAGCGTAGGGGTAAAAATTACTATTCAACTCCAGAGAGTGCAACAGTAGGGAAAGTGTTGGATATCGACATTAAAAATAACATACTTATAAATAAATTTATATTTTAAAATATTAAAAATATTATTTATTAAATAAATCTAAACTATTTACAAATACCAATGAATAATTTATTAAAAAAAGAATTACCCATTAAGAATTAATATCCAATAAATTAATTACCAATACATAGATATAAATTTAATAACTACTTAATTACATATCAATTACTATACACACTATTCCCCTATGACCACACAACAAACACCAATATTAAAAAATACACTTAGCATATTTATCAATTAATAAATTAATAAAAAGTAATTACTAATTAATAAACATTAATTACCAATTAATTATTAATTAACAATAATATAATTACCAAAAACAATTAATAAACAGTTATTACTTAATTACATTTAAATTATTTACCACCCTTTTACCCTATAAACCCATAACCCGCTACAGAACTGTGGTAAATAATTTTACCTATGCATTTTTCCGTATAATTATCAATACAAGACAGCTCATTCAAATGAGAGGCAGAGTCCGTGGTATCTGAGTCATACGGGCTTTAATGGACAATGATCCTCGAGGATGGGATATCATGTTCCATCACCTCTAAGGTTCAGGAAGGGACATTCAACGTTTTATTAGCATTACACAGTATATATAGTAAAATGACACAATTTAATCCAATACAGTAGGCGTAGCAGGTGAAAAGAGAGAGATAAGAACACATGTGCGTAATAGGAGGCGTGAAAAAGGGCGTACACATGGGCGTGCACTGTACATGTCAGAGAAACGTCACAAGAATCGTCAAATGTGGGTGGATGCATAGGGAAAGTTGCAGAATCAGCAGAAACCCTTGACCTGCATGCGCGCGCAACTAGCATGACGTGTAACCGGGGGCTTTGACTTTAGCACTAGTGGAGGAGACTGGTGTCTGGGATGTCAGGGCAACCTGTACCTATAGCATATCTAGTATCTTATGTTTGGAGGATGTAGTGTCTGAAGTAAAAGGTCTCTCGGGCAGGGGCCATCCAATACTGAAAGCTAGTGCGTGCATACGTGTCTTGGTGCAACGTGCGGAGCCATGGGCCTACCATGGTAACGGATTCAGTAAATCACTTGCAAGGAGGACAGAAGAGGCCGGGCCCTTTGCTCTGCAGCCGGGAATATGCTTACCTATTTCACTAGACTGGAATGTGTTTTCGAGGAGGCTGAGCAGATAACTGTAGGCAAAACATGAATTTGGCAGGTAGTCCAGGCCGAGCCGGGCACCGCTGCGCTGGCAGGAAGTAAGGCAGGGGTCAGGGATGCGTACAGCTTTCGGAGACAGGAGAGATGAGGCAAAGAGGCCTCGTTTAAGGGCCTAACTCGACTGGGCCAGGAAACATGGAGAAAACGTGTGCGAATTTCAGAAGTGCACCATGTAAAGACGTTGGCACCGTATGCCTAGAAGCTTAATTAACGGGATTTCTTTGCATGGCTGGATAGCTAACATGTTAAGGATGGACGCAAATGTATTTGCGTCTTTCTAGCATGTACAGAACAGAAGTTACACGACATACATGGAACATGGGTGCATGGATAGGGTGCGAGTGGGGGACACATTAGCTACCTGAAAATTTCTATTACCTCATTCCCTCCTTGGACCCTACTACACCCTTCAGGATATATCTATATTCATGAGACCATCTATCTGTTCATAAAGCATCATTTGTTCTTCTTTCTTTATTCGGGAACAGGAACGTGTACTTGGACGGGGAATACAAGCTGTGGCGCACAAGCCGCAAATCGCTGGCCCACATTGCAGACAGAGACAACAACTGAATACTATGATCAATAGTATCCCTGGGAATGACAACAACTTCCATCCCCAGGCGGATATTACACTCCAGAACCAACCGGACCAAGTCCAGGAGCCTGGATTCTGGTGTATCAGGTGAGCTATTTCATGAAGCCGAGTTATGGCCTTATACACGGATGGCGCGTTATTTGGAATAAACACGCAGCAACTGGATCCGATGACTCTACAAGCCCCGCCCCTATCTGCCAGGATGACGTCAAGGACAAGGCGATTTTGGAGAACAACAAGTCTCATAGCAGACTGCTCCTCGGTCAGGTTTCCTAAAGCAGAAGTAGTCTCGTTCACTACTGCTTCCAAGGTTCTAGTTAACTTGCGTATTAGTTTACTATTTGAGACAGTACCTATGAATGGAAAAAATCCTTTATTGAAATCTATGTATTGTTCTAATGTAGTCTCAGTCTGATCGACAAGTGGGATCTTGATCTCCCTTCTATGTCTTACATGGACGAGATGTGGATTTCTGTGATAATCAGGCGGCGCTAGGAAAACAGGTGGCAATAGGAACGCAATATAGCACGTCCCATCCCAATCCAATGGCAGACGTACATAGGGTGTCTGACCACATATGAAATAAGAATGGCGAGAAGCTCTGAAAGTAGACTTTCCTTTGTCACTGAATTCGACAACAGTATTACAATCACTGTGTCCTAGATGTACTGAACCATTCTTTCTGACACATAATTCACCTTTCACTGGTAAAACTGTAATAAACAGCAAGTCCGAATTAGTCTCAGACTGCACGTTCAGAATCATGAGGTTAAGTGTAAAATTACCTAATCCATACACTTCATTTTCTAGATCGGTCCCTGTCCTCTGGGGAAGACCTTCTTGGTCTGGGAAACATATTTTATTCATGACTGTATTCAGGTTCCCCCATATCCAATTGCCTTGGGAAACCTTGGACTTACTATCTAGGGAGGACATTAAAGTAAACTATGCACCACACGAACCATTATGTGTGAACGGATAAGGAAAGAGGGGCAGAGCTCCCTTGTATTTCTGATAGGGAGGGAGTCGGCCACATACCCAGCAATTAGTGGCATTGCTGGTCTGGTGTGAATGATGTAACATACGGATGAATGTATTGTTGCGCATGGCTAAACGATAGGATAGTTCATGTGGGGGCAGATCACTAAATGTGTGCTCCATAGTGTCATTAGAGGAAGCATGTACATGTGAATCAAGAGGGAAGAAAACGTGTAACATTAGACTAATGCATATAATCGTAAGACTCAGAAGAAACATGGAGATCAAGGCAATTATTTATCTGCTGTGCAAAACTTTACAGTACTGTTTTCTTTTCTCGATACGCCTATCTCTCTGACTACTTGGGTCTATTCTATACATGTCAGAAACCTGTCTAACCGCTTCACCCGAGGGGGACTTAAACAATTAAACGCTGTCTGACTTACTAGACCTTAGCTTAGCACGGTACTCCTCTTGGGGAGTTTTCTCTAGCAGGGGGAGTTTAGAATCAGTCTCTGAAAGTGGGCAGTCCTTAATGGGAGAGTCTGGACACAGTCCGTGAACTTTTTTCACATGGCTCGAATGCAGCCATCCCTTCCTTCCTTCCAATTTGACTGCAGTCCTTGTTGACAATAAAACCAATTTTGGCTGTTTCCATCTGGGTTCCAGCGGACTCTTCCGGTCGAAGTTCCTCACGAGGACCAAATCACCAGGGCGGACTTCATGCGGTTTTACTTGGGTGTTGTCCGGAAAGGCAGCCGCGACCTGTGAACGACAAGATTGTAGTGCAGACATCAAGGAGGCCAGGTAATCTGTCAGCATAGAACTGTCAACATCAGTAATTTTACTCTCATACATGAACCATCCACGGTCAGTGTCAGGTCTGGATCGGTCAATGCAATATCTGTCAAGTCTTGTCGGGGCTTCGTCACTGTATTAATGACCTCTACACAGTCATGTGGTGCTGGATCTGTTGTACTCGAGGGTAACAATGTGGCAGGATTAAGTATGTTGCAGCGTCTGATTTCTATGTGTGGCTGGAACAGTGTCAATTCATAACCTGTCAGTCGTGCTATGGTCAAGTGCTGAGTCTGGGTACGGTTCAGAAGAACTTCCACAGAATGTGGAACCTGTACTGTCAAGGGATGTCCTAACACTATTGAATCGCTTTGTCTGATAGCTAGAGCTGTAGCTGCAACTGATTTCAAGCACGCAGGCAGAGCCTGGGCGACTGGATCCAATGTACTAGAAAAATAAGCACAAGGCTTATGGTGTCCTGCTTGATCTTGTGTGAGAACAGATAATGCTGTGCCATCACGTTCAGTGACGAAAAGTGTAAAAGGTTTACTGTAACATGGTGTCGCTAAAACTGGTGCTTGACATAAGGCTTTCTTCAAGTCATTAAAAGCTTGTGTATGTTCCTGAGTCCAAGGGAGGACAGTCGAAGTCGCTGCCTCCTGTGTTGTCAACTGTATGAGTGGCTTGGCTAGAAATGCATACTGGGGAATCCATTGTCTGCAGTACGAAGTGAGGCCAATAAAAGCCCGTACTTCCTTTTGTGTCTTGGGTTGTGGCAGATGTGCAATTAACTGGATACGGTCTGGTGTCAACTGTCTACCCCTCTTGGACAGCAAGTGCCCAAGGTATACCACTTGCTGGGCACAGAATTGGAGCTTCGAAGGGGATACTTTGTGTCCTTTTTCGGCCAGAAAATACAAGACTGTCAGTGACGCGCGCTCGCAGTCACGTTCGGTCCGTGCTGTGATCAGTAGATCATCAACATACTGTAGTAGAGCAGTGTCAGTAGGCATGTGAATACTGTCTAGTTGTCTTTTCAATGCTTGACTGTAAATACTCGGACTTTCCGTGAACCCTTGAGGTGCACGTGCAAATTTAAAGCTTCGGCCATTTAAACAGAATCCGAAAAGGTATTGGCTATCAGGATGAATGGGGACGCTAAAGAAGGCGTTCTTCAGATCAATTACAGTAAAGAACGCAGCTTCAGAATCAATGGCAGTCAATAGTGATGAAATATCTGGGACTACTGGATACTGTGGTACTATACATTTATTGAGTTCTCCAAGATCGATCACCAGTCGATAGACTGGAGGTGCATTTGGGTCAGTTCGTTTAAGAATCGGAATGATAGGAGAATTACATACATTGGAGTCAGTTTCTACAACTACTCCTTGGGCAATGAGTTCGTCAATAATTTTCAGTAAGGCTGCTACAGCCTCGGGGGGCAATTTGTATTGTCGGATTCGAGGCAGTACAACACCCTGCTTGAGTGTGACACGATAAGGAGTAATGTGCATACAACCTACATCAGTTGGACCTTGCGCCCATAAATGCTGTGGAACATTTTTCAATCTTACATCAAAATCTCTCAACACATAATGACCCTTAAAATCACGAAGGAATAATCTCACTCCTTCCGGGGAACAACATATAACAGCTCCTAGAGCTTTCAGTGTTTTAATACCAAGCAGGTTTTCAGGACATGATTTCGTAAGCAATAAATCTGTAGTACAGGACAATGGACCAACTGCAAGGGGGACTGGCTGTGATACTTCGTTAACAATAGGCTTTCCTGAAAATCCAAGGGAAACATTCTGTGAGCCTGGGAGGGGTGCCCCTGGGACCTCGTCATGACTAATGGTAGTTCTGCTTGCCCACGTGTCAATCAAAATTTTTCTGTCTTTCCCTAATACCTGACTATGTACATAGGGACCATCTTGATCTACAGGAACCTCGATAAGGGGCAAGCCAACCTCCCTCTCTAGGCTGTTTCATGTGTACTGCTGATAGTCGGGGTAATCTGACTGTACATACTGGTACATTTGCTGTGTGACGTGTTGTGTTGCGGCAATGGGTTGGGGTTGGGGTACAGCTACTGTCTGTTGCTGTGCATTCTGTGGAGGTTGCGGATTCTGTGGAATATTCTGTTGAACGTGTTCTGGTCTAGGCAGACGTGGTCTTTCTTTCGTTTTGCCTGTAGCAATATTGTGTCTGAGAACGGCACATTCATTTATAAAGTGACCTGGCTGTTTGCAGAAATTGCAATTCCCTTTAACAGGAGCTGCAGAATGAATAGTCTGTGAGTTCTGCGTGTTACCCCTCTTCTGACCATCTGCTGGAACAGACTGGGCAACTAGTACTTTCATTTTCGTGTCTTTCATGAGGTAATAGAAATTTTCCTCTCTTGCCAGGTACTGGATCATATCTACAATCCGTAAGATACTGTCTAAGCTTTTCATATGTCATTGCTTTCGGAGTACGCTGTGTTGCTAATTCTCTCATTGTCACTCGTTGTAACTGTGGCGGTGTGTGAAGGTGACCTCCTACAGCACCTCCTGAAGCAGAACCGTGGGCATGACCTGACGTCATGGCGGGTAGGAAAGGTACATGTAACGGGGACTGACTCTGGGTTGTATCTGTCGCAAAAGGATTGTGAGGACCAATAATAGGGGGACCAGTAGCAGCAGCAGCAGAAGGGGAAGTGACAACAGGTGCGGGAAGCGAGTCTTGGCGTGGAGGGGTCGTGGCTTGAACAGCCGGAACATGCTGCTGTACATTATTAAGGGGTGGTACGGGTACATTGGTATATGCTGGAGCTACGTCATCTAAATAGGAAGAAAGGAAAATGTCTGCTGCGGTCTGTTTGTGACGGAGTTTAGTCGGAACCAATGGTGGTGGCAAGTTACGGGGTACTTCCGGGGTCGACTTGGGCAGGCCCTCGGCAAGAACTGGATACATGCCTGTAATGAGTGCATTTCTTTGGCGGTCTAATTGTTCTAATCTGACCTGTTCTCCTTCTTCTAGTAACTCTTTTTCTCTGGCTTTTTCGGATTCTTCTCTACTTTTCTCTGTCTTTCGGATTGCTTTTTCTGTTCTTCTATGTGATTCTTTACGCCACAATTCTATGGCATCTTTCTGAGATTGTCTGGCTTTCTTTTTCCATAACGCTTCTTCTACTCTCATGATGCATTCAGCATCCCATGTCCCTGAGACAGGCCATCTAAACTTCTCTTCTAAATTCTTGGTGTAATCCACCCATAAGTCTAAATACAACACAGCATCTAAGCCATGTTTGTGGTACATAAAATATCCTGGAGTGTCCCTAGACGGGACAGGAACTGCTTCTTCAAGTATCCCTTTCCTAGTACCTATCTGACGTAATTTTGAAAACAGCGGCATGACTAGAGTGATTTGGACGTGAACACAATAAACACAGTAATAAACAGTAAACAATCATTCACCCCACAACATTAAACACATTAAAACATGTCGGACTGAAATTACCTGGAACACAGAAAACACATATTCTGAAAAACTCTCGGGATAAAACTGAATAACTAGATGCACTGCTAAAACAGTACAGACCGGTCTCATAAAGAGACACGTCGGACCGTATCCACCTAAGTGAACACGTCAGGACCAGAATTGTGTACCCAAATCTGTCTTTACCGGGCACAAATTAATGAACCCGTCTAGATGCCTTCCCAACAACGGTACTCACCGGGAAGTAAGAAACTGAAGGCCTCGGAAACTGGACTGGACTGGACTGCTACGACATCTGACTGGCACGCATCACGCTACCACGCATGCGCTTCGGAACAGGTGGGCCTCCGGACACCTCGGACCTTGCTCTCTCGACTAGGGCTCTGGTCGGGATCCTCCACATTCCTCACCGCCTCGTCTGGACGCCGGACCGCAGTCTCCGTCTCCCTCGTGGGCCCGAGGGAAGATAGCAGGAAAACCCGCAAACGTGCACGGTTTCCGTCGGGGCTGTGGAAGGGGCCAAAGGCCGCGTGACTTCACCGGCGAGTGGGGAAGGGGAGGGGTCCCTACTCGGGCGCCAAATTATGTGGTAAATAATTTTACCTATGCATTTTTCCGTATAATTATCAATACAAGACAGCTCATTCAAATGAGAGGCAGAGTCCGTGGTATCTGAGTCATACGGGCTTTAATGGACAATGATCCTCGAGGATGGGATATCATGTTCCATCACCTCTAAGGTTCAGGAAGGGACATTCAACGTTTTATTAGCATTACACATTATATATAGTAAAATGACACAATTGAATCCAATACAGTAGGCGTAGCAGGTGAAAAGAGAGAGATAAGAACACATGTGCGTAATAGGAGGCGGGAAAAAGGGCGTACACATGGGCGTGCACTGTACATGTCAGAGAAACGTCACAAGAATCGTCACATGTGGGTGGATGCATAGGGAAAGTTGCAGAATCAGCAGAAACCCTTGACCTGCATGCACGCGCAACTAGCATGACGTGTAACCGGGGGCTTTGACTTTAGCACTAGTGGAGGAGACTGGTGTCTGGGATGTCAGGGCAACCTGTACCTATAGCATATCTAGTATCTTATGTTTGGAGGATGTAGTGTCTGAAGTAAAAGGTCTCTCGGGCAGGGGCCATCCAATACTGAAAGCTAGTGCGTGCATACGTGTCTTGGTGCAACGTGCGGAGCCATGGGCCTACCATGGTAACGGATTCAGTAAATCACTTGCAAGGAGGACAGAAGAGGCCGGGCCCTTTGCTCTGCAGCCGGGAATATGCTTACCTATTTCACTAGACTGGAATGTGTTTTCGAGGAGGCTGAGCAGATAACTGTAGGCAAAACATGAATTTGGCAGGTAGTCCAGGCCGAGCCGGGCACCGCTGCGCTGGCAGGAAGTAAGGCAGGGGTCAGGGATGCGTACAGCTTTCGGAGACAGGAGAGATGAGGCAAAGAGGCCTCGTTTAAGGGCCTAACTCGACTGGGCCAGGAAACATGGAGAAAACGTGTGCGAATTTCAGAAGTGCACCATGTAAAGACGTTGGCACCGTATGCCTAGAAGCTTAATTAACGGGATTTCTTTGCATGGCTGGATAGCTAACATGTTAAGGATGGACGCAAATGTATTTGCGTCTTTCTAGCATGTACAGAACAGAAGTTACACGACATACATGGAACATGGGTGCATGGATAGGGTGCGAGTGGGGGACACATTAGCTACCTGAAAATTTCTATTACCTCAGAACATAATTATCATTTAATCAATTAATTAAAATAAATTACTAATCAATAAAAATTAATTACCTATTAATTAGTAATTAATTTATAATTCCTAATTAATTAATAAGTAATTTACTATAATTAAATTACTTCCCACCCTATTCCCCTGTAAACTCATAACCCGCTACAGAACATAATTATCAATTAATCAATTAATTAAAATAAATTACTAATTAATACAAATTAATTACCTAATAATTAATAAATAATTTATAATTCCTAATAAATTACTAATTAATTTACTATAACTAAATTACTTCCCACCCTATTACCTTGTAAACCCATGACCCGCTACAGAACATAATTATCAATTAAATAAAATAAATTACTAATTAATAAAAATTATTTACCTATTATTTAAAAATGTATTTATAATTCCTAATACATTAATAATCAATTTAGTATAATTAAATTACTTCCCACCCTATTCCCCTACAAACCTACAACCCGCTACTGTCACGACCGCGTATCCTCAGGATCAGGGCGATGCTATATAGGGGTCCACCTCCAGACTGCCCTACACTCTGTATATCAAATACCACAGAGCATAAGGAAATCAGGTGAGGGAAAAAGGTCAGGAAGAGACTGGAACGGGACGGGAGGCTGAAATGAGAAAAAAGCCAAGAAAGACAAACAATCATTAGTAACACATTCCTACTAACTACTCTCGGTAATTCTCGCTAGGACACCACCTACCACGGGCACTAACTGAAAACTCCTCTTCTCCCTCTCGGTAGGTAGTGAAAAGAACTTCTTCCACTTTAACACACAAATCTGTAATGCAAGAAACAAGGTCAACATTCAATAAGGCGATTCCACACCCCAAACGCTCTTCTACAGCTGTGTTCACCCAAACATACCTTCCAGCCTTCCTGGGTTTGCACCAAAATATAAATCCCTGATAAAGAAACCTCTTAAACCAAAAAGAAGAGGAATATGTGCCAAAAGATAACTAGAAGTGTCTTTGAAGTCTCGAGGACAATCCAAAAGTAGAACACAGTCTTGCAACCAATATATCCAAAGATACGAATAAACAAACAAGGTTCTCCCAGGGTTTGTAAATAATCACCAAAGCACTGGAATGCGTCTCTTAGAAAACGCTAGCACTCACAAGTTCCAAAAATGCGGGAATCACAGAATCCTTTCTCTTCAGGATAAGACCGAGCCTCTGCTTTCCTGCTGGATTCCAATAAACACCAGCCGGTGCTTGAACCACGTTCAGCAGCCGCTGAACACATAAACGGGAAGCCACTACTCCCCGCTTGTCTGATCTCTCAGCCGAGAGAACTGAAGCCTTTCAAAGCAGCCGCCCTGGATTTCGGCCGCTTCACCCCTCCTGCAACGCAGGTTACCTTCCAGCAGGGACGGAGGGGAAAATCCAAAAGCAGACACCGCCTAGGCACACGGCAGCCGCCGCGCGCCTTCTTCCTCAGTCCAGAACTTCGCCTTGGCCAGCTCTCAGTCCAACGCGGGAAATCACAAGTTCAAGGCACTGAGAACAAATTCAAAATCACGTACACAGTGCTTCAGCAGGCAGGAAACTAAATAGATAATGACGCCTCCCCCCTGCCAAGCATTCTGGTAGTAGTAGTTCTTCTTTTCTTTAAGACACAACTAAGGCAGCAAACGCTCCAGAATCCTAATCATGACAGCTACGGTACTAAAATACAAAATTTACTTAAATTACATTAAAAAAATAATAATACATATTTAATACATGATAATATACATAAAAATCATGTAAAAATCGATATTAGTAACATCGATATCACTAACATAGTAGATATTACTAACATCGATATTACTTACATAGATATTAACAAAATTGATGTTACTTCCCTTCGATATTACTTACATTCGATATTACTTACCTTCGATATTACTACTTTGATAATATTGTACTTCGATATTAACAATTCGATATTTTGACTGCCTACCCTTAGACACATATCGCTCTTCAGCTAAAGGCTCTAACTATTGAATACGGCCTCAGGGCTGCCAATGGCCACACAAAATCTAACCATGAAGGGGCCCATATGTTTGTTAAACCTTTTCACACCAGCAGAATAGACTATATCCTAATTGACTTTAGGCTGTGGCCGCTTTTATTGACATGTGTGTATTTAAGAGCATCGTAAGTGACCACAACCATCTTTCCTTGACCATGCAGGCATATTACTTGTTTGTTTCCACTGTCTCTGGTCTGTCTCTTTCTACACAGGATACCAGGCTGACCTCTGACAAACACCACCTAAAGTGGAGTCAAGTTGTAGATCACCCTGAAATCTTTACGACACTCACTGAAGAACTCAATATTGTCATGGCAGAGCTAGAGGCCGGACATTCTGCCTCCCAAGATCAAGTGATTCTTGTTCATGCAGCTTTTTTCAAATGTATAACAGGGTACTTCATAGTCTCAGTCAACCACAAAAAATTAGGCACCCTTAAGACCAGTCCCAGGTTCAACACAGAAAACCATAATCTTTCGAGCTCTCTAATTGGTCGCCATTAAAACAGGAGATATGTATAACATTCCTCTGACCTGGAAAGCTTACACAATTGCCATTTCTCATGCTGTAAAGAGTTGGTGCGAGCAGAGATGGAAAGTCTTTAATGATGCTGTCACTGACAGAGGTTTTACTCTATTCTGGCAGTCTATCTCCCCTAACGGAGCTACAGTGGAACTGTAGCCAGATAATAATGTAGCCCCCTACCTCTTGGAAGATCACTTTGGAAATCTTAACTCAGACCCTCCTTTATGCATTTTGATTGAACCTATCTGTTGTCCTTGCCCTGCACACCTCCCTTTGAGCCCCTGTTTGGCATCTCAGATGTTGTCCAATCTCTTTCAGCTGTTGCAAGGGGAAGGGCTACAGGGCCGGATGGCATCCTGGCCTGTGTCTTTTTATCTTTTTATCAGATATGGAGGCTTGGTCCCGTAAAAATCTAACCATCGTTAATGACATCGCTGCTGGGAATCCCAACCCTGAGTCATGGAAAGGTGCTACTGTAATACCCATTTATAAGAAAGGATGCCCGAACAACTACTGACCCATAAGTTTAATTGATTGTATCCAGAAAGTCTTCTGCCAGTGCATACTTGCCAAAATACAGCACTGGATGTGCAAGATGGGCATCCTTAGTCTCTTTCAGAGGGGTTTCGTTCAAAAGTCTCCACCATCAATCAGGTCTTCTGATCTATTGGTGCACTGTTATCATCAGCAAAGGTAACCTCTACATTACCCTTGTCGATTTGAGATCTGCTTTCGACCATGTCCCACACTCCACCCCCTGGCAGATCCACATTGATACTGAAGTGTCGCTCAATATACTGGAATTGGTAATTTGCCTCCACAAGAGCAATTTTGCATGCATTAGATAGGCGAAACAGGACGAACTGACTGACAAGATTCCGCTCCTTAAAGGTGTACAAAAAGGTTATGTACTGGCCCCCACACTTTTTTCTCCATATATTAATGACATTGTATCATTCTTATCTCAAGTTGTTGCAGACACACTCTTATTGGCCTGCATTAAAACCTCTATACTCCTATTCACCAAAAACACGTTTCTGTTCTCTAAGACACAGAGTGGGTTATAGAAACTCCTGGTCCATTTTGAGGTGTTCTGTCTCACTAGGAGTCTTGAGATTAACAAAGCTGATGATGTTTAACCCCCCTAAATTCTTAAAGAAGAGCATAGTATTGGGGAGGGCTTCTTCGGACAGTGGACTGTTTCACTTACTTGGGTACCACTGTTAGTGGACGTATGTCCTGGAAACCCCATGTTACTAAAGCGGCCTTAAAACTTCAACAAATCACCAGGGCAATCCTCAAAGAATATCAGACCTCTCACACTAAACCCATTCCGCCTGCGCTCCACCTCTGTGAGGTTAAGGCTCGGGGATCAGCTCCTTAAAGGGCAGAGCTGTGGGGCTTTTTAAACATTGATACCTTGACCAGTACTGAAAACAAATTCCTGCACCACCTCACATTCCTGCCTCCAAACACTCCTTTGTACCCGCTTTCCCTAGAATTGGAAGTAAGAAGTTTTGCTGGCAAAAGTTAGATTGTACTCCCTGTTATACTGGAGTTGTGCAACAATGGGGCAAACCCAAATGGCCACTGGACCTGGGAAAATAGTGGTACAGTAAGGTAATGTCCAAAAGCAATTAAAATAGATAAACAAGTGCAAGAGTTAATCTATTGTATCAAAATCGGGCACCACCATTCAGTTTTTTCACCAATGGATATGATTTTATTTAATCACAACATTGAAATGAATCAAATTATAAAGTACAAAACAATTCCTAAATGGATATTTTTAGAATACCAGGTCCACAAAAGGGACACACATAGGAGCCTACACAGGCCAGCTTTCTTATACACAGCCAGAAGCAATATAGCTGTTTTTACTGGTAATTCTTATCTTATTGACATGACCTTTTGATGAATTTCTCTAACTTGACGCACCACCCCAATGACTTCATCCTATTGTCCATAGGTGCCCACTCCCCTACCTTCTCCTCGGTCCTCGGTCCAGATGAAGTCCCCGTCCACCATGCGCAAAATCTGCTGTTCCATTTAGTGGTCGAAATGTGGTAAATCTAATTACCTGAACTATTTTTCCGTATAATTATCATTACAAGACAGCTCATAAAAATGAGAGGCAGAGTCCGTGGTATCTGAGGTTTACGGGGTTTATTAGAAAAACCTCGAGGTTGGAGATCATGTTCCGTCACCACTAGGGTTCGGGAAGGGATAGTCAACGTTTTATTAACATTACACATTATATATAGAAAAGAACATCATTGCATTCAATACAGTAGGCGTAACAGGTGAAAAAGAGCGAGATAAGAGCACATGTGCGTAATAGGAGGCGTGAAAATAGGCGTACACGAAGGCGTGCACTGTACATGTCAGATGAACGTCACAGGAATCGTCACATGTGGGTGGGTGCATAGAGAAAGTTGCAGAATAAGCAGAAAAGTGTGGATGCACGCGCAGCTAGCATGACGTGACATAGATGTGGTAACTGGGGAGAACTTTAACACTAGTAGAGGAGACAGAAGTCTGGGATGTCAGAACGACCTGGACCTATAACATATCTGGTATCTTATGTTTGGAGGATGTTTTATCTGGAGTAAAAGGTCTCTCGGGCAGAGGCTATTCTATACTGTGGCTAGTGCGTGCATATGTGTCTACGTGTCTACGTGCAGGACCATGGGCCTACTATGGCAGCGGGAACTGTAAATTACTTGAATGGGGGGAGGAAGGCTTGCTCTTTGCTCTGCAGCCAGGGAGATGTTTACCTAAATCACTAGACAGGAATGTATTTTCGAGGAGGCTAAACAGATAACTTGAAGGCAAAATACGGTTTTGGCAGGCAGGCCAGGTTGAGCCAGGCACCGCTTCGCTTGGCAGGAAGTAAGGCAGAGGTCAGGGATACGCGTTCATGCTGCGGCTTTCAGAGGCAGGAGGCAGAAAGGGCTCGGAGACAGAAATCAGGGCCTAGCTCGGCAGAGCCAGGAAAAACGAAAAAGTGTACCATGTAAAGACGTTGGCATGGTATGGTTAGGAACTGAATTATCGATCCATTCATGGTGGATTTGAAAGAGGACATGTTAACGTTGGACGCAAATGTATTTGCGTCTTCATATTCGGTCATGGAGGGAAATTACATGTACTAGAAGCACGTACATGGAGCCGTTGGGGTACACGTTAGGGGACACTTGACCATAAAAATTTCAATTACCTCATTCCCTCCTTGTCCCCTACGGACCCATCAGGATATATCTATTTTCATGAGTCCATCTATCTGTTCATATAACATCATTTGCTCATCTTTTTTCAGTCGAGCACGAGAACGTGGACTTGGACGGGGAATACATGATGTGGCGCACAAGCCGCAAATCGCCGGCCCACATTGCAGACATAGGCAACAACTAAATACTATGAGGAGGGCTATTCCAAGGAAGGATAGGACTTTCCATCCCCAGGCTGATATCACGCTCCAGAGCCAACCGGACCAGGTCTAGGTGCCTGGATTCTGGTGTATCTGACTAGCAATCTTGTGGAGCCGAGTTATGGCTCTGTATACTGACGGTGCATTATTTGGAATGAAAACGCAACAACTGGATCTGATGACTCTACAAGCCCCGCCCCTATCTGCCAGGATGACGTCAAGGACGAGACGATTTTGAAGAACGACAAGTCTCATAGCAGACTGTTCATCTGTTAAGTTACCTAGGGCAAAAGTAGTTTCATTCACTACTGCTTCAAGGGTTCTGGTCAGTTTACTGTTAGAGACAGTTCCTAAATAGGGAAAGAATCCTTTATTAAAATCTGTGTATTGTTCCCATGTTGCTTCAGTGTAATCGACAATTGGGAGATCTCTCTTGGGTCTAACATGAACGAGATGGGAATTTCTGTGGTAATCAGGTGGGACTAGAAAAATAGGTGGCAATAGGAATGCAATATAGCAAGTACCATCCCAGTCTGGAGGTAAACGTATGTAAGCCGTATGACCACAAATGAAATAGGAATGTCGGGAAGCTTTAAATGTGGACTTGCCTTTATCACTGAATTCAATAACAGTATTACAATCACTGTGTCCTAGATGTACTGAACCATTCTTTCTAACGCATAGGTCACCTTTCACGGGCAGGACTGTAATTGAAGGTGAATTCGAACTAGTTTCTGACTGGACATTCAAAATCATGAGGTTAAGTGTAAAATTACCTAATCCATATACTTCGTTTTCTAGATCAGTACCTGTCATTCGGGGAAGACCCTCCTTGTCAGGGAAACATGCCTTATTCATAACGGTGTTCAGGTGTCCCCATATCCAATTACCTTGGGAAACATCAGACTTACTGTCTAACGAGGACATTAATGTAAACCATGCACCACACGAACCATTATGTGTAAACGGATAAGGGAAAAGAGGCAAGGCTGCCGTCATTTTCTGGTAGGGAGGGAGTCGGCCACATACCCAGCAATTAGTAGCATTGCTGGTCTGATGGGAATGGTGTAACATACGGATGAAGGAATTGTTACGCAGTGCAAGTCGGTAGGAAAGCTCATGTGGGGGCAGATCACTAAAGGTGTGGTCTGCAGTGTCATTTAAAGAAGAATGTGCGTGTATAGGAAAATATACATGTAACATATAGCTTAGGCATATAATCGTAAAACTCAGAAAAAACATGATAAGTAAAGTAACGATACATCTGCTTCGCAGATTCTTGTAGTACTTCTGTTTCTTGATCTCCTGTCTATCTCTCTCATTATGGGGGTCTAGCTTGTACATGTCAGGAACCCATCTAACCGCTTCACCCAGGGGGGACTTAAACAGTTAAACTGTCTGACTTACTAGACCTTAATTTCAATTTATACTCCTGGGACGGAGTTATCTCTACCAGGGGGAGTTTAGTATCAGTTTCTGGTATGCGAAAGTCTTGGGAATCAGTTTTTGGCGGAAGTCCATAGAATCGTTTAACATGACTGGAATGTACCCAGCCTTTCCTCCCCTCTAATTTGACTGCAGTCCTGGTTGTTAACAAAACAATCTTCGGCTCCTTCCAGCGGGGCTCCAGAGGGCTCGATCGATCGAAATTTCGGACCACGACGACATCTCCTGGAACCAGTTCATGTGGTTTCACCTCGTGTTGTCTGGGAAGGCTGCTGCAACCTGTGAACGACATGATTGTAGTGCAGACATCAAGGAAGCAAGGTAATCTGTCAGCATGTTACTATCAACATCAGTTATTTTGCGTGGCAGAGGCGTCCCCCACATATTCGGTGGCCGGCCAAAAACCACCTCATACGGGGATAGCCCTGTTCTAGAGTGGGCTACCATTCGCATATAGAAGAGGGCAACTGGAAGAGCTACTATCCAGTCTACTCCCTTATCTGCACAGACCTTGGCAAGACGTGTTTTCAGAGTCTGATTGTGTCTCTCGACTAATCCCGCTGCTTCGGGATGTCTAACACAGTGGAACTTCCACTGATATCCCAACAAAAGGGAAACTTGCTTCATCAATTTGGACGAGAATGGCTGTCCGTTATCTGAGTACACGACACGAGGCAAACCATACCTCGGGAAAAATTCACGAACCAACTGTTTGGCAGTGGTCGGGGCAGTGTAATCTGGGACTGGATATGCTTCTGTCCATCGGGAAAGTGCACATACAACTACGAGGACATACTTGAATCCTCGGCAACGTTCCATCTGGATATAATCCATCTGGAGGACTTCAAAAGGGTGATCAGGAGGATGAAATCCACCTTGCTCTACGGGAATGCCTTTACCTGGGTTGAACTGACAACAGATCATGCAAGTACGCACTTTCTGTTTTGCTGCTGCTCGTAAATGTTTATTGAACCAAAGGTTTTGAATGCTGTCTAACATAGCTTTTTCTCCTAAATGTGCAGGACTATGTGCTGTGTTAATGATAACTTGAACCATAGAGTCGGGGAGAAACCAAGTGGATTTTCCCTTCGTCATCCATCCCTGTTCTGTCTGGATCCCTCCTTGTTCTGTCCATTTCTTGATTTCGTCTGAGGTAGCATGTGTCTGTATGTCGATTACATCTAGTGCGGGATCCCTCACTGTCATGCAATGTGTTGGAACTACTGTCTTTGTCATATCAGTCGTATGGGTATGAGTCTGTGCTGTATGTTTGGCTGTTCGATCTGCCAGGTCGTTACCCTGGGAAATGGTATCTGTGACTTTCGTATGTGCTTTACACTTCATGATGGCTATGGCTGTAGGCAAATGTATTGCTTCTAACAGAGCTTGAATGAGGGGACCGTGCTGTATCTTGGCACCGTGGGAAGTTAAAAAACCTCTTTCTTGCCAGAGGACTCCGAAGTCGTGTACAACTCCGAATGCATAACGGGAATCTGTATATATGTTAACTTTCTTGTTCTTGGCTCGAATACAGGCTTGGGTCAGAGCAATGAGCTCTGCTGCTTGGGCAGACAGTGTGTCAATACGATGTGTTTCTATGACTTCGGTTTCAGTGGTCACTGCATATGCGGCCACCAACTCTCCTGTACTGGTTCTCATGCATGAACCATCCACATAAAGTGTCAGGTCCGAATCTGGTAATGCGATATCTGTCAGATCTTGTCTGGGCTTCGTCATAGTGTTAATGACTTCCACACAGTCATGTGCCAAAGGGTCTATTGTGCTAACTGGTAAAAGTGTAGCAGGATTCAGTGTGTTGCAGCGTCTGATTTCTATGTGTGGCTGAAATAATGTCAATTCATAACCTGTCAGTCGTGCTATAGTCAAATGCTGGGTCTGTGTTCGGTTCAAAAGAACTTCCACGGAATGTGAAACTTGTACTGTCAATTGGTGTCCTAATACTATGGAATCACTTTGTCTGATTGCTAGAGCTGTTGCTGCAACCGATTTCAAGCATGCAGGCAGAGCCTGGGCTACTGGATCTAATGTACTAGAAAAATAAGCACATGGCTTGTGTGAACCTGCTTGATCTTGGGTGAGTACTGACAACGCAGTACCGTCGCGCTCTGTGACAAAAAGTGTAAAAGGCTTGCTGTAACATGGTGTCGCTAGAACAGGTGCTTGACATAGGGCTTTCTTCAGATCGTCAAAAGCATGTGTATGTTCCTGAGTCCAAGGGAGGACAGTCGATATCGCTGCCTCCTGGGTTGTCAACTGTATCAGTGGCTTGGCTAGATATGCGTACTGAGGGATCCATTGTCTACAGTAAGAGGTGAGGCCTATGAAGGCCCGTACCTCCTTTTGTGTCTTGGGTTGTGGCATATGTACAATTAACTGGATGCGGTCAGGTGTAAGCTGTCTCCCCCTCTTGGACAGCAAGTGACCTAGGTACACAACTTGCTGAACACAGAATTGCAGCTTCGAAGGAGACACTTTGTGTCCCTTGTCGGCCAGAAAAAACAGGACTGTCAGAGATGCTTGTTCACATTCTTTTTCACTTCGAGCGGTGATCAATAGATCATCGACATACTGAAGTAGGGCGGTGTTAGCAGGCATGTGGATACTGTCAAGTTGTCTTTTCAGTGCTTGGCTATAGATACTCGGACTTTCCGTGAACCCTTGAGGTGCACGTGCAAATTTAAAGCTTCGGCCATTTAAACTGAATCCGAAAAGGTACTGGCTTTCAGGATCAATGGGAAAACTAAAGAAGGCATTCTTCAGATCAATTACAGTGAAGAACACCGCTTCGGAATCAATGGCAGTCAATAGGGATGAAATATCTGGGACCACTGGGAACTGAGGTATGATACATTTGTTAAGCTCTCTAAGGTCAATCACTAGACGATATACAGGAGGTTCTTTTGGGTCCGTACGTTTGAGAATCAGAATGATTGGAGAATTACAAATATTGGAGTCAGTTTCTACAACCACTCCATGAGCGATGAGTTCGTCAATGATTTTCAGTAAGGCTGCTACAGCCTCGGGTGGCAATTTGTATTGTCGAATTCTAGGCAGAACAACTCCTGGCTTGAGTGTGACACGACATGGTGTGATATGCATACAACCTACATCAGTCGGACCTTGTGCCCATAAATGCTGTGGTACATTCTGTAATCGGGGATCAAAATCTCTCAACACATAGTGACCCTTAAAGTCACGCAAAAACAATCTCACTCCTTCCGGAGAACAACATATTACAGCTCCTAGAGCCTTCAGTGTTTTAATACCTAACAAGTTTTCGGGACATGACTTCGTAAGCAATAAATCAGTAGTACGGGACAATGGACCAACTGCAAGGGGAACTGGTTTCGATACTTCATTAACAATAGGCTTTCCTGAAAATCCAAGGGAAACATTCTGTGAGCCTGAGAGGGGTGCCCCTGGAACCTCGTCATGACTAATGGTAGTTCTACTTGCCCCTGTGTCAATCAAAAATTTTCTGTCTTTCCCTAGTACCTGACTATGTACATAAGGACCCTCTTGATCTACAGGAACCTCAATAAGAGGCAAGCCAACCTCCCTCTCTAGGCTGTTTCATGTGTACTGTTGGTAATCTGGATACTCTGACTGTGCATATTGGTACATCTGCTGTGTAACGTGTTGTGTTGCGCCAATTGGCTGGGGCTGTGGTACCGCAACAGTCTGTTGCTGAACACGTGGCGGAGCAAGTTGCGGATTCTGTTGAATATTTGGTTGGACATGTTCGGGCCTAAGCGGGCGTGGTCTTTCTTTCGTTTTGCCTGTAGCTATATTATGTTTCAGAACGGCACAATCACTAATAAAATGACCTGGCTGTTTGCAATAATTGCAATTTCCTTTAACGGAACCTGTAGGATGACTGGTCTGTGTGTTCTGCATGTCACCCCTCTTCTGACCATCTGCTGGAACAGACTGGGCAACTAGTACTTTCATTTTAGTGTCCTTCATGCGTCTTTGTTCATGATCGTGTTCTTCTCTGATTCTATTCTGGTGATACTGTAACATTTGTAACATTTGGGAAGGCGTATTTGCTTGCCATGTACTTTCGACCTTCAATACTCTGTTCTTGACCTGGGGTAAGGAATTCTCAACTAATTTGGTTACGAAAAGATGTGGGAATGACTCGCTACTTGTTTTCAGGCCACTGTTAATAATAAAACATTTCTCGAATCTAGAATAAAAATCACTAGTGTCTTCATCTGGCTTCTGTTTGCAGGCTGAAATTGCATCCCAATCTTCCTTTTTAACCGTCAGTAATCTAGGCAAAACCTGTACTAATAATCCTGGTAATGCTTTCGTTTTATCCCCAAGACCTAAACCTGGGGTACGTCCTTTATCAAGAAAACAAACAGAGTAGTGGAGGGTCCTAGGGGAGTTAGTTTATAGACCGAGAAAGTACCTTGTCCCCCAACTAGACAGCAAAAAAAAAAAAAAAAAAAACATGAGAGGTACTCAAAGTCTAGGACAGAGAAAACTACTGGAACCTAATTGTGTCCCATATAGGTGTTCAGACCACGCCGTTGATCTTAAACAAATGACACTATTATGTCAAAGAGGTGAGACAGAGAAGATACAGAGTCTAAGAGGCTACAAAAAGTACCCATCAGCCCACTCAAAAGTGGAGTCTCGTCATCTGGGTTGTTGGAAAAAAGGGTGTCCTCTAGGCTCCTCCTCAGGGAGAGTCTGAGGTTGACTAATAATGGACCCTGGGATCAAGCATCCAACCAACAGAAGACAGTGTGTGAGCGGAAGGGGCAAAAGTTGCACTGCTCAGAAAAAAGAAGAGAAAAGGAAAATAATCCTCGTGATTAAAAATACCTACTTTGATGACACAAAAAAACTTTATTGGGTCTGACCATCAAAGTGGTATCATTAAAAGCAGTATACTGATAGCATGCAAAGAATTGCTATCTATCATGTGTGTTAGTTGGTCGACATGTTTCAGCCTATAACGGCTTTCTTCAGGACCTATGATATGCTACTGCAACACTTACTTATCGTGATATGGAATGTGATTATGACCATTCTCCAATAGATTTAAAGGAAGATGGTGTATCTTCTCCCTAATTGTCGGGAGAACAAACCTCACCTCACCTGGCAACAGCTCAGGTTGGAAGGAGGCCACGCACTCTCCGTCGTTGCCCCGGGTTGAAAACTGAGCCGAGGGGGAGGTCATACCTCCCCCTCGGCTCAGTTTTGATAGATAGCAATTCTTTGCATGCTATCAGTATACTACTTTTAATGATACCACTTTGATGGTCAGACCCAATAAAGTTTTTTTGTGTCATCAAAGTAGGTATTTTTAATCACGAGGATTATTTTCCTTTTCTCTTCTTTTTTCTGAGCAGTGCAACTTTTGCCCCTTCCGCTCACACACTGTCTTCTGTTGGTTGGATGCTTATATATAGAAAAGAACATCATTGCATTCAATACAGTAGGCGTAACAGGTGAAAAAGAGCGAGATAAGAGCACATGTGCGTAATAGGAGGCGTGAAAATAGGCGTACACGAAGGCGTGCACTGTACATGTCAGATGAACGTCACAGGAATCGTCACATGTGGGTGGGTGCATAGAGAAAGTTGCAGAATCAGCAGAAAAGTGTGGATGCGCGCGCAGCTAGCATGACGTGACATAGATGTGGTAACTGGGGAGAACTTTAACACTAGTAGAGGAGACAGAAGTCTGGGATGTCAGAACGACCTGGACCTATAACATATCTGGTATCTTATGTTTGGAGGATGTTTTATCTGGAGTAAAAGGTCTCTCGGGCAGAGGCTATTCTATACTGTGGCTAGTGCGTGCATATGTGTCTACGTGTCTACGTGCAGGACCATGGGCCTACTATGGCAACGGGAACTGTAAATTACTTGAATGGGGGCAGGAAGGCTTGCTCTTTGCTCTGCAGCCAGGGAGATGTTTACCTAAATCACTAGACAGGAATGTATTTTCGAGGAGGCTGAACAGATAACTTGAAGGCAAAATACGGTTTTGGCAGGCAGGCCAGGTTGAGCCAGGCACCGCTTCACTTGGCAGGAAGTAAGGCAGAGGTCAGGGATACGCGTCCATGCTGCGGCTTTCAGAGGCAGGAGGCAGAAAGGGCTCGGAGACAGAAATCAGGGCCTAGCTCGGCAGAGCCAGGAAAAATGAAAAAGTGTACCATGTAAAGACGTTGGCATGGTATGGTTAGGAACTGAATTATCGATCCATTCATGGTGGATTTGAAAGAGGACATGTTAACGTTGGACGCAAATGTATTTGCGTCTTCATATTCGGTCATGGAGGGAAATTACATGTACTAGAAGCACGTACATGGAGCCGTTGGGGTACACGTTAGGGACACTTGACCATAAAAATTTCAATTACCTCAGAAACGTTGACACTTCTTTACTTTATTGTCAGACATATATGACAGAGAATGTATATCTGTAATTATGTTATGATTTGACATTTAATACATTTGGCAGGAAACTGTCTGGATGGTTCGTTATTAATTTACGGATGTATATATATGCGCACTACTTTCCTTTCTCACTATCCCTCCCATGCACTTATCGAAACAGTCACCTACATTCTGGATGCCTGTACCACTTTCCCCATCATCATTGTCTGGCATGTGTGCTGCCACTGGGGATTCCTTACATGATATCTCTGTCTCTAGGCACCTTGGTTTGCTCTGTATTTCTCCTGCATGGACAGCTACTGGACTTGAAGTAGCATTCTTCATGCTCCTTCATGGTCTATGCAATAGTCTTGGTCGTCATCTCACCATGTGCTTGAATCAACCAACAATTTAGAAATGGCATGACACCAATAGTGATAAATGTCTCACTGGCAATAGGTTCTGAATCTGAGGTACGACAGCACAGTAGTTCAGGCACATAAATATGCAAGCAGATCTCACTAGACTACTAGCTATCAAGGGAAGCATGCCAACAAAAGGATAATGATGACCATTTTTCTCATTTTTGTTCTGCAAAACACAAAACAATCATAGCTGCGTCTGATTCTAAGAAACTGGGCAAATGGCACCCTTCAGGTGATGATACAGAGACAGAGTTAAAACCTCTGGACTCTTTGATGCATGCCAGAAGTGAGGATGCAGACAAGAGTAGCCCTTGCCACCAGTGTGCCCACATCTGCATCTGCTCATCAAGCTCTTTGCCATAAAATTGAGTATAATGTAGCACTAAATCTACATAGGCATGAGAAAAAGAGCTAGGTTTGGGACTAATAACTTGGGTGAAGGACCCATCAACTTTGTACTCTAGGATCCTGCTTTGTCAAAACACAGTTTATAGAGAAAAAACTGGGTTAACCAATTTTAGTAATGGCACAAACCAGCATTATTTTACTTAGCGAAACATAGGTTATGTATTTAAGAAGCCCCAAAACAACATTAAAATGAAGAGACAAACAAAATTGCCATACAAATTTAGTACCCAAAATTAACATGGTAACTAGGTTTATTAATTATTAAGGTTTTTATGTCAAAACGTGTCAGAAGGTCCATTTCAGCCTACTTGCAAATGAGCATGAGTATTGTTTGCCTAGCAGACCGCAATGAGTAGAGTTTTACAATCTGACGTATGACCTCATTTAGCTTTTAGCAGGTGTCTAAGTGGTCCACTAGATCAGCAGCCATTAGAGGACTACTTATCCTATTTAGGCATCCCTACCAGCATCCCTGCATGGCAAGGATCTTTAAGCCTACACTGGATCCACAGCACTGTGACATGGTGAGCGGGTACCATGTTGCCTTGGCTTCACTTTGCATTTCTGTTTGTTTTTCAAATGCAAATTTACAAAGTGGGAGATTGTTTTAGAAAAACAAACAATCAATGGCCATAACTTGCAGGGAGGTTTCTCTCTGTCTGTCAGGGGTATTTAATTGCCGGACCAGGACCGTTATGCTGCATGGTGATCCCAGGCAGGGAAATCTAGTATTGCTTATCATGCTTGTAACTGGACAGGTCAACCATTAATATAACCTTAGGGTCATGTGATTGAGTCATCTTAGTCCTATTGGCACAAACACTTCAGTTCCTTCACCTCTAAATGGGGAAGCGGAACTGAGGGGTGGGACGGATGAACTGCCACATTATGGCATTTGACCTGCTCCACCAAACACTAAATGACCCACTTAGGCTTTTTTATGAGAGTGTAAATCCTCCAGCAGGACAAGGTAAGACACTGTATGCAGTGATCTTTACACAAATTGAGATATCCCATTTTTGGGGTCCCACCGAAGCCCCATGCTCTTGCACCAAAAGCTCCAAGCAAGAAAAATTGAAAGACATAGCTGCGATAGTATTCTTATCACAGAGTTCACTTTTCTGCCATTTCACAAGCTCTGGTTTACTCTTCAAACTTAGTCACTTGTTTCAAATTTAGAATCTTCCAGTCAGGCAAGACAGAATACTGAAAGTAGCAGGACTCCACGAGGTGCATAACTTCTCTACAAGATCCAGCAGAAGCCTTTTTCTGTGCAGAAAAGGTTCTGAGCAATACAAATCAAGAAAACCTTCCCTGCCAAGTTTGTGAATTTCTTGGAAATATTCAGCTCTTTGTTCCGGTTCTCCAAAGCTAACACAAATGACTCATCAAAGTGGGCAACCTTCAAGCCCACAAGGCCAGTGGAGGCCCTTTCCTTCGGTACAAACAGGTACTAGACAAAGGCCTCAATCCTCACTTTAGACTGATAGAGAGCAGGGACCTCTTCTTCTGACCTTCACTAAGTACTGTTGTGTTATGAGGATCGGGTAGTGGAGTGGCTTTTTTTCTAGTAATAAGTAGCAATGATTGGTGATAAGCATTTACCTAGTCTACAAACTGTTCTTAAAGTCTACCTATCCCTTTTTGCAGTTTTACTCCACACAGTCCCACAAACCTTTACACCAGGGTGTTTCAAGATGAGGGGATCTGTGTTCCAGTCTCCAAAACTCTCGATGCCCATTAAGGGAGGGAGTAAACACCCTTGTAAAGCTATCCTTGTGTGGTTCTGACCTGAGATCTCCTCCTTCAGTGTTCAGCTTTTTGGCAGCGGTCAGAGCAGCTTTAAGGCACCCCTGAGATCTGATATTCCTGTCCACCCTGCTCTCCCACATTTCAAGATAAATAGCCAGTAATACATCCTCCAGCCCTTCCTGCCTGAAGACGCACATCTACTGTTCCCTAGTAGAAATGTGTTTCATGCCTTTTCTATCAGCTCATTACTGTAAACTGGAGAAAGGAGAGACTAGCAGAACAAAATCAACTAATGTCATTGACCTTAGGCAAAAATAAAACCATATTTATTGTACATTAAGCAAAAATCTACATTCAACACCGAAATATTTTTTTGGGACAAATGTTGCAATCGTGCACAGATGATTTTTGTAGCTATGACGTAGATCAACCTTTGAAAAGTGTGGATTTTATTCACTATAGGTTTTAACTAAAGGAAAAGATTAACAAAGTTGCAGTGAAGTAATACATTTTATCTAGCCACTTCAGAGAAAACTCCAATATTGGGCATGTCGAAATTTTATATTATGCACCCTGGCCTCATGACACCCAATGCACTACTTAAGGGAAACTTAACTAATGTAAATCATGTTTCACACATTTCATTGTACAAGTACCTGCTACGGTTTTGGTGGCAGCCTTTCAAGCGTGCATTGGTTTTCCTGAAGCCATGCTTTTCAAGTCACACATATGTAATATTTAACCTTTATTCCATTTGTGCACTTCCTGTGCCATATTACTTTGGTCATACCTAAAAGTTAAATATGCAAGTCTTGGTTAGCCACTCTTTGATGTATGGAGCATAGAGCACAAGGGGTGTTGAGCAGGCCCCCTGTGGCAGAGTAAAAAATGGCAGCTAATAAAAAGCAGAGGTACCACTGAAAAGCTGCACATTCCCACAGCAAGTAAGTATAAAGGTGGAAAGAGTCATTAGAATGCTTATCAATTCAGAGAATTGTAATTGTATTCAAATAGCACCTACTACCCCTGATGAGGCATTAAAGTGCTTTTCGGCGAGTAGCACTCTACTCTGTAACCCACAGTGGTTTAGTGGTGGATTAATATGGGAAATATAAGCCGTTAAATAGAGCATTGCACATGCTAGTCTGTTATATGGACTGAATAGGATAAAGGAGGGCTAGAGGAGGCAAGAGTCTACAAGGCTTTATTTTGGAGATAATGGTAGTAAAAAGACGATTAGGATGAGTCAAAGATGGGATAGAGGAGGTGAGAGTTTAGAAACACTTTATTATGGAAATTCATAGTAGTAGAATGAGTTGTAGGTTGAATCAGAGAGTGGATGTAGAGGATATATTGAAAGAGGTATAGGATGAGACATAGAGCAGCGTGTTGGAGAGAGTTGAAAGTTATTTTTTCTCCTACAGTGGGAGCATAGGGATACATTAATAGATACATAACTATATAAAAAGGCATACATGTATATGGAAAATAATATAGAAATATAAAGTTGTGTAATATAAAGTCCCATATGTACATGTATATATAATTATTTAGAAACTCAAGCTGCCAAGTGTTGCTGTATATAAAGCAAATTCACTAATTTGTAATAAATGTGTGTTTATTTGTTTGGTAACTGTATATTTTTTCTAATTAATTTACATTTATTCATTTTTATATTATATTTTCCCCAATATTTAAATTGTGAATCACTTATAGATACAATTGTTATGATTAACCATAAGTAACATATACATTTGGTAATAAAACCCATAGAATATCTATATATTTTTTAAACCATAATTGGTATATACATATTTGTACAAAGAAATATACATATCTAAATACATACATAAAATCAAAATGTACATATTTACATACACAAGCATATGCTGTATATTTGTGTATTGAGTGTTGTAGTCATGTAGGAAGAGGCCAAGAGCCAACTCTTTAGTAGTCTTCTGAAGATAAGATAGTTTTCTGCGGATCTTATATTAGAGGGTAATGAATTCCATAGTTTGGCTGCTAGAACTGAGAAAGATGTACCCCCCATATTTGTTTCTTGTATGCTGCGGTATTGCGGCAGAGTGCCAATCTGGAGCTGAGATATGTTTTGTGTATGTATTTGGTATTTTTATTCCTGATGAAAAGTGGCCCTGTCCCATGTATTGCTTTGTGGGTGATACAAAGCAGCTTGAAGGTGGATCGTCTGTCATCCGGTAACAAATGAAGGGCCCTCAAAACAAGAGAGACGTGGGCTTGTGGCTTTAAATGTAGGAGCGGTCTGGCATCAGAGTTCTGAACCTGTCGTAGTTTTTTAATAGTTGATAAAGATGATGCATGGTAAAGACCACTGGTGTAATCATGGTTACACAGTACAAGAAAGATAGTAGGTTGAACCTTGTATAGAAATCCTAAGTGTGGGAAAATGCACCGCAGAATTTTCATATTGATAAAGCTTGCTAAATTATCCACTTGGGCATTCATTGATAGCTTGGAGTCCATGATAATTACAAGGTTTTTCACTTCCTTTGATACTTCAGGAGGTGGTCCAAGGTAGTATGGCCAGGTGCAAAGTGTGTCATAATTTATTGAATTGCCACATATGAGTATTTAGGTTTTTGGACTCATTCAATTTGAGATGGGTCCATGTCATCCACTGACCTATGGCTCAGAGGCAACTGAAGATTTTTTAGTTTCCAATGTCTTCAGTTATAACGTGAGCTGAAATTCATTGATCATTGACTTCATGTTGATGTTGAAAAGCATGGATGAGATGATACAGCCTTGAGGGACCACTGCTTTTGAGCAGTGTGGTTTGGATGAGAAAGAAAGAGTATTGATGACATTTGTTCTGTTTTGAAGGTAGGAGAACAATGTCCTCTATGCCAGTTTTGTGGATTCTTTGGATTAGACAGTCATGATGAACTGGGTGGAAGGCAACTGAAAGGTGCAAGAGAAGTAGTGCAGCGACTTCGTTCCAGTGTACTGTGTTTTATTGTCATCCCAGATAGCATGAGCGCAGATTCTGTGCTCTCCCCCGACAGAATCCTGTTTGAAAGTTGGAAAGTATGGAGTTATCTTCAAGGAATTGTGACATCTGGATGAATGCTGCTCTTTCCATCAGTTTGCCAGGGAAGGTCCATTTGTAACGGGTCTTTAGTTGTTTGTCTCATGTGGGACCATACTGAGTCTCTTAAATAATGGGCATATGTATGCATTTTTGAAGCCTTTTGGAAAGACTCCTGTTGTTCAAGAAATTTTGATGACTGTTCTGTCTTGTGTGGTACCAAAGGTGGCTAAAAGAATGTTCTTGAAGGTTTGTGGTGGACAAGGGTCAAAGGGGCAACCAGCTGGCCTGCTTGTTTTGACAAAATCCAAAAATTCTGTTTCTAATAGTTGTTTGAAGAAATGTAGAGACTGTGTTGGCCTATCATTAGAAGGGATTGTTGGAAATTGGTTGGTGAGGGGGGTTTTGCTTTGTTTTTAATAGTACTCCAAGATGTTCCCTCTGTGCAGTTAGGATCACAAAATTCAGTGAAATTTCTTTTAATTCTTGATGTGCATATTTAGCATTTTGTGTTTTGTATGAAAAGTACCTTTTTTCTAGGTTTTTTTACTGTTGGCTTGTTTATTCTGTAAAGTTTGTGTAGGGGAGTTTGTCTTGAGTGTTAATTTATTTTGAGCAAGGTGTGTTGCAGCTTTGCAATCAGTTGTTTTATTGTGTTTAGTTCTATATTCAACTAGGGTGCATGTTTTCTATTGTCCTTTTTTTATGGTATTAGGATATGAAAAACTTCTTGGAGCCACTCATAGAATTATTTTACTGAATTTATTGTGTCTAGATTTGTGTTGGATGCTATTTGTCTTTGTAGGTATTCAAATGGAGTTTGTTCAACAATTGATATGTGGTTGCATGTAAGATGGCCTTAGTTGTGGTGAGTTGTCGTGTTTTGTGTTGGAAAACTACCAGATTGAGGTCTGATCAGGTTGCTGGATTAATCCTTCAAACGGTAACTAGTTCTGGATTTGAAAAAATTACATTTAGGATGTGTCCAGCGATGTGTGTGGGTTTGTGGATGATCTGAGGCTCAGTGTGTCTAGGCCAGTGATGATAGTTATTGGATGGGGTATGGTGAGTTTGTCAAACCATATGTTTATGTCACCAAGGATGCATAGGTTGGAGTGTAGTGTCATAAGATTTGAAACTGTATAGAAACGTGTCTGGGAATGTTGAATTGGTAGGTGGTGGTCAGTAAATAAGAAGTAAGTTACAGGGTGAAGTTGGTGTAGGGTTCCATCTGGTGATGACAGCCTCACAACCTTGTATGAAAATGTTGTTGAGTTTGGTGAAATTTATTGTTTTCTTGCATATAAAAGCTAATCTGTCTCCTCTTTTGCCTGAGTGACTTTGTGTGAAAGTTTGATAGCCTAGAGGAACAGCTTTATGCAATACTGGAGCGATGTCATCTCCCAATCATGATTCAGTTAGAAAGAGTAAGTCAGGTTGTGTGTCAGTGAGTAGGTCATAGATGTGGTGCTTGTTTTTAGAAAGTGATCAAACATTTGTTAGTAAACAGTCTAGAGATTGTGTTTTGGTGGTGGTGTGACTTTATTTTGTAGAAGAGTGAGTAGTACTTTTTGAATTTTAAGCAGGTGTAATATTAGAGTTGGTATTACTGTATCGGGATAGCAATAGTGTTGTTTATCTATATCATAATACTCGTCCAGCAGGATTAGAAGGCAACTTTGTTAGGTCTCTGTATGTAGGTGGTGGAGATGGAGGCTGAGAGTGAGTTGGTGGGCTGTGTTGTTTTTGTAGAGTTGTCTTGTTTTATAATAGACAGGGAGCTGAGAAGTTGTAAAGAGTGGTATGTTGTATATTTTGTATGGATCACTGACATAATATCGAGGGACAGAATATCGACCATCAAGAATATCGATGAAAAAATATCTACAGTCAAAATATCGAATTTCTAGCTACAAACAAGTAAGTACAAAAATATTGAGTTAAAAATATCGTTTACTAAAATATAGTTATTAAAAATATCGACTTTACTAAAAACAATGTTAAATTAAATTATTATTAAAAATTAATTACTAAAATATACTTAAATTAAGTTATAATAATTAAATAATTAATGAAAGTTAAAAAAACATTTTTTAATTCATATTTGTTGAAACATATATATATAGTAACCAAATATAATTAAATAATAGCCAATATTATTAACGTACAATAACAAAAGTGTAAAAATTACTATTCCCACTCCAAAGAGTGCAACAGTAGGGAAAGCGTTGGATAGCGTAAGGGTAAAAATTACTATTCCCACTCCAAAGAGTGCAACAGTAGGGAAAGCGTTGGATAGCGTAGGGGTTAAAATTACTATTCCCACTCCAGTGAGTGCAACAGTAGGGAAAGGATTGGATAGCGTAGGGGTTTAAATTACTATTCCCACTCCAGTGGGTGCAACAATAGGGAAAACGTTGGATAGCGTAGAGGTAAAATTTACTATTCCCACTCCAGTGGGTGCAACAGTAGGGAAAGCGTTGGATAGCATAGGGGTTAAAATTACTATTCCCACTCCAGTGAGTGCAACAGTAGGGAAAGCGTTGGATAGCGTAGGGGTTAAAATTACTATTCCCACTCCAGTGGGTGCAACAGTAGGGAAAGCGTTGGATAGCGTAGGGGTTAAAATTACTATTCCACTCCAAAGAGTGCAACAGTAGGGAAAGCGTTGGATAGCGTAGGGGTTAAAATTACTATTCCCACTCCAGGGAGTGCAACAGTAGGGAAAGCGTTGGATAGCGTAGGGGTTAAAATTACTATTCCCACTCCAGTGGGTGCAACAGTAGGGAAAGCGTTGGGTAGCGTAGGGGTTAAAATTACTATTCCCACTCCAAAGAGTGAAACAGTAGGGAAAGCGTTGGATAGCATAGGGGTTAAAATTACTATTCCCACTCCAAAGAGTGCTACAGTAGGGAATGTGTTGGATAGCGTAGGGGTTAAAATTAATATTCCTACTCCAGTGGGTGCAACAGTAGGGAAAACGTTGGATAGCGTAGGGGTTAAAATTACTATTCCCACTCCAAAGAGTGCAACAGTAGGGAAAGCTTTGGATAGCGTAAGGGTTAAAATGACTATTCCCACTACAGAGAATACAACATTAGGAAAAGTAAATACTTCATATATTATTTAAAAATTTAAAAATGAATATCTATGAATAATTAATTAAAAATAATTAAAAATGTCATATAATATATTAATTAATTTATTACAATTACTAATTAACAATAAATATTTCAATTGATCACCTATTATTACAAATTAATTAAAAATTCACAATTAATTATTTAATAATTAAAATTTATTTTCCAATTATTTCCAATTAAATACATTTAAATTGAATTATTTAATTAATTATTAATAAATTACTTCCCACCCTATTCCCCTATAAACCCACAACCCGCTACAGAAAATAAATTATTAAAATTAACATATTTAACAATGAATCAATTAAATTACATTAATTGGCAAATAAAATTTTTATAATTACCCATAAATACTTAATTAATAATTAAGTCTAAATAGATACCAATGAATAATTTTACATATTTAATTAATTATTATTTAATTACTTCCCACCCAATTCCCCTATAAACCCACAACCTGCTACAAAAAATAAATTAGTAAAATTTACATAATTACCAATTAATCAATTATTTAAATTTAATTCCCAATTAAAATTTAATTAATTAACAAATATAAATTAATTAACAATTAATTAAAAATTACTATCAATAAATAAATTTACATATTTAATTAATTATAATTAAATTACTTCCCACCCTATTCCCCTATAAACCCACAACTCGCTACAGAATTAAATTATGCAATAATTATAAAAACAAAATTCATTCATTAAAATTAATTATAACATAAATACACACTTTTCACACATATTATAACATAAAAATACACTATAAAAAATTCGATATTATTAAAAAATCGATATTTTTAACAATCTATATTATATACTTCGATATTTTACCTTTCTATATTTTTAACAGTCGATATTAAATCACTTACCTTAAAAATGATATTTTGGTTATCTATATTATGTCCTGTCGATATTTTGTCCAGTCTATATTTACAACTCGATATTATGTCCAATCGATATTTTGGAGTCGATATTATGTCTGTGCACCATTTTGTATGCCTATTTTTAGGGTGGACTTTGTATGGGTTAGGGGTTGTAATGGAGCATGTGGGCCATGTTTTAAAGCTCAAAATTGTCCAAAGAATGAAAGACAGGTGAATGGGGTTGTTGTGTTGTGGGGTTTGTGGTAGGTGTTGGTGGAGATAGAAAATATTAGTGCAAATTCTGTTTAGGATTTGCATTATTTGTGTAGTCATGAGAATAGGAGTCGGTGTTTGCTTCTGTATTGTGACGGAATATAGTATGTAATTGTGCAAGTGTGAGATTTTGATATATTGGTGAGTGTGTTATGTTTTGTTTTTGTAGAGTAGTGAGATGAGATATTGATTTAGTGAATTTCCGTGAATGATTTGGATGTGAAGTACTGCTGGGGAGTGGAAGTTAAATAGTAAAGCGTGTGGTGATGTGTATTGGAGGAGAGTGTATGTGGTGTGTAGTAGGAGATGGGCAGGGGTTACAAGTGAGAACATTAGCTAGAAATCTGAAATCTTTGTATTATCATCATCATGATATTTATTTATTTCGGCAATGCATGCCATAAAAGACGAACATACAATCATAAAAACTACATTTGTCAATTCGTTAAAAACATTAAAAACAGTATCAGTTTCAGCTATCAAAGATCTGTAGGACAGGAATTACTGAACAGTCCATGGCCTTTACAGAAATCAATTAAATAGATATCTTTAAAAAGTGCATGTGCATTAGCAGTTTTGAATGATGTTCAGCACTCCCCTACGTTTTAGCCACACTGCTGCCAGATATTTAGCAACGGCAAAAACAACTACAGATGACAAATCCATTTTCAGTATGCATAAGGCTTGCATACAATGTGTGATTCGCATGTTTTTGCATAAGGGCACCAACCAGTACCTTCTCGCTCTCCGATATGCAGGGCAAAAGAACATAATGTGTACTTCACTCTCAATATCACAACTGCAATTAGGACAGTTTTTCAAAGCAGCTGGAAGCCAATTGCATGTGAAAGCTCTAATTTGTAGTGTGCCGTACCTCCACTGCAAATACAACTTCCTTGTAAAAGCCGGAAAGATAACATCTAGGATAGTTTCAAAATAGTAAAAACCCTTCACCTTTAATAAAGAGTCTGTTAAAGTGTCACTGTGAGTGCTAGATATCGAGACTGTCAATCTACTTTCATAAAAAAGTTTAGACAGACTTTTTCATGAGGTTCTTGGGCAAGCGGTTTCAGGTTTATACCACATTTGCGAGAGGCCCAACTTGATGAATTCATCTTTAATATAAGCTATCCAAGGAATTTTCCCCGTATTGGTTGTATTGAAAATCTCTATTAGTTCCTGTCTGTAAACAGAAAGCTCTGGGGTACTCCATAATCTCCTCCAAAACATTAAAGGATTCAAGCCCACAACCTCATCAATCGGTCTAAGACCCATATCCAGTCTAATGGGTAGCAAGGGGGAGCTTCTGGGGAGCATCAACAGTTGCCTTAGGAATTTATTTTCTGTGACAACAATCGCCGAACAACAGGCGGGCCCCCAGAGCTCACCCCCATAGGTGACAGCCCCTCTCACTCTTGTTGTATAAATCTCCACTACAGGTCGAATAGGTTTTATTGTGGAGCTATTAGAGAGTTTTAGGATGCCTCCTATGAGCTGGGATTGCCTAAGTTGGGACCTTATTTGGTGGGGGGCCCACGTCATATTTTCATTAAGAGTTATCCCTGAATATTCAAAAATGTGCACTCTTTCCAGCCTTATTGTTCCAATCCACGGGTTAGGTCTAGTCCGTGCAGGGGGATTGAAAATCATAAATTTGGTTTTCGTGGTGTTGATTTCCAACTCCCTATCCTCACAAAATCCCACAAAGCCGTCCAAAACCCTCTGTATTCCCATTGAGGATTTTGCAAGCAGCAGGGTGTCATCTGCGAACATTATCGCCGGCACCCTGCTGCCAGAGAGTTTGGGCGCGTCGTTATGATTTATCCCATTTAGGTGGGAAATTACCCCTTTGTCATAAAGGCAAAACAGGGTAGGTGCTAGCACGCAACCCTGTCTCACCCCCCTGCCAACGGGGAATTTTGCTGAAAGGTGGCCGTTTCTTCCACACCTAACCCATGCAAAATTGTCCTGATGTAGGCGTATTAGAATGTGCAACAAATGGTGAGGAACGCCCAATTCAGCAAGAACAACCCAAAGCTTATGTCTTGGGACCAGATCAAAAGCTGCTCGTACATCTACAAACCTGGTATAGAGACTGCCCCCCTTCCAGAATAACATGTGCAACTGAAGTATCTGGTCCATAGTGGATAATTTGTTTCTGAACCCTGCCTGATATGAGCTTAGTATGGAATTTTCCTCCATCCAGTCCTGGACGCAGTCCAGTATTAGTCTTCCGAAGATCTTTTGCGGGACGTCGATCAAACTGAACGGCCTGTAGTTGGCTGGGAGCAGAGGTGAACCCCTTTTAAATATAGGGACAATCTCTGCGCCCAGCCAAGTACTAGGTACTGGGGTCCCTCTCAGGACTGCGTTGTATATGACTAGGAGGTATGGGGCCCAAATTGCGGGTTGATGTTTAAAAAGATCACCCGGTAGCCTTCCCAATTGCCAATTTGGATATAGCATTTCAAACCTCCTTTATCGTGAAGTCAATCATAACAGATTGACATGTCTGATCTAACGACATCTCCCCTAGGACTCCCTGCGGGATGGCAGGTCCTGCTGCATAGAGCGTGCGGAAGTGTTCTTCACAGACACCTTCGGCTATGTTAGCCTCCACAGCTGCAGCTGGCTCTGCTGAGCCATTGTTTACAATGGACCAGAATCTTCGTAGGTCTCTAGTTGCAAGGGCATTAGATAAGTCAGTCAAATTATCATGGTCCCATTCCTCTCTTGCATACTTCATTACGAGCTTGTAATTAGCTCTCAAGGTCTGGACTATTGACTTGCTAGCCTTGTTTTTAATGGAGATGACAAGTGCGGTCTTAGCTCTTCTACAAGTAGAGTTATAACAATTAGGACTAGTACCTTTTTGCGGCCGCTTAGCCGCGGGAGGGTAAAATACATCTGACAAAGTATTTATTAACTGTTCATGCAAGATTCCTGCCTTACAACAACTGTCATAGATGGATCCATCATTGAGTGCAACACTAATTTCCTCTAAAATGGGGAGGATGCGAACATAAAGCTCCGAGACTCGCTCTGGTCTTTCTACTATTTTTGACCACTTTATTCTTCTCCTATCGTTGGTTAGGATCATTCTCGAGTCTGGGTCGCCATTCGCATCCAGAGTCCCCCTTGCAACGCCAGAATAGTTATTTTTAAGCTTAAGGGGTTGTGATCACTGTCATCACGTGGTATTACAAAGAAGTCCCTTATTGTGGCCCATGATCTAGTTTCCACAAATATGTAATCCAACGGGGCCTCTTGGCCCTGTTTAATAAAGGTGCATTTAGGGGGTCGATCTAAGTTAACCCTGCCATTACACGCCCTAATAGAGTGCTTAAATGTAAAGGACGTGATTTGTACCGCAAATGGTGTCCAAGGCCTGGTGGGGCGAGGACTCCAGAGTGGGTATAGCCCAGCAAACGTCCTCCTCGAGGAAACCTCCATCTGCAAGCCCTGCCAGCGGCTCGAAGTTGCAATTTAGGTCACCCCCAATCACAAACTGAGTGCCGCTGGGTATGGAACTTATAAATGAAGAGAGTTCCTCTACTGTGTTGGACTCCGCGGTGGCACTCACCGGTCTAGAGTATACATTCACCAGTGCAAGCTTAGTGCCATTAGGCCATTCCAGGACCACACATTGCACATCATCTGATGATGTGTTCAGGGACTTGGCCGTGCAGCCTAGGTGGGAACCCACCCAGATTGCAAGTCCTCCCGGGGGGCGTCCCCTCCCACCCCATCTCGCTAGCACAGGATAGGCAGCATATCCAGTGCGTGTCTTATACTCTCTGGCCCTTGTTTCTTGGAAAAGACACACATCATTCCCATCTCTGAATGTCCCCCATTCTGAGCAATTGATCTTATTACCAAGGCCAGCCAAATTCCATGACAAGATTGTTAAAGTGCCGTGGCAGTCAGGATTAGAAGCACTCCTCCCTCCCCTATTACATTCTCCCATAGTGGGCTCCATAATCTCCTGTACCACATCGCAAGGAACTAAGCTTCCCAGCACTGTGGACTGGAGAGTTAAAGTACAAGGAGGAGTGACTGTACAATTTAGGGCTGCTGTGTTAGTACTTGCGTCCAACCCTGTGGATTCCTTGGATGGGTAGCAATCCTCGTCAAAGTTCGTTGTAGAGGGCCCAATGTATCTTGTCAGCCTGGAACAGGCCAATGACTCTGCGCCCTCTCGGAACAAATGTGGGGGTAGTCAATCAACCATGTCCAGGGGGCTGAAAAGATAACAGGTCAAACAAGGGGCCGGGGATTTAAATTGGCCTTCCCTAACTCAGTCCCAATTCTCCCTCCCCTGGAACTCACCCTAGCCCAACCATCCTCTAGCTCCCCTTTGAAAGTCTGGGGGGCAGGCCAATAGAAAAAAGACAGAGGGAAAGACTGGATAGTAGTATCAAGGACTCGGTAGGGCCAAGAACATATATGCCTGACTGTTCTCGGGTCTCGAAAGTTAACCAGAACACAATCCCCATTGATACTTTTGTTGGTATTACCTAGCCAGTGTACCCTTCGTACCATCAAAATCTCACTGAAACATTGGGGAGGAAGAGGCCTATTACTGTTCAACCAGCTAGAAACGTTAATTTTTTAAAGATTGAAAAGATTCCCGTTCCGGGTTCTCCAGCACAGGTACCCCTGTTAATACAACAACAAAGGGGCTTGTTTCTGGGGTTAAATTGATTACCAACTTATTGTGCTGTCGGCCAACCGGGCTTGCCTTACTCTGCACAACTGGTGCAGAGTCGGTCTCTTTCTATGTGCTGGTAACCTCTACTTCTACACGTCTCGGGGCAATGGTACTGGTTTTACAAGGTAGCATTTGTTCTGTGTGTCCCACACTTCTTAGGGTATTAATGGTATCAGTGTGGGTCCCCCCTGAGCTTCCTTAACACCCTTCGCTCCCTCCCTTAACATCATTTTGACCCTATGCATATCATCTCCAACCAGGGTAGTAGCCTTCTCAATACTAGACAGCCTTAGCTCTATCTGGGCTAATCTGGCTACAAGGGGGTCTAGCAAGGCTTTACATATCATGCTTAATTTAGTAAACATTGGATCTTCCTCTTGGGTAAAAGAATTTTCACTATTCAAATCGACCATATTGCTAGTAGGGGTTCTATCTCCGGGTGGATCTAGACCACCAACTTATTTAGCAATCTTGGCCTTGCGGCCGCCTAATTTGTGGTCAGTGCGTTTCCTTTTAGGTATGGCCCCCTCTCGCTGTCCCCTTGGATTATTATCATTTTGTGACCCCTGAATTGTCTTTACAGAGTCAATACTAACAATAGGTACAAGGGTGAGTTCCATAATGCTTCGATCAATACTATTACTATATTGCGAAGGAATCCCCCCCAAGTCACCTGCCCCCTTGCTTACCACATTATCCAACATTTCAATACAGCTGCTAATTGTACCACACCCTTAACTGGCGACTTAGCATTCCTAATATGTCCCAGTGACGATCTTTTACTATTTGACAGTCCTGAGATAAGCGCTTTTCCAGGATAGAGATTTCATTAGATATGAGTGAACTAGTTCTAGTAATATAGTTATCCAGAGTTCCTGCTGTATTGCTGATCGCAGGTATGGTTTTACTCCTGAGCTTGCGACCAGCCATCTTGTAGAGCAGCAATTCCCAGTCAAGAAAAAGGTTTTAACTTACAGTTCTGATAGCGTCCCCCTCAAATAGATGAATGTGGAAACCAAGAGGTGTGGCCCGGTCCGGTCTCTGCCGGTCTCGAATGGGCTAAAACGGGCCCGCCCTTGGCCCGGGCTTCGCCCGGCGCGCGCCCGTCCCGCGATGCGGGATACTGAGCCAATAATATAGGGAACTAACGGGTGGGAAGAGGACGGAGCGCTGCCGCACGGGCTGCCGGTCCTCACAGTCCCGCCGGTGCTCCAGACAATGCCCCAGAAGAGTCTCACACATATTCGGCCTCCGAACGGCTCCCGCGAAGCGGGGGCCGCGAGGCGCTGTTTTAGCCTGCCAGGTGCGGTGGGGGCGGGAAGAGGACGGAGTGCTGCCGCGCGGGCTGCCGGTCCTTGCAATCCCGCCGGTGCTCCAGACAATGCCCCAGAAGAGTCTCACACAAATTCAGCCTCCGAGCGGCACAGGTTGTCGAAACTGCCCCCCTAAGAGCTGCTTCTGTAATTATGTCACTATGGTCATAGGGCAAAGAATACAGATCATGTAAAAAACCCATGAAGTAGCTGTCTGCTAGAGGGTCTGAGAGATGAAGCGGTTGCAAATGCCTGTCCTATTTCCCCTGATAGAAGCAGGTACACATCAACTGTGCTGGATCAATCTGTAAACTCTAAAATTAGACCTCAAAACCTTTTAACTTACATTGGTTTGTCAATAAAAAGATTTACTAGGGGATTGATTTAGGGAGATGTTTATTTTGTCATTTGTAAAAGCCAAAGGCAGCTAGTATGCATAGATCTTTCACTCAAACAAGACAGGTCATCACAGGTATTCGACGCTGGAAAGTTAGAAGCGCAATCATATGCTATTATACGTGTCTTCCGCGTGAAATTGTATTGACTAACAGTACTCCCATAAAATGTACATTCTACTTTTATTTCCATTGAGACAACAACGTGCAAAATGGTCTCTCTCTCTCGCTGTCCATTCAAGTTGGTTCTGGTGGCATTCATTTATTTGTCTTCCGTATTTGATTTAAAAAATACTGTATATTATTAAAAGCGAAAAAATGATTTGTATGCAATTGTGCAACTTAGAGTTGTATGGCGGAAATGATTTAGCTGTGCATTGTGAAGATTCTATAGAAAACCTTTGAGGTATTGAGCTTGCCAGTTCTGAACTACTGCAGACATATCTCATGAAATATAGATGACAGAAACGTGAATGCATCAATACTTCATTACATTCCCTGGGAGCTGTGTGTAACCTGTTTATGTCACCACAGAAGTGAAGCGCCCCACCGAATTGCAGGGAAAACAATTATGTGGCGCATTTGTTAATCTTCACATTGTCAACGAAGCGATTTTATTGGGGGGGGGTTGACAATTCTTGTCTGGTACTGTGTCTACTGCCACAACCTTCCAAAAAGTAGAAATTAGCATATCATTATAAATTATTGACCAGCTATTGGAGATTAAATTATTCCTCGAAAAAGCCCTCGATGGCATCTTGCATTCAGTGCTAAAATACAATTTAGGTGTTTTGTTTAGGAACAAAAGGTGCCATGTGCTGGCTAGGAGGTGAATTCGGTCCTTGGCACCGCGCCTGTTTGTTAATACAATAAACCAAGCCTGTAAGTCTAACTTTCAGGGCACGTTTCCGCCTCCTCTGGAGCAGTAATACGCGGCATGCCATCCTGCCACAGGGCACACATTCTTCCAGCTCTGACAAGGACCTATGCTCCTACGGAGCTGTTTGCATCTCTTTCTGGGGTTTCGTGCGTCCCTTGCAAGCGTTGCTAATAAGAGACCATCTGTTTCCTTGATAACTGCTCAGGCTGATGTTAAAAAGCTCGTGACGCCGTTTGGAACGTGCAAGGGAAAAAATACCCCCCTGAGTCTTGCCAACCTTCCCTCTTCTCAGGCAATGGCAGAAAAAAACTGCTGCCTCGTGCAAATTTTTCAGATCCCTGTGCAAGAAGAGAACAGAAAAATAAATAGGAGACCTGCATAGGTTCATCCCACAAAAAAAGTGCCAGTTGCCCTTTGGTGTATTGTGTGGTAAAGTATAAGAATTTTGTAAAAGGAAAAACAATCTATAGCTTGCTCCTGAAGTAAAGAAAAAATGGCTAGTTATCCAGATTTCGAACGCTGAAATCAGTGTGCCGTCACTAATCACGAGTTTCAGCGCTTCCTTCGGTGGAAAGAATTAGAGAATCGCTGCTAATGAGAAGGACTTTACTTGATGACACGCCATTTGCTTCGAGCACGGTTCGATACCGCACACAAAAGAAGGGAACGCGCACCTAGCTTTGGTCTGTGCAGAAAAGCAAAGGCAAGTCTCATTACAGCTTCACATTTATTAGGATATACAGTTTATATGCAACCTTGGCACCCGCAGCTCACAACATAAGCCACAGGCCTTTGAGAGTCATTAGGCCCTCTCCCTGCACGGAAGGGACTGCGTCGCCACAGGAAGCCCAGGGGATACATGGAGTGAAAACTAGAGGCTCAGCAGAAACGGGGCATCGACGCTTCAGTGCATAAAATACCCATATTTAGTGGATGGAAAAAAACTGATAACTTAGCAAAATAAGGATTTTGCTAAACTCCGGGCTGCTCTGGATAACCACATGCTTGCCTTTTGTGCTGACACACGCAGTTATATTTTCCTTTTCAAAAATGTGTGATTACAATCATAAAACAGCAGTGCCTACCTTCGCGCGGCTTTGGGTTTACGGCCACTAAAAAAGCAGTGAATGAAACATAAGCTGAGGCCACAGGGGAAGAAAAGCACACTTATGGTATCGGTATTGGTCATGCTTTTCTAATGTCAAGGTCTATCCAGTCTATCGCATACCAGAAGCTATGTGTTTACACCGGTCAGCAAATATGTCAATAAACACGTGAATGAATATCTTACAAAGTGTCGGAGACAACTTTCGATCACGACCATCGGGCCGAATTCCGAATATGTACAGTAACTCATATTAGCATATTAATCGAAATTCAGAATTTTGAGGCAAACGTCATCATAACCCCAAGAATGTTCCCATGTAAATATTGGCAGGTTTGACCTTCTGAAATATACCTGGGGAGTGATGTGGAGTACGTTTCAATAAATGAAGAATTTGGTGTGGACCGCACCAAGTCCACATGAATATAGGGGCATATTATCAAGGGGGTTTATCTCCGCTTTTTTGGCTTTAAAAGCCAAGAAAGCGGAGATACAATTATCTCCATATTACCCAGCTGTCGCTAACACCAGTTAGCGACAGCTAGTAGGAGATAGCGACCATCTTGGGCCCCACTTTGCATGTCAGTGATATTTATCACTAATGACATGCAAAGTAGGCGTGCCAAGATGTTAGCAACTGGAAACAGTCGCTAACATCGCTATCTCCTATTACCAACTTTTGGAGATATTCGCGCTAAGCGCGAATATCTCCAAAAGCTAACACCTGCCCTGAGCAGTTCTTAGCCATGTTATCCAATGGGAGGTGGATAACATGGCTAAGAGCATTAGCTCGGTAATGCATGAATATGGCTGACTTTTCAGCGATATTCATGCATTGCGGCTGATTTTTATCGCATTTGAGATAAACCTTGGTAATACCAAGGTTTAGCTGCGATAAGAATCGCCGCAGCTCAGCTGTAAATTTTTGTCTCTAACCAAGCAATAGCGATAATTATCGCTATTGCTTGGTAATATGCCCCATAATATTTTCTGGGGAATGCTCAGTAAAGGAGGTATTCAACACAACCATTAAATACCACAACCACAATAATGGTGTGTACCAAACGCAGTAAATACCCACCCTAGTCTAGATTACTCAAAATCAGGTCTAAGTAATTCAGGTTATCTCGTTTGAGATATGGGTATTTTACTAGTCTTTAAATTCACTTTGCAACTTAGTACCGTGCTGAATTGGCAACTAAAAAATAAACAACTAGAAAAGCTCAGAATTAGGAAAGACAAGAATGGATGAACTAGTCACATATAACACAAACCAACTTAACAACCCCCAACTCCAAGAAAGTGCTGATTATATTTTAGCACTTCCCTATGTTACATTTTAATCATTCTTGATTTAGCACTTCTAAGACCCCAGCCTGGGTGACAGGGAGCTGGCAGGTACGCAATCGGGTAAATTGACAAAGAACAGCAACAATAGACATTGAGAACGTCAATTACAGCAAAGGCATTTCGAACAGGTAGTACAACCATACCCCATAGAATGTGCTTTTAGAGGGCACAACATAGTCAATGAGAGAGAAGCAGAAGGGAAGGGACGAGGAAGAGGAGGTGGAGGCAAGTGAAGCAGAAGAAAGAAAGGATGGTTAGACACAACAATATGAGATGGAGAAATACAAGCAAGAGACATCCTGCTTTGAACATAAGAGCCTGATTTAGAGTTTGCCAGATGAGTACTCTGTGACAAACATGATGGATATCCCAACAAGCCTATTGCAAGTACCATAGGAAATAATGCACTTGAAATAGTGCAGATGAGATATCCGTAAGGCTTGTGATAGTGTAACTACACACTAAAGACTAAATCAGGCCCTTGGTATTTTAGAGCCTTGCTATGAGTTGCAAATTTGAAAATCTGCAGGGAATGAATGAGTATAACATGCTAACAGGCTATTCAAAATGCTGGGGTTATTACTGAAAATCTGAAGGCATGGTGTTAGTACAATAGGTGACAGCACAACATTACAAATAGTCAGTACTTAGCTTGTAAAAAACAGAAGTGCCAGGGCTCTTGTCAAGAGGCCACTGCGCTTGCACCATACATTGCCCCTGCTATGCTGACAATGGTAGTAACAACACAACTACTAGCCATCACGCTCCTACAAGTGTGACAATCCAGACTATTTCAGCCCCCCCACTACCCCCCCCCCCCCCAAGCTATAAGAATGGCTTGGGTGGCAGGGAATAGTACTTGTATTTTGAAATCATTATTAAAAGCTGTTGCAGTCATCTCTAAATTAGACAGACAGCTCCACCTTGAGGCAGACTGTCACAAGTGCCAGTGTTAACAATTAAGTGCAGGTGTCGAGCACTGGAAACCACCAGCTCAAATTTAGCACTGCAAATAATTGGGCATTTTCAGAGAAACACCCTTTTTGGGTAGGAGACTTTCTGAAGTGAGGTTTTTATGATTAATAGGGATTGGCTTGTTGAGTTGTGTTCTTAATGCATAGTTCAAGCTCTGAGGCGTACAATTTTATGGATGGCCATGTCTGTGCTCTAACTCAGTCTGAACCATGACTGAAAAGGTCTCGGGGGACCGAGACACTTCTTGGGGGCAAGCTTGTCTCACCTGCTGGCTCCCGAGACCGCCGTTGGATTTCCCTGTGTCCCGTACTCCCGCCGCCGCAGCCCACATCCAGCAGAGGCCGCAGCATGGAGGAGGGACCTCCTCTGCACTACAAGCCCCAGATGCCCCAGCGGCGGAAGCAGCCGCTACACGTAATCTTCTCGCCAGGAGGCGCACAAAAAGGGAACGCAGCCCCCGTGTCGCGGGACCGCGCGCGGGACCAGCCGGGCTAGGCCCGGGCAAAGGGCGGGCAGTCTGTGGCAGTCTGGGGCAGGCCGAGGCTGGGCTGGGCCACAGACTTTGGTCCTGATACCGCATACATCTATCCCCCTCAAGCTAACAATAGTGAGACATATATTTTTATTTTAACGTGGACATTGTCAAGTTTTATTTATCTTGGCCTCTGGTCTGTGTACTGATCCTGGTACTATTATATTTGGATATTCATGATAGTCTTTGTTCTTTTAAATTTATTTTCAAGCATTTAAGGGTTTGTCGCTAGATTTGATCATGTCTAAACAAAAACCTGATAAGACCACACCTGTTTTAGCTACTTTAGATAATTACCTAGGGAAAGTTGTCAATAAAATTAATAATGATCGAGAGCCTCGCTAGGAAGGGGGAGTCCACCAGCCACACACCCAGTCTCTCCCCCCATCGGCTGCACTAGTAAATGATGACAGTATAGAACGAGATAATAGGTTAGTTGTCACGCCCGAAGCACAGGTTCACTCTGATTCTCATCCGGATACCCTGGATGTATCGATTGAGGCAATTGAGCGCTGTCCACCGGCCCCTAGAGCGGTGAGGGCATGCAGGAAGTTGCAAATTAAGCGTGGGGGAAATTGTACCAAAAAAAGAGTGGAAACACCCCCAAAAAGCCCTCAGGTTGTTCCTGTGCTATCAGAAAGAGTAGGTGCAGCAAAAATTAATCCTGAGCAGCTTGACCTTTTAGTCAGCGTTATTGAAACCAAGATGGAAGAGATCATCAAACCCCTAGTGCTTAAACTGGATATTATATCCCTAGAAGTCAAAAGATTAGAGGGCCTCCTGGAAACACATCTGGCCACGGCTGAAAGATCTAAGGCTGCTACCTTGGGTCCAGACATAAAGGGTAATGTAACAAGTAACAACATATGAAACCCACCTAGAGGTAGAATAAGCGCTACCCAAATTGCTATGCCTGATCCAACACCAAGTAACTGTCAGAATAAACAGGCTACTGTATCACCAGAGAGTAATTTGGGTTTTAGAGAAGTAAAGAGAAGCCATTATATTAATCTCCCGCCTGATTGTGCGCCCTATGTGGTCGTTTTGACCGATGTTTCGCCTAATGAACCCCACACCACCCTGACTCACCAGGAATATCATGAGTCGCTTAAAAATAAAACAGTCTCATGGCTAAATAAGCATTGTGGATTCCCAATTGCCTATTCTGATCAAATATTATCTACCAGAAGGGTAAATTGGATTGGCCCTCTAGAAAGACCTGTAGGGGTGACTGTGTCATCATTAATTTTAAAGACCCCCAACACGTTGCTACAGCCTTGTTAAGAGCAGCCTCCCTAGTATACGATGCGAACAGTGTGTATGTGCGCTCACCTGGCTATTTCTATAGTCACCTCACTGCTGCATCTCCTGATATCAGCAGAAGCAGACCCTTTTTACCTATAGTCCGCCCTGTCTTTGAACTAACCATGCAGAATAAGTTACAAGCCTTAAGTTCCTTCGACACAAATGACTGACATCCACAGGGCTGTGGATCACCAGCAAGGGCAATTATAAATAGCCAGACAACTGAACCAATTGCCCTGCTTACAGACCCTGAGCAAACCTTGACAGGTGGTCTATTGGCGAACAATGACTGTGGGGATGCATCAATGGTCAATACTAAGGCGGGGGATGGTATACACACTAGTGTTGCATCAACTGCTAAAGGTATTACGCATGTTAATGGTATTTAAATTGTTAGTTGGAATATCGCTGGATTAAAATCTAAGGGGAATGTTCTGGGCTGGAAAGACCTTATTAATAGCCATGATATTTTATGTTTCCAGGAAACTTGGTGTAGAGAAGATGTAAATTATGAGGGATTCGTTTCTTATAGTTTGTTGGCGCAAGGTTCTACCTCAGGGAGAGCCAAAGGTGGTCTTTTGATTTTGGTCTCTGTTAAATGTCATATTGTAGTAAAAAGGTACTTGACTGTGGGCACACACGTACAGCTTCTGTGGCTCATTGCAAACCAAGGGCGTAATATACTACTTATTAACTACTACAATAATGTGTGTGATAACTCTAGGATTGCAGTAGGTAAAGATCTAGCGAGTGAAATTGAAAATGTCAGCATGGAAACAAACGTTTTTTTCAACTTTATTTGGGTGGGCGATTTTAATTTACCGCTGTGTGAACTGTCAACCCCAAAGGTTTGTGGGGTTATCAATAATGGTGGCTCAGAGGACTTACATTTCAAACATAATAGCTATGGTGATTCATTATATAAGATTATGAGCTGCCATGACCTGGAAATCTTAGATTTTGCCAAAGATGATCTGGGCCTGACTATTCCTACCTTTAAAAATAAGCAGAGCAGCTCAGTAATTGACCATGTCATTGTCTCAGTGAACATTACCCCATACTGTGCCCCCCCCAGGATTGAGGTCTCATCTTTAAGTGACCATAATTGTATAATTTTGGAATGTACTCTGTGGGGGAAAAGCATTGTGGAAGCGGGTACCACAATTACTAATGTGGAGCCACACAGACCAAGTGCTGTAAGAATAAGATGGGTTGGGAAGAATGCTAAAGATTTGCTAAATTCTATTGTCAAAGAAAGTTTGACTGACATTACCCTTATTTTCGATAACGACACCGATCACGGGAGGGTTTTAACTGCTTTTTCCGATATTAATAAATTCATTGATGCTAGGTTCACTAGACCTAAAAAAACACAATGTAGAAATGGACCGGGTTGGTTTGACCATATGTATACCAGTCTATTACCTAAGCTTAAACGCGCTCTTGCAAAAATGCCCAGGGACCCAGGTGAAATCGTTAATTTAAGACAGGAGTATAAGCAAGCATTAAAGAGGAGGAAGGGTGAGATGCAGCAGCAGGCATGAGATTCACTTAATGAAGCTGCAGAGCTATCAAATAACACATTGTTTTGGGCTACAGTTAACTCTGCTTTTCTTAAGGAGAAAAACATTCCAGAGTTAACCTCCAACTTATCTAGCGATGACTGGGTCTTGCATTTCTCCCAAATATTTGGTCTGTCTAACACTGTTGATAACTATTCTAGTAGATGGCCCATTATTGCATTGGACATTAATGCAAAAGAGGTCGAGCTTGGGATCGGTGCGAGCAAGGGGGGCAAAGCCCAGGGACCTGGTGGGGTCCCTATAGATGTTTATAAAGCAGCCCCAGAGTTGTGGAGCCCTCTTTTGGCCATTGTTTTTAATGCTGCTGAATGCACTGTGGCACCAGAAACTTGGGGGGAATCCATCATAATCCCGATTCACAAAAAGGGTAATCGATCTGATGCAAGAAATTATCGGCCCATCTCCCTTCTAGACTCCTCAGTTAACATCATGAGTAGAGTTATGTTGGCTAGACTAGAAGAGTTGGTGGAGCAAGAGGGTGTCCTGGCTGACAGCCAGTTTGGGTTTAGAAAGGGTCGGGGGACACTCGACCAGTGTATTAAACTTGATTTATTGTTAGGCAAATACACTAAAGCTAAAGAGGGCTCATTATATCTCTGCTTTGCAGACCTTAGTAGCACCTTCGATATGGTCGACCACACTATACTGTGGCCGACCCTGTTACAGCTAGGAGCACCAGAGGGAATGATTTTCTTCCTCGCCAGATTGTACGAAAAGTTAGAAACCTGTGAACACTATGGCTCCAAAGGTAAATGCACCCCGAAATTCAAGGATAATCGAAGGATCAGGCAGGGCTGCATATTAGCCCCCCTACTTTTTATACTGTTTATTAATGAAATTGACTCCATTTTAAAAGCCGTAAATGCAGATGCCCCTAAATTTAAAGGCGTCTCGGTACCAGTGTTATTGAATGCTGTGGACGCTGTCCTGCTTTCAAGAACCCCTTGCGGACTACAGCGTCTGATCAATAGATTTTCTAACTTCATTAAGGATAGAAAACTATCTATCAATAAGGGGAAAACACATACTATGACGTATGGGGCTAAAAGGAAAACATCCAATGCCTTCTTTATCTAGGGTGAAAAGGTGCTAGAAGTAGATAAATTCTGCTATCTTGACATAACCTTCTCAAAAAACAAAAAATGGACTAACGAATTCAATAATATTAGCAACAAAATGGCAAAAACGACATGGTGTTTTTAGTTTTGCGACAAAAGTTGGTGACAGACGCACAAGGAATAAGCTCTACATTTATCAAGCAGATGTGTCACCATTGCAATGTACGGTGCTTGGGTATGGGGACACACCTGTTCCCACAATTTGCAATTGGAGGAGAACTCCATTTAAAAAAAAAACTTTTATGTTTACCCACCTCTGCCCCGACTGAGTTGATCCATCGGGAATTGTATATTAATTTTTTAGATGATCTACTATCAATGAGGCCATTGATGTTATGGTGGTCGATATGGCTTCAGAAAGAAAAGGCTTTTAGTAGATCTGTTATTGAGGACTGTTTATCCCTGGATAAATCCCGCAATATCCCATGGTTAAAATATGTTGCCGACTGTTATTCAGAAATATTTAATATTAATGTATTGATTGATCCCAGTGCCGCATCTGAGAGGAATTATTGGCTTAACACCTACACCCATGCTAGGTACACTTAGTTACATCTAGATAGGGAGGCACTGTAGGAGTACGCATCTTTTATCATGTGTTTTATATACTTGAATGTATTTATGATTTTAGTAAAATGGTAGAACTATACCATCCTTTTACTTTCGTAGTACTATTAATCATTTTTTTTTGTATCCTCATCTACGTTCCTGGTTTCCAGCTGCCATGTAGCGGAACAAGGGAGAAAGGTGTAATGGAGTACAGTCGTGCTGCCTCAGCCTAGACTGGTCGGGATGGAGAGAATACGGAGATGGCAACCCATACCCAACAACAACGACTGGGTCCACACCTATTCAATCAGCTTGTTGCACAGGAGACAGATAACAACCAGATAGCCAGTTACCATATAGCTATTGCCAGGCCAACAAACAGGGAGCGAAGAAGAAGAATGCTGGCATAGCAAGGAGAGTAAAGCCATGGCTAGGTAATCATTGGATCCGGGGGCAAAAAAAAAAAACCCCGGTTCAATCATTCATTGGAACCAATCAAGCATATGCCAAAACGCTCTTTTATGTGGCTTTCCAACCCTGTCGAGATCTTATTTCGAAATTTGAAGGATTGAAGTACGCCAGTCGTAGAAGGTCGGGGGGAAGCGTCCTTCCACCGCTTACAGATTTCTCTGCGAGCTGCCAGAATAGAATATAACAAATAATTATTTGCGGGACTGCGAGTCTGGTCCCCAACTCCAAAAATGATGAGGCATAGGTCAATCACTACTGTAAAGCCCAGGGAAGATGAAAGTTTACTGCTGATTAATTCCCAAAAAGGTACTAGATGAGGACAGTCAAAGGACATATGCGTGTCCGGGGCATCCTCCAGACCACAACGTGGGCAAGCCACTAGGCCCCCCGGGGTCAATTTAGACAGCCTCTGAGGGAGTAATACGCCCTGTGCAGGGTAAAAAGATGGTTTCTGCGAAGCCAGGCTGGTTTGACTAAGTCCCACATTACGCTGCAGACATTCACCACAGATCTTTCACGTTCAAGCCTGGCATCAAATCACCCCACAGTAATTCAGGAAGATGAAAATCACCATCAGTCTCTTCCAGTATCGAATTGTACCAGAGGGATATCTCTTTCTTTGCTGGTGGTTTGTCTAGCAGAAGAGATCCAAGTTCGCTGCCTCCCCCTATTGGCAAGTTGTTTTGAAGTGGAGTTTGAGTGGTTGCAGCTTGAGCCCATCTTGATATTTGCAGGTATTTAAATCTCGAAAGACCGGGCCCCACCTTATGTACCAGATATTCCCATGGGAGCAGGGTCCCATCCGCAAACAGATCCCCCCATACTGTTGACCCGGCCTCTCTAAGTGGGAGCGCTAAGCTGTCGCCCACCCAACCTGGAGCCAAGGGAAGGTCCCATATTGGCGATCTACTGGAGTAATATCCCAATTTTATTGAAGACCTCACCTTGGCCCATGTTCTCGCTAAGCCCTGCAGGTCCTTTTTTTGTTTTTTTATTTGGGATCCCCAAATTTAAAGAGGTAACCAGACTGCCCAATTCCTTCATTATTTAATAAAGCCGCAAACATACTTCCAATGCCCCCATGTGCTGGCATCTTTAGCAGCATTCGTGCGTGTGAGAGTTGAAATGCCCACGCATGCATCTGCAAATCTGGTCCTGCCAGTCCCCCCTTCTCCCTGGGACGCCTGATCCTTTTCCAGGCTATCCTTGGATTTTTATTGTTCCAAATAAATGAAGTGATTTCGCCCTGTAATTTAGACAGTAAAGTAGGGTCAAAAAATAAAGGAATTGTATTAAACAAGAAAGAATTCTTCGGTAAGATAGACATCTTTACTAGATTGACTCTACCTAGTAGAGACAAAGGAAGGTGCTGCCATACTCTCATCAGCTTCCAACATTCCTTTGCTTCCAAAGCAAAGTTCGAAGGGGCGATCAGGCATATATCCTTAACAATGTTTAGCCCTAGGTAGCGCAAAGATGTACTCAGTTGCTCATTAAAACCGCTCACCTTGTCGTTCCATGCCATTATCTCCGTCTTTGAGGCATTCACCTCATAGCCTGAGACTTCCTCAAATTACAAGGCCAGCTTTATGGCAGCAGGGAACGCGGTACCAATCTCCGATGTCATTAACATAACGCCGTCCGTGTAGAGAGCAACCCTCTTTTCCAAATCTCCACAGATAAAAGGCTTGATGGAATCATCCTCTCTTAATCTTTGAGCAAATGGCTCAATATAGAGATCGAAAAGCAGAGGTGATAAGGGGCAGCCCTGCCGTGTTCCTCTCGTAATTGCGAATGGTTCTGAGAGACCCCTGTTCACCAATACAGAAGCGGTTGGGCTATGGTACAAGAGTTTTACCGCTCTGCGAAAACCCTCGCCCATGTTGAACTTGGCCAAGGCCCCGGCAGGTACATCCAATTGACCCTGTCGAAGGCCTTGGTGGCATCCAAAGTGAGGATGCTCAGAGGGATGGAGTCCTTAGTCACAATATCTATAGCCCCTATAAGATCATGGGCTAATGAAACCCTTCTGGTTAAGATGCAAAATGTCGGGGGCGACCTGGCCAAATCTGTTTGCTAAGAGGGATGCGTAGATGTTGTAGTCTGCGTTGAGGATTGATATGGGACGATAAGAGCCACAGTTGGTAGCAGCCTTGCCACAGTTTTAAGATGAGCGAAATGGATGCGCTGATCCAGGATGATGGTGGAAGCGCCCCCTCCTGGAGTATCTGATTGAACAGGACAGCAAGGAAGGGAGAGATCTCTGCTACCAAAATTTTGTAAAGCTCTACTGGCAAACCGTCTGGGCCGGTAGCCTTACCCCCCCCTTACTGCCCTGAACCGCCAACGCGACCTCTTCCTCGGTAATCACTTTGTCTAAGAAGGCCTTCTGTTCAGAGGATAGCGAGGGAAGGAAAATACCGTCGAGCCAACTTTCTACACTATCCTCTGTGATGTTCCTATCCTCCTGATATATGTTCTGGAAGAAGTCTTTAAAGGCTAACCTGATGTCCTCGTCTAAATGAAAGGTGCCATGGCCAGTTGTAACCAAGTCTATGATGTTACGGGCCCGGTCTGTTTTTGATTTCCAGGCCAATAATTTACCAGCGCCTTCCCCGTATTTGAAGTGGGCTAGCTTACTCGCCTCCCACCTCTGGAGGATTCGCTGATTTAAGACGGAAGCCAAGTTCTCCTTTAATGCAAGCCAATTCCTATGTAACAATGGAACGTCACAAGTAGGATCATTACTGCTAGCATCTATTTTGGCTTGTGCTGCAAGCATATTAGATTCGATGGACTCCATTTCTTGCATATACTGCTTCCTTCAAAACACCACCTTGCTCTTGATTATACCTCGGAGGGAGCACTTAAATGCATCCCATACTATGCCGGGCACAGCAGAGCCAATATTTACTTGCATGAACTCCCGTGCTTCAGATTTGATAAATGAGACATATTCCAATGACAAGAGGAAAGATCTATCAAAAGAATAGGATCTGGAGGGAGGTTTAATAACCCCATCCAAGGATACTGGTGATCAGCAAAGTGTGATGGCAAATAACTTACATTTTTTACAGAGTCTACCAGATTGCGACTTATTAAAATAAAGTCGATTCTGGATTGGTGACGATATTTATAATTACAAAAGGAAAATCCAGAATCTGATCCTGCTATTGCCCTCCAAATGTCTATGTATCCATACTGATTCATACAATTAAGTAAAAAAGCTCTTGTCCTTGAAAAAACTTGTTGCCTACTACTAGGAGTCTTAGCTAGCTTGTTAAAATCCCAAGCTATAATAATTGGCTCAGGCAAATGCAAAAGGTGAGAGTGTGGCTCACTGGTTAGAGCAGGCAGACCCTGAAGCAGAGGTCAGACCCGGGACCAGGGTTCAATTCCCGACGCGGCAGGGTCTTGAGCTCAATTGTCCATGGACTCGATAATTCTCGCTTTGGTGCCTGATCTAATCATGGGTTCACACTCTGCAACTCTGGGCATTAAGCTTGCTTAATCTCCACAACTGCCCCCCGCGGCGGGATGCCTGGCTTTCACCTTGGGGATGCCCTGTAGGGGCTATCTCACAGGAAAAAGCCAGGACGGGTTCCCAAGGCAAGTGCGGAGATACCCCTTCGGGGGTCGATTCAGGCGCTATATAAGAAACATAATAATAATAATAAGAAAAAAGAAGTTCTAGAGCTGTGGGGACGTCACGATTAGGCCCATTATAACCTACTAAAGTCACACGTGTTCCGCTTATATCAACCGCGACGATTACCCATCTTCCCCCGGGATCCACCTCTTGCATAACAACCCTTGCGTTCATAGGTTTTTTTAAAAGAATAGTCACGCCCCTTATATTTAATGTTTGAGAGGTAGATATTGAGATGTCTATCCACCTATTCCTCTTGAGCAACTCGAGCATTTCTGCCTCAATTAAATGTGTATCCTGGAGTATAATACATGTGCAGCAACAACCTTTAGACAGTATAGGACATACTGTTAATTATTTATATCCTGTACTGTCTAATGGTTGTTGCTGCACATCTATTCTATGCCAGAATAACAACAGTTCAATAAATTATTACTTAAAACACCAAGCTTGTTTAATTCGGTGTATCTCTCTGAGACAGACTAAGTTTGCACGAGTGACTGAGCAAAATGTAGTACATTGTTTCCATGGTCCTGAGGGATCAGGGTTGTCATGTTCTGAGGTTGCCAGAAACTATTCTCTCCTTGGTATGTGGAGATTATAGTGGCACTGCAAACTAGCTGATACAAAAATGCTAACATACCCAGTGGAGTTGGTAAGAGCTCGTCTAACACCAATCCTACAGTTTATGTTGTCTAAATATGCAGATCCTGTATATTTTCGATAGGAACTACACAACACTATCTTCCTCTGATCATAGCTACGCTGTGATTAATTTCTTTTACCTGTTTTAGCAGTTGCTACTGCAGCTGTTCGGGAACTCGGATGAGTTTCCAGAACTACTCTTTATGGGAAGTTCAACCTATTCATAGTTATCAGTCTGATGTTGAGCTGTGAGACAATGCACAGTGGGGCTGGCAGAACACCTTCAGGCCCATTTCCAATGGTCCAGCACTGGGGTGACATAGCTTTGGGGGTAGGACTCCCAGCAAGCAGAGTCCAGGTGCAGAGTTCAAGGAGATTAAAGCATTTTCTGTCCCTGAGGCTCTGATCAGTAGGATAGTCAACTAGCTCTTGGAGTCACTCTGGTTTCCCTGGTTTCAAGAACAAGGTCTAATCCTCACTCAGGTAGCGGGACAGAAGGGTAGCAGTGTAGCAGGACAGCAGTCCGTGCAGAAGAACAGTACAGCAGTGAAGAGTTGGGTCTGAGGGCCAATATTTATTCTTGGTGCCAGCTTTGAAATAGGAGGTACCCGGGAGGCATTTGGAATTTTGTGCCTCCCTGCCCAGGCTACATCTTGTCTGGGATCACAAAAGGCTAGTTTCAAACCCTGTGTGAGAGTGCTGAGACATAGCCTTCGCGATGTGAATGTGTGGTAGGTGTTGGCTCTGCCCCCATCAAGTCAGAGATGGCTCATCCAGCCAACACCTTCTCCTCCTTAATCTCACTGTGTAAGGGCAATATACAAGAAATAAGCTACACCTAGTCATGTGACCCAGGTTACAGGCTGCAGGAAGCAAATGTTTGAGACAAGACAAAAACACATTTCTAAAAGTGTCAGTCTCAGAATTCTGACTTATGTGATTATACCTCTAAAGAATGTTATAATTTACAAGCCTACTCCTAATAGGAAGTTATCACTTATTAAATGTAATAAGGTAACCTAATGTTATTCGATGAGAGAAGTAGGCCTTGCAGCAGTGAAAAACAAATTTAAGATTTTTTCACTACCAGGTCATGTAAAAGTTAAAAGTATATGTCCACATTTTTGAGTACACTGTACCCTACCCTATGGTATATTTTGGGCCTACCCTAGAGGTGTCATATGTATTAAAAAGGAAGGTTTAGGCCAGGCCCCTGGTACATGTAGTAGCACCTCACTAGGGTCTTACAAGTAAGTTAAATGTGCCAATTGAGTGTAAGTTAAAGTTACCATGTTTAAAGGAGTGAACACGCGCACTTTAGCACTGGTTAGCAGTGGTAACGTGCACAGAGATTTAAGGCCAACAAAAACAAGATCAGCAAAAAAAGGAGTAAAGCAAAAAGTTTGGGGATGACAGTGCAGAAACGGCCAATTCATACAAGGGGCTGCTTAAGAGTGTGTGGTTTGTTAAAAACAGTGGTCTCAAATACAAGAGTGTCAGAGCTGTGTAATTGACAGAAGGCACTTTAGATATTTAGCTTTTCAGCTAGATAGTGAAAGTGACTAGAAAGTATGACTTAGTGTATTAGGCACAAACGTTTGAATGATGATTGCCTCTAGACATTAGCCGAGGCCCATTCTACCTGCCTAGTGTATGTGCCAACACTTGGCTGACATGTGGAGATCTATAAAGGACCCCATGGTGCGCACAACAGCGAGTTTTTTTTTCAGATTTCAGATTTGTTAGCTTGGGCTGCTGAGGAATAGTTTACCTAGCAGCCCGAGTATTTTATTTTTAAGCAATGACGATCAGCGTGCATGGCACACTGACATAATTTCTCTGAAAATGAAGATGAAATGAGCCGATCGCCTCATTTCACTTTCACTGGATCAGTGCAAGGGGCTATATATCAGTCCTCCAAGCACCAATTTCATGGGCCAGGTATCATTGGGATGGAGAGATTCTCTCCTTTCCAATGAGATCCCCCCTAGTGGATCCCTGGTAGGTGGTCGCTGCAGGAGGGTGATTCTAAAGCAGGAATTCACCCACTATTTATCAGGGATGGCAATTGTGAAGAGAAGCAGTCCCCCTGGGTATGGCCCTCTGCTCCCCATTCCTGGGCCCCATTAGCCTTCCTAACCCCTGGATGAGGGTTTTCACCTCCCATCTAACCCCTCAGGGGGCAGAATGCCCACTGATACTAGGGTTCTCAAGCATCCATTTTTTATAAAGGTGAGCGAACTCCCTGGCATGAGCCTATGCTCCACTCCTGCTCTAGGCCTCATCAGCGTTTCTGTCACCACGTATTAGGGTGTTCAACTCTAGTCAGCCCCCCAAGGGGAGGTAGAAAGCCCACTAGACATCAGATTTTCTAAGGCAGATTTATTCGGGAGTGGAGTGGCTCCCCTGTGCATGGACCTGTGCGCCCACCACCAGGGGCTCTATTACACTTTCTGCCCCCACGGGGTGTGGCTGGAGTTATTCATCTCCAATCGTCCACCAGTGGAGTCAGAAACCTCACTAGAAACCTGGATTTTCTTGTACTTTTTCTTCTGGAGGTGAGCAGCACCCCCTGTCTAAGGCTAAGTTACTCCTTCTGCCTCCTTGGGGAGGTGAATACGGGTGTTTACCACCAATCTTCCCAAGGAGGGTCAGAAAATCCACAAGACACTAGGGGCTAGATGTAGGTAAATAGTATTTACCATTTTGAAAATACCGAATTTTACCGATTCGGTATATTCGAATCGGTAAATGCTATGTAGCTAAAAATTCAGTAAAAATTACCCATAGGAATAAATGTCAATTACCGAATCGGTAAATACCGATTCAGTAAAATAGGGAAAGAGTCAAGGGTGGCAGGGTGTCACATTGACAACCTGTTGCACCTCTGAATAGGGCTTGTGTGCACATGTGGCAGACATACATGCCCACATGCCCTAAGGGCATGTATGTCTGCCACATGGCACTGGTGTAAATGCACAGATTTGCATTTACAGAGGTATTCGTTATTTACCACCAATTAATAGTTGGTGGTAAACAACGAATCCTTAAAGCACAGAAGCACTCTTCAAAGTGCTTCCTATATGTCATTTACCGAATCGGTAAATGATGATTTGTAAATACCGAATTGGTAAATGATGATTCGGTAAATACTGATTCGGTATTTACTGAATCTGTAAATTGGCCCCCTACATAATAAAAGCCTATTACCGGTGGGTAACGGCCGAAATTCATTAAGTTCGGCCGTTACCGATTGGTAATAGCCGTCCTACATCTGGCCCTAGGTTTTTTAGGGCAGATTGTTTTTGGAGGGAGAGCCCCTCCTGTGCATGGGCCTATGCTCTCCCTAACAGAGGCCCCATTGAACTTGCTTCCCCCTAGCAGGTGGATGCAGGTGTTTTCTCCCAATCTGCCCCAGGGGCAGAAAGCCAAATAGACATAAGGGATTTCTCCTTTGTATTTAATGGTGGTGGCGGCCCCTTGGCATGGGTCTGTGCTCTCTACTGCTGTGGGCCCCATTAGCCTTACAGGGGTGTTTACCTCTAATCAGTCCCCTCCAGGGGAGGCAGAAAGCCAACTAGACACAAGTTTTTACTTATGGCTGATTTTTTACGGGGAGTGGGCCTTCTTTGGTCTTTGTTTCTCCCCACCAGAGGCTCCATTAGACTTTCTGTCTCCAGGGGGGGGTTTGGGGTGTTCTCCCCCAATCTGCTACCCCATGGGGTGGAAAGCCCACTAGACACAATGGTATTCTTGTTTTTTTTTGGGAGGGGGCAAATGCAACCCCATGGTAATTGGCATGTGCCCCCTTGGCCTTGGCCTCCTCTGCCTTTCTGCTTCCCTGGGAGGTGGGTCAGGTGTTCACCTTCAATATGCCCACCCCAGGGGTGGCAAAAAGCCCACTAGGCACCTGGATTTTTTTAGGACAACATTTTTGGGTGGAGAGTGCCCTCCTGGGCAGGGAAGTGGATATGTGTGTCCACCCCCAATGTGCCCCCCCCCCCACCCCCGGAAAGGCCACTACACACCAGGGATTTTTAGTACAGTGGGCTAATTTTTAAGGTAGGGGTTGAACTTGGCCCTTTTTGCAGGGTCATCCCTGAACTTTTTGCCTTCCTCCTATATTTTTTCTGAACTGTTGTTTGATGTTTTATGACTCTGTGCGGCATGTCCTGATAGTGAATTACAACCATTTTCGTTTTTCATTATTGCAAGGCTACCTGTTCCCCATAGGCCAGAATAGGCAGTTTGATTATAACATCTCATAATCCTAACTGGCTCAGAGAACTAGGTAGAAATCGGAGTTTAGTATGCCTGAGTGCAGAATGATAAAATACATCTTATAGTGACGTTGTTTTTAACATTCTGTGTTTGAAAATACAACTTTTAGAAAGTAGGTATTTTGTTGCCTAACTATCCAAGCCTGCTTCTGCTAGGTTGTGTATTCCTTGTCTGGAGTTTGAGTGACAGGGGCTGTGAGATTCCGGGAGACAGGGCGAGTCAGCACATGGCTGAATAGACCTATCTGCATGTAGATGGGTGGGAGGAGTTGCAACAGGGACCTGAATAGGGCTGTGCCTGCCTTCCACAATGCTGGTTCCACCTCCAGTGGTGCGTCTTATGTCGCTGGCCCACACTGTCAAAGGAAAGAAGGAGTCTTGTCAACAAAGTGCTCCAGGAGTGCACATAACTGGTTTGGACTGGGTACAGGACCCTCTGCCTTCAGAGGACAAAGGATTTGCTAGTATAAATATTAGGAACCAGACCCAAGAACTTTAAATCAATTTTGGGGAACAAGAAGAAACCTTTACTGAGGAGATGAACCAGAGGAACTGAGGAAGAGACTATCCCTAAGCTGAGTGCTGTCTGGGGGATTCGCCTGCAGTGGTTGCCTGACTGCCAAATAAAGGAGAAAGGACTTTGTGCTACTTTTATTCAACTTGTGAAGGATTTCCAAGGGCTTAAGATAGAGCTTGCCTCCTGCTGAAGTCTCAGGGACAACAGACTTCACCCACCAGCTCCACAAGAGTTATTTGGAAGTGCATGCAGCTTTTGTGTTGGGCTTGCTGAGGGACTGCATGTCGCAAGGAGCTGGAAGCGTGACTCACGAAGTAGAAGAGTGTCACCTCGGCAGCCGCTGTTGTTGCATCACTGAAGAAGGGTGTCGCCGCTGCTGCTTTTGCTTCGCCTCGCAGAAGTGACTCACATCACCGGAGAAGAGTATCGCCGTTGCATCATCGGGAAGCCACCACAGCCACTGTTGTCGCATCACTGAAGAAGGGTGTCGCTGCTGCAGCTGTGGCATTGCATCGCCGAAGCGACTCGCATCACCGGAGAAGAGAATCGCCGTCGCATGCACCGTCGCATCACCGGAGAAGTGTGTTGCAGGGCCTGTCGCGGCTCAGAAGAATCGTTGAGTCGCCACACGGCAGTCCGGCGTGCACGCATCATGTCGCATCAAGGAGAAGGACCATTTTTTCTTTCATTGCACTGGATCTTCATCACGGCGCTGCTGGTCTCATCGCCACGGAAGCAGCAGTAAGAAACCGACGCATCACCTCCCCACACTGAGAAGAACCGACACATCCCCTACACATCAGTAGGGACCCTACGCATCACCGTTCTTGCGTCTAAGGAACCGACGCATTACCTTCCATGCAAAACCTTTGTTGTATATCGTTACGCATCCAAAGGTACATTGAACTCAAAGTGTCGCATTTTACATCTAAAGAGAATTAAGCCATTTCTACCATTTTTAAAGTACAGTATTGTGGATTTTTGTTGTTTGTGGTCTTGTGTTAAGTCTATATAAAAATACTTATTTTATACTACAACTTGTGTAGTGTCCATCTGTAGTGTTGTCGCTTGGTTACTGTATGTGTTCACAAATGCTTTCCACACTGCCTCTGAGATAAGCCTGTCTGCTTGTGCCAAGCTACCAAGGGGGTGAGCAGGGGTTATTTTAGGAGTGTACCCCTTTACTCTGACTAGACGCAAGGGTCCCTATTGGCCTAAGGTACCTACCTCTGCCAGCTAGAGACCCCTAAATCTAACAGTAGGCAAGAGGCTCCAATTAGTATCGCCCAATCGCTCCATCCCACCAGGGGCCCCATTTGTCTTTTTGCACTCACAGGGCAGAAAGCATACTAGATACCAGGGATATATTTAATTGTTGAAAAATAATATGGCGTTTGGGTGTCCCACCCAGGTGTTGAACCTAGCCACCATCCCTTATACCACAACAGTCTTTCTGCCCACTTAGGGCACAGAGCCCTAGTCCCATGACAAGCAGGAGAAAATGTTGAGTCTTTTGGCTGCAGTTTTGACAAGTGTACCGGCAGAGTAGGAGTGAATCCAAATGTCCTCCTACTTGCCATGGTGAATGGTTGCACTATTCAAGCCGTGCTCTTCTTCCCAGGGAGACCAATTAAACCTAACTGTTTGGAAAACTATAAACCCAGGGGACTCTAAGGTGGTGTGCCTTGAATGAATCCCGCAATGTTTTTTTACCCATAATGTTGCCCATCAAACCTCAAATATTGCCTAATATCATCCATTTCCTCACATTTATGTGACAAAAAGCACTAGTATCCATAGGTAATCACAATATTTCCTACCACCTACCATTCCCCAAATTGTAACAATATGAAGATATCCCACATGTATGGGTGACCCTAACACCTGCAACATAAAAGGCCCCAAACTGCAATTTGGAGAAATCAGCAAAGGGGTCACAGTGGTGTTTTGACCTGGGCTGGATGGCCACCCAGGGAAACCTACTAAAAACCAAACATTTCTAAAAGCTAGACACCCAGGGCAGGCCAGAGTGGAGTGCTTGCAACAATCCCACAAAGGTGTGTTACCCACATTGCTCTGCAGGCCTCAAACTAAAAAATAAAAAGGCCAATGAGAGCAATTGAAGGGGGGGGGGGGGGACTCCCAGTAGCCCTGGTTTGATCCAATCTTGTTCCGGACACTAGAGCAACCACAAAAGTGGGGTCACATTTTTATCATAATAAGTGGGGGAACGCTGGCAAGTAGAAATTGTGTGGATCTCTGCCGATTCCGGAATGTTGATGTCACAAAATGTTTTTAAAAATATGCAATTTTAGGCAAAGTTTAAGGTTTGCAGGGCATTGTGGGTAAAAAAATGTCCTGAGAACCACATGAGGTGCACAGCCCTAGACTCACTCAGGTGTCTAGTTTTCAGAAGGTTCTGGGCCTTCGTAGTTTTCCTGTGTGGCCGCCGATCCCTGGTGCAAATACCACTGCTACCCCCATTACGAAATCAGGTAATTTATTTACAAGAAATGTTGATGCCTCCACATTGAGATTTGGGCCCTTACCTGATGCTGGCACTAAGCCCATCCACATAAGAGAGTCACTTTTTTATTGGGTGTATCGGGGGAATGATTGTTGGTTAAAAATGGTTTGCTCCCAATATCTTCCAGAACTTTCCCTTACATAAATGTGAGGAAGATGTGTATTTTTAGCCAAAGTTTGGATTTGCAAGGGCTTTTGGGTAGGACAATCTGGTCAGAGCCATGCAAATAACCCCTCTATTTCCCTGGTTGACTAGATTTCAAAAGTGCAAAGGTTTGCTAGGTTTCCTTAGGAGCCGGCTGAGCTATGGCCTAAAATCCTCAGCTACTCAAATTGTAAAAAATTAGTCAGTTTCCAGGGGAAATATGTGATGTGTCCATGTTGTATTTTGGGGACTTTTCTGTTGTGGGCAGTAGGGCAACCCGCACAAGTGTGGCACCAGTTTTATTAAGAGATTTGGAGGAATGCTTTGTGGTAGGAAATGTGTGTCTACCAACAGATTCTGTAAGGTTTCCTCACAGAAATATGAGGAAAATGATTGTTTTTTACAAGGACTTCTGGGTGAGGAAACTTGGCAAGAGCCACATAAGTCACCCCACTCTGGATTTTACCGGGTGTGTACGCTTCAAAAATGTGCAAGTTTGCTAGGCTGAAATAGGACCCAAAATCCACACCTTCCCTGATCGCAAAAAATTGCCTGTTTTCAGTGGAAAATGTGATGTGCCCATGTTGCGTTTTGGGACCTTTCCTTCCACAAGCACTAGGACTACCCACACAAGTAAATTACCATTTTTATCAGGAAACATGTGGTAACACAAAATAGTAGAATATTGGATGTTATCAATTAGATATCTCTGCATTTGTTTTCTCTAAAAGTAAGACAGTATGTAAGAAACAAGACATTTTGAAAAATGTCATATGAACCTCATGTTAATAAGGGTACGTACAAACTCAGAGATGTAGAACTTACCGCTGCTCCTAAACTCTGTATCTGGTGTACATTTCAGAAATATATAGGATTTATTGATAACCATTTTTAAATCTGTATATGTTGCCATATTAATTGCTCTATATTGGGTATACAATGCAAATGTAAGATGCATTTAAGGTGCATTTGTTGGCCTCTAGGTACCTTGGGTTCTTGGACAACCTACAAACCCTATATACCCCCACAACCAGAAGGGTGTGGCAGACATAATGTTATATTGCTTTTGTAAATCAGCCATTGCTAGAAGAAGTAACAGATATAAACGTTGTCACAAATGGCTGTTTCTTCCTACTCATTCTTGATATTTTTTCATTTCAGCAGTCAGTTTCATTATGGAAACCTTGAGGGATCTTCACAAATCATTCCTTTCTGAATTCTGAATTTTATCTACTTTTCACAAATCTATAGCTTTCCGGGATCACCCATAGGTTTCATATCGGTTTCCACCACAAACAGGAAGTAGGTTTCAAGCACAACAATTAGGAAAACTGGTTTACCTGTTTGAAAAATGACAACACTGTGTTTTAGAAAAGATTTTTTTTATTCAGCTCTGCATGTTCTTGAAAGCTGGGAAGACGGTGACTTTAGCACAGCAAACCTTTCATTATACCTTTTTTAGGGAAAAACAGCCTTTTTGCGGAGCACCTCTTTCCTATTTTTCCCAAAATCTCAAAATGTAGCTATATTTTGGCTAATGTCAAGGTCCCCCCCATAGGAAACCACAATCCCTGGATGTCTTTAGAAACCCGAGAATGTTGGACAAAACATATGCAAATTTGGAGTGTAGACCTCATTTGGAAAATAAGTTATGGCGGTCTAAGTGCGAACTACCTGCAAGTGCCAGCAAAAAGGGCTAGGCCCCCATGAGAGTTCACAAACCCTGGATATCTTTAGAATTCCAAGAATGTTGAACAGAAAAGACGTAAATTTGGAGTGTATACCTTATGTGGAAAATATGTTGTGGTAGTCTAAGTGCGAACTACCCCAAAATGACAACGAAAATGGCTTAGCTTTAAGAGGCTAAAGGAAAGCCAGTTCAAGTTTAGCAAAACAGGGGAAATGTAAGGATAACTGCCAGCCTAAAGATTAAGGCAAGCTTAAATGTGAAGTGTAGGTTTTCTGGGCTGGAGGCGAACCAAAAATTAAGAATGCAAAAAAAAGTGTGACACTGACCAACTTCTTGGATCATTTCTTTTCAATCTTGTTTCTGAACAAAAGGTTTGAGCCAATATTTACATCTGAGCAGGTTGTTAGTGTTTCTAGCTCTCTTATGGAATTGTTTTCATAGAGGTTGAGATGGCCATCAAGAGAGAAACCAAGCAATTTGGCATTATTGATAATGGTGGCCATGCAGTCAAGAATGTTAGTTCAGCCAAACCAGTCTTGGACAGCTGGGATGAAAGATGGAAGAGAGATAAGTTAGAGCAGTCAATGTGCGGGTTGCAGAAGTGAGCAGGAGGAATTTACCTAATAAATAAATGCAGGAAAGTGGGTAACGTTTTTCACCACTGCAGAACCAGGGCAAAGTTCTAGGGCTTCTACTGAAAAGGCGTATCCATGGCAGGTTAGATCACCTAGTTCATCCCACTTTGATCATCATGCTGTGCTATGAACTGCTTCAGCAAGACCTGATGGTGAAGGTATGGCATCTCATGGCCCCATCCCCTGCTGCTGCTTGAAACCTGGTGATGGATTTTGAGAACCCAATGAAGTGTTTAAGTCAAGGTAAAACTTTGGCTAGGATTAGGTGGCAAATTTATCTAAGCCAAAAAAGTGATTGTGCTTTGAGCTTTGTCTTGCTCATAGCTTTTGGCGCCAAAACCAAAGGCTTCAGGGGAGCTCGATGATGATTCATCTAACTTAACGTGACCTTCCCTGGCTTCAGCTTCTGACCTTACCCCACTGGAAGAGTTTGAGCTCCGTAGAGTAGGCTAAGTGCCTAATTGATTTAGAATTTGGTGGATGGGTTACTCCATCACAAGCATGACAGGTATCTCATCCGCCTTTTTAAAAGTGCATTATATCCTACAGCAATTTTTATAAGACAGAATATTTGCCACGTTGTGACAGAGTAACTTATCTACTATTCTCTATATCAGGCACTAATTGCCAAGGTAAAAACCTTTCTCAGTGTGCTCACTTAGGGTGCCCTACCTCTGCTCTATTGCTGACTGGTGTATTTGACCAGCACTACATCGTAGATAGCTCTATTGCCGGATGGTGTATCTGACCAGCACTACATCATAGTCAGCCTTAAATCGCACCTAAGGTCCTGGTCTTCAGTGATTATTAACTACCATATGCCTTTTTAGCTTAAATCTTTACAAATTAGAGGGGAAATGGCTCTGTTTACCATTACTGAATTGTTGGTGTTTTGGTGTCATTTGCTTAAGAAACTTTTCCCTACTGTTTTAAATTGGAGTGAGATTTTTATTGTATTGTCTTGCTGCCTTTTTAACTGTTTTGGTACTTTTAAATGCTTTACGCATTATTTCTAAGTTAAACCTGTCTGCTCTGTGCCACAGATACCAGAGGTGCAAGCTCAGGTTTAAATTGCTGAAGCCTTTGACTGGACCTTACAAGATAAGGACTTTATTTCTTGAACATTTGTGGACATCAATGTATCCCAACCAATAAACCATTTCCTCGCATATATTGTTCAACATTTAGGTTAAAAGTAGAAAATGAATTAGTTTACTATACTTTTCTCTATATTTTATCATGGAGATATCTCTGCTCCGATGGCAGAGGTCTCCTCCAAGTGTGCAAAACAGAAAATGCGATTGTAAAGTCACTACTAGTAGCAACTTTATGGTTGAAGTTTCTGTTTTGGTGACTGCATGTCTTATTTCAGTGGGTAGTGATATGTAAGACTTAACTTATGATTAACTTTACGCTCATAAATGGTAAATATTGAATAGTAGTAAAGTTACTCAAAAGTGTAAATTTATAGTTACATGTACTAAATCTACATGTGCAGATTTACCTTTGTGAATAGGGCCCTCTGTAAATAGAATTGGGCATTATGAAAATGTTTTCGGAATCCGCCGGTTCTGGTTATAGAGGAGTGAAGAACACTTTGATGCCCAACTGCTGTGTTTGAAATCCAAGAATATGTTTGTGCCTGTCCAACTTTGTGCTCAGCAGAAATTCTTACATTATATGTCTCTTACATATTTTAGATATTTACTAGAGACTCCTGAACCTTGATTATAAATGCATAAGGAAAACAGTAGACACCTTTTCAAAGATGAACCATTGTTCTCCTTTGACTAAATCGCCAAAAGCTGACGAAATAAGCCAAGGTTTTTGACTGATATGTTTCTTCATCATGGTTTGCCTTATGCAATCATTTCAGATAGATGTACTCAATATCTTTCATTTTTTGGAAGCTTTGTGTAAGATATTAGGAGTTGAACAACTGCTATACTCCGGTCATCATTCCATGGAAAATGTGTTGTCCCTTGCTAAAGGTTTTGCATAGGACTGGCCTTATTCCAGCCCTGTGGGTTCTGCATAAAGTCTTGTTGAATTTATAAATTGAATATGAGTTATCACTTGACAGAAAAGTGATTATGAGCCTTGCCTTTAGATTGAGTTTTTTCTAGTCTTGATATTCAATTCAAGGATAAAGTAAAAAAAATTAGGGAGAAATTAAGCAAAGCATCTAGAGCTAAATAAGATAGAACAGTTAATGCCTGATAGACTCTTAAAGATGACTTGTTAGGTATTCTCCAACTCAGGCAACAAATACATATACTCAAACCAAAGTGTAAGACTACCCTCCAGATCAATTGCACATATTCCTTGGAATATGGCTAATTGTGCTCGCTATGTTTTATAATAAAATGAGCTGTTTTTAGGGACTTATCATCAGAGATCATATTAGGTATTTTTGATTTTGAAACAGTATAACCCTGTCTACTTTAAAAATGCCTAATGACAATACTATGTGGATAATTTTGTGCGAGCTAAAGTATGCCAAATGTCATAGTAGGATGTATCAAAAAGATCAAATGGAAACACTTCTGTGAGGTTTCCAAACACAGACTTCGCTAGAATCTTCACTGGATCCTATGCTAACATGGAACCATCCCCACCTTGCAACGATCTTCATGATTGTTTCAATAGACTCATGCTTGATCCATTATTGATTGGCAAGCATTGCCGAACCTCCTGAATCCAAAAGTGCAAGAACTTTGAACGATGCAACAGAGTTCAGCTGAATAGTAACTTGTAACTAGAGCAGGAGTAGCAGCAGTAGAATTGTTATAATTTGCTTTATCAAATTTTTGTTTTAGGAAATGTGACAGGATTATGGATTAATATGCCATTCCAAACCCCGGTAAAAACACAAAATGTCTCACAATTTATTACATAATTGTGTCACTTTCTGTATGCTCTGATTATTTTAAAGAGGTAGAAGACCTGCCAGAAACAATCCTCAAATCGCCTTCTTTCCTAAATGATTATCAAGTCAATAAACTTAGCCAAAGTGTCAATTCATCCTTATAAAATTAAGACAGCTTTCAACCAATGAGATTTACATCCCACAATCTTAACAGTCTCTGGAGCCAATGGTTTGAGAAATTTATTTAGGGCAAGACATACATTCATCCCTGCGAAAGATCCCACAATATATCCTCTGTGACAGAATCAAAATCAGGTAAATCAAACAAACATTTAAAGAGGGCCAAATATGACACAATTAATGTAAAAACTATACTAGTGTAACATGTTGTAGCCAATGGTGCAGCAACATCTAAGGCTGCTCTAGTAAGCAAACGTATAAATTAAGTTGCCTAGATATTATCAGAATACAATTACACTGGAAAAGTAACGCATAGCCAATATTTCAACCAAGAATCTGAAATGTAGCTCTCAAACACTGGTGTCAACCAATGTTGGGTGCATGGACAGGGTTTGGGTGAGAGTGGCATTAATATATAAAAAGGTATCAATCTATGTACCCTCCTGCTGCCTGTTAGACAATAATTCCAGGGCAGGACATTAAATCAGAAGGACCAGGTACTCTTGAGCATCGCAACCTGCCTAGAGCTGGTCATAGAAGATGATTGTTAATCTTCTTGAGGAAAGAACAAGGCTCAAATGGGGGTTGATTGTGAACAAGCTTTCAGGACAAACACTATTTGTCCTAGCATCAACATGACCTACAGCAGAAGTATTCACCAGCCTCATTTGTCCCTGAATTGCAAAAGGTTTGTTTTTCTTTTGGGAAAAGACATCCCTCCGGGGACGGCTGATTTCGCTCATTAAAATGCTTCAGGTGAGTCTCCTGTGCTTTGAAAAGCACAGTGTGCCTGATAACCTAAAAGAAATGCAAATGCAAATGTGACCAGCCAGGTCACAAATGGGACCAGCCAACCAAAGGTGACCAGCTAGGGTGCCTGGTCACCTGAAAGAAATGCAAATGCAAATGTGACCAGCCAGGTCACAAATGTGACCAGCCACCCAAAGGTAACCGGTCAGGGTGCCTGGTCACCTGACATAAATGCAAATGTGCCCTTTTAGTTAATCTGTAAGTGCAAAGGGTGCTTTGCATCCTGTGAATCATTCCAACCTTTGTGATGACAAAGATTTGTTTTTGTTTTGTGGTAGTGAAAAGAGTTAACAACTGGGCTGTGAAGTGCTTGCCTTTAATCCTAACTGCATGTACACAGCCCTTAGTACCCCTAAGGAGGTGTTGCATGGACAGTTATGTGAAAAACAAATTGCATTGCATAGGCCCTGGTATTACTAAAATCTACATTTTGGAAGCACCATTTTATCGTAAAGCTATTTACACATTTTGTATCAGACTATCTTATACTTAGTGTAATGCAATGCAAGTATGAACTAATAATTTACATATTCACAGTGCTTTCTGTCACAGGCTGTGTCCTCATAGCACTGTAAATACACACGTCACTATTCTCCACTGTACCGACCAAGATTTAATTTTGTGGCTCCCTGGTTACACACAAACCTTTGCAGTACATTAAGTAACTAAGGTTTCATAATATACTACAGTGTATTTCCCACTGAGTAACAACTTTTTAAAATGTATTTTTCATTTACACTGCCCATTATTTTATATATAGGTATTGGATGGTGAAAAACCTAAAAAACATATAGAATATATTGGAACTTATTTATGAGAGGCTTACGCCACCAGAGCATCACTTTTTGTGATGCTCCGGCGGTGCAAGTGTCTCAGCCATACATAGGAGCCGGCGCAAAGTCACCCTCCATTGCTTTGCATGGCCTCATAGATATGGAGTAGGACAAAGCAGTGCAAATCACTGCGCTGGCTTACTCTGCATCAAGGAGGTGTTCCATAGGTGTTGTGTGGACGTTCCCACGCAACACCCATGGATTATGATGCTACCCCATATTTACAAAATGACGTTAACCTGGGGCAGCGCCAAAAACGTATGCCTCCCCAGCGGAGGCGTAACGAAAATAAATCTTTAAATTTCTCTTAGTTTTTTCCTCTTTCCATGTTTGCTGCATTGTGCAGCTCACCTAGAAAGAGGAAAATGCCTCTTGGGATTTTTTTTGTGAAGGAAGGTGCCCCTTCCTGCACAAAAACAATCCTGCCTATGTTGATGCTACACAGCAATTTGTGCACCAACACATGGGTAAATGAAAAGAATGCACTGTATGTCATAAATATGGTTCATTCCTGCCCTTTCACAATGGCGTACGGCAGCGCAGCAAGAAGACTTGAGGAACTGCCCTACACCAATTCCTCATAAATGAGGCCCTTTGTTTTTAGCTACACCTCTGACCACACCCCACGCTCACTGACCTTTGGTTGGCTAAACATGGTCTAATATTATTTTCCCACTGTAAAAAAGATTTGCTGTGGGAATTGGGGGTGTTAATGGTTGTCGAGGATAAGGAGTACCAGGTTCTAGAAGCTATGTTAGCAGGTGGTCCTTAGGCCTAAAAATGTTTGACAAGGGGGTCTTGGCATCAAAAAGTTTGAAGACCTCTGAACTATAGGATACTCTCAGGAATGTAATGCCAAAGAATTCTGAAAATTGATGAAGGGTGACATACCCTGAAACCAGTCCCAGGATGCTTGTTTCAGGTCCAAGGAGGACCTGGCTTGGCAGCTCGGCCTGGACTGTTCCCACGAGGCACAGGGTCAAGATGATTTGCATATGGCTAGGTCCACACTGGGGTGGTGTGGTGAGCAAAAGAATGATGGATTTAACCCAGATCTTTTGATTGGGGGTGAAGGTTTGCATTGTGCAGCATTCTGTCCATCAATTGTTTCTTTTGCATATGTCCCCCTAAATGGGAAGCGTATGCCCAGACGATGGTCGCGTGCTCACTACACCACTGGTTTCAAGCTAGCCTGGCTGATGAAGGGTGATGCCCTGAAACCGGTCTCGGAATGCTTGTTTCCAGTCCAGGGAGTACCTGACTTGGAAGTTCGGGCTGGACTGTTCCCACAAGGAACAGGGTCAAGACTGATTTGCATACGGCTGGGTCCAAACTGGGGTGGTGTGTTGAGCAAAAGAATGATGGATTTAACCCAGATCCCCGTGACTGGGGTGAATGTTTGCATTGTCCAGCATTCCGTCCATCAAATGTTTCTTTTGCATATGTTGCCCTAAATGATAAGGGTATGCCCTGAAGTGGGTACCGTGCTCACTACACCACTGGATTCAAGCTAGCCTGGCTGATGAAAGGTGATGCCCTGAAACTGGTCTCAGGATGCTTATTTCCGATCCAAGGAGGACCTGGCTTGGCAGTTCGGGCTAGACTGTTCCCACAAGGAACAGGATCAAGACTGATTTGCATATGGCTGGGTCCAAACTGGGGTGGTGTGGTGAACAAAAGAATGATGGATTTAACCCAGATCCTTGTGACTGGAGGTAAATGTTTGCATTGTCCATCATTCCATCCTTCAATTGTTTTGTTTGCATAGGTTTCCCTATGAGTGAAGGGTATGCCCAGACGTGGGTTCATCAATTGTTTCTTTTGAAAAAATTCTCAAAGGCATTACAGTTCACTGAAATGTAAGAAAAGAAGCATGTCATGAGCTTTCAACATACATTCACATAACCTGAATAATTCATTGACTGAAATGTATTATATTTTAATATTAGTATGGCAATTGCAAGCTATTTGAGATCTCAAATTTCTTTCTGGAACATCAGGAAAATGGCTTTCCCATTATTTGTGTATGGTTGGTAAAGCTGGTTTTTTCGAAGCAGCCTATTAAATGCTACAAGTGGGCTGCAGCACTCATTGTGCCCCCACTCAAGTAGCACTATACAAATGTTTCAAGCTTCCGCTGCAGCTTGTTGGTCAGGTTTAAACTTCCAAGTGGACCTGGCAAAATAAATCTTTTGTGAGGCCTAAATCTTGTTAGGTAGGTTCTAAGGGCTCATAAGGTAGAGCACATGGTATTTAAAAAGTAGGAAATGTGTACTTAAGCTTTACATTTCCTGACCATGAAAAACTCCTAAAGATGTTTTTATCACTATAGCAATGGTATTTGTTCCATAGACTGCCACTGGTTTACCCTATTACACTTAATAAATATAGGATAGGATATCAGGATAGGATATCATGATAGGAATATCAGGAACAGCACTCACCTGGATGAGATCCTTTCTCACAAACAGATCCTTCCAAGTATTTGAGAAGGATTTCACCTCCTCCAGTAAACCTCTTAATTGCGGAGTGCCTCAGGGCTCCTCCCTGAGTCCCACCCTTTTTAATGTTTATCTTAGCCCTCTAGCTGATGTCGTCCGCCCCTTCGGTGTGAAAATTGTCACCTATGCGGACGACACACAGCTAGTGGTAGCGCTGGAACCACCTCTCAATTCCCACCACAGCCTACACAATTGCTTGGAAGCAGTTGCCGCCTGGATGTCAGGCTCCTGTTTAAAACTAAACGGGGATAAAACAGAGGTAATGCTCCTTGGAAATACCATCGTGAAATCCATTGATCCCATCTGCCCCCTCTGTTTAGGCATCCCCCCACAACCCAAGGAACAAATCAAGAGTCTAGGCATCTGGCTGGACCAAACTCTTACATTCAACCACCAAGCAACCAAGCTTGCCGCCACCTGCTTCGGGCCAATGAGACTACTCCGAAAAATCCTCCCTCTCCTTCCATTTCACTCAAAACGGATCATGGCCCAAGGACTAATTCTATCCCATCTTGACTGCGGCAACGCCTTATACCTTGGTGCCCCACATTCCACTCTCAAAAGACTTCAAATCATTCAGAACTGCACGGCAAGAATCCTTCTCGACATCCCTCGCCGAGCCACAGTCAAAGCCACATTGAAGGACCTCCACTGGCTCCCTGTCAAAGCTAGAATCGAATTCAAGACCATGTGCATTGCACACCGCTCCTACTGGGGAACAGGCCCTTCCATCAATCACCCCTTGGTAAAAGCCTATCATCCAATCGCCCCCTCAGATCCGCGACCTCCCACCTCACCTCAGTACCACGCATCAGAAGAGCCAGATGTGGAGGCCGGTCGCTCTCCTACAATCTTGCCAAGATCTGGAACTCTCTCCCCCTCCCAATCAGATCAGAATCCAATTTTACTCACTTTCCGAAAGCTTCTTAAAACCTGGCTCTTTAATAAAACTTCTACCTAAATCTCAGCTCCACTAAATCCAGCGTTTCCGGTTCAACCTACTCTCCTCTGTAGCGCTGGGACGCCCCTGGGTAGCCATCGCGCTCTATAAATTCTCCTTCCATTCCATTCCATTCTATAAATAATAGTCAGTTTGGGAGGAGGTAGAAAAATATTTCTTCTATTCATTTGAATTGCAATTTAAAATCCTCTTTAAAGATAAAATCAGATTTTCCATTACTATTCTAAAAATGGCACTTTTAGAAGGTTTGACATTTTCCTGCCTATACCAAATGTGTCTTTCTGCTGGTGCCAATGGTCACGTGACCGTGAATGGCTGTCATGTGGTGTCTTGTGTATTTCTTCCAGACATGAGGACAAAGGACGAGTGTGGGACAGTGTGTTCTTTTCCTGAGCAGTATGCCCTGGGGATTGTATTTAGCCCCTCCTTCAAAAGGGGTAGCCAGGGGGCTGTGCCCACCCTATTCCTGACTTCTAAAGCTGTCTGCCCTGCCCCTAACAGATGCAGCTCATGCTTAGGCCTGTCTGACGTTGTCCTCTAGACAGACTGAAATCAAACCCATGAAAGGAGGAAGGTTGGGCAAAGGGGGGGGATCTCCCACCTACAGCTGGCACTGGGTATAAGAATGGCATCCTCGAAACCTCTCAACAGAACACTCCTGGACCTGTGGAAGATTCAGAAGGAATTCTCTGCTGTCTGAAGAAGTAAGACTGGATCTACTTTCCTAGAACCCAGGATACTCAGAAGTGACTCAAAAGGTCAGTTGACTGACCTCTATTGTGGGCTACAAGGACATAATAAGCTTTCAGATGCCTTCCCTGCATCTCTCCAGCTGACCAGAACCAAGTGGACCTGCCTGAGCCCTGATGCTGGCCTGAGCTGGATTGAGACCTGATCCCTATGTGGTGGCCCCAGGTCCTGGTCCATTGGATGGATTCAGAGTGTACTTCTCCGGCCTCAAGTTTAGGGCTCTTCGCAACCGCAAAGGGGCTCCTCGTGCTGGCAACAATCGCATTTCTTCCACCAATGCAACGTTTTGATGGCAACCTGATATTTGCACCAAACAGCAACCGCATGCATCAACCGCCAATGCAAAGCTCCATCGGTGACATGCTTCTCCTGCGACAATGGACTCCTCACAGCTCCCAACAATGGAAGCTCCATCTGAGGTGCCTCACATGGACTTGGACTGTGAGAAGGTAAACTCTTCATCAGAATGAATCTGCCTCTGTATCTAACATGTGCTCCATTATGGTTGGCCTGAACCTGCTTCTTTAATCCGGTCCAGCATGACTAGATAATCGCGAATGGCGCTTTGTGCTCCTTGGTACTATTTTTATCTAAAACTTAAAAATTGTTAACTCCAGTTCTACTGATTGGATTTTTGTCATTCTTATGTCATTTAATTTATTTAAATTTACTTTACTTATTTATACTTTACACATTTCCTCTAAGTTAAATCTGACTGCTTTGTGCTAAGGCTTAAGAAAGTTAAGCACAGTTTATTTAGTGACTTTTGTGGTTCACCATGACAATGATTGTGTTTATTACTTGAGTGGGGCTCTTACACCCCTCAACGAATAACCCAATTTCCTACAATATGTATATTAAGGGTGTGTAGATTTTGAGCTACGAATAGTACATACTTACCTTAATGGGACTTTTATTATTTTGATGTTGAATATTATATCACAATATTTAGTACTCAATATTGTGGCATACATCCAAGCAAAACCTTACCTTGATGTTTTAGAAACATAAAGACAGTGCTCCAATGTCTTTATTTTACACTCAATGTGTCTTGAATTAGTTTGAGTCAAAGGATAATACTGGATGCTTTCAAGTCTGCACATTAAAATAGGGCAAATCGTTGACCATTTACATTATGAAGAGTTTTATGTGAAGGCTAATATGTGTGGGGTTTTAGAAACAGATATAGATTTACTCTTAGGCTCAGGAAAAACCTGAAAACAGGAATATTTGTGGTTTAAGTGACTTTAAGGTTATACAAGAAACAGCAGTGTTTATGCATTGGCTAGAATATTTATATAATCACCGTAGATTAATACAGCGCAATTTTAGCGTATTCTTAGAGCAACAGCCCTATAGTCTAATGATTTTTTTGTCTTTATTTAGCTTGCTACAGAACTGACCTTTTGTTTGTATATGTATGTTCAATTACATTTTTATGTTGCTTTATGCACCAATGCCTGGCTGTGCTTACATTATTTACTAATGAATTTGTGGTTAGCTCAATTTTTGTTTGATATAAGTCTGTTAACTATTACTTATGCTAGTAACTCTACCTGACTTGCATTATTGTTTAGAAGCCTAATAGTGGTGAATAAAAGCACCTATACAGAGTTATTCTTGATTGTGTTACTTGCACATGTTGCACACGTAGAAATCACCTTTCAGAGTACCTTAGTGTAAAACGCATGACAAAGCGGAGAGCCACAGGAAGTGGCATGATATATATATAGGCTGTTGTAGTGGACAGAGGCAAACATGGCTATCTAACTTGCTTTTTACCCAGAGCTAAAGGCAGCTGGAGTTGCAGCCATATTCACACATGCATCATACACACATGATTCCCAGCTTTGGTTTTAGAAGTGAAAGACTGGATTTTCCCATTCTGCTGCTGGATAGCAGGTCATCCATTTGACGAGCAACGGAGAGACCCCAGAAGTTACAATACTTTAAGGGCCTCATTTATGAGGCCCCTTGTGCCACCGGAATGTCACTTTTTGTGACGTTCCGTGGCGCAGGAGCCTGCACAATATTTATAAGGCAGCACTAAGCCACTTTTTTGGGCTTAATGCTGCCTGATAAATATCGTAAGGGGCATGCAATGGGTGTTGCTGGGGGCGTTCCCCGCAACATCCATGGCTTTTTGACAATGCCTCAGGTTTATGAGATTTTGTAATTCTAAGGCAGAGCCAAAAACACCCCATGGGAGGCGTAAGGAGGCACAACGAGTAGAAATATCTTTATTTCCCCTTGTTTTTCCTTTTTCTATGGGTACTGCATTCTGCAGCAAACATAGAAAGAGGGAAAAACCTTGTGTGATGGTTTTGGTAGCGTGAAGGTTTCCCTTTCTGCACAAAAACAATCATCCCCTCATCGCAGGCACCCTTGCACCATGCCCTAGGGCAGTGCAGAATAAAGCCTGCGACGCTGCCCTGCGGCAAAAACTAATAAATGAGGCTCTCAATATTGTTGACTGATCCCAAAAGGCACTGCATAGCCCTTACAGCTCTGCAGATTTGGTAATGTATACTAACAAACCTGAACTATAACCAGAGCACAGCCATTTTTGTTCACAGACAAGTCTTTAGAAAAAGAAATGCAATTTCATTAAGAAATGGTGGAGATTTAAACGGGACTCTTCCTCTCCGGCCTCGTGTTATTTAGCTCTGTTTTGGCACAGGTAAGTCTCGCAATAAAATTCGACAACTAAGTAAATCTTTTCGAGTATGCTTCTGGGATGAGAGAACGCCCATTGATTTTCTAGGCCATGCCATGTCCAAGAGTCGTATTTCAGAGCACAGGCCATGCTGCAATGAGACAGTGAGATTGTTGTGGGTTGAAAAGGTGAGAGGGACAATGTTTTTTTTAGATGAGATTTGGGGTATTTTAGAAATAGTTGAAAACATATAATCAGACCTAGGCCCAAATTCCTTACGGAGGTAAGAAATCAAACACTTTGTTGGCATGCTTTAGTTCTTTAAAGGCAATTCCAACAGCTTCCCAGTTCAAACAACTCTTTTTGTCCTAACCTTTGACCTATACCGGCTTGTGCCGGAAGATCTAGTATTGTATGGAGTGTTGGTCTAATATGCCCTCTTAGGGAAACTGTGCAGAACCAATATGTCAGAGTTTAACATGCTGCCCAAAATGACCTTTAATACTTCAAAGGTAAAAAATAGAACCGTTGAATTTGTGTATCATAATCTTTTCTACACATTACTGGCGTCCATCAGAGTCTCAGGTGCCATATAAAAATATTCAATAGTACGCAAAAAATGTTTAGTAAAGTATCTTACCAATCAGCTAGAATTCAACCCTTAAATATAATTTAGCATGGCGTGTGCACAATGGCCAGGGGGCTGTAGTGATGTGATGTGTCTGTGTATGCGTTGGCTGAGCGGGCATGCTGTAGAATGTTGTGTGGATGCTGTGATGCTGTGAACATGAATGTGGGGTGTGTGCGTGCTTTGTGAAGCATGGCTGTTAAGTACAGTTGGAGGACCTAGCAGCACGGTTGTAACCTAGAGGCCTCACATGAAATGAAAAGCGTACCTCGTAGCTGAATGCCTCCAGACTCTTGCATTAAGTCCCTCCTCAAACTACAAGATTTTCGTGATGATATGATAAAAGAACCTGCGTTCGTATGCAGCAGGAATCTGGCAGCATTTGGGAGCTGGTCATGAGGGAGGAGGAGGCCAGTGACAATGTAGAAGTAGTCTGGAATCACCCATCCTCAAATCAACAACCAGGAGGTGTCAGTACCGTAAGTTGGGCAGGAAGAGCCCAGTGAGGCAAGGACAAGCTGCAGTTTTCTTAACACGGCCTATCACCAAAAACTATCACCCTGTTAACGATGTATTTACAATATGTCCCTACATGGCGATAGTTTCAGGTAGCCACAGTGAAAACTGCTGCTAACTCTAGTGTGAAGGCGATACAAAAATCTGCCGTTAGCGGGCGAAAAATGACGAAATGCCCATTAGTGGCAAAAAACACTCACGTTAGTCAGCCCAACGTGACTTTTTAACCACATCGATGCTAGGCATTTTCCCCTGCTGTGCTGGGGATGATCCAAAGTAATGGTTTCATGACGAGCTCAGCTCGTCATCAGTGTACCAGCAGTACACTGCATGACGAGCTAAGCTTGTCATGAGTGTCGAAGGTGTTAAGCCTCTAGAGGCAAAAATACCTTAAATGTCCACTTCCAAAGAAAATTAGGAAAAAAATACAATGGAATGCAGAATGGAGCAACCAGGGACACGTGCAGCACAAATCAACAACCCCTCAAGCCCCATAACAGCCAGGATGACCAGCCAGAGTCCCAGGGGAAGAGGAAATTCAGGGCTACATCATGAAAAGATGCGCATCGCTCGGCAAAACCAGTGATGCATCACTTATCATTGTGCACTCCTTGAAACACCATGGCATCCAAAACCTTGAAAGCGCGGACAGTCCCCGGGGTCTGGACCCCAGAGAGGAATGCAGAGGTGCTGTGGAGTTGCGGGCCGTGGCAGTAGACATTGAGGCGTCAGCGATCACCCTCACCTGGTGGTGAAGTCGTCCAGGTCGCATGGAGACACGTTGATGACCTGTGTGAGAAAGCTGCCTGGTGCCCCTTGGAGCTGTGAATGGTAGAGATGCTCCTGGGCACCAATGTAGGGAGGTCTGCATCACATATCACGTGCCAACACTACACTGTGGTGCATGGAGAAGATTACCAATGGTGAGCCACGCCTGTCTGTATCACTGGACAGAGGATGTTGCGCTGGTCGGACGCTGCAGAGGGTGAGGCCCCTGAGCTGTGCTAAACATGTGTGATGGGAGTGCTGCAACTTCACGCCTGGGGGGGCCTGGTAAATCACCTGCATTGGGAGGTTCCCCAGTGGACTTGGCGGCGACTGCTGTACCCAGGCATGTGAAATCCCACCTGCCTGAGGCTCCTGCTGGCTGAGTCACGGATTCGGAGAGAGTGCAGCGGATTGCGCCACAGTGTCAATGTCCAGGTGAGGAGAAAAGATATACGTAGCGGAGGAGGCCCGGAGGTCAAGTCGGGCCCTGGCTTAGCACCTGTGGGAGACGTACCCCCAGTGGCGGCTCATCCGCTGTGGTGGTAGATTGTTGACCCACTGCTTTCAAGCAGTGCAAGAAGAGGAAACATAACATGATGATAATTTTCTAATGTACTCATGCTATGTTTCCTTCGCGGGTGGGAGGGCAGGTGGGGCTGCTCTACTCATGGAGCAGGGCAGGGGCAGAGTGATATGCCCACTCAAGTGTGCAGTGACTGTTTGGTCGGCCCTCTCAGGCTGCCCAAAGCAGTCATGCGCACATCCCTGTTCACAATGCAGGCTGCATTACAGCCTGCATGGAGAACATGCCCACCCCGCCAGCCGCTGGCTGAACGCCTTGTCATGGCACTCACGAACAATCACAACGCTGCATTGCAGTGTTGTGATTGGCTCAGGGAAGGAGGCCTGGCTGCCTGCTTCCTGTTGCTGGAAGCAGACTCAGGAGAACAGAAGCACAGATGAGGGATCCTGCCTAGAGGTAAGAATTTTAAAAATATATATTTACAACCCCACTCCCCCCTGCTTCCCCGCCCCCTCCAGTTTCCTTTCCCACGTTTCCGACCTCCCCCCAGTCCAGTCCCCTCCATAGCACTACATAATGGCGGCCGCTGTGCGGCCATGTGCAGCAGGCATACTACAGTTGTGCCAAAGGCAAGCCCATCTGCATCTGTTCTCCCCTGGACCACGCCCACACCAAGGACCCTCCATCTCGGACATCACTGTTACAACACCAGAACCCTCCTCGCCATCAACCCTGGATGCCACACCGCCTGCCATCTAGTAATACTGTAGAATTCTCTTGCACCCTGTGCCTGTAAAAACTGCAAGTGCAGCTTCTGCCACATAAGCACACCATGCGACCAACAACGCAGCACACCAGCTCAACTTCATCCCCCTCAATGTGTGGTCCCTCCACAAACATGCAACAGAAATCTGGGAACTCTTCAATGCCACCTCTTCAGACATTGCCATGTGCACGGAAACCTGGACCAGCCTCTGCTCCAGACTGGCCATCGCCACCACCATCCACACCGGCTACAAATTCACCCGCACGGCCCACCCCGAGTGGCCAGGAGGAGGCATTGCCATTGTCTGAAAAAACACACTCCGACTGACCACGCATTCTAATGACCCGACGGTGACCATGGAACACCTCCACTTCCAGATCTGGACCAACCTCAACACCACTCTCTGTGGCAAGCTCATTTACAGGCCCCCGAGCCATAAACCCCCATTCACTGATGCCATTGTAGACCTCATCACACTCCAGGCTCGCCCATTCACTGACTACATCCTACTCATAGACCTCCAGTGCCACCAGGACAACCCCAGGGATCAGAACACCACCTTCCTGCTGGGTAACCTCGCCAACATCGGATTCAAAAAGCTAGTCACTGCATTAACCTACATAGCCTGACTCACGCTCAAGCCCTTCTTCTCCACCAGTGGCAACTTCAACTATAGCCACACCACAGGACTCTCTTGTACTGACCATCATTGTTTACATCACACCTTCACCACGCCCACCGTACTCCATCGCCATCATTGCCCCCCGTCGCAGCTTGATCAAGGCCACGAAGAACTTCCAATCCACTTCCTCAGCACTACCACTCCGCCAACGCTTACAGCGCAGCGAGCAACCTCCGCCGATGGCTCTCCAACTGCGCAGACACCCTGGTACCCCTCAAGAAAAGACCAGGAAAACAACATTCCAAGAAGGCCAACTGGTTGACTCCTGCCCTCCACTAGTCCAGTTCCACCTGCAGACGTCTCGATCAACTCCTCAACACAGTCACCCTTGCACCATGGTGCAACGGTGCCTGTGTTAGTGCATGGCAGCCATTGTGCGCCAACATAGGGGAAAAAAGACAGGGGAGCCTATTCATGAGCCCCTTCTGACAGTTTCACCCCGCCGGTGCATCATTTTCTTGACATACTTGCAGCATGATTCTTGCACCACGTTGTGCCATATTTGCTAAGAGATGCATCTAGTCATATGCGTGACTTTGTAAAGCCCTGTGCCACATTGTACCTGCAACAGGTATGATGTATGCAGAGTGGGCATTCCCACGCAACAAAGCCTCATAGGAGTGACACAGTGAAATCCATCAGATTTCACTGCAACAATTGTAGGACACCACTGTGCCAGTACCTTATGCCTGCCCCATGGCAGGCATAAGGGTGATGCAGTGCCACAGGGATAGGCTGGCCCCATACATTGCTGGAGTTGCATCATGGTTGTGACACAACTGCAGCAATGTTTGACTTTAGCTCTGACAGACATGTCAGGATTCCAGACATATCTGTCATTAATTGTGACATGGAGCACCATATTGTGAATACATAGCATCCATAGTGTTGAAAGAATGGCCTACTGAAAAGTGTTGCAACATTGTTTTATCCAGCACCAAAACCTGTTCTGTCCAGCACCAAAACGTTCTGAAAAGTGATTGTACCATTTTTAAGACCATTTTTTTTCAGGTCTTAAAAAAACTGCCTCTAATTGGAGTTAAAGCCAGTTTTTTGGTTTTGCACCATTCAAGGAATTCCTTGTAAATATCGCAAAGTGGGGTTAGCAGCAGTTTTTGCACATGAACGCCTGCCTTGCATCTCATTTTCGTTAATTCCCGCTAACAGAAGTAGTAATCCTATAAATTCATGTTTACGCCAGAAAACTGCGCTAACTGCAGTTAGCTGCAACTTGTAAGTACGGCAATTTAAAAAAACAGTAAAAAAATTGACGCTACCGCGGCGTTAACTCCTTGTACGTATGTCCCCAAATCCTCCATTCTTGTCAGCACAGTATCTTCACCACAAAGCAGCCTCAGTAAACACAACCACAGAAGGAAAAGAAGTCATTAACCCATTGGCGGCTCCTGTGCTATGGCGGAGGTGCGTCCCCCCCACTGCTTTCAAGCAGTGCGAGAAGCAAAAACATAAAATGATAATAACTCAGTTGGTATCATTTTATGTTTGTGCTGCTTTGCCGGCTGGCAGGTGGGTGGACAGGGCTGCTCTGCTCTCCGAGCAGGGCTGGGGAGGAGTGGTTTGCCCACTCCTAAATGCGCAATGACTATTTGGTCTGCACTCTCAGACCAGCTAAACCAGTCATGCAGACTTTCCCACTTCTGTATGCATGCTGCATTACGGCCTGCATGGAGAACACCCCCCCCCTCCTCTGCAGCCCCTGGCTGAGTGCCCTGTCACAGCACTCAGACTAATCACAACACTGCCTTGCAGCGTAGTGATTGGCTTAGGTGTTGAATCTTGGCTGCCTGTGTCCTGTTCCTGAAGTCGAAGGCAGGAGAGCAGGGGCCGAGACACGGGATCAAGGTACGTTATTTGTTTTTCCCTCATCCCTCTTGCATGTGCAACACCCCTCCCCCCTTCGTGATCCCTGTGACCCCCGCGCCCGCCCTCTGAACCGCGAGCCATGCCGGTCACCGCTGCATGGATATGTTTCCCCTGCAGTAGAAAGGGCCTAACAGTGTCAGTGGGTTTACACTTGCAGTGGAGGGATGAAGCAGTGAATCAAACTTCTGAATTTGGACAGCTTGACTGTCGAGGAGCAGCGTTTGATTTTACAAGGTGAGCATACTTATGAGTTAGACCCTGGGTCTAATTATCAACGGAATTACAATGTTGATTTTATTTAACACATCTGATAATTATCATATGCGTTAAATAACACAGCATTCCTTAATTGCAGAATGTAATAGGGGAAAATGTGGCACTTACTATATCAGGAGGTTTTGCAATGTTAAACACCAAAATCAGCATATTATTCAGCTTATATACATAATGGGTGTTATTTATCGCATCCAACTAATAACGTACTCGGGGGTATTGGTATTTATCAGGGGCGATAAATAACACCTCCACTCGGAATCAGTGTTTTGGTAAAGGCAACTCTTTTTGTTGAAATAGTTACACTCACTCTGATTGCTTGGTCCACTGCAGGTAAGGAACACGCCCGTGTGTTAGCACCAACAGTGTGATCTTGGGCATGTGTTTTTTTTCATATTATACATACATGGCATCCAAACCACATTTACCGAAATCAGGTACCGTTTGAATTGCCATTGTGCAGTGCTTGCTCAAGCTGCAGGAGGGAGTACCATACTCCCCTACCGCTGTACGGGATGCATGAGGGCATGTTCCTAGAGAAAAAGGGCGACAGGAGGCCGAACTGCTTACATCATTGCTAGTGTATATTCCCGCTGTGCGCTGCAATTTTCAAAATCCCAATGTTTGTGACAAGGTCAACTCGTCATAAGCACAGGGCAGGTAAAACCCATGACGAGTTGACCTTGTCACAAGCATGGAAGTGGTTAAATTAAAATATATCACTTTGTACAGTATTGTCAGGCCAGAATTGACTAAGAAAACAGCGCACGCTGGACCGCCGCAGCGCATTGAGCAACAGTGCATACGCGTATTTATTCTTGTGTACCCTGCCTTGTTTTGATGTGGCCCAAGAGATGGCGGGATGCAGCAAAATGGCACCTTCCGCATGCATTGAATTGTATGGTTATTTATACAGTGCTTTCCCTTGCAAGGCCCAAAGCTCTTGGAAACAACACTGCAGAAATGCTTTCATTTAGTTTTACCTTGCACTGCAATGTATTCCGCTACCGTTATTTGTAAAAAGTGCAAAAGTGGTGTCAAGTATTCCTAAGTTTCTTTCACATTTCTTGTTGAAGCTGTTTGCTTCTGAATGGTTGTTGATTCACTTCGTCTCCCACCGGCCATATTTAGCATATCTCTTTGCCCGCTGTACCATTTCTTACTGGAGTGAACAAGATGATTTCCCTGCAGAACTCTGTGAATCTGGGCATGTCTTGGCACAGTTAAAATGTTCGTACATATGCTTTTCGATATTTGAATAAAATGTATTTTTGTCAACAGAATTGCATAGATTGATAGTTCTGCTGCCAGCTTTATGTAAAGGATTCAATGCAACATATTTTTGTGCAAAGGATAAATATTTTTTCTAAAGAAATGCATTAATCCATATTATCATATATTTTATTTAGGATTTTTTAATAGAGCTGATGTTGCTTTTACAGCGGCTTCAGTGTGGCTACAGTGAGGCAAAGAGACTTATAAGAAAGACAGTGGGTATGGTTGTAAGAAAAGTCATTTTGTGCTTAGGAACCACAAAGTCTGGGATCCTTCATCCCCAAACATGACTAAAAAGTCACACAGGCTTGGGTGATATCTCACATGGAATGTGGGAACCCTATTAACAAAACTATGCAAGTCCCACCTAAACCCTCTAAAGGTTATACTCGACCGTGTGTCACTCATGATCACTTACACAAGAATATTCAATAGAATTACTCACACGCTAAACTTCTTAAAGTGATGAACACCAGAGTCTTGCTCCACAGTGTCTCACATAAAAGGTCATTCACTTCAATTCTATCCCGACCCCACCTTGCACAAACAACTAGAACTGTACAGTAAAAACCACAACTTAAAAAGAAAATCTTAGCCTCTTCGCTGCGGCGAAATGTAAAAAAAATATGACGCGTGCGCGGTTCAGACGGCCCCTCCGCACACGCCCACTGTGACGATGCATCAAAGAGGTTAACTACTTCTCAGAAAATTTCAAAAAATTTTCCTCAATCAAGCACATCTTATCAAGAAATGTATCTAGTATCTGTAAGGCCCTTTCAGCCCATACCACACACGCTCACTCATTGCAAATCTTCAAAGCCAACTAAAGGATCACCTATAAAACCAGCTCTATCATCGCTCACTTTGTTCATGCCTGCTGATAATGTCAACTTCCCACCATTGCACAACTGTTGTACTGTTGCTGCTGTCAAATGTATAAAAACGTGTCAGCTGTACAACTACTAGTTGCAATATGTCCGTTTTTTCACCACACAGAAGTTCAAGTGACCCTGCAGTTTTCCTTCATTTGCTACCCACAACCACAAACCCTCCTCTTTTCAACTGCTGCTTCTTACAAACATATGTATCTTAGGTACCTGTCTATTGTACAGCTGTACTCCATATATGTTTAGTCGCAGCTGACTCCAAATGTAAATATCTATGTTAAATGCCCTAGAGCTATACTGATACCATGCACAAATGCATGTAGCACTCACTTGCCTCTCTGATGTATTTTTTACGGCGTGTGTCTTCCACTAGAATATGCTGTGCAAATTTAAAATTACTAATTTTATTAGGAAAAATTAATTATACATAAAAATTACCAAAAAATACACAACTAATTAAAAAAACAAATAATCAATGTAATGTGTATACAATTAATTATCAATAAATTATTTTTAACATAAAAAGTTAATTAAAATAAGAACAAAATTACATATTTTAAATAACTTCCCTCCCTGACCCCTCTCAAAGCAAACAGCACACTACTAATTCAAAGCGTAGGAATAAGATGTAAAGAAATAATATATTGCACATTTAAAAGTATAAACTATACTATAAAATAAAACATATGTATGATTGTATTGCTAATGCATTAAATAATGTAATAACGAATATAATAATTAAAAACAATATTTAATATGCTATATTGAAGTAAACAATATTATATAAAACTATGCTAACAAAATAAGATAGTATGTACTTAAAATAATTATATTCTTACCGTCTAGATTTGGTCCCATGATATTTTTGAGTTGGCATTATTTTTTGAGATGATAATGTTTTATCATAATATTTTTTCACAATATTTTGGTAATTCGCTATATTAAAAGTTACTTTTCCTCAATACTTCGACATTGAATTGGATTTTTATTAAACATTTAAAATAGTAGTTGAATAATGTATGTGCATTTCCAAGACCTGAGTGATCAGAACTAGGATTTTAATTTTACCTTTAGTTTTTCTCATAGGACAGTTACAGCCTTTTACCTTGACAATAGCTTTTTAAGACTAGTCATTGTATGTACACATGCCAACACTAAACTTTTGCATATATCGCTTTGAAACAATTGGCACAATACCTTGTGGGCTACAAGGCTTAATTAGGAGTGACCATTAATATCAAAAGTAGGGTTTGTTTCTGTCAAAAAAGGGTTATTTTGACAGGTTTGCTAGCAGGTGTAAAAGCTGGTGCAGTCAGGCTACATAAGTACTCTTAAAACCATGTTTTCTTTGTCAGTCTAGTAGATAGCACAACATGTGCTGAAGTCCACAAGTCACATAACATTCCTGCACTATTGTCCTGTACCACATTCTATGGTCTTACTAGAAGGTTAAAGATTCCAACTGGGGATTAGCAGGGCTGGACTGGCCATAGCGGGCACCGGGCAATCCCCCGGTGCGCCGCACGGGTGGGGGCCGGTTTTTGGCCCCTGGGGGCCGATTTTGTTACAGGGCCGTTTTTGCAAAATCGTCCCTGTAACAAAATCGGCTGAAAAACGGCCCTGGCAAAGAGCTTGGCGGCACTTTGCCAGGGCCGGTTTTGGTTCCCAGTCTGGCCCTGGGGATTAGCCAGAACATTCACACTGGGCAGTTCACCTAACTGCCCTAGTATTAAGCATGGGCGGAAAATCCGTTACGCTCGCGGATTTTGCGGATTTTCGGGAAATTCGCAATCCGCGAGATTTGCGAATTTCCCGCAAAATCCGCAAATTCGCACGCAGAGAATTTTTTTGCGGCACGCGGCGTTGGTGATACAATTTTTGCGGCGCGCGGCATTTATCATCGTTTGCCGAGTTGTTTTTCTCGATATTTTGCGAGTGCTGCGCCATTTTGGATCTTGCTGTGTGATCCCGCGGGAATTTGGCGAGCGCGATTACATCATCGCGGCTTGCCAACTTGCACAGCGAGAGTTTGTCAACGCGAGTACGGCGAGATCACGTCTCGCGGTACTTCGCAATTGCGAGATTTGAGATGCGGCGAGCAGCAACAATCTCGCACAAGCGAAAATATAAAATTTGCAATTCTGCACAAGAAATCCAACAGCAAGCAGCATAAACTTTCTTGAAATGATGATTTTTATCTGAATAACTCCTTAGGTTGACATTTGCCTGCACTTTTTTAGCGAGGAGTCCATTTTGGGGAGGGAGGAAGGAAGTGCCCCACAGTCTTCAACTTCCTGTTCCTGTCCAGCAGGCTCCTCCCAGTGCTTTGTCCATCTCCTGGTCACTTTTCATTTGGATCTGGAGCTGGAAGGATTACTTTTTGTGGATGCTGCTGGATATTTGGATTTGAGGCCTTTTTGACTTTCTTTGGATCACTGTTGGATTAGAAATTTTACAAGTAAGTTTGTTTGGGGCATTACAGTTGCTGCAACTAAAATTTTGGAATTTTCGATTTTTGGGCTGTTTTGGGGCCTTTTGCCCAGGGGTACTCAGTGGTGGGTGGACTGAGTCTTTCTGTAGGTTGTCTTGAACTTAAACATCATGGAGGGCATGGATGGATTGGGATTGTGCTGATTTTTCAGTGATTTTCGTTTTTTGGGGCTGTACTTGTGGCCTTTTCACCAGGGGTATTTGAGTCTAGCATGGGCCTAGTCTTTCTGTGGGCTGTCTTGAACTTAAACATCATGGAGGGCATGGATGGAATGGGATTGTGCTGATTTTTCAGTGATTTTCGATTTTTGGGGGTGTTCATGGGGAGGGACAGGCCATGTGGCTGGGGGCCATTTTGAGTGCTGCTACAGGCCCTGGCCATGTGCTGGGAGGCAAGTGGCCATTTTGAATGCAGGCATTGTTGTTAGACCTGCAACCGTTTGCCTACTTTTCAACCTTTATGCCCAGGGGTAGTGAGTCTTGCATGGGCCTAGTCTTTCTGTGGGTTGTCTTGAATTTAAACATCATGGAGGGCATGGATGGATTGGGATTGTGCTGATTTTTCAGGGATTTTCGTTTTTTGGGGCTGTACTTGTGGCCTTTGCACCAGGGGTATTTGAGTCTAGCATGGGCCTAGTCTTTCTGTGGGCTGTCTTGAACTTAAACATCATGGAGGGCATGGATGGAATGGGATTGTGCTGATTTTTCAGTGATTTTCGTTTTTTGGGGCTGTACTTGTGGCCTTTTCACCAGGGGTATTTGAGTCTAGCATGGGCCTAGTCTTTCTGTGGGCTGTCTTGAACTTAAACATCATGGAGGGCATGGATGGAATGGGATTGTGCTGATTTTGCAGTGTTTTTCGATTTTTGGGGGTGTTCATGGGGAGGGACAGGCCATGTGGCTGGGGGCCATTTTGAGTGCTGCTACAGGCCCTGGCCATGTGCTGGGAGGCAAGTGGCCATTTTGAATGCAGGCATTGTTGTTAGGCCTGCAACCATTTTGCCTACTTTTCAACCTTTATGCCCAGGGGTAGTGAGTCTTGCATGGGCCTAGTCTTTCCGTGGGTTGTCTTGAATTTAAACATCATGGAGGGCATGGATGGATTGGGATTGTGCTGATTTTTCAGTGATTTTCGTGTTTTTGGGGCTGTACTTGTGGCCTTTTCACCAGGGGTATTTGAGTCTAGCATGGGCCTAGTCTTTCTGTGGGCTGTCTTGAACTTAAACATCATGGAGGGCATGGATGGAATGGGATTGTGCTGATTTTTCAGTGATTTTCGTTTTTTGGGGCTGTACTTGTGGCCTTTTCACCAGGGGTATTTGAGTCTAGCATGGACCTAGTCTTTCTGTGGGGTGTCTTGAACTTAAACATCATGGAGGGCATGGATGGAATGGGATTGTGCTGATTTTTCAGTGATTTTCGTTTTTTGGGGCTGTACTTGTGGCCTTTTCACCAGGGGTATTTGAGTCTAGCATGGGCCTAGTCTTTCTGTGGGCTGTCTTGAATTAAACATCATGGAGGGCATGGACGGAATGGGATTGTGCTGATTTTTCAGTGATTTTCGTTTTTTGGGGCTGTACTTGTGGCCTTTTCACCAGGGGTATTTGAGTCTAGCATGGACCTAGTCTTTCTGTGGGCTGTCTTGAACTTAAACAACATGGAGGGCATAAATGGAATGGGATTGTGCTGATTTTGCAGTGATTTTTGTTTTTTGGGGCTGTACTTGTGGCCTTTTCACCAGGGGTATTTGAGTCTAGCATGGGCCTAGTCTTTCTGTGGGGTGTCTTGAACTTAAACATCATGGAGGGCATGGATGGAATGGGATTGTGCTGATTTTTCTGGGGGTTTTTTCGATTTTTTTGGGGTGTATAACTGAACTGATGTTCCTCTGTCTTCCATTGTTTTTAGGTGCACAAGACTCAAGAGAACCACCAGTGCCAGGAAGAAGTCCTGCAGCGGTGTGTGTGTGCAGCATAACGTCACGCGACGTCACGACTGGCCTCAGACAACTCTACAATTTGTGCAACTGCGGCCTGCTGTCTGACCTGCTCTGAAGAAGATGGCCCCAAAAAAAGGTGTCCGTAGCTCCTCTAGCAAGAAAGTTGCTAGTAAGGAGCAGAAGAAGCAAGTTACCAAGGAGGCTGGTGTGCCAACCGCCACGTTTTTTGGGAGCAAAAAAAAAGTACGCCTGCAGCAGCAGGATCTGCTGGGGACCAAGCTGGGAGCAGCACCCCCGCTCCATTGGGTTCAGTGCCTCCACCACCACGCCAACTTAAGTCAAAGCCCTTGAGTGCTTCAGAGGCAGTCAGTGTACTTCTCCAATCACCATCGACCAGTGATGTTGGCTCATCGCAAGAAAGTAGCAGCAATGTCCCTGAATCAACACAGGTTGTTGTAACTCATCTGACAAGTGTTGAACAACCACAGCCGCAACAACAACACCATGTGCAAGTACAAGCCCAAGTACATGTGGAAGGAGAGGCAGCGCAAGGAGATGCGCAAGCAGAGGTGCATCGAGGGTCACAAGTGCCCACAATAGTTGTTCCTCCCGAAGTAGGGGCACATCAGGAAATCGACAATCAAGCCGAGGTATCATTGGAAGCCAATCCTCCTGATGATCATTCATTGTCTTCCACATCCCTAGCAAGGAAAAGATCAAGGTTGGTGTCTACATCTTCTTCAAGCCCACCTCCTTCTGATGAAATGGATCCCAATTGGGAACCAGCACCACTGCCGTCTGAGAGTGAGGCACACCATGATCTGACAAAGGTACCTAAGCGTAAAAGGAAGGTCGTCGAAAAACTCATAGCTATGGAGTGTGATGAGGCTCAAAAAGAAGTGAGGGATACTGCTGCTGATGGAGCCTCTCACGATGACGACGAGCCAGTCATCCTAAAGGTCACTGCAGCCCCAGCGGGCATTCAGCAAAGAGACATTTTGACCCTATCCCGAGAAGCTGCTGAGCGTGATGATGATGTCGACGAGGAGGCAATGGAAATGGAAACACAACAATCATTAGATTTGGAGTTAACTACTACACCAACACCTACCGCTTCCATATTTCTTCCTCGCAAGAGGGGACCCACCTCGACCTCAATTCGTGGTGGTGAAAGTGCAAAACGTACTGAAGTTCAGCAATCCACATCCTCCACTTCATCTGGCATTAGCAGCAGGACCACCACCACCAGTATCGCCGCCTCCTCCCGCCCCCAAAGACATTTCAAGTCTCCAGTTTGGGACTTCTTTAGTGTTTGCCCAAAAATGGAAAACGTAGCCATTTGTAGCATTTGTAAGCTTCGAGTTAGTCGTGGTAAGTTTGGTACCAACTATGGTACCGGAGGTCAGAGAGGTCATCTTAGGAGAGCGCACCCTGTCCAATGGTTTCCGCACCTAGAGGCGTTCAAGGAAGCCGGAATTGCACGTAATGAAAACGTTGATTTTTCATCTGATGATGACAAGGAGGAAGAAGACGATTCAAACACTTCACTTACACCCAGTACCCCTGTCAGCAGCACACCCCATGTGAGGCACACTAAGAGTGTGGGAGAGAGTGAGACATCAATGCGGAAAAGTTCATCAGCGAGCGTAACTGGGTCGAAGATATCATCATCATCCCGTAAATCCTTGGTCCAGGGCAACATTAAAAAGATGTTGTTTACAGAAGCGCAATATGAACGCAACCACCCACTGACGCGTCTGTATAACACTAAGCTGGCTAAAATGCTAGCTCTGGACCTTCTCCCTTTTTCTTTTGTAGAAGGGGTTGGTTTTCTAGAATTAGTGGCAGAGCTCTGCCCTAAATGGAAGGTTCCTAACCGGTTCTATTTTGCCCGAGTTGCGGTTCCAGCACTACATGAAGATGTTCTGAAGGTGATTGGGGCAGCTTTGCAGAAGAGTGCTGTTCACACTATACATCTGACAACAGACATGTGGAGCAGTGGCGCAGGCGCTGATTACATGTGCATCACTGCACACTGGGTCTCTTTTTCAGGGGCTAAAGCAAAGCTAAACACAGGTGTTGACACGGACATTGTTTTTAAAGCTGCTCGGAAACATGCAACACTAGCCATGTTTGGTTTGGAGAAACGTCACACAGCAGAAAACATTTTGGATGTCTTTAACACAAAGGTCCTTAACTGGCTGTCCCCACTAAAACGCCAGGTTGGTTATGTTTCCACGGACAATGGCGCCAATATAGTTAAGGCCATGAGGAAGGGTGACTATTTCAGAGTGACGTGTTTGGCGCACTGTATAAACCTGGTTGTCCAAAAATTCTTGGGTAATAAAGGCAGTGCAGCGTACAGAGTATTGGACACCTGCCGAAAAATGTGCAACCATTTCAGCCATTCTTTTAAGGCCCGGAAGCAGCTGAGGAGCCTGCTATATCAATGTCAAATGCCAGTGAAAGCACTCATCCAGGAGGTGGTAACACGTTGGAACTCAACCTTCTACATGCTTGAGCGTCTGTATGAGCAGTATACGGTACTCGATCAATATTTCTTGACAGAGGGTACAGAGGACCTGAGGATGGGTGCGGCACAATGGAACATAGTTCAAAGCCTGACACGCATGCTTCGTCCTTTTGAGTTCTTCACGCGTGCAGTCAGCAAGGAGGACTGTAATTTGGGAAAAGCTATCCCATTGTTGTACATGCTGGAGGACCAACTGAAGGAGGTGTGTTCTGTGTTTGAAAAAGATGTAAAAAACCAAGACTCTTTTGTTCTGGCTGAAAAATTATTAGAGCTCCTACAAGGTGATGAACGTCTTAAAACGATCCACTCAGAAGAGCATTACATTTGTGCTACTATTCTGGATCCACGCTACAAAAAGGCGCTGGCAGGCCAAGCATTCTTTCCTTTTGATGATGAACATGTTCCAAAGTACAAACATTGGCTAGCCTTGTCAGCCAAGAGGTTTGAAAGAGAATGGCTGAAAATTGAAGGAAATGGCAGTACATCAGCAGGCCATCCCCAGTCAAAAATCACCGGATCATCTGCACCAGACACAACAGAAACATTGGAGGCTGAAGAGGATTGGCTAGCTCTGCGTGGGTTTGGTTCTCAAAAGGTCAGAGGCACAGCAATAGCTAAGCAAAGTGGAGGAACCTTGGATGAGGACCTTGAGTCGATGGTGAAGGACTATCTGAATGACTCAACAGAGGTCTATGTTAATTCTGACCCATTGGCGTATTGGCATTGGAAAAAAGAATTGTGGCCACAGCTCACCAACCTGGCTTTAAACTACTTGTCGTGCCCACTCGCAAGCGTGTCTTCTGAACGTGTTTTCAGTGCTGCTGGTGGCATTGTAACTCCCAAACGGAGCCGCCTCTCGCCCAAAAATGTGGAGAGGTTAACAATGATCAAGATGAATCAGCACCTCATACCACCAGATTTCAGAGTACGAGAAATCGCGCCGGGTGAAGACGAGGTGGCCAGCAACATAGATGAGGGAATTTCTACTCTGTCAGGTGACACTGAGCTCGCCCTGCCTGAATTCGCAGAGTATGATGATGAAGCCTTATTCTCATTCCTGGACCGTGATACTGAGCCCTGAAAATGAGACAACGAATCAATAACTTTCTTTTTCGTCCTTATTCACTTTTATTCCTGTGTGTCTGTCTTTCTTTGTTGTGCACAGTTAATATATTTCAAACTTTAATCAGATAATCACAAAAACAAGCCCATCATCAGAACTGTCTTCACTGGTTTGCTAATTGATTTGAAGTTGCCGCAGTCTGCATTCCTCAGGTTCACAAGTTCAGAAGAACATGCTCCTCTATCCTCCTCCTTCAGACTCCTATTTCCATCAAACCAGAGGGCTGGTTTACGCCCAATGAAGAAAGACTCAGCACTTGTGGGGTTGTTGTTCTACCTCTTTGCAGGTGAGTTGACGGCTCTGGGACCATTGTTGGGAAGCTCTAATACCGGATAAAAGTGTTTTGGACCAAATCCGAGGCGCAAATTTTTTAGTGTTTTTGCTGACTTGCTTGCCTTTGAGGTGCTCTTAGGGGGGGTTCCGTCTGTTTGTGGGTGAGTTTTGGGGTCTGGGAGCACTGCTGGGACACTCTAATCTTGATTGCATTTGCTTTTCAGGAAATCCGTGGTGGCAACCCTGACTTATGGCCTAGCTACGCAGCGCGTTTGGACCGAAGGCCGAGAAATATTGCAAGTATGAGATTTTGCTTTTGGCCTGTTTGGGGGTGTTATGCTTCTTGGCGGGTGGGTTGGTAGGTCTTGGGGCATTCCTGGGAAGGTCTAATACCGGGTAGAAGTGGTTGGGACAAAATCCAGGCCGAATTTTTTTGGGCTATTTCTGATATTTTGCTCAATGTAGCGTTTTCGGGGGCCTGTTTGGGGGGCTTCCTGGTGTTTGTGGGTGGGTTACCGGGTCTGGGCGCACTGCTGGCTATATATACTTTACTTTGCAAGAGGTTTGAAGCAAATCCATGGTGGCAGAGGGGAGTTAGGGCCTAGCTGCAGAGCGCGCGCGGAATGATTTGGGAAATTTGGGAAAAACTGACTAAGTCCCCATTATTGTACTTTTGCTCTTCGGCTGTTTGGGGGTCTTCTACTCGTTTTCTCCTGGGTTGACGGCGCTGGGGCCATTGCTGGGAAGCTCTAATACCGGATAAAAGTGGTTTGGACCAAATCCCAGGCGGAAATTTTTTTGTGTTTTTGATGACTTGCTTGCCTTTGAGGTGCTTTTAGGGGGGTTCCGTCTGTTTGTGGGTGAGTTTCGGGGTCTGGTAGCACTGCTGGGACACTCTAATCTTGATTGCATTTGCTTTTCAGGAAATCCGTGGTGGCAACCCCGACTTATGGCCTAGCTACGCAGCGCGTTTGGACCGAAGGCCGAGAAATATTGCAAGTATGAGATTTTGCTTTTGGCCTGTTTGGGGGTGTTATGCCTCTTGGCGGGTGGGTTGGCGGGTCTTGGGGCATTCCTGGGAAGGTCTAATACCGGGTAGAAGTGGTTGGGACAAAATCCAGGCCGATTTTTTTTTGCTATTTCTGACATTTTGCTCAAGGTAGCGTTTTCGGGGGCCTGTTTGGGGGGCTTCCTGGTGTTTGTGGGTGAGTTTCGGGGTCTGGGAGCACTGCTGGGACACACTAATCTTGATTGCATTTGCTTTTCAGGAAATCCGTGGTGGCAACCCCGACTTATGGCCTAGCTACGCAGCGCGTTTGGACCGAAGGCCGAGAAATATTGCAAGTATGAGATTTTGCTTTTGGCCTGTTTGGGGGTGTTATGCTTCTTGGCGGGTGGGTTGGCGGGTCTTGGGGCATTCCTGGGAAGGTCTAATACCGGGTAGAAGTGGTTGGGACAAAATCCAGGCCGAATTTTTTTTGGCTATTTCTGACATTTTGCTCAATGTAGCGTTTTCGGGGGCCTGTTTGGGGGGCTTCCTGGTGTTTGTGGGTGGGTTACCGGGTCTGGGCGCACTGCTGGCTATATATACTTTACTTTGCAAGAGGTTTGAAGCAAATCCATGGTGGCAGAGGGGAGTTAGGGCCTAGCTGCAGAGCGCGCGCGGAATGATTTGGGAAATTTGGGAAAAACTGACTAAGTCCCCATTATTGTACTTTTGCTCTTCGGCTGTTTGGGGGTCTTCTACTCGTTTTCTCCTGGGTTGACGGCGCTGGGGCCATTGCTGGGAAGCTCTAATACCGGATAAAAGTGGTTTGGACCAAATCCCAGGCGGAAATTTTTTTGTGTTTTTGATGACTTGCTTGCCTTTGAGGTGCTTTTAGGGGGGTTCCGTCTGTTTGTGGGTGAGTTTCGGGGTCTGGTAGCACTGCTGGGACACTCTAATCTTGATTGCATTTGCTTTTCAGGAAATCCGTGGTGGCAACCCCGACTTATGGCCTAGCTACGCAGCGCGTTTGGACCGAAGGCCGAGAAATATTGCAAGTATGAGATTTTGCTTTTGGCCTGTTTGGGGGTGTTATGCCTCTTGGCGGGTGGGTTGGCGGGTCTTGGGGCATTCCTGGGAAGGTCTAATACCGGGTAGAAGTGGTTGGGACAAAATCCAGGCCGATTTTTTTTTGCTATTTCTGACATTTTGCTCAAGGTAGCGTTTTCGGGGGCCTGTTTGGGGGGCTTCCTGGTGTTTGTGGGTGAGTTTCGGGGTCTGGGAGCACTGCTGGGACACACTAATCTTGATTGCATTTGCTTTTCAGGAAATCCGTGGTGGCAACCCCGACTTATGGCCTAGCTACGCAGCGCGTTTGGACCGAAGGCCGAGAAATATTGCAAGTATGAGATTTTGCTTTTGGCCTGTTTGGGGGTGTTATGCTTCTTGGCGGGTGGGTTGGCGGGTCTTGGGGCATTCCTGGGAAGGTCTAATACCGGGTAGAAGTGGTTGGGACAAAATCCAGGCCGAATTTTTTTTGGCTATTTCTGACATTTTGCTCAATGTAGCGTTTTCGGGGGCCTGTTTGGGGGGCTTCCTGGTGTTTGTGGGTGGGTTTCGGGGTCTGGGTGCACTGCTGGCTATATATACTTTACTTTGCAAGAGGTTTGAAGCAAATCCATGGTGGCAGAGGGGAGTTAGGGCCTAGCTGCAGAGCGCGCGCGGAGTGATTTGGGAAATTCGGGAAAAACTGACAAAGTCCCCATTTTTGTACTTTTGCTCTTTGGCTGTTTGGGGGTCTTCTACTCGTTTTCTCCTGGGTTGACGGCGCTGGGGCCATTGCTGGGAAGCTCTAATACCGGATAAAAGTGGTTTGGACCAAATCCCAGGCGGAATTTTTTTTGTGTTTTTGATGACTTGCTTGCCTTTGAGGTGCTTTTAGGGGGGGTTCCATCTGTTTGTGGGTGAGTTTCGGGGTCTGGGAGCACTGCTGGGACACTCTAATCTTGATTGCATTTGCTTTTCAGGAAATCCGTGGTGGCAACCCCGACTTATGGCCTAGCTACGCAGCGCGTTTGGACCGAAGGCCGAGAAATATTGCAAGTATGAGATTTTGCTTTTGGCCTGTTTGGGGGTGTTATGCTTTTTGGCGGGTGGGTTGGCGGGTCTTGGGGCATTCCTCGGAAGGTCTAATACCGGGTAGAAGTGGTTGGGACAAAATCCTCGCGGAAAAGCCTTTTGGCACTTTTTGTAACTTAGGGTTCGTTAGGGTTAGCCCTAGCAGCAGGATTGCATGTGTTTCGGGGTGTTCTAGATTTTTGCAACTGAGTTCTGGGGTCTTAGAGCACTCATGAGAATGTGTAATTTTGGTTGCAAGTCATTTGAAGAAAATCCATGGTGGGAAAGGGGGGATTTGGCATAGTTAAAGAAAGCCTTTGCCACTATTCTTAACTTAGGGTTCGTTAGGGTTAGCAGTATTTCTATTGCATGTGTTTGGGTGGGGGGGTTTTCGAGTCTTGGAGCGATGCTGGCTATGGATACTTTTGCTTGGTTGCTTGCAAGTGGTTTGAATGCAATCCACGGTGGGTAAGGGGGTACTTGGGCCTACTTTTACTTTCAAAGTACGTTTTGTCACCAGTTTTCTGCTAGGCCTCGTTTTTTGAGATTTGATTGGGGGTCTTCTACATTTTTCCGACTGGCTTTAGTAAGGGTCTGGGACCGTGGGAGCACTGCTGGGAAGATCTAATTTTGTTCTAAAACACAGTTTACAGTACACCTAGCTTGAGGGGAAAGATCCGCTACATTAATTTGCCCCTACTTATTTATCCTTCAAAAGGTGACTCAGACAGAGTACGCACTTTCAAAAATATTGTACTGTCTACTAGGAAAATCAAAGTGTGACTTTTTGCACTCCACAGCCTACATACCTTATATTTATTTATCAGTGGTGTTGTAATATTATATCACTTCCTGTTTTTCGTTGAATAATTACAGGCTGGGTTTCAGTCTCTGCAATGGGGAAAAAAGGATGGAGTCAGGCTTCACATTAGCGAGCCACAATTCAGCATCAGGCAGGCAGTGGACAGGGTGTCTTCTGGTCACCAACATTGATGAACGAAGCGTCAGCTGCAATGGAGGAGTGCCGCTAATGAGAGGAATTTTTTTCTGAATGCAACTTACTTACCAAATTCAACAGGACAACTACAACAACATACAGATACAGTATCCTTAGTGTTTTTCTCTGACTGTGACTGCATTTCTTGGATCTCTCTCTGCTTCTAAATTGATCCCTTAACACATCACTTAGTCCACTCCACTATCACATCTGCACCACACATAGTCATTTGTAAGTGCTCCTACGTAATTCGCAAGTCGCAGCACGCCCCAGCCCGTAGAGGACTGGGATGGCCCCAATGATGAAGCATGTCACCAAGGGGCAACCCTGGTGAGTGAGGGGACACCTAGAAAAAGAGCAATTTCTCCTTTTCTATCTACTATACCTTCCAGACCAACCCCATTGAGTGTTGTGAATGGATTTATAGTGACCAGCAAGGCTCTCAGGTATCTGGCAACAGAGACCTTATGTTGAATATAGTTATCAATAATTCCACACACGCCCTGTACTGTCGCATTCTTTCTTCCACAGTTGTCGAAAGTACTACTTACTTTTCACTGACATGCATGCAGTAGTGCATGCACTTTCAAAGATTGATGGATAGGTTTGTACCCAAAGATTTGTTTATGTTCAATTGTTTGTCCATGCTGTGCTTTTTTTACAGAGTGTCTTCTGGTGACCAACATCGATGGACGAAGCGTCGGCTGCAATGGAGGAGTGCCGCTAATAAGAGGATTTTTTTTCTGCAGGCAGCTTACTTACCACTTTCAACAGGACAACTACAACAACATACAGATACAGTATCCCTTGCCTTTTTCTCTGACTGTGACTGCATTTCTTGGATCTCTCTCTGCTTCTAAATTGATCCCTTAACACATCACTTAGTCCACTCCACTATCACATCTGCACCACACATAGTCATTTGTAAGTGCTCCTACGTAATTCGCAAGTCGCAGCACGCCCCAGCCCGTAGAGGACTGGGATGGCCCCAGTGATGAAGCATGTCACCAAGGGGCAACCCTGGTGAGTGAGGGGACACCTAGAAAAAAAGCAATTCCTCCTTTTCTATCTACTATACCTTCCAGACCAACCCCATTGAGTGTTGTGAATGGATTTATAGTGACCAGCAAGGCTCTCAGGTATCTGGCTACAGAGACCTTATGTTGAATATAGTTATCAATATTTCCACACACGCCCTGTACTGTCGCATTCTTTCTTCCACAGTTGTCGAAAGTACTTCTTGCTTTTCACTGACATGCATGCAGTAGTGCATGCACTTTCAAAGATTGATGGATAGGTTTGTACCCAAAGATGTGTTTATGTTCAATTGTTTGTCCATGCTGTGCTTTTTTTACAGGGTGTCTTCTGGTGACCAACATCGATGGACGAAGCGTCGGCTGCAATGGAGGAGTGCCGCTAATAAGAAGATTTTTTTTCTGCAGGCAGCTTACTTACCACTTTCAACAGGACAACTACAACAACATACAGATACAGTATCCCTTGCCTTTTTCTCTGACTGTGACTGCATTTCTTGGATCTCTCTCTGCTTCTAAATTGATCCCTTAACACATCACTTAGTCCACTCCACTATCACATCTGCACCACACATAGTCATTTGTAAGTGCTCCTATGTAATTCGCAAGTCGCAGCACGCTCCAGCCCGTAGAGGACTGGGATGGCCCCAATGATGAAGCATGTCACCAAGGGGCAACCCTGGTGAGTGAGGGGACACCTAGAAAAAGAGCAATTTCTCCTTTTCTATCTACTATACCTTCCAGACCAACCCCGTTGAGTGTAGTGAATGGATTTATAGTGACCAGCAAGGCTCTCAGGTATCTGGCAACAGAGACCTTATGTTGAATATAGTTATCAATAATTCCACACACGCCCTGTACTGTCGCATTCTTTCTTCCACAGTTGTCGAAAGTACTACTTACATTTCACTGACATGCATGCAGTAGTGCATGCACTTTCAAAGATTGATGGATAGGTTTGTACCCAAAGATTTGTTTATGTTCACAATTGTTTGTCCATGCTGTGCTATTTTTTCTTGTCTCCCAAAACCTTTCCCAAAAACCCCCATACCCATCCATTTTTCAAACCCTAACCCTCTTCCCCCGGGCTGTGTGGTTTTGATTGATGTGTGACTAAATTACAGCAATAAATCCACACACTTGCTGGGGAGGATAAGGTGATAGCAACAGGCTGGTGAAGAAATCCGAGGATATATTCTTACTCTGCTTGACAAAGACCCATGGCTAATGTCAAAGAACTTCAACCAAATTAGTAGTTATACTTTACCATTTGTTAGGCTACAATGTGGCACTGTTCTAGTGTACTTCTGTCACCTGCTATATTCTCTATTGTACCGTTGAATTGCTCAGGAGGACAAACCAGATTTAATTTTCTTTTTTTTCATAGGCATGCAACTGCCACTGTGTCACACCACTAGTACCACCGCTATGAGGACATTTTATCCGACCAAGATTGCCAACCTTATTAGCTGTTTCCCGTGGAGCCAGCCCTGGGTCTAGCCCTACTTTCAAACACAAATTACAGGTAAGATAAGCGTTTGTTGGTTTGGGGGTATAATGGAGTATTAGGAGGGGAGACGAGAGACTGACAGTAGTACTACTAAAGTCCTAGGACTCTTGAATTCACTTCACTTACTCTGTGAGAGGCACTTAGTGTTGAAAACATTTGGGCATTTACACTTAAAGGAAGAAAATGGAACTAAACTTTCAGGAAAACAAAGTCACTGTTAAACCCCCACCCACCAGGCAAGCAGTAAAAAACAGGTATGCTCAGATAAAGTTTGAAAAAGTATATTTATATCCCTAACAAAATAATCTCCCGCAAGACCCTCCCTAACCCCAACTATTGTCCTTCAAAAGTCCCCAAAAACCCAACTCCCAATTCCCACCCCCCAAAAGTCTCTAAAAAAGGGGCAAGGGACACTATGGGTGGATGCTGTCTACTTTTTGGGCCAGGGCATCATGCTCCTGGCGGAGCAAGGCGTGCTCTACGCGGAGCCCCTCCAACACGTTTGAAAAGTGGTGGAGCTCCTGCTGAAGGCGGGACACCATCAGGGTACTGCGGCGCAGGCGTGCCTTCACTGCCTTGCAGGTGCAACGGCTGTGAGAGGAAGCTGTTGTCCTTGCTACTCGGCGGTGGCGTTTGGCTGTGGCAACCCGGCTCAGTCTGGGTGGACCACTGTGCTGGGTGGCAGCCCGTGGGGGCACGGAGGCCGATGCAGACGACGTTGTTGTTGTGGTCGACTGCACACTTTCTTCGTCCTCCAGGGCCACCAGCCGCCGATATTTGGCCACAGTGGCATCGATCCTCCGTTGCCGGGCCGCTCTAGCCAGCTCCTTCCTCCTTGTTCGTTTGGAAGGAGCATCTATATGAAGAAAGAAAGACATAGTCTGTAACCAATGCTCTTTAAGATTAACTCAATCATTCAGCAGAAATTTGTGTTGCAGTACAACTAGCAACTTGCAAGCGCATTACATAACTATTGAGGCCAGTATCTATCTAACCTCACACTTCTTCATCCTTGCTCTAACATTAGTGGGAGTTTAAGGAACAAATTCTACGAGCACTATGGACTTCCATTGGAGTCGACTATGAAAGTACACCAGTCTTATTCTTCTTCTTGTCTCTTGTTTAGGAAAATTGGTACGTTATCTTCTGCAAGCCGGCATAATGCCAGCGCAGTAAACTTGCACCCGGGAAAAAGAGACGCACGCCATGATGAGTGACCTAGACTTGCGTTGCGTTACTGTACCCGTCCAGTACATGCAGGTGGTGAAGCTCTTACTTTTCTATTACGGGTGGCACTGAGAATACTCTGTTACAACTCAAGGGCTACTGCTTAATTAATTTAACTTTCACCCTACAGTGCAAATGAGTACTAGAAATGGAAAATTGAAGAAGATAAATAATCTGATTATCTATCACTTCACATGGGATGCTTTTGCTTATATATGGGATGACTTTAGGTGCTTTGCTTTTTATTGAGTGACCAGTGATACATCCACACATGAATGACTGAGTACTACTAAACTTATTAAGAGAGGTAGGGAGTGGCCACCGTAATAACCGGATCTATGCTGTGCTTGCAATACAAACTACTGCTACTATTGATGGTAGTATTTGGACAAAATTAAAACTTCTTTTCCTTGCCTTTCCTACACTGGAACGGACGTGCGGGTGCAGTGTTACATGCTCTTCAAAGTTACACTTAGTTAATCCACTGACCGTCTACTCTCTCTAGATCATGGGTACTCACAAACTTTCTATCAGGGGCTAAATTTACAGTGTAGTTTGTGGCCGAGGGCCGCACTGGTGGGGGCGGAGTCAGAGGGGGCGGGGCTAAAGCAAAACGAAAACTTGTGACCATGAGGTTGCACACAGGTCCCTGCAGCAGATGCCTTCATCCACTGAGCCACCAGACCCAGCATTTACATACATCTCTCTCACTCATGCTCTCCTTCCTGCCCTCCCTCTCCATCTCTCTCTCCCTCCTGCCCTCCCTCTCCCTCCCCCTCTGTCATCTCACTGTGTGTTTGTCTGTCTGTGTCAGCCTTCAGCCCGGGCTGAGACAGCTTCCTCAACGCGCACACACAAACAGCCACACCAAAGTACTTAACAGGTCTTTAAAAGACCATTAACATATTATTGAGGCTTTGTTTGTTGTAGCGCCCCTGCATCTCCACCCTGACAATCACTGCTTGCCCGGCCCCACAGAGCAGAGGCTTTGTTCTATTTCACCTCTTTGTGGCCCTGCATCTCCACTCTGCTTTGTGGGGGCCGGGGGAGCAGTGATTGTCTGCAAGGTCTGCACACCACCAAGGAAGGCTTGCCGGGCCGCCACCGGCCCGCGGGCCGTACTATGAGTACCCCTGCTCTAGATACACATATGCTATCTAAGAGTCAGATAGTAGCATGATCCAGGTATATGGACACATACAGTTTCTGTGTCACCCACCCAGGCTGTTGTCCTTCCACCAATCATTGCTTCATCATTCACCCAGCCATGCATCTCAAATTCTTTCCTTCCCAGCCACGTCTTCAATCTCAATAAGTAAGGAATATATAAGAGCTTACCTCTGCCCGCCACCACCACCGTCTGAACTCTCACAGCCGGCACTGGAACCGCCGCATCCTCCCCTGAGGAATTGCCCTCCGCCTCCGTGCCGAGCACCACCACCTCCGCGTTGGCCCCGCCATCAGATGTTCCACCTACAAAGTACATTTAAGAATGTTAGAATAAACCACTCACTAGTATTTGGTCTAGGAATGAAGACATGTGAAAACAATGTAATGCAGCACTTTTTGGCACAACTGATGAAGGCTGGCTTTTTAACACGCACCATTTTTTTCCACACAGACAGAAGATGGACTTCTAACAACTAGATCAAGTTGAAACAAGGTGAGAGCTCGGCTCGACCACAAGAAATGTCTTAAATTAATCGTCAGCACTAACCACTTTTACATTCTCAGTTAAACGTTTCGTTTTTTTATTATGACTTCATTTTAATAAATGTGTTTACTTTTAATAAAGCTTTTAAACTTAGAGAGACTCTGTGTTTTTTGGTCCAGAGTGACTGGAGTGACTGAGCGAAAGGTTTTGCAATTTTTGCAAGCATGAGTCCATGACACTTCTTGACTCTGACTCCGTACTCTTTAGCTACGTTGGATAATAATCATCATTGGGGATCAACCGTGCAATCTTAGTTAGCTACACAGACAGACTAATAAGAATAATCTAGTAATACCACAGGGAGTCATAGTAGAGGCAGGATAAGAATTTAGATACAGTCTACAAGAAGATCAAAGACGATTTTGAAAAAATCAAATGAGGAACGCTAGGAAAAATAGGTACTAGTCTAAAATGAAAACTTACTGGGGCCAGCAAAGGAGCCCTCGCCTGCCTGATCCTGGCCCTGTTCAACAGCATCCGCCGCCTGCTGCTCCTGTGTCCTCCCCTCGCCCCTGGGGGGAGCTGACGTACAACATGAAAGAAAGAACAGAAAACATGGATGATTGTTGCTTGTCAATGTCAACCAAATCAAACATTTCAAAAGAACAATAACAAAATATTTCCGCGAAATTATATTGATTAGGGTTAGTTTTCATTTATTTGCAGACCTGTGACTTCGAAAGTCACGTAACTCACTAAACAAAGTACTGAAAGGTTCACCTAGGACTGGCAGGCAGCAGTCCGCAGGCAAGACGCAAAGTGACAGACAAACTCCATTGTGATTTCAGTCAGATCAGTGACAACACTAACAGTTGCCTGCTACATTACCAGTCATTTAAATAGTCAAACTATCAATCCACCGCCACTATTATTCTTATTGTCAGGGGTACAAAGTAAGGGGCAGATTTAAGCCCCTTGCGGCTCTTTTGCTCCGTTCTTACGTGACTTTTGTGACGCAGCAGCTAAACAAAAAAGGGCGCCATGGTGCGGCGTACAATATTATAACAACGTGACGCATTTGGGAGATGCATCCCGTTATAAAGCCCTGCGCCATCAGGGGGCGTTCCGGCACAAGGGAGGGCATTCCTGCGCTGGAACACATCCTAAAAGTGGCTGAGGGAAATCTACAAAATTTCAATCAGTCACCTTTAGGACAATGATGCGTCACACAAACCCTGCACCTGCTTGAAGCAGACGTACGGCTTGACCCAGCATTGGGGAGATAGGGTACCCCAGAGCATTGCTGGAGCTGCGCCATCGTTGCGACGCAACTCCAGCAGTAAAGCTTCGGTGACGTTTTGGGCCCATGGTGCGCCGCATTGCAAATACGGCGCACCATGTTTGGTGGTGGTAGCGGGCCGCACAATTAATGGCGCATCCCTGCTACTTTGCAGGGATGCGACGGTAATTGCAATTCTGCCCCTTAGGGGCATACTTACTTACGCGTTCTGGCGCATCTCCAGAGATGCGCCAGATCAAATGCGTCACGCAAAAGTACCCTTGCGACACGGCAGATGCGCCTCATTTACAATGCGGCGCGCCCTGGCGCAAGGGTAGGCACTTGCGTGACGCATCTCGTCACGTAAGAGCGGCGCATCGCTGGAGTCACGTCGCCAACGCAATGCAACTCCAGTAATGCTCAGGGCCACCCAATACTTAACATGCTGTGTCAGTCCTTACGCCTGCTTCAAGCAGGCATAAGGAATTGAATTGACGTAGCAGCGTCGCAGAAGTGCCTGCGTTAAATCTTGTAGATTTCACGCAGGCAATTTTGCGAGGCGCACAGCCGCCGGACCGCCCACCCTGCGTACTAGGAACGCACCCATTGTGGTGCAGGCCCATGGCTTTATAACGTGACGCATCTCCCTAGATGCGTCATGCTGTAAATGACCCGCAGGGATGCGCCACGTTTACGCCGCTGTTGCGTCACGCAAGGCAACGTAAACGTGGCGCAAGGGGCTTGTAAATGTAATCTGCCCCCTAGTGTCTAGCATTATGCAGTTCTGTAAAGTACACTCATACATAATAGTTACTCAGGCCAATGAGACCACAAAATAGAAAACAAATAAGCATAGTAGCAACGCCACTGAGAAGGAGAGCAGTGCACCTGAAATGCACAGAAGATTTTGAAATATAATTTAACTACAATGTAATCGTCATCAGCGGCATTATTGGCTTGCTCCATGTAAAAAACAAATATTTGCAATCCAACAACACAGAGCAGGAGAAAACATCATAGTAGTGAGTGATGAAATGGTTACTACTACTCACCAAGCCCGGGGATCTCCAAGCCGAGCTGGTCCAGCAGGTCGCGCTCCCGGTCCAGGAGGTCCGTCCAGCGATGGGTGACCTGGCTGTAGGTGCGCTGGACCCCGTAGAGGTGGGATATGGCCCAGCACACCTTCTCCCACCGCTTCCGGCGCTCCCGGATGTTGTAGCCGCCGGCCGCGATCCTGCCGCCTCCCGCGATGGTCCTGGGCAGGCGGCGCTGGACGAAGTAGACCAGCGCGCCCACTTCCTCCGGGCTGAAGATCTCCCGTCGCATCACCTGCTCCCCCCTCAATCGACCGCATGGTGTCCTGGCACGGGGTCCAGGACTCCTCCTCCCCGCCGCCGCTGCTGCCCTCAAGTGCCTGGGCAGCTTCACGGCGCCTGGCTTCACCATGGTCTGGGCAGGTAAGGTAGGAAGTAGAAAATTAAGAAGGAATAGGATAGGGAAGAAGAAAAGAAAAGAGTTTAAAAAAGTAGTTTAAAAGTAAAGAAAAATAGCAGAAAAGACAAAAATATACAGCTAGGAAAAGAGGGATAGATAAGAAGCAAAATCGTTAAAAAAAACTGAAAACAAGCAAAGGATGGCAAAGATAGCAAGAGGATTAAACACCATGCCCAGACACAGGAAATGAATGAAAAACAAGATGGCCGGCGCCGTTCACGAGCGCGAAAGTAAGTTCGCACGAGATTTTCCTCGCGATCTCGTGCAAACTTGTACTCGCAATGCGCTTACTGCGCGAGATTATACATAGCGGGTGGAAACGGAAATACATCACGCAAACAAAATGGCCGCGCCCGTACTCGACCTTGGGGTAAATTCGTGTGTTGCACTGCAAGCGGCTCGCGAATACTGCAAAAAAACTCGCAAAACAACAAACCGCAAAAAAATATAAAGCTCATTCGCACAAATTGGCGGCTTCCGCGGTCGGTTTCGCACGACGCCGCGGCCCGCGAATAGCGCGAAAAAACCGAAAAACGATTTTTGCAAAAGCAAAAGCAATGAGCAGGTGCAAAAGGTCAACCTCATGATTTGTAACGATTCCCTGTAGTGCTTCCTGAGGGGGCCCTCCAGAATTCGGTTGCCTGCTTGCAACTATTGTGTGACCCTGCTCTGACCTTAACTGTATGCCACAAAGGTCCTGATTTACAGCTAAGGGAGCAGACAAGCAGGTGCCAGGCTGGAACTTCAAATTCAGTGACAAATTAATTAGCCCCTAATTCATTATTGTCAGTTGGGGCAGGGCAGGTGTTGTTAATAAACTAACCCCAAATTAATTCATGTCAGTTCAAGCAGGGCAGGTGGGCTTGCTTTTCCCCCCCATCTTCTACAGTGATGATGAACCAGAGGGTGGCATTGATGTAACAGAGGGTGGCATGGGTCAAAGAGAGGGTGGCAGTGGTGAAACAGAGGGTGCTGGGAGGCTGTGATGATGAACCAGACGTAGAAACAACATAGTCGCGACCGTTGCGAGCCGACAAGTAAGTTCGCAATTGCGAACTAGTACCAAATCCTCGTGGACTGGCAGAAACACTTGCGAACACAAAAAAAAAAGAATCCGCAAATTCGCGAGAATTCGCGGATTTTGCGGATTGCGAGTTTGCAAATCCGCAAAATTCGCGAACGCGAGATTCGCAAAATTCGCCCATACTTACCTAGTATGCAGAATTATAAAAAGCACTACTACTCAGCAAACATTAGGAAATGTTCATGCCAAAAGTAAGATTTCTTTTCACAGAGCCAGGTAATATAAGTTGGAGTAGAAGTATCACCAATCACATGGATAAAAGTGAGATTGTGATAAAGAATCCACTTGGAGAAAAACGCATGTCACTATAATTGGCTCCTCTAATTGCAAACAAATCACTTATTAGTACATTGCCAAATCTGTTCATTGATTGCTCATTGTTTTATAGGCTCATTTCTTGATAATATTATGCAAGTTGTCTAATGGCAATACATTTTATGGATTAGCATGACATGCCCTTACACCCAATCCTTGTTGTTTAACAACACATCTTTTGATCAGGTTAGGTGACAGTTCAGTCTTGTTCATGTTGTCCTTAGCCAAAAAGAAGACTATTTGGTTGTATGATGTGAAAAACCAAACTTGGGGTTTAGTGTTCAAGATTTGAAAGTGACTCCAGGATTTCCAGCAAAAAAAAGTCCAATAGACATAAAACGTTTGCTTTGCCCTATTATTATTGTAGCATCTGTTAATTATGCCATATTTTACGGCTGTCTTTCCACTTTGTCTCTGCATTGAATAACGGAATGGAGAAAATATTAAAATGCTGGTCCCTGCTTTTGAAATACATCTGACTTTCTGGGGAGTTGTGATCATTATCAATATGAATGGAATTGTGTTAGATCATGAGTCATCTGCATCAAGTGGTTATCACAGCAACTGAGATGACTTGCGTTCTGAAACTAAGCACTGTAAGGTGAAATAGCTGCTAGATAATATATTTCATTTTGGTGTTGCTTGTTGGAAAATTGCACTTTCAGCAGGGACACCTCCGATTTTTGCCTTCTTTAGCTGAACCCATTTTTATTGACCATAGGACTCTGTGCACTTTACTGCTGGTAACCTGTGGTAAAGTGCTTGGGATCTTCTTTTTAAACATGGCAAAATTAGTCTTGTAGGTCCTTAGTATATGGTACTACATCTACCTAAGGCCTGTAAATTAAGTGCTACAAGTGGCCTTCAGCAGTCATTCCACCAGTAGAGCGGAACTTTAAAACTTGTCTTGAGGCCTACCCTTGCAGCCACTGTGTGTAGTTTTAAACTTGTATAACCAGAGGGAAAAGGAGGTACTTAAGAGCAGGTCGCCCTCCTAGAGCGTCATATGAAAAGTGTGAGTGTGAGGAAACTCCGGTGAGTGAGTGGACTCAAGAAAGATATTTTTTCTTTCTTTTTTGGCTACACTTAATAATATGTTGTGTTTAGCCACAACACAAGACAGGTCTCTGAACCCAAGAATGTGGGCTCACACTTTTCATATGTAGTTTTTAATTGCCATTTGGACCAGGCAAAAAAAAGATTTTTGCCAGACCTCAACTTTGCTTTTTAGTACTTATGCGTCACCCTTAAGATAGGACCTAGATTTCCATACAGCCAGCATGTACTTTTGCCAACATTTCCTCTAGAGAACTGGCGGCAGATCAGGGTCGCCGTTGAGCCAAAGCCATTGACGTCCAATTGCCAGTTAGATTTAACTTGCTGGTTTGCCCGACTGAAGGAGATCTGACTTCCAGAGAATATTAGAAGAAGGTTTCATCTGGACTGACGCCAAGCAGCAACCTGTAGAAGCTGAGGCCTCACTGGGCACAGACTCCAGACTTTATCTGGAGCTTTCTAACCATCGTAGATGACCTCACAGGGATCCCTCTCTTCAGCAACCAACCAGTGTTGAGCCTTACTTTGGATCCACCTTGCAGCTTGCCCAGAGCCCTGCTTCAGATCCAGCTTGCAGCTTGCACTGCCAACGACTCATGACAACCACTTCTCTCCAGACAAATGTCCAAGTCCGAAGATAAAATTTCCATCAGGGCAAACCTGATCCCTGTATCCGTTCCTCACTCCATAAAGTCATCCATATCTTTTGACTTTACCCAGTCTAGCGTGACCAGACACCCGCCGTTGCCGCTATGTGCATTTTGATGCTATTTTTAATTCAAACTTTTAAAATTCATATTTCCGGTATTACTGATTGGGTTGTTATTGTTAAGGCGTCATTGTATTTATTAAAATGTATTCCACTTTTCAATATTGGTTTGGGACTATTTTTCTTGTGTTGTGTTTTCACTTGGTAACTATTTGTGTGGTGCTAAGACTTTACACATTGCCTCTAGGTTAAGTCTGACTGCTTTGTGCCAAGCCACCAGAGAGTTAAACACAGGTGTATTTAGGGACTTCAATGGTTCACCATGACAAGGAATGTGATTATTTTTTGAGTTTGGTTCTCACCCTCTCGACTAATACTCCATTTTCCTACACTTACCCTCCGTCCTCTAGAGACAGTTATAAAGTACACAGAGATCATAATCATTTATTTGCCCAGTGAAATTCTATCAACAAATATCCCATCTGCTGAAAAACGTTCAATATTAAACACAGGGTGCTGCTGAAAACAAAAAAAGGGAGAACTGACATGTTGAATTAGAGCTTCCTGGCCTATTATTCAGAGAGTAAGAGGCTTCCATTTATCCGATAATGTTTTCACTTCCTTTATCAGACAAAGATGAGTTTGTTCATATAAATCTGAGTATTTCTCTTGTTGCAGGGATTCTGCTCAGACACAGAACCGTGCACAGAGACTCAGGACCTCAGGGAATTAGGGTGCGCCAAAAACTCACCTTAGTACCCAAAATCCCCTACCAGACTAGCATCAGTGTCTCATAAGCTCTTCGTCCTATAGCAAAGTTACCAATGATTAGACAACCCAAAACATGCGACTTAGAATACCTCAGGTAAGGTGGGAAACATGAGCACTCTTTCGTTATACACTCATACTAGTCCAGAACATGGAGTAACGGGAGTAACGAGCAAGTTTAAAATGTTTATTTTAATGCCGCGATCTCAGGTGCAGCATCTTAGCTAATACAAGCAGACATATGATAATAAATAAGATTGTCAGCATAGTTACTATTCCATAAAATACAAAGGGAGAAAGCATGTTATAATGCTACATGGAAACAGGTTAAATATATAACTATATTTCACCCTCCCTTGCTAGTAGGTTATTTTATAACTAAAGAAGGTCTCTCAGGCTTGCATAGGTGACCCCATACCTCAAAGATTAGCAGGAGTGAATCACATCGAGTTCTGCACAAGCTCTCAACATATGAATGTTCTCCAAGTGTGTTCCATCATGCCTACATGCCTACACATGCCTCGCGCCAGGATACTCTCAAGTAACGGAGCGCGTTATAAAATGGTTTACACATACATACATACATACACAGTGCATTGTTAAAGGCGCCAGTATCTGAGTTGGCCACAGCTGCATATATGTTATGGCTAGAACGTGCGCTGATCAGTTCGAACAACAGCTACAGTGTTGATATAACCTGAAGGCCTCTGCACTCACTGTTCAGACTAAGCTTACGAAGCAAGTCTAGCAAAGTAGTAAAACAAGTTATTCTCATGTGAAGCAAAACACTCAGCCTAACTCTAAACAATAGTTAACATGTGTGCCGTGTGCAGAAGACAGCAAAAGGTAAAATGGTGTTTAAACTTCTAATAAGCTTCTGCTAACTTAACACTGTATGAAAGCAAGGCTCAGCCCCACTACACCCTCCCTTGATTGGAACACGGGGACAAAGCAGGAATGCAGAGTTCAAGTTTGAGAGATAGAATCAAGTTCAAATTTGCCATAATGGAAAAATACTCAAATTTAGTAATCACCTGTGGGCACAGTAAAGCCAATAGGCTATCAAATTAATAATAATAATAATAAAAATCCGATGTCCACCATATGACGTCGGTCGTGAAAGAGAGAAAGAAGGAAATGCACCTTACTCCAACAGTGTATAAGCACAGTTTGTTGCAACAGCCTCCAACAGGAAGTCATTGTTCTCATCTGAAAACATTTCATCCATCCAGTTTAGTAACGGGAATGAACATACATGTTCCTCAATAACCGGAGCCTCTAGTACCATCAGAGTACAACTCTGGTTCACTTCAATAGTGCTGCGTGCCAAGAATTCAGGCACCGCTGCAAAAATATTCCAGTGTCCCAGGACTCCATGCATCGCTGCAAAGGCCTTAATCCCGCCGCCAAAACAAAAAAATTCATGAGCAACTAAGGGGCTCATCAGTTGGTCATAATCTGCGTTGGGAGACACCGTACTGCAGAGACACAAATCCAGAGCCCATTCGAAATCGCAGCTCAGGCAATGAAAGACAGGCTAGACGCATGTGAAAAAGGAAAATTGGAACGATAATCCATAAGCTGCACTCAGTGTAGCCAGAGGCAGCGCCCCATAGTAATCAAGCATTCGGATGCGGAGCTGCAACAGCCGGGACAAATTGTCTCTTGGCACAGGATGTGCATCCATTCTTAAACCAACAAATTAGTAGAAGCACTCCTGCAACCAGCGCGAGCATCAAGGGAAATCCAGCAAAGAGGCTGGAAAAAATCAAATGAAAAAATGCCGGGAACACACCGAATATAGTTTGGAAAGAAGTCACAGGGCCACTACTAACAACTTTACAAAAGTGAGCCAGCCCTGTGGTCAAGGAGGAATTACAGATAGTGTGAACTCCCCAAAGTGCAGGGGAAGATCTGTATTTAATAACGCATGCACTTCTGTGTGGGTGTTTGCCATGTGAAGGACAAATGTTTCACGGGCAGATGTAAGGGCGACTTCTTTCTTGGACAAAAGAGCTCCTATTCAACTCATCTTGTTGAACTCTGCTTTCAATGTCAGAATCAACGGCCAGATAGAAACATCTAGCTTCCCATGTGGAGGCGGAAACATTACGGGCCTTATTTATGAAAAGTGACGCATCGCTGCGTGAAAACAGCGATGCGTCACTTTTCACTGCGCACTCCTTGCGACACCAATGATGCGTCATATTTAATGTATGACGCATCATGTCGCAAGGAGTTACAGATACGTCAGTATTTCTGACGTATCTGTAAGTGCAAAAGTGATGCATTGCTGGAGTGTGTCACAAAAGTGACGCAACTCCAGCAATGCTTCCTTTCACATGGGGAAAGCCCCATGTGAAAGGGCTTGCATCAGTCTTACACCTGCTGTGAGGCAGGTGCAAGATTTTGATGCAACAGCGTCCTAAAAGTGACGCAGTGAAATCTCATAGATTTCACTGCGTCACTATTACGAAGCTTTTTGCGGGGGAACGCCCCCTCTGCATACATTATACCTGACGCAGGTATAATGTGGCGCAGGGGTTTAAAAAAGTGACGCATCTACTTAGATGCGTCACTTTTTAAATATGGCGCAACAAGGCGCATGTTTTACGCCGCCGATACGTCACAAAAAGTGACGCATCAGCAGCACAAAACTGACGCAAGGACTCATAAATGAGACCCTACGTTTTTACAACAAGCTACACGTTAGGAGACCGTAACGGTGTAAGGAATTCCAGCCAGCATCCCACAAAAATCTTTATTATTTAAAAATAAATAGCTACCGTTTGCTAGTAATGTGAATGTAGGTGTGATAGCCGGCGTCGGAGTACCTTTTAAGACACAGGCCACATTAGGTGCATTTTGATTATACAAGTTATGCAATTGGATATTCCTACACACTAACAAGTGATCGGGTGTTGTTGTGCAATCTTCACCATTCAAATAAACCTCTTTTTCCTCCCTCAGGCACCTATAGATAAATGGTAATGACCAAGCTTCATGGAGATAAGCGGTGCCCAGAGGTTCATACCTGCCAATTGCATATTACTTCCTGCAAGCTTCGAATTTGATCAAAGGAAAAGGGTAATGTAATTAACCCATGGACGAGCCACACAGCAGAATTTGTCTCGGCCACAGAAAACTGCAAAGTTTCTAACTTTTCAATATGTAACATAGAAAAAGTGGCATCTTTCATAGACATAAATTGCTGTTTGTCAGTCAAATTAAAAGGGCCAAATAATGAGGACCTGTTCATGTAGTCCCAAGGCACCTACCCTGCCTTTAACATTTGTAAAGTCCATGCAAACTGCATAATGGAACGTAAATAATTTTGACCATGGTACAAAACAGAGACATCTTCCTGTACAATATCAACAACAGAGGAGACAATATTATCTAATGTGTAAATGCGGGAACAAACTGCGTGTTAATGCTGTTATCTACAACTGCAAGCACCTTTTCTAAATTAGCTTGATCTATAGCTCTAAAAGAAGGATGCAGCCTCAATCTGGGACAGTTTCCAATCTTCGTTGTAAGTAGCATATATCCATCTTTTGGATCTGCCGGAAGCAGGGCCCTTGACAAAGTCATTCAGATCAACATTGTCAGTCAATTTAGGCAAATGAAGCTGAACTGAAGCTAAAGTGGAGTGTTTGAGCCAATTCTGACACAGCTTGCCTACGGAATAGGTAGTTACAGAATGGCCACTCTCAAAACAGGGATCCACCCTAACCTGTGTGTAGCCAGGGGCTAAACCTAAAAAAAAATGTTGGCAAGAATTTGCACTTCTGTGCCATAACAAACAACTCTTAGGATCCAAACTGGATATGTTAAAAGTAGAATTCAGCAACTGGGTCTGTAATTACCTAATAGAAATACTTGTATTATTATCCCAACCGGGGTACTCTTCCAATTCTGGAAAAGAAGGAGCATTTAATTTTTTAGTAGTAGACAATCCAAAGCAGGTAGTTTGTGAAACAGTCGAATTCAAAAACAACAACATGTGGTTCGGGATGAGACATGCACGATGCAAAGCCTCTGTGCCTTGCACTTTCCAACCTTTAGAACCCCAAACAGATTTAAGATCACTATTATCTTTCCACAGTTCATAGCCCCCAAAAGCCAATTTGTTAAGAAAGGACTTGGAATATAACAATTTTGTGATGGTAAGTCTAACTTTGGAAGAGGATTTTCCGGACATCTTAAAATAAAATGCATAAGGATTTGCCTGATTAAAATCAGTAAAATAAGTGAATCTCTTTAAAAGAGAACTTGAGCTGCCTTCAACAGGAGCGGGCAATTTTCCTATTGCGTATAATTAACTATATTCCTCCTTGTGTTTGCTTTATGCAGGTAGTGATTTCCATAGTGTTGATAACAGAACAAATCACCATAATTAGCTGGATCTAAATATAAATTCTCAGCATCAAAAGCAGCATAATATTTCAAATCTGAAAACAAAGCCTCTACAGCTTGAACGTCCCAATCATCAGAGCGTATATTTTGTTTAATCACATCCCCCACAGAAACTCTTAGTACATTTGGTACCGTGAATCTGAAATTTAATACAATCCCTTCTAAGACGGGCCAAGCAGTAATATTTACAAAAGTCAGGTCCCTCTTGAATCTGTGTGATGAGGAATGGGGTGCTAATGTTCCATTATTAGTCGAATAGAAGTTCTCTCTTCAACGTAGTGTCCATTCACAAGACGGAAAAAATACACCACAAAGCCAATTGACATAAACAAAAAAATTGAAAACCAGATGTAAGTCCAAGGGGGTATCAAAAAATGTTTATTGAACCAGGTTCTAAAAACAGAATGTTTTGAAGGGGACTTTGATGTGGTAGAGTTAGTGTCAAATAAAAATCTGGACTCAGTTGCCAACAAGTTTATAAATCGGGCATCGATAAGTCTGTAGGATAAGTATACTCAGTATTTAAAGATGAGCATCAGGTGGGGTATTCAATAAAGAACTTGAAACTGCAGGCATCTCAAAGGCAACGTCAGGCCTGCTATTAGGAGCTGGTGCCAAAACAGAATTTCTCAGTGTCGAGGAACAGGAGACCGCAGGTGTCATACTAGGAAGAATTGGCCACTCTCTATAATTTGACATTGTAAATGGAGATGGCCCTTTTTTCCTTACGACCTGGAAGTGGAGGTACAATGACTGTTCTTGTGCCCTGAACGCCAAGTACAGGAACTGGAGCTCGATATGAGGGGCCAGACTCTTTCTTGTTCTCGACCTTCTCTCGGACCAGTTCTCCGACTCGTGGTAGCCAGCCAACTACCGGAATCTGCAACGCAGCATCAGAGGTGGAGCGCTTGTGTTCCTTTGCAAGACTGTCTCTCATCTCTTGTAGAGTCTGTAAAATGTACAATGTTCATCTACATCAAAGGGGGCAGCTGCCGCCTCCTGGTATAGACCTTCAAGGTCCGGGACAAACATTTTGATACCAAAGAGCATCTCGTATGGGGTCCGCCCACCCAGAGACCTTCTAGGGAGATTATTAAGTACACGCGGTATGCCATTGAGATGGGCTGGCCAGTTCCGGCCAGTACCTGTAATTCTAGCTGTTTAAGTCACGGTTCATCCACTCCACAACACTATTTCCCTCAGGCCGGTATGGAGACGAAAATTTGACCTGGACCCCCAATGAACTCATGGCATCCTTGTACGCCTTACATTGGACCCTGGTCAGAATGGAAGGTGCCACACGCAAAAATTCCTACAAAGACTCACAAATCCCTTATGACAGTTTGTGAATCAGCACTATGGTGGGGCCACATCCATACAAAGCGTGTGCAAGAATCAACTGCAACTAAGATGTACTTATATGCAGTATCTGAAGATTAAGAATATTCCTGTGCAGACCACTACTGATTCCCTGTCAATAAAGGATGTGCATACAACCCACCTTCTCTTGTCATTGACTGATATGGAGGACTCTCCTTTAGATATGGATAGATTACTTGAAGAACTGGACATAGAATCCGACTATAGCGTTGTCAGTGGGCTCAAATCGAAATCCAAGTGGATTCCCACACTACCGGGTGGCAATGCCATAGACAATTTTCATAAACGTGTGGTAGAGGATCTAGACAACCTGAATCGTCTACGAAAAGACAGAATGTTTAAGTATAAAGATAATCTCACAAATGGGGAAAGACATGCACTTACTACACTCATGAATGACAACACCATCACCATCAGGGAGGCGGACAAGGGTGGCAACGTAGTGATAATGGACCACGTAGATTACCACCAAGAAATCTTAGAACAACTAAAAGACGACACCTGCTATGAACGCCTCACATACAACCCCATGGGTCCCCTAACACTAAAGATTAACTCACAACTTACAGTTTGGAAACAATCTGGGTTAATAAACGAGGAGGAGTATCTATACCTAAAAGTCTTTAGACCTGCATATCCATGGCTCTACACTCTACCCAAAGTACACAAAAATCTCCCTTTCCCACCTGGGAGACCAATCGTTTCTGGCATAGGGGGACCTACAGAAAGAATGGCCGAATACGTGGATCTTTTTCTGGGTCCCCTAGTCAGAAATTTACCTTCCTATATACAGGACACGAAACATATCTTGAGTACACTAGCGGACATCCAACGGCAGGATGGATCTTTGCTTGTCACGATGGATGTAGTTTCGCTGTATACCAGCATTAACATAGACCTAGGTATGCAGGCGATAAACAAATTCCTTCACAACAGACCTGCATCATTTTGGCAACATACACTCATGCTGTCCACAATGATAGAACTGGTACTGAAAAACAACTTTTTTATGTTTGATAAGAACTGGTACCGTCAAAAGAAAGGAGTTGCCATGGGCTCAAAGATATCACCCTCGTTTGCTAACTTATTCATGGGCGCGCTGGAGTCCGACCTAATCTGGGGCAAGAAAGGTGCACAATATATTGCAGGGTCAGCGGACTCGATAATTCTCTCGCCTCGGTGCCCACTCTGATCAGCGATCACACTCGGCAACTCTGGGCATTAGCTTGCCTCATCTTCACTAACGGCCCCACCAGACCGCCGGGGATGCCTGGTCTCACCCTGGAGACACCCATTAAGGGACCATCTCTCAGGGAAGCCAGGAAGGGTTTCGCAGCAGTCGAAGCGCCTTGGGACCCTCCGGGTAAGTAGTGCGATATATAAATGCCTATACATTTACATTTGCATTACTCTATTATTTTTGGGGGTAGATATATTGACGATTGCATCTTGATTTGGTCGGGCTCAGAGGAACTTCTAAATGACTTTTTCAGACATCTGAATGACAATACATGGGAATTCACCATGAATTGGAGTAGGACGAATATTGAGTTCCTAGACATTGAATTCTATATATCATCTAACTGTCTACATAGCAGACTTTTCAGGAAGTCCACAGCATGCAATGCAATCTTGCATGCCTCGAGCTCACATCCCCCACATCAAATCAACGCCATACCCTATGGCGAATTCCTAAGGGCAAGAAGGAATTGTAGTGAGGACTTGGAGTTCGGGAGATGTTTGAATAGCATGATGGAGAGATTTTACACTAGAGGCTACTCCACCAAGACAATACAGAAAGCTGAAGGAAGGGTTAGAAAAGTCAAAAGATCTAACACTCTAACCACTACATGCAAATCCACCATCTCTGAGAATGAACAAATCAGAATGGTGACGGATTTCAATTCCCTTCATGATGTACTACGGAAAAGCCTCACCAAACACTGGGGGTTATTGAAATCAGAGAAGGCACTGACGAATTGCATCACAGATAGACCACAACTTTCTTTCAGAAGAGGTAACACACTAAGGACCAAATTGAGTCCTACTGTGCCTCGTGACACAACACACACTACTTGGATGACACAACACAGCCAGGGCTTTTACAAATGCGGCCTCTGCAGTATGTGAAAATGGGCTAAACATGGTACCACTCAATTCACTAGTCCTGATGGTGTCCTTTTCATCATCAAAAGTAACATCAACTGCACAACTAAATTTGTGATATACATCATAGAATGTGAATGTGGTAAATTTTACGTGGGAAGCACCATCAGACCACTCAAAGACAGAATTATGGAACATATAAGGGCAATACTGAATTGTGACCCTAAGTATCCCATGGCTTTACACGTAGCATCCTGCCAAAATGACAAAACTAATAAAGTAGTAAGATTCTTTGGCATTGAGACAGTTCCTTTGGGCGTCAGAGGTGGCAACCGCGAACTAAAGCTTAGACGTACTGAAGCGACCTGGATCATGCGTCTGAGGTCTGTGGAACTAGGACTCAATTATGACCAGGAGTTGCAGTACTTTCTGGGAGATTCAGCACACATATATGCAAATCATTGTCAATAACATATTAGATCCAAATTGTGTGTGGGCCTATATGTTGAACATAATATAACAGAATATTGATTGTTGTGGTATACATTGTTTATCCTTTATGTCTTGATAACTCTCCTGAACTCTGAACTGGATCATGACATGAATTAACTTGAAAGACATGTATATTGGAGGAACACTATTGTTGGTTATATGTGAATAGTTAACTGCGACGGCAACAATAGGTGACAAAATTATGAGTAAACTGCATTTTAAGTCACGTATGATTGGGACCTGCCCCGGGAGACCGATCATGCCTATTCACGGCACTCACAATCCAATCACTCTCGAGGTTCGCCGAAATCTTTTTTAATTTTTTCGAATATCCACTGAAGCTTTATCATTTTTCACGTTTTATTCAAGGATCTTATTTTAGGGTGATATCGTAGCATGTTTCACTGAGTATTCTTCATCGTTAACTATGACTATGGGTAGCGGCCATACAACTTTTTATGCCAACTGCTCTAATAAGCAATAATCAATTTTGCGCTTTATGAAGACAAACATTTGGTTAGACTGGGGACTCAATAAACATAGACGGGTTCAATCGTTGGGCACGCAGCGCGATGACGTATATATAACGTCTGAGGCAAGCCGGGTCACGTGTCCAAACAGGAACACATCCCGGAGAGAGGACGCGCTACACGCCGCTCCCGCGTTTACACAAGAGTGGGGAAGCTGCATATTCAAACTTCAGTATATGGATTTGGTTATATTACGGTTAGATACGAGTCTGACCACGTCCAAATCTTGTGATTATTTCAGCCTGGGGTATCCCGCCATTTTTTCAAGTCGTACCCGACATGAACACACATCGGAACTCTTAAATAGGTAAGCCCTCAAAGTACCGGGTTTTTTACTAACAATTTTGTCACATTCAGTAGGGATTGGGCGAATTCTTAATGGGGCCCCTAATCATTTTTTTTTTTTTTTTTTTAGATAATTTTTATTGTAGTCATACCTGTACAGGTCATTACACATAGAAGTATCATCATAAATGTAGCAGACTTTCAACTTGCTTCGTCAATCTGTACACAGCCTTCATGCCCACAACCCTGGGGTTGGGCGGCGATGATGTCTCTGCTCGTCCATACCTGACGTTCCATATGGAGGAGTGGTCAATGTCCGGATTGTTGTGCATGCCTACTTTTATAGTCCTACCTAACTACGCGCTAATCCTCAACTCCCCTTCCCTGCGCAAAGCCCAGAACTCCCCCCCCAACCAATCCCACCCACCACCACCTGCCTGAGGTTCCATTGCAACCATTCCTGGATTGCTAGTGTCATCCCCCCTGCATACCTGCTGTTCCTAGGGCCTTAGCCCACCTCCTCCGTCCCATCCGCCCCGGGAGCCTCCCCCTCATCATCAGCCTTGCTGTCCCTAAGTGCCTGCACCATTACTTCCCATGAGGTCGCAGTGTCAGCTGCTGTTGGGCTAGGGGTCCTACGCGCAAGCTGGTACCTATGTGTGCTGTCTGCCGTGGCCCATTTCAGAAATTCCTGCCGCCACCTCCGTGGAGTTGGTCCCACTCTCGCCTTCCAGTTCTTCGTGATCTCCCTCTTGGCCACCATCAGTCCCATGTCTATAAACTTACTGGTGAGTTTATTCTTGGGGGTGTGGGGGAACCAGTGCAAAAGACATTCCGCTGGACCGTATTCTATGGATCTTTCAGTCACTTCATTCAGCACCTCTCCTATGTCCTGCCAATACTCCCGCAGGGCCGGGCATGCCCATAGCATGTGCACCAGTTCGGCCCCCTCTTCCGGGCACCTAGGGCAGGCCGCTGTCTCATCTCCAAAATACCGCCTGATTCTGCCCGGGGTCATGTACGCCCTGTGCAACACATAGTAGTGGATTAGCTGGAACCTAGCGTTCCTTGTGCTGTTGCGAGCCCTACGGACAAGTTGCTCCCACGTTGTGTCAGGTATTTCCCTTCCTAGGTCCGCTTCCCATTTGGCTTTGAGGGACGCGAGTGGAGGGATATTCTCTCTGAGCATTCGACTATAGAGGCACGTTACCGCCTTGATCGTGCCCGCTGCCATCATGGTGTACTGGCACGCCGCTGCCGTCCCAGGTTCCTCCAGTCCCGTGCCCCAGTGGGCCTGCATCGCCCTGGTTACGGCTGCGTGAAGCAGAAATCCCCCTCTCGGGATGCCGAAGCGTTCTATCAACTCCTGGAATGGGAGCAGTGCGCCATTTTCAAACAGGTCCCCAACCACCTGTATTCCCGCTTCCTCCCATTCCTGTAGGTGCGACCAGTCGCCGCCATGTGGTAGGGCCGTAAGCATGCCCAGGGGGATCTCAGGCGCATATGGGCGCTGGATACCCGCTCCCTTTTGGGCCCGGTTCCAGCATTGTCGGTACGTGCGCTGCTCCAGCGACAAATCCCGACTGTCCAGCCGCTGTTGGAGGGTTACATATGCTAGGACATGTCTGGGCGTCCCTCGTGAGCTTTCGTCCTCTGGGCCCCGGAACACCCTCGCAACTTCCTGCGTGAAGACTTGCAGTTGGGCTGCTAGGTAATAGAGCTCAAAGTCCGGCACCGCAAGCCCCCCCTCATCTTTCGGGCGAGAAAGCGTGGCCAGCGCTACTCTGCACCGACCCGCTCCCCAAATGAACGCCGTAATCTGAGATTTAAGTTGTCTAAAGAAAGAGCCGGGTAGCCAGATTGGGAGCGTCTGGAAATAATACAATAATCTCGGCAGGGCAACCATCTTAAGTAGTGAAATCCGGCCCGCCACCGATAGTGGTAACGTGGCCCAAAAGGCCATACAGCCCTTCAGTCCGCGTATGCAGCGCCCCAGGTTGCCCTCAAGCAAGTAATGGGGCCCCTAATCATTTCAGAACAGTACCCTGTTCCTCGTTTTCCACATTTGAATCGACAACGCTGTGATCTCCGGGCACCACAGAACTAGATACACGAATCATTGGTAAGCCACTAGAAACCGTAAACACTATCATAATGTTTTCTAAGAATGCACGCTTCAGCCACCATTTGCCTAACATAGAATTTTGAGTCGCATCACCTCAATGGAGATACATAATGATATCAAGGGTCGGGTTTTAAATAGATGTTTTTCTACCTATCGGTAACTCTGCAAAATAGTCAAAGGTTGCCACGAGATGGCATCCATTCATCAGGAAACCTGTTACGGTGTTCCCATTAATTTCCAATTTAGAAACTATTTTTGGAACCCAAATAAGGGTCCATATTAGCCACTGTCAGTCGTAAAGTTCTAGATAACGGATGTTTTCATTGACTCACGTTCGATGATCTATATCATTTGATCCAATTACAGAACCGAGAACTTTACCCTGTATTTATCAGACTCGTTTGCACACCAACGGTCACGGGCCCGGCTGGGTCGGAATTATCACCAGCTGTGCGGTGAGCCTCTTTTCTTTCTACATATTTTTAGCCTCACTAGTTTTGTGTTTCTTGCCTAGTTACCATGACTATGAATTAATAGTGATGAGGTTTTTCCTTTTTGTTCTTGGTCAATTTTCTTGAATATACAGACCTTCTGATTGTGACACAGCCATCTAGGTATGTGCCCTTTATGCATTCAGCCACAGTCTTCTATGACTGTTCACATTTCACAAAGTATGTAGTATGAATGAGTCGTGCACGGATAGAACACCTTTTCTGCTATGGTATGTTTCATTGGACATATCAGTTGTTGTTAAAAATGACATCTAGGTTCCCTCAACGTGTCATCACAAATTCACCAGTCACCAGCACATCAATAGAATAACGGCATTTAAACACTTTCGACACAAATGTGTTGGGGTGGCACTTAGATGTAAATAGGTGAACTTTTGTACATTTACTTTAGTGGAAGCAAAATTAAACATGTACAGACCACATTTGTAGGTCTTGTTGTAACCATATCCATCTAAGATACATGCTCCATTGTCACTTATCTGTTTGTTTCAGCCCTGAGGAATCGCGAGTGCGATGAAACACGTGTCGGCTGGCTGTATACTTCATTAAAAGACGCCACGATTTACCCTTCCACTGGAGTTTCTGTTAAAGACTTCTGTCATTTTGTATTCTATACTTTATGTTATATTGTTACATAACAATCTATTCACTGTGAATTGAGTGCATCGGCAACCCAGTCTGACATCCGGAGATGTCAATGATGTTGCCCATTGTATCCAACGAGGCTGCAATGCTTTAGAATTAGGTACACTGGCTTTCGTCACTGCCTCAAAGGCAGGATACGGGGTAACAACCAACATGCGTTTTCCCTGTGACAGTGCGCGTTCCTTCAGAATCGCCATTTGCACTGGTGTCAAAACTTTTCCACAGCGGAAAACCACATTTCAACCGAAGTGTACAAGTGTGACTTGTAAGCGATAGGTACTGTGTCCCCTTCGTTAAAAGGAAGGTTTGTGAAAGCCACTGCCCCAGGGACGATTCTTATCACCAGGTTGGTGTGGTTATCACGAGTCATTAAGAATTTAGATTATAGCAGATCAGCCTGCAAGGATTGCAAAATGGCCGAGTGTTCAGGCAGCCAGCACGATTTGGTAAAAGTTGGTTGTATCGAAGCATATAATGGCTTGATGCGCAGGACATATTCGGGAATATAAGTACGCCCGAAATTCAAAAATTCCAGCAAGTAGTGCAATTTTTTCAGTGTTGTAGGAGCGCGCAGTAGTGCGCATTTCTCCAAGAAGTGAGGAGCCAATCCTCGACCTTCATTGTTGAACTCACAGCCCAGGAACAACACTGTGTACTCTGCAATGTGAGACTTTGCAAAGTTACATTTGTAAACGTAGTCCGCAAAATTACAAATTATGCGGTCAACCGGCACAGATGCGCCCATATCTCCTCGTCTGTGAGATAAATGTCATCCACATACAAACACGCATCTGGGTCGACTATCTCTAGAAGAGACTATACGGGCAGCAAAGTCAAGTCAAGTCAAGTCAGAGAATTTATATAGCGCACTACATACCCAGAGGGTCTCAAGGCGCTTAGAAAGGGGAGGAGGATTACTTGTCAAATATCCATGTTTTAAGTTGCTTTCTGAATGCTAGGTGGTTCTGGGTAAGGCGAAGGTCAGCGGGGAGTGAGTTCCATGTTTTAGCCGCCAGGTATGAGAAGGATCTGCCTCCCATGGTGGTCTTGTTGATGCGAGGTACAGTGGCGAGGGCTTGGCTGGAAGAACGTAGTTGGCGGGAGGGGGTGTAGAAGGACAGTTGTGAGTTGAGGCATTCTGGTCCGATGTCGTAGAGTGATTTGTGTGCGTGGGTTAGCAGTCGGAAAGTGATCCTCTTATTGACGGGTAGCCAGTGGAGGTCTTTCAGGTGACCAGAGATGTGTTCGTTGCGTGGGATGTCTAATATGATCCTGGCTGAGGCGTTTTGGATTCGTTGAAGTTTCTTCTGGAGTTTAGCGGTAGTACCTGCGTAGAGGGTGTTTCCGTAGTCCAGTCGGCTCGTGACCAGAGCATGGGTGACTGTTTTCCTTGTTTCGGTGGGGATCCAGCGAAACGTTTTTTTGAGCATGCGGAGAATGTTGAAGCAGGATGAGGATACGGCGCTGACTTGTCTGTTCATTGAGAGTGAAGAATCCAGGATGATGCCTAGGTTCCGTGCGTGGTCTGTCGGGATGGGTGCTTTTCCAAGGGCTTCCGGCCACCAAGAGTCGTCCCATGCAGAGGGGGATGTACCTAAGATGAGGACTTCTGTTTTGTCTGAGTTCAGTTTCAGACGGCTTTGTTTCATCCATTCGGCAACTTCTTTCATTCCTTCGTGTAGGTTGGTTTTGGCGGTGCTGGGGTCATTGGTGAGAGAAAGGATTAGTTGAGTTTCATCCGCGTAAGAGATGATGTTGAGGTTGTGTTGGCGGGCGATGGCCGCGAGGGGGCTCATGTATACGTTGAAGAGGGTGGGGCTGAGTGAGGATCCTTGTGTTACGCCACAGATGACTTCAGTGGCCTCGGACTTGAATGGTGGGAGGCGGACTCTCTGGGTTCTTCCGGTGAGGAACGAGGTGATCCATTCAAGTGCTTTTCCTTGTATTCCGATGTTATTGAGGCGTTGTAGAAGGGTGTTGTGGCAGACTGTGTCGAATGCTGCAGAGAGGTCGAGGAGGATGAGGGCGACTGTGTCTCCATTGTCCAGTAGAGTTCGAATGTCGTCTGTTGCTGCGATGAGGGCGGTCTCAGTGCTGTGTTTTGCTCGGAAGCCAGATTGTGAGGAGTCGAGGGATTTGTTGGCTTCGAGGAAAGCGGCGAGCTGGTTGTTGACAGCTTTCTCGATGACTTTGGCCGGGAATGGAAGGAGCGAAATGGGGCGGTAATTTTTGAGTTCGGTGGGGTCCGCTGTGGGTTTTTTCAGAAGGGCGGTGAGTTCAGCGTGTTTCCAGTCTTCCGGGAAGGTGGCGGAGTTGAAGGAGCAGTTGATGACGTCTCGGAGGTGCGGTGCTATGACAGAGTCTGCTTTGTTGAAGATGTGGTGAGGACATGGGTCTGTGGGGGATCCTGAGTGGATGGAATTCATCAGGCGGATTGTGTCCTCAGTGGAGATTGGGTTCCAGTCGTTAAGGGTGTTCACGGGGGGAGAATGTTCAACAGATGGTAGGGTGGGTTGGTCTCCGGGTTGGTTGTCGAAGCTGTTGTGGATGTCTGCAATCTTGTTGTGGAAGAATGAGGCTAGGGAGTCGCAGAGGGCTTGAGAGGGGGTGATGTCGTTGGAGTTGGCCGAGGGATTGGAAAATTCCTTGACGATGTTGAAAAGTTCCTTGCTGTTGTGGGCGTTGTTGTCAAGTCGATACTTGAATGCTGCTTTCTTGGCCTTTCGGATTAGTTGGTGGTGAGTGCGGGAGGCGTTTTTGAAGGCGTCCTTGGTGCTAGTGGTTGGGTCTTTTTTCCAGGCCTTTTCAAGGGAGCGGCAGAGTTTCTTGGACTTCTTAAGATCATCGTTGAACCATGAGGCCTTCTTGTTGCCAGGTTTGCTTTGACGTTTTTTCAGTGGTGCTAAGGTGTCGGCGTGTTGGATAACCATAGGGTGAGGTTGGCGGCGGCTTGGTCTGGGTTAGAAGAGTGGGCTGGGGTGTTTAGAAGGAGCGATGCGGAGATTTGGTCCGTGGTGATTTTGTTCCAGTTTCTTAGCAGAGTTGGTTGGAGGTGGTTGGTGGGTTTTGGTTTGTTGTAGGTGAAGTGAACGCAGCTGTGGTCAGTCCAGAGGAGATCCGTAGTGTGGCTGAAGGAGACATGATTGCTGGAGGTGAAGATGGGGTTGAGTGTGTGACCTGCGATGTGGGTGGGGAAGTGACTAGTTGTTTAAGTCCGAGGTTGGCGAGGTTGTCTAAGAGGGTGGTGGTGTTGCGGTCGTTGATCTTTTCAAGGTGAAAGTTGAGGTCTCCCAGAAGGATGTAGTCTTTGGAGGGGAGCGCGTGTGGGGTGATGAAGTCTGTGATGTCTTCACTGAATTTTGCGCGTGGTCCTGGTGGTCTGTAGAGGAGGGTGCCTCTGAGTGTGGTCTTGGGGTCGATGTGGATTTGGAAGTGAAGGTGCTCGGAGTTGGCGAGGTTGGCGTCAGAGCTGGTTGAGATGCGGATTGATTTCTTATGGACGATAGCGATTCCTCCTCCTGTGTGGCCGGTGCGGTCCTTGCGTGTGATCTTATAGTCTTCAGGGATGGCAATGGTGATGTCTGGGGCGGAGGAAGCGTTCATCCATGTTTCTGTTAGGAAGGCGATGTCTGGAGAGATGGTGTCTAGTAGATTCCATAGGTCAATGGCGTCTCTGTGGACCGATCGAGTGTTGAGAAGGATGCACTGTAGGTGGTTGGGTCGGGAATCTGTGTTGTGGTTGTAGCGGAGATGTTGTCGGTGCCGGTGAATTTGCAGGAGTAGCAAGAGAAAGGTCCATGGGTGTGTCCAGGGGCGGCTTGGACGCAGTTGGGGGCGCGACCGGGGTTAAGGGCTAGGAGGGTGGCGGCATCGTAGGTGATGCGGGAGGGCAGCGTGGCGCGAGGGGCAGGGGGTCTGGCGCTGGGCGCGGTCCAGGCGCGGACGGGCGTAGACGGGCTTACCTTTGGCGCACCTTCGGCGCGGATTGGGCGCGAACGCTGCGCGTGAACGCTGCGCGCGGGAACTCCTGTCATATATGGGTGGTGGAGGGGGAGGGGCGAGGGCATCTCAGCTGGGAGGCTGGACTATTCTTATAACCCATAGCTATAAGTTTAAATTTTCGCTGTGTGCCACCGCTGGTAAAAGTGGTCCATTGACTACTTAAATCAAAGCAATGACAATGAAATTAACAAATCAGGACTAGCTCCCAAATCGATATTTACTCCAACCTTGGATCAAATACCACCTGAAGTGGCCATATTTGAAAAAGTAGTATATAACAACTTCATACAGGCCACTAAATATGTACCCAGAACACCTTTCAACGTTCCCATAGATGAGTATCAAGCTATCGAATGTTTGAAAAACAACACTAAACTGACTGTTAAATGTTGTGATAAAGGGGGCGGAATAGCGATCCTTGATACAAATAACTACATTGAAAAAATGGAAAACATGCTTAATGACAACAGGTTCTATGTAAAAATTACTAAGAATACAACTAATGCAACTAAATCTAAAATTGAAAAACTCACTTACAAAGCCTACAATGATGACATCATTTGTCGCAAAGAATATGAATACCTTAATCTAGATTCACCAAAATTAGCATGCATCTATGGTACCCCCAAAGTACATAAAGATGTAGGCAATCCCCCACTTAGACCTATTGTCAACACTATTGGCTCTGTTACTGAGCCCATATCGAAATACCTAGACGCAATTTTGCGCCCTTACATCCAGCTAATACCAGGTTACATCAAAGATACCAGTCAGGTAATCAACCTCTTAGAAGGCACCCCTTATAATGCACAGACCCAATGGCTAGTAACACTGGATGTTGAAAATCTTTATTCCAACATTCCATATGAAGGTGCTATTAATGCAGTAACCTGGTTCATTGAAACCTACCAAGTTGATTGCAATAGCAAGTTCATTGTTGATTGCTTAGCGATTATCCTTAAAGAAAATATTTTTGAATTCAGAAATGACCTATAAAAAACAAGTAAAAGGGGTAAGCATGGGAGCGTCCTGTGCTCCTACTATAGCGAACATTTATGTAGCTCACTTTGAATACCAGTACATTTTCAAAGAGGAGGCCCCCTTTTTCGAGACTGTCCTTTGTTGGTCACGTTATATTGACGATATCGTCTTTATATGGAATGATGATCTTCAAATTTTGTCTGAATTTATACAATGGCTAAACCTCTGTGATGGAAATCTTCGATTTACATCACATGTCAGCAACGATCAGATCGAGTTCCTCGACATTATGATCAAACATGAGGGAATGCAATTATATGTGGATTTATATACTAAGCCCACTGCATGCAATACCATCTTGCACCACTCTAGTTTTCATCCCACAAACCAAAAAAATGCAATCCCTTTTGGACAATTTCTGCGATTACGTCGTAATTGCACCAAACTCAGTGATTACGACCTAAGAGCAGAAGATATGAAGATCAAATTCAAGAATCGTGGATATCCTCATCGTATCATTCGGGATGCATACAAACGAGCCCGCTTTTACGACAGGCAACACCTACTGTCAGGCAATTCCAACACTTCTGAACAAAATCTGGTATTTGTCACCAGACATTCGATTCTTAATGACAGAATCAGACAGATTGTCTGTTCACACTGGCACTTGTTAAACTACAATAAACCATCTACTGAGGCAATACAAAAACCTATGTTTGCCTATCGAAAAAATAAAAATCTGAAAGACCTAATAGTAAGGTCACGTATGCCTAAAACAAAACCACCTCTTCAGTTGAACATTAGAGACCTACAGCCTATTCATGGTAACTACAAATGCGGAACATGTAAATCATGTCCCTTGGCCATAGAAAATGAATCATTTAGCCATCAAGGAATTACCATTCAAAATAAAGGGATGACAAACTGCAAAAGCAAAAATTAGATTTACATACTTCTGTGCCCATGCGAAAAAGCATACGTGGGTGAGACTTCGCGATCTATGAATACTAGATTAACCGAACATAGATCGGCAATCCGCACACAAAAAATGGCTGCACCACTAGTAAGTCATTATCTGGAAAAACAACATTCTCCAGATGATATACGTTGGTATATATTGGAAAAAATTGTACCAACTGCAGGGCTCTGCTGTGATAAAATTAGAAAAAAACGGGAAGTACATCACATTTTCATGTTTGACACAGTAAATAATGGACTTAATTCCGAAATCCCTTGGGACCAAGCGATTATTTGATACACACTCTGAAAGATATATACTTAAAGCTTAATAAAAGAGTTGGCCCTTTATATATAGACATGACTATACGACACATGTGAAATAAGCCACCTTTACATATGAGGAGGAACTATTCCCCTATGTAGTATTAACTATTTGCTATCCTACCTACTTTTTTCGCCCTTTAATTATCAGATTCCTCTCGTCATGACCCAAAGAAATTAAGACTATTACAACAGATCTTCTTTTTTCAACCCTACTTAAGAACTAGGTTAGCGCCTCTACAGTATTCATTTGTTTATTCAATTTTATTACTTAAAACAGCACCTACAGGTATTATTGCTTCTTGAATAATTTATGTTCTGCTATTTATCGTCACAAATTATTACTTTTTCTGCTCATTAAAGTCATCTGTCATCTTTGTAATTCTAGAAATCAAGTTCTATTCATCTTCGTATCTTTTCAATTTTCTACTAGGATCGTTTACTAGTATTGTTTCCGCCACACATTAGTCTTTCTTCTAACCTATCCCTGTATCTTATGTCTACCATTGATATCGCCTCATGTTGCCATTAGACATAGAACAGTCCTTTCTTTATTTTATTTGATTTTACTTTACAAGTCCTTCTTCTATTTTAATCACTGTGACCTAACACGAACAAGTCCTTCCTCGATTTCCACTCCCAGTACTTCTTGAATAATTTTTGTTCTGCTATTTATCGTCACGAATTATTACTTTTTCTGCTCATTAAAGTCATCTGTCATCTTTGTAATTCTAGAAATCAAGTTCTATTCATCTTCGCATCTTTTCAATTTTCTACTATGATCGTTTATTAGTATTGTTTCCGCCACATATGAGTCTTTCTTCTAACCTAACCCTGTATCTTATGTCTACCATTGATATCGCCTCATGTTGCATTAGACATAGAACAGTCCTTTCTTTATTTTATTTGATTTTACTTTACAAGTCCTTCTTCTATTTTAATCACTGTGACCTAGCACGAACAAGTCCTTCCTCGATTTCCACTCCCAATATTTCCGTCCAATCATCTACCATTTATAAAGCGGCTGCTTCCTATCACACGGTTGCTTGCATTCTAGCATACCGGTGTGCGGTCTTTTGGCGGTCGAGTACTGCTACCAGTCCTTTTCTACCAGGAGCGTCACTATCTTCATCAAACCTCACGGGTGAGTCTGTTCAAGATGAAACTTTAGAAGTCATGCTTAGTCTAGCTCGGTTATTTATATATACTCATGCTACACCAAATGCGCTATTTCACAGCATAGTTAAATCTATATGCTTATCTTCTTCCTCAATCATATGTGAAATATCTTCCTGCTAATAAGTATGTTTGTTTCGGCCGACTAATTATGCTTAGCTAATCACTATATAGAGATATGGCAACTCTCTTTTTTATAAATGCTACAAATGCTATACTATATGCGTTATTTCACAGCATAGCTACACCGATATGCTTATCCTCTTCCCCAATCAAATGTGAAAGATATTCCTGTTAATAAGTATGTTTGGTTCGGCGTTTTAATTCTGCTAAGCTAAACACAATATAGAGATACGGCAACTCTCATCTTTATATACGTTATTCTCAGGCAATGCTATGACCAGATCATCCTCCATAGTATCTTCCGCTCCTGGGACATCCTTTCTACTTTATCTTTAGGTAAATTTCGAACTTGTTGTTTTAGTAAAATTGAATTTCTTTCGATTTCCCTGCACAAATATATTTACTACTTAATTCTATTTCGCTATTCATCCCTAGGTGGATACAAAATATGCGTGCTAACAATTATACATCATTATTGCTCGTCTCCGGATATTTTATCAACTTGTGGAGGTAATATTAGACACCATGCTTAATCGCGCTATAGATGCAATATATTGCATCATTATATACTAAACCCTCTTATCTTACATCCCTAGATAAATACTCGCTTCCTTCACTATTGCTCTCATCACCTTACCATCTACTCACTGGAAGTTATCCTCGTGGAGGTAACTATATATTGATAATGCACTCTTTCACTTATATGGAGAGTCAATTATACATGCAAACTATATCTGGTCCATGATATCTTATTTTATTTTAGGTTCTACAAATGTCAACACAAATAACGATCTGAATCTAAGCTACCTCCACTATACTGTTCTACCACCTCCTTTTCTCTGATGTCATAACATCATATGACAAGCTATAGGACTACATCGTTCCACATCTCAAGGTAATTTTATTATGCTTCTTACTCTCATTGCTGTATGACCCTATCCATGTTCATAGTTCATAGTCATCTATACACCAACAGGGTTAACAGTGATATTACTACCTATCAGTCTGCTATATTTACACCTATAGCTGATTTATTATGCAGCTCATCCTATGTACAGTTTAAATCCTCCTTCATTTACAGGATCCAATATGTCTCAAGCTATCTTAATTCTGTAATGATACGTATTATAACTATTTTCATTATCGTTGTTAATTATATTACACCTCCAGATCTTGAGAAGCTGCCTTTACCGACTAACCTTTTATATCCACGCCACACCTAACTGTGAGTCCTGGACTCTTTGAAACTCTGTAAGTACATCTTCATACATTTATATCATCTTTGTTCAACCTAAGTTCCCCCCTTTTTATATAAATTCTGGGAACCTCGGTCATTGCTATGCTTTCATTTGGTTTAACAACATTTGTTTTCTCTCTTAACAATGTAGCAATACTTTAAACTACAGGTCATATAGGATATTATTAAAAACCACATCTTTCTCTATTTTGCCTATTCCCACCTTTGCTAATAAAGTCTATCCTACCCCCATAAAAGTATACTCCACATTATACAGGTGGCTTATTTTTGAAAACTATATGGTTATCAAACAATATATGCATTGCTTTAAGAAAGTAACCTGTACACTTGACTTATCAATATTTTGTCTATTATGGAATGCAATTTATGAATTGAAGTTCAAGATTAATATACTCAAATAATGTCTATCATTTTGATGTCAAGTAAAACAATTTTATGACAACCAACAGGTAAAGCTTTACCATCTATATGATCTGAAATGTAGAATCAAATAGTGTTTATCAATTAATGTCAACTAAAATAGATTTAAGGTAATCAACAGGTAAAGGGCTAACCATCAACATGCTCTGACGTGTATAAACATGTTAATAATGTCATGTATAAAATTTGCCTTGCAACAGGTAAAGCTTAACCATGTATATGATCTGAAATGTATAATCAAATAATGTCTATCGATTAATGTAAAACTAAAAGAGATCTAAGGTAATCAACAGGTAAAGGGCTAACTATTAACATGCTCTAAAGTGTATAAACATGTCTAGACTGTAATGTATACCTTGAAGTAATACAAGTGTAAATGAAAAGAATCTCTACCACTATGATGACACACCTATACTGCCCTCAATGATTTGCTATAACTGTAAATAACATGTATGTCTGCCCTAAGTCCACTGTATATAATAAGGTTGTCGCCATTATAAAACTGTAAGAAATGTAAATAATTTGTATATATGTCTTTTATATATTGTACATAATATGCCTGTGTTTGTAAATTTCATCCATATATCTTTTTATTGCTTATAGAACAATAGACGGCCACCTGAAGAAGGCTCAAGAGCCGAAACGCGCGTAGTGGTGTCTACCGCTTTGCCTTCATCACTGTATATATGTTTCATGTCTATTGATTTTGTATTTTCTCTTTTGTATTTTTTAATTCAAGACTATATAAAATTTAAACACATAATCACTTATAAAAACTATATATACAAAAAACAGTAGAAAACAAAAGAAAAATAGTCAACAACATAAACAATAAAGCTCTATCAGAAATTATTTTGCTCATTGGTTTCTGTACACAAGTGGACTTAATATACTGTTTCATCCTAGGTTTTTATTTACAAAAAAACGTAAATTGTATTATCTAATCAATGTTTGTCACTTTGCTATAGACCTTTCCTAACTCTGTTTCTTCCCTATGTACAGCAAGTGCTACTTTATTATATAGGGGTCCCCTTTTTCCAAATATCCATTGACTACTTAAACCAGAAAGGTTGTAGGCAAACAAACCATTGGATATGTCAAGTGTGGTTTTAAACCTTTTATGCACAAGACCATCCACCAGGGCAGAGCCGTGGGTATTCTGTACTGCAAAGGTACTGCAATGAGAGTTTAGATGCCGGTAATATAATACCAAACTGTAAGAACCATCAGGCTTGGTCACAGTAAAAAGAGGGTTATTCATTGGAGACAAACAAGATTCAATCACACCTTGATATTCCAATTGTTCAAGGATTTCTGCACCTAAGCTTTCGCTTCACGTTGCATGGGATATTGGGGTGAGGCTGTGGCATAGACCGCAAGAAAATCTCATGTTGGGGGGAGAATTTATCTCCACAACAGTGAGTACGGTACAAAGCAGGCACCAGGGCCTTAGCCTACTCTTCTGCAAAATTCAGCGCATGCTCCTTTGACTCTGTGTGCGCGAAACTAGGGAGGATTACCTCCTCCCCTCTCGGAGCTGGGAGAACAAAAGGCGGAGGCCAGTGAGCCTCCGCTAACAAAATGTCATACGTAGTTGTAAGATTTTCCCAAAATACCCTCTTTATGGTACATTGTATGTCACCTTCAATTAAAAGGTCAATTTCAAAAAGTCTATTAGGGGAACTATTCTAGTATCAGCTGTCTCAACAACAACAGATTTGTCAGTCGCTGTCACCTTCAGTAGTGGACGCAGGGCCTCTTGAACAATGGTAATCTCCCCTGCGCTGTCCAACAGCGATAGCGCCCACGTCTGATTCCAAAGCTACGTTCTCACTATCTGTGGCATATCTCACTGTTAAAGTGGCAACTTTCTTTTTCTGAAACTGGGGTCTTTTCTGTGAAGAATCGTCCTGCTTGCCCTTTCTGTCTTTCGGGCGGGGGTGGTCGTGACTCTGTGGCCACCCCGTCCTCTGCCGCCTCCTCCACCACCGGACGATGAGGCTGATGAGTCCTGCAAAGAACGAGGAGAACGTTGATCAGGAGCTTGAAAACAATCAGGTGACTTAATCGTAGCGCGGTCGCGCAAGTCATAAGAGCGCACAGTAGATGCAGGCACTGGTGACGAGGTACGGGACTTCTGTTTCTGTTGTTGTTTTTCCTGTTTCTTGTTTTTGTTCCAATTTTGCTTTGGAGCTTTGGGTTGATCGTCTTTCTCAGACTTCGACCCCTGAGTTTGTTTTTTATCTTTAGTAGATAAGGGCTTGACACTTAAACTATTACAGCCTATGGTCTTATAAGCTGCTGCTGTAATAATTCTCTGTAACTGCTGGGGTTTGTCGGCAACGTGGACTTCGTGCAAAGCATTAGACACTTGGAAGTTTACAGCATCTCCCTTTATATTAGAAAAGGACAAGATCGGAATCTACGTCAAATGAGCCAACGAGTCTCATCCCTAATTCAACCCCAGCCTCAAGTCTGTGCTTATCTTGAACACACTTAATGACCGTCGGAAGGACAGCCATTGACGGAGTGCCGAATCACCTCATGTACACTGCCGCTAAGATTCTACCCCAAGACTCCGAGTCACCAGCTTCCGGTACCAAGTCCTTGGGAAAACTAATTGTAAGAATCCTTTGTTTTTCAACAGGACTCGATTTAGGAAAAACTGCCTCCAGCTGGTCAAATTTCTCAGTAAGCCAGAAAGGCATATCATCCTTATCCTGGGGACGCTTGCCCAGAACCGCATTAACCATGACGGACTAAGTTTCATCCCGCTCGGTCCAGCTGGAAGTGCCACAACACCAGGGGCCCGCCCTGGAAACTGCGGGTAACATATTGAACCAAGGCCCTAATAACCCCTATTGCGGAGGTATATAGGAGCCTCAACTCAGCCACGGGTACTGCCCCCGCACGAGGATGCGGGGTAAATCCAGCCAAAACAGGTCAAGAAGCACCTGGAATGGACAAAGGACCTAGGGCCATATGTATGAACACATTTTCCCATAGACACAGAATGGGTAAAACCCTTTGATACATATGGCCCTTAATCTAATCGCCATTAAACTGTGGGGAAGGGCGCAATTAAACCAAACACGGTGATGCCATGCAGAAATTTGAATTTCTTGTGTCCTATAAGGAACATATTCCACGGGCACAGGTGTGTGAGTATAAGTGTGAAGCCCCTGAGTAGCTGCATCCACTGCAGGAAATGTCACCCATGAGTAGAACATCTCAAATGGGTAAGCTATCTCAGCACTCACTATCAAAATAACTGCCATGCCCTCCATGGTGATGTTATAAGCCTGCAATTGATTGCAGACCGTAATGCGACTATTTATTCATTTTATTTATTTATTTTTACCATTTGTAGAGCGCACTGTAACCCTGCGGGCATCCTGGCTCTAAGACAGCAGAAAACAGACGGGAGTACTAGACAGATAATCTGGGTGGGTGCCTGTAAAGGGTTGTTCCGCCGGGTAGGCGAGGATACCCCCGTTAAAGACTGGTGGAATGTTGACAGTGCTTCTCCTCCCTCTTTGCACCATTGTCAGAGTGACTGAAATACCGAAGGAGTCAGCCCATGGCACGAACCAGAAGACAGCGAGGACGACGGGTCCTTTAACTGGAGATCCCACGACGACGGAGCCCCGCCCACTGATGAGGCCGGAAGCCCAGGATTGGGTAAAAGACCAGAAACCCCTAGCTTGGCGTGTGACGACACCCCGCTGGAGTATGGAGGCGGTGTGTGGAGTGGAGAGCAAACGGACGGAGTTCTGAGCCAGGAGACGGGGGCGACGCGAGAGGAAGAAGACGGAAAGCCAGGAGGCCAACGATAACCCTTGGCGAGCCGTGCCACACTCCCGAGGGAGGAGTGTGGCTGCAGCAGGTACGGCAGCAGTTTGCGGGTTGGGTCAGGAGACGGGGTTCACCATCTCTTTAAACCCTCGGGCCACCACTCCTCTCCCCGTACACCTTCCCCTTTCTAGTATAATACCCCCTCTCACACCTATTTCAACCTCACAATTCGTGCACTTAAAGCGTTATTGTACAGCACCTTGCCAGCGGTGTCCCCTCACTACCCCAGGTTCCCTGGGCATCAGATAGAAGGGAAATATCCTGACGGGCTGTTCTCTCTCTCTCTCTGCACGCACAATGGGACGATCCGAGAGAGGAACCAGCTGAATACCTGGAAACCGAGAGATAGGAGTAACCCCCGAAGACCGGTCATCGCACATCCTAGGACAGTAACAACACGGATCCCGCCGGGTTTAAAAGGGACAGACTTACCTCACGTTATAAAAAAACATTTACCAAAATAAAACCATACTTATCTAGTCTCCGCCCCCTTTCTGATACCCCGCCACAGTGCCACTGATATTGAGTTAAAGGCTCGTGCTGCTTACAAACAGGCAATCAAAAACAGGAAAAAGGAACTGAAAAATGCCGCCTGGGAGGCATTGTTAAAAGCAAGCACCTTAAGGGACAACACGGCCTTTTGGAGGAAGGTCAACGCCCCCTTCTTTTACGATAGGACGTCTGACCTCATAGAAATCGCCATTACGGAGGAAGTCTGGACTAACTACTTCACTGAACTGTATAAAGTAGACGAGCAGATTGAACCTCCCGACCTTGAAACTCTACCAGTGGAGAGAACTAACACTCAAAGAAGCCAGACAGAGTTCTTTCCGCTTCTCACTCATTTTAACTATCCAGATGTGGAATTGGCCATTCTTGAAAGCTCCAATGCCAAAGCTCCTGGTCCGGATGGAATTCCTATTGACTTATTCAAAGATAATATTCAATTGTGGGCACCAATTATTACAAATGTTCTCAATTCATATGCCCTTGAAGGATTCCCTGTAACATGGCAAGAAGCTATAATAATACCTATTTTTAAAAAAGGCGAAAGAATGGATCCAAAATGTTATAGACCAATTTCCTTACTGGACTCTATGATGAAGGTGGCTGGGAGAGTCTTGCTGAACCAACTACAAGCATGGGCTCAGGAAAATGACGTCCTGTCTAAATTTCAATATGGTTTTGTTTCTGGCCTTGGGACAGTGGAGCAATGCCTTAATTTAGCCTTGATCACTGACAAATACTTAATGGCAAAGAAGAGCAATATATATATGACCTTCGTAGACTTAAGCTCTGCTTTTGATTGCCTTAACCATAGCATACTCTGGTCTACCCTTACCGATCTGGGAGTTGATTCTAACATACTTGCCTTTATAATGGAATTGTATCGAGGAGCCGGGGCCAAGGTTCGCTATGGAAAGGACGGAACCTGTATGAATAAATTTCCCATCAGAAAGGGGGTCAGGCAGGGCTGCATCCTCGCCCCCTTTCTTTTTAACCTTTATATTAACAGTGTTGCTGACTGCCTGGCGAAACTGGACGTTGATTATCCTAAAGTAAATGGCCATGCAGTCCCAATTCTTTTATACGCGGACGACGCTGTTATCATGTCCAGGACCCAACTAGGACTAAAAAAAGCGTTGTCAGCCTTTTCAACATTCATGGGCGTGAGAGGCCTTAAGATTAACGTGAGCAAAACCTTCACTATGTGCTGCAGCAATAAAAAGAACATTTCATGTAACACCATTATTAATGCAACCAAGATTAGCCTTACGAAAACTTTTAGCTATCTGGGCGTACTTTTTAACAATAAAGGGTCATGGAATACTGCCATTCATACTCGCAATCTGGCTTTTATCAGACAAATTGGAGCCCTAAAGAAATTTGCTACAAAACTAGGTGGGAAACCGGTTGGGATTTTGCTGGACATTTATGCAGCCAAATGCGTTTCCACAGCAACATATGGTGCTGGAATCTGGGGTGTGGCGGACTGCCGAGAGATACAAACCAGCGAGAATGCTTTCCTGAGATACTTTCTGGCAGTCCCTCGTTCCATCTCCACTACAGTCTGCCACAACGAGCTTGCCCGGGCACATATCTCGGACATAATCAAAGCCACATCAATTTTGCTATGGCACAAAATATGGACCTCGGAAAAGACAGTCCTCAACCGAGATGTGATCAAGGACTGCATGGCTTTAGCTGATTCAAGGAAAATACCTTGGCTTGCCTACGTCAAGAAATTTCTAACATCACTGGATTTAGCTGATCTGTACGATAACCCAACTCTGTGTCTAACAATCTCAAAAAAGGTCCTCAAGGCTCATTGTCTAGGTCTACTTGAAGACAGGCGATCCTTCCTTGAAGGAAACAAACCAACGATTGCCCACCATAACCTTTTACTCCACGATGCAGGCATTCCCTTTTATCTTTCCCCGACTCTTTCAACCTATACGAGAATGCTGCTAACAAGGATGAGGACGGACTGCTTTTACCGTCTCCTAACATTCCCCACCATAAACGACTGGTCTACCAACCTGGAGGCCTGTCCTTGCGACAACGTCTCCAAGCAATCCAACATACATGTTGTTTTGTTTTGCAAATTTTATGTCTGGGGAAGAAAGAAACACCTACTCCCACTCCTGAAGTTGTGGGGTTTAAGACAGTGCAGGCCAGCCTTACTCAAGCTATACATGCTCGAGGACGAACTCACGATTACTGCAGCTGCCAGTTTTTTGAAATTCGCAGTAAGGTGCAGAGTGTCCATGAACTGATTTATTTTCTGATTTCTGATAATTACTTTTGACAGTCTAAAGATTTTTCTAATTTCTTCTTTTTATGTTCTTACGTTTGAGCTTTGAACTCAATTTTATGCTGTTTTAAATGTGCTTTTATGATTTTCTTTTGCAAAAATCGAATAAAGCTATTTTTTGAATTGAATTGAATTGAGTTAAAGACTCAGGGAACAGACTTTAGGAAAGAGCCAGGTCTTTACTTTCCTGCGAAAAGGCATTAGGTTCTGTGTGCTCCTATGCTGCTGTATGTCAATGTCACCCATAACGACACAGACAGGATAGGTATAATGCAAAACAATGTAGCACAACTGGGTAGTGATTCAAAAGGAAACCGTTTTGAAAGATTCAAGCTTGAAAAGTCCTATATAACTATAGGTAGGTTTATCCGTCACAACTGTTAACCGGAAACAATAGTGAAGACGTTAAGGACTGATATAAGCACTACTCAAGCGTCATGTAATAAGACAACCACTGTTAGGGCACCATGTTGCAGGGATTCTGCTCAGACACAGAACTGTGCACAGAGACTCAGGACCTCAGTGAATTAGGGTGTGCCAAAAACTCACCTTAGTACCTAAACTCCCCTACCAGACTAGCATCCGTGTCTCATCAGCTCTTCGTCCTATAGCAAAGTTACCAATGGTTAGGCAATGTAGAACATGCGACTTAGGATACCTCAGGTAAGGTGGGAAACATGAGCACTCTTTCATTATACTCTCAAACCAGTCCAGAACATGGAGTAAAGGGAGACACAAGTAAGTTTAAAATGTTTATTTTAACGCCGTGACCTCAGGTGCAGCATCTTAGCTAATACAAGGAGACATATAATAAGAAATAAGATTGTCAGCATAGTTACTATTCCATAAAAAACAAAGGGAGAAAGCATGATATAATGCTAAATGGAAAAAGGTTAAATATATACCTATATTTCACCCTCCCATGGTAGTAGGTTATTTTATAACTGAAGAAGGTCTCTTAGGCTTGCATAGACCCCATACCTCAAAGATTAGCAGGAGTGAATCACATTGAGTTCTGCAAAAGCATACGAATGTTCTCCAAGTGTGTTCAATTATGCCTACACAGTGCATTGTTAAAGGCGCCAGTATCTGAGTTGGCCACAGCTGCATATATGTTATGGTTAGAACATGCGCTGATCAGTTCGAACAAAAGCTACAGTGTTGATATAACCTTGAAGGCCTCGGCACTCACTGTTCAGACTAAGCGAGTCTAGCAATGTAGTCAAGTCAAGTCAAGTCAAGAGATTTATATAGCGCGCTACATACCCATAGGGTCTCAAGGCGCTAGAGGGAGGGTGGGGAATTACTTGTCGAATATCCAAGTTTTAAGTTGCTTTCTGAATGATAGGTGGTTCTGAGTAAGACGAAGGTGAGTGGGAAGTGAGTTCCAGGTTTTAGCTGCGAGGTAGGAGAAGGATCTACCTCCCATGGTGGTTTTGTTGATGCGAGGTACCGTGGCAAGGGCTTGGTTGGAGGATCGCAGCTGACGGGAGGGGGTGTAGAAGGACAATCGTGTGTTGAGGCATTCGGGCCCAAGTTCGTAAAGTGCTTTGTGTGCGTGGGTTAGGAGGCGGAAAGTAATCCTCTTATTTACAGGGAGCCAGTGGAGGTTTTTCAGGTGACCAGAGATGTGTTCTTTACGCTGGATGTCTAGTATGAGCCTGGCTGAAGCGTTCTGGATGCGTTGGAGTTTTTTCTGGAGTTTTGCGGTGGTACCGGCGTATAGTGTGTTTCCGTAGTCCAGGCGGCTCGTGACCAGTGCGTGGGTGACCGTTTTTCTAGTTTCGGTGGGGATCCAGCGAAACGTTTTTTTGAGCATGCGAAGAATGTTGAAGCAAGATGATGAAACGGCGTTGACTTGTCTGGTCATCGAGAGTGAGGAGTCCAGGATGACGCCCAGGTTCCGTGCGTGGTCCGTCGGGATGGGGGCTTTTCCAAGGGCCTCTGGCCACCAAGAGTCATCCCAGGCGGAGGTGCCTAAGATGAGGACTTCTGTTTTGTCTGAGTTCAGTTTCAGACGGCTGTGCTTCATCCACTCGGCTACTTCTTTCATTCCTTCGTGTAAGTTGGTTTTGGCGGTGTTAGGGTCTTTGGTGAGTGATAGGATCAGTTGAGTGTCATCCGCGTAGGAGATGATGTTGAGATTGTGTTGGCGAGCGATGGCCGCAAGGGGGCTCATGTATACGTTGAAAAGGGTGGGGCTGAGTGACGATCCTTGTGGCATGCCGCAGATGACTTCAGAGGCCTTTGACTTGAATGGTGGGAGGCGGACTCTCTGTGTTCTTCCGGTGAGGAACGAGGTGATCCATTCCAGTGCTTTTCCTTGGATTGCTACGTCTCTGAGGCGCTGTAGAAGGGTGCTGTGACAGACTGTGTCGAAGGCAGCGGAGAGGTCGAGGAGGATGAGGGCGACTGTGTCTCCATTGTCCAGTAGAGTTCAAATGTCGTCTGTTGCTGCGATGAGGGCGGTTTCAGTGCTGTGTTTGGCTCGGAAGCCGGACTGTGAGGAGTCGAGGGATTTGTTGGTTTCGAGGAAGGCGGCGAGCTGGTTGTTGACAGCTTTCTCAATGACTTTGGCCGGAAATGGAAGAAGCGAGATGGGGCGGTAGTTTTTGAGTTCGGTGGGGTCAGCTGTGGGTTTTTTCAGAAGGGCGCTGAGTTCTGCGTGTTTCCAGCTTTCGGGGAAGGTGGCGGAGTTGAGGGAGCAGTTGATGACATCTCGGAGGTGTGGTGCTATGATGGAGTCTGCTTTGTTGCAGATGTGGTGAGGGCATGGGTCAGTTGGGGATCCTGAGTGGATGGAGTTCATCAGGCGGATGGTGTCCTCAGTGGAGATTGGGTTCCAGTCGTTAAGGATGTTCAAGGGGGGTGAAGGTCCTGCAGAAGATTGGGTAGGTTGGTCTTCGGGTCGGTTGTCGAAGCTGTTGTGGATGTCTGCGATTTTGTTGTGGAAGAAGGAAGCTAGGGAGTCGCAGAGGGCTTGGGAGGGGGTGATGTCGTTTGAGTTGGCTGATGGGTTGTAGAAAAACAAGTTATTCTCATGTGAAGCAAAACACTCAACCTAACTCTAAACAATAGTTAGCGTGTGTGCTATGTGCAAAAGACCGCAAAAGGTAAAATGACGTTTAAACTTCTAATAAGCTTATGCTAACTTAACACTGTATGAAAGCAAGGCTCAGCCCTACTACACTCTGTGATAAATAATCTCAGGTAACGTTCTGTTGGTTGTGGGAAAAATCTATTTCCAGTCTTTTTGATGTATTCCCCATTGCCAAAAATCTATTGAACTTTCCTAGAACAATTTGAATGTTGTGACTATTTGCTATTAAAACGAGTATTATATTATGTGTATAATTTTAATTTGAGGGTGCCTACCAATGATAAGGTGACAGCGATATCATTGCTAAATAGGTTTGCTAAATATTGTTTGGAAAAATTGGTTACTAGGAGCTACTCTGTCATTTTCTCTTAGTAACATTTATCTTGAATTCTTTAACTCAGTTGACCATTCTGGCCCCCTAAGCGTTGTTAAACAAACTGGACAGAAACTTCGGGGCATATTGTCAAGAACGGCGTTAAAAATTATCGCCGGTTTAGGGGCTGAATACTGCCGCTAAACCGGCAATAATGGGATTGATAATATGCCCTTGAGAATTACAATATAAGTCCATGTTCTGGTGTGAACATGGGCTTCTATTGGAATTCTCCAGGTCATATTATCAAGCCCATTATCGCCGCATTAGCTGCAGTTTTCTGCCCGCTAAACCAGCGATAAATTAACGGCGTTCTTGATAATATGCCCCTTAATGAGCTAGGTAGAAACAAACAAATGTAGTTAAGATAAAGAAAGACATTCCCATCTCAAGGGGGATAAAAGGCCCTCTCTGCATTTAATAACACTACTACATTGGGGATTTGTTTCTGTGAGAAGTCAATCACTTCCAGCAAATAGTTAGTGTTCGCTAGCAATTGTCAATCCAGTACAAAATCATTTTCAACTTTTTAAAATCATTAATCTACCATTCTAGTAATCCTTAGGGCTAATGCTTTAATGAATAGTTTGTACTCAGGAGAAATTAACATTATTGAGTGACTTCAGTCAGTCAAAAGACAACTTTATTTGGTTTATCACAACCATAAAGCATAGAATAAAATCATAACAACCGCAATTTAAAAAACATCGTATTTTCAGTAAAAGTTTGAAATATTTACCAATTCTAAAAAAAAATTTTTAAAAATTACCTAAGCTGTTCAACCCCTAGCATTTATTCTTTATCTGCTTTCATTAAGAGGTTGTCCACTTGGGTCATGAATTTTACACCACGGCAAATTAAAATATTGGAAGAGCCCCCCATCCAAGTTATTACCGCCTGTCTGCAGGTACAAATTTGTAAGTCCTGAAAAGGTGCCATTAGCAGCTTCTTTCTTTCTGCTTTAAAAGAGTCACAAACGCACATCAAATGGCATATTGATTCTTTACGATAACCGCACAGACGGCAATTTTCAGCCTGTTGTTTTCTTCTCCAGGTAGAGACTAAGGGCCAGATGTAGGTTAACCAATACCGGTCGGTAACGGCCGAAATTACCGATTCTCGTCCGTTACCGACCGGTATTGAGCCATTGGGATGTAGCAGTCCTAAAACCCTCCGAATCGGTAAATTTACCAAATCAGTAAAGTTTCCGAATCGGTAAAATACCGAATCGGAAAAATTACAGAATCGGTAAAGTTACCGAATCGGTAAAATACCGAATCGGTAAATATACCGAATCGGTATATTTACCAATTCGGAAGAGTTACCGAATCGGTAAAATATCGAATCGGAAAATAAGAAGTGGTAAAAATGATCATTGAGATGTAGGTAAGCACAGAAATACCGAATTAGCCTCAAAATCGGTATTTAAGAGTCGGTATTTACCATGGATTGGAATCAGGTGGTAACCAACTGCAATCCATAAAAAAAGACCCAAAATGCAATTCTACTTGCACGATGGCGGCATTGTATGTCATTGCAAGACGGCTACGGCTACAGCAGGAAGGAGAGAGGGAATGGCAGATAGAGGAGCAGGTCTACAGAGAGAGGATCGCCCTGTTCATGCTCACAGAGGCAGAGATCCTCCAGAGGTACAGGTTGGACTCAGACAACATTTTGGACCTCATCAGGGACCTCCAACCACTGTTGGAGCACACCACCCCAAGGGCACACGCTATCCCACCGCACGTGCAGGTGCTATGCAGCCTACACCTGCTTGCGTCTGGCAGCTACCAGAGTGTGGTTGCTGCGGTAGGTGGGGTGACCCAGAGCAGCCTGTCAAGGTTTTTCCACAAATTCCTTGACGCCATGTTACAGAGGATGGACCAATACATTTCTTTTCCTGCAACCCATGCGGAACTGGTCCAAACAAAAGCAGACTTCTACCAGATGACACGATTACCCCATATCATTGGCTGCATTGATGGCACGCACATTCCCATTTGTCCCCCTGCTGCCACCGACCGAATACATATACCGGAATAGGAAGTCAACACACACCATCAATGTGCAGGTGATTTGCAATGCAAAGTGCGCCATCACTGACCTTGTGACAAAATTCCCTGGGAGTACCCACGACTCCTATATATTTCAAAACAGCGACATCTATGCACAGCTTACTGCAGGGGAATTTGGTGAAGGATACCTCCTAGGTAAGACACAGTGTCTGACCCCCATAATACCGATTGCAGTATGAAGTACATGTATGCATGTGAGTAATGTCTTCCCTTTTCCTTCTAGGAGACAGTGCATATGCCCTCCGCTCATTCATACTCACCACCTACCTCAACCCCTCAACACCCAGCCAAAGGAGGTATAACCAGGCCCACAAAAGCACAAGGAATGTGGTTGAACGGACCTTTGGCATCTGGAAAAGCAGATTCAGATGCTTGCACAAGAGTGGAGGTGCAAGGCAGTATACCCCATCACCTGCTGTAAGATCATTGCTGCCTGTGCCATGTTGCACAACCTTGCAGTGAAGAAGGGTACTGAGGTGGAGTTGTCAGACTACGAGGATCATGACGACAACATTGCTGTGCCTGAAACACAACCTGCTGGAGTGTCAACACCAAGTGATGGCAGATACAGACGTGAGGAGATTACACACAACTATTTCTGAGTGAGTAAAGAGACACAGACAGGTTGTGAATGAGAAGAACGAAATTTAATGTTGCCACAACGTTCATGCACTGATGTGTAAGAAAAAAAATATTTAAACGTGGGGACTGTATGTCGCGGGTTGCCTCACCCACACCGGCAATGTCATTTGCGGCCGCGCTTCCCAGAGCCACTGGGACGTTGCTCACTGCCTTCTGCATGGCCTGAAGGCTCAGCTGAGCGCCTGGTGCTCCTGCGTGGATCAACACAGCGCTTGCCAAGCTGCTGCGGCTACTGCTGTCGTCTGCCTCTGCCACGTCCAGGGCAAGATTTACAGCAGTAGGTGAAATTATCATGGCCTCCAGGGCACTGGTGATCCTGGCCATGCCCCTGGTGACCTCCGCCGTGTTCTGCGTGAGGCTCTCCTGCATATTGACGCCTCTACAGCATGTTATGTTATGTTATGTTATGTTAAAATAAACTTATATAGCGCACAGCTACTCTAAAAGAGTGTCCCGGCGCTTTCCACAGGCGGCTTCGTGAGTAGTAACATAACAAGAAAAAACTAATACAGAAAAGAAAGAAAGAACCCAGCAAAGAGAACAATTAAACATTAAAAAGCCAAGTCTTCAGGCTCTTCCTGAATTGAAGCAGATTAGAAGTACTGCGTAGCGCCAGTGGCAGAGAATTCCACAACTGGGGTGCCTTAAAGCTGAAGGAACGGCCTCCAGTCCGCGCCTTCCGCACACGTGGCACCATGGCAGTGAAAAGAGATTGGGACCGCAGTAAGCGGGCAGGACGATAAAAGGCCAATCTATGCCGTAGATACCCAGCCCCTGAGCCAAACAGGGCTTTATGCATCAACGTAAGGGATTTGAACATAATCCGCTTACGGATAGGCAGCCAGTGAAGCTTCTGCAGCAACCCAGAGGCTCGTGATCGCCTGTGCAGGCCAAAGATGGCACGGGCAGCAGAGTTTTGTGCCACCTGAAGGCGTTGGACCAGGTAGTCCGGGAGGCCAAGAAAGAGAGCATTGGCATAGTCGAGCCGGGACCCGATAAGCGCCTGCACTGTAATCCGCCTATGCTCCGCAGAAAGCAGTGGAAGAAACTTGCGGAGCATCTTCAGAATACCGAAACAGGTTCCGGTCAGACCCAGGATGTGCGCTCTCAATGATAACTTGTTATCAAGTTTGACGCCAAGATTTTTAGCGACCGTAGATGATTGTGCAGGAGGGCTCATTTCAGATGGCCACCATTGCCGCCACTCAGGATCGGTGACACAGCCGAAGAATAGAACCTCCGACTTACTGGAGTTGGCCTTCAGGTTGTTATGCTGGAACCAGTCGAATACCCTGCCCAGACAACCACGGATACTCTCTCCATCAAATGGTTGGTCTTTACCACAGGTGAAGAGGAGTTGCGTGTCGTCGGCGTAGGACACGATCTGGGCCCCGTAAGCCTCCACCGCCGCCGCCAGGGGGGACATAAAGATGTTAAACAATGATGGGCTCAACACAGAGCCCTGTGGAACCCCGACCCCCAAAGGCGGCATCTCGGCGGAGCTCTGGGAGACCCAGATCGTCTGGCGGCGGCCTTCCAGGAAAGACGTAAACCATTTGAGCACCGTCCCCCTAATGCCGATGTCATGGAGCCTGGCGAGGAGCGCCGCGTGGGGGACGGTATCAAAGGCCGCCGACAGGTCCAACATGACTAACATGGCCTTGCCACCTACATCCAAGGTCTCCCTGATGATCTCGGAGACCTCCAGCAATGCCGTTTCCGTGCTAAAGTTGGGACGGAAGCCGGATTGGGAAGGATGGAGCAGATGATTGGTCTCAAGAAAGCTCGACAAGACGCCATGAACATGTTTCTCGGTAATCTTGGCCAGAGCCGGGAGAAGTGAAATTGGCCTATAATTGGCCAAAACCTCGGCATCAAGGCCCGGCTTTTTCAAAAGGGGGATCGCCATCGCCCTCTTCCAGGTGGTAGGCACCCTTCCCTCCCTCAAGGAGGCATTGAGGATGGGGTTAACCAGGGGATTCACCACCGCCGCCATCCCGGCCAAAAATTTGGCAGGGCATGGGTCGAGTGGCGAGCCAGATTTAAGGCTGGTCAGCAGCGCCCGCGACGCCTCGCAAGTGACTGCTGGAAAATCTGTCAGCACTGCGGTAGGCATGGGCGGTAGCTCACGTTCCGCTCCGGGGCCACATCCACCATCCTCAGCGCTCTCCGAGAAGGAGGCCTACAGCATAGCTGGGATGTTGCAGTGGCCAGCCGATTCATGGCCCTATTGTGCACACGCGCATCCCTGCGACTTGTGTGCTCCAGGTTGTCCATTTTAGCGCAGAGCTGGGTGATGGCGGTGGTCATTTGATGCATTCCTGATGCAATGTCTGTGTTTGTCTTTGAAACCTCCCTATTACTGTCTGCTAAGTCACTGATGCCCTTGCCCATGTCTCCGATTTGTTGGTTTAGGATTCGGAATTGGCGGTGGCAGGCCTGTATTGATTTCCCCTGCATGCGCTGGAAGCGCACCATGCTCCCCTCAAGGCCACGGAACACAGTGCCATCTCCAGGTGGACCTGCACTGCTGGGTGTGCGTTGGTGTTTGCGCGAGCTGCTGGACTGATTGGTGGACTGCAGTGCAGCAGGAGTGACTTGTACGGTTGCTGGAGCCTCACCCTCTACTCCCACCATTACTGTCAGTGGGGCCATGATTCTCCTCCTGGCTGGTGCGGTTGCAGGTGCAGGCAGGGACCGTGATGGGGAGTTCTCTGGTGAGAACACCAATGGAGGGGATTGAGAAAGGTGTGGGAGTGGAGAAACACGAGGGACTGTACAGTATCATCCTCATTGAAGATGGCGGTGGTGTCTTCCTCCTCCTGCGAGGCTTGTACAGTGCTTGGCCCTGCCTCCACACTCTCCTCCCTCGCTGGTGCAGTCCCTTCTGATGCTGATGGTTGACTGCCGGATGTTGCCCCTAGGTATAAAGAAGCGTATGTCAACTGAGTGCTAATGTGTCACAGTCACTACAGTAAATGCTTTGCACATTTAACTTTCATTCATCTGATTTGCTTTCAGTGCCTTGCTAATGTCTGTGCACTTACACATGGTCCTACATTTGCTGACTACATTTCCCATAATGCATTGCTCCGGTATAGTGCTAGCAGTACTGGACTGGGGTTGGCCTGTACACAAAGGCTAAAGGGAAGCTGGTTGCTATGGGGTGTCATGCTGCGCAAGCCTCTTACCTTTTCTTGTAGCTCTGGCTGAGCTGTCCACATCTCCTACTCCCACAACACTGTCAGGCTCGATGTTTGAGGCCACCAGTTCCTCCAGGTCAGTCAGGGGGGGCGCTGGGTTCCTGCCTCCACCAGGGACACCAGTGGAGGCAGCTTATGGATTTCTGCCATCTTCTTTTTAGTGAGGCTCCTGATATCATAAAATCTTTTCTTCAGGTCCTCAATGCTCCTGACTGTCACACCCACTGCAATTACCTTCTCTCCTATGGCAAGCCACAGTTTTCTTTTTGCTGACTCAGGTACAGTGAGGGACTGCCTGCCAAAAAGCTGTTTGTGGACTCTCACCACTTCCTCCACCAGTACCTGCAGCTCCATGCTGCTGAACTTTATTTTTCTTTTTCTCTCTGCCTTCTGGCTCTCAGTGCTGCTTGCCATTTTCCTTGTATTTCACTCCAAACAAACTCTCCCTGCTGCTCTGTCTCTCTGCTCAGCTCTGACTGCCTCTCCAGAACCTTCTAATGAGTTGCAGCTGCCTGGGTAGCCACTCCCTGGTAGCGAGCGGGAGGGTGGTAGCACCTGATTGGCTGTTTTCATTAGTTTCACTTTTGCTTGCTTTCCGATTTGGAATTTACCGATTCAGTATTTACCAATTCGGTATTTACCGATTCGGTATTTCCAATGCATTCCTATGGGTCTTCCATAAAAGACAATTTCTTGGCCGTGGAGTTACATGCTCTATTAAATGTTGTTTTATCCAACTTCTGATTCCAGGTTTCGTCCATCACAAGTACATCAAAGGCTGTTCGCAGAAACTCGCCCCAAGAGTTTGATTTTTTTTGATTGAATTGAGATTGTATTTCGGGCCAGCATAAATTATTCAGTGATCCAGATTCTGATGCTCTAAATTTCCAGCACAATTTTACAAATGTTGCTTTTCTTCGGTATTCCTGGTTCTGGAGGCCAAATTCGAGGCATACCTGCGCTGGGGATGCTCCTTTCGGGAGATTAAAAACTGATTATATGCTTTTGTCTGCAGTTAATTTAAAATTGCAATTTCTTGACCATGCCAAATTTCCAGGCCGTAGGACAAAGTTGGGAGCAATTGGGTTGCCATTATTTTCAAGAAATTGCTGTGTGAGGGGCATTGCAGGTTCTTGTAGAGCTGTTTGTATGCAAAAATTAGTGGTTGGGCTTTCGCTTTTATATCAATTTTTTGCTCCATAAAAGTCATCCTTCGGCCCAATTTGATTCCCAAGTATTTATATGAGCTTGTTTCCTCAATTTGGGTTCCCTTTGCATACCATTTCTATTTTCCTACTCTGGGGCCTACTATTCGAACTACTTTGGTTTGTGTCTTGTTTAATTCCAGGCTTAAAAGGTCGAAGTAATCAGTCAATTTATTTATGGCTTTTTTCATTTCTTTTGGGGACTCACAACCACAATATCATCGGCATCTTGCAGGAACTGAATTGACTCATTTGCCAATTTTGGGCAGATGGCCATTTGTCTGTAGCAGGTAATTATTTAAATCTGATAAGTATAGATTGAATAGACATGGTGAAAGGACGCAGCCTTGTTTTAAACCATTGGTTATTTTGATCTTTGATGATATTCTGCTGCCGTCTCCAAGCTTCACCCTGGCCCATGTTTCGCTATGTAGAGATATTATTATATTTATCAATCCCTGGGGAAATCCCCATTATTTCCATTTCAGGCAAAGACGGTCTCTCTGCACTCTGTCAAAAGCAGATTTCAAATCAATGTAACATGCTTGTTTACCCGTTTTTTACTTGCAGTTTTTTCCATTAAAATCGCCAATGCTGCCAGATTAGTGATGGTGTAGTAAGCAAACCTCAGCTAGGGCTACTTAGTGCAAGGGTTCGCCCTTCTCTGCACAGAGTCTTCGGACCTTAGGAAGAAGTTGGCAATGAAACTGGAAATACAAAAACAAAGTTTATTAAACCTTTAAAGGTGGCACTACAGTCCACACAACACCCTTCAGTATTGTATCTAGTAGTACTAAGAACTGAAGCACATGGCCCGTTTTATACACAATGAGGGGGCTCAAGAAAAGGCGGTACATAAGACAAGAGCAGATTTATGACCATACAAGGACATTTTAGAAGGCACGATCGATAGATGGGCGGAGCTAACAGTCTCCGATCACATTCCTGTCTGGAACCAATTAAGTAACGGTCACTGATCCTACTGCACATGTCTGGACATGTTTAGAAGCGGAGACTGCTAAAAATAGCCTGTTGCCGGGCAGACTCCAGGTGCAATGAACAAGGAGGTAGGACCAAACGCATGGCGAGCAAATGGCAATGTATGGCATACAAAATGGAGTCGGTACATTTGTTACGATAATGGTTAAACGAAACATGTTGAAACATGACTTCTGCTAATGCTTAACTTAATCGCTGTTGATTTAAAACAATGGTGCCCATGCCCTGCCTAAAGCCTGTTTGGAATTTTTGGATTATTCTTTTTTCCTCCATCCACTCCTGTAAATGTTGTAAAATACTAGATGCAAACAGTTTTGCCTCTACATCAATAAGGGCAATGAGCCTGTAGTTCCCAGGTTCTATTCGGCTGCCATTTTTATAAATTGGATGGAGTAAACTTTCCCTCCATGAAGCTGACATCTTATTCTCGTTGTGTAGCTGGTTAAAAAGTGGAGCAAGGTAACTGGCCCAAAATCCTGGATCTTGCTTAAAAATGGCATTTGGAAGGCCATTTGGCCTTGCTGCCCCCGCGGACTTCACCTTTTTTTATCACTTCCTTTAAATTTTTTGTTGTTGTAAGAGGTGTTAGGTCCTGCGTTACAGATTGCCCTATTTCCAGAATGGGACTGCCTATTAAAGTGGATTTCAAATTCAATTCCTCTGGTTCGTCTGGACTTAAGGCTACCCATCTGTGAGTACTTGTTTGTATGCTATTACATAATTTATCTATGTGTTGTGTCCACACTTGCTCACTTAATCCTGTGTTCTGGAGAGTTTCTGTCCCCTTTTGTTAGTTCATTTATTAATCCCCAAAATTCACTGCTGCTCGGTAGTTTGCTTGCCCACAATAATTTCTCCCACAGGTATTCAGTATGTGCCCTTTTTGCCTCTCTGCACGTTTCCTTGTATATCTTTCTCATTTTTGTGATCTTACTGTTGTCTGTTTCTTTTCCCATTCTAGCGGCTGAGGCCATTTCTCTTGCCTCCTTTGCAATATTTCTCTTCTGGTCTCTCAGCTTTGTATTGTACCATGGATCTTTTCTAGAACCCTACAAGGCTTTACCTGCTGCGCCTGCTGGAAATTTATCTAACAAAAATGTGCATAGGTTCTCCCAATCCTGTACTAATGAGCCAGTGCCTCATTATTTTCCATGTATGTTTTCACTGTGTTCATTATTTCTTTCATGTTTGTTCCTCTCCAATTAAGTTTTTGTTAATTATACACTACAGGCAATACAGCTAAGGATGCTGCGCTCTTTTTATGCAGCAAATTCAAATGTAATGCTATGTCTTGGGGAAAATGATCATTCGCCGGCCGAATATTCTTGGAAAAAGACGCCACTAGGTTCAATAAGTGTAATGTAATGTAATGTAATGTAATGTAATGTAATGTAAAAATTACTTTTAAAGCGCAGCATTCACCGGACGGTTTCTTGGCGCTGGTCACTTTGTTCAGTGAGAGGCAGAAGACGGGGAAAGAAAGGCTTATGTGTAGATGCTACGGAAAAGGTGAGGTTTTTAGGAGAGACCTAAAGTGAAGGTAGGAGGGAGAGAGTCTTGGTTCCAACGGGAGAGAGTTCCAGAATGAAGGAGCCAAAAAGGAGAATCTTAGACCACCGTGTTTTTTGCGTCTGAAACGGGGAGTCTGAAGGAGCACAGGATGAGAGGATCGGAGGTGCCTAGAGGGAGTATAAGGATGTAGAAGAGAGGAGATAAAGGAGGGACCGATGCCAGCCAAAGATTTATGGGTCAGGCAGCACAGTTTGAACTTACAGCGCTCTGAAACGGGAAGCCAATGGAGGGCTTTAAGGAGGTGACGGACGTGGTGATGTTTTGGTTGGTGATAAATCAGGCGAGCTGCCTGATTCTGTATCAGCTGCAGTCTGTTGATTTGGTATTGTGGGATGCCAGCGTACAAAGAGTTGGCGTAGTCGATCCGAGAGATGACTAATGCCAGCAGTGCTAAGGTGAGGGCTTCAGTGGTCAGAAAGTGGGCTATTTTCCGGATCTTCCTGAGCTGGAAAAAGCAGGAGGACACGGTGGCACTGACCTGGTGCTTCATAGAGAGATCCTGGGAGATGTAAACCCCCAGGCTTTTCACTTTGTCAGCAGGGTGGGGGGGGGACCAAGGGAAAGGGGCCAGAAAGTGGAATTCCAGGGATTGGATAGGCCTCCGACAAGAACAAGCTCCGTCTTGTCGGGATTAAGTTTGAGATGATGAACTCCCATCCAATTACTTTTATGGCAAAGGGTGGACTGAAAATCTTGAGCCGCTTCATCCGAGGAGTCGAGATTGAAGACGAGCTGAATGTCATCTGCATAATTAATTGCAGTGACATTCCTGCCGCGGAGGGAGTGAATCAGGGGGGTGAGGTATAGGTTAAAGAGAAGGGGTGACAGGGACGAACCCTGTGGAACGCCACAGGTGAGCCTCGTCCTGCCTGCCGTAAACTGGGAAAGACGGACCGATTGGTGGCGGTCCGCCAGGAAGGAACGAACCCAGTTAAGGGCCGTCCCGCTGATGCCCGCCTCTTTGACACGGTCGACCAGGATGGTGTGGTCGACCGTGTCAAAGGCCGCCGACAGATCTAAGAGCACCAAGGCTTGACTGGTGTTGGAGTCAGCGCCTCTACGGAGTTCTTCCATGACAGAGAGGATAACCGCCTCTGTCGAATGGGCAGGTCTAAACCCGGCTTGCTGGGAGTCTAGAAAGTTGGAGTCCTCAATGAAGGAACTGAGAACGCTGGTCACATGTGTCTCAAGTACCTTACTCAGGTAAGGAAGAAGGGAGATGGGACGGAAGTTGCCCAATACCGAGGGGTCGGCGTTGGGTTTTTTTAATATTGGGACCACTTCGCGTTCTTGAACAGACTGGGGACCTCACCAAGCAGAAGAGAGTTGTTCAAGAGGGCTAGTGGGGGGGCAGGGCAGGCCGAGAAAGCTGCCCCGAGAATCGCCGGAGGGCAGCAGTCTGTGGGGGAACCAGATGAGACTTTGTTAAGAAGGGAGAGGAAGTCTTCTTCGGGTATAGGAGGGAGCTGAGTCAAGGAGAGGGGATTAAAAAAGGGGGCGGCCTCTGGGAGGGACAGCGCCAGGGGGCCAGAGGAAATACTGTTTTTAATTTTGCTGATTTTGTCTATGAAAAAACGGTTAAGGGAGTCGCAAAGTACCTGAGATGGGAGGGGTTTGATGGTCACCCTGTCCGGGTGTGAGAGCTCCTCCACAATAGCAAAAATGTCCTTGGATTTTTGCGCAGAGTTGAGGATTTTTGTGGAGAAGTAGGCAGTTTTGGCCGCTGAGATTGGCTGTTTATATTCTCCGGATAATTTTAGGAAGTTAGATTTATCTGAAGGATCGTAGTTTCTACGCCAGCGACGCTCGGCTTGGCGAAGTCCCAGCTTTAAGGTTTTAAGGCTGTCTGAAAACCAGTGATGTGCGTCATGAGGGCGCTTAGTTCTAATTGACTTAAGGGGGGCGATCTTGTCGCTGGCGGACTCCAGCCAGTTGGTGAGTGCGGCTTCCTGGGAATCTAGAGAACCTAGGCCGGACGGAACCGAAGATGTTAGAGAGGAAAGGAAAAGGTCAAGGTCTGCTTTATTCCAATTGCGGGCCAGGAGGCTAGGGCCTTGGCTGCGAGGGGGCGACGGGGGGACCAGAAGAAGAAAAGAGATTAAGAAATGGTCCGACCAATGACAGGGGAGGATCGTGAGTGATTTGATTTCGAGGTTGTAGGTCCACACCTGATCTAAGGTGTGGCCTTTGGAATGAGTGGCTGTGTGCACATGTTGAAGGCCATTGAGACCGCTTAATAGATCAGTGAAAGCCAAGGAGTGAGAGCTTTCATGTGGGTCCGATGGCCAGTAATTAAAGTCTCCTAAAACCAGGAGTTTAGAGTTGTTAATTGTGAGCTGGGATAGTAGATCGCAAAAGAGGGAGGGGAAATTGGGCATGGGTTGAGGGGGGCGGTATACCAAAACGCAAATAAGAGGGGACACCGAGGATTCGAGTCTGATAGCCAGGCAGTCAGCCTGGGGGATGGTGAGTAGAGAGAGGGAGGTGAATAAGTCCTTACTAATTACTGTATAATCTATGGTGGATTGTTTCTTCCCACTTAAGTAGGTGACTCGCGCTGGTTTTTCTCCCATTGTGTTCCTGTTCAAAATGACAAAGCCTACGGATTCCATCTGTTCAATTCAGGCCCACTTTGACATCCTCTCTTGTTTACGTGAGCCCCTATTAAATTGCAATCAAAATCACCAGATATAATCATCTTGTGATTTTGATATATTACTTGTACAGTTTTGATTAAGTTTGTCAGGTTTAGCAATCTTTCCAATTTCTTTTTCTTATCCGGATGAATGTAGATATTAAAAATCAGTAATTTCCACAAAGCTGTGTAGGTGGGTCGCTTACATTCTAGTTTCAAAACTTGTATCCAGTTTACACCGGTATCCAGTTCCTCTACTTTCCAGTTTAGTTTTACCGTTAAGTACATTGATAGGCCCCCCTAGGGTGTCCGTAGTTTGAAACTTTTTCTGCCATAACGTGGTATTCTTCATATCCTGCTATCTGCCTTGATGTTAAAGTCCAAGTTTCACCTAATAGAATTATGGTGAAATTTCCCAAAAAGGCAATAGTTTCTTGGTCTTATTCCATTTCTCTAAAACCCATAGGCGTTCTAGGAGCAAATTGTTAATATCTCCCCTTTTTGAATGATTGCTTGATTTGCTCCACTCTGCTCACTTCTATCCTTTTTATTTTCATTAGGATCGATGTTGGTTCAAGATATGTGGGACCCGGGACCAGTCTCGTTGTTCTTCAGTCCCATGATATGACTGTCTGATATTTAGGTTGTTAGAAAGTATGTCATGGTTTGCTTGATATATTGGGTTCGTACTTCTTGCCCCCATCAACACAGAAGTTATCTCATTTTGATTTCCTTTAAGTATCTGGTTCACCTCCTCGTTTAATAGCAGATATGGGTATTTTATGTGCGTCGGATATGTTAGTGTTATACCCCAGGCTTCAAAGACCGTTATTGCGGAATATAGCAGCTCTATTGTTTCTTTTGACGCCCATAATGTACAAGTTGCTTTTGGTTTTATCCCGTTATCCATTCGCATGAATTTTACTGCCAAGAGTTCTGCTGTTGAAATTTTCCTTAATTGTGGAATCTCCTTAAACAGTTTCATTAGGTTTGCTCTGTTTAAAGTGTCCAATCTACCTTTGGATTAATACTCTGGCCTAACAATCAATGTATGGCCATGCTCCACTTGGTCGCTTTGTTGGTTTCAGCCTCGATGTAATTCCCATTCTTCCCTACTAGGAGGTACAAAATTGTTTGATTGCTGCCTCATGATCTCTGCCATAGCCCTTCCTTGTGGGGGTATTTTTGGTGTTAAGCCTAACCTATTGATTTTTTCTTGCTCTATCTTTGATGTTTTCTCGCTTATTTCCAGCCAAGCATTTTCCGTTGTAGTTTCCCTTTCCATCTGTAGCTTGCATATCCTTCCTTCTTTGTTCAAGGTAATTTTTATTTTATCACTAATACTTTTTACATTTTCTTTTTGCATTCCTGTTTGTTCTAATGTTATGGATGCTCTATTTGCCTGGTCTACAATCTCAGCATCTAATTTCCCTATACTTATTTTTACTTGCTCCATGTTATTTATTTGTACGTTTGGAAAAACATTTAATTCCGCCAGTTTAGTTTCTTCTTCTTGTTTTTTTGTTGCTAATTTATGTTCCAACCTTTGTTCCTCCTTCTCCTCTGTTGCCTTTGTGTTATTTATCTTTTTTTCTCCCACATTCGAATCAGTAAATGTTTTCCTGTGAGTAATTTTGGGTGCCTTATGTTTACCTTGCATTGAAGTTCTGGGACTCCCCGTGCTACCTGGTGATTTTATTCCTGGGCTGTTTAACTCTACCTTTGTGGTATTTCCACCCCGGTCAAATGCTTTTTTTACTTGACCTTTTGCTGAATATGGCGTAGGTTTGACTTCTTTCCTGTATAGCTTTTTTACCGGTGTTGTTCCTAGCTTTCCGGGCTCTCTTACGTTGTCTTTTTGTTGGGTTGACTAATAAACTTCATGCGTCCATGCGTTTTATTTCCGCTTTGATCATTTCTTTCCAGTGACTTGAGTAAAGATCTTATGCTTGTTTACCCGGTTTCAAAATGCTCACAACTGTACCAGTAGTGAAAGATTTTGCAATTTGCCTCTCCGAAAAAATGTTATTCATAAGATTTTTTCTGTACATTAATAAACATTTAATGAAATTCCATAGGTTACCAATTCTGGCTGGAGCCTATACCAACAGGGAGATCCACAACTAAGTGTGTTGTTGTTGTAAAGCTTTATTCGAGATATATACTCATAAAAGCACAAACATACATTTAAAAATATATGTTAATTAAAATCCATATTTCATACATATAAATACATTTAAAACAATTGTGCAAGCTTTAACAAAAAAGGAAAAGAAAGATGTAATTTAAACTTATATAACAATATCAATTCATATTAGCAGATAAAACCCTCTGCCTAATGGACCATGCCCACCCCAAGTACTTTGCTGTTCCCAGCACAATGGGCATATCAGTGGAGGTACAAATGATTCTTAGCCCCTCAATACCACTAGATGCCCCAAGGTTTCTACAAACTGGGACCAGCCATACTCTCCTTGGAATAGCATAGGCCTCGCACAAAAATAAGAGGTGGCCTACGCTTTCGTTAGTTACTCCACACACCGGACAGCATGAGGTATTCGAGCTCCGCCACCTACCCGTCAAGGATCTCAAGGGAAGGGAACCCGACCTTAACTGGAAAAATAACTTCCTGTCCAGTGGGACAGTAATACTGTCCCAATATTGTTCTAATACAGGTCTCATTTTAATTTCCAAAAATCTTCCCCCCATTGTTTCAGATTTTGTACTCCTCCAAAGTCTTTCTTCTATGTAATCCCAATAAAGGGTCTTAATGGTGTTTTTACTTGGGAATACTTCCCCAGATGGATTATCCCAAAGGTTAGGGAGGCCAAGCTCACCCAGAACGACCCTGAGTTTCTTCAACCATGATATTTTATGGAATGTATCTACTTTAATCAATGCTAGAAACCCGTCGGCATAGTGTCGAAACTCTGGGGTTGTCCATAGTCGTCTCCAATAGAGAATAGGCCTTAATCGAGCTTGGTCACTAACAGATCTCCTCCCTAGATCAAGACCGAGCTGGATTAATGGCGCACTCTGGGGGAGACCCGTAATTCCCCTAAGAAACCTATTCTCTGATGTTTGTAGAGTAAGGAACCTCTCGAAACCCCACACTTCTGCCCCATATAGGGCTGACCCTATAGCTTTGGCATCATAGACTAGAAGAACCGGTTTTATAGGTTTGGCTTTTGATTTTGCTTGCTCCACCCGAAGTGCCCCTGCAATCTGCTGATGCCTCAGTGCCGCCTTTTCTATATGGTGGGACCAACCTGGCTTACTAGATATCTCAACCCCAAGATAGGTAAAGACACTTACTACCTCGAGCTCAATGTTGTTCAGAGATATCTTTGGTCGGCGTCTACGCCTTTGGGAGAAAGCCATCAGCTTGGTCTTGCCAACATTAACTTCAAGGCCATGTTCCCCACAGAAAACATCAAATATATTTAGAGCACGCTGCAGTCCAGCCGGGGTTTTGGACACAATTAGAGTATCGTCAGCGAACATCAGGATCGGGACCCTGATGCCCGCTAGCGAAGGTGCATCCACACTTGCGTCCAACATTCTACCCACAATTCCATTAATAAATAGGGAGAAGAGCAAGGGTGCCATTGCACATCCCTGTCGTACCCCCCGTTCAACCGGGAAGTCGACAGTGGATTCCCCATTCAACCCCCATTGGACTTTGGCAAAGTTGCACTCGTGAAGCCTCATTATCAGAGTGAGCAACTCAGGCGGGACCCCCCATTCCATTCAAAACCGTCCAGAGCTTGCTCCTTGGGACCAGGTCAAAGGCAGCCCGCAAGTCGACAAAAGCGACGTATAGGCTGCCTTCGCCAAGGAGCACCGTCCCCCACCTCAACATAGTGAAACGGAATATTTGGTCTACCATACTGGTTGCTTGCCTGAAACCTGCCTGGTAAGGGGAAAGAGCATTGTTCTCCTCTACCCAGTACATCAGTTTGTTTACCACCATCTTCCCTACCACTTTTTGGACAGTGGCAATCAAACTTATTGGCCTATAATTGGCCGGGAGTGACCGATCACCTTTCTTGTAGATGGGTATAATTATTGCTCCCTTCCATATTTCTGGGATTACAGCCCCTTTTGCTATTGCATTTCCCAGTAGGGTCACATACCTGGCCCACTGTACTTTATCGTTTTTGAATATGTCAGAGGGTATCCCATCTAAACCCGGTGCCCTTCCCCCTTGTAAGGAGCAAATTACCAATTCTACTTCTTTAGGGGAAAACAAACTTTTCGTACAGAATACCACTGGAATTGCTTCTAGAGCCACAGCCTCCCTAATCTCAGCGTACTGGGGTTTAAAATACTCCACCCAGGATGCCTCGTCAACATTGTTATCTGGTTTATTTGGGGTGCCACCTCTACCCCACTTCAGAACTTTCCAGAAAAGCCTGGAATCCCTTGCCCCTGATGCCTCCAGCAATTCATCCCAATACTCTTCATCCCATTTTTCTTAGCCAGGCGAACGCTAGCATTATAGTGTTTCCTGGCTACACCAATCATAGCCCTATCCCTGCTTCTAATTGCTCCTCCCAGTTCTAATCTAGCTGCCCTACACTGTTTATTAAACCACCCAGCTGGTTTGGGTGGGACTTTCCTATTTGCCTTGGACGATCTCATGAAGTGTGATTTTAAAAGGGAAAAAAACTTGTCATGTATGGCTGTGGTTACACTAGACCCAGGAATTACGGGGCTTACTATCTCCATGGCGGCGATTGCAGCATCCACCTCGGAACTTATATAGTCCATAGATGCTACATTCGCCAGCACATTTGGCCATTTGACTCTACGCATGTCATTGGCCATAACAGGTAATACTCCACCACGAGGTTGCGAACTGCCTGGCATGGCCGTCCACCAAGTGTGGGTGACACAAAGGGGATTGTGATCGCTTTCCAATCTTCCCTTTATTTCCATATCGCATATCCCCTGCCATAAATTGAGGCTACAAATGACATAGTCTATTCTACTTTTGTTGTGGCCATTGTCGAATGTACAAACACCTCCCTGGTCACTCTTTGTCCTTCCATTAAGGGCCCTCAACCCGTATTCCAGGCACATTGCATTTAATAGCAATATATCCTTTGTCCACCGTTTGACCGAAGTTAGGTTTAGAGTCGGGACACCCCATTGGGCATCTTCCTCTTGCCCTAGTGGATTTTCTGTGTTATACAACGGTTCGAAGGTCCTATTAAGATCACCAGCCACTACCACTCTGTTTCCCAGGGACTGTGATTCGAGAAAAGTGGACAGGGCCTCTAGGGTGGGGGAGCTCCTGGTTTTAGTACCCCTAGCATAAATGTTGTATATGTCTATCGCACCCCACTTATCCGATGCCATTCTTAGCAATTGGATATCCTTGCAACCTAGGTCCAGCACTTTCACTTTAATTTGTAAACCTTGCTTAACCCAAACTGTTAAACCTCCCATAGGTCGACCCCTGGCACCTCTAATCGCTGGAATGGAAAAATTTAAATAGCCTGGGATGAAGATGGGATTGCAAGCCCATGTCTCCTGAAATAGACACACTTCGAACCCGCTGACAAAATCTATCAAATTTTGGGACAATAGTCTACTACCTAGCCCCGCAATATTCCATGAGAAAAACTTCCCCGGGCTAGGGCCATCTCTGATTCCCACCTCAATAGCTAGCGTGGATGGAAGGTTGGTCGGACTCTCAGAGTTCCCTTCCTGGCCTACAACAATATCCACAGAATTAGCATCAGTTTCCTGGGTAACAGTGGTGCTTGTTATGGACGATTCATCACCCCCCAAACTTTGCCTACACGCCCCACTGTCTCCCCTCCAATTCACAATCTTCCCACCACCGGTCACTTCTTTTGGATACACTATTGTGTCCAAGGTGGACCCCACAGAATTCCCACATACGTCCCCCCTTACCGCACTACCCCCGATATTCAGGAAATCACCAGACTTTCGTCAACAACCCACCCCGAATTTTTCATCCCATCATAGGAATTGTAGGTTTGACCATTGTAAAAGTTTGATTGTAACAAAGGCACAGTAAAGGGGGTGATCCCTGACAGTGATAGATAGCTAGAACTGCCTAGATCACTATTCCCACCAAATTGAGCACCAGTTGGTCTTGGGTAGAAAAAGGTGAGATCCACAATACCAATCCCACCACTGCTAGTGTCCCAGCCCGGCCTCGTGATCCAACCTACCACCCTTGGATCTTGGAAATTAATTATTATACATTCTCCTCCCAAATTTTTTGGAGTACAACCTATCCAATTAACCCTTCTTACCCCAATAATCAAACCATCAACTTCACCGGGCAATGGTCTATTAGCCCCTAACCAGTGCATGACCTTGTTTTTTAACATCTGGAACGTTTCTCTTTGGCCTACCAATAAAGGTGGAACATTGGTAAGGACAGCTACATAGGGGTAAGAATCCGGGATAAGATTTATGGGGGGTATCCTAGGGGAGGCTTTGTCACAAGGAGTGTGGGGCGACTTGTATCTGGAACAGCAGGGCGGGGTATTGGGACATTTTGTGGAACCAGGGAAGCCTGGGAGTTATTTGGTACAGCATTACTTTTTCTAAAGCTGTCATTACCACCAGTTACAAGACCAACATTTTTTGGAGCCTGGGGAGCCTGGGACTTATTCAGTACAGCATTGTTTTTTCTAGGATTGCTGTTACCACCAGCTACAGGACCTTGACAGGGTATCAGGGTGCTTGGTAGGTGTTGGATACCATTACTTAGAGGGGTGACATTTTTAGAACACTATTTACTACCTTTAACCACAGTATCGGGGAGCTTAGTTTTCCCCCCATTGTTATTGCTTAAGATAACTTGCAGTTCAGTGGTAGTCTTACGGCTTTGTCCCTTTCCCTGTGTCCCAGTTACAGTGCTAACTACGGGAGAGTGAAATTCCACCGTGGGAACACTTTCATCCCGCCCAGCAGGTTGCTGGGAGTTCCTACTCTCACCCGTCCTAAAATAGGACTTAATTAATGATTTTGTGGAAAAAAAATTATCCAGACTGGCCTGCTCTTAATGATCTAATTGGTCTGCTAGCTTTTTAACTCGTTCCTCAATGGGGGTCAGAAGAGACCGCATTAGTCTCTCCAACTCCAGGTACAATGGCGGAACGGGCGATACTATCACTATGGGGTCTGGACCTGGTGAAACAACTTCCCCCTCGCCCATTGGTGGCCCACTAGGACTACTCCCAGTAAGATCCTGGGGTCGTGTACATGTTCCTAGTTTTCTAATTTTTTTCGGGGGGTTTTGGAACATAACATTTCTTTGGGACTACACTCCTCTTCCTTTTAGAACAGGGTTTAGATTTTACTACATGTGTTAAGACACTAGGTTGAGCCGTGGATAGCTGATCGATAGATGGATCCATAGAGGTACTAGAAGAAATTACAGGCAAAATAGAGGTTTCAGATTCCAAAGCCAAGACTACCGGTGGCTCTGTATTTGGAGGAAAGAGGTAGGGAGTTTCCGATGCAACCGGCAGTGTAATAGATGATAAAGGGGTAACCAGTGCCGGAAAGCTTTGAGGGGGACGTTTATCAACAGAGGTTTTCAAAAGTTCAATAGATAACCTACGTTCTGCACGTCTTTCCGCCAGGGCAATTTCTCTATCAATATCTTGAGGTACTCGTTTAAAATAGGTGTCCAGGGGACCCATAATGGCTGACCCTGTCTCATTTAAAGGAGGCAACAAAGTAGGAGTGCTTGAGGAGGAAGCCATACTATAAAACCTCCTACACTTCCTACACCTTCAAGAAAGATGGGGCAATTTAGATCACAAAAACGACATACAAATCACACTGTTACTAAAGCAGAGTACCAGGCCGGTAGATGTCAGTGGGGGGGCCCAGTCCGGCTTCCTTCGGCCCCGGACGGCCACAGACGGTCCCGCCCTTGTCCCGGCCTTCTCCCGGGCGGGGGGGGCGGGGCCAGCAGGGAGAGCAGCCCAGATGTGGCAAATGAGGCCCGCAGGGACTCCTGGTAGCTTGAGTCCCTGCCTCAAATCTCGCAGCCCTGCCGGCAGTTCCACGCACCCCGAGGTCTTCAGAGCACACAGCTCCTCTCCCAGCACAGCTCCGGGTAAATGTAGGGCGCTGCGGGACCGAGAAGCGGGTCCGGCGAGGTGTTGATCCCCCACGAAGTCCAAAAGGTCAGTGGCAGCAACAAATCAAGGTGGCCAGCAAACAACAGCAAGTCCGCTTTAGGAGGATCCCACTAGAACAAGCTCCCAACCTACTTTTCACTCCGTGGGCGGGGGGGCGGGGCCAGCAGGGAGAGCAGCCCAGGTGTGGCAAATGAGGCTCGCAGGGACTCCTGGTAGCTTGAGTCCCTGCCTCCAATCTCGCAGCCCTACCGGCAGTTCCACGCGCCCCGAGGTCTTCAGAGCACACAGCTCCTCTCCCAGCACAGCTCCGGGTAAATGTGGGGCGCTGCGGGACCCGCGAAGCGGGTCTGGTGAGGTGTTGATCCCCCACGAAGTCCAAAAGGTCAGTGGCAGCAACAAATCAAGATGGCCAGCAAACAACAGCAAGTCCGCTTTAGGAGGGTCCCACTAGAACAAGCTCCCAACCCACTTTTCACTCCGTGGGCGGGGGGGCGGGGCCAGCAGGGAGAGCAGCCCAGGTGTGGCAAATGAGGCTCACAGGGACTCCTGGTAGCTTGAGTCCCTGCCTCCAATCTCGCAGCCCTGCCGGCAGTTCCACGCGCCCCGAGGTCTTCAGAGCACACAGCTCCTCTCCCAGCACAGCTCCGGGTAAATGTGGGGCGCTGCGGGACCCGCGAAGCGGGTCCGGCGAGGTGTGGATCCCCTACGAAGTCCAAAAGGTCAGTGGCAGCAACAAATCAAGGTGGCCAGCAAACAACAGCAAGTCCGCTTTAGGAGGGTCCCACTAGAACAAGCTCCCAATCCACTTTTCACTCCGTGGGCGGGGGGGCGGGCCAGCAGGGAGAGCAGCCCAGGTGTGGCAAATGAGGCTCGCAGGGACTCCTGGTAGCTTGAGTCCCTGCCTCCAATCTCGCAGCCCTGCCGGCAGTTCCACGCGCCCCGAGGTCTTCAGAGCACACAGCTCCTCTCCCAGCACAGCTCCGGGTAAATGTGGGGCGCTGCGTGACCCGCGAAGCGGGTCCGGGGAGGTGTTGATCCCCCACGAAGTCCAAAAGGTCAGTGGCAGCAACAAATCAAGGTGGCCAGCAAACAACAGCAAGTCCGCTTTAGGAGGGTCCCACTAGAACAAGCTCCCAACCCACTTTTCACACCGTGGGCGGGGGGGCGGGGCCAGCAGGGAGAGCAGCCCAGGTGTGGCAAATGAGGCTCACAGGGACTCCTGGTAGCTTGAGTCCCTGCCTCCAATCTCGCAGCCCTGCCGGCAGTTCCACGCGCCCCGAGGTCTTCAGAGCACACAGCTCCTCTCCCAGCACAGCTCCGGGTAAATGTGGGGCGCTGCGGGACCCGCGAAGCGGGTCCGACGAGGTGTGGATCCCCTACGAAGTCCAAAAGGTCAGTGGCAGCAACAAATCAAGGTGGCCAGCAAACAACAGCAAGTCCGCTTTAGGAGGGTCCCACTAGAACAAGCTCCCAATCCACTTTTCACTCCGTGGGCGGGGGGGCGGGCCAGCAGGGAGAGCAGCCCAGGTGTGGCAAATGAGGCTCGCAGGGACTCCTGGTAGCTTGAGTCCCTGCCTCCAATCTCGCAGCCCTGCCGGCAGTTCCACGCGCCCCGAGGTCTTCAGAGCACACAGCTCCTCTCCCAGCACAGCTCCGGGTAAATGTGGGGCGCTGCGTGACCCGCGAAGCGGGTCCGGGGAGGTGTTGATCCCCCACGACGTCCAAAAGGTCAGTGGCAGCAACAAATCAAGGTGGCCAGCAAACAACAGCAAGTCTGCTTTAGGAGGGTCCCACTAGAACAATCTCCCAACCCACTTTTCACTCCGTGGGCGGGGGGCGGGGCCAGCAGGGAGAGCAGCCCAGGTGTGGCAAATGAGGCTCGCAGGGACTCCTGGTAGCTTGAGTCCCTGCCTCCAATCTGGCAGCCCTGCCGGCAGTTCCACGCGCCCCGAGGTCTTCAGAGCACACAGCTCCTCTCCCAGCACAGCTCCGGGTAAATGTGGGGCGCTGCGGGACCCGCGAAGCGGGTCCGGCGAGGTGTTGATCCCCCACGAAGTCCAAAAGGTCAGTGGCAGCAACAAATCAAGGTGGCCAGCAAACAACAGCAAATCTGCTTTAGGAGGGTGTGTTATTTTTGTTTTCAGAGAGAGGTTTGATCAATTGAGCTCTCTATCTTCTACCAAGCAGAAAATTGCCATCTGCAAGAGAAACCCATATAACACTTTCTCATGTAAAATTTGCTCTGTTATAAATTTTGCTTCGATGCTCCAAAAATTTCTCTTGGATCTTTCAGGGGTCAGCAACTAAGGATGTGTCTGTTTGGTTCATGAATTAGAATATTAACAATTTGATTCCTATTAATTTTCTACTTGGAGACCCAAGCTAGCATTTACCATGTGAACTCTCCCTCCTCACACCATTATTGAAGGAAAGCTGTTTTATTAACGGTTTCTCCAGTGTAATACTGGTGTTTAAGACTACCTTTGTTTGTTCCCATTTGTGTTCTATTTACTCGTGTTTAATTAAAAACACCTTAAACAATAACTTACTTCCACTTACTTTTACTTTTTGTCTCCACCAGAGTTTGTTAATTTGACACTTTTATCTCTCTTTTTAGACTCTTACCAGAATTATATCTAGTTCAATAGCAGCATGTTCTGAAAAATCTTTCAGGTAAAAATGACACAGTCTAACTTCATGTGAAACTGGAGTTAATAAAAAAAACATGTCTTGTAGCTGTCTTGAATCTAAATGAAGTACATGCATATTATCTAGTTTCAGGATTAGCCTTTATCCAAGGAACCATTAATCTTAGGTCAGCTTTTAACTTATTTACCATCTTCAAGACCTGTCAGAGCTATCAACATTACGAGTTGAGAACCTATTGAGCAAGCTACCCATACCCAATGACTTTACAATCTGATTCTCAATTGAGAATCTTGAATTCGAGCGCTCTGGAGTAATGTCCATTGAGGTACAAACACTCTCCTCCACACATTTTAATTGCATGATATGTGATACATGTTGCATGTATATTCTAATAAATGAGTTTCTTGGAAGCATGTACATGTGGGGTTATGGCTTAGAATACAGGAACCAATTGCTTTAAATTGTGGCGAATATTTTGCATATACATAGAAATATTGTTGTTATGGTGATCAAAACAATATTCTCAACACCAAATTCATGTTTTATACTTTGGTGGTGTTCTTTATGAATACATTTGTGAATATCTGTGTTATGAAGCATCCACCATTCTGCCAGTAGGTGACCTAAAAGTTTAGGGCATGCAGAATAACCACTTCTAATAATTTTTCATTTGCAATTTCCAACGTTTACTTAGAATACATATAGTGCTGTTCATTGTGTGTGCTACTGACTGTGGGTCTAGGACTGGTGAACACTATCTCTTGTCACAGCACATTTAGCAAGGAATTTGTAATGAAAAACACTTATGAAAAATTGACTTTGTTTAGAGATGGTAAACAAGTAGTCCCCACTGCTTGTAGTCGACATAACACCACAATTCAACCTACACTCTATATACATAATCACTACTTACATACAATTATACAGTGCTCATGTACCTAATACTTAATACAGAGCAATTGCAAAACAACTAATAACAAATATACTGCACTTTTAACTTTGTTTGCATCTGCTTTAATGTAGTGGTTCTTAACCCTTTGACGTCTGTAGACCCTATTGGATTGCGAATAAAAGCCAGGAACGATCAATTAATTTCTGCGATTTGAACCGCAACAAAAGTACACAGAAGAAAAACAAACAAGTTCACAATTTATGAGCACAACACATCTACTTTCCTTTGCAACTACTTCTTTAAATATGAGAGTGACTATAAACCAGTACAAGACCCAGGTTCCTTTACCAAATCAACAGGTAATCATTTGAAATCATAGTTTTGAGCAGAAGTGATGGGACTGAAGAAGTAAACTGTAAGACATTTACCTCAGATAGACACACAGGGCAGACAGTTAAGCTTGGTTTTGACAAAGCTGGAGAGCCTGGAAGGTCTTTGGGGCATGTTTACAAGGGCTTATCACCACCAGACGTCACTTTTTGTGATGTTACGGTGGCGATAACCCCGTTGCCTTATTTACAAGGCAGCATTAAGCCACTTACAGTAGTGAAAGTAAGAGAGAAACTCAGAAACAATGCATCAGTGGGGAAAAAAACAAAATCCCTGAAGGCCGTGATAGCAGCCCACTGGCTCTTTCGAAAACCCTCCAAAAAGAATTTAAAGATAGAAGAAACAGAACAAGAAGTTGAAGACAGACCATGAAGAGAACACTACATGTTGAAATAAGTCCAATGCTTATAATAAGACAACAGAGTAGAACCTCTACGTGAACCCTTGACCACTGAAATAATGTGGGCTGGCAAACCTTGCCATGCTAGAGTCCGCTGTTCAACCTCCAAACCGCTAAGGTGAGAGGGACCAGTGTTTGATGACAATACATCCACTCTGCCGGCCCCCACCTCCGGAATCCTGGAGCAAAAGGTTGGGAGACGAGCATTGGTACTGGAGGGAAACAAATCCTCCTTTGGGCATCCGAAACTCTGGCAGATCATGCGGAACATCTTGGGGGGCAGACACAAATCCTAAGAAGACGGAACCTTGCAGCTCAGAGCATCTGCTATAAATGCTGTCTGTACCCCTGCCACCTGGTTAAATGACTGACTGTGAGTGCTGCCCAGATGATTCACATATGCCACAGTCAAAGTATAGTCAGAATGCAGCACAACATTGCAACCAGACCGGTGGAGCTGGCAAAACCGAAGGGCCCTCTCCACCACTGCTTGTTGCTTCCAGTTGGAGAACTAAATGGCCTAGGACTGGGTTCAACGAGCCTGATCACCACTGACCGAATGTTGCTCCTAAACCCAGCACACTGGCATCCGCCCTCAGCACTATTGGAGGAGAAGGATGCATCCACTTGCTCTTGGTGAGATTCAAGGAGCCCAGCCAACATTGTAGGCTGCGCATAATATCCGGAGACACAGGGAACTCCAAGGTGGTATCCTGAATTGGTAAATGAACAAATCAGTGTAGGTGCCACAGCAAGGGCTGCAGATGTAACCAGGCCCACGGAACCGTGGTAACAGAAGCCCCCATGTGCCTCTGCACTTCCAACCACTGAAACAGAGAAACAGTGGTCTGTAACAATAGCAACAGTACCAGGTACTGCAGCCACTGGATCGTGGACTGAGGCAGGATCATGTTGTATCGAACAGTTTAAAAAAAAATCTTTTTATTAAATAACACATACCAGGTGTAATACATTACATCAGTATTCCCACACATCACGTGTGTCAAGGCCAGCAACACACTGACCCACTTTAATATTAACATGCACAGAACAGTTTTGAACACTGCTCCAATTAATGCCTTCCTGTTCAAGGGCAAAAGATTGCATTTTGGAAGATTCAGGAGGAACCATGGCTTCTTAGAGTTCGCATTGTCAAGCCCAGATGTGGCTGCATCACCAGAGCTGACAGGCCTGAATCAGCCAGCCGTCCAGGTACGGATACACTGGGATCCACTGGAGATGAAGGTGAGTGATTAGCGGAGCCACCACCTTGGTGAAGACCGTGGACGAGGATCGCAGGCCAAATGGTAGGACACAAAACTGCCAATGATGACCCCTCAGCGAGAACCGTAGATACTTCTGGAATCTCAATGCCACAAGAACATGGAGCTAGGCATCCTGGATGTCTAACTTCATCATCACAAAGCCTGCTTGTATCAACAGAATAATCTGTTGCAGGGTTTCCATCTTGAAAGGGATCTTCTGCGCAAACTTGTTTAGGGACTTGAGGCTGATTCCTTTCGAGAAAACCCCAGTAACCTTTGGGACGAGGAACACAACAAAATAAAAGCCCCAGACTCTTTCTGACGCCAGAACTGGAACAATTGCCTTCTTCTGCAACAGCAAATGAACCCCAACCAACAACGCCTCCCTCCTGAGAACATCCCATGGAAGCAGTGTCGGAACAGTCCGTGATGATGGGGAAAATCTGACTAACTCGCTCTGGTAACTGTTCCAGGAAACTCATCACCTACGTTTCCGACGTCATGTGATGCCAAGACACCAGTAATTGATGCAGCCACCCGACAACCTCTGGTGCCACTCCAACCTGCTCCCTGTTGATGGCATATTCAGCAATGCTGATTAGGGTTTCCCTGTTTCCGGAGGAGGTTTTATCTGAAATTTTCCTTGAAATCCCTTGCCTTGACTCTTCTGGCCCTTGCAGACATACTTCTGCTGACGGGAAGGATGACGAAATGACTTTGTTGACCAGAAGAAAGGCTGCTTCTGCTGCTTCCTAAAGTAAAAGCAATGCTTCCTCTCCTTGAAAACCATATGCGACTTCTCCTCCAGCCCTTTCCCAAAATGTCAATCGCAAAGCCATCAATTTCTGCGCAGCATCTGTGTTTCACCCTTTCAGCAACAGGTTGCACCTAGCAGCAATGAAAGCACCACAAGACAAAGCTGATGCTCTGTCTGAAACGCAATTTCCAAAAAGAATTCTGAATGGTGCTCCATAGATTCCAATAACTTATGACAACACCCACCTTCCTGCATAGTAGTGACCAACATTGGAGTCTGACAACAACGAATATGCAATATACGCTCCATATATACCAGAATGAATGGCAAGATGAGACCCCTCATCGACCTTTTTCAAAGAGGAGTCTATGTTGTCAGAACCCTCCTTAAGGACATTATTCCCTGCCTTTGATGGCCGAACCACAATAGAGGCCAAATGGACAGATTCAGGAATCAAATCCTCTATATCCCTCAATGGATAAAGCTTAGACATGAACGAGGGATCAGAATACGTTCAGGATCATTTCCACTTGTTCAACAGAATGTCCATTACAAGATGGGATATATGGGCATGGCTCTGCTTCTGCTTCCTAAATTGCGGCAACAACATGTCCCTAGAAGTGCTGGCCACTTCCTTATCGGGAAATCCCATGTTCTTACTCACATGGGTTAGAATGTCTGGCAACATGTTTTTAGAGATGTACTATCCTTTATGTTCCATGGAACTCATTGATGAATCCTAAGACAAATACAAGCTGGAAATGTCAGAACACAGCTCCTGCTCACCCCCAGAAGGTGAACAAGGTTTCTTCTTCTTGACGGAAGCCACTGTCTCCAAATTCAGCTGCTTTGGCCCCTCCTCATCATCCAACTTCTCAGCATGTTTTTTCATAGTGCAGCCAGCAGAGACAGGCCAACACTGCTCCAAAGAACAGAACAAAGCAAGCCCACAACCCAGAGCACAAACAGATATAGGCATTTAAATTGCAGTTGAAACTGCATCCGATGCCACCAATGTGTGATTGACAGGACACCTCGTAAGAATGCTGTCAAATGCCACCCGGCATGAACAGAAACCCCCGATGGCATCATGTACCATCATCCGGACAGCAGCGGCCCACTTAGCAGAACCTAGCCTTACCGGAATTTATCTCAATCTCGCCACACCCTTGACCATACAATATCATGCACTGTTTATATAATGTATTTCTTTATTGATGATTCCTTGTATATTCATTTAATGCATACTGAACATTATGATTGAATATCTCATGCATTGCATTTTAGAGACACAAAGATTTTTAAGCTTGTATGTTTTTAACCTTTTTTAATATACAATAAATCAAAATTCTTATATTTGTTTTGTTTGTTTTCGTTTGACAATTTACAAGCTTGGCAATTAGCGTGACACATCTATGTACTGTTCAGATTGTCTAGGGAGATACCTACACACTCCTAGCCTTACCGGCACCACCCAGCCATCCGCAGACGTAAGCCAGAATGAAGGTAAGCACATACTTGGAGTTGTAGGCGACCATATCTGCGCCCCAACTCTAGTTGCTTCCATGCTGGTCCTGGCTGCACCCCCAAGCCCAGCAGAGAGAGAATAGCCTGTAAATCTTTTGAAGGTAAAAGCCCTGCAGTTACCCCAGCGTCCCCCGTATATCATCAGAGACAGGAAACAAAACAGGAAATGCTAAGGTAGGGCTATTGTATTAAAGCCCTTAGCAAGAGGGTTGATGGGGTTAGCAAGTGTTTCCTGTCTGTGATTGGATACTACCTCATTGGTATGACTGGGTCGAGGATGAGGGATGTAGAGGTAATGACTTTTCCGGGACCTAGTTGATTTGCTTCACTCTTCTTAGTGGCAATTGTAACCAGCAAGAAAGCGCACCTTGAATAAGGTGCATTCATATCCTGAAAAACAAGTTTCAAAAGAGTAAATTTTTATTTTATCTGCAAAGATGGTGATGAATGAAGGCTTAAAGGCTACATGTGCTAAAATGCTGTGGTGTCACATTAAGCTCCAACTACTGTGAATTGTTTGAAGGCTGACATGTGAAAGTGCAACTGACAAAAGGCATGTTAGTTTTACCAAGTTTCTTATTGGCAAAGGAACAGCAAAAATAATTATGAACTAGCATAGTAGCAGGGCACGAAAATGACACATTTTTAGCTCCTCAGATGATCAGTAAAGACTTTAAAATATGTCCCAGGGAAGTACTCATTTATAGGATGAACAAGACACCTGCTTTGCTTCTTTTACATCCAGTAAACAAACAGGCATACAGAAGAAGCTTTCACTTTCTTAATGTACCTATACCCTGGTTTGATGGAAAGGCATAATTTCTAGTCTATAGCATCACACACATTACCTGTATTAGATACTAACAAGTGTCTGAGAGATACAGCTACCATTGCCACTGTTCTTTGGCAGTAACCATTTGCACAAAAATGCATCACAGGAAGAAATTTGACACGTGTGGAAATGAATATTTTCATGTCCACCCTCCCCATTTATTTTGTCTAGTATCCAGATTCAATATAGTATTACTGTATAGTAGAGCTGTGAAAAAGTTGCAAAGCCTAACAGCTCGCCAAGCCACAATAAAAAAAAAAATGTTTGCCTGCGTTGCTTAGTGGAGTTCAGCATGGAGTTTTTAAAAATGAATCACAAGGTAAGGCAGAGCGTGCCTGGCTCCAAGATGGCAGTGCTTTAGAGAAGCTCCTCAAGTCAGGCATTCTATCCTACAAAATCTTGCTTCCCAGTAACTCATTTGCAACTGATACCTCCCTCGTAAGGGTGGGCGTAAAATCCGTTTTGCGGGCGAATTTGCGGATTTTCCCGCGATTTCGCGATCCGCGAATCTTGCGAAATCGCGGTAAAATCCGCGAATCAGCGGGGACGGATTTTCAGCCAAGCAAGGGTTACAGGAGCAGGTGCAAAAGTTGAACCTAATTTCTTTGTAACCTTTTACAAAAGGGTTACAAACAAATTAACTTCAACTTGGACACCTGCTGCTAATTGCTTCCTAGCGACTCGTTGCCTACTTGCAACTATTCTCTGACCCTGCTCTGACCCTTGAAGCAGGGTCAGAGAATAGTTACAAGTAGTCAACGAGGCACCTGTCCAAGGAATTAAACCTCATCAGGAAGCACTTACAGATATAAAAAACAGGAAGAAGGGAGAGGATGGCAAATACACCCATTTTGAGTTGTCAGGAGGGGTTAAATGAAAAGAGACCTTTACTGCACAATTTTCATATGCATTTTGCTAAAAATAAAAAGCTGTATGTTCTGTAGGGGCAACTCAGGAATCTAGCCCTTCAGAGATCCAGCCTCTCTTTCTTTCTCTCGTTCTCTCTCTCTCCCTCTCTCTTTCCCTCTCTTTCTATCTATCTATCTATCTATCTATCTCTCTCTCCCTCTCCCATAAACGACTGCATGGGTAACTTCGCTATGCAAGCGTCTAGCGAAGACCCAAAAAGCCCTGCGAACACGCAAAAAATGCCGCGAACACGCAAAAAACCCCGCGAACACGTAAAAAAACAAAAATTCGCACAAATTCGCGAATTTTGCGGATCGTGAATTTGCAAATTCGCAAATTCGCGGATCGCGAATTCGCCCATGCTTAAGTCCCTCGGAGTGCTCTGAAGCAAGAGTTACAGGGTTGCTGCCACTTTCCCTCTGGTTTGGAGACCGTAAAACGTCAATACAGAGCACCTGGCCTCTGGTGTGGCCTTGGCCATTCAGAAGAAGGTGGAGTTAGCCGAGGAGTAGCAGTCTGGGCTAATGGGCCAGTCTCAATTCCCAAGGCAGAGACCCGGGGACGCTGCCGACTTTGCCGTGGCCCGACAGAAGCTGCAGAGGCGGCTGGGGAGTGAGACACTCATCCCAACAGTGCGCCTCCTCCCCCCCCCGGACGGCGATGACACTTGATCCCCGCAGGCTGGGTCTAAGAACAAAGTACTGGCCATGGGCAGGTGCTGTAGTGCTGTGCAGTCTGGGCACTGTTGGGCCCTGTTCCGCCGTGATTACATAAGTGTGTCTCTTGAGGATTCTCCGGCAGGCAGAGGTGCGGACTGAATTGGATTCCCCTGGTCGTGCTCTCATTGCCTGGGCCATTTCGTAACAATTTATGTAAAGCCAAAGGTCCAACTGGCCTGTCCGCCGGTGCAGTGTGTGAGGCCAATAGAAGAGGTGTGGCAACCATAGGAGGAATAGGGCGACACTCGGTCTTCCCGATCTATACTGGGGGGTCATCTCCACCCCCGGCTGAAGCTATGCATTTCAGCTTTGTACTTTAATTGTCAGTGCAAGAGAAGGATAGGGCAATACTTGTTCCAACAGTAGTTAGGCAGGGGCGTTAGATCTCGTCGGACTGAGACTGTCCTTCCACGCGTGGCGCACTCATACAGCGGGGTGCAACAGTGTGAATCACTGTATAAATACAGAGGTTTTGTCCTACGTTACCAGGCAGGACACAGTAAACTTTAAATAATACAAAGGCGCCTGGTCTCGAGTTTAGTGCTGTTTTTTAATTGTCAGCAGACTTAGAGCTTCAAATTAATAAGAAAGCTCCTGTGTCATTTCACTTATTTTCAATATTGAAAATAAGTGAAATGACACAGGAGCTTTCTTAAAATTAAAAAACAGCACTAAATTCGAGACCAGGCGCCTTTGTATTATTTACAGTGTGAATCACAGCAGATCTATTAGGCCACTTGGGCAGATATCAACGACCCCTCACAGCACCAATGGATTTCACGGGGCATCAACCCAGGAACTCCACTCCGCTGTATTGGCAGCCACCCCATAGGCTGAGCGCTGCTGCTCAGGGCTGAGGGGCTCAAATGGTGTATAGTAGGAGTGGAGGATATATGCCATCCCTTCCTTGTATGCTTTGGGGGAGCTCTGTGAGTTCTGTACACAGGTATTTCCTACCTTGGGTAGGACTGCAAAATCCCAGCCCAAGATCCATTTTGAGCCGCCCAAGATCCATTTTGATCCGCGCAAGATGCCCAGACAGCAAGATATTGACAAGAATGCCTCTGAGTCTGGTTCAGAGACTGGTGAACCGTCAGTAGACCCTGATCTAAAACAAATTCTAGCAGCAATGCAACGCGTTCTGTCCAAAATAGAGGAAAAGATTGATGCGCTATAATTTCAAATGGACAGAATGTCCAAACAATTAGAGCTTTATTACACGTGGGGTTTTGTCCTGCATGGTGGCCGGGTAGGACAATGTTTAGATTCAGAAAAGAGAGAGGACCCGGTCACTGTTTTTGTTCTGCTATCTTTTTTATTTAGTTATAGTCTCACAAACTTGCCCCCTCTCCAATTATTTTAAATTGAGGACCAAATACACTCTTATTTAAATCCGGTCCGGTATATTTATTTATACCTTTTGATCATCTTCTTTCCAATTTTTAAATGGCAGAAAGAGAAAACACTAACCAAACAATTACTAACAAAACATATTAAATAAACAATTGACAAAAAAACATATTCACGAAGTTATCAAACAATAATTATGAACATTACATCCAACAATCGATATAACTTACAATGCAGAAATAAGCAATGTATGAAGTCAATTCACTGATCAAAATTCTTTACATAAACAAGAATGCAATTAATACATTCAAAGAGCAAATAAAGGCATGTATCACTATTATCCTGAAAACACTTTGGTTGTTATAATTCGCTCTTGCTGGGGTAGCCGACGCGTTTCAAGTTTGGACCATGAGTATCCAAACCATCTTCAGGGCTTTGTATTGTTCTGTTGGAATGTAAAAAAACGTGGTTTTAATAAAACCAATTCGCCTCTGATGTCGCTAGGGCTGCAAAGTTAACAAACATGTTTTTTTTAGGAATAGTGGATTTTCTTTGGAGCGAAAAACGTCAGGATGATCGGCAGGCTACTACATTGGCAAGCACTTACTTGTTAGTGTTCAGTTTGGCGTGGAGCGCCTGGTTTTTCAAACGCGGGGCGCCACCTCATATCTTTTGAATGATGTTTGTGCTGCAAAGTTTAAGATGAGTTGTATTTTAGTATCAGACACTTACTTGAACTCGGTTTCGTGGCGACAGAATCTAGAAACGTCGCGTTCCAAATTCCAATACTTACGTTCCGTTCATTTTTCTAGCACTAACGGCCCCTACGGAACAAAAAAGAAAACGAGTAACGCCCCGTTCAGCAAAGGCTTGGTGTCCGGCACGCCACAAAACCGAGTTCAAGTAAGTGTCTGATATCATTAAGAAACACAAAACACGCAAGACAATATGATATATGTCCTACTAAAATACAACTCATCTTAAACTTTGCAGCACAAACATCATTCAAAAGATATGAGGTGGCGCCCCGCGTTTGAAAAACCAGGCGCTCCACGCCAAACTGAACACTAACAAGTAAGTGCTTGCCAATGTAGTAGCCTGCCGATCATCCTGACGTTTTTCGCTCCAAAGAAAATCCACTATTCCTAAAAAAAACATGTTTGTTAACTTTGCAGCCCTAGCAACAGTCAACTTAACAAACCGAGAAAATACAGATTAGACGAAAACGCTCTGCCTGGAAATCACGTGAGTGAAGCGTACAATGATTCTCATTAAATAGCGCCATATAATAACATCAGGAAACAGACTCTATATCACTGCTTTCATTGCAGAACACAGTGAGTCCTCCAAGAATTCTGAGACACGATCAAGATAACTGTTAATCCGAAAAATAAGGTAATAACAATGTAGATGCTTAACTAAGTTAGTGACAACATAGGTGAGGGTCCCAAACTAAATATGCCCTTCACTTACATTCATACAGGTACCCAGCCCGAAGCCCTGAAGAAGAGCCTGAAAAAGTAGAGAGACAGGCTCAGAAACGCGTCGGCTCATTGGCTCATTATTCATTCGTCTTAAATCTGAATGTTTTTTTGTTGCGCATAAGGCCTTTTTCAAATAATGAAACACAATTGAATGTTACTGTGATGTTTGCCTTTGCGCTATTAGGCCAAACATAGAATAATAGTTGCATCCTAGTGGCCTGATACAGAAACAGTGGACAGGGTACTACCACAAAAATGAAACTTGTTTGTTGAATGTTTTTGTTTCAAATTGTTATGAACGTCGAATTCTTTGTGTTTTATAGTAATGTATGTTTGTAGTACTTGTAAATATAATTGCCTATGTGTAGGACAGCAAGTAAATCTTCGGACTGTCATAATTATGTAAAAATTGGTTTATTTCTTTGAACAATCCAAATAAATAAAAGACATATACCTAAGGATTAAACACCTTAGTGTACGATTCTGCTCTAAATAAAAAAGATAGCAGAACAAAAACAGTGACCGGGTCCTCTCTCTTTTCTGAATCTAAACAATTGTCCTACCCGGCCACAGTGCAGGACAAAACCCCACGTGTAATAAAGTTTAATGAACGGTAATTCCTCTGCGAGGGTTACAACACCCAATTAAGTGCAATATAAATAGAAGCACTGATTAGTTCTGACAACAGGCTGTTTTAAACAGTCTGTTTAGATATGTCCGAAGAAGAAACCCTGTCCTTCACAGAGGCATATACTAAAAATTTAATTGCAGGACCCTCACCCTTTGCGTCACTAAAATGGAGCACCAATGCTCAACAACAAAATGAAACAGACAAGTTAATGCGCTTGAGCAAAAAAAACGTTCGCACTGAACTACACGGACATTTTTTGTTCCAACATTTAAAAACAGGAACAATACCTTGGGGACTCCAAGTGAAAAACGTACCGGTGGTCTTTACAGACGACCCAGTTTACAAAAAAGGTTTCAGCTTTATAGCCACAAAATGCAGTCGGGACTTGATGGTCCACACTGTTGAAACAGCCCAAAGGATTTGTGCAAAAGAAAAGGAGGAAATAAACGCCTTGACCAAGGCCCATAATGACAATCATAATAGCCAGGAAGCAAAAGATCTATTAGAAAAAATAGAGAAAGATCTTCAAACCTTTAAGGATAATACAATCAATTACAGAGTTAATAAATTTGAGAAAAACCTGAAATCTTTCAATATAGAAACAGTATATCCGTATTTAAGGGAAGACTTTTACACTCAACAAGAATCCCGGTGTGCCCTGTCACAGTATCAGGGAAGATCCAAAAATCGTTTTTTGACATTTTCAGAAAGTTCATCCTCCGAGACTTCGGGTGAATCAGATCCAAGAGAAGGAACATCTAAACACCAAAATCCTTTTTTAGAGAAAGGCGAAGGGAGAGGCAGAGTCAGGTTCAAACCCCCAGCACCAACATGGGATATGAGAACCCGCAACAAAAACTACTACAAACAATAGAAGAGTCATCCATAATCAATCTCTCCCCCAAAATATTAACCGCCCATGAACGATCAGTCTTGGAGCTTGGGATCAAATTTGTACCTAGTGTAAATACAGACATAGTCAGCCTAAAAATAGAGCCACAAGACCTTTTCAGAAAGGTGAGATTAAAGGCTTTCTTTCATGACAGAGAGAACAATCGAACTCCAGAACCATCTAACCTATCAAATAAGTCATCTTTTACCCCTACATCCCAAATGGTACCCAAACAAATTTTGGCATTTGAACAGGTTGTTCTGTCAGCACTCACGCAGTTAGGCAAACAAAAGAACTTCCTTAAACGAAATATCACAAAAGACCAACAGTCAGCCATTAAACAACTCAGCACTGACACAACTATAGTGGTCAAGCCGGCCGACAAGGGGGGAGCCCTAGTGTTGTGGCAAAAAGAAAAATATGTTGAAGAGGCAAACAGTCAGATTGGAAACACAGAATGGTACAGGAAGTTAACAGAAGACCCTACCTTGACAATCCAAAATGAAATTCAAACGAAACTGAAACAGGGATTGGATGATGGAATTCTGGGCCCAAAAGAATTCGACTATCTGAATAAGCGAAATCCTCGAACTCCGGTAATTTACTTTTTACCGAAAGTTCATAAAAACCTGCTACATCCACCCGGAAGACCGATAGTCTCCGGGTGTGACTCGATCCTGGAACCGCTGGCCAAATACGTCGACGTGTTCCTAAAACCATTCATGTGTGAGGTGAAGTCATATATAAATGACACGACTGATTTCATCACTAAAATAGAAACCACTCTGTTTGATGACAAGAAAGAGTTGATGGTCACATTTGACGTCAACTCTTTATATACACAAATCCCCCAGGAGGAAGGATTAGAAGCCATAGAGTTTTTCCTAGAAACACGGCCCAGACCCCACAGAGTTCCAACCAGATTCATTATTGAACTGGCAAGCTTGGCACTCAAACGTAATTATTTCAGATTCATGGACACATTTTACATGCAAGTGAAGGGCACCGCCATGGGGTGTCCTTATGCCCCAGAAATGGCGGTGCTCTTCATGGCACTGTATGAAGAACGATTTATCTACCATCAAAATCCATATAGCATACACATCCTTAGATGGTATCGCTATATCGATGACATCTGGTGTCAGTGGAGAGGAACTGAGGTACAACTAGATGAATTTCATGAATGGCTGAACAATAGACACCCTGATATAAAATTCAGCATGACCAGCAGCAATACCCGCTTAACGTTTTTGGACGTAGAAGTCTTCCAACAAGAAGGTGAGTTAGCTACCACCCTATATCGTAATCAGACTGACAAAAACACTATTCTGCATTACCGAAGCTTCCATCCAAAAAGCCTGAAAGCCAACTTACCCTACAGTCAGTTGTTACGAGTAAGGCGCAATTGCTCGAGGAAAGAGGACTATACAATACATGCAGAAATACTGTGTGACCAATTGTCTAAACGAGGATATCCGAGAAAAATGCTGAAACATGCGACCAAACGTGCATGGTTCACGCCCAGAGAAGTGTTGCTAACAAAAAAAGGAAAAAAACCATTGGAACAACTAGTTTGTGTTACCACGTATGGCCCACTTACCAACAAATTTAAAGCCATAGTCTTAAAACACTGGCATTTGTTGTCCAATTTAGACATTCCATTTCCAAAACCTATGTTTGCCCTAAAAAAGAACAAAAACATAGGGCAACAAATAATCCGAGCGGATTTGGGCATTCCCCAATCAAGAAGTGACCTACCCACATTGTGGAAATTAGATCCGGTGAAAGGACACCACAAATGTGGTAATTGTATTTCATGTACAAGCACCATCGAAGGCTCCACCTTCGAACATGACACCATCAGATGGACCCATGTGGAACTTATGAGCTGCAAAAGTAAAAATGTAATTTACGTAAATATTTGTCCATGTGACAAACTCTACATCGGAAAAACCACACAACAGGTCCCACAAAGATTGGCTCAGCACAGATCGAGGATAAAACAAAAGGTTCTCAATGCACCAAAGGTTCAACACTGCATGGACCTTGGTCACACAGAAAAAGAATTGAAGTGGTCAGTGTTATCGAAAATCAAGGTCCCTGCAAGAGGGGGAAATGTAGAAGCACTGTTACTAAAAAGGGAAGCGTACCTAATTTAAAAATACAACTGCGTGGGTGCTGGATTGAACGAACACACTGAATGCCAGAATCAGTAACTGGGTCGAATGTAGTATAGACCACCACATAAACCTAAAAAATCATAATGTACGCTCTGGACTACAAGTCCCAGAAGCACTAAGTCACATGTTCAAGCTTTAAACTCCCTCGTGACTTGAACATTCACTCACTTGAGGAACCACGAAGCAGACAGCAGCGTTCCACAATCACTCCGCAGGTAAATGGCTACACGCGCTTTAACTAGACAGAATCTAGAAACGTCGCGTTCCAAATTCCAATACTTACGTTCCGTTCATTTTTCTAGCACTAACGGCCCCTATGGAACAAAAAAGAAAACGAGTAACGCCCTGTTCAGCAAAGGCTTGGCGTCCGGCACGCCACGAAACCGAGTTCAAGTAAGTGTCTTATATCATTAAGAAACACAAAACACGCAGGACGATATGATATATGTCCTACTAAAATACAACTCATCTTAAACTTTGCAGCACAAACATCATTCAAAAGATATGAGGTGGCGCCCCGCGTTTGAAAAACCAGGCGCTCCACGCCAAACTGAACACTAACAAGTAAGTGCTTGCCAATGTAGTAGCCTGCCGATCATCCTGACGTTTTTCGCTCCAAAGAAAATCCACTATTCCTAAAAAAAACATGTTTGTTAACTTTGCAGCCCTAGCGACAGTCAACTTAACAAACCGAGAAAATACAGATTAGACGAAAACGCTCTGCCTGGAAATCACGTGAGTGAAGCGTACAATGATTCTCATTAAATAGCGCCATGTAATAACATCAGGAAACAGACGCTATATCACTGCTTTCATTGCAGAACACAGTGAGTCCTCCAAGAATTCTGAGACACGATCAAGATAACTGTTAATCCGAAAAATAAGGTAATAACAATGTAGATGCTTAACTAAGTTAGTGACAACATAGGTGAGGGTCCCAAACTAAATATGCCCTTCACTTACATTCATACAGGTACCAAGCCCGAAGCCCTGAAGAAGAGCCTGAAAAAGTAGAGAGACAGGCTCAGAAACGCGTCGGCTCATTGGCTCATTATTCATTCGTCTTAAATCTGAATGTTTTTTTGTTGCGCATAAGGCCTTTTTCAAATAATGAAACACAATTGAATGTTACTGTGATGTTTGCCTTTGCGCTATTAGGCCAAACATAGAATAATAGTTGCATCCTAGTGGCTTGATACAGAAACAGTGGACAGGGTACTTCCACAAAAATGAAACTTGTTTGTTGAATGTTTTTGTTTCAAATTGTTATGAACGTCGAATTCTTTGTGTTTTATAGTAATGTATGTTTGTAGTACTTGTAAATATAATTGTCTATGTGTAGGACAGCAAGTAAATCTTCGGACTGTCATAATTATGTAAAAATTGGTTTATTTCTTTGAACAATCCAAATAAATAAAAGACAAACAATTAGAGCAGCATAGAGAAAGGCTATATTCAGTGGAAAAAAGGGTCTCAGACACGGAAGATGTTTTAAACTCTAGTTCTCTCTCTCACATGAAAATGGACAAACTACTGCATGTTATACAAGCCAAGGCTGAGGACTTAGAGGCGTGCTCTAGGTACATTAATATCAGACTAGTTGGAATTGCTTAACCGACCAACATCCCAAACATGGAACTCTTTGTTGAGAACCTGCTGGTCACACTCCTTGACAGGACCATTGCTCATTAGCCCCTAGACCGGTAACGGGCGCTCCCCCGCAGCCCATAATAAGCAAGCTGCTCCATTACAGTGATTGAGATGCAGCCATCCAAAAAGCTAGAGAAGTACAAGCACTACATCACGAGGGTATGGATATCTCCATATACCCTGACTTCACACAGCAGGTGCAGGAGGCTCGATGCCAGTTTCTGCCGGTAAAGAGGAAACTCTGAGATTTCAATTTGGACTACAATATGATGTATCCTGCTAAACTACGCATACAAGTTGTTGGAAAAGTGCATTTCTTTACTGATCTGAAGCAGGCACTACAGCTCCTGAAGAAGGGAAGGAGAGAGACTCCGACAGTAATCTCCAAGTTTCCTGCTTCACTGGGAGGGGCCGCTCTGGAATCAGACAAGCAGTAACCTTGTTTGGACACCCTGCCAACTGTACTGAACTTAGTCCCTATGGCAATGCTATAACAGACAATTTGACTGTATCATTGTTTGATCAAATCTATAACCCTGGGGACACAGGCCGGTAAAGTAGCATGATATTAATGTACACGGGGGAGACAATTATGTTTCTTGATGATACTTAGAGGGCCTCTGCTTGTCTGCTTGAGTCAATGTTTTATGTGCCCCTTTTTGCTAAAATTTGTCTGACAGATATTCACAATGTAAGAGGTTAATGTGATTTTTGTTATCCCTCGGGCAATATGACTATGATAATTATTTCCGGATGTTAGCATTGAGGATGACACAGGGAACATCCCTAGACAATACATATAAGTAGGTAGTAATGTTCAGAATGGGAAGTATATTATATTTTACGCTACGTTGATAGCCAGATCATAGAGGAAGTTCATTGCCGGTAACTTCCAACCATGTGTGTTACTCACAGTTTACTAATGAAGTGTTTTTTGTTGTTATCTTGAAATAGGTTATGTTTCGTTACAGGGGGTGGGTAAATTCTTGACTATGCTCAGTTGGGTGCTGCATAGCATGGATGGGAGGGTTTTTGTTATCAAGTTTGTAGACAATATGATATGTATACAAATGGTGCAGCGAGGGTGATGGTCTAGTGTTGGACAATGACAGGTAGAATGGCTTCTAACTAAGCATCACATCATACACACAACAGAGTCAGATTCCTGTCATGGAATGTACTGTGTTTAAATTATTTTAGGAAATGATGTAAAGTAGTAGCATACCTTAAGCGGCATCAAGAGGATGTTGCACTGATTCAGAAAATGTCTTTTACTCCCAATAGTAGTATGCTTACACACAGATGGCTGCAAGGACATTACAGTGCTGCTGATTTCATTTCTCATGCCAGAGGGGTCCTTGCGTGGGTGAATTCAAAATCTGGCATTACATTGCAAGAAGCAGAAACAGATCAGAACAAAAGATTTGTTATTTCCAGGTGCCATAAAAAAGGGCTTAATGTCAATCTGGTCAACGTTTATGGTCCTGACCATAATGACTCACATTTTCCAAGACACTAGCCTCTCGTCTGCTCAAAGGGACTGACCTTCCACAAATCTGGGGAGGTGATTTCAATTGTGTCCTTGGCCATTCCCAGGACCGCTCCAAAGGCCCTCCTCGACGATCTTCTGCTACTGCTAGGGCAATAGAGGACATATTTGAGCAACTAGATTTACTAGATGTATGGCGCAAGCGATCCTCTAACACTTCAGGATTCACTCACTACTCCGCTCCTCACGACATACACACCAGAATAGAATTCTGGTTAATCTCCAGGTCATTTTTTTCTCGAGGTGTTGCTTGTGAACTGCTTCCCCGAATGAACTCAGATCATTCTCCTGTTCTCTTAGATATTGAACTATCCACTAAGAAGAGCGCACCCTTTACATGGAGGTTCCCCTCAATCTCCTTTCTCGACCCAGTTTTGAAGGCAGGGCTAACATCCTCAATTGAAGAGTTTGTCAGGGATAATATTGGCTCAGTCGCCCACTTCTCCGCGGTTTAGGAGACCTTCAAGGTGTTTGTTAGAAGGGTCGCCTTTTCGAAGCATGCAGGAGAACTTCGCTCACTAATCGACCCTGGAGAAAAGGCAGGGGCATCTGTAACAAGCTCATCAGCTAGGGGGTGAAGCATAATTGCTTGAGGATATTAAAAAGATGCTGTAGAGGAATACCAAGAGGTCACTATGGCTAGGACATATGGCAAGGGTGAATGCCCCAGCCTGGTTCTGGCAGCTCCGCAATGCCAAAAAAGGGAGTCTAGTATGATAGTGGAGATATTGGGGGAAGATGACAGCCCGTTGCACGAGACATCACTTATTGCTGATAGATTTAGCAAATATTACACAATGCCAAAAAGGACTATTTGGAGCATATCCAAATGTCATTACTCAACAACTCTCATACGGAGCACTTATGGCACCTCTCGATCCCAACAGGATTCAAAGTGCCCTCAAAACTATGTGTGATGGTTGCACCCCTGTCTCAGATGGTCCTACGGTGACCATCTACAAGACATTCAAGGACTTGTTTATACAGTATCTAGTCACCCTCTACAAAGAGATGAAACAGCATCTGAGGGAGATTATTGGGTTCGGCAGATACCCATTGAATGTGTAAGTGTGGTAAACTCTGTGACCCATCAATCCAGTAGTGTGCATGGGAGCTCAGCCCAATTCTATAATATAATTCTAGGTCTGGGGTGTTTAGACCACCCAATAGTGTAGGGCAGAGTAAGAGTGTCCCACTTAACCCATGGCTGCTTCCCTGCCCAAGCAAGTTTTATTAATAATATGTAGAGAGCATCAAAAACAGGCCTTGGGAGAAGCATCAGAGCGTTTTAAAACAGGAACAAAATCTAGGAAGCACTATCAATTTCATAAGAGTAATACATCCTATCAGCAAAAGGGGCAGGTGAATCCAACGAGCAACATCTTCTTCCAATTTGGAGATTCCCTTCCAGTAGTTGTCAGAGAGAACTAATTTAGGGTCAGTGTGCACTTGCATACCTAAATAACGTAAAGGATCTGTGGACCATTGCAAAGGGAAGTCCAACTCTGCTTGTGTCATGGATGGAGTCAAAGGAAAAATAACAGATTTGGCCCAGTTAACCTTAAGGCCTGATATTGCACCAAGCGCTTAACCTCTGCAAGCACTGGGGTAAGAAGTTCTATCAGATATTGACGATATAGGAGCATATCATCAGCATATACGGAAATAATGAGACGATCTCCAGGAAAACGCAATAATCTTTGTCCATGGTATTCTCTCAATGCACATGCCAGTGGCTCCACCACCAGGGCATATAGCAGTGGCGACAGCCCTGCCGAGTTCCTCTTGAGATTATAGAAGGGGGCGTGCCAGTGTTGCCTACCCTAATTTTGGCGATGGGGGTATTATATAGAACTCCTATGAGTCGAAGAAAAACTTCACCTACTCTGATGTGCTGAAGCACAACTTTCATAAATGACCACTCCACCGAGTCAAACGCCTTCTCTGCATCTAGAAAGACAGCAGTAGCTTTGACCTCAGATTTAATGTTCTGAATGGTACCAAATATAATTCTAAGACTGTACGATAAACTACGCCCCAGGACAAAGCCGGCCTGCTCTGTCTGGACCAACCAGTAATGGGACAAACAGCACATTCAGTAGTGATAGGGGTCAGTAGGAGGAGCATTCATTTGGTGGCTTCCATGGTTTCAATAGAGTAACTATCAGGGCTTCTCTCATGGGGGGGACATCAGCTTCAGCCATACCCCTACCAGGAGACATGGAACACTATACTCTATAAATTCTACAGTGCACACATGGTGCAATTTACTAAATAGACGGGCAGGGACCCTCATGTACTCCCCTTTGATTCCTTTAGAATGGTGTTCCGGGTTCCTGACTGGTTGGGATAGAGAACTGGTCCTAGGGTTAAGGAAATTAGATATCACGTAGATGGGGACTTCTTTCAAAATGGGGTGGCATGCAAGTGGGCAGACATAGTTGTAGAAGGTTATGAATCCTCCCTCCTAAAATAGTTCCAAAACCATAGAGTCAGGCATGTGCTGATTGGTTGATGTAATGTGTAATTGTTGATCTTTTTCTGTTATATTGTTGAACCACATTGTTGCACTTCCTTTTGTTTCTCTTTTCGTCTCCTCCTGCATCCTCCCTCTATTTATGTCCTGACAAAAGCACAGATACTCAGTCACTAATGGAGAAGTCCTTTAATTAGGACGAAATTCCATCACCCACCAAGGTGGCATGCTTCATCATCGGGGATTCTCCTCTTGGCGGAGGCACATAGCCCCACCAAGGGCTACAAACCCCTCACTGGGAAGGAGGAGCTCCAGGATGTTTTAATCCTACTCTACAGAGGATATACTAAATTCCTCAAAATGTGAAACATTAAACTGGTTGAGTAATGAACGAAGTGCAGCAAATAATAAATAAACATGTGGAGTATGTGATGTTAAAGCTAACTACTAGCAGAGAAAGAAACTTTATTAGCTCACTCGTAGTGTCAGTATTAAAAACAGTGCAACTGCAGTATAAAAAATATTTACAGCATGTACAGAAAATTTGCACCTACTATATTTAGTATTACAGAAGCAGCGTTATCCCCGCTTGGAATAGTATAATCTATTTTGCAAATAATTTTTGCATAGCAGAACTTATGTCGTAGGGAAAAAAATGCACTTTCGCCTCAAGAGTGCAACAAAATTCATCATTTCAGAGTACGATTTTGTTCGCACTACCAATGCGTTCTCATCTTAAAATGATGAAAGCATCTATGCGTTCCAGAACACTGCCTAGAAAGTTGTGCTCGCTTGATTAAACTTTCATAAATTCGTACAGGATACAAAAAATGAGCTATTTTAAATGCTCATATTAAATCATATTTATTACTTGGTGTATAAAGTCACCTGATTCTGATATCCGGGAAGGGAGCCAGACCTATTCCTAAGACATATATGTATTGATCCTAATGTATGGAACTCTGTGAAGCTTCTCGGAAAAAGAAAGCACCGGCTCGAGCGTGATGAAACAATGGCGATCCTTCTGGGACCCAGAAAGACAAGATGGTTTCCAAGTAAGCCGGTCTTTCATCTTTGATTGGCGGTGGGCACTGATGCTGAAACAGAAAGTAAGGCGCTCAAGTAGCGGCACTGATACAGCTATTCCTCTCTGCTGGTCAGATAATCCGGCCCTGCCTTGTACAGGACTTTTTTAAGGGGACAGCACATCCTGAACTTCACTTTTACACGGAAAGGGAAAAGAAAGGTGTGGAGAACATGAAGCGTGAGAGTGGCTGCGGCCACACCTCCACACGCCGATGGCCACGTCATGCCACTTCGTTCTGAACCAACAGCTGCTGCACTGCTTCTAATTTACATAGTGAAACAGCACAATGCGCATAGGCGCGGTATAGAATCGGGTTTCCAAACGTCGGTTAGACGTATACCTTAAAAAGGCTTTAACTTCTGGATGTGTGAGTTTCTCCAGATTTACAATGATGAACTTCCAGATATAAGTCTAAAATATGCTGAGTTACTTATGTGTGCATAGTTTAGGTGTTCCTAGGTTTTGCACAATTTTATTTAGTGGATTATCCCAGAAGTGTTTCAGGAGTTGGGTTAGAGAAACTCAATAAAAATGTGGTAACAACTCACAGAAGCTTACTTTACTGGAAATTAAAATAAAGTATGCCCCATACAGTTTAGCATAAGTGTTGACTGGTAATATAAGAGAACCCAGAACTTACCCCAGCTTTCAGGAGGATGAGGTAACGATTGAAGAGATATGTTAGCAAAAAATAGGCGGAACTAGAAAGTGAAAGAATTTTGAAAGGTAATTTAGAAATGTGTCTAATTTCTTAAAATAATCTAGTGCTGATGATAATAACTATGTGTAAGCTTTATAAGATAAAGAGGAAGACACGTTTTCAGTATAGATTTCTGCTTAGTAACGTGAAAGGGTATAATATCTTCAGCACAATTTACAAATATATCATGACACTCGTCCAAAAAGTTATAGATATTTCAGGATTGCTATAGGCTGAATTATTTCAAAGAACGCTGCCATTCAGTAGAGGCAACGGTCATAAAGAAGTCTTCATTAACTCATCAGGATATTATAGTTAAGAGCTATCTGCCTGGAATTTTTCTGTAAGTAGCAATAAACATTTAAATATTTTAGTTTGTTTAGTTAACTGTACCTCTTCCTTCACAGTTCCCTCTGCAGACAATGGTGAATTGGTTCATCTTGCACTATTTGGAGCATAGACAACCTTGCGCTGGGTATTCATCCAGGAGGTGAGCACCACAGCCACAGTATCCGCAGTTTGGCCCTGATAGAGGGTGCATAGACGTACTGGCCTTCCTTGTCTTGCCATCAGCGTACACCGCATCAGCCTTTACAATGGGGATGTGCTCTGGTTGATGTGTGATCACAATTTCCCTTTCAGCAGCTCTCGCTGAGAACAGATCATGAGACCTTGACAGGATCAGGATGTCATCTAGGCTGATATTGTGTTGCCTTAGGATAAGTCCCCTTAATGTCTTGTTCCTACTGCCCTGGATGAGCTGTGCCCTTCCTTCCTTGGGCTGCTCATCAGCTGTGCATGTACAGGCCTGGTGGAAGCCTTCAAAATTGGGTTCAGCTGTCAGTCGAAATGCACATTGATTGCCTTGACTGCAGTGTCATAGTCGGTCATGGCTCCCGTATTAGGGATGTGCTCAAACAGTTTATAGACCTCTTTGCCAGCATAATGGAGTAAGAGGGATAATTTTATGGCTCCATCAGACTCACATGTCACTACAAAGTAGTTCTTTAGCCCCCCTATCCATGTTCTCCAGCATGGGATGCCATGGCTGGATCAACTAGCTCGCTGAAGAATGGCAGTGCGTAGACTTGGGCATGTTGCGGGCAGGCTGGTCTTAGGACGCCCATGGTGGGGTTGCTGCATAAGCGGCATCATCATCTGCCATTATGTTGTCTGGCATGTGCAGTCGTGTAGCAATGGGGGCCATTTGCAGAACCAGCAGGCCCTCTGGGCAGATCGTCCTGGATGCCCGGAGGAGGGAGGACTGCTAAGCACTCCTTGCTATGTGTGTTGGGCTGTGATGAGGCAACTGTCATGGGAATGCAGCTCCGAAGTTTGCCACATGATGTAGGCGAAGCCATGATAAGGCAGCGTGTGTAAGGGCCTGCACTACCTGCGGCAGGGGCTGAGCAGCGCCGAGCAGCAATGTCGCCCCCGCGGGGGCAACTCTCACCTCCGCAACCAAGCAGGCAAGGGGGCAATTGGTGGTCCACTTCGGCATATGCTGGGTGGCATCACCTCTGTAAGGCCTGCACAGCTCACAACTCGAAACAGGTGGATCAAAGCAGGGTTGTTGTAGCTGCACTGCCGAGTCGGTGGACAGCGGCTGGCGAGAGCCGGCATCGCTGTGCCAGATGAGCCACTGTTGTAAAAGCAGTGTGGCACTCTATAGCAGATGGGGCCTGGGGCACACCCTCACCATCAGTGCACTGGGGCCTCACCCGAGGCCCTAAACCTGGCCTTGTCACACTGCAGCAGCAATCAGACACACACACACACACACAGTGGTGTGAGCTAAAGACCACGTGCCACCTTTGCCATTTATTATGTAGCCTCTGACCACTCTTGGCCAGAGGGTGTAAATGGCGTAGTTCCAGGGCATATCAGCACCGCAAGGGCGTTGCTTGGTGATTGTTCCAAATAACATAGGTTTAATTTACCCCTCTACAGTATGGTGTAATGTTGTTAACAACCTATGAAGTGCCATTTATTCAAAAGATCAAACTTGTTAAAATATACGAAGTTTTCAAATAACGGATTTGTGGCAAAGTGTAAATATTATCAATGTCAATGCAGTAATTAGAAATGCTGTCGGTAAGAAGTAGAAATTTAGGTCGGGGAGTCCCACTTCCCCTATAATATGAACGTACACCACCTTTTAGATGATAATGTATGAACAGTGGTGCAGAGGTGAGAAAAGCCGAGAATTGGGAGGAAAATGGAGAGGTCAGTGTAATAATTTGGCATACTTGGAGCAAATTGGATTAGATCCGTGGGGTGTGGATTTTCTATTATAAACTCCAATGACAAAATATTTTTGTAAACAACATTTAGGACACAATTGTTACGATAGGTGATATTCCAAACATGAGATTCTGGTACTGTTGAGTGTGCTAATGTGCTACAAGTCCTGGCTGCTGCCAGATGAGTTTAAAGAAGTAATGCAGGTTTAGGAGTACTATGTTCAGAACAAAATGTAGAATGTTTTAGCTACATGTGTGAAGATGTGGTCTAATGACTGAGTTGCCACTTTAGGACCTAAAGCCAGGCTCTAACCCCTAGTCTGGCAGTTATTTGAAGTTATAGGTTATAGCAAAGAGGAGCAGAATCTACATTATACCTGCCGCAAGCAAAATCCTTTTCAAAAACTATTTGCACCCTGATGCAGAGGTCTAGCCCGGGACCAGGGTTCAATTTCCTCCTCGGCGGGTCTTGGGTTCAATTTCTGCGGACCTGATCATTCTTGTCTCGGTGCCTATTCTAATCATGGGTCCCGCTCTGCAACTCTGGGCAATAGCTTGCTTAATCTCCACAACGGCCTCAACAGCGCAGGGATGCCTGGCTTCACCTTGGGGGTGCCCAGGAGTGGGAGCTTCACAGGGAAAAGCCAGGAAGGGTTCCACAGCGGTATTCGTACAAGCGCCAAGATACCCCTGCTGGGGTCGATTCGTGCGCTATACAAGTACACTACATTTACATTTATTTCGGACTTTGCCAGACTCCCGAGATTCTGGACAATATTTGTCTGGTTCATTTTCCATAAATGCTGTCTCCTCTGGTGAAAAATACATTAAACTACTGTGTTCCTTTGGCAAGGATAGCTTCAAAATGTACTATGTCGAATCATATGTACAGATATTTTACCAACAGACTGTTAGCGCTAGCACCTGTGCATTTATAGTTAGGTCTGACTTTCCATAGGGAAGGCAGTTTTGTTTCGTTTATAACTTTGGTGCTGGTCAATGAATCTGCAGAAAATGTTGATGCTGATTCATCAAGCGGAGCCAAGAAAAAACAGAGGCCCAAAAACATTGATTTCTCATTTTAATTCCTAAAGGAAACGTTGCCCTCTGATACAGAAAAATGGCTGAATCAAATTACACAAAATTTGGCAAGAAGTTAAGATTTTACAAAGTAAGCATGCTTTTCATTATTTGGTATAAGTCTATTCAGTAAATTTCGACACATTTATGCTTAAATATGTGCCCAGGGAGGTCATTAAGTGGTTAATCTCCTGGGAAGTTTAATGAGTATCTGGAATGTTATGTACTGAGGGAGACATGCTAATGTGAAAAAAAAAGTTGAATCTCATTGGCTGAGGGACCCTTTTCTTCCTTCAGTCCATGGGTTGTCACAGTACCCGGAATGGCACCATGGTACCTCACAATCTGATTGGACAGCCGCAACAGCTCAAGAAAATGTTATGGCACCCATTACGGGATTTGGGGGAACATAGAAAAAGTAGGCATCAAATAGGGGGTTGGTGGCAGTACATGGTCAAAATGTACTTGTATGTATATATATATATATATATATATATATATATATATATATATATAAATATATATCCACGGACTCCTCTCGATCAGGAAAAGGATGACGAGCCACACCACCAGGTACCGAAAAAGTTGTTTATTTAGGGCATAAACAAACGACGCGTTTCGAGCTCACGGGCTCTTGGTATATATACCAAGTCCATGGGTTGTCACAGTACCCGGAATGGCACCATGGTACCTCACAATCTGATTGGACAGCCGCAACAGCTCAAGAAAATGTTATGGCACCCATTACGGGATTTGGGGGAACATAGAAAAAGTAGGCATCAAATAGGGGGTTGGTGGCAGTGCATGGTCAAAATGTACTTGTATGTATATATATATATATATATATATATATATATATATATATATATCCACGGACTCCTCTCGATCAGGAAAAGGATGACGAGCCACACCACCAGGTACCGAAAAAGTTGTTTATTTAGGGCATAAACAAACGACGCGTTTCGAGCTCACGGGCTCTTGGTATATATATATATATATATATATATATATATATACGCCAAGCAACACAGTTAACCCTTAAGGTGTGGTTTGTTTGCCCCCAGGTGAGTGAAAACCCATCACAATTCAAAAACATGAACCATGTTCAGCAACACAGATGCACACCCAGGAGTTAAGAAATGCAAATGTATTCAAGTCAAAGACTAGCCACCCAATGCGTTATGTTTAAAGCCTTGATTACAGACAGGTAGGTGTAACCAAAACAATCATTAACATTTTTGCTGCCAGGCGCTCCTTGCTACGTCTATTTTGGCTATTTGAGGTAGTTCGCGCTAAGGCCCCCATATCTTTTTGTCCACATAAGGTATCCATGCCAAATTGGCAGACTTTTCTTCCAACATGATGAGGATGCTAAAGGTATCCAGAGTTTGCGGATTCTCCTGGAGGAAATCAAGAAATTGGGAAATATACAGCAAACATTTGGGTTTTTGGGGAAAAATGGGGAAAAAGTGCTACAGAAGAAAGTGTCTGTTTTTTTCCCTGCAAACAGTATCAATTAAGGGTCACCATCTTCCCAGATTTCAGGAACAGGCAGACCTTTTGACAGAAAACCAAACTTTTCTACACAGTTTTGGCATTCTACTGGGACATAGCCTATTTTTTGTGCTTTCAACCTCCTTCCAGTTAGTGGTACGAATGGGTATGAAACCAATAATGGATTCCAGATAGCTATACATTTGTAAAAAGTAGACAGAATTCTGAAATTAGCAAGGGGTCATTTGTGTACATCCTTCAAGGTTTTCCTATAGAAAGTAACTGTTGAAATAAAAGAATATTATAATTTAGTTGAACAAAATAGCCATTTCTGTCTTCATTTTCACTTGTAACTTCTTCTATCTGTGGTAGATTTTGGAAAGCTTTATACCGTTACGTCCGCAGGACCCTTTTAGTTGTGGAGATATATGAGGCTTGTAGGTTTCCAAGGTACCCACAGCTGATACCTGAGTTGCACCTTGCAATGGTTTTTCATTGTGTACCGAGTATACAATAATTAATTTGTTAAAATATAGGAGTGGAGAATAGATATCAAGGAATCCTATGTATATCTGAAGTAGGAAGAAGATATGGAGTTTAATAGCTGTGGTTATTTGTGCTTCTCTGAACTTATGGTACTTATATAAGCATGTGAATTAGAGGGTATTGTTCAAAATGTCTTCTTTTTTACACACTGTCTTACATTTGGAAGGCAGAAATGCATAGAAAGACAAACAATATTAACACTTGTTCTACTATTCAGTGTATACCTCCGCCTCCCAATAAACATTATACCTTACTTGTGTGGGTAGGCCTAGTGTCTGCAACTTGAAATAGCCTAAAACGCAAAGTGGGCACATCACATTATTCCATTGAAAACAGACCCTTTTTTTGAAATGTGCCTAGCTGTGGCTTTTAGGCCCTAGCTCAGCCGACACCTAGGGTAACTTAGCAAACCTGTAATTTTTTTATCCTAAACACCCAGGGGAATCCAGAATGGGATGACTTGTATGGCTCTCACCAGGTTAAAGAAAATCCACATTTTCCTCACATTTCTGTGATGAAAGTTCTGGAATCTGTGGAGAGCCACAAACTTCCATACACCCAGCATTCCCCCAAGTCTTTCAATAAAAATGGTATCTCACTTGTGTGGGTAGGCCTCGTGCTTGCGACAGGTATTGGTTCAAAGCGCAATGTGGACACATAACATTTTTTCCAGTGAAAACTGACCCTTTTTATTCAATGTGCCTAGTTGTGGATTTTGGACCAACATCAAACTTTGCAAAAAAAAAAAATATCCTCATATTTCTGTGATGGAAAGTTCTGGAATCTGTGGGGAGCCACAAACTTCCACCCAGCCAGTACTTTCACAAGTCTCCCGATAAAAATGGTACCTCACATGTGTGGGTAGGCCTAGTGCCTGCAACAGGAAATAACCCAAAATATGTTGTGGAGATATAAACATTATTTTTCACAAAACAACCTCATTTTGCAAGGGACACACCTGCCTTTCTGGCCCCAGGCTTGACGGCCATCTAGGGAAACCTACCAAACCCAGACATTTCTGAAAACTAGACACCTGGGGGGAGTCCAGGGAGGTGTAGCATGTGTGGATCCCCAATGTTATCTTACCTAGAATCCCCAGCAACCCTCAAATTTAGCTTAGACAAAATCACATTTTCCTGATATTTCTGTGTGGGACAGTTGTTCAATCACAAAGCTGACACACATTTCCTACCACTCAGCATTCCCCCAGTTCTCCCAATAAAAATGGTACTTCACTTGTGTGGGTGGGTCGTAACTTCCTGGTTTTGCATGGGGGGGCATCTCCGTTATTGGTCCTGGGCTAGGCGGCCATCTAGGGAAACCTACAAAACCCAAACATTTCTCAAAGCTGAACACCCGGAAAGTCAAGGGAGGTGTGACTTGCATGGATTCTCCAACGTTTTCCTACCCAGAATCCTCTGCAAACCTCAAATGTAGCTGAAAAATCACATTTTCTTTTCATTTCAGTCTGGGACCACCGCGCCAGAACAAATTTCCTACCACGCAACGTTCCCCTTGGTCTCCTGATAAAAATTATAGTCCTTAGCAGAGCACCACCGCAGCGAGGATGTAACCATTATGTCCTTGGCATGGAAGGGGCTAAATCGAGATAGTTGATAGTTAGCATAGTAGAAGGACAATAAGCAAAGATATTAGTGTCAGCAGCATCTTGGAAGGTAAAAAAAGATGAAAAATTCAAATCAATGCTCACAACAATTAAAAGCATTAATGACTTATGCCTTTTCCGATGGTTCCCACCTAACCAAACAAAAAAAATTCTATGAGTGTATATATTATCAACTTTTAAAAAAATCTGTCATAAGCTGTGTATGCATAAGACTTTTACATTTTGTACTTTGGAAAAGGTTTCACTCTTTCAATTTTGATCTTTTGATGCTGCCTAATATGGCTTTAGCTATTTTCTGTCTTTTGTTGGACTTGAATACATAAGCATTACCTGCTGTTACTGCGCTCCTGAACTTAGTTCATGTCTTTGTTATATATAAACGTGTTACACACACACACACATACACACCCACACGTGCACACACACACAGACCCCACACAGATTAATAGAGAGGTAAAGCCTCGAATGAGTCATGATGCCCCTACCCTCCTTCAACAATATTATTAAATAGCATATTGCATCTGCATATATGGGTTTTGTTACAGCATTTTTCATGTGTATGTGTTTTAGCAAATGGTATTTAATCAACCTCAGGATGCATGGGGTTAAATTGTTAAGGCAGGGTAAAATCACAGTGAAGAGAAATACTGACCATTAGGGAAGTGGTTTCCCTTTGTAAAGTAATGCCCTATTACTTACCGGTAATCTTCATTACTTTTGGTTCTGTTGTCCTCGTACCATTCATTTAAGTGGAGATTAATCATTTTCCAGACATAAAAAGAACCTAAGGAATGTTGATCCCTCAGCCCACCCCACCCCTTCCCTTCAGAAGTACTTAACCAGTATTACCCAGCATTTGTTCTGAACTACCAAACCCTCCATTTGAAGGCCGGCCATTCAGGAAGGAGTGAAGGGCGTAATGAATGGGATGAGGACAACAGGACCCCGAGTAAATAAGATTTGCAGTAAGTAAAAGGGCATGAACTCCAGGTTCCTTATTCCTTGTCCCTTTCGTTTTCAAATAGAGACTTTCCAAGTCAGAGACCCGGCCTTCATACTCCAAATGACAACACTAAGGACAGTACAACAGACAGCAGAACCAAAAGTGAATTATTCAACACAGTACAGGAGAAAACAGTCAGGAGCATACAGCATGCACTACTCCAAACCCAAAATTAATATCAGCCCCTAAGAAATACTGGTACCGATAATGGGCGAACAAGGATATTAGAGGACACATAAGTGGCCACACGACAGACCTCAGAAATGGACACCCCCGCAACTCAGCCCAGGAAGCAGCTATCCCCCTAGTTGAGCTTCCCTGCAACCCCATAGGAGAAGGAGCCCCAGGCAGTGAATACCCTAACGTAATCATGTATTTATTTATCTTATAAAGCGCACTATCACCTTGCAGGCATCCTGGCGCAGATGGCTCAAAAGGGCGGACGAGTGTCAGGCGGGACAGGACAGAACAGACAGATTGCACTTACTTAGGAAACAGCCAAGTTTTAACCTTTTTTCTGAAGAGAAGAAGCTCCCTAGTGTGCCTAATCTCGCACGGGAGTAAGTTCCACAGCTTGGCCGTGGCCACCTCAAAGGATCTACCCCCTGATCTGTTCTTCCTAAATCTAGGCACTCTCACCAGGCTAGCCGCTGAAGATCGAAGCATCCTGGTGGGGTGTACCACGTGAATTTGGATTGCAGGGGTAGAGGCTCTGTGCCATAGAGGGCCTAAAAACAAGGCAAAGGGCCTTGAATTGTACCCTCTGTCTTAACGGGAGCCAATGCAGTTTTGCCAGGGCTGCTGGCGCATGTGCTCCCTAGGAAACCCCAGAACCACCCTAGTGGCAGCTGATTGCATTCTTTGGAGCCTTTCCAGCAAGAAGCCAGGAGACTCCAGCAGTAGGCCATTACAATAATCCAACCTCCTAAGGATCGTACACCTTGCCACTTGGGCGCGAGCCTGAAATGGCAGTAGTGGCAAGATCTTCCACAAAGACCACAGAATAGCAAAGCAGCAGGCGGTCGTTTTTTTGACATGAGTCTCCATGCTGAGCTTCTGATCGAGCATAACCCCTAGGTTACGGACTGATTCCACTGGCCGCACTTTAGTCACTGTCTCAGGAGGCCAAAGATTCTCTGGAAACGGACGGGAGATCTTGTTCCCAGCGCTAAAAAGCCCATCCGTCTTCCCAGCATTGAACTGAAGGGAATTGTTCTTTAGCCAATGTGACGTATCCCGCAGACATTGTGGAATACCTCCACTGGTGTCGATTCCTCTCCCTCAAAGGAGAGGATCATCTGCGTATCGTCAGCGTAATTTATAATCTTGATTTTATAGGCTTTAATAAGTGAGATCAGAGGTCTTAAATACAGGTTGAAGAGGATAGGGCTAATTGCTGATCCCTGTGGCACCCCGTGTGGAACGGGAGAAAACGCCGATTGAAAGGGGGGCAGGGACATTGCCTGCTGTCTATCCTGCAAAAATGACCAAAACCACATCAGAGCGCTACCTCTCACCCCAGCATCACTTAAACGGCCCTGCAAGATCTCATGGTTAACCGTATCAAAGGCGGAAGACATGTCTAGCAGAATCAGAATGGCTGCCTGTCCCCTGTCAGCACGCCCTTGAAGCTCGACCACGGCGGTGACCAATGCCGTTTCGGTCACATGAGCCGGCCGGAAACCAAATTGATCGTCCTCTAGTAAGTGCTGCTGTTCCAGATGTTTGGAGAGGGTTAAACTGACTAAACGCTCGACAATTTTGGCTCGGAAAGGCAGCAAGGAGATAGGTCTAAAATTCTTGGAACATTCCGGGTCTAAAGAAGGCTTCTTCAACAGGGGAGATATCACGGCCTGCTTCCACTGGGCTGGAACAATACCCGTAGCCAGAGATTGGTTACAGATCAGGCAGAAAGTCAGAAATAGTTCTTCCTCAAACTCCTTCCAGATCTTGTGCGGCACGGGGTCCAAAGGAGAACCGGAAGAAATCCCCCTTGCCAGCCCACTAAAGGCTTCTACTGTAAGAAGTGGAAACTCTAATAAAGTCTCACTCAGCGACCAGACTGGATCATTATTCTTATCTACGGGAAACCCATGTCCGGTGGCCACGGGGCAAACGATCTCCGAGCCATCCTGCAAGTCCTCAATGATTAACTCGATTTTTTCCTTGAAAAATTTGGCAAGATTCTCACAAAGTTCCTGAGATGGGACAATGGAGTTCTTAGAGCACTCAGGGCTAGTAAGACTATTTAGTATGTTGAAAATACTCCTAGAGCTATTGGTAGCATTACAAATCAAGGAAGAATAATGGTCAGCCTTAGATTTCCTGATCAGACTCTTATATTCCACGATTTTACACTTCCACTGCATCCTGCTAGATTCCTCTTATTTACGCCTCCAGCTTCTCTCCGCTTGTTTACAACCCTGCTTCAAGTTTTTCAGCATGTCATTAAACCAAGGAGCAGAGATTTTCCCCTTGTAACTGCGTACTTTAAGGGGGGCATGAGAATCCAGCATCGCCGAAATCCCTGTGCAAAGTGAGGCATAGTTCTCCTCAACTTGCTTATTCAAAGCAAAACACTCTCCCACATTAAACACCATGTCGGAGGGCTTCAATCGAGCAATACCCTTCCAATCTCTGCACACTAACTCCTTAAGAGCCTGTGGAGCCCTTGTCAGGGAACCCTTAGTATTGACATAAAATTTGACGAGGGAATGATCAGTCCAGTCCAATCTGCTTGAGCCACCTACTAATGGACAGCAAGGAAGCCTTATCCCTCTTTGAAGAAGACCCAAAAGAAACAAACAAGGCCTCTGATGTTTGAAAATACCCCGTCCACTCCAAATAGACCTGCAATGCCCTCTTCACGTCCAACAGGGACTAATCCAAATCTGCTTCAAAGCCAGAGCCAACAACCAAAGCAAATAAAACAAGCTCCTTGGGGGTATAGAATTTGCCACCCCATTGTCCACCCCTCGGATATGGACAGCCACCAGGAATTGAAGATGTCTCTCCACCCACTAGAACAAAAGCAAAACCACAGCACTGAGGGACCTAAAATGAATAGATAGCCCTGAATGTTCAAATTAGCAACAGTCACCTGGTTGTCGGACCAAACCACCAGGTTGTGCCTCTCCAACAGATGCCGAAACACCATAACAACACTGGAGACCGCCATCAGTTCCATCCAATTGGAAGAACAACTCCCCTCTGGAAGAGACCAATGGGACTGCGTAGACCCTCACTGAATATGCTGGCATCTGGCGTCAACCCTAGCAGAGGGTCCGGCTGCAAAGGCATTGCCTAAGACAGGTTTTTCTGCACAGTTCACCACTCTGGCAGCAGGGAGATCTCCTGAGAAACAGCCACCATCCAATTAAATCAGAGAGGAGCCCACATAGATCACTGTGGATAATTCACAGAGGACGGAGGTGAAACATGCCCAAGGTGACTGTAAACACAGCCACTGCCATGTACCCCAACAGGCTTAACAACAGATGGACAGGCAAGTAGGCTCTCTTCATCACATCCTGGGCCAGTGACTGCAACACCTGAATCCTGGGAGCAGGAAAGAACTCTCTGTTGAAGTTGGTCTGAAACCGAGCCCCAATGAACCTCATATACTGAGAAGGCACCAACTGACACGTTTCCCTGTTAAGGAGAAACCTAGAGGGACTCACACAGCCTTCAGATGAGAAAGAAGCTGCTCCTCCGATGGAGCCTGAAACAGCCAATCATTCAGATAGAGGTGTAGGTGAATCCCCTGGAGATGCTGGGACACCACCAGTGGGGCCACCAACTTCATAAACAACATTGGGGCTGACCGTAGGCCAAACAGAAGCACCCAGAGCTGATAATAAACCCCCTGGTGCAAAACCTCAGAAACATCTGAATCTGCGGATGGATGGGCACATGGTAATATGAATCCTGCAGATTCAAGGTGCACATCAGATGTCCCTGCAGCATAAAATGAATGAGCCTCAGCAGTGTCTCCATCTTGAAGGGAAGACATAACAAATCTTAGTTAAGAGCTTTCAAATCTAAAACTAGTCAGAAGCATCCCGTAGCCTTTGCCACCGGAAAAATAATGGAGTAGAACCCTTCACCTCTCTCCATGGGGGAGCCTCCCTAATGGCCTTCTTCTGCAACAGAGAACAAATCCCCTGGGCTAAGGCTTCTTGCTTCTTTTTCCTGGAGGTTCAAGGAGCCGGGCATACCTAGGATACTAAAGAAATCTCCTCAAATCTGTCTGTTACTCGTGCCTCACAATGTCCAACACCCATGCATTTAAAGTAGATTTCTCCCATGGCTGAAGGAAGTGCTTGAGCTGACCGCCGACCACAAACTCCTGCTCCATCATATATTCAGTAACAGGGCTTCGGAGAGGTGGACTTTGCCTTCCTATCCTGACCCCGTCCAAATGAGACCTCCCTTGAGGACACTGAAACTGCTTCCTGGAGGATGGGAGAAAATGAGACTCAAGCTTCAAGGACATTTTCTCCCCAGCTGCAACTTTTAGGGAGGAGCAATGCTTCTTCGCCGTGAATAGCTTGTGCAGCTTCTCCTCCAACTTCACCCCAAACAACAGAGACCCCTAAAAAAGGGCAATCAGAGAGCTGAAGCCTTCTGGGTAGAATCAGTCCACCAGTCCTTCAAAACTGAGTTTCGGCGAGTAGCCACACATGCTCCACCAGATAGGACTGAAGCCCGCACTAAATCAAAGGACACATCCAAAAGATATTCCACCTGGCACTCAATATTTTCCAACAGCCCAGCACAATCTGATGGACCATCCAAGCATCTATACAGCCCCTTAATATCTGTAATCAGAGACTGGGCTAAGTAGGTACCATACATCCAAGCCCACAAAGGCAAATGTGAGCCTGAATACACTTTCTGAAGGGAGACATCCACCTTCTTATCCATTCCTCCAGATTAGAACTCTCATGCAATTCATCATCTGGAAACCTCATGTTAGCCTTCACATGCCTAATTAACTCAGGCAGCATCTCCATGGGAACATATTTGCCCTTTTGCTTATCCAGACCTTGGCCTTCCTCCACTGACACTGATGAAGACGAAGAAGGGACTGGACCTCCCCTTTAGGGTCACCGGGGTCTCACATCTCCAGCAACGTCTCCCTTATCAAGTGCCTCAGTTTAGAATCCTCGCTCTCCCTGCGACGCTTAGATGCCGGTGGAGAAATCGAAGAGGAGGAAGGAGTGGATGAGGAAGAAGAAGACACAGCCACATGCTTCCCCTTCCTAGAATATTAATCCATTGTGCACCCTCCTCTCCCAGCAATGCACCCTCCACTTGTAGGAAAGCATTCTTCATTATCCACTGGTCTCAGCAATACAAAGCTGCCACAATGAAAAAAACACTACAGGCAGCAGCTGCTTCAGAAACCGCTATTGGGTACTTACCACAGGGGCCAGAAGAAATACAGTCTCCCACACCAAACTCCTACCAAGAAATGCCATGCAGGGAAGCCCAGACATGCACTCTGCTCCCAGCACGTCTGGACCTCAGTGTTCCATTTCAGCAGGATGCCAGGCAGCGTAGGCGCACACCCAGGCACCTGCTCCTCTGTGCCAATGGCAACACAACAGGCCCTGCCCGTCCTCCACCCTGTCTAGCCTCCAGGAAGACACGCCGTTCCCTCTGAAGTCGAACCACAGCACTAGCCGCAAAGAGCTGGTTGCTGCAACTCATGCCTTTCCACAAACCCAGCAGACCGTGAGGCTTGAGAACCATCGCCGTCCTTCAGCCCCTGCTGGGAGGGGGTGGGGTGAAGCTGCGGGATCAGCATTCTTTATGTTCTTTTTTTCTGTCTGGGAGATGGCTCATCTCCACACGTAATGAATGGGCAGTAAAAAGTGTTTTTTCTAATGACAAATTATCTGTGGTGTATAATATAATATAGTACATATAATTAAAAAAAATATGAAAAAAACAAAGGTTAGAGGGATATTATAGTTTTAGTGACATCATTTGAGATGTCATCATTGATATCATTAGTTAGTCCTTTGATGCACAACGGTCACAGTTCTGTAATTGCATGCCGGGGGTAGAGAAACAATGTTGCACAATATGCTCTTGTTCCAAAACTGATGGCCAAAGACGGTACTGACATTTGCCTCTATTTATGAACAATGGTGTGAGACACTTTGGGCCATATGTATCATAGTTCCGTTTTGCGATTTCTAAATAGCGATTTTTAAGGAATCGCTATTTAGAAATCGCAAAATGGTATGAATGTAGAAATCAGCTTATTTTTAGCGATTTCTTAAAATTCCTTAATTGCAATTAGCAAATGCTAATCGCAATTAAGGAATAATTTCCCATTCATTTCTATGGGCCAGGAGGCCTATAGGAATGAAGGGAAAATGTGTGATTAGCAATTAGCTAATCGCAAATTGAGAATATTTTCAAGGGTGCAGGGGTAACCAAAGGACACCCTGCTGCACCCCTGAAAATGACATGTGTGCGCATATGGCGCACATACATGCCCTAAGGGCATGTATGAGCGTCACATGGTGCCTTTTGTTTTTTAAAAAATTGCTTTTTGAAAGGAATTCGCAACTTACCACCAACTTGAAGTTGGTGGTAATTTGCGATTCCTTAGGGACAATTAGCAATATTTTTTTGCATGATACATTACATTTAAGGAATCGCAAATTGTGCGATTCCTTAAATGCAATCGCAAAATAAGAATCGCAAACTGTGCGATTCCTTATTTTGAACCACATTTGCCTAATACATACCATATTGGGAATTCGCATTCGCAAAGGCCGAAATTCTGCGAATTTCGGACTTTGCGAATGCGAATTTCAATGATACATATGGCCCTATATCATTATGTTACAGCACTGATCATATTTTAATTGTTTCCTCAGTTGCTCTTAACACATGATCCACATGGTTTATGACAACAAACAAAACTACAATAGTTTTCATTATTTATGCTGGTTGCCAGTTTCTCTTAACTTTTTCATCGTGTTCTTTTTAACTGGTATTCTGCCAGCTGGAACTGTTTATTTTCATCTTTGTTTACAATGTAATTGTTACAAATAGTTCTTATTACGTTATGGCTAAAGCTGCACACATTAAACTTTATTACTATTCAGCATTTCATGAGTGAAGTAATAGGTGAGCTAAAACGCAGTGCAAGGGTGGTGCAAGTTATATTTAGCTCCGTAAAATGTAACTGGTAAATTTCAGTAGGGTGTTGTGTTTTTTTAATCTTATTTCAGCACATAACAAAAATGTCACTTTAAACTTTGTTTTCGTCAGTGAATTCCTGACTTTTTTTAACTTTGGAAAATAACACATTTTTAACCTTAATCATATCGACTGAACTTCCATAAATTGCCCTTTTCTCTGAGAAACCTCCCCATCACAGTCCTTACATAAGCGAGCAACAGCTCCTCCCAGCAGACATTCTCAAGATAAAAACGTCCCTGCTCCCATCCCTGCCCTCCAGGCCATGCCCACATCATGTGGTACATAACGCCTGACCTTACCTTCTGACATCCTGTTGTGTTTTTCTGAGACTATGAAGAGGCTGGTGGACTCCCGGTTGGATGTGTTGTCCACTGTGGGTAAGTATGGTGAGGTCTGCGGTAGCAGCCCATTCCTTACAGGAGAGAGCGGTTTGGCTTGGATCCCTGCTGTAGCCGGACAGTCGCGGACACCACTCCATTCGCGCTGGAGCCTTGTTGTTCCTTTCTGAACCTCGCAGGATGACTCTTATGAAAGAACTGAAGGCAGTTTTGGCCTCTCCTGCTTTCAAAGCACGGCAGGGGCTAAGGGTGCAGTGGTTGATGGCTACTACTGCCATGACTGTTCCTTGGTCCAGGTTGCACTTGTACCACTTGGTGAATCACATTCTTCACCTATGGTGTCTGGGGTCTCAGGATTACAACCAGTTGATTCCAGGGATCCTGGTATCCCCAAGACTTGGCCTGTTGGGTGGATGTGGGGACTCTCATGAAGGATTCTCTGTTTGTTCTCCAGGACAGGTTGGTTCTGATGATGGATGCCAGCGAACTGGGTTGGGGGGCTGTACTGGCTCAAGATTCAGTTCAGGGGATCTGGTTGGTCCAGGAGACTCAGAGATTCCAACTGTAGGGAGTTAAAGCCCTTCCAGCTGGCACTGGTTCATTTTATCGCTTGGATCCTCTATCAGGATGTTCTGTTGAGGACAGACAATACTGTGGTGGTGTGCTATGTGAACCACCGGGGGAGTGCGAAAGTGGCTTTGCTGAATTTGTTAGCTCAGCAGATTTGCCAGTAGACAGAGACAAATTTGTTGTCACTGAGGGCGATTTATCTTCCTGGCGTGTTGAACTCGGAAGCCCGATCAGTTGAGCAGGTTGTTTCACTCCGTTCCAAAATGTGTTTGGACAAGAGTGTGTTTGCAGAAAATTGGGCTGCCAGAGGTGGACCTGTTTGCGACACCGGAGTACGCATTGAGAGAAAGATTTTGCTCTCTGACCCGGTCAGAAGCTGTATGGAGGGTGGACGTTCTGTCGTTTCCATGAGGGGCTGGGTTGATTTATGCATTTCCTCTGGTTGCTTTGATTCAGAGGGCTCTACTGAAAATCAAGCTAGACAGAGCCTCTGTTCTTGGTTGTGCCAGGCTGGACCAGGCAGCCTTGGTTCCCTCTGTTATTGCAGTTGGTGGTGTTACCATGCTGGAAGCTTCCCATGGACCCCTGTCCGCTGAGGTTTCCGGGGCTGTCTCAGGAGTGTCTGGTCGGGTTGCAGCTAGCGGGCCGGCTGTTGAAAGGATGAACCATGTGGCAATGGGTTGTTCTCCTGAGGTGGCTCTCTTCATTCAGCAGTCTCGTAAACCATCTATCCTAAATTCTTATGTCATGCATTGGGTTTCCTTTCGGGGCTAGTGTTCTGACAGGGGCTGGTCTGTCTTGATTGTGGATCTTGTGAAGGTTTTGGAATTTCTGAAGGATGGTTTTGAGTTAGGTTTAGTTGTTTCCGCTTTGAGGTCTCAGTGAGCGGCTTTGCATGCTTTTCAGGTTCCTGACTGTGAAACAGTGGTGCCGTTGATGAAAAGGTTCTTGAGGAGTTGTTTTCTCAAGAAGCCTGTGGTTAAGTCCTTGAATCCCGGTTGAGATCTGCCATTGGTCTTACTGGCATTGCAATCTGCCCCGTTTGAACCTCTGGAGGAGGTTTCAAACATCTGTCAAGATGGTTTTCCTTGTGGCTATTACCTCAGCCAGACATGTGGGGGAGTTGGTCTTGTTGCTAATTTCTGCGCCTTTTTGGAAGTGCTATCCGGATCAGGTGGTTCTCAGGCCTGATCCTGGGTTTTCTCGTAAGATTCAGTCCTCTTTCCATTGTTCGGAAAAACTGTTGTTGCCTGTGTTATGTGCTAATCCTCAGTCTGAGGAGGAGGTGCTGCTACACCGTTTGGATGTCAAGCGGGCCCTTGGGGTGTTTTGAATCATACCCGCCTGAATCATACCTGTTTCGTACATTGGATTCCTTTTTTGTTACTTTTGGCTTGGCAGGTCAAGGTCTGACGCCTTCTCTTGCTACTCTCAGTAGGTGGTTGAAGTGGGCTATTCTGATGGCTTATGAGTCCAAGGGGGTACCAGTGCCTGGGTCTCTGCAGGGTCGCTCTACTCAGAGGATGGCTGCTTCCTGGACTTGGTCGCAAGGGGCTTCCATGGCGGGAATTTGCCACTTGGAGTTCTCCTCACACCTTTACGTCACAATATTGCTTGGTGGTCGGTGGTGATGCGTCTGCCAGTTTTGGAGATGCTGTGTTGCTTTCTGTGCAAGGGATGTAACTTTGCAGCTTATTGAGTGTAATAAAGTCTGTCCTGCAGCTCTGATGTTGAAACCGATTTCTTGCTTGGGTATCTGCTCAATTATGTAAGGACTGTGACAGGGAGGTCTGACTAGGAGGTAATAACCAGTTACATACTGGTAATATTCATCAACTTCTATTGCCCACAGACATGATCTGCCCCCTTTATTTTGTATATCAGTCCTATTGGTTCTAGGCCAGTATACACATATGTGTTCAATCATGTACATTATTACCCCCCAAAGAATTAACATGTATAAGTGTGCAGGGACTTGCAGTGCATGATGAAGTCTATTCTATTAAGCCAGATTAACTTTTCTACCGCCTGCCTCTGCCTCTGCCACTGCCACTGGACATGCCATTTGCCTCACCCTGCCAGCTGAAGCCAGCATGTTTGCGGGGGCCATTGCCATTGTCAAACTCCAGGCTCTAGGGGGCTGTGCGACATTGCAGCAGGAGCCGTGCAACGCCTCTGCGCCTCCTGGTGCAAAAATCATCGCCAGGGCTCCCGCGGTGCGGGATGGCCAATGAACTGTACTGCTGCCTGTCTCTGCCACTGGCCACGCCACTTGCCTCACCCTGCCAGCTGAAGCCAGCGTGCTTGCGGGGGCCATTGCCATTGTCAAACTCCAAGCCCCAGGGGGCTGTGCGACATCGAGGCAGGAGTCGTGCACCGCCTCTGCGCCTACCAGCACATAAATCATCGCCAGAGATCCCGCGGCGCTGGACGCCCGATTAACTTTTCTGACGCCTGCCTCTGCCTCTGCCTCTGCCACTGGCCACGCCACTTGCCTCACTCTGCCAGCTGAAGCCAGCGTGCTTGTGGGGGCTATTGCCATTGTCGTATTCCAAGCCCCAAGGGGCTGTGCGACATCACGGCAGGAGCAGCGCACTGCCACTGCACCTCCCGGCGCATAAATCATCGCCAGGGCTCCCGCGGCGTGTGACGCCTGATTAACTTTTCTGCCACCTGCCTCTGCCACTGGCCACGCTACTTGCCTCACCCTGCCAGCTGAAGCCAACGTGCTTGCGGGGGCCAGTGCTATTGTGGAACTCCAAGCCCCAGGAGGCTGTGCAACATCGTGGCAGGAGCCGTGCACTCCCTCTCTGCCTCCCGGCGCGTAAATCATCGCCTTTGGAGGATTTTAGACAGTTTGGAATCCTTAACTAACAAATTAAACTTACCAGCAAGGTAACTAAGTGGGTATCTCTACAGGATAGTACTAATAAAAAACAGACACTGTGTGATCCGAAAGAGCAAGAGGGGATCAAAATTTCCACTCATACCCCGGTCCCTGCCTTGTGCCACCTGTTGCAAAGCCAAAGATCGTATCCCTCCTAAACCCCATCCTTACTCCGTTAATATCCAAAATATAAATTCTATTACGACACTCCATCCACCTAGCTGTATTGGAGATCAAGCTGTCCCCACTGCTTCTGTCAACATTGTTAGTAATAGTGGTGGTGGGCATGCTGTGTCAAATAAAGATGTTTTAAGTCTATCTCCAGCAGCCTGTCCGTACGTCCTGATCCTGGCAGGAATGCCACCACTAGAGAAGAATAAGCCTAAGTTCTGGGACCAATTATGGAACAAAAGTATTGATTGGTTAGCTAAACATAAAGGGTATAGGAGGTTCAACATAAATGACATCATAATGGTACATAGGGTTGGACCATTAGAAAAGACCATTGAGGGAGACTGTATTGTTTTTAATTTCCTGCAAACAATACTTGTTAGAACAATACTGAGGGCAAAGGGGATTAATTGCTCCATACCTACAAATATTTGGTCACTACCCCTTGGTTTCTTGTGGAGAAGTGTGGCTTAATGGTTAGAGCGGCAGACCCTGATGCAGAGGTCTGACCTGGGACCAGGGTTCATTTCCCGCCTCGGCGTGTCTTAGGCTCAATTTCCTCGGACCTGATAATTCTCGCCTCGGTGCCTATTCTAACCATGGGTCCCACTCTGCAACTCTGGGCAATAGCTTGCTAAATCTCCACAACGGCCCCAACAGCGTTGGGATGCCTGGCTTCACTTTGGGGGTGCCCAGGAGTGGACATTTCACAGGGAAAAGCACGGAAGGGTTCTACAGCGGTATGCGTACAGCGCCAGGAAACCCCGGTTGGGGTATAAGTGCGCTTTACAAGTACAAATTCATTTAATTTCATTTCATAGACCAAACTTCCAGCAGCAATCCTCACCTACTCCCTCATATCTATCTATAAACAGGTTTGCTGCCCTCTCGGATCTTGATACCTTAGATTGACCGTCACACTAAAACACACTGTACCTGCCCCATTAACATCTATGTTGGCCATTCCAGGAAATGATGGCTCTGAGTCTGACCCCGATGTTGCCATAGAAAAGATGGTCCCGAGCCTAATGACCATACATTGTATGTGCTAAGCTAGAATGTCATCGAAATTAAATAGTGATGAATCGGTCAAGATGGTAAACAAATATGATATTCTCATGTTTCAAGAGACCTGGGCCACATCTGAGTTATACCTTGAAGGGTATGACTGTCTTAATATTACCTCACCCCACCCCAAACAAAGCAGACCCTCGGGCGACTTATCCATCTGGATGAGCATAGCATCATGTGGTAGTATAAAAACAATCCCCACCAAAACGCTAATTTTAAAGCCTTGATTTACACACAGGGGGTCTCGTTCGGTTTTATTAATTTCTATAATAATGATTTTTTTAACTACGCCGAATATGAATTTTGTGAACCTTTTTAACTTTATTTTGATATACCTAATTTTATAGGAAACCAAAAACTTGCAGAGATTTGTCTTGGAGGCATTCAATGCAAAGATAGCAGGGGGAAACACCCTAACTCCCCCTTATCACCCTTTGGGTAATATATGTAAAAGGGGCTCTGAGTTATTGAACCATTTATTAAAAAGTAATCTTTTTAATGTAATGGACATCGCAGCCACAAACAACGTGGATAGCCCAATACCAACTTATAGGGGCCATGGTTGCGCATCTACAATAGATTACATCTTTATAATGGCCACACTAGAAAATTACTTAGCAAAGCAGAGGTTAAGCCATCTACTTTTAGGGATCACAATCCAAACTCAGTTTTATTAAGGTTGTATCAAGACCTGATCCTAGAAAGGAGATAGGGGCCGGAAACCTTGAACCATCAAGAGATAATCTAAGTGTCAAATGGAAAGGAATGGATAACAGTAGTGTGTTCCAAAACATGTTAAAAACCCACTGATCACTCTGTGATACTTGTCTTTCATCCGTCGATTATTGAGTTACATAACGTACTGTCTGACCTGACCACAGATGTCCCTAAGATTAATGGTAATAAGCTGCCCGCCCTTTTATATGCGGACAACGCTGTTTTAATGGGCAGAACACCCAATGCTCTGCGCACATTAGTTAGGGGTTTTGTTGATTTTATGAATGGTCTGAATTTGTGCACAAATTTTAAGAAATCTTTTTTAATGTGTTGAGGTCCTACAAAAAATGTGTTATTAATGCTATTACTTTGGGTTCTGAAACCTTGTTACGCACTCTCACTTTTCCATATCTGGGTCTGCAATTTTCAGACAATGAATCTTGGGCACCCCATTTTGTATATGGGCGGAGAAAATGTTTAAAGGCAGTTAATTCCATTTTAAATCTCCCCCAAACAAAAAGAATTGAGGTAGTGTTGTCCCTACTCAAAATCTATTTAATACAATGCATACCTACTATAACATACAGGGCTGAAATCTGGGGCTATATAATCAGTCGGTCAGTCATATACTTCATTTGATAACTTAATATCATAAAAAGGCACAGATACATATTCAACACATTAATACCATATCGTAATCAGAACCTTAAAAAAAAAGTTTCTTAAAATCTATTATGTTTAAAAATCATTTCATAGGACTACCATCAAGAAACAGTACTAACACTCAAGTATTTCCCTATGTGGGTAAGCATTAAAAATACATTAAAAAGTTATTTGAAATACTAAAAAATAAAATTAACAAGCAGTACCATAAACAAATGACTAAAAGACAAACCACATCTTCCTTCATTATCGAACTCAAACTACATCTCCCATACGACCTAATCTTTTCTTCGTTCCTTTAGTACGTACCACTGCCACTAGAAAGTTCCCAACATGAAAAGTGGTTCTAATACTTCCCAGAAGCTGCAGAAAAAGGAGTGCCGGCCTAACCTGTGCAAACCCCGCTCCCCTTAACACTGGTACCAGATACTTTTTCCTGATGTCTGCATAATACTTGCAGAATATTATAAAATGCATGGTATCTTGTAAAGAAAAATTGTCGCACTTACAAGGTTCAGCATCCTCCGGTATTCCCCATTTAGGGAAATCACCCAGTGTAGGGTGGATTATATTGAGTCGGAATCTGGTTAGTAAATGCCGATGAAAAGGGCGTGTCACTAATGTCAGATAAGGCTCGATTCCTGGTGAGGTCACCAGACCATAATTCGCTCTTACCATAGATTTTATAATCATTAAAGCCGCCGAGGTCGAAGAAAATAGATTTTGTTGGAGAATATTGGGGACACCTATCTCTTCTTCATCCTGTCTGTCATAATGAATTAAAACTATTTTACCTAGAGGACTATATTAGGTCCTGCTCTTCCATGTTTTGGCTGAAGGTTTGGCAAAACCCTGCAGCCTCTTTGACCAGGGTAATTATAGTCTACTGTTTAAAATGCGACAAGGGTGGAGACATTCCGTGGCTCGCAGAAGTGAAGGCTAGTTTAACTAGAGTAAACCTGGGGTATATTTTTCATATTAGAGACCAGTTAGATGGCATCAATATAAAGATTATTCATGATGCCATATATAAATATTATGGGGACATAAGATACGCACAAGAGGTTTCTAAAACCTCAGTCGCACGTTATATATCATTGGTAGATGAAGGGGGCCTTCCACCTATTTACCAGCTGGTTAACTTTTAAGGGACATTACTCGCTGGGAACGTAGTTTGCTCTTTCACCTTAGGTCTGGCACATTAAAATATTTGTTGTGTTTTACCCAAGGCCACCAACCTAATATTGAGGAATTACTTTGCTCTTGTGGCAAATTAGGTAAGCAATCCATGTTGCATTTGCTGATCTTTTGTCATTTTCATCAAAGGTACAGTAAACATCTCTTGATGCCAATTTTTAGGGCCAATGGTATAACGGATTTTAACGTTGCCTATGGAACTATCCTCCAACTTAATTGGGAAGACTTAACACTTCAAGTCTGTACTTTTTTGAAAATGGCAATTTGTTTGCGTGCCTCAATGAACCCCTGATAACTGTACCGGATTCAATGTTTTTATTTAATAGCCTATTCTCTTCGGCTGCTATTTCAATCTTCACTTTGCACTTCGTCACTTTATTATATGATGCTGCTATACATATAACCTGACATATCCCTGCTGCTATTTTTCTTAAAACTACTGGTATTCTGCACTTAAGCATTTTATCATTCGATGCTGCTATATTGATAATTCGTTACATCTGGGACAACTTTGTGTTGATTTACTGAATTGCTCTTACATAGCCAAAGCTAGATGGACGTCTTAAACCCAGACGATGTTCTTGTGTAAATGTTTGAAACAATTAACTTTGTGAGAATTATTTGTGCTTTTATGGATCTTGTACGTCCGAATAAAGAATATTAAATTGAATTGAATTGAAATAATCCCTTTAAAACACAGGAAGAAGTACAAGTTACATTGTCAAGTGTTCATAGGGTGAACTAGTACTTAATTAGAGCTGATGGTTGCCGGTGGGGGCCACCAGCACTCGTTTTTGTGGACTGTCACTTATTTTTCCTCACTGAATTCCCGAGAGCAAGAGAGAAAAACACATAAAGGGTAAAGAAGGAGGAAGAGAAAGGAAGAAACCAGGATCCTGTAGAGTGAGATAAAACAGCAGACGGTGTCTTGCAGTGTATTAAAGAGGCTTGAGGTGGATGGAAGCCTGCCCAGCTTGGAATTAAGCACGCCGATAGCAAAGCTTTGGACACTGGCGCTCTTTATTTGACAAATTAAGCGTTGGAATGACCACTTCTCTCTGGGTCATTACAGACACAGTTTCCAGGCCTGAGCTTTTGTGTGAAAGCCTAATTGTATTGTGTTGTGGGCTCTGTAGTCTTGCTTTGTTTCCTTTGAAATAATAAGACAAGAGCACTTGAAATCAATCTTTTGTTGGTTAAAATTCAAGGCCCTTATTTATGAGGCCTTGCGTCAGTTTTGCGCCGCCGGTGCGTCACTTTTTGTGACGCACCAGCGGCGTACGAAATGCGCCTTGTTGCGCCATATTTAAAAAGTGACGCATCGGGGGCGTGGCTTCGGTGCCGCGCAAGTTGGCCGGCTAGGTACGGAACTCCGCCGCATCGACAGACCTCGCAGCGTATTTCCCGATGTGAACAGGACCGTCCTTGAGCCCCGCTGCTGAATTCGGCTGGCGGAACTTCAGCGGAGTGAGCGGAGCGGCTTTGCGGCTCTTGGGGCGCCGTTTCTCGCCCGTCTCCGCGATGCTTCTACAGCCCCTCACGGAGCCGCCATTTTGAGGCTCCTTCAACTCCCGGACCTTCTACCGTCACACTTCGCCACCACAAACCGTGTCACTGGACACCAACGACCCTGGCAGCGCTGACTTTAGGGGTGAGCAAATTTATTATGTGGAGATTCCCTACCACGTTTCTCTTGTTTTTTCTGCATTGAGGAGGAATTGCGCAAACGCATTTACATAGCGCCTCACCTCTGAGACCTGCTTTTTATTTCTGAACAGCTCCAAGTCTCTGCGCCTCTCCTAACGCTCCTCCTCATGGCGTTTTGCTAATTTTTTGGGACTTTCCCGGACATTTCCCCTACGCCTCAGCTACTTCATAACGCACTTCTATTTGCTCCCATTTTAGCCACCCTCTCTTTTTCAGTCGCCAGTATATTCTTACTCTAATTCCCTGACGCTCTCTTCTACAAATTACAAGCGTTTCTTCAGGAGACAGCTTCATTTTTTCCTCTGCTTCTGAACGTCTGGTACTTTATGGTGCTTTACTTACCTTACATTCCAATGTCTTTCTGAACATTTTAAACGCACCTTTATATACCTCTCAGGGAATTGTGGTTAATTATTAGCACAAGAAGACATTTCTATGGTGAGACTACGTAAGCCTCAATTTGTCTTTACACCCTCGGTGAATACTCCGGTGGATTCTTCATCTGGTACACATAAATCGAATTGCTCTACAAAAATGTCTTCTCAAAAAACATCTTTGGCTCATACATCTGCTAGTAAGCCCTCTTCACCTGCTACACCGGGCAAACGCCTTAAACAAAACTCTCCTACACCAGAAGATAACCCTTCAACCTCTCCTATTGATCAAATTTTGGAGGAACTGCGAGCAATGTGTCCCTTTATTGAAAAAACAAGTACGGATATGCAGCTTTTGAAGGACAAGTGGGAGACCATGGATGCCCGGCTTTCTACTGTTGAACAACACATCCCTGAGCTTCAATCCAACACGCAACGTATTGTTGCATTAGAAAAGACTGTCCTCTCTCTACAAAAGCATACAGAGGATTTGGAAAATCGCAATAGGAGGAACAACCTCCGTATTTACAATTTGCCGGAAAATCTTGAGGGTGACAATCCAGTGTCTTTCTTTACCACTTTTCTGCCGAAACTTTTGGACTTGCCCCACTCTACATCCATTAGTATACAGAGGGCTCATAGATTAGGCGCAAGAACAGATTCTTCTTCTAAGCCTCGTGGAGTCATCATCCTATTTTTGAAGTACACAGACCTCCTTTTGATTCTTTCAGCAGCGAGAAACAAAAAACAAGTGACTTGGCAAGGTCAACGAGTTTATTTATCTCAAGATGTCTCTAATGTCACTGCCTCCAGACGTAAAGAATTTCTAGCTCTGCGTCCCTCTCTACGATCTCTAGGAGCAAGATATGGCCTGTTTCACCCTTGTACTCTCAGAGTCACTTACCGGAATAAGACTTGGTCATTTCAAGATCCTGGTGAACTACGAAATTTTCTTTTACTGCAGAATGAAGAAGGGATGGACGCCTCCTCTTCTACTCCGAACAGTGGCTGAAGTCTGGCTTTTGTTGTCTCCATGTCCTGTTATTTCTAGTAGCGTCTCTCTAATTTCATGTACTTCTCTATACTCTTTATCTTCATCTTAATTTTCTCATCTTGCTTGTCTTCTTTCTTCATATCCCTTCTTTTTTGCATATCTTATATATACTTACTTTCTCTTTCTAAATTCTGGTTATATATTTTATGTAGCATGTTCCATATGTTAACAATTTCTCCTTTTCTTTTACCCAGACGGACATGTGTATCGGACGTTCCCTTCACCATCTTGTTTCATCCCTTGTTCCTTTTTGTGGGGTCTCGATGTGGTTCTGCTCCTGATCCTGGTGCGTCCGTCTTGTAACGCATCACCATTTCCCCATCTTCCCCCTGTGTGTACTTCCCCTTCTAGGTATGTTCATTACAGTCATCCCTTTGGATTTGTACTGTCTCCTATGCCTCTTCTCTTTTCTTCCTTCTCCTTCTTTTGCTGATCTTCTTTCCCTTTCCCTACCCCTCTCCCTTTTCCCCTTTTCTTTTTCATCCTCTACCTATTCTTCCTTCTATCTTTTTGATGATCTTTATGGTTATTACCTTTCTAAAGTTTGAATTATTAAATGTACAGTATGTTTTTATATTTTTCAATTTTAATCAGTTTACTACTCTTTCACCTTCAAAGTTGTTTCATGGAATGTGAAAGGATTTAATCACCCTATCAAAAGGCAAAGAGTACTCTCACACCTATCCTCTTACAATCCAGATATTGTTCTTATTCAAGAAACCCACCTCTCAGATATTGAATCCTTAAAACTAAAGCGATTGTGGATTGGAACTGTTTTATTCTCTCCTGCTTCTCAAAAAAAGAACGGGGTTGCTATTTTGATTCATAAACGCCTTCAGTGTAAAGTATTACTAGAAGAAAAAGATGATGAGGGACGTTGGATTTTGGCTAAACTACTCATTAATGCTATCCCAATTACTGTGTTCAATGTTTACGGCCCTACATGTTTTGACTCCTCTTTCTGGCCCTCCATTACAGCAAAATGTATTCAATATAAGGATGATTCTTTCCTGTTAGGTGGAGACTGTAATCAGATCATTGACCCCTTTTTAGATCGTAGATCTTCTGTTCGTTTTTCTCCTCACAAACCACATAAGCAATTCCTTGACACCATCACTCAGATGCATCTTGTGGACTCATGGAGACTCACTCACCCGGATGTTTTGGACTTTTCCTTCTTCTCTCCTCCTCATGCTTCTTTCTCTCGTTTCGACTACATTTTTCTATCTTCATCTCTATCTCAACACCTTCTATCCTCTTCTATTGAGCCTATTTTTATCTCTGACCATGCTCCTAATATTACTGTATTTGACCTTCTTCCTCCTACTCCTAAATCTTCTCGTTGGCGCTTTAACCCTTCTCTTCTTACTGATCCTCTTTTTTCCTCCTCTTTTCGCTCTTTCACTTCTGAATTTTTCCAACTTAACTCTACACCTGATACCCCTCCTCATATTCTTTGGGATTCCTTCAAAGCCACGGCCCAGGGTTTTATTATTGATTTTGTCTCTAAAAAGAAGAAAAAGTTCCTTCAAAAGCGTAAACTTACCCTTGCACACATTAAATCGTTGGAACATCAATTCTATACTTCCTCCCCTAAGTATATGTCTCCTGAACTTCTTAAAGCTAAGATTGCTTTTAACAAACTTACTACAGATTCAGCCTCCTCTTTTCTCCTCCGGAGCAGTGCACGATACTATGGAGGTCGCAATAAGTCAGGTAAATTATTGGCCAATTATCTAAAATCGCGTAAAGAACGAACTAATATTGATTCTATCTATTCCCCCTCTAATACTCTTCTTCATACAGATGCAGAAATTTTAGAACAATTTCACTCTTTTTATGAATCTTTATATACTCCTGAGAACCCCCCCACCCCAGAGCTTATTCAATCTTATTTTGATAACCTACCTAAACCAGATACCTCCCACCTTAATTTTTCGTCCGTTGATACTGATCTCACTATTTCTGAGTTGTCCACTGCTTTATCCTGATGGCTTTCCAGTTGAATTTTACCTACATTTTTCAGATCTCCTCTTACCTAAACTTCTATATCTTTTTCAGTCTTTTTGTTCTACTGGATTGGCCCAAGGCTCATTTCAGGACGCTACCATATGCCTTATCCCTAAAGAAGGTAGAGACCCTAAGTTTTGTAAAAATTATCGACCTATATCTTTAGTTAATGTGGACTATAAGATTTTTGCAAAATTATTAGCTCTTCGCCTCGACCCGCTCCTACCACATCTCATCGGGAAAGAGCAATGTGGTTTTGTTAAGGGCCGCCTTACTTCGGATAACTCCAGACTCTTCCTTAATGTTTTAAGTAAAGCCCCCTCACTATCAATTCCCACAGCAGCCATTTCAGTTGACGCTGAGAAAGCCTTTGATCGGGTTGACTGGTCCTTTCTCATAGCTTCCTTAAAATGGCATGGCTTCAGCCCTAAATTTATCTCTTATATTTCTTTGATATATTCCATGCCCAAGGCCTCCGTTCTCGTCAATGGTCACCTCACTTCCCCATTCATGCTTCAACGTGGAGTTCGTCAGGGCTGTCCTTTGTCACCTCTTTTACTTATTTTGGCGCTTGAGCCCTTCCTCACCTCCATACGTAACAATCCCTCCATTTCTGGATTCCCGTATGGTGACCAACATCTTAAGTCATCTGCATATGCTGACGATATCCTTTTATTTATTTCAGACCCGGTCACCTCTGTTCCCTCTTTATTAAGTGAATTTGAAAAATTCTCTTTGGTTTCGGGATATAAAATATATTCTGATAAAACAGAAATTCTTCCTTTAACCAAATTTTGCCTTCCCCACTTCTTCACATCCACCGGCTTTGCTTGGAACTCTAAGAAAATTAAATATCTTGGTGTTCTTTTCTCTAATTCTATTTCCTCTTCTATTCAACTTAACATGAACGCGGTCATCTCTAGAATAGACTCACTACTTTTTTCTTGGAATCCTCTATTTCTTTCTTGGTGGGGTCGTCTTGATTCCATCAGGATGATGATTGCCCCGATTTTGATCTACTTATTATCCATGCTTCCAATCCGTATCCCAACTTTCTATTTCCACCGCATTGACTCTGTTTTGTCCAAATTTCTCTGGAAACAGAAAAAGGCTCGTATATCTCTCTCACACCTTCGTAAATCTAAACTTAATGGTGGAACCAACTTTCCAGACTTTCGCCTCTACCACAAGTCCTTCTCCCTTCGACAAGCTTCCCGCTGGTTATCACAGGAAATCTCCCCTTTCTCTCCCCTCTGGCTTTCTGTCGAAAAGCAATTATTGCTTCCTTACTCTTTACAAGAGGTAATCCGTTTCACTTCTAAAGCCCCATGTCTTAACCCCCTTTTATTCAAACATACTTCTTCTCTTTTGCGGCCTTTAGTTTCCTCTACCTCGGTTTCTCAGGAATCCTTCTTATTATTACCTATCTGGTACAATTCACTCATATTAATACATAACAGACCTATTGCATGGCCCTCATGGAGAGCGAAAGGTATCATCTGGGTACGTCATCTTTTTGATGGCTCATCCCCCTGCTCGTTTCCTAAATTCCAATCTCAATTCCATTGCCCTCCTTCTTTTGCAAAGAAATTCTTTATTCTTATGGAAACCATTCTAGATTGTTATTATTCTCTTCCTTCTGAAGGTTTACCAGCCTCGTCTCCCTCTCTACTTACCGTCCTCTCTACTGTTCCTAAAGCTTCCCTTATTTATCGATATTTCTCAGCCCCCGATCCGGATCGTCTCAAATCGAAATTGGAATTATCTTGGGAGAAAGACTTAGGTTCCTCATGGTCAACTTCTCTTTGGAACAAAATATGGGCCAGATCTTTGAAGATTTCCCGCACTGCCTCTCTTACTCAGTCCCTATTTTTCTTTTATCACAGACTCTACCTTTCTCCTCTTTCTATTTCTCGCTTTCAATCCAATTCTGTACCTAATTGTTGTACCTGTACTGCTCCCAATGCGGATCTTCTACACCTTTTCTTCCTCTGTCCCTCAGTTCGCATTTTTTGGACTCAGATATGCTCTCGTCTCTCCCATATTTTCAACATCTCTATTCATTTTTCCACCTCTTTTGTTTTTCTAGGTAGCCTTTCAGACAATCTAGCACTCCCTCCACATTCTCGCAGTCTCTTTGATCTTATGCTGGCCCTTGCACTGCAGCACATTGCTTCTAACTGGAAATCCTTGAACACTTTGTCTCTCAGTTGTTGGTGGAATCTAGTATGTCACTCACATAGACTTGATGTTGCTTTTGCCTCCTCCTGCAAACCCTCCCGAAATGTTGAACTTTACTGGTTACCTCTCACTTTATATTTAGATCAATCTGCCAAAAGGACATACTCTCCACTCTCCTCGGATAATTTCAAACCCCCTTGAACACATGTACTCTTGCCTGTAGTTTATGATATTTTTCAATTTCACTAATGTGATTTTTTAGCTTTATTCATGTTTCCTTTTTGCTAAAAGTTCTTATTTCAAGTAATTGCTGAAACATTGTGTATTTTACTGTACTTTCTGACTGACATTCATTGTGTTTTCTATTTTTACTCATTCTTTATGATATTAACATGCTTTATTTCCCTTCTTCCCCTCCCCCCCCTCCTCCCCGTAAAATAATTCAAAATGCTTTGCTTTTCATTGTGATATTAGCTACTTCTGTTTAGTTTATCCCAACCTTTAGCCTTTCTCTTATATTTTGCTGATATCACCTTATTGTAATATCTGATTTTACTCCAATAAAGCTTTCAAACATAAAAAAAAAAGTGACGCATCTAGGTAGATGCGTCACTTTTTAAACCCCTGCGCCACATTATACCTGCATCAGGTATAATGTATGCAGAGGGGGCGTTCCCCCGCAAAAAGCCTCGTAATAGTGACGCAGTGAAATCTATGAGATTTCACTGTGTCACTTTTAGGATGCTGTTGCGTCAAAATCTTGCGCCTGCCTCACAGCAGGCGTAAGACTGACACAAGCCCTTTCACATGGGGCTTTCCCCATGTGAAAGGACGCATTGCTGGAGTTGCGTCACTTTTGTGACACACTCCAGCAATGCGTCACTTTTGCGCTTACAGATGCGTCAGAAATACTGACGTATCTGTAAGTTCTTGCGACATGATGCGTCATACGTTAAATATGACGCATCATTGGTGTCGCAAGGAGTGCACAGTGAAAAGTGACGCATCGCTGTTTTGACGCAGCGATGCGTCACTTTTCATAAATGAGGCCCCAAGAGCGGTAACAGTGTCTTCATCACAGCCGCCTATAGCTACCACTTGAGTGGACACTTTGCAAGCTTCGCCATTTCCTATGAAAACAGAGTTGGATGGCTGGGTGATAATTGCGCTGGGCTATGGTAACAACACGTTTGTATATGGACAATAAAGAAAAAGCTCAAAGGATAAGGTGAAGGCCATCCATCACAACCGAACTGGTATGGAAAAATCAATACCGTGTAAATGTAAATGCAAAATATATCCTGAGCTAAAGTAAACAATATATGCAAACAAATGACAAGTTGTGTGTTTCTTCTTTTCTTCCTTTATTCAACAGAGAATCTTCTCAACACAGTCTAGCCAGGTTCTCTGTTGAATAAAGGAAGAAAAGAAGAAACACACAACTTGTCATTTGTTTGCATAAACTTTATTGTTTACTTTAGCTCAGGATATATTTTGCATTCCCCATTTGCTATTTTAATGGAAGATTTAGACCATATCAGGTTGAAGACACTTATCACGAAAACATGGCCTTCTGGGAGGCCTCACGTGATCAACCCATCGCGGGCCATCAGGAGCCAATGCTTTCTGGTTTGCTCTCCTTCAGCGATCAGACAACCTGCATGTCTTTCAGGTAAACGGCAGTCCTCTAGCCAAGTCAACCAAATAAACGCACACAGCTTGTCACATTTAAAAAAAAAGCTATCAAAGCGAGGGCCATGTTTTCTAAAGGTCCACAGCGAATTGTTTCTGTACACAGAGAACTGTAATCAATGTTATTCAACGACAATACCATTTGAGAAATATGCTTGAATTGATTTACATCAGAGGGATTAGAGTATTTTTAAACTGGCAAACCAGCTTTGATCACCAAGTATTAGACAAATTGGAGCCAATATTTGTACTTTTGTAAAACGGCATATCTCAAAAAAACATGTAAACTGCCAGCTCAGTGCCAAAGACCTGTGGTCTGCGTGCATGAGTAAATGCTGCCCTCTATTGTCTCAAAAAAGAAAATCACCTTTCTTATGTCAGCACATCTTCCTATGGAAGAAAATTCGTGACCTCAGAAGTGCTTTGGCAGCCAACGCATATTCTATGAAAAATAACGTAATGAATGTCTTTGTGGGGAAGGAATGTTACATCTGTAAAGCTACAGCACTTACCCACGGTACATGAATGGCTTCTCGCGCACTTTATGTGCCTGTGTTGTGTAGACCACTGTTCCTTTTAATGGAGTGCAGTGCATGTGATTTTAACATCCCTGTTCGATGTCAAGAATGACGCATCTGCCACAAAAGAGAATGTTGAAAATAGTACAGTCTATGTACTTGCTTCAAAACACACCATCGAGTTCCCAGAAAAAGCTAGCATTTTAATTCAATAACCAAGCGCGAGGACTCTCTGTGCTCCTTCGGGGCAGCGGGTATTTTTCCATTCATTACTCACAGTAGGAGAGAAGGGAGGTGAGCTTGCTCCGACCGGATTTCACATCAACACCTCTTTGAACAATTTCAAGAGCAACATTAATATGTAGCTCACACAGATTTTCATGTCTAGGTGTCCTTTTTTTTGCTTTTGTACTACAAAAAAAGTCATTGCCCGTATCAGAGTTATTCCTGTGATGAGATTGTAGGATCGCTGGGCATTACAACATGGGGGAGATTTACAAAAAAGGCACTCAGCGCAACCCCTCGCGAGGCTGTGCTGCGGGATGTGGAGGGAGCAGGAGAGCGCCATATTTTCAAATATATGGCTCTCTCCTCTCCTTTCCCTTTCCCCGGCGCTGACTTCAGCTGCCGTGCGTCATGCACAAACCCTAGCGCCTAGCGCTAAGGTGTGTACATTAGGGTAACATAGGCTTTGTACAGAAAGGGTACCCTTCCTGCACAAAATACAATGCTAGGCAAAATGCAAAGCTTTTCCCACTTTGCATATGTGCTGCACTGTGACGCAAGCATGCAAAGTCGGAAAAGGAAGGAGAAAAAAAGCATTTCTCCTTCCTGGCTCCCAGTTGAAAAGGACGCAGTTTTATCAAGCTAAAACCAACTGTTTCTAGTAAATTGGGCTTAGTGTGAGAAACCTTGGGTGGTTACATGGGAACGCCCATGCAACACCCTTGGTACCCCCCATGGCACAAAGTAATGTGAAGCAGTGCAATGCGCTGCTTTGCATTACTTTTATGTTATGCAAGTTTAGCGCTGGAAAGTTAATTAGGAAAAAAAGATTTTGCGTCACCGCACAAAATCTTTGTAAATCTTAGTAATCTCTTAGGCAAGTTGTTAAACATAATTCTCTGTTGGTCCTATGGACATTTGTTAGCTAACATGAAGCATTGAAAGATAGAAATCATCAACTATACATTTCTAACCTGTCAAGCCAATGTGACCCCACTATAAGGACCAGGAATCGCTGAACGTAGTTAAAGGCTTTTATTTGAATTATCACATGTTAGAAATGGGGGTCTCTAGTAGGCATGAGCGAATTTTGCGGATCTCGCGTTCGCAAATTTTGCGGATTTGCGGATTCGCAATCCGCAAAATCCGCGAATTCCCGCGAATTTGCGGATTTTTTTTTTTTGTGTTCGCCCGTGTTTCTGCCAGTTCGCGAGGGTTTTGTACACTTTCGCAAATTGCGAACTTACCTGTCGGGTCGCAAGTTTCGCGAACTTGTTGTTTCTACGTGTCCAGCCTGTTTGGGACACTCTTCTTCATCACTGCCACTCTCTGTCACCACTGCCACTCTCTGACTACTCATGCCACCCTCTGGCCCACCCATGCCACCCTCTGTTTCATCACCACACCCTCTGGTTGTCCAGTGTACATTATTTTCGGCAAAGCAAAGCACACCTTCCCTGCCTCAAGTGACCTGAATTAATTTGGGGCTGATTAATGTGTCACAGAATATTTTTTTAGCTGGTACCTGCTTCCTTAGTGCGCCCTGATTAGTGATCTTTTGCACTTGCTAAGTGCTTTCATTGTTGCAAAATTAGTTACAACACCTGCCCTGCCCCAACTGACAATAATGAATTAGGGGCTGATTAATGGATTTTAACTTCCAGCCTGGCTCCTGCTTGTCTTCCTTAGCTGTAATTCAGGACCTTTGTGGCATATGTGTAACTATTCTGAGGTTCAGAGCAGGGTCACATAATAGTTTCAACTGGCAACTGAACTCTGGAGGGGCCCCTCAGGAAGCACTACAGGAAATGGCTACTAATGATGAGCCTGAACTTTTGAACCTGGTAAGTAGTTACTTTCAGTTTTGCTAAGATCGTATTTCTGCAATTTTGCACTTATTCGCGGGGCGCAAACTCACGCGAACTCACGCGAACAGTGCGAGCAGTGCGAGCAAAATCCGCTGCTCGCGGATTTGCGGATTTTGCGGGAGATTCGCAAATCTCGCGGATTGCGGATTTCCCGAAAATCCGCAAAATCCGCGAGCGGAACGGATTTTCCGCCCACCCCTAGTCTCTAGTTGGCAGATGTAGGTACCTTTAATCAAATAGGGGCTCTTGCTTCGAGTCAGGGTAAGGGGGATACACACTTTAGATAACTCCTTCTCACCCTCTGGGTAGCTTGGCATGAGCGAACAGGCTTATTCCAAAGGCAATGTGTAAAGTATTTGTACTCAAAACACACAGTAATAGTGATAATACCACAAATGGACACTACACTAGTTTAGAAAAATAAAGTATGTTTATCTAAACTCAACAAGACCAAAATGATAAAAATCCAACATACATGTATTAAGAATTAAGAATATGACTTTAAAAAGGTTTCAAACACCTTGTACATTAAAAAAATGGATGCAGGATTTCCTGTAGTTGCAACTAAAATCACATGGCCAAACAGCCGCAGAGATGGGAAGCACCAAAAAGCAAAGAAATGTGTCAGTTCCTGACACCAAGGGGAGGCGATGCGACAGTTCTGCTGCATGCAGGAGAAGTGATGCGTCGAATCCGGTCTGTAGGGAGAAGTGATGCGACGATTCCAAGATGGTTCTGGTCCTCGGGTGATGCATCGGGAAAACTTGCAGTACAGGTACGATGCGTGGAATTCCGGCATGCTTCAGGGATCGATGGGGCAGCGTAGATCGGCACTGCATCGGTTTCTTCAGCCACGATTCCTCGATGCAAGGATTCTTGCAGCGGCAACAGGCGCTGCGTCTGTTTCGGCAGTGGCACAGCAATGAGTAGAGATTCTTCTCGAGCAGCGGTGCTGTGTCGGAAAAACAACCGCAAAAAGAGAGATGCTTCGATTTTCTTGTAATTGCGTTGCTTTTACAGCTCCCAACAGAAGAAATAACCTCCAGAGGCCCAACACAGTCACAGGCCCCTTTTGGAAGGTCAGAACACCCAGCAAGGAAGTTCAGGGGAACTGGGGGTGAAGTATTTATGTTCCCGAGACCTCAGAACAGGAGGCAAGCCCTACTCAATCCCTTGGGAGATCTTCCTCAGGTAGGGGGACACAGCGCACAGCAAAATCCTTCTCCTTTCTTTGGCAGAAACAGCCACTGCAGGCCAACCATAGACAGCACACAGGAAAGGGTTAGTACTTCTCCTCAGTGTGCCCAGCCCTTCTCCTTGACAAGGGCTCCTCTTGATTCCAGAAGTAGTCTAAAGTTCAGGTGTTTTAGGTCTAATACTTATACCCTAAAATGTCTTTATTCTCTTTGTGCAGGGGTCTCTGAACCCAGTCCAAACCAGTTCTGTCCTCACTGGTGCAGCATGACCGCAGGGGGTGGAGACAGCTTTGTTCAAGGGAGACAAGCCCTATTCAGGTGCATGGAAATCTCCCCCCACTACTCTAAATTCATCCAGGGTCTATTCAGTCCAGCTCTGCATCATCCAGGAAGGGCCAGGCACATCTCAACCTCCCCAGTGGCAGTCTACAGTGAATGCATATCCCCAGCCCATGTCAGTCCAAAGCCAGACAGTCAATACACAAACAGGCAGAGTCCCACAGAATTTTTAACGAAGAAAATGCCTACTTTCTAAAAGTGGCATTTTCAAACACACAATTCAAAAATCATCTTTACTAAAAGATGTGTTATTAAATTCTGAGTTCAGAGAGCCTAAACTGTAGTCCTCTATCTTGTTCCAATGGGAAGTTATATTTATAGGATGTTATGAATAAACTCCCATTTTATTTTATGAAGCAAGATAGCCTTTCAATAGTGAAAAACGAAATTGGCAGTATTTCACTACCAGAACATGCCACACACACACCAGTACATTCCCCTACACTGCACCCTGCCCATGGGATGTACCTTGGGCCTTACATGTAGAAAAAGAGAAGGTTAGGGCCTGGCAAGTGGGTGCACTTGCCAAGTCGATATGGCTGTTAACAACTGTGCACAGACACTGCGGTGGCAGGCCTGGGTTACCTTTTCAGAGCTACTCATGTGGGTGGCACAATCAGTGCTGCAGGAAAACTAGTTGCATTTGATTTACAAGCCCTGGCACACCTGGTGCACTTTACTACGGACTTACCAGTAAATCAAATATGCCGATCAGGGAGAACCAATTGTAAACACAATGTATACAGGGAGCACTTGCACTTTGACACTGATCAGCAGTGGCAAAGTGCCCAAAGCATCTAAGCCAGCAAAAACGAAATCCAGCACAGCATCAAAAATACAGGAGGCAGAGGAAAAAAGTCAGGGAAAACCACGCCAAAGATCTCAAGTCTAACACCACTCAATCCAATATATACAGAAACCAAAAATAAGGTAAAGAAGTACATCAATACTATAGGTAAGCTTAAATATCTCAGTAAGTTAAGGCGCAACAAGGTGAGATACGGAATTGTGATAGCCACCACAAAAAAGAAGCAAATTAAAGCAAACAGGTGTTCCATAAAGACACTTCCATTCTCTCTCCTAACCTTATGTCAGGTATAGGGTCATCTTTGGCGGTACTCTAATTCAGGAGCATTCTAATTTAGGAGCATAGAAGGTGTCAGCATGATCAAACTTCAGTAGATGTCTTGTAAAAAGAAAATAAGTGTTTAGCATAAAGCTTCGCACCTGCAAGAATATGGCAAGCAGAGATGTCTGTACCCCTCGAGGCATGAAAGGAATCTGCATTTCTTCCAACTGTGAGAACACCAATTTAAAAGTCACACGAAACTCAGAAAGTCCTTATATCCCTTCACACCTCCAGGGGCCAATCAGACCACTACTTGAGTGTATCTACAACATAGCTTCAGTTTCCCAATGCATCAAGCTGAGACTACGGGTCTCATCCTTGACCATCGGGTCATCCTGGTACATGATGAACAAAAACCTCTATCGACCATTGTTTCTCCGTGTTCACTGACAAGTTTTTCTCCAGGCCTCTCTACTAGCAGTCTAATATAGACAATAAACCTTTCTCTAACAAAACAAAAAAAATAAACCTGCAAGAAAATGAAAGCAAACTGGAAAAGCAAAATTCATTTTAACAGAGACCTGTAATCAGACTAACTTGAGCTAAGCATTAAATGTACCCTTCAAATACATAGTTATACATGCACACCCATAAACTGAGAATAAATGTAAAAAGTAAATAAAAGACTACATGTTTACATATGCACATAGAACTTGTGGTTTAAGTGTAAAACATGAATAAGGAATACATGTTTTCATGTTTAAACTTAACATTAGTGCATACATGTACAAATCTCTAGTTTCTACAGTGAATACATTCCTTTGGTACGGTTTAATGTTTCACACACGTTAATGAAGTTAAGGCACACCGTGAATATAATGTCAAATGCACGTATATTATTGCATTTCTGACATGTAAGGGTGGAGTTTAAATTGCACTGCTCCTAGGTCAAATAATTCAAAAAACATTAAAAATGGAATCTGGGGTAGCCTTACATACAAATTGTATGATGTTCAAAAGATTAATTAAAACACGTTCACATTTGGAACCTAAACATCATCATAATGTGGCATTGTCGGGCGCCAACTCGTGGCACAGCATTATTTTGCAATTGCATTTGCAACATATTTCATCCTTTACCACTTATAATTTATTTTCATCCTTTTATCCTGTTTTCATTTTCCCTCTTTTTCAAAAGTTCATCGCAATTTGACATCTTCATGCAAAGAACAGCCAATTCCAAAGTTTCTCATGCGCTTGTGTGGCCATCCGAACCTCTTTCCCAAGAACACGTACAAGAGCCAGGTCCATTAAAAAGCAGTTTGTTAAGACCCAATGCATTTCATACCTGAGCGGTCCTTCATCAGGGGTAACTACAAAATGAACAATCGAACACACATTAATTCACCATGCACTGATGTTAAAAACACAATCTCATATATTTAACAATTTACTTATTATTATTAACTTATCGAATACTTCATCAAAAAAACTGTAGGCAATCTCTTTCCAATGCCTCCCTTTCCCTTTCTGTGATGGAAAGACTGTATTGTCATGAACTGCTTCTTCCTCAAAACTATCAAAGCATATATGCGCCACTATCACACTTACGTTAGTTACTCTCATCATTAACTCCCTTTAATCACCCTCCTGTCTCTCACATTATCGTACCTGCTCATAGTTTCACAACTTCCTCATGCTCGATCAAAAACAGAATAACCGTTCCTTCGCATTCACCCAGCTTTAAGTTTCACTCTCGCCTCTCCTCCCATAGACCCACTCGCTTCCTGCTACGTGATCGCCACCTGAAACATATTTCACCTCCCAGGTTAGCCTGAACGTCGTTCAAATCCCATAATGCAGTTCATGACTATTTCTTACTACCCAGTGAATACCTAGGTTAATGTCTGTTAGGTCCGATGTACAGGTAAGTAATGCAACAAAACATATTTTATACAAGTGCTCACAACATTAATGTGCGTAATGCTTCTTTGAATGTTCATTTCTTAAATTTCTATCTCCTTCCGATTTTCCAAACAATAAATTTGCTCCATAGACCAAGGTGTTTATGCTATGCATGCGGCGGATGTCGTATTTCTTTTCTCATCCTCTTCTTATGCCATTCTTTGCTGGTGCTTACCCAAAGGGCTCAAATTTGGTAAACATCATAAATGTGGGTAGCACACCTATTCTTTCCACCATTTTCAATCTCTGCCTGAAGTTATCAAAGTTCAACATTGCGTGCTCACTAACGACGTGCTAAGCCCAACTCGCACGTAATTGAACTAAACATCATCATAATGGGGCACCGTCGGGCCACAACTCGTGGCACAGCATTATTTGGAACCTAACACACGGTAAATCCGTAAAATGCAAAATGTGTACATTCAGCACATGGGACTCAGTACATCATTACACAATAACGTGTAACATTAGTAGAAGGGTTAGTTCCTGTGCAGGTAAGCTGTGAGATGATGCTAACCTGCATTTGCCAGTTATTCAAGCACTTAATATTCACAGGCAAATGCTTAGAGGCACTACAATTCACTTGAGGATGTTGTTTGCCATATGTTGCATCACGAAGGCAGTGAGCTCAGTTCTGTGCGTTTACCTTGAAATTGTAAGTTAATTTGGTATGACATTTGTCTAACTGAGACTTTTTTCTCACGGTCTTCATTCGAGGATTCACTGTGTGCCCGAATTTCAACATGGCTCATTATCTCACTTCTAATAGTGGCATACTTTCTTTTCCACCCCTTCCAGTTTCCTTTCACTCCATGTACAGACTCCTCTCATCTTCATTTATTCAGCTCTTCTCATTTCCAAGTATGCCTCTTCCTTCTCACCTCTTTCCCAGTTGTCTTTCATCTCCAGCCCTTTCTGGGGCAATCTATCAGGTGTCTCTTCCCGATTCTGTATCACTTTCTTGTTTACTTTCCTTCTTCTTTCACCTTTCACAACTACCTCTCTGTCTCTCAAGTCCACTTTTCCATGTTTACTCTCAAATTAGCTTTTTGCCTATATAATTCTTGCAACTGTCACTCTATTTCCTTAACTCCATGCCTTGCTCCTTCTTTCATCACTTTTATCTCTCTTTCTGTCTCTCTTTATACCTGCTGCCTCTCCCAGATCAGATACCTTATAGTATTCATGTTTGCCTTCCTTCTTCTTGAACCTTTTACCACAATCTTTCAACTCCACCTTTTCCAGTTTTCCTCTCAAGTTCAGTTTTTACCTGTCACATTATCGCTACTGTTGCACATTTTTTCTTCACTCGATGGCTCATTCTGTCTTTTAAATCCACCCACAAGGTCACCGGACCCTTCATCTCTTGTCTCACACACAGTCCTGTTTCCCTTTTACCCACATCATGTTTTGTCACATCATTTTCTCCCTTTTTCCAGCCCACCTCCATCTTTTCAACAGCCCCTCATCTCATCAGACTTCCTTCTCACATTCTCACCTTCTCTCATTATCTCTTAGTTCACCTTTTACCACAATTATTACCTTCATTTTTTCATTACATCTCCAATTGCCATTCTCAACAACATCTGACTCGCTATCACTGTCTTACCCGTATCTTTACACTACATCAGTTTATTATTATGATTGTCTGAGCTATTTTATTTCACGCTGATCCTCTTCCATTTGTCTCTTTCATTCCCACAAATATGTCTCCCAGTTTTTATTCTCACTCCCTTCTATACCTCTCATTTGTTCATCTATTTCTCTTTGTTTCCCTCTCACCTCTCTAACTGTCTTACTGCCATCTCAATCCACCAGTGCCTTGTCTCCCCAAGTTCTCTCTTATTTCATCACCTGCATTTCTCAAGTTCTCTCTGGTACATTTTCTAAACTCCTCTGTCACCTCAACCTCTATTTTTTCTCTTATCTATATCACCCACATCACTCTCTTATCTTCCTCAAATTCCTATTTCTGCCAAAATATCTCACCCTCTATTCCCATATGCTTTTCACCACTCTTTTATCATTCTCCTGCCTCCTCCTCACAAGTTTCATTCCTCTCTCGCCCTGCCTTTCTCTTTTGCTATCCTGCCTCAATCCATTCAGTGTCACCCCATCTACGTTAGTTTCATGATTTGTGTTGCACCCTCTCATTTGGATTTTCCCTTCTTCCTCTTTGTGTCATCTCTTACCTATTTCTTCCCTTTTCTGTCTTTTGCTTTCTTTCAGTATTGTTTTTTTCTCACTTTTCCTAATTCTATTCCTTTTTTCCTTGTTGCTCATTCTTTCTTTCTTGTGCTTCTTGATTCTTTCCTTGTTTCTATCATTGTCTCTTTTCCAACTGCATGTTTTTTCACATTCTCCTCTTTCATTCTTATTCTTTTTTCTGTGGCTCCTAATTCCTTTCCATCTTCTCAATTTGTTCTCTTTTGCAGCAAACTGTTCTCCTTCCTCTCCCTTTTGTTTTAATTCTCCATCACTACCTTTATTTGTTTCCTCCTTTGTTATTGTTCTTATTCTTTTTTTTTGCTCTGCAGTTCAGTACAGACTTTTTCTATGTCTCTTTCTCTCTTTCAATGTTGTGGCTCTTTTGGTGCTATCAGCAGCCACCCTCCCTTCTGTCATGCAGCACTTTTAGAGTGCAAGATATACGCTTCAATCTGGAGGCCTGCATTCCTAAATTCAAAGTTAAGGGACCTATAAAGAACAATTGCATTTCTGGCGTGGCCCAGAAGTTCTACATTTTGGCTGTACTTTAAGCAACCAATGCCCCTGTTCAGCTTCACCTATGCATGTTGGTTTCTTTGCTGCACCTTTTGTGCACATGGAGAAGAGATCTCTATTTAATAGTCCGCCCTCCTGAGGCTTGTCCGAGCGAGACTTTGGAACCTGAGTCATTTTCACCTTAGTGATGCTTGACAAACAGGAATTACTGCGGTCCATAGTCACAGGGAGGGTGTCAGAAAGTGGCTTATTAACTTGAAAATGGGGACCCTCGCCAGCTTAATAAACACCCTCTGATTAGACAACACGAGCCCGGAAAAAACTCTACTCCAACCCTGGTAAATATTGCACAAGCACCTCGCAATTTCCTAGAGAAATGTGTGTTCATTTCCAGTAGTACCATCGATTTTAAAGCAAAGAACACAAAAAATAAAATTTCTAAACCAATTTAGTAAAATAAAGATGTTAATAATCAACACAATTGAAATCATTCAAATTGGATAAGGGGAACTGGCGACATGAAGCTTAAAGTTTTAAGGCAAAAAGCACCTAAAAGATGTAAAGAACAAATGAAAAACAGCATTTTGCAATTAACCTGGAGATAGGCATGATTTCAAGCTGATGACAGTGAAGCTAATGCAGGATGCATCAAGTGGTTCTTCCTGGTCATAGTTTTTACCTTTGGCCTGATTATGAGTTTGGTGGTGTGGGAGTGAGCAGTACAACACTGCCCGCTCCCACACCATCAAACGTGAATGCCGTCTGCCCGCCAGATAATGAGTGAAATAGTGGTCTGGCGGGCGGGTGGTGTGGCGGTCCCACGACGGTGTAGAAAAAAGGCTCAAATGTGAGCCTTAATGCTGCATCGCCGCAGGACCCCCTCACTGCGTTCCAGCACAGCATGGACTGTGAAGTCCATCCCGTGCTAGAACTGAGATGGTACAACCCCCCAGGGGAGAGACAAACCAGACAGAAATTCTACCAGTGGTAATGGGCGCAAATACCTCGGACATGAGTATTCCCTTGTTTAACCTATCCAATCACATTCTCTCTAGTCAAGACATCTCTATTCTGAGCAAGGGACTATCATTTGTACCCACCACGTACCCAAATTTTCTAGACCTCCAATCAGAGTTACTTGGGTTCTTTAGAAAAATCAGACTCCGGGCATTCTTCAACCTCAATCCAACTGAATCTAAAAACACCATTACACCCTTTAGACCCCCCTCTACCTTCTTCCCCACATCTAACATGATCCCTAAAGAGATCAATACGTTTGAGAAAGTCATCCTTAAAGAAACTTCTGAACTAGAGAAGAAACATCTGTTTATCCCATATAACATCTCATTAGATGAGAAAAGGGCAATCTCCACACTATGGAATAACGACGGTCTAATTATTAAGCCAGCAGACAAGTGCGGTGGCATAGTTCTGCAAAACATTGATGATTACAAAGTGGAGCTTAGGCGACAAGTCTCCAACACTGATCACTATTGCTTGCTACCCACCAACCCCACTAGAGAGCTTCAAAAACTCGTCAAACAAATCACCACGGAAGCACACGAAAAGGGCTTCTTGAGCAAACATGAACTGAACTTTCTCAACGTGACCAATCCTAGGATTCTGGTTATCTATACCCTCCCTAAGATTCCTAAAAAACTTGACACTCCGCCTGGCAGACCGATTGTGTCAGGTTGTGGCTCCGTCCTAGAGCCGTTGGGAAACTATGTTAACTTCTTCTTGAAGGATTTTGTGCCCATTACCACTTGTTTTATCAGGGACAGCATATATATATGATAAACCTTATTGAGAATCACCCCTTTGACCCTGAGAAAGAGACTCTATGTACATTGGATGTAGAGTCTCTTTATACCAACATTCCCCAAAAAGAATCTCTCCTGGTCATGGAAAGCATACTCAACACCAGACCAAGACCACACAGGTACCCACACTGTTCATTATTCAACTTCTTGAGATTTGCCTAACCCAGAACATTTTCATGTTCGACGACCAATACTACCAGCAAGTCCGGGGGACCTCCATGGGGGCAATTTTTGTCCCAACCCTGGCTAATCTGTACATGGATTGGCTTGAATGCAATACCATCCTCCCTGCCACCAACCCATTCCATCAAGGAATATTAACGTGGAAGCGTTATATAGATGATATTTTTCTCATCTGGGGAGCATCTCCTGACGCCTTGAAAGCCTTCTTACATTGGCTGAATAACAATTGTAATGGTCTCACTTTCACTCTCACACATAGCAACACCACTATCCCCTTTCTTGACCTCTGTATTCATCACAAAGAAGGTTTGCTCTACACCTCCCTATTCCGCAAACCCACGGAGAGAAATACACTACTCAGCTATGATAGCTGTCACCCCAGAGCCCTGAGAGATAGCCTCCCGTACTCCCAGTTCCTGAGGCTCAGAAGAAATTGTTTCCAAAAAGTGGACTATTTCAATGAGGCGAAGATACTAGCGGCTAAACTTAGGTTTAGGGGATATCCACGATGCCTGGTCAAGAATGCAATGAAAAGGGCCTGGTTTTGTCCACGTGAGACATTATTGGAACCCAAACCTAAGAAGAGTACTGAGGAGTTGGTCTGTGTCACCACTTTCTCTATGGCGTCCAATAAAATCCGTCAGAGTATAAAGAAAAATTGGCACATCTTAAACTCCAGTACGCTTGATTTGGAAATGCCCATTTTTGCTTTCAAGAAAAGTAAAAACTTGAAAAATCATCTGGTCAGGGCTGCTCTCCCTTCAACAAGTAGTCCAAATACCACACCTTATGATCTCTGGTTACTACCGCCCCTCAGGGGCCATGCCAAATGTGGTAATTGTGTTGTATGCGATTTTTCAATTGACTGTAAAGAATTCACTTTTAAGGATGTGAAAAATGAGTTGAAAACATTTACAAATTGTAATAGCTGTAATCTTGTGTATGCCATCTTTTGACCATGCAATTTGATTTATGTGGGCCAGACGAAAAAGAAAATTAAACTTCGTATCTCGCAGCACCGATGTAGGATTAGATGCAAAACCGCCAATGCCCCCCTTGTCGAGCATTTCAATACCAAAGGAAACCGTGAAAATGACATACGCTGGACCGTGATCAGCCAAATAATCTTACCACCCAGAGGTGGTGATCTCACAAAATTACTAAACAAAGAAGAATTAAAATGGATCATCAAGATGGATAGTCTCAATTTGGGATTGAACCTACAAGAAGACTGGACTACCCTAATCTAATCTAATCTAATCAATATACAGAGACTGTCATGTATTCTACATAAGAACTGTACAATACATGTGGCTGTTTTACAAAATCTTACTGTACATTACATGTGGCTGGTTAACAGAAACTTTATGACTTTTTCTTTCTATATATATTGGTTTGTCCTTTAACATTTTCCTCCTCTGTCCTCCACCTTCTATCATTGCACTCTGCCTAACACATTGCGTGGGTCACTCTTCCAAGATGGTTGTCAGGACAAACCTTAGGTTGTCCTCTCCCTATTTCCATGCCCAACTCCCTCCCTGCAGAGGGACCCTTCCAAGATGGATGCCGGTCCAACCCGGGGCTGTCCTCTCTCTATTTCCATGCCCGGTTCCCTCCTATCAGAGATTCCCTTCCTTTACTTATGGTAGAATTCCATCCCGAGACATGCTACTGCATTCCCAGGGAGGAACACACCCCGACTGACCCGGTAAGTGCCTGCAGTCGTGTCCCGATCGTACTGTAGTTCCTACTCCAGAAAGGACCTGTACTTAACTGCCCGCTTGCTTTCCCAGGGGCCCTCTTCGAAATTCACGGGATCGAGCTGACGCATCTTTGAAAGCCCCTGTAACTGGTAAGTCAGTTTACCTGTGCTTTGACACCGCCCCGTAAGTTTTCACTTCACGGCCGGTCCCGCCTAAATTTACCTCTCCATTTCCTCCCCAGGGCAGCTTCACCAGCAATTCTCCTACTTGCATAAACAAGTATGCCAGGGTTATTGCTCCCTAGGTAAGCCCCGACCCACAACACTTTCTTATCACAGCGCCGTGTCTGTAATTATACCCTCATCTCTCACAGCCCACAAGTCATCGCCTTGATTTTATGAAGCATGAATTAATTAATACCCCCTCACGTCTACCGGTTTTAATTCATCGACAGAAACACCGGCTCTAAGCCCTCACTGCACCTGTGATTCTGCATGCTCCTTCGCAAGTATCTTCATGTCCATTGTTTTTAATTCTCCGACATGAACACCAGCCTTAGCCCATTAATTCTGGTTGTTCCTTCACCCACCGCCTAGAGATGCACACTTGTGCAGCTCACTCATACCTATTTACCGTGTACTGTAATCCTCACAGTCTTCCTCACACACCACCCAGAATTTTAACTTGCGCAGTTCACACACTCTAGTTCACAAAAAGACCCTTGTCATGAACGTTATCCACCAGGGTCCTTTATAATCGAGGATCCTTACAAATTCCTTGGTACCAAGACTGGTTCACACTCTTACCTCTCACGGCCATTAGCATAAACGGTAGCCTTTACGGTGACCCTGACACAACCTCCTTCATAGACACTGCCTCACCAATCTCTCTTCGGGAGTTACTCTAACCTTGCTCCGCTCTATACATTAACGTTACCTTGCATCGTAGCATGAATCTCCAAAATTCAAGTCACCCTGCTTCCGAGCGTATCTTTCGCTGAAAATTCCTTCTCTCATTATACCTTTTTTCCCTTTTCTTCCCCTCTTCTTAGGCAATAGAGGCTAGCAATTATTAGGCTTCATCCAATTGTCCTGATGATGATCCCATGACTACTTAGCGGGTTCAAAACACCGTCAACCTCTATGTGCACCCTATACAGAACGTATATTATGTACTATGTATGTGTAAAGGTGCTTCTTGGATTTTCTGTCTCATTGTAATTCACAGAAACCCTCAGTTTTTTGCCTGCTTTGTTCCTTTCTTCTGTAAACGGTAATTACCTGTATGTGCTTGTGTGCAGGCTTGTGCCCCACTACGGTGAATTGTTGAAGGAATTCTTTGTTCTATTTTAATTGATCAAGTAAAGATTGCGACCTCTGTCCGGCTGGACATGTTAAGTTACAGTGTTTTTGTATAGCGCAGAGCACCACTGGTCTCTAAGCGCTTCCAAGAAAAGGTACATAACCTGACACAACCCCGAATGCGCCCTCTGCCATAGAACCACCTTAGGGTATAGATGTTATCTTTTTAAACAGATGGGTCTTTAAGTTCTTTCTAAAGGATGGTAGTTGCGAGTCTTCCTGCAGAGAAACCGGTAGCTCATTCCAGAGTTGCGGAACAAGTACGGACAGAGCTCTGCCCCCTTTAGATTTAAGCTTAAATCTGGGTACACTCAGTTTGCAGGCTTTACTTGACCGTAGGGCTCTCCCCGGCGTGTACTTCCTCAATCGCTCTTTGATGTACTTAGGAGCCTTACCAAAAATGGCTTTATGGGCCACACAGAGACATTTAAACTGCACCCTAAATTTTATAGGCAGCCAGTGCAGCTTCAGGAGAAGGGGGGTCGCATGAGAGCTCCTCAGCAGGGAGTAGATTAACCTAGCCGCGTCATTCTGCATAACCTGTAGTTTCCTCAGGAGTTTCTGAGGGAGGCCTAAATACAAAGCATTGCCATAGTCCAATCGGGAGATGATAGTAGTGGACACTATGGATTGCAATGTAGAGATAGACAGAATGGGGGTCAACTTCCGAAGTTGCCTAAGCAAACCAACGCAGGAACCTACCACTGCCGAGACTTGGGGGGGCATAGAAAGATCTACGTCAATCTTCAAGCCCAGACTTTTAACCACTCTTCCTGGAGATGGTGTTTTCCCTAGTTCTGGGGGCCAAAAGAAATCACACCAGGGGTTTTCTAGATTGGTAATAACCAACACCTCCGTTTTCTCAGCGTTTACTTTCAGAAGGTTGTTGGTCATCCAATTTACAGTGAATCTAAGGAAGTTCTTTACTGATTCCTGTGCCTCTCTCGAGTTCTCCAACTGAACAAGCAGTTGGGTGTCGTTGGCATAGTTAAAGACTTGACAATTCCTATGCGTTAGCTCCTCCACAAGAGGTTGAAGGTATATGTTAAATAACAAGGGGGATAGTACGGACCCCTTGGGTACACCCCAGGTTACAACATTGGCCTCAGATATTTGGTCTCCCAATTGCACTCTCTGGGTCCCACCAGTAAGGAAATATTCAAGCCACTCAAAACCAATATAGATCAATCTTGTCTATATTTATTTCTCTGTTCATAATTTGTGCATGGGACCATTGTTGTTTAACATCATTATGTTCCCCGAGGTCCTGTGCTGACTCATTGGGGCTCCCTTGTTGTTTATAAACGCATGCACTCAGGGTGGAACAACATGTGCCCCCATGCATTCACCAACATGCATGGGGTGAAGGTGGCCCTGTAGGGCCCCCTTTGTTTCCTGACTGCCAGCAGTTTCATGGAGTAAAATCCTCTATGAGGCTGCTGGCAGTCAGGAAACTCTTAATATACATGGCAGTGCTGCAGCAGCACTGCCAACATATTGAGAGCCCCTGACTGCCACACCACTGCCAGAGAACACGGTTTCCTGGCAGTTGCGGCGGTCCAGTGGTGGTCTGACCGCCAAAGTTGTAATACAGCAGTCGGACGGCCAGTGATGTGGTGGCTGGACCGTCACCACCCGCCACCGTGAGTTTGGTGGTCCACAGATCACCAAACTCACAATCAAGCCCTTAGTGTCTGAAAAGGAAGCCAAAAATCTCAGTAGAGCAAAGTCCAAGGCTGAGGCTGGTGACGGTTTTCCAAATTTTAATATGTAGTTGTTGAGCTCTGGCTGAAGCCATTGGGTTTGGTGCCAAAAGCTTCAAGTGGGACAAAACTGACTTGTTAGCAGCTGCAGTCACTTTGTTAAAGGGATAGATTTACCCTCTTTCCTCTGCCTGTGGCGTAACACAAAATATTGGGCGTCATGCATAATGTGAAGTGGGGATCCCTGAGTTTGAATATCTCACAAAAATTCATTGACCTGAACAGAATAGGCCCCACTAAAATGTAATTGGACACCTGACAGTTGCCCACCCCCTTACACCACAGGGAATGCAGGGGCATGTGTTACACCCCTGGCACCCACCCAGGGTTTTACCTTGAAACTTAGGGCCATGTGTACGCAGCATTTTACCGGTCGCAAATGGGCCGAATCACAGAATTGGCCCTTCGCGATCAGAAAAATGCTTTTTGAAATTTACATAGCCCAAATTGCGATTCAGTAAATTAATACCAAGTTGCAATTTGTGTTTTGCGATTCAGTAATTGGAAGGGGCCTCTTTAGGGTGTCCCTTCCAAATACAAATCACATTGGTATGTATGAATGTTTTTGGACTGAAATCAGGTAGAAAAACATTCGCACTTTACCAACAACTCAAAGTTGGTGGTAATGTATTTGCAAAGTAGAAGGGGTCCCCATGGAACTCCTTCGCCTTTGTGAATGTTGAAAAAACATATTTTAACCTCCCTGCACAAGCCTCAGCACCTTGTTCGAGTCCTCCGGACTATTAGGAAAAATTATTTCTGGTCAGTCCTGCAGCTGCTGAGTACCTAGGACAGGCTTCAAAGCATTAGATCTCTATCAAGGCAGTACTCCTGCAGGGTTCAGTCCTCAGTGATCAGCTGAGCCATTGTGCATTTCGGAGACTGTCTGTTTTTTCGGTCCTTGGAGCACGCAAACAGGAAGCAACCCAACTGACCCTTGAAGAGCAAATCAGGGGCAGTGCCTCCCTTAGGGCATGGGGGTGTTGCCCCACTGATATTTTAGCCCCTCGGCCCCCCAAATTGAATGTGAGTAAAGTGGTAACTCAGTGTTTTACGGTCTGCCAGTGGCCGGGCAGGTTGCAGTATAAGCCGACCTGAGGCTGAGGCGGGTCCTGTACACCAGTGAGACTGATGGGTGGGGCTTTGCAACAGGGACATCAAAGAGAGTACGTAAGCCAGCACACCTGGAGCCCAGGTGTGCATGTAACGTTGGACAGCTCCCGCTCTCCGGCCAGCCCAACATGGGCACTAAAAGAAGCTCGGAGTTTCTTCCCTCTGTTCATACTGGAGCTGGAGCTGACTCAAAGCCGCAGCCAACGGTTTCAATATGAGCGGGGACGTTGTCTGCCCCAGCCAAATCCATGCGCAGATCTAACAGCAGGAGCAGCGTCTGGATCGGCTTAGAGAGGCAGTATAGTAATAACAGTGACTGGCCATTTCGGAGTCGGACCCTTGCTCTCTACATGGACACTGCAAGTAGCGGCATTGCACATGAGAGAGTGGTATTCTAGAGACAGTTTCTTCCAAGTTCCTTCCTGCTTTCGCCTGCAACCGAAAGGAAAAGGCAGCACTCGGAGATGCCAAACCATGGTATAAAGAAAAGAAATTAGCAGTAAAAATATACAGTGTTAGAAAACTAAATATCTCTGACAGAAACCATGTAGTCTCTTTCAGAAGTAGCTAAGAAAATCCACGTGCAGTTTATGAGTCAACCTGTAACTGGCCATTTCTTTTTCTTTTTGTCAGTTTTCACATTTGTATATTTACAAGTGGTATAATATTCATAGGTAGAGGAAAGATTCTGGAAGGTTCTCGATAGAGTTCAAGAGAAGCAGATGGGTCTCTAAGCATTTCAGATTCTTGATACACTCGGGTAGAGTCTCCAGCTGGTTATCACTTGCATCCAAGAAAGCTAACCATTTTAGGTGACAGACTTGAGCTGGCAGGTCCGTGAGGCAGTTATTTTCAAGGTGAAGACGTCACAATTTCTGGAGCCTGGCAAGTCCTACGGCAGAGAGTCCTGGAAGTTGTTGATCAGTGTGATCGCTGCAAATTCTCCAGGCAGACTATCTCAGGAGGGATTGACTTCAGACTGTTAGAGTCCATGTTGAGGACGGTCAGATTTCGTAAAAGCCCAATTTCTCTGGGTACGAAGCCCATCTGAAACGACAAACCGCTCTCCCTCTCTGGGTTCATCAATCACTTGTAGCGCCTCGAGGACAAAAACCTACAGAGACAATGAGATAAGCTGCTTCCCTCTGATTTTTTAGCTGCTTCTTTCCAGAGGGTAGGTACTTCCAGCACTGTATAGTCATTAGGTGTGAAATATGGTGACTGACGTTAAGGTATCCAAATACAATGGCCTAGATATTGTCTGGCAAATACATTTAATGAAGCAGTATTTTGTAAATTACATTTAAGTCACAATATTTATGTCAAACGCTATTTTTGTTATACATATTCTGACGTATAACAATCATGTGAACTCAAGTTACAGGAGAGTAATATGTAGACTGACATCTATGTAGTCTGTTGTGATGGAGCGAGGTGAAGAAACAACATTTTGTATACCCCTCGTGAAGTAATTTCCTCATAACTGTAACCTTTATTAATTGTGTGGTTTGATACATTAATCAACGTAGTATAGAATGCACACATAAATACATGTGGGAATATTAATCTTCTTGTATGGAAAACTATAACTGACTAATTTAGTAATGTTGTCATGGTGTTTACTAATGCAAAGCTTTAACTTAATCAAAAGTGGCATAAATGTGTCTTCTGTTTATGTATTTTGTGGCAAAAACATGAAGACAGGTGAGTATCAGCCTAATTCATGAAGCCTAAATCGGCTCACAAAGAGCCAGATTCTGAGAATCTGGCCCTTTGCGAGTGCGATGTTTGCATTTGGGATTCAACATCCCAAATGCAAAAATCGCTATTTGCTAATTCGCATATTTGCGAGGATTTACATTTAAGGAATCTCTATTTGAGATTCCTTAAATGTAATTCATCATCCATTTTACAATTGCGAAATCGCAATTTCGGGCCGCAATTTACCGCGAGGTCAAACCTCGTGGTAAATTGCGAAAACTCAGAAAAAAGCATTTAAATGCATTTTTCTGAGTTGCACGTTACACACACACATGTCCTTTGGACATGTATGTGTGCAACACCTGTGTTAATTTCCTTTGCAGGGGTGCTACAGGGTGTCCTTTGGACACCCCTGGCACCCTTGTACTCGCAATCTCATTTGCGATTAGCTAATTGCTAATCGCAAATGAGGAATGACTCCCCATGCATTCCTATGGGCCTTTTGGCCCATAAGAATGCATGGGGAGTTATTCCTTATTTGCGATTAGCAATTAGCTAATCGCAAATAAGGAATCAGTGGGAATCGCAATTAATATTGCGATTCCTACATGAATACCGTTTTGCGAGTCTCAAATAGCGATTCCTTATGATTCGCTATTTGAGCCTAGCAAAACAGCCCGTTCATGAATCAGGCTGTATATCCTTTATATGTGTTGCTTATTTGCTAGGTAACAACTAATTAGAAAAACCTTAGTATGTGGGGAGGTAAACAGAAGGGTTATATTTCAATAATTAACATTTATTTGTGTTTGTTTCTATGATAGTTCCCTTCTGGCTCGTGAGGCCTACTTAAAAATGGAGGTTTTCGATTACTGTGATAGTGAAAGATACTGTGCATGTGTGGCATGAACCGAGACTGAATATGAGCTGCCTGTGCCTGAGCGAGGGCGTTTCAAGGACAGCTTGCCCTGAAAGTCCAGATGACTGCCAACAAAATGTGAACCATCTGAATTTCAAAACATGGGAAAGGAACCTCATATAACAAGTTGAGGATGTGACTAGGCTGGACGTTTTTTTCAAACAATGAATTCTTTAATTTCAGCTGATGCTACAGAAAATAAATATTAGAATGATGAGGTGATGCTCATCCACCCTCAAATTGTCCAATCAGAACTTGAGTTTGTACTGAGAGTTACTTTTGTAGATAGATAAAGTTAGTGAAATAGGGTATAAAAAGACGTGACTTTTCTTAAGAAAAAACTCTCTTTTCGATTTCCTCCTGGGATGCTGTGGGAGTGCTGATTTTTCCTGAGATGTAAGACTTTGAATAAAGTTGCTATTTTCTTTGAATGAGAAATGAGTTTTAGATGAGGTTGTTAGTTAGGGAGCTAGAAGAAAATTAATTTTGGGTTTTCTAATATTTATGTCCTGAAACCTAAATAATAATGTCTATTTCTGAATTCTTTGAAATAAATGAATATAGCTGTTTGAGATAAAACTTTTACTCTTTTAAGGTTATTTTCCACTTAAAAAAAAAGTGAATTAACTGTTAGACATGCTAAACTTTGCTTTTAATAAAAATTAGATAAAAGGAGAATAAAGTTGGCCTTGTATTTTCCTTAGCCTAACTTTTTACTGGCAGATCCATTGACCAAAATAGTGGTGTGTCCGAATAAAATGTCTTATTACTAAAAGCATGGTAAAATTCCTTTAAACTGCAGGTGTATATAGTAAAAATATTTAGTTTTGATTTCGACACTCCGCTATGATCCAGCAGCTCTCCTTTGAATCACACCGATCCATGAAGTAGGATGAAAAGTGTTTGTGAGTAACTCGCAGTGTTATGGGCCCCACTCATGAGTAATGTATGATTTGGTACTTCAAGGAAAGGTGATTTGGCTTTAGAAAACATTTCCGGAGTAGCGCTGCATCAGCAAATAGCATGGTAGCAGAGCATTGGTTGCTATAGAATTAGCTAGGATTATGTATAAAGTGATATATAAGGGTTTTGATGTACAGAATTATGACTAACATCTGTTGAGTTTGCATTACGTTATATATAGTCTTGAAAAGGCTTCCGAGGATTGTGTGAAGCTAGTCACTCTGTCTGCAGGCAGAGGAAGTGTGGCAAGTAAAGTCGCACATCACATAGTCTGTTTAAAAAGTATTGTCGTATACTACAGTGGTATTTGCGCATATCACAAGTTTAGGGACCTTTGCGTGTGAAAGAATAAATGCAAAGCGAGGACAGTCTATAAAATCTTAGCCTTCAAGTACAGGGATCATTGTGTATCCTGATTTAAAACTTACTGCTGGGAGAGTAATAGAGTTTAACCCGAGCTTGAGAGAATGGTAAAGTAGAGGAAGTGGTGCTACTTTATCGTCGAGTCTAAAAATTCTGTGGTAGAGAAGAGGTAGGCGCTGTCTACTGGAAATACAGAATACTTGTACGATTGAAAATTCTATCATTTTGTTTAGCAAAACAGACAAATGAGGTTGTTTTGTGTAAGTTACTAACCGATTCAGTTGTATATCTTGTAAATACGGCTTCTCGATAAACCTTGTAAAGGAGGAGTCAGTCGAAGCTGCAGAAGCCGGAGCAGGAGCTGACGTTAAAAGTGTCGTGCAGGGATTGGTCCTTGTGACCAAGACAGAGTAAGGGCTGATTGGTGCATCACGAAAAGCAGCAAAACTATTGGTTAAGCACTGAGGAGACGTATCTTGTTCTAATTGGTACGCTAGTGTAAACCGCGCTGTGATAGGTTGGTGTTACGGAACAGCAACAGAGGAGTACACGATCTTTTGAAAGACAGGGAATTACGGAGAAGAAAAGGAGAAACCTTCATGGTTTAAGAAATTGAAAAATGTGTTTAAAAAGGACAAGGCGATAGTAACAAGAGAGGGAAAATTACTTCCTCCGCCGAAAACACCTGTTTCCTATATGTTGTCAAAATATGGTTACCATACATGTGTTTTGGCTAGAGAATTGGGCTAGGTATACCAGGAATGATGGTGCGTTAGCTTTTCCAGAAGTCGGATCTTTTAATGTGGCAGTTTTGCGAAATTTGAGAGATAGAATGATAAAACTTGAACCCAGACCTAGACCAACTCAATTTGAAGCTCTAGTTGAATGAGAGGATGAGATGCATGAAATGGAGCAAGAGAGGTTGGAAAGACATCTCAGACCAAGAGGTAAATTGAGCAGATTATGGGGAAAGACACATGAGAGTAGAATGCACAGATGGAGAAATGCTGACATGTGTGATGGAATGTATCCAGTCAGATTAGTGGATGAATATGAAAGGCGGAAATGTACAGAGAAGAGGAGTAATGTGGAAACAGGGAAAGAAGGTTATGGTGATAGTGAGTAAGAGGATACTCTGCTGGAAGAAATATTAAATAGGAGACCGCCACCATTCCAACCGTGTTCTTTATGGACCACACCTAATGCTCCACCAGTAGAAGATAGAATTAATGAAACCCCAGGACAATTTTCACATTTATATGTACCAGAAAGAGTAGAAATGAGATATAATCCAAATGCCCCAATGACAGAAACAAGACTTACCGGTACTCCTAAGCAAAATAGCGAACGAAGAAGTGTAAAAAGAGTAGAAAAACGAGTTGAAGAACAACCAAATACTTCTGAATATATATACGATCTACAAATAAATTGACAGAAAAGATGCAAGAGCTTACCAAAAACCTAGAAGCAGTAACAGTCCCAGTAACGATAGGACCTGTAATCCCAGTGTTTGAAAACCAAAGAATAAAAGAGCCAAGTTTGACAATCCCTTTACAACAAAGTTTGCAAAAGGTAAAAGAAAATATTTATCCAGATTTGTCAGAAATTATGATAACAAGTAATGTAAATCCGCCTGACTTAACTTTTAATCAGAATTTACCCTATAAGTATGCAAATGGAGCAGAGTCTGATTCTGCTACACCTGAAAAGGGCATAGAGATAATAGATTTAACAAAGACTCCTGTAGGACCATCAGAACAAGAATTGAGTGATTGGCTTAAAACTCTAAAATTAAAAGAACGTGAACCTAAAGTATTAGATGTGGCAAGATTAAAAATCGATATGGAAGAATTAATTATTGGCACAATTGAAACAGACAGATTTAAAACATATCAAGATGATGAACTCATGTTCATATGTAAAAGTATCTTTTGGAAAGCGAAGTCTATACATGATCAATTGGAAGGATTAGCTAGTGAATTTGAGGTAGAATTTGCAAAGAATAAAACATTGCAGAAATCCTACAGAGTAGCTTTTCAGAAAAGGACATTGAAAATATGAATACTACAGGAAGGTTGACTCAAATAAATGAATTCGTTGTACTACTAAGGAGATGGGGAGATGTGAATGAGTGGAGATAAAAATGGGCAAAGAAGAAAGAAGAGGCCAGTGATAAATCTACATTAGCGTTCCCTGTGAGAAAAAAAGAGAAGACAGCAAATGAATTCCCTATGAGAGAAATACCTGGAGGAGGATATGTACATGTTCCTTGGAGTAGACAGGATATATTATCATTTACAAATGATTTCCCCGGATTGAGAGAAAAACCAGTAGAATGGTATCGACACGTAGATCGATTTGTGAAAGTTTCAAAAGTACTATGGGTTGATCTGGATGGATTGTTTGACATAGTTGTACCAGCAGATCTGAGTGCAAGATAACTGTAAATTGGCCGAAGGAGGAATATCCTCGAGACAAAGTAACAGGTGCTCCGTCGCCTGAAGTGATGAGTAAATATGAGCAAGTAATAGTGTTTTTGAAGAATAAAATTCCACCAAAAGAAACAGATTGGGTTAAAAAGAACTATACAGGATTCGAAAGAATCTGTGCATGCATTTTATGGAAGACTGTTGTTGGTGTTTAAACAATACAGTGGATATGAAGAACTGAGCGAAAAAGACATGAGTCATTTTGTGTATCGACTTGTATATGGTTTAAGACCAGAAATTGGAGACATGATAAGACATAGTTTAATAGGATGGCAATCGAGTACAGTAGATGAAGTGTTGAGACAGGTTAAATATTGTAGTGATGAAATTGAAGCTAAACAAAAGAAACTAAAGGAAAAAGCCATGTGGGCACAAGTGAAAGTAGCAGAACCCCAAGTAGCACAATTGAAGAATAAAAATACTGATGCAAGTCAAGGAAAATTGAAAGGAAATTTCAACAAAACAAAATTGGTAGGAAATATAGAAGAGCATAAGAAAAAATTCCCTTGTCATAATTACGGCAGAATAGGGCATTGGAAGAAAGAGTGTAAGTATCCACCAAGAGTTATTCCCGACAATACATCATTGAATTCACAGGTGCAGCATGAGATAATTCAAAATCCACCGCAACAGCAGCAGATAGTTACACAGCAAAGTCAGGTGCCACAACCGCCACTTCCACACAGTGTAAATCTGCAGAGATACAGTGCAGAGACAGGATTCAGCGGAGGTGAGCAGATAAACCGATCACCCAGAGTGAATGTGAGTCCCCAGTATTGGTTACAAGAGTAAGACGAGAGTGAGTCGGATAAAAGCTTCTGACGGTGCCCGAGAGAGAGAGAAGAGTGTGTGCTTGGAGCCACTCTTGAGGTAGATCAGTCTGGTCCATTTGTGAATGGAAAGGTGAATGATGTAAAAATAACTTTCCTAGTGGAGACTGGTTCTACCCGTTCTACTGTTAGATAAGTGGAAGTCCAAAATCTTCCTCTCTCAGGAGAGCATATCCAAGTTGTAGGTGTAGCTAATAGACCGATTTAAACCTCCTTAACACAACCTGTTGAAGTAGAAATTGGAAATTTCAAAGACATGCATCGATTTGTGGTGTGTGATAGCAGCCCCTTAATTTTGTTAGGCCGAGATATCTTGTATAAAATGAACTGTTTCATATATTTGTTCACCAGATGGCATAGAACTGCAAACGTAGAAAAATCAAAAGGGAGAGCAAGGGTTTTTTAGGGGCGCGCCCTGTCCCCAAATGTATTATGTAGAATCAAGTGGACTGGCCTACTATGTGTGGAAGTATTCACTGCTATTTAGCGTCACTTTAAGTAATGGCCTTCTGACTTGACCCAATGGGTCTTGTTTATAAACCTCTCACACACCAACCTGGTTGGTGTCATGCTTCAACATCGGGGTCCAACCAGGCAGCCGAGTGCCGCCTGCTGTGTGTGATGTGGATGAAGGTGAATATTAAAAGATGCCTCTGGGAATCCTTACCTACAGTTTTATTCTTGGCGGCCCAGGGTATTGGTAAAAATATGTGATGCAACTACATTTAGAAAAATTGTTACTAAGAGTTGACTTATGTGGTCGACATGTTTCAGTCCCTTCTGGAAAATGAGCGGGACTTTCTTCAGGACCAAAGGTAAGTGAAGTGAGTGGCAAAATTTAGTACCACGGGTGATTGTTGTCCTACACACGCGCTAAGGTGTGTGGAAAAAAGTGAAAAATTAAAATTAGTGACTGTATACTCACAGACACTGCACAGCTGCAAGAAAAAAACATTGCTTTTACTTGCTGTTCCAGTAATTCAGGGAGCGGGGGAGAGGATCTCCTGTATACGATTTATATGAAGGTTGTCCTCTGCGGGGATACCTATTGGGTCCCTCGGCGTCCCGGCTGGACTATAAACAAGACCCATTGGGTCCAGTCAGAAGGCCATTATTTAAAGTGACCCTAAATAGCAGTGAATACTTCTACACATAATAGGCCAGTCCACATTGATTCTACATAGAACTGCAAACCCCAGATGAAGATGGTATGTACAAAATGACCATGCTAATGATTGAGGCAGAGAAAGATAAGATGTTTCCTGTGTTTGATCGAGAAAAGATACCTGATGAATTGAAAAAGGTAGTGAAAGAGAAGGTGTGGGATTTCACAGGAGAAGATATTGGATTAATGAAACCAAAGATCCTGTAAAAGTCTCTATAAAAGAAGGTGTGAGTTACCCGAACAATTCCTAATATGAAATGACAGCAGAAATAATTGAAGGAATAACTCCAGTAATAAACAAAATGATTGATCAAGGCATACTGAAAGAGATAGAAAGTAGTCCTTGTAATTCGCCAATAAAGGGATTGAAAAAGCCAAACGGAACATTTAGGATTGTAAAAGACCATAGAAAGGTTAATAAAATAATTGTCCCATGTTGCCCAATTGTACCAAATCCAGCAGTGATTTTATATCAATTTCCACATGATGCAGAATGGTACACTGTGATTGATCTGTGTAATGCGTTCTTTACTGTTCCATTGCACCCAGAAAGCCAGCCAATTTTTGCGTTCCGGTTCGGAGATCATATTTTGGCATGGTGCCGAATTCCTCAGGGGTATACTGAGAGTCCATCTATCTTTAATCAGTTGTTAAAGAAATCACTAGAAAGTTTGAGCATGCCTGAAGAGTCTGTATTGGTTCAGTACATTGACGATCTCCTAGTGGCATCGAGGACAAAAGATGCATGTATAGCAGATACCATTGCATTATTGAATCATCTGGCAGAGGAGGGACTTAAAGTGTCTCCATCAAAATTACAGATTTGTCAGAAAGAAGTCCAAAACTTAGGTCATAGGATTGCCAAATGAATCAGACAAGTCACTGCAGAAAGAATCAAAATCATACAAGGAATGCAGCCACCAAAAACTCAAAGACAAGTAAGAATGTTTTTGGGAATGGTAGGTTACTGTAGACCATGGATTAGTGGATTTTCACTGATAGCAAAACCATTAACCAGAGCAGATATCAGAGACCCTATAGTATTGACCAAGACTAAGATGGAAGCATTTGAACAGCTAAAAACGAGCTTATGTGAAGCACCAGCTTTAGGGATGCCTGACTATGAAAAAGAGTTTGAACTGTATTGCAGTGAACAAGAAGGATGTGCATTGTCAGTGCTAATTCAAAGACATGGAAAACTGAGAAAGCCAATTGCATATTTCTCAGCTGTTCTGGACCCAGTTGCAAAGGCCTTACCAGGTAGTCTGAAAGCAGTAGCAGCTACAAGCGTAAGTCTAGAACAAAGTGAAGGAATAGTGATGGGATTTCCTGTGAGGGTGTATGTACCTCATTCTGTGGAGATTCTCCTCACTAGGACAAAGACCCAGTATCTCACTAACAATAGGATGACCAAATACAAAAAGGTAATTCTGGGAGCAGAAAATGTGACAATCTCTAGATGTGTCAACATAAATCCTTCTACGTTATTGCCTGATACCATGGAAACTGAAGTAAGAAATGAGGTTGATCATTAATGCCTATATGTTCTTGAATACTGTACCAAACCAAGACAAGACATCAGAGATGAGCCATTGCCTGAATCAGATTACATAATGTTTGTTGATGGTTCATGTCTGAGAACAAATGAAGGTGTTTTGAATGCTGCCTATGCAGTTTGCACAGTGGCAGATGTACTGAAAGCATCTTGTCTGAAAGGAATTTGTTCTGCTCAAATAGCTGAATTGATTGCTTTGATTCGAGCATGTGAACTGGGAAAGGAAATCAAGGTTACCATAGTGACTGACAGTCAGTATGAATTTGGGGTTGTCCATGACTACGGACAACTGTGGTCCCAAAGAGGTTATTTAACTTCTGCAGGATCCCCAATCTGTAATGCTGAATTTGTGAAGATGTTGATTGATGCCATACAATTGCCTGATAAAATAGCGGTTGTTAAATATGCTGCCCACAAGAAGGGGGATGATTATATCACCCGAAGTAACAGGTATGCAGATTCATTTGCAAAATATTGTGCAAAAAATCTTGCATCCATAAATCGGGACAGAAAAGAAAAACATGTTTCAAGTCCTTTAATGCTAACCACAGTAGTTGAGACATGGCAGGAAGTAAGACAAATGCAGGAAGAAGCTGATGAGGAAGAGAAAAACGTCTGGTTAAAAGCAGGATGTAGGCAAAGAGAAGATGAAATTTGGGTTTACAAAGATGAAAGACCAGTAATGCCTGATAGCATGATCTCAAATATGGCCCGAATGTATCATGGTCAAGCTCATGTTGGAAGGGATGCCATGCTTCACCTATTTAGACAGATGTGATACAACCCTAAGTTCAGGATGATTGCTGAAAGTCTGTGTCAAAGATGCCTTGGGTGTCAGCAGTTTAATCCAAACAGAAAAACAATTGTGAGTCTGGGAAACATAGGATGGGAGGGAGGTCCATTCACACGAACGCAGTTGGATTTCATAGAGCTTCCACCTTGTAATAGACTCAGATATGTTTTGATGATTATTTGTCTGTTCTCTCGGTGGGTAGAGGCTTTCCCACTAGGAGAAATGATGGAATAACTGTTGCAAAATTGCTTTTACGTGAAATCATACCAAGGTACGGATTTCCAGTAACGATCGAAATAGATCGAGGAACACACTTTCAAAACAAACTACTGCAGATGATATGTGAAGCACTGGACATTCGTCAGAAATTGCATTGTGCTTACAGACCTGAGACTTCAGGGGTAGTTGAACAAGTGAATGGGACAATAAAAAACAGAATTGCAAAAATGTGTTTGGCAACAGGACTAAAGTGGCCAGACGCCTTACCACTTGTTTTGATGACCCTAAGGAGTATCCCTGACAGAAAGACTGGATTGAGTCCACATGAGATTTTAATGGGCAGAGTGATGAGACAAGCATTTGTGCCAGTTGATAAACTGTTAACTATTAATGATGAAATCATACTGGATTACTGCAAAAACCTTTCTGACGTGGTGACTTCTGTGTTCCATCAGGTGGGAACTGAATCAAACACGAAAGAGAAACATCCAGCTCATGATCTACTTCCTGGAGATTGGGTTCGGATAAAGGTACACCACAGAAGAAACTGTTTGGTGCCTCGCTGGCAAAGACCAAGACAAGTTACACTGGTCAGCACCACTGCAGTTAAATGTGCTGGAGTAAAGAGATGGGTGCATGCAAGTCACACCATCCGTGTGCCTGAACCTGAGAATCCAAACGAGGAAGGTGAAAGCACAACTGAATCTGATTCTGAAGGTGAACCAGAGAAAAATCCAGATACTGAAGCTCGACAAGAACGTCGACATCTGGAAGTATCAGATCCTAGTTCTATGTCTGAAGGATGAGGAAAAATTGTTGAAATATCAAATTCTGAAGATCAATCTGAAAATTGAGAATTGGTAGAGACAGACACCAGTAAGGACACTGAGCAATGTGGAGATGAAGCTGGTGATCAAGAGAATACTGAAGAACAGTCTGAAAGCTCTGAAAGCAGGAACCAAAGTCCTGACACTGGAAAAGAGGAAATAACTCACGATAAGGATGAAATTCCAAGTACCAGCTATGGAGATGTTCCTAACAGGGTGAAAGAACAGTCAAAAGAGAATGACATTATAAAGTTTGTCATAAATGAAACTGTCGAAGAGATGGAAAGTGAAACTGACGACAGTGCAGATGAAACTCCATTGAGAAAGAGTTCAAGAAAAAGGGCTTGGAGAGTGGAACATAACACCACGGAGCCTAAAACAAAAAGAGTTTGTAAAGGATATAATTGGACTAAAGGAAGTGATGGACTAACATTCAATCTGGTTAACAAAGCAAGAAAACCAGAAGATCAAGTAAATGAAATTACCAGTCAAAAGGAGTTGTTGGGAAAAAGAATAGAAGTTGTTCAAAGGCCAAAAAGAGTGAGAAGACCAAACCCAAACAAAATAACCTGAATGGTCGTACATTGTTTTACCACTTATTGAAGAAGTAAACAGTAGCCAAGAGAACTTATACTGCCCAAAGTCAAGTCAGTAAAGAACTGAATCCTAGAGAAAAAGTGATACTTGATCAAACGTACAAGGTAAAGACAAAACCTGAAATCCTGACGTAAAGAGAACATTGTAAGTGAAAGGTGAAAGCCTATAGATGACAAAGGTCTAAGAGAATTGAAATGCAGATCGCTGTGTAAAAAAAAAAAAGGCTAACAATGAGCATAAAACAATATGTTCTATTTTTAGAAAATGGTGTAGAATGTGTTTAATATGTACTGGCTTATTAATTTTGATATGGATAATTTTAGCTATTATCATTCCTTTTCATGACAATATAGCAACGTTGAAACCAAATGTGAGTTCGAATGAACAGAATACTGAATCAAAGTCTGATAAACCACCTGTATATAAACCTGAAGTTAATCAAGATAGATCCATAAGTGATTACACCAGAAACACATTTTCAAGACTGTTATCTGAGTATGGTGGGACCATGGATGCCAGTGATTGATATGTGTGTGTGAAGTTGCCAGCATCAGTCTCACAAGGGGTGACCTATCATCACCTTCCACTTACATATGGTGTTACATGTAGTGTGATTGCAAGTTTGTTTTATCAGACAGGGAAATTAGAATATTACTATTCAAATTCTGATGATATATGTGCAAAATTGAAAGCCATTAATGCAATGAACAAAGTAAAGCCTGCTAAAGTAATGGGAGATTTTTTCTTAAAAATCGATGAATTGAGTCATGAATATGCATTCAGAAATAATTTGACTTGTAAAATGAGAAATGAAGAAAAAGCATTTTTAGATATGGTTGAAGAGAGAAGAAATGCTTATAAATGCAGTGATAGAATGAACCATGCTAAATCCAAATATTGGACATTTGAAGATGAAAATCTTGATGATAGAAACTTGAATGTGGCCATAAGTATAGACACTCCATTATTAGGGAAATTTTGTATAAGAAGAGACAATACTGTGTATGACAATTATTTTGTGGGAGCAAGTCAATGTAAAGACACTTAGCGAATAATAGAGGGTTGGGGATTTAAAGGAAGTAAAGATCCAGTTTTCCTGGCATATACTATATATGTGGGAACAAAGCTTATTATAAATTACCGGACCATTGGTATGAAACATGTTATGTAGGTCTGGTCTTTCCTAAAATCTTTCATGTTGATAGAGGTACTAATGGAATACATGAGATAGGTAAACTTTTAGGTCGTAGAAAAAGAGAGCGTGTAATTGAAATAATAGGTGATATTTTTACAGCACTGATACCAGCAGCAAATGAAACCGAATTAAAAAAATGATCAACAATAGTAGATCGTTTGTCAACAGACACAGCAGGTGTAGTTTTAATGGTAAATACTGAAATGGTTGCTATGAGAGCTATGGCGATGCAAAATCGTCTTGCTCTTGATATAATTTTGGCAAAAGAAGAAGGAGTTTGTGGAAGTTTGAAAGTGCAACACTGTTGTACCTACATTCCAGACAAAAGTCAAAATATTGAAAAGTACATTACAAACCTTACAGAATTACATAAGGAAATTGAACCACTGGAGGTTGATGGTGTTTTTGAACGACTTGGTAAAAGTTTTTCAGCAGTTAAACGCTGGTTTCTTGAAATTGGTAGTTCAATTATAGGTAAAATACTAATCCCAGTAACAATATTAGTATTAGTGATTTTGATGTTAAGATTATGTTGTATATATAGAAAAAGAAGGAATGTTAGAAAATCAATAAAGAAAGCAATTCAAGAAAAACGAGAAAGGGAAAGAGAAAACTGTGATATAGAAATGGAGGAATTTCAAGAAAAAGTTTTTAAAGAAGCCAGAGAAGAAGATACTAGAGTGTAAACCATACTAATCTGAAGAACGTGAAACATGTTTGGATAGCATTTTCAAAATTTTGGGAGTTATTTGGTGATAAGAACACCAAAGGATGGAGTTGATGGAGCGAGGTGAAGAAACTACATTTTGTATACCCCTCGTGAAGACATTTCCTCATAATTGTAACCTTTATTAATTGGGTGGTTTGATATATTAATCACCGTAGTATAGAATGCACACATAAAACATGTGGGAATATTAATCTGCTTGCATGGAAAACTATAACTGACTAATTTAGTAATGTTGTCATGGTGTTTACTAATGTCAAGCTTTAACTTAATCAAAAGCGGCATAAATGTGCTTTCTGTTTATGTATTTTATGGCAAAAACATGAAGACAGGTGAGTATATCCTGCATATGTGTTGATTATTTGCTAGGTAACAACTAACAGGGAAAACCTTAGTATGTGGGAGGTAAACAGAAGAGTTATATTTCAATAATTAACATTTATTTGTGTTTGTTTCTATGATAGTTCCTATTCTGGCTCGTGAGGCCTACTTAAAAATTGAGGTTTTCGATTACTGTGACAGTGAAAGATACTGCGCATGTGTGACTAGAACCAAGACTGAATATGAGCTGCCTGTGCCTGACCGAGGGCCGTTCAAGGACAGCTTGCCCTGAAAGTCCAGATGACTGCCAACAAAATGTGAACCATCTGAATTTCAAAACGGGGGAAAGGAACCTCATATAACAAGTTGAGGATGTGACTAGGTTGAATTTTTTTTTAAATCAATGAACTCTTTAATTTCAGCTGATGCTACAGAAAATGAATATTAGAATGATAAGGTGATGCTCATCCACCCTCAAATTGTCTAATCATAACTTGAGTTTGTACTGACAGTTACTTTTGTAGATAGATAAAGTTAGTGAAATAGGGTTCAAAAAGACTTGACTTTTCTTAAGAAAAAACTCTCTTTTCAATTTCCTCCTGAGGTGCTGTCAGAATGCTGCTTTTTCCTGAGATGTAAGACTTTGAATAAAATTGCTATTTTCTTTAAATGAGAAATGAGTTTTAGATGAGGTTGTTAGTTAGGGAGCTAGGAGAAAATGAATTTTGGGAACTATTTGTCTTTTGCTAATACTTATGTCCTGAAACCTAAATAATAATGTCTATTTCTGAATTCTTTGAAATAAATGAATATAACTGTTTGAGATAAAACTTTTACTCTTTTAAGGGTATTTTCAAGAAATAAATAAATAAAGTGAATTAACAGTTAGACATGCTAAACTTTGCTTTCAATAAAAATTAGATAAATGGAAAGTATAACGAGCTGAGCTTGGCGCAAGCTGGCGAGCTGGCGAAGGTGACTGTCATGAGCGCCCTGTACTCTCACTCACTAACCTTGGCTGGTAACCGTTGGATACCTGTCCTGCAGGAGGCGCTAGTTAAACGTGCACTTGCTAAATTTTGGCTATGTACCTTTGGGGACTTGTTCACCGGGGGCACATTTTCTCATGCATGGAAAACCCTCGACTCCGGGAGGCCACGTTGCTGGACCTTTTTGTGCTTATGCGTGTACAGAAGGCGCTCCGTGCCTGCATTGAGAGCTACCCATTGGCGCCCACTGAATTTCCTCTTCTGATTGGGGTCATTAGCGGAGGTGATGGGAATCACTTGGTTGCTAGACTGTACAAAGGGGCGATAGGACTGCTCCTGAGTAGAGACACAGTGGTGAGGGCTGCTTGGGAGGGCGATCTTGGACACCCCTTAACTGACCTTCAATGGCGGCGTTGCTGTGAGCAAATGAAGAAAGTATTGCCAAACCACCGTCATACACTGTTGCATTTCAAGTTTCTGCGGCGTGTTTATCTCACCCCCAGTAAGCTACACCGCATTGACCCAGCGCGGTCTGACGCCTGCCCGATTTGTAAGAGCCTGCATGTGGGGTTTGCTCACATTATGTGGACATGTCTCCAGTTGGACATCAATTTTCAGTGAGATATCTAAGATGGTAGACACCATCACCATCACCTCTCCTTGCCCTATAGGGGTATGTCCATGACCTCTCCAAGCCCGGCGTTGTTTTTTTGCTACAGCGCTTCTGTTAGCCAAACGCGAGGAACCCCTCAGTGGGCGGGTAAAGCTAGCCCTACACTTCCCACATGGTTGCACAGCATGACTTATTGCAACACCACCAGCGATACATATGCTCAATTGCAGCTGCTTGCCTCTAGACCGGTGGACATTTGGCAACCCTGCAGCGTTCACTGGAGCTACACGATATGCCCCCACAGACACCACGGGTATCGTTGGGCCAAGGGACATAATTTGTGCTGCACCCCAACATTAACTAGGTTGTACTGAATGACTGAGCATTATGGTAGTCAACGCTTGAATATGGCGATAGCAGTTGGGTCGCGGCCGTCAATGTGGATATGGCTGCATTCCATGGGTTACATGTTACCTGTTAGACATGTACTAGCCACTGGGGATATTCCTATTGATTGATATGTGTTTCTTGTGCCACCGCAGTGTATGTAAACTATGATTTTCTCTGACTACTCCCTCTTTTTTTTTCTTTCTTCTTTTTTCATCTGTATGTTGTTCCATTGGAAAATGCAAATAAACAAACTTAAAAAAAATGTCTCATATGTTTCAGAAACTGGATACTGCTCGGAGGCTACTGGTTCTGTGGCAAAGGTCCATTGAATTTCTTGTGTGGAGAGATGAATAACCTTGCTCAGTCCTGGACTCCGGCTAGTTAGTTCACTTTCTGGAGCATTTTGTAGCAGGACCTCCCTTTCTTTGTGAATGAAGTCACCATAAACACAATGTCTGTTTGTTTTATCTGAGTTGGGTTTGATAATTTAGGGCCAGATGTAGGTAAAAGTCATTTACCGATTTTAAAATACCGATTTTTACCGAATCGGTATTCTGAAATCGGAAAAAGAAATGTAGAGAAAAAAAATCGGTAAAATACAGAATCGGAAAAATTCGGTATCGTGTTTCGATACTTACCGAATCGGTAATTACCGAATCGGTAGATACCGAATCGGTAATGGCAATACAACCCTATGTGCCAAAAGGCCCATAGGAATGCATTGGAAAAACCGATTCGGTATTTACCGATTCGGCAAATACCGATTCGACAAATACCGAATCGGAAAATACCGAATCGATAAATACCGAATCGGTAAATACGGAATCGGTAAGCAAGTAAAAGTGAAACCAATGAAAACAGCCAATAAGGTGGAACCACCCTCCCCCACCCTAGCAGGGAGTGGCTACCCAGGCAGGTGCAACTCATTAGAACATTCTGGAGAGGCAGCCAGAGCTGAGCAGTGAGCGTGAGCAGCAGAGAGAGTGGTAGCTGAGTTTGGAACACAGTGGAAATGGCAAGCAGCTCAGAGAGCCAGAAGGCTGAGAGAAAGCGCAAGGTGAAGTTCAGCAGCATGGAGCTGCAAGTACTGGTGGAGGAGGTGGCGAGGGTCCACAGGCAGCTCTTTGGGAGGCTGTCCCTCACAGTCCCTGAGTCTACCAAGAGGAAACTGTGGAGTGCCATCAGTGAGAGGGTCAATGCTGTAGGTGTGACCCCCAGGAGCCTGGAGGACCTCAAGAAGAGGTTTTATGATATTCGGAGCCTCACCAAGAGGAAACTGTCAGAGCTCCACAAGCAGGCAGGTCTGACCGGTGGAGGCAGGAACCCCGCGCCCCCCCTGACTGCCCTGGAGGAACTGGTGGCCACAACGATCGAGACGGAGAGTGTGGTGGGAGTAGGGGACATGGACAGCTCAGCCAGAGCTACAGCAAAAGGTAAGAAGCATGCGCAGCATGACACACCCAACCAGACACCTCCCCTTTAGCCTCAATGTACAGCCAAACCCCAGTCCAGTACTGCTAGCAACATACATGAGCAATGCATTATGGGAAATGTAGTCAGCTAATGTAGGAACAAATGTCAGTGCACATTAATCTGCAATGCACTTTAAAAAATAATCAGAGTAATGAAAGTGACATGTGGAATGCTTTTATTGTAGTGACTGTAAGACATTTGCCCTCAGTTCAAAAATGCTTCTTTATACCTAGGGGCGCCATCAGGCAGTGGCGCATCAGCTGCACAAGCCACAGCTTCAGCAACAGCGGACAGTGTGGTGGCAGGGCCAAGCACCATGGATGCCTCGCAGGAGGAGGAGGACAGCAGTGCCATGGCCAATGAGGACGACCCAGGACATGCCCTCTTATTTCCTCACTCCCCCCAACTGTCACAATCCCTTCATTGCAGTTCTGACCAGAGAACTCACCCACATGGTCCCAGCCAGCACCTGCCACATCTCCAGCCAGGAGGAGTATTGTGGCCCAAATTACCATCATGGAGGGAGCTGCAGCTCAGGCACCTGCACCCACACCTGGGACACCTGTGGCACACCAGTCCACCCAGCAGGCCAGCACCAATCGCCGCCGCCCACGCACTCCCAGCAGTGCATGTCCATCACGAGAGGGCACCGTCTTCCAAGGGCTTGAGGGGAGCATGGTGCGAATCCAGCAGATGCAGGCCAAATCCATCCTGGCTTGCCACCGCCAATTGCGTGAACACAACCTGCAGATGGTGGAAATGGCAAAGGGATTTGGTGAGTTTGTGGCAAGTAACAAGGAGGTGGCACAGACAAACAGGGAAATTGCCACAGGACTGTGTCGCATGACAACTGCCATTACACAGCTGTGTGCCAAGATGGAACATAATGAGCACACAAGGCGCAGGGATGCCCGTGTACAAAACTGGGCAATTAACCGGCTTGCCGCCGCAACATCCCTGCTATGCCGCCGAGGGGCAAATATGGAAGAGTGCCTCACTCAAAACACTGCAGAGGTGACCAGGGGCATGGCCCGCATGACCAGTACCATGGAGGCCCTCATCATTTCCAACACAGTGGTGAATCCTGCCCTGGACGTGGCGGAGGCTGGGGACAGGAGCAGCCGCAGCAGCCCAGCCAGTGCTGTGTCAGAGCCGCGCCGGAGCACCAGGCGCTCCGCAGAGGCAGCCAGCCATGCAGAAGGGGGGAGCAGCATCCCAGTGGTTCTGCAAAGCGCAGCAGGAAATGACTCTGCCAGTGTGGGTGAGGCAACCCGGCCCATTTCCAGTCCCCACCTTTCATTTCATTATTTCATTTGTTGCACATCAGTGCTGTAACGTTGTGCTAACATTATAAAAAAATAATTCACATCCATAACCTGTCTGTGCATCTTTACTCACTCAGAAATAGTTTTCTGTTATCTCCTCACGTCTGTATCTGCCATCACTTGGTGTAGACACCCCAGCAGGTTGTGTTTGTGGAACAGCAACGTCGTCGTCATGGTCCTCGTAGTCTGACAACTCCACCTCAGTGCCCTTCTTCACCGCAAGGTTGTGCAACATTGCACAGACAGCTATTATCTTACAGCAGGTGATGGGGGTATACTGCCTTGCACCTCCACTCTTGTGCAAACATCTGAACCTGCTTTTCCAGATGCCAAAGGTCCGTTCTACTACATTCGAGTGCTCCTTTTACTGAGACTGAACATTCTCCCACTAAGGATTGTGACAGGTGCCTGGGAAGGTATTCCCAAAACTGAAAGATTTTGCAGTCTATGTAATGGTGGTGTACAAGATCTTAATCATGTTTTAATTATATGTCCGGCACTCCATTTTGTCCGTCGCAAATACTTAAGGCTTGGTTTTCTTCAGTATAATATCTCTACGGCAGTACAGGCTCGTAATTTCCTCATGTCCCCTCCATCTGAATTGATGTGCTATAAAATATTTTGTTTTTTTAAAGAATTTTTAAATGTCTATTGAAATTGGTATGGGTTGTGAGAAGTTCGGGATCTTTAAGGAATGTTCATGTTTATCTAATCAATTTTTAAGTTGACTTATTTCGAAGCACTATAGACACTTTAAAAGACCCGTAAGAGTAATATTTTAATCATGCCCACACTACTGTTACAGTATCTGTAATAATGATGTTTTATTTTGTTAGATGTTTTTTTATGATGTATTTTTAACTCTTCTTCTTTTCCTTTTGATGCGCTTGCACTTATTCATGGTTCTCTCTTTTTAATGGTCTCTTACAAAGCAAATCAAATATTGACATTCTGGGACTCTTGAAATTGTTTTTTCTGGTGATAAGTGTACTTGTTCCGTTAAAATCGAGGTTAATGCTATATCATGCCCCTTATTGTGACACTATAGATTAGTAATAATTGCTATATAAGTAAGGAAAACTGTGGGTAAAAAAATGTTTTCGTTCTTTTTGTAATGGTGTTTTTGATATTAACTTCTTGGTATTAATAAGTGTAATTCTGAGAAAGATTTTTAACTAATATGATGTGTATAAGCTGATTTATATTCTGTATTTTATGTGGAATTCCTTGGAATTCCAAATCATAAATAAATAAAACTTTGAATGAATTGTGCTTTTGTGGGCCCGGTTATACCTCCTTTGGCTGGGTGTAGAGGGGTTGAGGTAGGGGGTGAGTATGAATGAGCGGAGGGCATATGCGCTGTCGCCTAGAAGGAAAAGGGAATACATCACTCACATGCATACATGTACTTCACAGTGCTATTTTTGTAATGGGGGTCTGATGATGTGTCTCACCTAGGAGGTATCCTTCACCAAATTCCCCTGCCATCAGCTGTGCATAGATGCCGCTGTTTTGGAAAATGTAGGAGTCGTGGGTACTCCCTGGGAATTTTGCTACCAGGTCTGTGATGGCGCACTTAGCATTGCAAATCACCTGCACATTGATGGTGTGCGTAGACTTCCTATTGCAGTATATGTATTCTGTGTCAGCAGGGGGGCAAATCGGAATGTGCGTGCCATCAATGCAGCCAATGATGTGGGGAAATCGTGCCATCTGGTAAAAATCTGCTTTTGTTTGTACCAGTTCCGCATGGGTTGCAGGGAAAGAAATGTATTGGTCTATCCTCTGTATCATGGCGTCAAGGAATTTGTGGAAAAACCTTGACAGGCTGCTCTGGGTCACCCCTCCTACCGCAGCAACTGCACTTTGATAGCTGCCAGATGCAAGCAGGTGTAGGCTGCATAGCACCTGCACGTGCGTCGGGGTGGGGTGGTCCAACAGTGGTTTTAGTTTCCTGATGAGCTCCAGAATGGTGTCTGAGTCCAGCCTGTACCTCTGTAGGATCTCTGCCTCTGTGAGCATGAACAGGGTGATCCTCTGTCTGTAGACCTGCTCCTCTCTTTGCCATTCCCTCTCTCCTTCCTGCTGTAGCCGTAGCCGCCTTGCAATGACATAAAATGCCGCCATCCTGCAAGTTGCATTGAATTTTGGGTCTCATTTTATAGGTTGCAGTGGGTTACCACCTGATTCCAATCCATGGTAAATACCGATTTTTAAATACCGATTTTGAGCCAAAATCGGTATTTCTGTGCTTCCCTACATCTCTATTTGAGTTTTAGCCTGTCCGATTCGGTAATTTACCGATTCGGTAATTCTACCGATTCGGTAGATGGTCCGAATAGGAATATTTACTGAATCGGTAACTCTACCGAATCGGTAAATGGTCCGATTCAGTATATTTACTGATTCGGTATGTTAGCGATTCGTTCATTTACCGATTCGGTGTATTTCCGAATCGGTTTTTTACCGATTCGGTATCTATACCCAATCGGTAAAAATACCGATTCGGCCGGATTTCGGGCTCCTGCATCCCGATGGCTCGATACCGCTCGGTAAGGGCCGAAAATCGGTATTTTCGGCCGTTACCGATCGGTATTGGCCCACCTACATCGGGCCCCTAGGACCCTTATTTACTGTGTGACAGATGGGATACTCTGCCACAAACATGTGGATCACATCTGGTAATTCACTTTTAATCTGCTCAATTTACTAACATGTTTCTGACATTGGAACCCACCAATCTTTAAATGATGATCTGTCATATACTGGACTGTTGGCCAAAGTACATCAGTCTGCCCACCTTATTTAGAGCGAAGGATCAAATGTACTTTTACCTGTTAGCGACTGTCTGAGAAAGCCTGGCAGTCCTTAACAGGAAAGTAAAAAATAATTCCTCCAGTGGAGCTGCTGCAATGTTGGCTCTGCTGAAGACATATATTGGTGCCTGCTGGGCAGAGATCCATAAATATGGCAGGCTATCATCTGCATAGGCAGCAGCATATATTGTTCCAATAACCTGATGGGATTGAGTACCACCCTCCATACTCTAAATAAGGCCATTACTTTCTAATCATAGGTGGTCTGTACTAAGGGTGTGTCTCATTTTCTCTGCCTCCCTCTGCAACCACAAATGGTAGGAATAGATGTAGGGGTTGGTGGTAAAGAAATTATGGTCATCACCACCTCATGACAGTATCATTAGTCCCTGTCACTATTGTGGGGTATTCCAGAAACAAATCTCAGTCCTGGGAACGTACATTTAACAGTGACAGCTGACCAGATGCTAAATGGAAAAATCCTGATCTCTGGAGTGTGGCTATAAAGGTAGAGGCTGACATGAAAAGAAAACTAGCACAGACATCTTATCTCTCCTCGTTTAGAGTTCAAAGCAGTGCCTATTCCAAACATACAATTATACAAAGTAGGCATACATCCAGAGTGTCATATAAGAGGGAACAACAACGTTTATACCTCTACCTCTTAAAAAAGTAGATTCCAAACCAATGACCAAGATTAATTGAAAATTGTTATCAATGATTATTGTTTTTCTTTAAAAGTAGCGCTAAGTGGACATGTGTGCCTAAATGCAGGTACATTAGATCTCTATACCATACCGCTCCAGTTGGGCATCATTGAAGAGGCCCAACAAGGAAGAACATTGTATTGGGTTGTTTCTGTTCCCAAACAGAGTGGACCCAGTGTAGCATTTCAGACTGGACTGATCATTTACTACAGAACAAACTATAATTGTTTTGTGTTTGGTTCCTGAGTTTGGTGGCACAGTGAGCAAAATGCAAGACTAGTATGCAGCCCAGAGTATTTATTTGTGGCTGAAATTAATTTAAACATTCCATCCACCATTTTTCTTCTTCTGAAAAAAGAAGAAAGCTGTGTATGAACTGTAAATTTAGACACAAATAGAGGTACTGCATAAACTGTGAATAGACAGCTTTGCCCCAATGTCACCCCACTCGCTTACATACAAAGCAGAGAAAAAGCAGTCATAAATGTGAATGCATTATTTGTTGTGGAGGATGTGAGTCCTTCCCAAGTAATTAGTCCGAAATCTTGTCAGGCGCAACACACAAGTTCAATAAATAAATCTAGAAGTTCAATAAATAAATCTAGGCACAACCCTTGGTAGCTCTGGGACAGAGCAGACATGTTTAATTTAAGTAAAATATGTTAAGTATTTAGCAGAACTGTAAGAAAGTGGATTATTAGTAGGTGGGATATTCACCTTCAGCTAGTTATATCACCACAATTGCTAATATGTCCAGTCAAGTCTCAATAAATGAATCCTGGCTCAACACTTGGTAGCTTGGCAAACAAGCAGACAGGCTTAACTTAAGAGACAGGTATGTTTGAAGCAATAACATCACAAAAACAGAAAACAAGTAAAAGACACAATATAATGAAAATACAACACCAATTTATAAAAATAGAGAACATTTTTATCTATATAAGGACTACAGAATGACAAAATCCAATGTAGGGAACAGGAAATTTGAATTTTTAAAGATTACTTCAAAAATTGTGCATTCTAAACCCAAAAAGCTTAAGGTGCCACTGCAGCTATCTGGCCACGCTGGATTGGGACAAAGTCAAAGTTCTTGGCAGATCGCAATGGAGCACAGGTCAGGTAGGCGGAGTGCTAGGTCCCGGTCAAAAGTTGACCTTTTAACCTAGGCCCTCAATACAATGGCGGTCGGGGATGGAGACCACGAGACATGTAGTTGGCGGCTCCACCTGCCCAATTATGATATGACCGCAGTGTTGGTGGTCGGAAACATGCCATTTTATATGGCGGCATGTGCTGCGGGCCGGAAAAGGCCTGCTTTAGTTAAAGACATACTTTAAACATCCATGCACCCTGTGCCAGGCACTGTGTGGTGCCTGGCACAGGGTGCATGGATGTTTGGGGGGCACCATATGTGCCCCAGGCCACATAGTGGAGGACCATAATTGACGGGCCCTGCTGGGGGCCCCCAAAGTCACTTTACAATGGCTGTTTCATGGTGGTCGGACCGCCATGAAAATGCTGTTGGAAACTGACATACTAATACCTGCGCTGGTGCCTCCGCAGACACTGCCACAATTGTAGGGAATTAGGCTCTGACCACCACTCTGAGGCCGTGGTCTTTCCCCCCTGCTGGTACACTTTGGCCACCAGTATCCTAATCCCGCAGTCCAACCACTGGCTCAGATGTCGGATGGACCGCCACTGACGGCCTGTTGGTGACAATCCACCACACATCATAATTTGTACCTTTGTCTTTTTTCATTGGAGCTTAACTCTTGTTGATAAGCTCGTTGACATGTCTTCTGGCTTCTTGGATTTGAAGTTTGATTCACCAATGGTGGCCTGTTGCAGTGCAATGCATCAGTGAGTCTCTGGAAGTCTTCGTCCTCGACGGCAATGGCGAAGAGTTCTGGAGCTTTCAGTGGGTCAAACAAGCACGTTCAGGTCAATTTGCAAGTCAATGACGTTGGCTTGACTCTTGACATCAAGTCGGTCTCCTGCTGACCTCCTGGAGGTTTTCTGCAAAACATTGCAGAATTTTTCCAAACTTTTAAATCTTATATTCCTTGATTCCTTTCGGGAAAATAAGTTCCACTGTCTCAGTCCAAGGGTTAAGAGCCTCTGGATTGCCTCTTGGGTGTTAAGACTCAGTTTCCCACAATGCAGCTGCACAGACCAGGAAAAGCCCAGTTACAATGGGTCAGCGGGGGTGATCCTCTCTTTTGGCTTGCAGGTGATGTCTTCCAGTTCTGTTGTACCTGTTGTTGCTCAGGAAGTTCACTCCTTTTCTTTTGAGTCAGGCACAGTCCTTTCTTTGTGGAGCCTGGTGAGTGTAGCATGTACAGTCCATCTGAGTGTCACCCTTCTGTGGTGCAGTCCAGGGATTCAACAGGGCAGTCCTTCTTCTTTTGTTCCAGGCAGTGTTCTGAGGAGCTTGAACCTTGTCTTGCCACTGGCTTAACAGGTAGCACAGGAGCTGCAAACCTCCTTAACCTTGTCAAACATAAGGGGCAAATAGAAACAGTTGACTAGCTTGTTCCAGGTCTTGGTCTATCCCAAATGTCCAGCTATGGGTATCTCAGGAGGCAATGTGAGGAGGAACTGTAGGACCACACTTCTCCTGGTTGCCCCTGGATTGGGGTCCCTGGCCTCAGTACAGACAACTATATCCTCCCAATAGACTCTGTGGAAATCACTGATATCATCCTTTTCTTTCCTGGAGGCAGTCTGCATCAGGCCCTCAAGAGTGGGACAGCTCTTCTCTAGGGGTCCACTGGCTCCTTGCAACTATGCCAAGTCAGACAGACATTGCACGGGTAGGTTCCTCCCATCTGGTGCCAGATCCTCATCTCCTCAGAGCTGGATTCCTTCTGTACTGCTTGAGCTACTTGGGCTGGTCCTCTAGTCCTTTTGCCCTTTCTCTTGTTTTTGCATTCTTGGCCCATTGTTTCAGGGTCCAAGTGTCCATTACTCCCCTGATGTGAAACCGGTGCCCTCGTCACACACAAACCCACTCAGGGAGGTCCAGCATCTGAACATAGACATGCCTTTTCACCCCTACCACTCAGAAGCTTCAATATTATTTCCTAGTAGATACTCCACTGGGAGGGCAGGAGACACAATTATATACTTTGTAGGACCAGTCACACATCCTCCTTCGAAGCTTGCCATGGGATGGAACTTGGCTCTGTTGTCTGCTTAAATAACCTGGTGAAATACCCCAGATAGGATCTCTTCTGGGAAAACCAGCTTGTCTAACACCCTGGTCACACTGGCTCCTTTATCCCTCAGAGCCTCAACCTCAGTCCCATTGATCTTATGCCATTGCCTATACTTCTCCATGCTTGGAGGAAAAGCTGGCAGGGTTCCAACTTACACCCCGCCAAGGGAAACTATGGTCACCGCTGCATACCCTTTCCCCATCTCTGGGCAAGCTTCCAGCCACACACCTACACTAGCAATCGCCTTGGACAGCCCACTGGAGGGTGAATTTATTTTGCAGACTGCATCTCCCCTTTTATGTCCTAAAAGCAAGCAATCAAAACACAACCCCGCTTTTGTATGGTCAAAACATATTCCCTCATACCCCCTCCCCTTGTAAATGGATTGGTTCTGGGAATCCCCTCCTTGGGCTTGTGTTTGGGGACCTTTCAGAGACCATATCTGTTTTTTATCTTGGTTACCCAAGACTTTTCCCTGGGATAGGACCAGTCCTCCTTTCTTCTGATCTCCTCACAGGTTCTGGTGTGATCTCACTTACCTGGTGTGATCTCACTTACCTGCTGTCTCACCAGGTCCCTGGGACTGGACAGCTTAAAGTAAACTAGATACTGGTGTAACTTCTCTGAGGGGCAGTTGGCCAATTTGTGCTCCTTCATGAACAAATTGTACAGCTCCTAAAAGGTACTTAGCTTGTTACCTTGTATCCAGCCCAGTGCCTTGACAGATAGGTCTACAAAGCCAACCCAGGATTAGATACTGACTTTCTGTGTGTCCCTAAACTTCATTCTGTACTGCTCAGACACGAGACCAAACCTTTTGATTAAGCTCTGCTTAATGTGGGGGTATGATTTAACCTCCTTTCCCTCTAAGTTCAAGAACCTACTACTGGAAACAGTTCCCACAGGAGTGAACCTCAGTACCGAGAGCTCACCCTCCTCATCTTGAGGGCCCTCTCAAATGCTGTCAGCCATTTGTCTGTCCTCACCCTCCTGGTACTTAGGGACAATCCCCCTGGGTAGAATTGGGTCAACCCCACCACCCCAGAACATTTCTGTCTCCTCTTCGCTACAACCATCATCTTTTCTGCCACCCCTGCTAGTCCTGCTCTCCACATCTGTCAACTTCTTATTGAAGCTCTTGTTCTCTAGGAGATAGATCTGGCTTTTCTCTGGTGGTTCCTCTTCCCATGAGCTCCAGACAAGTCCCTGATCATGGTGTGTGCGGATAGGTGTCATCACTGAGGTCTAGGGGGGCTTCCTTCCCCTGTCCTCTATCTATGGAGCCTCCTCTGTGTTAGAGTCTTGATACCATCCCAGGTTAGCCGATTGAGCTAGCAGCACTACAATACCAGGGCATATAAAGCATCTTTTTTATGGTCCCTGCTTTTGATAACAATACACTCTACCCTTGGGGCACCTAAGGCAGACCTTACAGGTGAAGTATAAGTTATAAAAAGATAGTTTTGGGCTTTAGAAGTACTTTTAATTTCAAAGTCGAATTTTGACAAAGTTTTATTTTAAACACAGCCTGCAAGGCAGACCTGATGTTAAAAGGACACCAGAAACCACAGCAGTGCACACTCAAGTGCATTAAGTCCATTAGGGTCTCCAAACCTACATGCCCTACCACATACTACAGACTTACAGGTATATTGTCTTTGCCAATAAGAAATATACCCATTACCACATACCTTTAGAGGATTAAGCACTGGCCCTGGACCTTGTTAGTAGAACAAAGGTCATTTTCAGAGTCATAAGCGAGCAGCATCATTCAAACAATGGGGGTGATCAGTGCAAAAAGGATGACTTTCCTGCAAGTACCAGAACAATTAAAATATCAAAACAATGCAATAAAAATAAAATTTTCTAAAAACAGTTTTATTTTAGTTACAAACATGAAATGAAAATTCTTAAAATCCAATAAGGGGAACCATAGATGTAACTTTGTAAAGTTTTAGGGCAAAAGGTACCAAGAAAAAGTAAAATGTCAGACCGACTGTGATGAAGCCGAGGTCAGATACCACAAAAGGGTAGCTTTCCACACTTTCTGGACCAGCTCCTTTTGGTCACTTCTAAGGTGCCCAGGACCTCAAGGACAGCACTTAGGGGCCCGAAGTTACTCATAGGAGGCCTCCAGTTACAAATGGTTAATTGGTCACTCCAGGAAAAGGCCTTAAGTAACTTGTCATGTCCATTTAGCTATAGCGGAGATCGGCCAACTGACCCTTGGAATCCGCTACGCGATCGTGGTACAATTGGAACAGGCACAGCACCTCAGGTCTCCCCATAAGTCAGAGACAGAAGGTCCAGTCCTTTTCTGTTGTTCTGCACATCCAGATCTGTTCTGGTGAACTAGGAGTGAGGTGCCACTTGTTTACAGGCACTAGCCAGTGGGTGGGTATGATTAATGAACACTCCCTAACCAATGAGAAAAAAGTTTCCACGGGCAAACCATCCAACGTTTAAACCTCATCGTGCTTGCCTTACTCAAACTATCCCACAGTGCACTACTCTAAAAGAAATCCGACATGACAGGACGCTTCTTCCCCAAGAGGAAGCTGGTGGTCCAGCCAGTGGTGCATTCTGGTAATGAATAGTCCTTTCCTTCTCAACCACACCAAACTGATTCAGAGACCAGCCCTCTTCCCAATGGGAATGGTGCCAGAATGGCTAAACTCTAGTCTGTGATCAAAATACCTCCCTGAAAACTGTATTTCTTGAGAGGGGTTAAATCCCATACCTCACCTCCAGGCCATCCTACCAGAAGGTGCTTAGCCATGGTTTTTGGTCTGGGAGAAATGTTCACACCCCGTTAAGGGAAAAACACTGACAGGGGACGGCTTCTGGCAGGCTAATGGCAATAATCACTACTTGAGTTCAGGCAGGCGCAGTCTAACTTTTTAAAAGTGATGTTTGCTGTATTTTCATTAAAAATCCAACTTTACAATTGAACTGGACTTTCAATAAATATTAAAAAACATTGATTGAACCACTTCTGTAGCTATACCAAACCAAAACAGTATTTTAGTTGCACCTAAGTTTTTCTCATTTGATCAGACACAGCCCTTTTCATGGAAAATAGATTGTAGAAGCTAGTCACTGAATGGGCATGCCAAATTTAAATTCTTACATATTTCAATTTTAAATACTAGGCACCCTACCTTTTGGGCTACAAGGCCTTCTTAAGGGTGACTTAGGGGGCAATTTAATTCCTGGCACACAACCTGTTGTTCCACCAGGGCAGCAGAATAATTTCTCCATCGCCCTGGTGGAGGGACCACCTGCCAGATGTATAAAGGACTGTCAAGCTGGCTGTCATTTAGAAAGCATTGACAGGAACCACCGTCTTGGCAGTTCTTGTAAATACATTTCGCTTTTTGGCGCAGGACTCTCTCAACATGATGAAGTCCTGCACCAAATACTTTTCTTTTTTTATTTTCAAAATGAAAACCCAGACGCAGCTTTTTCTTTTTGAAAATAAAAAAGATATTACTCCCCTCACTATGGGAGTCCTCTTCCATGACGAATGAAGCATTTAGGAGTTCTCGCTACCCTTTACTGCCAGGGTTTTCCTGGCAATAATGGCAGTGAAAACTGACCTCTAATGCCGCTCATCTTAATTAGGTATACAGAATTACTGGTCTGCCCCTGATGGCCCTTACTCCACAGGACCATTAGAGGAGTTTATTCACAGCGGAAGCGGAGTAGTCTCCAACTTGATTAGCCCAATGGTCCACCCACAACTAAATCGGTTGGGTTGACGGACTATTATCTTGGCAATTGTTGCGACGGAGTATGCTTACAGCCAAGATATAAATCAGGCCAATATTTATGATTTAAACATAAGGTTATTTACTGTATTTTTTTTAATTTTAATATGTTGCGTGCAGGCTTAAAAGCTACAGCAGGCAGGCTACAGATGTAGGAATGAAGACATGTTTTGCTTGTCAGCCTAGTGTGTAGCACAATACGTGCTTCAGCTCACAAGTGACATTTAACTTTCCCTGTCATTGGTGTATTGTTCTGGACCATATACTATGGCATTACTGGAAAGTTAATATGCCAATTGGGGCTTATATATATATATATATATATATATATATATATATATATATATATATATATATATATATATATATATATATATATATATATATATATATATAGTTTCTTATATAGCGCAGGACTTCAACCCCGAAGGGGTATCTCCGCTTAGTCAATTTTAGCATGTTTTAAGGGTCAGGACATATACACTGGGGTTTGAAAGAAGTACCCAAGGAGTAGTGTTCAAAAACCTGCAGTACCAGTCAAACAAAAATGGAGATGAACACGCAAAAACAAAATCCTTTCTTCACCTATGATGACTTCTAATGTATATCTCACTTGCATTATCACTACCTGACACTAGCAATGCGTAGTGCTTAAGTGGTTCATGTAGTAGGCTGTTGCCTATAATTATTTGCGTTCTTTTATAAAGTGCTCAAACTCCAATCTCCAGACTCCAAAAACAAATATCCCACATAGTTATGATATATTTAGCTCCCAGATGTCTACAAAAAAATATGAAAAAGTATTCTATTTCACTTCTACATAGTAACCGTCATCATGGTCTAACTCCAGTAAGAAACTTGCATCGGACCATAAGGGCAGGGTCATCATAAACCAAATAGAGACATGGCTAATAGATGATAGCATCTTGACCCACTTCCAGGCGGGGTTTAGGCGTAATGTTGGTGCGATGGATCAGGTATTTCGGTTTTGTGCGGTCTATTGGAAGTCAGTGTCCATCACCAAGGGTAGCCTCTACTTGGCTTTCATAGACTTGAAAACATTGTTCGATGTCATTCCACGTGCCAAACTCTGGGGGGTCCTATTGGACATGGTTTTTCCCAGCTACTTGCTGCAATTCATCATCAAGCTCCACAAGGATAATTATGCAAGGATTCGGTGGGGGAGCCAGGGTCAATTGACAGGGAGGGTACCAGTCAATAGAGGGGTGCGGCAGGGTTGTGTGATGGCTCTGACACCGACCATTTGAGGGAGGACCCTGCGGATGCCCCTGTCCTTACCGGGAAGAAAACCCCCACACTCCTCTTTGCGGATGATACCCTCCTGATGTCCAAGACCTAAGGGTCTCCAAAAACTGCTTGACCGCTTCAGCATTTTTTGTAAAGACCGTGGGTTAACGGTTAACACCACGAAAACGAAGCTGATGGTATTATCTGCTAAAAGAAATTCTAGGAAAGTTTATCTCTCCTTGAATGGGTCATCTTTAGAGGTGGTGGATGAATTCGACTACCTAGGGGTCAGGCTATGTAAAAACATAAGATGGGACTCCTATGTATCAAAAATGGTCCTAAACCTTAAAAGGGTCTCAGGTGCCATATTGAAGAATCCGCGCCTCTCTATTAGTAGACCAATAGCACCTGCCCTGGCAGCTTATGAGGGAAAAGCTCTAGCCTCTGCAGTTTATGGCTCTGAACTGTGGGGTGCCGAGAATACTAAGGCATTGGTAACAGCAGAGAATAAGTTTATGAGAGACATAGTTTCACTTCCTGCCTCGACCCCTTTGAAACCTTTATTCCTTGACATGGGTAAAAGATCAATTTCAGAAATAGTTCGACTCCGCCTGTGGCTATTCTGGGTGCGCCTTAGAAGGACCCCTGAATTAGCAAAATATGCTCTAGTGTTGGACGAGTTAATTATCCTGAATGTATCCAACAAAATAAAGTGGCTCAATAATTTAAAGAAGCTGGTAGAGTCTATAGGTTTGGCTGAGATCTGGGCCTCACAGTCCCTCCCCCCTCTCCCCCCCTGCTAAACAAATTGTTAAAAAATTATATTGAGATTGGGTAGAGGCCAAGGACCTCAATACTACAAGTTGGGGACCTTTGACGAATAACTTTCTTGAACATAAATCCTCCAGAAAGCTTGAACCACTCCTAGACTTTATCCAGACCCCTAGATGTTAGACCTGGCACCTTGGCGTGAGTCTCCCTTCCACTTTTTGCTGATGTGCCTCCGATGTTTTGCTGGTTTTCCGATACTCAGGGCACTGCGCCACGGCTGACCCGTGCCGCAGTGCAAGTGCTCCCTACTGTAAATTGTACATGCGATTGGTATCCATGATTGGTGCATTGGATTTACTGTTAGTCCCTAGTAACGCGCACTAGAGAGTGCCGGGGCTTGTAGATGCCAATACTGCTGGTGGGCCTGCAGCGCTGGTTGCGCCACCCACCGAAGCAGCCGTAAAGATGTGTCTGGGAACTGCGACCGCAGAACCCGCGTGTGGTCTCGTACTGCCACGCTAGCTGGGCAAGTGCACCCACTTGCCAGCCTCGAACCTTCCCTTGACTACATATTAGTCACCCCTATGGTAGGGCTGCGGGCAGGGTGCGTTGTAGGTGTAAGGTAGGACAAGCCCTGATGTGTGTGGCATGTCCTAGTAGTGACTTACAACCAAAACCGTATCTCACTATTGAAGGCTACCTGCTCCATTAGGCCAGACTGAGCTGCCGGAATTATTACACCCTATAATCCCAGCAGGCTCAAGGAGCATGGTAGCGAGTCATGTTTAGTATGCCTGAACTCAGGATGATAAAATATTTATTTTAGTAAAGTTTATTTTAGTATCCTGGGTTTGCAAATGCTACTTTTAGAAAGTTAGCATTTGCTTGCTTAACCATTTCAGCCCGCCTCTGCTGGTATGTGTATCCGACTGTCTGGGACGTGTGAGTGACAGGGCTGGGGGGATGACAGGTGGTGAATGCGCAGATTACACCTTAGTGGGAGGTAGGAGTGCCTCTTGACTCGAACTGTAGCTGTGCTCGGCCACCACAATGCTGGCTCCACCCTCCTGGGGAGCGGCAGATGACTCGGCCGGCACCTGGCCCAGGAAGGGCGAAGTCCCAATCAACAAGGTACTCTGGCCGCCCCTGTCCGCGACAATGCTGGCTCCACCTCCTGTGGGGCGTCTGAAAATTAGATCCTGTTTGGGCCACAGAAGGACTCTGCCCTACGAGAAGGACCGTGAGAGACAAGGAAGGGTGCTGACTCTTGCCTGTGTCTGGTGCCTTGCTACCGAAGGAGAGGAAGAAGAAAAGACTACGAGAAGACTTTTGCTTTACTTTGTGCCAAACTCTGCTAAAGAGATCTCCAAGGGCTTGCTGTGAACTTGCCCCCTGACCAGCGCCCCAGGACCAGTGGGCGCTACCCCCTGAAAGAAAGCGACTGCGGGTGCTGGCCATCGCTGCAGTACCGACGGAGGAATCTCCTCCAAGGCAACGACATCCACCTGACCACCGTGACCGGGGCCCAAAGCAACAGCGAAAGCAAAGTGAGGACCAGCCGCCGCTGGCCCGAACACCGTGACCGCAACTGCACCGGGAGCCCGAGAGCAAAGCAAAGGAGGACCCGTCCGGTCCGAGCTCTCGAGTTGACTGCGCAACGAGCAGCCACTCACCTGAAAAGACGGACAGTTGCCCTGTGAGAATCCGCAAGGTCGGTAGCCTGCCCGACAGCCCAGCTGTGAGCGCACAGCTGCACCGGCACTTGGCTGGGTACGTCCTGCACTAGGGGACCGTACTGCCACTTGCCGCCACCGCACAGCCGCCGCCTCCAGGGTCGGAACGGACGACAAGAAGAGGACCCTGCCGCCACAGAACACCGCTGCCCCGGATGACCCGTGAACTGCTCGGCTGAGAGCCGCAACGAACAGCGACCCCGGGAAGGCAACGCAACGTGGGACAGATCCCCTGGAAGCTGCCTGCTCCACAAGAACTTTTGTTGACATCGGCCTGAGGGCCCTAAGAGAACGCTTAAACTGCTAGAAAGAACTGTGGTAACCTGAACTGAGTAATCTGCAACCGTTATCGTAAAGTACGTTGACTGTATTCACAAGCCTGCTTAAAATCTATATAAAGATATATATTTTTACAGAATACAGTCTGGTCTCGTTGTGTGGTGGGTTGGTTGTAAAGGTGTACTATTGCAAGTGTTTAACCTATATGCCCCAAAGATTAGCCTACGACTGCTTAAGCCACACTACCTAGAGGGTAAGCAGAGGTTTTCTGGAAGGTAACCCTCAGCCCTGACGAGGAAGAGGAGAGTCCCTGCTTGTCGCTAGTGTTGCACTGCGCCAACTAGAGACTCCCCCTTCCTACATTGGACGCAGCGGTGAGGATTTTCGAATTTACACTTGCGATATCTATACCTGAGCTTCTGACCACTACACAAGGATTACGGTCCAGTTACTTAGCCACAGACTTTGCTTTTGAATTTTGCCGAAAAGAAGATTCCGAGTGTGAAAGCCATGCCGGGCACGAAGAGCCTGGATGGAGCAGAGTCCACGACCTCCGAGGTGTTGGAGGTGGAGTGGGACCCCGCAAAACTGGATAAATATTCCAGGGATGAACTGAAGTTCTTTTGCAAGAAACTCAAGGTTCCGCACGCTGGTTGCAAAAACAAGACACAGCTCTCCAAGGCCCTGAAAGCCTGGATAGAGTCCAGAAAGACCCCGGAGGATCAAGACGCCCTCGCCGAGCAGAATGCAACGGAGGAGCAGAATGCACTTGGGGATCTGATTGACCTCGAGAGGCAAGACAGCGTGCACAGCTTTGGTAAAGGCCTGTCGCCAGAGGAGCTGGCGGACAGGAAGGAAACAAGGAATCACGAAAGAAAGCTGGCAGAATTGAAAATCCAACTGGAGCTTGAAACAAAAAGAATGGCGCTGGAAGAGCGAAAGCACCAAATGGATTATGAAGTAAAAATGAGGGAGATAAGTCTCAAGGAGAGAGACTTGGATCGTCCTCCCTCTGGTGGCAGCACATCGCCAGTGCAGGTAGAGTCAAGAGTGCACATCCCGAAGGACGTAGTTAAGGAGTTCTTTAAGGGGGATGACATAGGACAGTGGTTTAGGGCATACGAGGTAGCCATGTCCTCCCACCGGGTCCCTGACAGGGATTGGGGAGCGGGGTTGTGGGGAAGGTTCCTTAGCGAAGGGAGAGATACCTTGCTAGATTTGCCCGTTGAAAATCAGAGATCCTATTCCCACATGAAAGAAGCTTTAATGAACAGGTACGGGCTTACCCCTGAAATGTATAGACAGAAGTTTAGGGGATGTACTAAGCGGCCTGGGAATACGTATGTGGAGTATGTGACTTACTTTTGCAGAGCACTGGATGGTTGGGTGAAGGGTAGCAAAGTTAATGATTTTCAAGGTCTCTTTGATTTGATTGCATGGGAGCACTTGTCTGATCACTGTTTTCCTGAGTTACGCCAACACCTGATCGATAGCAAGCTGTCCAACCCGAGGAAGCTTGCTGAGGAGGCGGACCGCTGGCTCAGCACCAGGGTCCACAAGGGTCCCGTGGGAGACTCCGCCAAGAGTGGGCAGGGTCCCCAGCAGAAGAGTGGGGGGGACAAGGGGGGAAAACAGAAAGGGTTCCAAAAAGGCCCCCAAAGTAGTTCCCAGGGGAGCCCGCAGCAGGGTTCTCAGCCTCCCCCACCTCCGAAGCAGAATGGGGCCCCGACAGGTAAACCTGTTCCAAAGGGGCCCTTTAATTGTTTCAAATGTGGCGAGCCTGGGCACATATCCAGTGACCCCAAGTGTCGCCTGTTTGGAAAACCCGCACCCACGGGTGCTCCGCCCCGACAAGTGACTAGCGTTCACCTGGGAGAAGAAATGATGGTCCCGGGGGGTGGAGATCCCGTTCACATGACCCTGGTCTCGCTAGGAGACAGTGAGATGATCCCTACGAACTACCTGCCCTCTAACACTAAGAAATATGGGCAGGTGGTGATCATCAATGGTAAGGAAGCTGAGGCTCTTAGAGACACAGGAGCCAGCGTGACTGCAGTGAGGCAGCACCTGGTGTCTCAAGAGCAGGTTGTACCCCATGCCTACTGTAGGGTTATCAACGCTGATAATTCTGAGAGTCAGTGTCCGATGGCTCAAGTTCCCTTCGAGTGGGGGGGGGGTCTCTGGTACTCTGCAGGTCTGTGTGAGGAAAACCATGCCTGTTGACTGTTTGCTAGGGAACGACTTGGAGCACTCCCCTGGGGAAAAGGTGGAGAAGACGACTCACCTGCGGATGGTGGGTCTGCCTGACTGGGCTGCGTGACCACCCAGTCGATGGCAGCCAGTAGGGGTGATCGAGAGGTCCTGGGGCCTGAAGGAGAGGCCCAGGAACCGGCCTTAGGGAGAAGGCGCAGGGGACGCGGGAAACCGGTCCCTGAGGTTCCCACGGTCCAGGAGGAAGCAGACCTTGAGGGGGATGCCCTGGAGCCTACAGGGGAACAGATCGCCGAACTGGGGGACCTGCCTGAGCTGACCCATTGGCAGCAAGAAGGAGGACCCTCCAGGGAGGAATTCTGCAAGGAGCAGAAAGAATGCCCTTCTCTCGTGAGTATGCGGCAGCAGGCTGCAGACCAGGCCAATGGTGTTCAGGCCAAAACACATTACGTGTACTGGGAGAACGACCTCCTGTATTCGGAGCCTAAGGCTGCTGAACCTGGGTCAGCCCGTGTGCTGGTGGTACCCCAGAAGTTCAGAGCCTTCCTACTGGGTCTGGCTCATGATGTGCCTTTAGCAGGACATTTGGGGATGGACAAGACCTATGACAGGCTTGTCACCCACTTTTACTGGCCCCAAATGCATAAGAGTTCAGATGCTCATTGCAGAACCTGTCCGACTTGCCAGGCAAGTGGGAAGACGGGAGGGAAGAACAAGGCTCCCCTCCAACCCTTCCCTGTGGTCGGTACGCCATTCCAGCGAGTGGGTATTGACATCGTTGGGCCTCTGGACCCCAAGACAGCCATGGGCAACAGGTTCATCCTGGTCTTGGTGGATCATGCCACCCGGTACCCTGAAGCCATCCCTCTGAGGACAGTGACGGCCCCCGTGGTGGGACGTGCACTGATGGGAATTTTCTCACGAGTAGGATTCCCTCTAGAGGTGGTGAGCGACAGGGGGACCAATTTCATATCCAAGTATGAAGTCCCTTTGGCAAGAGTGTGGCGTAACGTATAAGTTCACCACACCTTACCATCCCCAAGGTAACGGGTTGGTTGAAATATTCAACCGAACCCTGAAAGGCATGATCATGGGCCTGGAAGGTCCGATGAGGCGTAAGTGGGACATCCTCTTACCATGCCTGCTCTTTGCATATCGCGAGGTGCCACAGAAGTCCCTAGGGTTCAGCCCCTTTGAACTACTGTACGGCCACCCCGTGAGAGGACCACTGAGTTTGGTAAAGGAAGGCTGGGAGCAATCTCCCAGGAAACCTCCCCAGAATGTATATAGCTACATGCTGGCCTTCAGAAACCAGACCAGACGCTTCAGACAACTTGCCGAGGCAAATCTGGAAGCGAGCCAGGAGGAAATGAAGCGGTGGTACGATCAGAATGCCACTCTGGTCGAGCTTCAGCCTGGACAAGAGGTGTATGTCCTGGCCCCAGTGGAGCCCTGTGCCCTTCAAGATAAGTGGACAGGCCCATTTGAGGTTGTGGAGCGCAAGAGCCCCGTGACATACTTGGTGGACATGAAGACGCCCAGGAACCCTTTGCGGGTCCTACATGTCAACCGCCTCAAGCCCCACTTGCGAAGGTCCGAAGTGGGCATGTTGTTGGCAACTGATGACGGAATGGAGGAGGAGTCGGAGCCTCTTCCTGACCTCTTGGTGGCCTGTGAGAAAGATGGGTCAGTGGATGGAGTTAACCTCTCACCCACCCTGACCGCCGAACAACAGGAAGACTGCCGCCAGTTGCTGGGGCAGTTTCCAGATCTGTTCTCCCTGGTTCCGAGTGTCACAGATTGGTGCGTCCATGATGTGGACACTGGAGACAGCTTACCTGTGAAGCATAAGGCTTACAGGGTGACTGACAGGGTCCGGGCCTGCATCAAGGAGGAGGTCTCCAAGATGCTTGCCCTCGGGGTGGTTGAGTCTTCCAGCAGTCCTTGGTCCAGCCCCGTGGTCTTGGTTCCGAAGGCTGCTGCGCCGGGAGCCACACCCGAACTCCGGTTCTGTGTGGACTACAGAGGACTCAATTCAGTCACGAAGACTGACGCGCACCCCATCCCCAGAGCTGACGAGCTCATTGATCGGCTAGGGGCTGCCCGGTTCCTCAGCACGTTTGATTTAATGTCTGGGTACTGGCAGATCGCCTTGACCGATGGGGCAAAGGAGAGGTCGGCATTCTCTACACCAGATGGGCATTTCCAGTTCCGGGTTATGCCATTTGGAATGAAGAATGCCCCTGCCACCTTTCAGAGATTGGTCAACCAGGTGTTGGCTGGACTGGACGAGTTCAGTGCTGCCTACCTGGATGACATCGCGGTGTTCAGTGGCACCTGGCCCGAACACCTGCGACACCTCTGGGAAGTGTTGATGGCCCTGCGCAGAGCAGGCCTCACAATCAAGGCAAGCAAGTGCCAGATTGGGCAGGGTTCAGTGGTGTACTTGGGACACCAAGTTGGGAGTGGCAAGGTAGCGCCCTTGCAGCCCAAAATCGAGACCATCCTGGCTTGGGAACCCCCCAAGACCCAGACTGCAGTGAGAGCCTTCCTGGGGCTCACTGGGTACTACAGGAGGTTTGTCAAGGGTTATGGCACGATCGTGACCCCCTTGACAGAGCTGACTTCGAAGAAGCAGCCCAGGAATGTGATTTGGACTGACACCTGTCAGAAGGCTTTTGACACCCTGAAGACTGCCATGTGCACGGCGCCCGTGCTCCTGGCCCCTGATTTCTCCAAGGAGTTCATAGTGCAAACAGACGCTTCAGAGCATGGTGTAGGGGCTGTTCTTTCACAGATGACTGAGGAGGGCTTTGACCAACCCGTAGCCTTCATAAGTAGGAGGTTACTTCCACGGGAAAGTAGGTGGAGTGCAATAGAGCGTGAAGCATTTGCTGTGGTCTGGGCGCTGAAGAAGCTAAGACCCTACTTGTTTGGGTCTCACTTCCGAGTTCAGACGGACCAAAGGCCCCTCAGATGGTTGATGCAAATGAGGGGTGAGAACCCGAAACTGTTGAGGTGGTCCATTTCTCTACAGAGTATGGACTTTACGGTGGAACACCGCCCTGGCACCGATCACGCCAACGCTGACGGTCTGTCCAGATTTTTCCGCCTTAGTGATGTGGAACTCCCTGGGGAAGGGTAGTTCCCCCCACATTTCAGCTGGAGGGGACACATGTTAGACCTGGCACCTTGGCGTGAGTCTCCCTTCCACTTTTTGCTGATGTGCCTCCGATGTTTTGCTGGTTTTCCGATACTCAGGGCACTGCGCCACGGCTGACCCGTGCCGCAGTGCAAGTGCTCCCTACTGTAAATTGTACATGCGATTGGTATTCATGATTGGTGCATTGGATTTACTGTTAGTCCCTAGTAACGCGCACTAGAGAGTGCCGGGGCTTGTAGATGCCAATACTGCTGGTGGGCCTGCAGCGCTGGTTGCGCCACCCACCGAAGCAGCCGTAAAGATGTGTCTGGGAACTGCGACCGCAGAACCCGCGTGCGGTCTCGTACTGCCACGCTAGCTGGGCAAGTGCACCCACTTGCCAGCCTCGAACCTTCCCTTGACTACATATTAGTCACCCCTATGGTAGGCCTGCGGGCAGGGTGCGTTGTAGGTGTAAGGTAGGACAAGCCCTGATGTGTGTGGCATGTCCTAGTAGTGACTTACAACCAAAACCGTATCTCACTATTGAAGGCTACCTGCTCCATTAGGCCAGACTGAGCTGCCGGAATTATTACACCCTATAATCCCAGCAGGCTCAAGGAGCATGGTAGCGAGTCATGTTTAGTATGCCTGAACTCAGGATGATAAAATATTTCTTTTAGTAAAGTTTATTTTAGTATCCTGGGTTTGCAAATGCTACTTTTAGAAAGTTAGCATTTGCTTGCTTAACCATTTCAGCCCGCCTCTGCTGGTATGTGTATCCGACTGTCTGGGACGTGTGAGTGACAGGGCTGGGGGGATGACAGGTGGTGAATGCGCAGATTACACCTTAGTGGGAGGTAGGAGTGCCTCTTGACTCGAACTGTAGCTGTGCTCGGCCACCACAATGCTGGCTCCACCCTCCTGGGGAGCGGCGGATGACTCGGCCGGCACCTGGCCCAGGAAGGGCGAAGCCCCCATCAACAAGGTACTCTGGCCGCCCCTGTCCGCACAATGCTGGCTCCACCTCCTGTGGGGCGTCTGATGCGCCTGCCCCTCACACTGAAAGCAGAAGCCGGAGTACACCCACCGGGGTACTCAAGGACTGAGAGTGGCTATGCAAAGGCCCCCCTGGCCTGCGAGAACAAAAGAATTGGCCTATAAAAGAAGGAGCCCTGCTCCTTGAAAATTAGATCCTGTTTGGGCCACAGAAGGACTCTGCCCTACGAGAAGGACCGTGAGAGACAAGGAAGGGTGCTGACTCTTGCCTGTGTCTGGTGCCTTGCTGCCGAAGGAGAGGAAGAAGAAAAGACTACGAGAAGACTTTTGCTTTACTTTGTGCCAAACTCTGCTAAAGAGATCTCCAAGGGCTTGCTGTGAACTTGCCCCCGACCAGCGCCCCAGGACCAGTGGGCGCTACCCCCTGAAAGAAAGCGACTGCGGGTGCTGGCCATCGCTGCAGTACCGACGGAGGAATCTCCTCCAAGGCAACGACATCCACCTGACCACCGTGACCGGGGCCCAAAGCAACAGCGAAAGCAAAGTGAGGACCAGCCGCCGCTGGCCCGAACACCGTGACCGCAACTGCACCGGGAGCCCGAGAGCAAAGCAAAGGAGGACCCGTCCGGTCCGAGCTCTCGAGTTGACTGCGCAACGAGCAGCCACTCACCTGCAAAGACGGACAGTTGCCCTGTGAGAATCCGCAAGGTCGGTAGCCTGCCCGACAGCCCAGCTGTGAGCGTACAGCTGCACCGGCACTTGGCTGGGTACGTCCTGCACTTGGGGACCGTACTGCCACTTGCCGCCACCGCACAGCCGCCGTCTCCAGGGTCGGAACGGACGACGAGAAGAGGACCCTGCCGCCACAGAACACCGCTGCCCCGGATGACCCGTGAACTGCTCGGCTGAGAGCCGCAACGAACAGCGACCCTGGGAAGGCAACGCGACGTGGGACAGATCCCCTGGAAGCCGCCTGCTCCACAAGAACTTTTGTTGACATCGGCCTGAGGGCCCTAAGAGAACGCTTAAACTGCTAGAAAGAACTGTGGTAACCTGAACTGAGTAATCTGCAACCGTTATCGTAAAGTACGTTGACTGTATTCACAAGCCTGCTTAAAATCTATATAAAGATATATATTTTTACAGAATACAGTCTGGTCTCGTTGTGTGGTGGGTTGGTTGTAAAGGTGTACTATTGCAAGTGTTTAACCTATATGCCCCGAAGATTAGCCTACGACTGCTTAAGCCACACTACCTAGAGGGTAAGCAGAGGTTGTCTGGAAGGTAACCCTCAGCCCTGACGAGGAAGAGGAGAGTCCCTGCTTGTCGCTAGTGTTGCACTGCGCCAACTAGAGACTCCCCCTTCCTACACTAGAGATAGAACTTTGTTTCTGAAATTAAGATACGGTACCCTCCCCCTCAAAAAATTTACGGAAGGGTGGAAGGCTAGGAGGGTGCACGACATAAATTGTCCAGGTTGTCCATGTCTGGAAGAGTCCCTTGGCCACTTCTTGTTCGCATGTAAAGCATATAAGCAGGTTAGAGCAAAATGGTTAAAACCTGTGTGCAGGGAGTTGGGAGTTAGGGATCATAGATCAGCTTTGCGTACTATTTTAACTAACACCACCTCTATGTATATTGTGTGCGGGATCGCCAAGTACCTTGCCAGTGCTTGGTCTATCCGGACAAGGTTCTTATGTAATGTTTGATCAGATCTATACTAAGAATGTATTCCCTCTATTTTTAACCTGTTTTTAGTGATGTCTTTTAATGGAATTGTAGTAATACTTGGTAAATTGTCTTATGTATTTTATGTCTGTACTTTTATGATATATTTATTGAATAAAGTATTATCATAAAATGTTCCCAATAAAATATATCTAAAAACGATGAAAGAAAAAAACATGCATTGAAAAAATGTATGTCGGTATGCCCGAACTACACGCTCTGTGACATACGCTGACTGAAGGCCCGTCGGCAGATGAGCAGTCAGGTAAAGATTTCCTCTGGTGGAGCCAACTGAGGGGCTCTGGCTTCAGAAACCTGGTACTTCCCCAAATCCTAAAGTGAGGAAACAACAGCCAGTTTGGCAGTGGGACATCTTTTGGCACGTGGCTGACATCTGCCAAACTGTAAATGAACCCAAAAGCTGGGGAAAATATAATTAAGAAGCAGAGTGTGTTTCAATGAGCATTCGAGGAAGATGATTTGAAGGGGACATATCTTGCTTGTGAAATTACACACAGAAAAGCGACAACCAGATTTAGACACTCAAAATTCAACTATCTGGGTTGGTGGAGCATTGAGTAAAAATGGCAGAAATATTTCGGAATTCTATCAGGGGCTCTGGAAGGAATACTACATTTTAGTGCAATCTTCAAAGCGAGTGATGTATCTTTCTCATGTGGGGATGAGATAAGATTATTAGATTTTAGCTTTCCGGATTTTCTGCGCCTTGACCTAGTGACAGAGAGAGAAAGGGGGAGAGAGAGAGAGAAAGAGGGAGAGAGAGAGAGATAAAGAGGGAGAGAGAGAGAGATAAAGAGGGAGAGAGAGAGAGAGAGAGAGAGAGAGAGAGAAAGAAAGAAAGAAAGAAAGAAAAAGAGAGAAGGAGAGAGAGAACGTGAGAAAAGGAGAGAACGTGCGTGAAAGAGAGAGAAAGGGAGCAAGAGAAAGAGGAGAGGGAAAGAAATAGAGATAGTGATAGAGAGTGTGTGTGTGGGGGATGTATGTGCGTGCTCACACATTTGTGTGCTTGCGTGTGAGAGTACCTGGGTGTATCTGAGTAATGGGAATAAGAATCGTTAAGTTTTCATACTGTCAGTTTCCACTAACAATAAACAATATTTTGCCCAGTAGAAGTTTAGAATGACACTGCTGATTATTTACCAAATCCGCCTTCATTAAAAATGTCCCTTCCTTATTTTCAAACTAATTGGTGGTTTTTGAATATCGTTATATCAACTGAATGGTCAAAAACAGGACATCAGTGCTCATTTAACATTCCCCTCAACTTCAACATTATTCTGCTGACCTTCTTCATTAGCATACTTGCCTTCTCCACCTAATTAGGCCAGTGCTTTATTCGACTTTGATTAGCTCCCTCATCTACAAATTACTTCAATTGTTGATCATGTTTTGCATATCTAGTGCACTATATGCAAACACACTTTATCTGCAGGCCCTGAATTAACCACCCAGAGCAGTCTGTAATTCGCTTGTCTTTTATTGTTTTATTTTTCCGTAAGAAAAAGGGCCCCTGTGACTAGGCTTAGACCTTAAATGCTAAATATTGAATGAAACATCAACATCTTATGAATAATTGGACTGGGATTGCTTTATCCCAGAAGTAAATAGGAGTTTATATTTCGTGTTTAAGATTGTTTCATAATTATCCATTCCACAAGTTCTGCGTTATAATACGGCAGTTGTAAATGGAGAAAATAACTTTAGATACAATTAAGTTAATTGTATTAGTATTCTAAGAGAGGGATAGAAAACCATCTAGGTGCATTTTAGCTTTGTATATTTTTAGTGTGGAATCCTATATGCTCTTATGTTCAGATGCAAAGTGGAATCTCTATAGGGACAGCACTCGGTGGGAGGGAAGCAAATGTGTTTCTGGATGCATTCTGTTCAACTCCTGAGTATTCCACTCTATTGATAATATTGGGGTCCAGTCAATAAATATCTCTGATCTGGGCTTTGAAGGGAACCTGTGGGGGCATGTTCCCAGGGACTTATCGCTGAGTTATCGGCACTTTAGCACAGCAAAAGTGGTGAAAGAATCATCGTCCCATTCTCAAGCTGATGCAAACTGCCGATATCGCCAGTTTTCCAGCGATAGCTTCCGCAAAGAACATCACCACGAATGAGAGCAACAACTAACGCTAATGATATGCAGAAAAGGCGTTCCCATGCAAAAACACACAAAAACACCACTTCGCGATATTCTCAACGACCAGCCAGACCTGCGATGCGATCCAAAAATAGGCGATCAGGCGTGTTAGCAGCTGGGATTTAACACCTGCCTTTTACTGGTATAAAGCAGGACGAGTACCTGCAGTATGAAAGGGAACCCAGTCCCAGAGCCACATCTGGAGACCTTAGTATGACATGGGGACACTGATCATGTAGCTTGGAGACCCAAGAGGTCTACAACACCCACCGCCACCACCCCATGTCCCCCCCCGACCACCCCCTCCCCAGACTACCACCGAGGCAGCGCAGAACAGGACATCGGACCTTCCAAAAATGGCATGGCCCCTCAGCCACACAATAGTAGAATGTGGGGAGAGGTGGGAACCAAGTATGTGTGAAAGAGGCAAGTCCCCCATAAAGAAGAATGCAGACAATGCCAAGTGTGGTGGTGATGTTCTGGTGACACCTCAGTATACAGAGCACAGACCTATCCATGTGGACATATACTGTTGGTGTTTGTATTGTTGTGGACAGAGGACGCAACCATGTCACCTCAGGCAGTGGGGAAGACCTTGGTCATGTAGCTGTGTCGTCCCTCCCTGTAAGCGTAAGCAGAGTGGGCTGGTATGACGTATGCCAGTTCAGCGTAGGAGTTTGAATAAATAGGCCGGGGCTCTGGGTGTGGTTCACTTCTGTGATGGCCAACGCATCTGCAAGGGCAGCGCCCCTACCCTGCCACAAGGCTGCGGCAGTGACAGCCGGCCTCCTTGACACAGGCCCCTAGCGAACCAAACGGCACAGCACAGCAGTGCTATGTCTGTGCTGACTACTGCCTTCAACCTACACTGCGGTCAGCAGGGCTCAAAAGTCAGATTGAGTCACGATTGCAGGTGAAGCAGTCCAGTAGGCAACAGACATTGCTACCAGTGCGGCCTGCCCGGACCACGCATCATTGCAGGCTGCGCACCCCCTGAGCGCTTCAGGTGCCACTAACTCTTTGCACCTCAAGTCAATGCCACGTGGCTGTGGGCCCCTGCTGACCTCTGCCTCCGGCCACACTGCGGCCAGCAGGGCTTACACACATTCAATCCATTCCTGCCCTTCATGGACTATGCATCATTACTGGCTGCGCACCCCCTGAGCGCTATAGGTGCCACTAACTCAGTGTACCACAAGTCAATGCCACATGGCTGTGGACCCCTGCTGACCTCTGCCTCCGGCCTACACTGTGACCAGCAGGGCTCACACATATCCGATTCATTCCTGACCTTCACGGATGACGCATCATCGCAGGCTGGGCACCCGCTGAGTGCCACAGGTGCCACTAACTCTGTGTACCACAACCCATGGACCCTTTATGATTGAGTTGCGTCCTGCAGGCACAAAAATGTCACCTCAGGCAGTGTGGAAGACCTGGGACGATGATGATGAAGATGAGGTAGGTATAACACACCCAACTGCAGCTGCAGAAGGAAGATCCAGAAGAGACACAATAAATGACAATTCCTTCACAGGAGCACGCTCAGCTCTGGTGCCCCTAGCTCAGTGCACCAAAAATCATGGCCCCTTCTGATTGAATATTGGGTGACCTCTGTACTTGCACCGGCTACCTCCATGATGCTTCACAGATGTTTTTGTCATGTTGGTGTTTTCTGTATCTGCTTTAATAGTGATCACTTTTCAAGTTGTTGCCAGCACCAACCACTCAATGAGGGCTGCCTCACACTCACCCCACACCCATCCAGCACAGGCGTAATCCTGGTAATAAAAGGTGGGCCGGGGGCACGTGCCCGTAGTCAGTTCCACTAACTATCCAAGTGTGTCCGTGTGGTCATTATGTATGAATGATGGCCCCGGGCCCTACCACATTACATTGTGCTGTGGACAGCGGACTCAACCATGTCACCTCAGGCAGTGGGTAAGACCTTGGACATGTAGCTAAGTCATCCCCCCCTGTAAGCGACAATGTTGCATTGTAGCATGCACACTGAGGGTGGGCTTGCACAAACAGAGTAATGAAGGAGCTCAAGACCGCTCGGGGTCCAGGATCATACATGCCACATGTTGTGTGTATCTTTATTGCCGCAGCGTGAGCCAAATGCCTAGCCACATTAGCAGCGCCAGTTCAGCCAGACATGTACTCTACATCTGTGTCCACCCTATCTTTACCATAGGCCTACACTCACGTGGCCCACCACCTTCAACGGCCAACATCACAGTGTCATTGTCAGGTTTGTGGACATGAGCAGACAGGAATTGACATTACTGTGCCCTAGGAGTGTAAGTGATGCAATTGCGCAGCGCACACAAGTAAATGGTTTCGGGGGAGGGAGGAGCAGCTGTGAGGCAACGTAACACACAGTGATGCCGCTCATATGCCACATGCAAGACATGTCAAACATGAATCCCAAAGTCTCACACATGCCAAACCCCACCACCAACAAGCCACATTACATTTCCTGAAGCCAAGCAGAAGACAAACTAACATTAGGGATGAAAGTTCCTTTGTTTGAACTATCAGGCGGGAGCACATCTGCACCTCTGACCTCAGATTTGCTTGTGCCCGGCACCACCTGACAGATACCATTGCAGCTGATGACGACTCCCACTCTTTGCACAGCCCAACGAAAGAACAACCTATATACACCCACAGACAGAAGTCCTTGCTCGAAGTTATCTTGCATGGAATGGCCTTCACACTTACTCCCACACCATCCCAGGCCTACAACCATTGCACACTAATACAACTCATTGGTTCGAGCTGTGGCATTTTATCCACAGAACTGGCGCAGGTCAGAACAGTGCCGATTGAACCAGAGCCACTGACGCAATGGCAGAACATCCCAGACACATGCACAACCCCTGTCATGTGGAACTGTCCTGTGCACGTATGCTGCATTTACTGGGGGCACTGTCATTGGCAGTGATGCGGATCAGTTACCGGCTAAGCTTCTACCTTGCCAACATCACCTGCGTTCAGCCTGTTTTGCATTGTTGATCGTGCATATTCGAATGGTGCACGGATGTCTGCATATCCAACAGGATGGCAGCTGAACTGGGTTCAGTTTTGGGTGAATTTTGCGAATCTGGAGTTTGCGAATTTGCGTATTTGCGAACTCGCAACCCGCAAAATCCGCAAATTCTTTTTTTTGTGTTTGCAAGGGTTTCTGCCAGTTCACGAGGGTTTTGTACCAGTTCGCAATTGCGAACTTACTTGTCGGCTCGCAACGGTCGCGACTATGTTGTTACCACGCCTGGTTCATCATCACAGGTTCACAGCACCCTCTGTTTCACCACTGCCGCCCTCTGTTTCACCCATGCCACCCTCTGGTACATCAATGCCACCCTCTGGTTCATCACTGTAGATTATGGGGGGGGAAGCAAGCACACCTGCCCTGCTTCAACTGACATGAATTAATTTGGGGTTGATTTATTAATGTGTCACTGTTTTAAAATTCCAGTCTGGCACCTGCTTCCTTATCTGTAATTTGCTTTCTGTTGCAGTGCAATTTTTTTTTTCCAGGACCTTTGTGGCCTACTTGTAGCTATTCTATGAGCCTGCTGTGAGGGTCAGAGCAGGGTCATAGAATTGTTGCAACTAGCAACTGAACTCTGGAGGGGCCCCAGTCCGGAAGCACTACAGGGAATGGTTACTAATGATGAGTTTGAACTTTTGCACCTGCTGAGTGCTTTCAGTTTTGCAAAACTCGTTTTTCTGCAGAACAGCAACTGTAATGCCCCAAACAAACATAATTCAGAAAAGGGGGTGGTGTTCTGAGCTGGGATGGTGCAGTGAGATAAATATTGGTGATGGATCAAGCCCTGATCTTTGGACTGGGTATGAGTGGTCTGCTTAATTCAGACACTCTGTTCATCACCACCCCCTTTTCTGAATCGTTTTTGGCCACTATAGGTGTGGCAGGGTATACTCAGACATGAGTCCCTTTCTCACTGCACCATCAGGATTCAAGCAAGCCGGGCCGAAGATGGCTTAAATGCCAGAAACCGGTCCCCGGTAGCTTGTCTCCTTTCTGGTGAAGAATTGGCTTGGTAGTTTAGTCTGCCCTGTTCCCATGATGCACTGGGCCAGGGACAGACTGATTTGCATATAGCCAGGTTCTGAGCTGGGATGGTGCAGTGAGATAAATAACGGTGATGGATCAAGCCCTGATCTTTGGACTGGGTAAGAGTGGTCTGCTTAATTCAGACACTCTGTTCGTCACCACCCCCTTTTCTGAATCGTTTTTGGCCACTATAGGTGTGGCAGGGTATACTCAGACATGAGTCCCTTTCTCACTGCACCATCAGGATTCAAGCAAGCCGGGCAGAAGACGGCTGAAATGCCAGAAACCGGTCCCCGGTAGCATGTCTCCTTTCTGGTGAAGAATTGGCTTGGTAGTTTAGTCTGCCCTGTTCCCATGATGCACTGGGCCAGGGACAGACTGATTTGCATATAGCCAGATTCTGAGCTGGGATGGTGCAGTGAGATAAATAACGGTGATGGATCAAGCCCTGATCTTTGGACTGGGTAAGAGTGGTCTGCTTAACTCAGACACTCTGTTCATCACCATCCCCTTTTCTGAACCAAACAAACATAGGCAACTGAACTCTGGAAGTACTACAGGGAATGGTTACTAATGATGAGTGAACTTTTGCACCTGCTGAGTGCTTTCAGTTTTGCAAAACTCGTTTTTCTGCAGAACAGCAACTGTAATGCCCCAAACAAACTTACTTGTGAAAGTTGATTTCTAATCCAAAAGTGATCCAAAGAAAGTCAAAAGGCCTCAAATCCAAAAAAGTGCAGGCAAATGTCAACCTGAGGAGTTATTCTGATAAAAAATCATCATTTTCAGAAGGTCTATGATGCTTGCTAGTGGATTTCTTGTGCAGAATTGCAAATTTTGTAATTTCGCGAGTGCGAGATTGTTGCTGCCCGCCGCACCTACATGTTCGCAATTGCGAACTCTCGCGATGCGTCGCCAAACTCCCGCGGGATCCCGCAGCAAGATCCAAAATGGCGCAGCACTCGCAAAATATCGAGAAAAACAACTCGGTAAACGCTGAATGACGGTAAGTGAACGCCGCACGCCGCAATATTTTATCACCAAGAAAAAAAATCTGCTGCGCGCAAATTTGCGGATTTTCGGTAAATTCGCGAGAGTTCGCGGATTGCGAATTTACAGAAAATCCGCAAAATCCGCGAGCGGAACGGATTTTCCGCCCATGCTTAACTGGGTTTTGACATGTGTGTACGCCCCCTGATGGCCCACGACCAGGAGTGTCACCATGATACCCGATTATGGGATACCTTGATACTTGGCATACATGCTGGTAGCTGGACCTGGGAGATTGCACAAATCCCCATGTGCAGTGACCACATTGAACCTCTTCCCTATCGCGCTGTAGTGCAAATTGGTGAAAGGGGGTGGGCATAGCACATATGTCCGAACCTACTAATGGATGGACTCGCCAACCTGTTTGATGAAGTCAACAACAACCTCATGTAGGAAATGTTAGCCTTCGAAGCTGCAATCGCTTTCATGGACGAGAAACCACGTACAAGCAGCAACAACAGATTAGAACTCATTGCACATGTCGAGACACCTTGTTGCATCTTGGAGATCTGGTCACATATCCCACGACAACAGTGGACATGGCCGCATTTGCCTGGACTCCTAATACATAAGCGGACAACAACGCAGCTTAACACACACCTGTGAAAGGTGAGGCACTCCCCCGGAGTGGCCAATGGTGCTTGGAAATGTTCCTCATTCTACAAATTCTGCTGCATTGGTCTGCATGTTGTGGCACTTATCTTGCCTGTACTGACACACATATGCCATTAAAGTCTACTCCCCTTCACTTGTATTCAACTATGATGAGTTTTGATTTGAATGACAATGTGTGTCTCAATGCCTATCTGGGTCATGGCCATACATGCGCATTGATAGCATTACCCAGGGAGTACCTTTTTGTGGAATCACTGTCCCTTCATTCATCCATATTTTCATTCTTGATTGATCATGGCCATGACACATCTGTGTGAATTTGAATGTTTCATTCACATTCAGTGGAGTGCTGAAGCTGGACCAGTACAGGGCCATGCAAACCCCAATTTACATTGTTGGCCTGAGGAGGGCCAGGCAGAGTCCTTTCGGGATTGACAAGTTCATAGGGAGTGGAAGACTACAGTCTGCAGTGTGATTGCTGTGTCATTGTTAACCAAACAAAATATTGCAGTCCATGTCGAGGTCCAAGGTGAGTGTCGCTCAGTGTATAGGGGGACAGTGGGAGCTGTTATTCCAGGGCATGATGCAGAGGGCAGAACCAAGCTGAAATCAGCCAAATGGAGGAGATGAATGCTACCACTCCATTCTAGCCACAAAGCCAGATTCATCATCATCTTTGTCCTCTAATGTGTCAGGTGCCTCACATGCAGGTAGTGGTGTTTTGTCTGCATCACTGTGTGGCAGTGACATATCAGGGGACGGATGTAGAAAATCTGCCACACTGTGTGGCACTGACACTACAGGGGGTCTAGATGTGGATGTTGTAGTAGCACCAGCATCCATCCAAGACAGGCCTTGTGGTGGCAATGCAATGACGAGGATCTGCAGGGCATGGAATATCACAGCTACATATCGCTGGTGCGCAGCTGTGGCAAACATTCTTTCCGCCTGCATCCGCTCCATGTTCTCCATGATCTTCTGCATGTGTCCCAACTCCCGGGTGACATTGCTGGAGGCAGTCTGACTAGACAGTTGTACTTGGCTCAGAGTTCTGACTCCAGTGATGTCAGCCAAGACTTGTTGTAGAGCAAGGAGCAAGGAGCGGACAGTGGGTGTGTGTTAGGGACTGTGAGTGGTCCCTGATGGTACTTAGACACCCACGTATGGCATCTATTTTGGCTACCATGAGGTCGAACCCCACTGCAGCTGGTCAGACAGCTCCTCCTGGCACTCTAACACATGGCATTGGAAGGCTATGTGTTGGTCTTGGTGGTCCTGGGAGACAGCCGTGGTGGTGGGTGCTTCCTGCTGTGTGGTTTGTGCAGGGGGTGGGGTCTCCTGGATGCAGCTCAGCTGCCCTGTTCCTGGAGGAGGGGTGCCAGAGCTGTCCCTGAGCTGTTGGAGTGCATCGGTGTAGATGTTGTGCCGGTCCTCTTCATCATCAGTGCTGTGTTGTTGGGTCAGCTCTACAGGAGGTGTTGATTCTCCCTTTGCAATGTGAAGGGGAAATGCAGATTGACATTGTGTTCATGTATGTTCACGCATTGTACAAGTTTACTGTCAGACTGGATGGTAATGTACATTGTGACGGGAAACATCCGTTACAACGCGGATGTTTCAACGCGGTGCTGTTACGACGCGTCCGTAACAACGCAAGTCGTTACCACGACTTGCGCTGGAGGACGCTAGAAGATTAAAAATAGTAAATTTACTATTCCAACACCTTCCCTAGTGTCCACGGGGACTGGTGTTAGAATAGTAAATTATACTATTCGATATCCGCGCCCCCAACGCAAGTCGTGGTAACGACTTGCGTTGTAAGGGACGCGTTGTAACAGCACGCGTTGTGACGGTACGCGTTGTACCGTCACCAATCCCATTGTGACTGTTTATGAGGAGACGCCTATTTGAAGCAGGGCACTTGGCATTTCTACACCATCAGGGATGTGAGATTGTACTTGTGAAAGCCATTTTCTACACACAAGCGATAGCAGTTGTGTCCTCTGTTCTGTTGTGAAAGTATTGCAGTTTGTACCACATTGTTGTCAATGTTGGGGTGCTCTGCATCTTATATGTGTGTGCTGCATTGTGTGTGAGTTGCCCCTTTGGCTCTGATTTGGCGGGCCCTTATCCCTTTCAGGTGCTGTGCCTTTCACTTCTGTGCTTATACAGTGCTGAGATGTTGCAGACTTGCGTAAATTGGGCTATTGGTCTTGGGCATGGTTTGTCCGTAGATGTGCTATACTTACTTGTGCATGTGTGCCATTGTGCCCTTCTCCCCCCCGTCCCTCCAGTCCCTGGTTGTTACTCACCCTGTTGCTGTTGGCTCAGGTTATGTTGTGCAGTGTCCGGTCCCCCAACTCCTGCCACGGTCTCCCCAATGATGGTCCCAGGCTGGTCCTCCGTTTGTGGAGTTCTGGTTGTACTCTGTACTTGTTCCAGCTACCTCCATTGTGCTTACCAGTTGTTTGGGTCTTGTGTGTGTTTTTGGTTGCCGCTTTTATAGTGATTTCGGCCGCCTGATGTGGGACTTGCAGGCTGGTGCTGCTTCTTGCTGGATTTTTTTATCGCAGTTGTGCCAATCGCAAGTTTTTTCACGTTGAGGTTTAGATTTTTATTGCTGTCCAGGGACTTTTACTGGGGACATTTGACACATTGTCAGGACACTATTGCATGTTACCACCGTGTTGAGAATACAACGTTGACACTGAGTTATTTTCCCGCAATAGACGGCAATATGAAAGATTGCGTTATCCGATTTTGGCGATGATTATTGCTCGTTCTTGTGAATATCCCCCAAGAAGTAAGATACAGCCTATGGTTAGACTGCACATTTAGGACACATGAAACATGGCCAACAGAATGACACACACTGCGATTTGGTTGATTAGCCCTCAGCCCATCTAGCCTCAAATGAAATTCTGAGGGAGAAGCACATACTAGTGGTATAGGGATAAACTTCATTTGCTGCTGCAGAGAAATTATGTCGCTGACTACTACTGTGGGGGGGGGGTGCAAAAAAACGATGGCTTTGGGCCCAGATCTTTGGACTGGGGTGAATGTGTGACATTGATCCACATTCTGTCCATCACCTGTTTTGTTTGCAATTGCCGCCATAAGTGCGCTGGGGATGCTCAGACGTGGGTCCCAGGCACTCCACACCACTGGAGTCAAGCTAGCCGGGCTGATGAGAGGTGTTACCTCGAAACCGGTCCGGTCCTCGGATGCTTGATTCCGTTCTGGGGAGGACATGGCTTTTGTAGTTCGGACTGGACTGTTCCCATGGGGCACAGGGTCAGAGCTGATTTGCATATCGCCATTGTCTAACCCAGGGTGGTGTGGAGTGCAAAAAAACGATGGCTTTGGGCCCAGATCTTTGGACTGGGGTGAATGTGTGACATTGATCCACATTCTGTCCATCACCTGTTTTGTTTGCAATTGCCGCCATAAGTGCGCTGGGGATGCTCAGACGTGGGTCTAAGCATGGGCGGAAAATCCGTTTCGCTCGCGGATTTTCGGTAAATTCGCAATCCGCGAGATTTGCGAATCTCCCGCAAAATCCGCAAATCCGCGAGCAGCCGATTTTGCTCGCACTGCTCGCACTGTTCGCGTGAGTTCGCGGCTTCCCAGTACAACTTCGCGCCCCGCGAATAAGTGCAAAATTGCAGAAATACGATCTTAGCAAAACTGAAACTACTTACCAGGTTCAAAAGTTCAGGCTCATCATTAGTAGCCATTTCCTGTAGTGCTTCCTGAGGGGCCCCTCCAGAGTTCAGTTGCCAGTTGCAACTATTATGTGACCCTGCTCTGAACCTCAGAATAGTTACACATATGCCACAAAGGTCCTGAATTACAGCTAAGGGAGACAAGCAGGAGCCAGGCTGGAGGTTCAAATCCATTAATCAGCCCCTAATTCATTATTGTCAGTTGGGGCAGGGCAGGTGTTGTAACTAATTTTGCAACAATGAAAGCACTTAGCAAGTTCAAAAGATCACTAATCAGGAAGCACTAAGGAAGCAGGTGCCAGCTAAAAAAATATTCTGTGACACATTAATCAGCCCCAAATTAATTCAGGTCACTTGAGGCAGGGAAGGTGTGCTTGCGTTGCCACAATAATGTACACTGACTGGACAACCAGAGGGTGCTGTGATGAAACAGAGGGTGGCATGGGTGGGCCAGAGGGTGGCATGAGTAGTCAGAGAGTGGCAGTGGTGACAGAGAGTGGCAGTGATGAAGAAGAGTGTCCCAAACAGGCTGGACACGTAGAAACAACAAGTTCGCGAAACTTGCGACCCGACAGGTAAGTTCGCAATTTGCGACATTGTACAAAACCCTCGCGAACTGGCAGAAACCCGCGCAAACACACAAAAAAAAAATCCGCAAATTCGCGTGAATTCGCGAATTTTGCGGATTGCGAGTTCGCAAATCCGCAAAATTCGCGAACGCGAGATTCGCAAAATTCGCCCATGCTTACGTGGGTCCCAGGCACTCCACACCACTGGAGTCAAGCTAGCCGGGCTGATGAGAGGTGTTACCTCGAAACCGGTCCGGTCCTCGGATGCTTGATTCCGTTCTGGGGAGGACATGGCTTTTGTAGTTCGGACTGGACTGTTCCCATGGGGCACAGGGTCAGAGCTGATTTGCATATCGCCATTGTCTAACCCAGGGTGGTGTGGAGTGCAAAAAAACGATGGCTTTGGGCCCAGATCTTTGGACTGGGTGAATGTGTGACATTGATCCACATTCTGTCCATCACCTGTTTTGTTTGCAATTGACGCCATAAGTGCGCTGGGGATGCTCAGACGTGGGTCCCAGGCACTCCACACCACTGGAGTCAAGCTAGCCAGGCTGATGAGAGGTGTTACCTCAAAACCGGTCCGGTCCTCGGATGCTTGATTCCGTTCTGGGGAGGACATGGCTTTTGTAGTTCGGACTGGACTGTTCCCATGGGGCACAGGGTCAGAGCTGATTTGCATATCGCCATTGTCTAACCCAGGGTGGTGTGGAGTGCAAAAAAACGATGGCTTTGGGCCCAGATCTTTGGACTGGGGTGAATGTGTGACATTGATCCACATTCTGTCCATCACCTGTTTTGTTTGCAATTGCCGCCATAAGTGCGCTGGGGATGCTCAGACGTGGGTCCCAGGCACTCCACACCACTGGAGTCAAGCTAGCCGGGCTGATGAGAGGTGTTACCTCGAAACCGGTCCGGTCCTCGGATGCTTGATTCCGTTCTGGGGAGGACATGGCTTTTGTAGTTCGGACTGGACTGTTCCCATGGGGCACAGTGTCAGAGCTGATTTGCATATCGCCATTGTCTAACCCAGGGTGGTGTGGAGTGCAAAAAAACGATGGCTTTGGGCCCAGATCTTTGGACTGGGGTGAATGTGTGACATTGATCCACATTCTGTCCATCACCTGTTTTGTTTGCAATTGCCGCCATAAGTGCGCTGGGGATGCTCAGACGTGGGTCCCAGGCACTCCACACCACTGGAGTCAAGCTAGCCGGGCTGATGAGAGGTGTTACCTCGAAACCGGTCCGGTCCTCGGATGCTTGATTCCGTTCTGGGGAGGACATGGCTTTTGTAGTTCGGACTGGACTGTTCCCATGGGGCACAGGGTCAGAGCTGATTTGCATATCGCCATTGTCTAACCCAGGGTGGTGTGGAGTGCAAAAAAACGATGGCTTTGGGCCCAGATCTTTGGACTGGGGTGAATGTGTGACATTGATCCACATTCTGTCCATCACCTGTTTTGTTTGCAATTGCCGCCATAAGTGCGCTGGGGATGCTCAGACGTGGGTCCCAGGCACTCCACACCACTGGAGTCAAGCTAGCCGGGCTGATGAGAGGAGTTACCTCGAAACCGGTCCGGTCCTCGGATGCTTGATTCCGTTCTGGGGAGGACATGGCTTTTGTAGTTCGGACTGGACTGTTCCCATGGGGCACAGGGTCAGAGCTGATTTGCATATCGCCATTGTCTAACCCAGGGTGGTGTGGAGTGCAAAAAAACGATGGCTTTGGGCCCAGATCTTTGGACTGGGGTGAATGTGTGACATTGATCCACATTCTGTCCATCACCTGTTTTGTTTGCAATTGCCGCCATAAGTGCGCTGGGGATGCTCAGACGTGGGTCCCAGGCACTCCACACCACTGGAGTCAAGCTAGCCGGGCTGATGAGAGGTGTTACCTCGAAACCGGTCCGGTCCTCGGATGCTTGATTCTGTTCTGGGGAGGACATGGCTTTTGTAGTTCGGACTGGACTGTTCCCATGGGGCACAGGGTCAGAGCTGATTTGCATATCGCCATTGTCTAACCCAGGGTGGTGTGGAGTGCAAAAAAACGATGGCTTTGGGCCCAGATCTTTGGACTGGGGTGAATGTGTGACATTGATCCACATTCTGTCCATCACCTGTTTTGTTTGCAATTGCCGCCATAAGTGCGCTGGGGATGCTCAGACGTGGGTCCCAGGCACTCCACACCACTGGAGTCAAGCTAGCCGGGCTGATGAGAGGTGTTACCTCGAAACCGGTCCGGTCCTCGGATGCTTGATTCCGTTCTGGGGAGGACATGGCTTTTGTAGTTCGGACTGGACTGTTCCCATGGGGCACAGGGTCAGAGCTGATTTGCATATCGCCATTGTCTAACCCAGGGTGGTGTGGAGTGCAAAAAAACGATGGCTTTGGGCCCAGATCTTTGGACTGGGGTGAATGTGTGACATTGATCCACATTCTGTCCATCACCTGTTTTGTTTGCAATTGCCGCCATAAGTGCGCTGGGGATGCTCAGACGTGGGTCCCAGGCACTCCACACCACTGGAGTCAAGCTAGCCGGGCTGATGAGAGGTGTTACCTCGAAACCGGTCCGGTCCTCGGATGCTTGATTCCGTTCTGGGGAGGACATGGCTTTTGTAGTTCGGACTGGACTGTTCCCATGGGGCACAGGGTCAGAGCTGATTTGCATATCGCCATTGTCTAACCCAGGGTGGTGTGGAGTGCAAAAAAACGATGGCTTTGGGCCCAGATCTTTGGACTGGGGTGAATGTGTGACATTGATCCACATTCTGTCCATCACCTGTTTTGTTTGCAATTGCCGCCATAAGTGCGCTGGGGATGCTCAGACGTGGGTCCCAGGCACTCCACACCACTGGAGTCAAGCTAGCCGGGCTGATGAGAGGTGTTACCTCGAAACCGGTCCGGTCCTCGGATGCTTGATTCCGTTCTGGGGAGGACATGGCTTTTGTAGTTCGGACTGGACTGTTCCCATGGGGCACAGGGTCAGAGCTGATATGCATATCGCCATTGTCTAACCCAGGGTGGTGTGGAGTGCAAAAAAACGATGGCTTTGGGCCCAGATCTTTGGACTGGGGTGAATGTGTGACATTGATCCACATTCTGTCCATCACCTGTTTTGTTTGCAATTGCCGCCATAAGTGCGCAGGGGATGCTCAGACGTGGGTCCCAGGCACTCCACACCACTGGAGTCAAGCTAGCCGGGCTGATGAGAGGTGTTACCTCGAAACCGGTCCGGTCCTCGGATGCTTGATTCCGTTCTGGGGAGGACATGGCTTTTGTAGTTCGGACTGGACTGTTCCCATGGGGCACAGGGTCAGAGCTGATTTGCATATCGCCATTGTCCAACCCAGGGTGGTTTGGAGTGCAAAAAAACGATGGCTTTGGGCCCAGATCTTTGGACTGGGGTGAATGTGTGACATTGATCCACATTCTGTCCATCACCTGTTTTGTTTGCAATTGCCGCCATAAGTGCGCTGGGGATGCTCAGACGTGGGTCCCAGGCACTCCACACCACTGGAGTCAAGCTAGCCGGGCTGATGAGAGGTGTTACCTCGAAACCGGTCCGGTCCTCGGATGCTTGATTCCGTTCTGGGGAGGACATGGCTTTTGTAGTTCGGACTGGACTGTTCCCATGGGGCACAGGGTCAGAGCTGATTTGCATATCGCCATTGTCTAACCCAGGGTGGTGTGGAGTGCAAAAAAACGATGGCTTTGGGCCCAGATCTTTGGACTGGGGTGAATGTGTGACATTGATCCACATTCTGTCCATCACCTGTTTTGTTTGCAATTGCCGCCATAAGTGCGCTGGGGATGCTCAGACGTGGGTCCCAGGCACTCCACACCACTGGAGTCAAGCTAGCCGGGCTGATGAGAGGTGTTACCTCGAAACCGGTCCGGTCCTCGGATGCTTGATTCCGTTCTGGGGAGGACATGGCTTTTGTAGTTCGGACTGGACTGTTCCCATGGGGCACAGGGTCAGAGCTGATTTGCATATCGCCATTGTCTAACCCAGGGTGGTGTGGAGTGCAAAAAAACGATGGCTTTGGGCCCAGATCTTTGGACTGGGGTGAATGTGTGACATTGATCCACATTCTGTCCATCACCTGTTTTGTTTGCAATTGCCGCCATAAGTGCGCTGGGGATGCTCAGACGTGGGTCCCAGGCACTCCACACCACTGGAGTCAAGCTAGCCGGGCTGATGAGAGGTGTTACCTCGAAACCGGTCCGGTCCTCGGATGCTTGATTCCGTTCTGGGGAGGACATGGCTTTTGTAGTTCGGACTGGACTGTTCCCATGGGGCACAGGGTCAGAGCTGATATGCATATCGCCATTGTCTAACCCAGGGTGGTGTGGAGTGCAAAAAAACGATGGCTTTGGGCCCAGATCTTTGGACTGGGGTGAATGTGTGACATTGATCCACATTCTGTCCATCACCTGTTTTGTTTGCAATTGCCGCCATAAGTGCGCAGGGGATGCTCAGACGTGGGTCCCAGGCACTCCACACCACTGGAGTCAAGCTAGCCGGGCTGATGAGAGGTGTTACCTCGAAACCGGTCCGGTCCTCGGATGCTTGATTCCGTTCTGGGGAGGACATGGCTTTTGTAGTTCGGACTGGACTGTTCCCATGGGGCACAGGGTCAGAGCTGATTTGCATATCGCCATTGTCCAACCCAGGGTGGTGTGGAGTGCAAAAAAACGATGGCTTTGGGCCCAGATCTTTGGACTGGGGTGAATGTGTGACATTGATCCACATTCTGTCCATCACCTGTTTTGTTTGCAATTGCCGCCATAAGTGTGCTGGGGATGCTCAGACGTGGGTCCCAGGCACTCCACACCACTGGAGTCAAGCTAGCCGGGCTGATGAGAGGTGTTACCTCGAAACCGGTCCGGTCCTCGGATGCTTGATTCCGTTCTGGGGAGGACATGGCTTTTGTAGTTCGGACTGGACTGTTCCCATGGGGCACAGGGTCAGAGCTGATTTGCATATCGCCATTGTCTAACCCAGGGTGGTGTGGAGTGCAAAAAAACGATGGCTTTGGGCCCAGATCTTTGGACTGGGGTGAATGTGTGACATTGATCCACATTCTGTCCATCACCTGTTTTGTTTGCAATTGCCGCCATAAGTGCGCTGGGGATGCTCAGACGTGGGTCCCAGGCACTCCACACCACTGGAGTCAAGCTAGCCGGGCTGATGAGAGGTGTTACCTCGAAACCGGTCCGGTCCTCGGATGCTTGATTCCGTTCTGGGGAGGACATGGCTTTTGTAGTTCGGACTGGACTGTTCCCATGGGGCACAGGGTCAGAGCTGATTTGCATATCGCCATTGTCTAACCCAGGGTGGTGTGGAGTGCAAAAAAACGATGGCTTTGGGCCCAGATCTTTGGACTGGGGTGAATGTGTGACATTGATCCACATTCTGTCCATCACCTGTTTTGTTTGCAGCTGACTACTACTGTGGCAGGCCCATTATTGTAGCTTTTCATGAGCTTCTCTTTAGAATTGACTGTAATATCTTCGGATCTTTGGTCAATATATTTGGAGGACTGTACTGGTAAATGAATCATAAACTCTAATTTTCTAAAAACACAAAAATTGTGGGAACGGCACGGAGCTGCTTCAACTTGCTCTGGTTTTGCTCAGCTCGCGCAATATGGAGTTTGTTCTAAAGGATTTGCCAGAACTAGTTTCGAAGGGTAATTTATAAAAAAGAAAATAAATGCCAGTGCTGAAATTCACATCACTGCTTACCGATGACACAAATGACGAGATTGTCGGTATCTCGATGTAAGGCACTACCTCCTTACTCAATGCAGCACTCAAATGACCTCCAATCCCACTTAATGTTTTGGGGGGCTTTACGCTGGAAAGTTGCCTGAAAGTAGTGAGTGCATTACATTTGATCAAGGGAGCATTCCATGGATGATACAAGGGTGCTCTAATGCAACCACTTGTGGGTTTGGTACAAAGCCTTATCGACTCACATTAGTAGACAGAGTTGTGCGCCAGAACTCCTTTTTAAGAGTGTCTTAACTTGGAGAAATGTTTTTATTTGCATGTGTGCTGCACTGTACAGCACACATTGCAAGAGGGAAACGTTTTGATTTCAGTCTTAGAATAGTATTTTTATTTGGAAAGGTACCTTTAAGTACAGAACCTATGCTAGACATCACACACACACACACACAATTGCAATATGGTGCAACGCTGTGTGTGTGTGTGTGTGTGTGTGTCACCGGGAAGCCTAATTGTGCCCAGCACTATGGGGAGAACAGAACAGTTTCGTATCTTAGTAGCTATGGTGCTTTCCTGATCTCTCCCTCTCATGCATGCAGCACAACCATTTTGGTTGTTGCACTGTGTTGAGTGACATCTTTGCACATCTGCCCCAATATGTGAACGGAAAAGAAAAGTAGGCACTGTAATGTCCAAGCACACAGTCTGCCCCACCCAACTGAGCCATCCTAGCATTCTGGGCTGGGCCGGCCTGAATGGACAGGTGTAAAGGACAAACAGGTGAGACATTTCAAAAATCTAATAATTGATACTATGGTGCAAGGGATGTGTCTGCTTTTCTAGTCCAATTGGATGCCTTTCCAAGTCTGTACCTAATTTAGATCAGGGCAGAAAATGTATTTGTGCATGTGGGTCCTATCCATGCATGCAGAAGAAGTGATGGAATCGAGGCCAGGAGTCTGAGGGAGCCATTACTCAGCAGGAGTGCCACAGTGGGACAAACAGCAACCCAAGAAACATTTGTAATGCCAGGCCCAACACAGCACAAAGGGAGCAAGCACAGCGAGGGAGTGAACCACTGCAATACATTTTTCAAAACAATAGGGCTACATGATCCATTTTACACATATTTTTCCTAATGCACCTTAATTGTTATACCTTTTAAAGTACTGTAAGTGATTACCCTTTAAAAAATACTAATTTAATTTATGTGCCACGCCATCAACTATTTCTGGCAAAAACAGTTTTGTCCTAAAGTGCTTAAGCAATGATTTCCATCAGCTGGAGCTGTAAGATGTTATAGAGAGCAAAAAAGAACAAGCACTTCATTGACAGGACCAAACTAAGGAGTTCAGTCTGGTTTTATTAATTTGATTATTTTCATCTTTTATTGTCTTGCCACTTATGTCAATGACATGACTGAGCTCTTTCCCACTCTTGAACAAGGATTTCCCACTTCAAGAATAAGCGCTATGCATTTTTGCCAGTGAGCAGTGCACCTTTGAAATCAAGTGGCTAATGGAAAGTCATAGGACATTTAAGAACAAGATAAGGTATAATTAGAATCTGTTTAGTTCCCGAAGTTTGGAAAACATTTCTTAATTAAAAATGTAAATAACCTGATTATTTACCTGTTTCAGGTAAGCAGAAATACTGAAACTGACTTAACTTTGGAAGCACATGTGCTTGGATGATTGCAGAATCTTGACCATAAATGTACTACTGAAGTCGAAAATGTGAGTCATTCTATAGTCATGTTGTGGAGTCGTCATGCAGGTGTGGCGTAGGTGAACCATGGTGCAGAGCTTTGCTGGCCACCTGGCACAATAGCACACTAAAGTGTACAGGTCCAGCTATTGGCATCCACTGCAACATTGTGATCCAATCCATCATCATGGTGAGTGGCTGGCAGCTGTGAGCCAATAAGCCAATGGTCCTGCACATCTCTTGGCATTGCTGTGACTCAGCCAGCTCAGCACAGGGCCCGAATAGAAGTGGAGGTAGTGTGTTTTCATTAGGGGCCAGATGTAGGACACCAAATACCGGTCGGTAATGGCTGATTTCGGCCGTTACTGACCGGTATTTGGTTTTAAATATGTAGGGGGCCTTAACATCTACGGTAAATTTACCGATTCGGTAAAATACTGAATCGGTAAATTTACCGAATCGGTAAATCTAGATGTAGGTGGCCCTGAAAACAGTGCCTCAGGCCCTTAAGAATTTGTTATTAACCACAAAATATTATTTCGTGGTAAATAACGAATTCCAGTGTACATGCACATCTGTGCATGTACACTTGTGCCATGTGGCACACAGACATGCCCTAAGGGCATGTATGTGTGTCACATCGCACACAAGCCGGAATCAGGGGTGCAACAGGGTGTCAAAGTGACACCCTGTCCCCCTTGACAATTTAGTAATTTTACCGAATCGCTATTTACCGATTCGGTAATTGACATTGATTCCTATGGGCCTCAAGGCCCATAGGAATCAATGGCAATTACCGAATCGGTAAATACCGATTCGGTAATTACCGAATCATACCGATTCGGTAAAAATTACTGAATTATTTCCTACATCTCATTTACCGAATCTAGAATACCGAATCGGTAAAATTCGGTATTCTAGAGTCGGTAAATGAGATTTACCTACATCGGGCCCCAGGTTTCTAAAGTGGTGTTGCACTTTTAAAATAGAGTCAGTACTCTTCTGCACACAGTAAAAGTAGCAGTAGTCCATCCTGGAAGATGATAACCAACTATTCAATCAGTCAATCAATCAGTACGGATATGTAAATCACGGCTAATCACCTGCAGGGGTATTGAGGTGCTATGATCAGTCAAAAATCCAGGTCTTGAGTTCCTTTCTGATATCTGGGAGTGAGGAAGATGTTCGGAGGTGGAGGGGAAGGTCATTCCAGGATTTGTCAGTGAGGTAGGAGAATGATCTTCCTCTACTGTGATTTAGGCGCATGTGGTGAATGTTTGCGAGGGAGGCAGAGAGCAGGTGTTTGGAGTGTTGGTGGAAGTTCAGGCTGTGATTCATGTACTTTGACCTTGGTCATGGACTGCCTTATGTCAACATCTTGAACTGGCATCTTTCCTGGATGGGGAGCCAGTGGAGATTCCTGAGGTGGGGATTGATGTGGGTCCATTTTGGGAGATCTGGATGAGTCTGGCTGCTGCTTTCTGTAATGTCTGGAGTTTTTTCAGGAGTTGGGTGGTGATTCCTTCATAGAGTGCATTGCTGTAGTCCAGCCAGCTGATGGACTAGGTCTTGAGTGACTGTTTTCCTGGTGTTGATGGGGAGCCATCTGAATATCTTTTGGAGAATGCAAAAGGTGTGGAAGCAGGTGAAGGAGACTGTGTTCATCTGGCACTACATGGTGAGTTTACTGGCCGGGATGATACCAAGAATGCGAGGGTGGTCTGTCAGTGTGGGTCTGAGTTTGGTAAGCCACCAAGTGTTGTTCCACAAGGAGGCATTTTTCCCAAAAATCTGCTCTTCTGTCTTGTTTGAGTTGAGTTCCAGGCAGTTGGTCCTCATCCATTCAGTGGTATTTACCATGCAGGTATGAAAGTTGGTCCTCATGGTGAAGGGTCTTCTGAGAGTAAGAGGATGAGCTTGGTGTCGTCTCTGTACGATATGATGTTGATGCCCTTGGTTCTGATGATGATGGCCAGTGGCATCATGCAGATATGGAACAGGGTGTGGCTGAGAGATGAACCTTGAGGTACTCCACAGATGATGCTTTTGGTTTCCGAAGTGTAAGGTAAAAGGCGGATTCTGTGGGTATGTCCTGAGAGGAAGGATGCGATCCATTGGAGGGGGTCTGCCTGGATTCCGATGTGATGAAGTCTCTTGATGAGTGTGTTGTGAAACGCCTATACCGCCAATTACTGATCAGGGAGCTCACCGCCTAATCCCTGCAACACGCCTGCTGTTAACCGGATCTTGGACCTTGCTGACCACGCTGAACCTCGCGGTACCCGCTGCGCGGGTCCCGCATCGCCCGTTAGCCTGGGTTTCCGTGCAAGGAGTAGGATCATCGCTGGAGTCATCTGCGGCACCCGAGGGCGGGAGAGGAACACTCCTTCAGGGCTGCGAGCGCCAGGTGAGGGACAGGGACTCCATTTCCCAGGAGTCCCTGGGTTGCCATCACCTGCACCTGGACGCTCTCCCTGCTTGCCCCGCCCCCGACCGCCGAGCTAAAGGTGCCGCCTGCCCAGGACACTGTGGGAAACGCCTATACCGCCAATTACTGATCAGGGAGCTCACCGCCTAATCCCTGCAACACGCCTGCTGTTAACCGGATCTTGGACCTTGCTGACCACGCTGAACCTCGCGGTACCCGCTGCGCGGGTCCCGCATCGCCCGTTAGCCTGGGTTTCCGTGCAAGTAGTAGGATCATCGCTGGAGTCATCTGCGGCACCCGAGGGCGGGAGAGGAACACTCCTTCAGGGCTGCGAGCGCCAGGTGAGGGACAGGGACTCCATTTCCCAGGAGTCCCTGGGTTGCCATCACCTGCACCTGGACGCTCTCCCTGCTTGCCCCGCCCCCGACCGCCGAGCTAAAGGTGCCGCCTGCCCAGGACACTGTGGGAAACGCCTATACCGCCAATTACTGATCAGGGAGCTCACCGCCTAATCCCTGCAACACGCCTGCTGTTAACCGGATCTTGGACCTTGCTGACCACGCTGAACCTCGCGGTACCCGCTGCGCGGGTCCCGCATCGCCCGTTAGCCTGGGTTTCCGTGCAAGGAGTAGGATCATCGCTGGAGTCATCTGCAGCACCCGAGGGCGGGAGAGGAACACTCCTTCAGGGCTGCGAGCGCCAGGTGAGGGACAGGGACTCCATTTCCCAGGAGTCCCTGGGTTGCCATCACCTGCTACTGGACGCTCTCCCTGCTTGCCCCGCCCCCGACCGCCGAGCTAAAGGTGCCGCCTGCCCAGGACACTGTGGGAAACGCCTATACCGCCAATTACTGATCAGGGAGCTCACCGCCTAATCCCTGCAACACGCCTGCTGTTAACCGGATCTTGGACCTTGCTGACCACGCTGAACCTCGCGGTACCCGCTGCGCGGGTCCCGCATCGCCCGTTAGCCTGGGTTTCCGTGCAAGGAGTAGGATCATCGCTGGAGTCATCTGCAGCACCCGAGGGCGGGAGAGGAACACTCCTTCAGGGCTGCGAGCGCCAGGTGAGGGACAGGGACTCCATTTCCCAGGAGTCCCTGGGTTGCCATCACCTGCACCTGGACGCTCTCCCTGCTTGCCCCGCCCCCAACCACCTCATCACTATATTGGGAACGTCTGACCCCCGCTACGCGGGACGCGTGCGGGATGCCCGGGGCTAAGCCCAGGCAAAGGGCGGGCCCTCTGTGGCCCTCAGAGGCCTGAGGAGCCTGGCCTGGGCCACCACCCCTGCTCGTTTATATTCCGCCCAAGGGACAAATGGACACATAAACTGTAAGTTGCCTAAAATCCTTGAATAGCGTCTGTGGACTGTTAGTCATAAGTATTAGTTAATTGTTATATGTTTAGGATCTATATTACCCTCTACCCTGTGCATTGAGGCTGTTTAAAAATCGGTGGTGGGGAGTGCCATGAATTGCCGTGAAACCAGGAGCATGGCAGTCGCAGAAGCAAAAAAATTAACTGGTACCCTAGACGATTTTATTGTTCGTACTCATGCACTGATTAACGAGAGGGGATCATTTTAATGGACAGGAGGGTGTCGCAAGATCTGGCTATGAGATCTTCTTTAGGTCCAATTGCCCAGGCCTGTACACCCAATCCCGAGAGTCGCTCTAATACCCTTGCTTTGGTACACAATCCTGGGGACACTGGGGATTTTGATGCTTTATACTCACAGCAGGATCTGGAGGCCACCCCCAATCTTGATCTTATAACAGAAAGCGACCCAGACAGGACAGAGTTAATCAATTCAACCGGGGCTAGTGATATACACCAAAAGGGTCTAAAAGAAGGGGCAATTCCCAAGCAAAAGGTAAAAAAATCTACCTCTACTAAAGGGAAGAAAGCACAAACTGCCAATAAGCGCAATAATTTCATCTTAGCTCCACCAAATACAAATGGGTCAGTCTGTGCAATTGATACCGGGGGGTCACACTCAACAAACATCGGCTTGCCTTTAAGTCTTCCAGACGATACCATCATAGATAAAAGTCTGGAGGAAATTATGGAATTAAGTGGAGAAATTACTAGCTCAGTTCAACACAGTCAGGAGGGGTGTGGGTCAAGTACCTTTGATAACAATAACATCTTGAACATACTAAAATCTTTACTTGAACCCATAGAGGTTAGATTGCGCCGCATAGAAACTATCCTGACCAACATTCATAAAGATATTAGTGCCCCTAGCCTCACCATGAATTCTAAAACATCCCACACCACTAACACAGCCACCAAGTCTTCTATGGCTGGAAAAAAAGCTACTGTGGTTAATAATAACGCTTCTAACAGCACAAGTAATGCTCCCACTGTGGAAGGTACTAAATCTAAGACCACGGTGACAAAACAACCTGAGAATCCAACTAAACCCAAGCCACCTCCCCAGGTTAAATTAAATGACCCCACCCCACCGACCCCAAACCCTGTACCGACAACCGGACCTAAGGTAACGGTCCGCAGAAATATCCATCTCCCCCCAGATGCCTGCCCCTATGTAGTGATTCTCACTGGGGTCAGTGAAATTCCATCTCTCGAAACTGAATCCCATCAGGCCTTAAAAAATAAAGTGTGCCATTGGCTCTCCAAAAATTATCCCTTACCGCCTAACATGCCAAGCAACATTTTAATGGTGGAAAGAACCCCATGGGTGGGAGGAAACAGGAAAAGTCTGCAAGGGGACTGTGTGGTGGTTACCTTTGAGAACACACAGGTGGTAGATTTAATATGTAGAGGGTCCCCTAGATACCAAGCCAGCACTGTTACTGCCAGGCCCCTCTCTTACTTCTACCTACCGGGTAACCAAACAGATAATAGATGGAGTTGGTTAAGGGGCCCACAGGAGTCAAAAATAATTCAGAGGCAAAACCCCCCATGGGAGGCACACCCTACAGGCTGGGATGAAGGTGTTAATGCGGGTTGGAACCAGGCCAGGTCAAGAAGAGGAAGACCGCCTTATGGGGGCTTTGCGGCAGGGCCCTATAACAGCCACCCATTCAATTATCAACAGTTTGCTCAGGGATATGACAACCTTTTTAATTTTCCCACCTCCAACCGATATGATTACTTGTCAACCTTAGACGGGAACGACTGACAAATACAGGTCTCTCCATGTATACAAAGGCCTGAAAACAACCCCATATTCTCTCTGCAAACAGATAAGAGCACTCTGGACGGGCAGATGTCCTGTTCAACTACCACTAATTGTGAGGGTGGGGAAGGAGGGGAGCCTCTTAACTTAAAAACGGTTGGGCCCCGGGGGGGCGAGGATTTCTCGATGGCAACTTGGAACATTGCGGGACTTAAAAACAAAGTGGATAACCCAATTTGGCGGGACTTAATAGGTTCTATGGACCTAATAGCCTTGCAGGAGACCTGGGACACCGAAAATCTACTGACCCTGGACGGGTTTACTACCTTTTCTATTCCCGCAGTTGGATCCTCGAGGGGGCGTGCCAGAGGGGGTTTGGTCACGCTGATTTCTGCCAAAATCCCTGGGACATACACGCAAGTAGCCACTGGCTGCCCTTATTGTGTTGCTGTTTTAATTTCCTATAGGAATCATCATAATGTCTTGGTCATAAATTTTTATAACTCATTTGACAGGGACAGTCCAGTAAGTAATTTGATGATGTTAAGTACTTTTCTGGCCGACTTTAAAGAGTCGGCAGAGCATGATTGTACCATTTTGTTGATGGGAGATTTCAATATTCATGGATGTAAGGATAACTGCCCCCCCCAATGTGTTATTTGGTACCCCGGACGAAGAAAACACCCACTTTGAACATTCAGAGCAGGGCACTTTCTTGGAAATAATGTTGGCTGAACATGGGCTTATCTTACCAAAGGTGGATGATGGAGATATCCCTACTTTCACGGGCCATGGCAGTGGCTCTGTGATTGATTACATCTTCCTCAACAGTACCAATGGAGCCCAAATTAGTAGCTACTCAGTCTTAAGGTCCCATTTTAGTGATCACAATCTCGTGGTTTTAAAAGTAAAGAACATATTTGTCATTAAGGATAGCTGTAAAAACCTGACAGATAAGCATGATCTGCGGTTAACGGACCAAGCACGCAGAATTAAATGGTGTAGAGTAATCCCGGAAGAGTTATTTTGTAACCTGTGTGAGAGTAGTAGGGATGACTTGATGTTGTGCATGGATGATCGGGCTGGGGATGGTGAAGTAATGGAGGCGTATAAAAAGGTCTGCACTGATATTCTCTCCAAATTGACTGCTCATGGTAAAGGCAGAACACAAGGGAATGACGGCTGGTTCGATAAAAAATGTTCAGCGGCAAACCGTAAACTCAAGGCCGCCCTTAAGTCAGAACCAGTTGATAGACGGCTAGTAGCTACCCTTAGGAGAGATTATAAGACCACAATCGAAAAAAGGCGGCGTGAGATTAGGGAGGACGCTTGGGCTGATTTAACCTCTACAGATGTATTAAAAAGCAGCGCCAAGTTCTGGGCGGTGGTAAACCAACCTTACTTCTCGGATTCCAACAACAATGAACTGGATTGTGGTATTCAGGAAGAACGATGGCACACGCACTTCAGCTCAGTTTATGAAGACGAGACCCAAGCGGTAGAACGCCTGATCGCATTCCCTCAATCACCATACACCTTATCTATGAATGAGGAGGAGGTGGCAGTGGCTATTGGCTTGATGACCAGTAACAAAGCTCCTGGGCCTGATGGCGTCCCCTCTGACCTTTTCAAAGTCGAGACTTTATTTTGGTCCAAAGTTTTAACTAATGTTTTTAATAGAGTTTCTAAGACAGGCATTCCTGAGTCATGGACACAGTCGATAATTGTACCAATTTATAAAAAAGGGGATGGGGGGACCCTGGTAATTACCGTCCTATATCCCTCATTGACTCTGCAGTTAAGGTTTTGGGGAGGGTGGTTTTAGGCAAATTGACTACCTGGTTAGAGGAAACCAACACACTTTCACCTCTACAGTATGGTTTCCGAAAGGGACGCAGTACAATCGACCAAAGCCTAAATCTACAGTTGCTCATTGGGAAGTACACCTTAGCTAAGCCAGGATCATTGTTTATTGCTTTTATGGATCTGTCCTCGGCTTTCGACTGGGTAAACAGATCCAAACTGTGGGGCCAGCTCCTTAATATCGGAACAGACCCCAACATAGTATACTTCCTAGCAGACCTCCATAGGGATCTTACTGCAACGGTCCGTTATGATAGAAAGGGGAACTGCACGGAAAAAATTAGCATTATTAACGGTGTGAGACAGGGGTGCATTCTTGCTCCCCTGCTCTTTACACTATACATCAACGACCTTGGCAAAGCTTTGAGTGGAGTCTGTAAGGATATCCCGAAGGCTGGGAAATATTTACTGCCTGCCTTACTGTATGCGGATGACGCTGCCCTCCTAGCTAGAACCGCAGTAGGACTCCAACGCCTGCTGAACTCTTTTTATGTTTTTATGGATAACCTTGACCTGAGTGTTAACTTTGGGAAGTCTCATGTCATGGTAGTAGGTCACAAAGCCAAGTCTAGGAATAATGTGATGTCACTATTTTGTAATAAACACAAGCTGTCACGAGTTTCTAGATTTCCTTATTTGGGGGTGGTCTTCGATGAGGGCTCCACGTGGAACCCCCAACTGGTGGAGAAAAAAACCTCCCTGGCACGTTCAATTTCGGCAGTACTAAGATTCTCCCGTAAATTAGGAGTGAAACCCATTGAGGCAGTACTAAAAGTATATGCTTCTAAATGTACTGCAATCGCCACGTATGGGGCCGATTTGTGGGGCTTTAAACAGGTTTCATCGCTCCAGGTCTCAGAGGATAATTTTTTAAAAACTCTTCTTTCCCTGCCAAATTCCACCGCAAACTACATAGTTCACCAGGAGTGCGGCGTAGGCTATTTGGAAGACAAAATCGCCCTGGCCCCCTTATTAAAATGGTTGGCAGTTTGGCTAAACCCAGAGCTCGATGTAAATCATGAAATCTTAAAAGATTGTTTAAGTCTGGACCACTGGGATAAGATCACCTGGTTGAAGTACGTGCAACAAATGTGCGCAAAACTGGGACGACCAGAATTGTTTGATAAACCCTCAAGTTTGGTGAAAGGGGACATGAAATGGGTCAAAAATACCTTCTTGTTGAATAGAGGAATGGACAGAGAGGGCAGGGAGCTGCTTAAACCCTCTGTCAGGTCCCATCAGCTGATTGTTTCACCTGACCCTGAACCGGAACTGTACCTTAAAGTTGTGAATAATGCCAATCACAGGTACTAGTTAACAAGGTTCCGTTTGAACAAAATACATCTTTTAATTTCTGGCCGCCCTGTTTGGACTAGGAGTAAGGACCTAGTATTATGCAATTGTGATGGCTGCTCAATCATGGACACGGCTCACTTTCTGTTTTTTTGTGACCACTTCAAAGGTATTAGACTTAAATTCATTATACCGTTATTAAAAGGAAAGGATTTTAGGCAAGTGAAGCCAGCCCTGCTGTACCTCCAACTGTTGGCAGAGATTTGGGTCATTTTCAATGTGGCTAAATTTTTAACCATTGCAATGAGACTTGGCAAAAAGATCGCTTGGCCTTAGAGGACTTTTTATAAATATAAACTACTGTTTGAAACCCCAAATAAGGTCACCAATGTGTACACTGTTGTTTTTAAAAGGAAAAAACACCCTGCCATCATGTTTTGTATATTTTTGTTTTTCATCCGTGTTATATGTTATATTTTATCTTGGGCGGGTTGTGGATTGTTTTAAATGCCTGTACACTTTTATGGTTTTTGTGACTTAAACCGAATAAAGTATCTTTTGAACTTTGAGTGTGTGGTGGGCGGCAGTGTCGAACACTGCTGGGAGGTCGAAGAGAATCAGGGCTTTCGTTTCTTCCCGGTGGAAGGGGGCTCTGATGTCGTCGGTGGTAGCGATCAGGGTTTTTTGGAGCTGTGATTGGCACAGAACTCATATTCTGAGGATGCAGCAGGTTGTTTCTCTCCAGGTGCTCGGTGAGTTGGAGGTTGATGGCCTTGTCTACGACTTTGGAGGGCAAGGGGAGTTCGCTGGGGTCGTTCCTGGGAGGGGGCGATTGTGTTCTCAATGGCTGACAGGCAGGAGAACTTTCTGATGATGCTGAAGAGTTCTATCTAGTAGTTGGAGCTTTCTTCAAGACGGTCTGCAAGAGCGCCTCTTTTCATGGTATTTAGTCATTGGTGGTTTTTGTTGAGGGCTGTCTTGAAGGTGGCTTAGTCTGTAGGATCTTTAGTGGTGCGCCATCTTCTTTCTAGCTGTTTGCAGTTGTGTTTCATTGTCCAGAGTTCCAGTTTGCACCAGCTGGCTTCTTTGGAGAATCTGCTGGTCCTGGTGGGCTTGATAGGGGTGACTCTGTCGGCGCAGTTGGTGATCCATTTGGAAAAATTCTGGATGGCCTGTTCAAGGTTGGTTGCAGAGTCAGGGTGGGTGGTGTTGAGGGTGTCCTTCCATTGGGAATCAGTCACTTTGTTCCAACTATGCTGGGAGGAGCTGGGAGGCTTGGTGGTGGTGCCTGCGGTCCCGTGATGGTGATGTGGATAATGACGTGGTCAGACCAGGTGAGTTCAATAATGTGGTTTTACTTAACTCTGTCACTGGCAGTGAAGAGTGTGCGTTCAGTGCTGTGAGTGGGGTTGGTGACCAATTGGGTGAGTTTGATGTTGCTCATACTATCCAGGAGGCTCACAGAGTTTGCATATTTGGGGTCATCTAGGTGGAAGTTCAGGTCACTGAGGTCAATGGTGAAAGGGGCAATGAATTTGGGAATGGTGTTGCAGAAGCCAGGGCATGGTTCTGCGGGTCTGTAGGGGAGGGTGCCTCTGATGGACATTTTGTCATTGGTTTGAAGTTGGAAGTTGAGGTGTTCCTTGATCGGTGTGCTATCATCTTCGGTGGTGGTGAAACATATGTTTTCTCTGTGGATGATGGCAATACCTCTGTGTTTGTTGGTTCGGTCCTGGTCTATCATCTTGTAGCCGTTGGGCATCATGGTGGAGATATTGGGGTGAAGGAAGGGTTAAGCCAGGTCTCTGTGATGAATATGATGTTGGGGTGAGGGTGGTGATGGTGCTCCAGATTTCAGTGGGGTGTTTGCAGAGTGATCTGACATTGAGCAGGAGGCAGAAGAATGGTTCCAGGATGGTCATGGTTCTTGAGGTGGGTGTGGTGAGGGTTTCTGTGAGGGTGGGAGGTCCTGAGTTGCAGGTAAAGAGGCAGAGATGACAGGTGAAAGGTCCTACCATTGATCAAGGAGATGGGATGCAGAATTTGTTGTTGCGGCATCTGGGATCCAGGGCTCGGAGCTCAGTGGCAGAGTACATGTGGATGGTAGGAGGGCCAGGGTAACTGGCGCTGGGCACGGTCCAAGTGCGGACAGGCGCAGACTGGTTTGCTTTTGGCATGCCCGCTGCATTAGTTCATTGCACTGCAGCCTCCATTAGGAAGATGCTGGGCGGGGCACCCTTGAGGCGGGAAGCAGGAGCTCTGGGAAAAAGGAGCAGGCAGTGAGAAGGCTCCTTCTCAAAACGGTGGGGAACAAAGGAACAACAACAGTGAAACAACAGTGGTGCACTAAAGATAACAGTGAAGCTCATAAACAATGGGGCTAAAACAATGAGGCTAAATACAAGTTAGCAGACGGTAGCCATGTACAGCACAGTGATACAAATGCAAGCAGCATGAGAGTGCAAGTTGCATAATCACAATGTAATTAGCCTCCCAGCAGATTCAGGAGATCGCCTGAGGCAGCAAGGTGAGAGCGGACTGAGGATCTGCTATTGGAATCCACATTATGTTGTGTCACTGTTAGTGCTGTACCTTGTCAACTGAGGAGCCGTGGTCTAACCCCTGACAAGTTATTGTACAATATGTAAGCATGCCCATTACAATATGATGCTTGAAAATTTGAAGGAGCGTGACATGAGTGTAGGAGAGTAGGGTCTGCTTTCTGTGGTCACCCCCACTTTTTGCTTCTGCTTTACTGGTTTTCGACTTAGATGTGGCTGTGGGCCTGCTAATCAGACCCACAGCACGGATGCACTCTCTCTAAATTCACCATGTACTATAGGTACATCCACAATTGGGAATTGGTTCACCTTATCCGCCCCTGTAAAAGTGTACCCTAGGTACTCAGGGCATAGGTGTAACCAAGGCCTACCAGGGGCTGCAGCATGTATTGTGCCACCCCTGGCTGGCCACTCAAATAGACACAACTGGCTGATCACTCAGCTGGGGCAGGTCGTATAATCACCCCTTGCTTAGGTATAGTATTCCTATACCTGCTTACATATAGACACATAGTAACCTGTAAGTCACTCCTATGGCAGGCCTTAACAATCCTGGAGGCAGAGTGCTTGGTTATGTGTGAGATGGTGCTCTAGCATGAGCTGAGCCTGTCTGCAGCTTTCGGAACCATGTCCTTATAGCTGTTCTATGATACTGCCATACCATATACTATTAAGTGCATTATGAACCTCTCGGTTAAATGCTAACTTTGGTGTCATACACTTTGGAATACTACCCCCTCGCCAATTCTGGCGACGGGTGTAGCATTCCACCCTTCTAGAGGGAGAAGACATGTTAGTTCTGACTATCCCGGTTAAAGTTAACCAGAGTCCCAGCATCACAAAATGGATGCTGCTGCCACAGACACAAGTCTGACCTCCTGCTGCTGGGAGTCCTTCCAGTCATTGAGGTTTGGACAATAGGTTTCCTGCTTGGGGAGGTGCGAGCACCACCCCAGACAGGAGGATGTGTATTGGGACAGGGAGGGCTGAATAGATTGAGACACTGCCTGAGGCACACTAGGTGCTTCATGCATTCCCCAGTTCAAACCGGTTGCTGGGGCACTCCGGCCCCAGCTCTGGTGCAAAACTGCACAAAAGAAAGGGGGTGTAACCACCCCCTTCCTGGTCACACCCATAGGAGGGACCTAGTGAGAAACCCAGCCACGTTTAGTTGGATAAAGGTAGGAGCTGACCCAGGAGAAATTAGATTAATCCTGGAATCGACTGAAGATGAAACTCTGGACCCTTCGACATTCATCCAAGCTGAAGACTGAAGAATCTCCCTTGTGACCAAGGAGTGACCACCCTGGGAAACCAGGCACCATCCAGCAACTCGACAGCTTGCTTTGTTCCCGTTCCCGCCGGAACTTGAGCACAGAGCCTGACAAGACACTGACTCCTGGATCCCTCTGACCCCACTGCACGACTCCAGCACAGCTGAGCCCCGTGGAAGGCGTCGGGACCCGTGGAAGCAGGTATCTTGAAAAATCGACAACTTGCTAACAGCGCAGCTCCTGAGGCCTCCTCGAAGCTGTGCCCTGGAGACTGAGACACCCTAACATCGATCTCCACCTGCATCGAAGAACAGCCTTCCACACTCCACGAGACCTGCGTGGGGCCCTTCTGCCTGTGTTCTGCTCGACGCGTTGTCTGGTTGCTGGCCCGTTGGCTAGTAGCCTATGGCGACGATCCTTTTTGAAACTCCATCGCTGGTCTGGTTGCTCCAGACTGGCCCTTGCTTCCCTGTAAAGGTGAAGTACCTCAGACCCTCCTGGTCTGCACCAGAAGCTCCTTGTGTATCCTGCACGGGTTGCCTTTGCTTAGGCTTGTTGGCTCCGATCTTGAAGCCGACCCCTCCATCTGCGAGAACCTTCGTGGGACAGCTCCTCTCCGGCGTCTGGTTTCCTCGACGCCTCCTGGTCGGCGTGGCTGCAACAATAAGCTTCACCCCAGCACCTGATTGCTCCTCGACGACGTCTGGTTCCTTCCCTGGTTCCACCCGGTCACTGGCTAGTGACCTAGACTCTGTTCCCTCTGCTTTCAGGTCCTCTTCATCCTCGATCCACCCTTGGATCCACCCAGACATCTTCCTCCTGGTCGCCTGCAGCATCTTTCTTCACAGGCTCCATAGATTTCAACGGCGAAACCCGACACATCTTCACACCTATGCCCCCGCTTCCTGTGGGTGAGGTAACGAGAGTACTTCGGTGCTCTCAAGGGTATTGACTATCCAAGTGTCTAGGTTCTCGACAAATTCATCGCCAACTTCATTGCACCCTTGCCGTACACTCCAACAACAAAATTTTCCTCTGCAACTTCAACTTCCATCTTGAGTACCTCACCGACATCAACGCTACCAACCTCCGCTATAGCATGAACAACATCCCTGACCCCACAAACACTGCAGGCCACAAGCTAGACCACATCTTCACCTTCAGCAAACCCATCAAATGCAGCCACACCACAGAACTTACCTGGACAGACCACTCCATCGTCCACTTCTACATCAACATCTCACAGACCCCCAGTCTGTCCACAGCCCCCACCGCAGCTGGAGAAAAGTCTCAAGGGACACATGGATCACCGCCCTCAACCACCCACCCCATCTCCTCCAAATGTTATATGGCTGTTAGGGTCATTGTCAACATTGCTAAGTTAGCATGAGCTCTGCTGCCATGATGCTGCTTTTGCACATGTTACTACATGACTTTCTTTTGCAAGAGTCTATATGTGCCTTTCACATGAGATCTGTCTGCTTTCTGCATTCTTTACCTTTTCCTGGAGTTTAGTCTGAACAGGATGTGCAAGGTCGATAAGCAATACCCCTTGTTATTATTTTCTGGTCAGTCCCTAGCACCTAGGGAATTAATACTAACACAGCTGCACTGCTGGAAACTCGTGCTTTGATATTACGGGGATGCATGTTGTTCAAACACACACTTGAAGAGGGACCTTTCCAGGTAGAAGAGCTATGTTGTTCCTATGATGTAAAACCTCCATCTCGGCATTAAGGTATGGGGTTTGCTGATAAAGGCCAGAGATCTTCCTTTATATAATAAACTTCAACTTACCAAGGGGAGGGTGGTTAGGCCTTATAGTCCTTTTTCCACTGCCTGTATATGATGACATCCCGCATTATATTCTGTGGAATTGTAACAATGCTTACTGTTTTAGGTTTATGAATTTTGCTGCGGGTAGTGGCTTGTATACTGCATTACAGAGCACAATAGTTAAAATAAATGTTTTGAACTATAAACATGACTCTGACTATTCTTTTTGTGGACAAGTATGAGTGAGTGAGCGAAAGGGTAATGCGATTCCTGAGAGAGTCGGGACTGTTGTGTTCTGAGTTGTCTAATCATTTGTAGCTTTGTGACTATGTAGGAGAAAGAACAATGAGACACTATAGCTAGTCGAATTTTGTTACTAAGGTGGTTGGAAGGTACAACCCTTATACACAGAGGTCCTGTTTTCCTGTGCATTGTTCTGTGTATATGCAGAATCCCCGCAACACAATCACCTAGATCAGTACGTCAGAAACTTCAACAATTGGATCACCTGCTACGCCAACAGTGTTGCTCCCATCGACAACAACACCCACAGAAGATCTACCAAGAAGGCTAGCTGGTACACTGAAGACCTCAGAACTACTAACCAACACTGTAAACAACTGGAAAGAAAATGGTGCACCAGCAATGACATGACTGACAAGACCACCTTCAAGACAGCCCTCAAACTCTACCACAGATAGTTGAGAGAATCAAAGAAAAAGAAGAAGACCTCAGCTTCACGCATTGAATAAAGCTCCAATAACAGCAAAGAACTCTTCAACATCATCAAAAAATGACCCTTCCCCTCAGCTGCAACAATAAACATAACACCTACACAAGAACTCTGTGACAACCCTGTAAACTTCATCCACCACAAGATCACCAACATGTATAGAAACTTCAAACCCCATTCCAAGGCCACTGACTTCTTCAAGAAACACAATGGCCCCGCTACCACCGCAGATATACGACTAACCAAATGAAGCTAGCTCACGCCACACTCCACAGGACACCGCCTCCATCATGAAGTTGGCCCATTCAGGGGTCCAAACCATCCCATGCCCTCACCACATCTTCAAAGCCAGAATCAGCCATCTACTCATCACCTTGTTAAACACCTCAATTGCCACAGCCACCTTCCTTGAGGACTGGAAACACACAGAAGTCAATGCCATACTTAAGAAAACCATCTGCAGATCCCAGCAAACTCAAGAACTACAGACCGATATCCTTGCTGACGTTCCTGGCCAAAGTATTAGAAAAAAGCCTTAAACCAACAACTCTCCACACATCTGGAATAGAACCTCCCACTCAACGACTCCCAACACGGTTTCGTCAGCAAGCACAGCACGAGACAGCCCTCATAGTGGCTACCAAAGAAATCCAAGCTCTACTCGACTGAGGAAAGATTGAGGCTCTGATTCTCCTAGACCTATCATCATCCTTTGAAACTGTCTCCCACCACACACACTCATCACAAGACTGCACAACATAGGCATCCAGGGAGCTGTTCTCAGATGGATTACCCATTTCCTCACCGGTAGAATGCAAACGGTCAGCCTTCCCCCCTTTACCTCCAAACCCAAGGAAATCCTCTGTATTGTACCCCAAGGATCCTTGCTTAGCCCCACCCTCTTCAACACTAATATGACACTTCTGGACAGCATCACCAACACCCACGGACCCAACATCCTATCCTATACAGACATGGCATAATTCATCCTCTCCGAAGACATGATCAACACCAAGGCCATCTTTCATAACTGCCTCACAGATGTCGCCAACTGGATGAGGGACAACTGCCTGAAGCTCAACTTGGACAAACAGAGGTATTTATTTTCAGAAACAAAAGCTTCCCATGGGACACACCCTGGTGGACCTCAGAACTCGGATCTTCTCCTACCCCAGTGACCACCCTAAGAACCTAGGCATCATGCTGGACAACAGGGTAATCATGACAACTCAGGTTATCTCCATCTCCTCCTCCCATGTCTTCATCCTCCATATGCTTCATAAAATATTCAAATGGCTACCCCAAACCTCAATACGCACCATCACCCAGGCTCCCATCTCCAATCAACTGAACTACGGCAATGCTCCCTAAGCATGGATCGCAGCTCACCTCTTCCGTCGACCAAAGACCATACAGAACGCAGCAGCCAGACTCATCCAGGATCTTCTTAGACTAACCCACATCCCCCTACCTCAAGGAACTCCACAGGCTCGCCGTACAGAAACAATGACAGTTCAAGCTCCTGACCCATGCCTACAAGGCCCTACATAACTGCGGATCTGCCTACTTGAACAACCGCCTGAACTTCCATCAGCCCACCAGACACCTCCACTCTGTGTCCCTTACTCTAACGTGCAACCCCGGCATCTGAAGTAGCAGATGTGGAGGTCAATCCTTCTCCTACCTAATAGTAAAGACATGTAACAAGCTATTCTTTCATCTATGGACCTCCCCATTGCTTTCAGAGATTTGAAAGTCCCTGAAGACCGAGAAATTTGACTAACAACTGGACACTGCTAGCGTATGGATACCCTCACGAATGGAAAGAAGCGCTCTACAATCCACTGGATGATTGATTGGAAGTAAAGATAAGATGATCCTGGTGAAAGTGGACATCACCAAATTGGAAATCAAGGAGAAGCATGCAAAGTCACAAACAACAAGTAGAAAAAGGGACTAAACAGCTGGGTAGTGAAAACATGAAGCTGAAAACTCAAGTCTCAAGAACCACTATAGGAAAGCTGTTCACAGTGATTCAAGTTGATGATGTTGGTCTAAATATAAGCCCAGCTGTGAGTGGAGAACAATTCAGTAGTTGTAACTAATGAAGAAATAGAAGTTGAGAATGCACATTGAGGTGACTAGTTGCCTATATCCATGAGAAGCATCAACATTTCGCACTGGAAGACTCAGAGACCAGAATCAATTAGAAAAGCTGAAGAGAAATTTAGAAAGTCGAATTTGCATTTGAGACTGAGATTGAAGCATGAAAGTGTTGTAACTGAAGAAAGACCGGATCCAGGTAGTATCTTCAAGTAGTTTATTAGGTAATAAGTAAGGTACAAAGAACAATCCCCAACAGGAGCAGCCTCCTTGCTACTCAGCCCTGCACTCAACTGACATTCACCCAAGCATCCAATACTCTATGACATCATCCACTCATACTAACATTCTACACACATCCACAGGCTAAGCAGCAAACTAGAAGCATATATCCCACTTCTTCCCTCTTTAACAACAGAAAAGAAGAAGCAGGAATAAGCATAATAACAACACTACACACGTCTTCCCCCTTCAATAACAACAGAAAAGAAGAAGCAAGAAATAAGCACAATAACAACACTACAATGAAAGTCACAAGAAGACAACATGTAAATAACATAGGTATCTAACTAAAAACATTCCGTAATAATGTAGACATGCAATGAGAACATACAGAAAATGAAGACCATGTACACAAAGAGTAACCCACACTCATCTTCCCCCTTAAAAAGAAAAAACACAGATATAAATAAACAAAATAATCCATGTGTAGGAAGGGCAGAGAAAAAGCAAAACAGGAAATACTAACAAGAAGAAGAGACTATCAGAGTACGGAAAAGACCAAGGGCCTCATTTATGAAAAGTGACGCAACAGCGATGCGTCACTTTTCACTGCGCACTCCTTACGACATTCCTGATGCGTCATATTTAATGTATGACGCATCATGTCGCAAGCAGTTACAGATACGTCAGTATTTCTGACGTATCTGTAAGCGCAAAAATGACGCATTGCTGGAGTGTGTCACAAAAGTGACGCAACTCCAGTAATGCGTCCTTTCACATGGGGAAAGCCCCATGTGAAAGGGCTTGCGTCAGTCTTACGCCTGCTGTTAGGCAGGCGCAAGATTTTGACGCAACAGCGTCCTAAAAGTGACGCAGTGAAATCTCATAGATTTCACTGCTTCACTATTACGAGGCTTTTTGCGGGGGAACGCCCCCTCTGCATACATTATACCTGACGCAAGTATAATGTGGCGCAGGGGTTTAAAAAGTGACGCATCTACCTAGATGCGTCACTTTTTAAATATGGCGCAACGAGGTGTATTTTTTACACCACTGGTGCGTCATAAAAAGTGACGCACCGGCAGCGCAAAACTGACGCAAGGCCTCATAAATAAGGGCCCAAAGAAGTAAGGAAAGACAACAATAGCGCACTGTAAAGTAAGGTATACAGCCAGTAGACGATTAAAACAGATGCGCTAAGTTATGTATATACTGGCCCTCTAAAGTGCTATAACATAATGTAAAATAAGTACTAACAATATGTGACAATAAATGTCAGTGTAAAATGCGAGAACACAATGAATGCATGTTGGAAAAATGGCTCATAACAGAAATGATAAAATTTTAAAAGTAAAACAAGGATCCCAACAAATAATAAAGATAAAACAAATAAAGTGGTCACCGTAGTCAACGTGATGTGCATCAGATGCTTAAACAGAATGGAATAGTACCTTGTCATGGATTTGGTGGAAAGTTGACCAACGAAGACATCGTCGAGCAATAAACAACAGTTTGAAGTAAAAGCAAAAGCATGAACTTTTCTTTTCTTGGAACAGTTTGCAGTGATGCTAGATAACCGCTAGATGGCGGTGTTACGTGGTTAATGAAACTGCGAATGCTGTATTTATGATGCTAGGCCGATGAACATTTTTGGCCCCAAACTGGCAAGAAGACTGAAAGTACATTAAAATGCCGATCGCAAGCTGGAAACACCTCAGCATTGGCACCCAGCAAGGAACTGGTAGTGCTTGATGACTAGTGAGGACGAGTGACGAGTTTGCCAATAACTTGAAATCGTGGTTGGCAATGTTTGGCAGAGGCGGATCCTCCATGGGGGCGTTTGGGCGCCGCCCCACTGCTTTCTCTCCGTGCGAGAAGGCAGAAACAAATAGTAGAGAACTACCATTTGTTTCTTCCCTCTCGCACGGCGAGAAAGATGAAGTTCCTGGTTGCGAGAGTGGGAGGGGTTACTCGAGGGCAGGGGGGAGCGGCTTTCTTAATACAGTTAATACTGTCTGTTTGGGCAGCCTCACAGAGGCTGTCCAAACAGACAGTATTAACTGTATTAAGAAAGCCGCTCCCCCCTGCCCTCGAGTAACCCCTCCCACTCTCCCTGCTCTCTGTATGCTGCTGCATACAGAGAAATGACGTGGGGTTGGGGCAGCCGGCCGAACCAATCACAGCGCTGTGCTGTGGTGGAGGGGACGACGAGCACCATGGGAAATTCAAGGACAGGAACAGGATGGCGAGTCTGGAGTTGGAACTTGAAGGCGGGAAGGTATAGGTAAGTACGTTTATTGACTTTTACATTTATTTTGTTTACTTCGTGGCATGTGCGGGGGGAGAAGCCAAGACACTGCCACCTTGGATGATGGTGTGCAGTAACGAAAGTTGTACTCAAAGGCTTCAAGAAATGTGAATGTGAAAAATACGAGGGCTGGGAAGATACGTGTTTATTACATCACACATTCCAGGATAAGCTATTTTTTGTTATCTAAGAAGGTGCCTGCTATTGCGCTGTGCAGTTCGGCTCAAGTCCACTGTTCTGTAACCCCAGCTCCCAATAATGTCCAGTTTTACTCTGAGCGGGCTGCAGCCAGTTTCTCTGCGCGAGCGAGCGCTGTTAGCAGGATAGATAATGCCCCTGTGTGTGCCCAGCCAGCTCAAGCAATCCTGACAATTTTACAGTGTGTGTACAGATGGGCTTAAGCAGGGAATTTGTGAGGGTCTGAGGAATATTATTACACATGACATTCCTGTGGGGATTAGTCTCGTCAGCCCATGCCACTCCGTCAAGAAGGTGCAAACCGCGCGCTTTCTTGCTGTCCGCTGCTTTCCAGTCAGACACACACCCAGGTGAAGCGCTCGGTCGTACATTCTGATGAGTTGAGGACTCGTGAATACCAGTGCACCTATCTTTAACTGGCGTGAAATGTAAACTGGTAAAAATATTGCTGAGCAAAACCTGAATTCCTGCAGGGTCAGTCAGCTCATCCTTTCAAAATATATGAAATGTTGTGAAAGGGTAGTAATAGCAATTCGTGGGAGCCAAGATGAAACAGATCAGTTAGTAGGGTTCATAGATCTCGCACGAGTGTCACTTAGTTGCCCAGATTTTGGTCAGCGAGTTTTAGCACACTTTGGAGTTGCTCCATTAGCATGGAATGTAGGTGCACACCAGTGTCATAACGAGACCTCAAGGTCCCCCCCTGAAAGTGCATGGAGGGACCCCCCTCCGGACTTACTCCGGAGCTCTCAGGCACTCTGTCCGTGATCCCAACCTCTCGCTTGTCGTCCTTACTTTTCTTTCTTGCATTCACACATCGTCCTGGACTCCTCTTGTTGATCTGTTCTCGCTTTTCCTTTCTTCCCGCTTTTTCCTTTCCCTTTCTTTCTCTTTAGCAGCAGTGGCAGTCATAAAGAAACTAGCACTAGAAAGTTAATGTAAAGACCACAGCACTGCAGCAGGAAATAAATTAGGCACTTGCCGGGCCTTTGGCAGCATAACCATTTTAAACTGTGCCAGGCTGAAAAAACCAATAAATAAACAATGCTTCTGAAATTCACATATGCAGAACTTTTGCGTTCTGTGTCTATAAAGTGAGTTACATAATCCCATTAAATTAGGCAACTAGCTTTCTAAACACAAAACGGTACATGCTGGATAGGATACATGACTCTTTTCAGAAACCTCAGTCTTGGTTGCTTCGTAGTCTGGCACAATCTAGAATGCTGCCTCCTAATGTGCTCCAATTAAAGACACTCCCCCTTAGCACTAGCACTTCAGTTGCAGACACAGAGCAACATACCCAGTTCTCGCTATACCGCCAGTGCAGTGGGATGCATTTCTGTACAACTAAATTCCATCCGCTTTTTTTACTAACACTCATGGCGAATCAGTGTGCACAAGTGACTGCCAACAGCTAAAATAAAGTACATCCTTAAAGAGTAAGGGGAATTCTTCTAAATTTCCTGCCAACCGCCACTTAAAACTACCTTGAGGTGATGTGTGCTTGCTTCTCTCACACGCACTATACTTCATTCATTGCTCTTACGCCCTACCACTTTCAAATTCCACCAGCCGCCACTGGTTAAAGAGCTCCAGTGGCACCAGACAAAATGGAGGCACGCAGCGCGATGGCGCGACTGGTGGCTCCAGGCACGTCAATGCATGCTGAAATGTAGGGCAAAGAATGCAGCTCTGAATGCAGGAGGTCACAAGAAAACGGAGGCAGCAGAAATTACGGTGAGAGCGTGAGCGGGTTGACTTGTGTGTGCGCTCGAGCAGTATTTCAAAAAGTATTAGATGATAGTAGAGTGCAGATATGGAGGCAAATTACAATATTAATTGTAAAATAAAGAAAATGCTCACTGTAACATTTGAAGCACTGCTGAATGGGTCCTCAGGGGGAGCGGCGCGAGACGTCTCCCCCTGGGGATATTCGCACACATGGAGCGGTCCATGCTCAGTTTAGGGTAACGTAAGGCAGAGAGGTGCGCGCGATAGCATAGGCGTAGAAAAGGCAGTTAGGTGCGCGAGCGAGGCGGAGGCAGCAGGGCACGTTACTGAGGAGATCGATAGCTTAGTGAGGTCGTTTTTTCCTTGCTAATTTTCGTGACAAGGACTGACAGCATTATTTCGGAGGCAACAATGGACATGAATGAGAAGCTGGTGAAGCCCTTCGTGTTAATCAGCATCAGGGAGAGAAGATATGCTGTCATAGCCTTTCAGGGAACAGGAAGGTTTTTTCTGTCAAAATATGGAGATTTTTACGTGGGACAGTGAAGATGAAGGTGAAAACGAACCCTTTCTTGAAGAAGAGGGGAACGCCGTTGCTCCAAGTTTAGCTATAAAAGATGGGACACAGGATATTTATTCCCGCGCGCCCGCCCGCCACCTGTTCCTAGGCATGAAGTGGGCTACCCTCAGACACGGGCCTTGGAAGGACAGTGGGTCTGGGTAGAGCGCTTAAGCCCATTTAAGGACATCGTAGAAGAGTGTAGAGTGCATAAGACAAGTTCCAGTTATTCACGGGGTTTCTGGCGACCTTTATGATGAATTTTTTGGGTGTTACACACAATGTAACATCTGGCAAGGCGGTTCTTTCCAATGTTCCTGCTACACTGGGAGAACTTAATTTCATGGATAATAGCGAATCTGGAGCGGATTTTGTGCGATTGAGCAGGCCTCTGGAGCCTAGAGCTTTTTTGGCTTTGAAAACCTTTGATGGCGGGGTGGGGGATGGAGCGTCCCAGTACTAGTGTGACGTTGTAGACTGCTATTGATAACTTGGGAGAGCCACGGTTATCAAATCTCAAGGGTAGAACAAAGGTTAATAATACAATTTTCTGTAGACACCACAGGTATAGTATCTAAAATCAAAAAAGGGTAAAAAGGGGAAAGGGGGGGCAATGCAAAAGTCTGTTTATCATTTCAGAGGTCAGGTGCAGACTTCTCTCATAACAACAAACACCGAGAGATTATCAGGAGCGGATGTCTCAGACGGATTTTCAGCAGCGAGTGGAGACTTTACTATATGGTAAGCCCCATTGGTGGGCAGCTTGGGGATGATACCCAGGGGAAGAGGGCAGGGCAGGAGAATGCATCCTAGAACAAAGAATGTGGTGGATATGGAAGGTAGTAGAGGTGTGTTGTCAGACTAATCAGTATCAAATGGTGTGTTGACACCGTTTAGCACAGTGGGTTTTGTCGGACCACATAATAGGCAATCTGGTTTAGCGGAGGGGTTGTCCTCAGATGAAGGGTCTGATAGAACTGTATCCCTTAACATTGAGAGAAGGCTTCCATATATGGGTCTAGCAATGCCGCTGGGAACTCATTTAACTGACAAAAGTAAACAAAATATGGAATCATGGGTTGGTGTACGTATTCAAATTACTTCACAGAGATATACAAGGTAAAGAGGGGTCAAAAGAAGAGGAATGGGAGTTAGCGCGACGTTCCAGGGTTCCTCGTATAATAGAAAACTGGACTTCGGCTTTTCTGATATATGCGAGTATTTATGGTGCAAAATATCCTGAGAAATCTGTACCCCCTTTTTATAAATGCATGGATATCGTCAGAAGAGCACAATTGCATTTTGGGAGGTATTCATGGTTAAACTATGATGGGGAGTTTAGAGCGAGAATCAGTTTATGCGCTGAGAAGACATGGGGGGATGTGGACTCCGAGCTTTGGCTACAATGGTTGTCCACGCATCACACACCTGCGACGACACACATGGCAAGCGGGTTGCCAGTCGTTTGGGGACGGGGGGCAAAGTTCGGGACAAGGGATTGCGGGAATTACAATAGGGGACTGTGCCTTAGACAATTATGTAGTCTCAGACATGAGTGTTCGCAGTGTAGGGGGCGACATCCACTCATGCATTGTGGTTCTCCAATGGGAGGCTTTGGTGGTCAATGATTTAATGAGCAGCACAGGTTTCCAGAACAGAGCAGTGGTGCATATTGGGAAAGAGCCTTCGTCACAGTAGGTGGGCGGATAATTTGCGTTATGCACAGAGTTGCAGATGGTGCTACCATGCAAATTGGATGCTGAAATAAGCGCAGGCAGGATAGCGGGTCCTTTCACACAATGTCCTTTAGACAGTCTGATGGTGTCCCCACCGGGCGTCATTCCTAAAAAGAAAGAAGGGAGTATAGGGTGATACAACATCTGTCCTGGCCAGAGGGCTGTTCTATCAACGATTTCATCTCGGTAGTAGATACTTCAGTGTCATGTACAACAGTAGATGAGGCAATACACTTGGTGACACTGATGGGTAGCGGAGCGGAGATGGCGAAATGGTGACATCCAATCAGCTTTCAGATTAATGCCCATACACCCTTCAGAATTTGAGTTGCTGGGTATGTTCTTTCAAAGCCATTATTATGTTGTTTGATTTCTGCCGATGGGCCGTGCGGTTTCGTGTGCTCTTTTTGAAACATTTAGTATTTTCATTCAGGGATATTTTCACAAGTATGTGCCAAAGGTGCCAGCTGTCATTATTTGGATGATTTCCTATTTGTGGGACAGGCTCAGTCGGGCCATTGCATATTAGCACTGTCTCAATTTTCAAGCATTGACAGAATTTCTGGGGATCACCTTGGCCCCAGATAAGACGGAAGGGCCAGGTACGATAATGACTTTCTTAGGAATAGGGATCGATACCTTGGAAATTACCGCGCGTCTTCCAGCTCGCAAGATCCAAGAAATTCGAGCATTTTTATTGTCAGTGCTGGCTAAGTAGAAAATTGAGTTGCAGCAAGTACAGCGCAGGTTAGGCTACTTACACTTTGCTTGTAGAGTAGTGAGGGCAGGAAGAACATTGTGTAGGCGTTTGGGCATGGCCTTATCGGGTGCTTATCTTCCACACCATAGAGTCCGAATTGGGAAAGCCATTAAGGAGGTTTTGAGAGTTAAGTTCAATATGGTTTCAAAGCTAAGCATGTCCCGGGAGTTGACAATTCCATTGCTGACTCACTCTCTCGTTCTCATTGGCAGAAGTTTCGGGCATTGGCACCAGGGGGCGAAAGTCAACAAAACGAGGGTACCCCACAACATTTGGGCCCTAGGGGACTGAGGATCGTACAGCTGGTTGGGTATTCCATAACACCTTCGACTAGAAGACGTTACCTGCAAGCATGGGAAGACATTTTGAGTTATAAGAGTTGTTTATCTGCGGAAGGGTCCACTGGAACAGGTGGTGCATGCATTTGTGATTTTGTTCTCATGTTGATGGACAAAGGTTTATCCCACACAACTAGTTTATTTGGTTAGCACAGGTAATTAAAACCATTGCTATGGAGTATCGACAATAGCACAATTATCACATCAAGAAACAAAAACTAAAAAGGAACACTGTCATTTTTTTTAAAAAGATCTATGCGTATAAAAACAGTCTTATAGTTACCAGTGCAACCGCGCTATTGATGTAGTCCAGAAGTAGAAAAAAATTAGGACTGGAGGTGCTAAACCAGGGGACAAAAAAAGTCTGTAATATGTTTTTGAGGGGGAGGGGCAGGGAGCACTGGAGCCGAGGTGGGTAAAAAGGGATTAGCCAAGAGTCTCACAAACATTCCAACCATGGCAAGCGCTTGAATATCTGTGGAAGTAAAGCACAGTGCCGTCGCCCCCCAGCATGACCTAGTGCCCCATTTTAAAAATACGGACTTTAATAGTATTTTTCTGGGGGCGTCCATTGCGGGGCCATGATTCTTTTTGGTATGAGCACAATCTACAGCCCCCCAGCTCCTTTGAGAGAGCCCATCTATAAGAGGCCGTGGAGCACAGGCCTAAAAGGCGCATAAACATTATGTTATTCCGTGCCACTGCGTTCAGATTTTCCAACAGATACAATTGTGGTACCCCGGGCTGGTATGAGGCATTCAGGGGGAGCAAGACAGTAGGTGTGTTTAAAGCCTGTAGGTCCATGTGATAGGAAATTAGTTTCACCTGCCTGTTGATGACTTTTTTCCATGCTGAGTATGGAATAGTGTCTGAAGTTAGCTGTGAATTGACAATCTCTAGTGATTTAATAGCCTTTGTAATTTGACTATTCCATGGATTTCCAGGGCCGGTAAAGATCTCTTTTAGGCGCAATTTTAAGGTGGTATCTGCCGCTTTTAATGACCTTATAAAATATTTCAAAGTATCTGCCTCACAGTAGATGGACTGTCTTTGTAGGCCCAGCTCCAGACGTAGTCTTGCCCTCTGAATACATTTTGGAAGGTGAAAGATTTTTTTATAGATTGAAACTTGGGCGTGGTCAAGTCTGGCGGAGCATGCACCGGGAAAGGCCTGATGCCCGTAGTTTAAGGCGGGGAGTAGTGTTGCTTTGGTCACCTTCAAGATGGGTTCTGCGGAAGGGCTGCTCAGAGACTGATTCAGTCGGGTCAGGGAGTATGTTATTGCACCTGCTCTTTTTTTCAGGGCAGCTATGTGAGCTGTAGGTCTAGAAGTCTCGCAGAACCAAACTCCCAAGTAATTATATTTTGAAGTTGGGGTGATCTTTGCGGGCCCAATGTGCCACCTTAAACTTCTCTTGTTTTTGCAGCTGCCAAATCTCATCACCTTAGTCTTTTCTTGATTGATTTTTAATCCGTTGGCAGTATTGTATGTATGGAGCTTACTTAACGCTCGTTGGAGTCCCGATTTTGTCTGGTCCATTATGATGATGTTGTCAGCATATTGTAGAATATTCAGACACCTTTTTGCAGGGTACAGCTTTGGCGGATGTAGATTGCTTTTCTCCAGATATGTTCCCAGGTCAGCAGTGTAGAGATTGAACAATAGAGGGGCGAGCACACAGCCTAGCTTCAAACCGTCACCGATGGGAATTTTTCTGGAGACTGTCTTCGGGCCAGTTTAAATTCGCACCCAAGTGTTCTTGTGCAAAGAGATGAGGGCTCCTAGCAAGTTCTGTGGAATCCCCCATTTTCCAATTTCCTCCATAGAATGTCGCGGTACACTTTATCAAAGGCTGCGCTGTAGTCTATAAAGCAGTAGTATAGTGGGAGATGATTTTTTTTTGTGCTGCCTGTTGACTCAGAAAGGCCAAGGTTGTGATGTTATCTATGGTGGAGGCTGAGGAGCGAAACCCTGTTTGGAAGTAAGGTAGAATGTTGTTTTCTGCTACCCAATCTTCTAAATGCTTAAGAAGACACCAGGCGTATGCCTTTCTCCTCAAGATCTAGTAGGGCGATAAGTCGATAGTTTGCTGGGAGCATGGGGTCTCCTTTCTTAAAAATAGGGCATAAGATCGAGCCAAGCCATGAGTCTGGTAGCTGACAGGTCGTAAACACGTTGTTGAATAATGAGGCAAGAAGTTCAGCCCACTGCTCCAGAGCACACTTGAATAACCCAGCAGGAAGGCCATTGGGTTCTAGGGGCCCCGTCGTTCTTCATAGCCTTCAGAAATTTGGAGACATCAGTTGCAGAGGTCAGCTCATGGGGTACTGTCAGCGTTGGATCGACGCGGTCTCTTAATTTGATCACCACGGGATCCGATGTGTCACAGCTCTATAATTGCGTTACATGCTGGTCCCAGTCTTCTTCGCGAACTGCATTCCCTCTGTTGTTATTCGACGAGCGGAGCTTGTTCATATTGGTCCAGAACTTGGATAGATTCTTGCCCCTAAACAGAGCGAATATTTTTAGCCACTCATTTTGTTCTTTTAGTCTCTTTGCAGCCCATACTGATTTTCTGAAGGCCTTGCGCGTTAAAGCCATGTTGTTGGCCGAGTGCGCCGTGCCGTTCAATTTATGCAGGCGCGCGGCCCTCCTTAGAGCTTTCCTTTTGGTGGCTAACTCTGGGTCATAGATCCGCTTCGGGCGTCGCCCATAAGATTTGTGTTGAGTCTCGGGGCCCATTAAAAGTTCTTGCAATTTTATGATGGTTCTATCCCACCGATGATGTAGGTCAGTGGTAGAGTTGTGCCTGAAATTAGGAGTTGCACCCGCAAGCCAAGTGCCCACCTTGGCAGAACCTTATGAGTCCCATTTGATTTTTCTGACTAGAGTGTGGAGTGTGCCAGCGTTGAGTGCCCCACCACTGATATTTCCGTGGAGACTGGCGCTAGAAATTCCAATGTTACCGTTAAGGGGTTATGGTCACTCTCGTGACCGTGGGGAATTCCCATCCTGGTTAGTTTGTTTCCCAGAAACGGTGGAAGGAAAATATAGTCAATTGTCGAGATGTTCTTAAAAGTTGGTGGAAAATAAGTCTCGGGATCTGTTCCAATCTAATTTGTCTTTTGGGGCATAGGTTGTGGTTGATTAAGAATGTAATCATGGCTTCTTGTTCTTTGGTTCTGGTGCCCAATCAAACGTTGGTAACCAGATCTTTGATGTTAAAATCCCCTAATAGCAGAACTTCTGCGGATGCAAATTCCAATAACAGATCTGCTAGATGTTTAATCAATCATTCTGTAGCAGTTACTTTTGTGGTTTTCGTTAAGTTGTGGTAGCAGTTGATTAGAAGCATGGAGAATGCCCTGCCGGAAGATGGAAGGCCGGTAATTACAGTCTGACCTTTCATTAAGTTTCGTAGAATGGGGGTGCCCGCTATCTTGCACCTGTGCTTGATGAAAATAGAGAGGCCCCCAGAAGGTCTTCCATGGGAGTTAGGCTGAGTAGCAGGTTGAAACAGTTCATAGTAGCCAAAAAGAGGTGTTGGGACTAGGGACCAAGTCTCCTGTAAACAGATGATGTCACTTTTGTTCAGGTATTCCACGGCTGATTTAGAAGCGATCGTTGATTTTATCCCAGCCACATTCCAGGACGTGATAGTCAGATTATGATCTGACCAGTTGAGTTCCCCGTTAGGAGGAACGCTGCCGGGCAGATGTATTTGCAGGCTCTGGGTGAGGGGGCACGTGGTGTTCATCAGTGACGAGGACAGGGCGACTCGATTTGCAGCTCACCAGACGATGGCTGTTGTTACATGAGATGTTTATAAAATTATCCACTTTCGTCGCATCTGGGAGCCATGCGTGGGTTGCGCCCCGGGACCCCTTCAGGCCACTAGTGTACTGCCTCGCGGGGGCCGATGAAAGGAGAACATGTGGATATTTTTGTTGTGTGGGCACCCACATTTCTATGCTCCAGTTTTAAAATGTGCCTGCTTCACCGAGAATTGCATCCCTTATAGATTCCCGGGACCATGTTGTTACAGTTGCCTCTGAGCCCCCTTTGCCTGGTATTAAGGAGAATTTAACCGAAGTGAGGTCCGAAGAATTGACCCCAGACAGCGCTGGAACATTATTAAATAGCCGCATAAGGTTGTTTCTGTTAAGAATGTCGTATGGGCCCTTATCGGCGTAGTGAGGAAAGAAGACAAGTTCAGCATCATTTTCCGGGCTTTGATGGTTCAGACTCCTGTCTAGTTTACTTGAGGATACAAGCACCTTCAATTGTTGGGATCGTGCTTCAGATGAGTAATTGTTCCCCTCCTGAAGGTTTTGTGCTCCAGGGGCATGAATAAATTGGGGCTGAAAGAGCCTCTGCATTTGTATAGAAGAGTCCCCATAGACATTAGTTGGATCTGCCGGTGGATGACACGTAGAGCAGCCCATCACTACAACATCTGATGCTTTTTGAGGTTCTCCTTTCGATGCTTTTTCCAGTCCCGGGCCATTAATTTGGATGCTCGGAGCATCTGGCGTTGCTAATGCGGGCGGTGCAGTATTGTTCAGGGTCTCAAGGCCTAATTTGTGGGAAATTATTCCGTTGATTTTGTTTGGCAGGGATCCAAGCGCTGCCATTGTGGAGTATAGTTCAGTCACTCCCAGGCGCACCATGTGTCGGGAGCCCTGTTTTTTCTGTGGTGTCCTTTTTGCACACCTGAGTCGTGCTTGTCCCAATAGTTTCCATTTTGGGTTTTAATCCCTGATTGAAAATTGGAAAATAAGGAAAATCCTTAGTTTTGATGGCTGGGATACTGAGGGCAGCCGGCCCGTCAAGCCCCACTCTCCTTTTTGCTAGCCGTTGTTTTTTTGATTGTTTTTTTGATTTCTTTCTCTCCCTCCTTGACAAAGGTGGTTTCATTGGGAGATTAGAGAGCGTGTGGGTCGTATTTTTATGAGCTGTGTTGATGGGATTGGGCAGCTGAATCGCTGATTTTGTCGGTGTTTGGCTGCTCAAATCAAGGCGTTCCGAGCCCGCTTGGGGATTTCCAGAGCTGATCCTCAGTGACAAACGAGCCAAGCTATTAGGAGCTAAATCAGAAGATGGGGAGGTAGTTTTTCTCCCAGATGGAGAGTCAACCAATGTAGGAGTGTGTACGGACTCCTCGGAGAGGATTGAAATTTGGGACTCTTGAGGGAGTTTTGCTATCCCGTTTCCCTTAGTGTTGTTCTTCGCACTGTCCAAAAGGGCTCCCAAGATTTCTGGGAGACAGGAAAGTTTATTAATTTTTGAAGAGCAGGAACAACAATTCGAGTTATCCTGCGGCCCTACAGACCTTTCAAGAGTGCTCAGTCTGGAGCCCAGGTCCGACAGTGCCGAGGCTAAAGTTTGGATTAGATCAACCTGCAGTTCCATTTTCTGAGATTGCCAAAGCATGGCTGTAGCGATGGCGTCTTGTTTTAGATTAAGTGATGTCAGCGAGACGGAGATAGAATTAATTGATCCCTGGGAAGCAAACACAGGTAGGTCTTCATCATCTTGCATAATCCTAGAGGAATTGTGATGCGAGCTGAGGCCCGGTGTATGAGCAAGGGAGTCCTCAATTCGGGCTTCTAGAGAGGCCAAGAATCAGTTAGATGACAGGGGGCTTTCAAACAATAGGCTCTTTTTTAAAGATAGAGGGTCCTTCTGACTAATTTGTAGATCCCCTGAACCTGGACTGCATTGTGATAAGGGCTTAGGTGACAAATCTTCCACGTTGCCGTTGTCAGGATCTTTTGGAGGAGTAGACGGCTCTCTGCAATGGACTTGGGCATGGACTTGTAACTTGGCCGCATATTTTATTACAGCGGTATTTGTAATGAATTTTGTAGAGTTTGAGCCCCAGACTGGATCAGTTAGGTTCCCCAAGCCAGTAAAAAGTATACTAGATGAAACAGGGGAATTGACCTGAATCATGGTTGCGTCGTCCTGGGGAGGCGTACACAGCAGATGATGCTCGGGTAAGACCTGGGCTTTAGGCGGAGATGGATGAGGATTTTCCAAAGGTGAACTTTTAGAGTGAACAGGACTGGAAGCGGGAAATTTGTCAAAGACCGGGGTGTCTGCATTTGTTTCCGCATTTGTTTCCGCATCTTGCTGTGATGTTGCGGTGAGAGGAGAGCCTGTTGGAGGAACAGTGTTGCCGAAAAAGTCACTAATCCGGAGTTGCGACAGTGAGCCACCAGTTTGGGGAGATTTGACCTGAGGTGGCGGCAATAGCTGCTGATCGCTCCTCGGGGAGAGGGCACATAGGACAGTGCCCTTTCTCTTGGGTAGTTTCCTGAGTGGCTTGGAATTCTCCATAGCAATCCCTGGTGCCCTCTGGAACTGTGGTGGCCCAAGAGTAATGAAGAAAGAGCTGCAGGTGCCACAGTCCGGCAGGCAATAGGCCTACGACAGCCCAAGAGTAGTAAGCCTGTAAGCCCCTTTCTTCCTCGTGTATCCTTCCTAGAGTGTACACCGCCGAAGCACCAGGTGACAAGCTGGCGGTCGGACTGGGACCTCAGCCTGAGTACTCAGCCACGAACGATGTTCTGACCGACGGGCTGCCACTCGGAGCCGATCAATTGGCTGGGCGACTGGGAGGATCTAGAGGGCCAGACCTCCGCACCGGCAGACCCAGCAGCTTGAGCTCAAGTGTTGGAGTGTGAGGAGGTAATGGCTGTGACGGTCTCAGCTCCGTAGCAGCTTTGCCCTAAAGCTCAGCTGAGCACACACCCTGCTTTTTTCTTTGGCCCGCAATCCTGCAGCCAACAGCCCGCAGCTGACAGCCGAGGCCGGGCTGCCGAGGCCACTGCCGTAACCAAGCCAGACCGCTGCCGAAACCAAGCCGTGCTGCTACTGGTGTTTTTGTGCCGTTCAGCTCCGTTGACGGCGTTTCGCGGCTCTTTGCAGCTTTCACGGATTTCACTGGTGTCACCGAATTGTCCGCCGCCGCACTCCCGGTCGCCTTGCCTCCCCCCTTAACTCCTCCGGCGGGGGGGGGGAGGGTGTTCAGTGCTTGGCGTGGCGTGCAGCAGAGAGGCTCGGTGAGGCTCGCTGCTTGCTGTGCGTGTGATGTCGGTCTGGCTCTCTGGCGTTCAGCTCTCTGCCGCTCACACAACTATTGCGGGTAAGTTATCGGGTGTTTCAATTTATGGACATCTGTTCTGTGGTTTTGGATCCAGTTGACTACATTTTAGTTGGGAAGATACTGAGAGGCCTCAATAAAAAATTGTTTTTCAAAAAGGTAGCTTTAAACAGTTCTGGGCTCCTATTACGTTTGACCTATTACAACAACTGTTAAAGCAGCTTTCGGTATGTTGTTATGATGTTGGGAAAGGTACCGTTTCAGATTAGTAATGATTTGGATCTTATTTGGAGCATTTAGGGTCTCGGAGGTTTTGGGTTTGGGCGGGGACTGGGGTCTATACAATGAAGACGTTTCTGTATTGGGACACAAATTGGGAATCTGGCTTCAAAAAAATCAAACACTGATCAGTTAGGCAGGGGCATATGTTTTTTTTTCTAAACTGCAGTGGGTTAGAGCATTGCTGCCCGAACAGGAATGGGCCCAGCTTTCCTTGTCAGGCACTTTTCAAAAGGGCCATATTTTCCTACATAAAGATGGTGGCAATATAACGAGTGCTCCATTTTTGGCGGTATTGCGAGAAACACTAGTGTTAGTAGGTAACGACCGAAAAGACTTTGCCACGCATGCGTTTAGGATAGGGGCTGCTACAGAAGCATCGAGATTGGGGATAGGTGTGGAAATTTTTGCAACGTATTGGCAGATGGAAATAAAATTGTTGCAAACGTTATGTACATAAATAATGGGGGTTTGGATATTTAAAGTTTGTGGCGTTAGGTTAATTTCGGCCTTTCTCTTTAGGTAATGTACGGGGCGCATCTTCCAAATTTTAAAAGCAAACGTGGATGGTGGGTCATTCCTTTGTTAAATGGGCGGCTCTTTTTGCAGAGAAGCAAATCTATGGAAGATCGCTCGCTATTCTTAGCGCTGGGCATGACTGGGTATGGAAGGGTAAAGGAGGCATGACATGGGAGGACTTGTTCCCGACGCTCATAAAATTGTTTCATTTAAGAGGTTGTCCTGATTATCCACCTAGGAGAGAATGATTTAGTGATTCTCTCTGGTTTAACGCTAATCAAAAAGATGCAATTGGCTTTAGCTGTTTTAAAAAAAAATTTAAAAAACACTTGGCGGAGGAGGAGCTACGACACCAACGAAGATGGCCGCATAGTCTCCCGGCTCTGCTGACCTCTGTCCTACGCTCGCTTATCCTGTCGAATATCCTGATCTCCTGCCCCGGATTTGTGTGGGTGAACTAGTCGGCACCCCGATGGTGTGACCACGGACTTTTTCTGATGTTCTGGGGTGAAGTAACATCGAAAGTGTTTTGAGGCCTAACCCAGACTGGAAGCCGGGGTCTCGATTGCTGATCTACCCGGGTCCAAAGTGAACAACAACGGACTGAGAACAGTGGTTTGGCCCGGTCCTTGGAACTTTTGCAAATTTCCCTGGATTACGTTGCAACCATCTGCTGCCTGGTGCTGTATCTGAGGTGAGGTGACGGGTGGCGCGTGGTGCTGCGTCGCGGGGGGCCCCGGCCCGGAGGCCCGGCACTAGCACCGCTGGTGCCCCGGGGTGGGAGCTGTTTGCCCGTCCCTCACGGCTTGTCTCTGCTCCGGCGTATCCTGCCCCGGAGGGGGCGCCTTTCCGTGGGCATCGCTATGCCTGCGGACGTGTGGACCTTGGCGGAACGGACTCAATGTGGCCCTTCCTTGCGGATGGTAATGGCGGAACTTGCATCGCTTCACGCGACGGAGAGGGCCCAGGTCAAGTATTGGCTGTCGGCAGCAGATGGGATCATAGGACCGGGAGCAAGCTCTGGCCCGATTTTTGAGACCCGGCAGCCGACTTGTCTCCTGTTGGGCGCCCCAGTGGCGCGTTTGGACCCGGTGCTGGAAGCTGTGCCTGCCCCCGAAGAAATGGAACTCATCGTGTGTGCTGAGATTGGTGACTCTCTTACGTTCTCGGAAACATCGGTCCCACAGTTATCGGAACATTTCACTGCTTCCCCCATCCTGGACACTGTTGGCCCACATTTTAATCTGTATCGGAATGAATCGCACTCCCTCCCCAATCGGTCTCCCAACATGGCGGATGTAACGATGCTTGGCTTCGGAGACGGGGAGGGACATCGTTTGTGCAAGCCGTGTGCGTTGGGATCTGCTATTCCTCTCCCATTTGTTGGCCCAAGCCCCAGCTGCTTTTGTGTGACTTTTGACTTTCCGGGGATGGGGCTTTACTTATCCGAGAGACTCGGCAACTTTGATAGATGGGGCCAAGGCTGAGATTGTGGGTTGAATTGTTTATGATGGATCTATTGGTAACGGGACTGCTTCATCACCAGACGGATTCCGGGGCGGGGGGTTTGTTGTTCCCCCTGGGGTATTTTTGTATGGTGGACAACTTTATTTGTGCTGGCTTAGGGGGGCCCCCTTTGTTAGGGCGGGGGTGAGAGACCGGGAGTGCATAGACTATCGCCCTCCTTCACTTCCCCGTTAGGTGGGGTTTCTTTTCTTTCTCCTTTTTCTCTGTCTCTTCTATATTTCGGGTTTGGTTCTTGGGCGACATGCACACTGCTGGGGGGGGCCGTAGTCATCTGCAAGGGTGCAGGGTGGGGGGTTGGGGGAGGGGATTTTTTCATTTTTATTTGTTTCTATGGCCTTTTTTCTCTTCTCTTATCTGTCTTTGTCTTTTTCCTTTTCTGGGTCAGTGCAGTGGGTTTCTTTGGTATCCATCACTGCTTTTTCATCTGTGCCTCAATTTTCGTGGTGTTCTCTGGGTCTTAGGGCAGGTGACTGGCAGGCGCGAATAGACCGTAATATTTCTTCAAATCCTGAACTGCCTGTTTCAGCGCCATTGCTTTGACCGATTACTGTTTACTGTTGACACGTTTACTCTTCAGCCTGCCATTTTTTGCTGCTGGGACATTGTTTGGCACCTGACCCTTCCATCTTATATTATAAAATGAAAACCTTTTATATCCTGTTTTTCTAATTGTGCTGTACGGTGACCAAGAGTACGCTAGCACGGTGATTCTGCTCCCCGAGGTGCTGCATGTGACTAAAATTGCTCTCTGTTAATCTAACTGCTTAGCGGCCAGCCCCGGGGGTTGTAGGCCCATACTTGTATTTGGTTGAAATGTTAATAAAGGTTTTCAAAAAAAAAAACACTTGGCCAAGCACTCGCTTGATTTGGACTGAATTTGTTTATAGCAGTCATGGAGAAAAGCAAGGTGTCATGCAGCAGTCGAGAAAGCTAGAAGGACACTGAATAACGCGATGAGAGTATTTTTTGTTCAGTAATGCAGATAAAATGTATTGCTTATGCAATATCACAAGTACGGAAAGTCACCTTTTTCGAGGGGACGGAGTACATTTATCGCTACTAGGTGTAGCTTACTATTTTATGGAAATCAGGGACATGTTGGCTCAAGAGTTACAGGTCAATTTATGGTGCAATTCCAAATTCTAATTCCCTTCAGCCAGGAAAAAGGAGGGGGGGGGACCAGGAAAACTCTTTGCTTTTCCTGGGTGGCGTAAATCGGGGACTGGAGAAGTCTAGAGTAGGCTTGTCCAGTCCTTAGCTGGAGGGGGATAGAGGGAGTTTATGGAGAACAATTGAGAGGAAGAATGTAAAGAAAATGTTGGGGAAGTTTTAATTCAGTATTGTGACACAAGAAAATTATATTGATGGTGTTGGTGAAATGTTATATATATATATATATATATATATATATATATATATATATATATATATATATATATATATATATATATATATATATATATATATATATATATATATATATATATATATATATATACATATTTACAAATTTAAGATGACAAATGGTTTTGGTCTTTATTCCAAATTCCAAATTGCATCATATAATAAATAAATGGTTATCTGATGGGATTTCATACGTCTTGAATAAAGTGACCTTTTATGCTACAAAGAATTTATGTGGTCTCGATTATGTGTGCGAGAGCTAGTCCGTAGATCTCCTTCCTTTCACTACTGCCAGAGTAAGCACAAGCAAAAACGTGCCGTAGGGAAAACACAATTAAGTTACAGGCGGCAATAAATTAGGAAATAGGAGATGAACTTAGAAGAATAGTTAAGACTCCATACATCAGAAAACGAGCTGTTCAAAGCTCTTCTCTCAAATGGGTGGAACACTCATACACTCGTTACAGCAGGCAGACAAAATGCGTAATGAAGGCAGCAAGAGAAAAGGCACCTTCTTCACAAACGCAGCAGTTTTAAATGATGAAAACACAGTGGAAACGCTCTCTCCCTCACAAAAGAGGTGGCAGTATCCAAAAGCAGATTACAGCAGGTAGGAAGTAAACCGGTACACTAGAATGTTGTATCTCGAGCTGGACACGAGATGAACCACAGGATGCACTGTGCTCACGTTCATTATGGACAGCTCGAGTGCAACGTTACAGGTTGTATTGTGTTTTAAAAATGCATTATAGGTTCTAAGCTGTTCGCTAAGGGGTTTGAGTGTACAGAAGACTGAGCGGCGGCTGCGACCGCATCACTGGATGCTGTAAGGATTTATGCTAATAAACCAGGCTTATACTTTATTGGATTGTGTATATTTCTTCTTAACATAGAACTGTAGTTAAATGCAGCAGGAACAGTAGAGTTGTAAGCAGAAGGAGCAGGTAGTCAAAAATGCTTGGTTCAACAGGGCTCTCACAAGGTGGCAGAATAGTGCTCCAAGGCAGAAGCAAAGGCAGTAGTGACATGTTCCATGAGAGTAAGTAAGAGGAACACTCTCAGGTAGGTTACAGTAAGCAGATACCAAGCAGAATTGAAGCAGAGACTGGTACATAGGTGTTATGGGCGACCAATGGAATGTCACTGTTGGGGTTCATAGGGTGCCAGAAAGCTTCAAAGTTAGCAGGGTGCCAGAAGGTTTTAAAGTTCATCAGTAGTTACAAGATGCTCGTACCTTGGAGTAGCTTTAAATTTAAGTAGTCCTTTAGGAACACATGTAGGTTCTTTAGATCGTCGCCAGTGTTGTAACAGAAGAATGACCGGATCCAGGTAGTATCTTCAAGTAGTTTATTAGGTAAGAAGTAAGGTACAAAGAACGAACGAAGAGCAGCCTCCTTGTTGCTCAGCCCTACACTCAACTGACATTCACCCTCGCATCCAACACTCTATGACATCATACAGTCATACTAACATTCTACACACATCCACAGGCTGAGCAGCAAGCTAGAAGCAGATACCACAGAATGGAAGGGAGAGGTGTGCATCAGAATCCTCAGGGAGCTAGAAATTAAAATATCTGCTGTTTCAAAATGTTCATTTTGTGATTATATTCCTTGCTTGACAACACACGCAGCAACATGTGAACTGTTTGTTTGGTAACGATTTTCTGTTCTCAAACAAACTATGGAGGCAGCCAATTTGTTACTCTCAAGGCTGTTCCTGCTCGCTTGCTTAAGTCTGCACAACTATGAGTATTTCTAATTGTTTATAGTAACATCTTTCTTCCGCCACCTTAGATAACATTATATCGGAATGAGTTTCATATATTCAAAATATGGCACAGTGCTTGCATGAGAGGTCTACACGATGTTTTAAAATATTGTACTGTGATTTGTCAATAAATAGATACTTTGGCACGCACTATTCTGACATTGCAGTTCCCATAATTTTCTATGGTTAAATAAGCTATATAAATCCTCCAATTTAGGGGTAAGCCAGAGACTTTTAGGTTTCTAAGGATGCTGCTCGATTCACAATTAACGTGTTGCCCTTATGGGACTTAGGGGGTCATTACGATCACGGACGGACTTGAGTCCGTCCGCGACCCCAGAGCATGAGGGAACGTCCGCATGGGCTGCGGCGTTCCCTCTATGCAGATTAGGATGTGACCGCCTGGGTGGCGGTCACATCCTCTATTTTAACATTGCGGCGGGTGGAGCTTCAAGCTGCACCCGCGGCAATGTTAAAAAAGCATGCACAGCATTTGCGTGCACAAAGCGGCAGGCACCGCCCGGTGCTTGCTGCATTGTGCACGCAAATGCAGGGGGTACCTATGGTACCCCCATGTGCACCCCCCACCCCCACTACACCTAGGGGGCCCGCAACGGGCCCCCGCAGTGCAGTTACACATGCTTTTCCACGGCGGAAAAGCCGCCGCGGAAAAGCATGTTCCCAAGCACATCCTAATCTGGCTGACGGTGTCTGAGAGACACCGTCACCATTTTAGTGCTTTTCCGCCGCGGTTGTAAGCCAGCCGCGGCGGAAAAGCTGCGGACCTAAACCATGACCCACCAGCCATCCTAATGTGGCGGTGGGTCCTGGTGGGTACGCAGAGGACTTTCCGCATCCTCCGGGCCAACGGTGGCTTCCGGCGGCCCGGAGGATGCGGAAAATCCTCCATCGTAATGACCCCCTATGTCTGTTTTTCTGATTTTTCTTATTATTGCAATATTCCTGTAACTGACCCCCTTCATATCAACTGATTTCTATGTACTTTAATTGAAACAGTGAGAATGTTGCTGCATTTGCATTTTCATGCATTGCACTTAACAATTAATAACGTTTCATTCTAAGTTTTTCCAAATTTTCAATCTTGAACTGTCTTTTTAAGTCAGTCTTTTTTCATTGACTGTATTATAAAATTATGTTTTGAACCTTGTTTCTAAGACATAGAACCTCATGGTTTTTGGAAGCCAACACCATCCCTGACCCTGCAAATTGGACACCAATATCATGAATATTATCTAAGAGATAGCGCACCAACATAGTTCAATGTGTAAGCATTCCCATCACATCATAGTGCTTGAAAAATGTAGGAAGAGGGACATGACGCGTAGGAGAGAGAAAGAGCATGTGGAAGTAGGAAACCCTTCAGTAAAGAAAATGAATGAACTAAGTAGAGGTATTCCTCAAAAGAGAGGAACGGTTGTGGTGAGGAGATGAATAGAGAGACAAGAGAGGCATAAGCACAGAGAGGACACGCAGTGAGCAGGGCAAGAAGAAATAGGAATTATGTAATTCAGGACAGAGAAGAGTCTGAAAGAAAAGGGATACAAGCACTGTGGGATGTGTAGGAGAGCGGTAACATGTACAGGAGCAGGACCTTGAGCACTGATCGCATGGGTAAAGATAACAACAAGGAAATAAAAGCCAGCTGTAGACCTGCTCAACCATCTGTCTCTCACCAAGTTGGCACACTTCTAGCATCCTGCTCTTTATGCTGTGAATTCCCCATATATGGGCCTCAGGAGGAAAAATAGTAATATTTTGCTACCCCTTCCCTGTACATCTCCCACAATCTCACATCTATGTGATCATCTCTCCATTTCTATCCACCACTCTTTTTATCTTTTCTCTCACCTCAATTTATCCTCAATGTATTTATTTTTAACATTGCCTCTGTCCCATTATCTTTATGAGACTCTCCTGTTCCTAATTGTGTTTGCATCCCTTTCCTGACCTTCCTTTCCTATTCCACAGCTATCTTCCATCCTCTCTATTTTCGAACCCGTTTTTCCACTTATTCTGATTTATTGATCTTGCTTCCTATTTCCATCCTGTCCTTTATCTCCAACTCCCCTTCTTGAAGCATTTTTTCTAGTACTATTGGTAAACATACTATCTTCTTTATAATATGATTTTTTTCTCTTTATCTTCCACCCTATATCTCTTATATTTCCCTTTCTCCTTTTTTTTCTAAAACCCTTCCTTCTTTCCAGTTTTCAATCTCTCTCTCTTCTTTCAATTGTATGTTTTTTTTTGCCAAATAGGATTGTCCTCCAGAATACACTCAAGTTTAACTCCAGGCAAGTGGTCCAATAAAAGTTGTTGGTTGCACAAGTTAGGGATTCAGACTAAGAGGACTTGTCAACATACAACCTGTGAGTCCCAACCACGACCCGACACTGCTGGTTACGGTACAAAGTATCTGCACGTATTCTGGTAGTCACAGTCACTGATTCCTAATGGGTATGCCTCAATGTGCCCTCCATGTGCCCAAGCACACAGGTGGCATCATGTATCTCTTTATTCTGTTCTCCGTTCAATGGCTGCAGCTAAATCTTCAGGACTTCTTGAAACAATGCCGCACACAGCTGGAGCATCTTGTTGATGTCAGCAGACATAGTCAGGGTGGGCAGAATCAGTGAGACTGTCATCAATACCAAAGAGGAACAACCACAAATAAACCTGGCAGGTCAGAGAAAAACAGGAAACCTAAAGACGCAAGGACATAAACAAACACAGACCTAGCTAAATGAAGATTTGATGGGAAAGTAGGAAAATGGGGAGAAGAACCCACTCTGTAGTATTTGGAAGAAAAAAAACTGGTTTCAGGATTCCAGAGCAAACAGAAATGACAGGGCCCCAAACTGAAACTTGGGTGACTGTAATTCCCCTCCAGCCGATGTGAACCACTTGCCTGTGTACTGAGTCTTTTTGCCAAAACCTTTTGACTCTCCTCACTAGAAATCTTCAAGAAGCCCTAGCGCCCAGCACTGCACAGCTCCAAGAATCACGTCCTGCTGTTTTCTCTGCATTGTGGGACTTCATATCCTGTGTGCTGTTGAGGCTTCCCTGCAACTCCCAGTGCCTGCTGCCAGAGGGGCCTTGAGGGGGCTCCATCGATTCATGTGTGCTGAGGGCTAATCCTTACTTACTCTTGCTATGTTTTTTCCCACAGACTTTGCTGGTCTGCAATACATCAGCACCTTCTCCCATGAACCGTTGTTTGCGCTTGCCAAGGCTTGTTGGTGGTCTTACAGGCCACTGACCTTCTTGCACTCATCGACTGCGTGGGACAGCTCATGAAAGGTTCCTGTATTGTTTCCCAGGGTCTACAGCTGCTGCTTAATCCTCAATGTGCTACAGCAAGACCCTCTTACAAGAACTGGTATTATGCTCCTGTGCCTCCTGGTCACCTCTGGGTGGTTTGGACTCTGTCAACTCTGCTTTCAGGTTGTTCTCATCTTGATTTCATGTCCTGGTTCCACTGGCCTGGTCCACTTGCCTGGCGGTTCCAACACCACTTCCTCCCTATGCACCTGAGATCCCTGGTGTAGGTATCCTGGTTCCTGGGGTATTCACGGTGGGGTGAGTCTCCAACCTTCCTCGATCCAAGTGGTTCCTTCGGGGTCCTATGGGAAGAGTCCTGGAACTGTAAAATTCCAACCAAGACTTTCCCTGTGTTATCCTATGGACATTTGACCCAGTATAACCACTCTGCTGCCGGGCGCCTTGGGGTCCCTGGCTACTCACTTTGGGTAGTTTCATGGTTCCCCTAGGGTCCTCATCCTTGGGAACTAGTCACTTACTAGTCACTAGGTACTTACCTCACATCCCACTATTTTGGTATATGGTTTGCCCCTCCCAGTTGCGCCCTATGTGTTTTCATATGCTACTTATTTATTTCTTAAGTATTTCTTGTGTGTAATTGATATCCCCAAGTAGGAGATACACCAACTTAGTGTCTAGCGTGTGCTAATAAATGCAGAGTATTTTCATACTCACCTGGTGGGTTTTTTTCTGGTATGAAAGCTTACTGATACACTATAGTGAATAGACCTTAGCTGCACTCCACAGCAACCCCTGAGAGCTCTTGTCTTCAGAGACCTAAGCACTATCACTAAGGGTTACCTGGACTCAGTGCATGGTGCCTCCCCATTGGTGGACACTATATACTGAGCCAGCCTCGTACATCTCTGGACAGAAGAAATCCCCTTTCAAGGGCCCAGGATTGGGTTGTCACCACTTGGCAGGGCAGGACTCGCAGAGTCTTTGATGGCCCTGAGACTTCAGAACCGGGGTCAAGCCAGCAAGCCCTTGAGTCACTCTGGGTTCAAGTAGGATGGGTCCAGTCCATGTCTTCAGCAGGGCATAGATCAGCAGGCATCAGGGCATCTCAGCAAAGCAGAATGCAGTTCCTTCGGAGCAGCAGTCAGGCAGAGTCACAATCCTTGTTGCACAGCAGTCTTTACTCCTGGCAGAGTTCTTTACAGGTCCAGTAGTGTACTGTCTCGGTAGGGTCGGAGCCCCAGTACTTATACTCAAATGTGCCTTTGAAGTGGGGGTGACTTCCTCCAAGCCCTACCTGCCATCTGTAGGAGGGTAATCAGTCCTTTATGGGACACTGGTTATTCAGATGTAAGTGTCAGCTCCCACTCCCCCTTCCAGCCCAGGAAGGCTATCAGAATGCAGATTAAGGCTGATGAGTCTCCTGTCACACCCTGTAGTGTAGTTCCTATATTCCCAATAGGCTATGCGTATTAGAATAATATATCCTATAGATGTGATGTAGGACTTAGGTCGACTAGGTCTATATCGAATATATTAGACTTAATTGTGAGTGCCAGCTAGCTCAGAGGACACTAGAAACTTTCTTGAATAAACAAGAAGGGATTAGTTTCTGACAACCGCATAAACATTACAACTTTGTTTCCCCCAAAATAAACTGATCTTCAGAGTCGTGGAAACAATAGATATATATTTTACTCAGTCAATCGTGCATGCTTCGTTTCACCAAAGGTGCCGAGAAAATAGATAGACAGGCATTTTCAATAAAAGGATTTATTGAACAGTCTTCTTTCTCAAGCATAAGAAATGAACTGCTACAATCATAAAACTGGTTGCAAAATATAATGCATACTGTAGAAAGAGTAGAAAAAAAGTAATACTGAAAGAACATTGTATGGTTTCTAAACCATAAGTAAATACATACATAAATAACAAAGGCTAAAAGTAATCAACTGGTGCTTCTAAAATACGCCTACCCCGATGTACCTAACCTAAGCTTAGTACAAGGGAAGAAGTAAGTGAGGTGTAGAATAAATATAGCATTCTTTTGCCAAGAATCTGTACAAGATTTCTCTTAGGGTCTAATCAGCTCCGTACCTTGGTTAGAATGAAGAAGGTCAGGCTCAGGACTCGATTTCCCAACACCCCACAAGGGGAGCTTGGAAACACTGGAAGTAAATTTCTCGGCAGGAGAAAAGACAGCGTCTCTCTCAGTGCATCTGCTGGAGGGTCGGCTTCCTTCGTCACTTGCTGTAGCAGGATGCGTCGAGCAAGTAAATATTTGAACTGCTCCAAATCAACGTGTCTTTGCTAAGGCAAGTGTGGGCATATTTATACCTGGAAGTTGCCGAGTTTGACGTTAAGGTGTACATAATAACGTCATAAAAGAGTCTCAGTTCTTTGAAAACTCCATGAGTTTTTGGACAAGTCAGTTCTCGAGAAAGGGGAAGTCCCTAGCTGCTGAAGCCGAGTTTTCCAAGTAATCATTGTAGATTTTCAGAACTAGTGGAATTATCCCTGCCGTATTTGGACTGCATGAGCTAAGGCCAAATATGGGTATGATTTTTATGCCTATATAAGGATATGGGGCCATATCTATCAATACATTTTCCCATAGACACAGAATGGGCAAAACCCTTTGATACATCTGGCCCATGGTGTTTTATACCTATATAAGGGCATGAATCGGTAAAATTAAAATAGAGTCCTAAAATGGTACACAACACCCACTCTGTGGGCCCGATTCACAGAAGGAACTTAAGACTAAATCCTAAATGTACTACTTTTTGCTATTCACAGAATGTACTTACTACTTTTAGCATTCACAGAATGAACTTACTACTTTCGGTATTCATAGATTGAACTTACTACTTTCGGTATTCACAGAATAGACTTACGACTATTAACTTTACATCCGCACCCGGGCCGCAATTCCGGCCAATGCGCCGTAATTTACTGTTCTGCCCCGTAATTTCTGATTCCGGGCCATAATTTCCGATTCCGGGCCAGAAGATTTGAATTTTGGTAGTTGGTCATGTGAACCAAGGGTAAAGACTTGTCCAACGTCCTTCCATCCCCCACCTTGGATCAGCTGGCACACTGCAGCCAATCCCCGCCAATTGCTCAATTTTTTCATGAAGAATGTTGCCAGTGCCAACCATCCCCACCACGCTCCAGCTGAAGTCAATTAACACCAATTGACCAGCACCACAAAACACATAAAAGCAGAACACATTGAAGGAACAGGTTTGGCCACAGAGAGTTCTTGTCCACATCGCCTGTGAAAATTGAAATGAGGAGAAATAGGAACTTTTCAACAGAGGAGACCACCATGCTTGTGGAGTTCATAGTCAGGCACCACAAACGCCTATATGGACTCCCACCCTACAGCACCAGTGGGACACAGAAGGCAGCCCTATGGCAGCAGTTAGCCTGTAATGTCTCAGCCTTGGGGGAGGAGAGGCGCACAGTACAGGACATAAAGAAAAAGTAGCAGGATGAAAAGCACCAGGTGAAGGAGAATTATTCCAGGATTGAACTAAGCACAATCCTCCCTGCTGAATACCCTGGACCCCGCATCTGCCTCACACCACTGGAGGAGGATATCCTCACGACAATACACCCCCACTTGGTCCATGGGCTGCCTGTAAGTGACGTCCGCTATGTGGTACCAGGTAAATGGAATGAAAAGAAAAAGTGCATGAAAAGATTGTCTGTGTCACACTGTCATTGTGAGTAAGGAACGTATCCAAAGTGTATATAAAAATATAGTCAGTCAGAGACTCATGTGTCATCCTCTTTGTAGCACCACAAGTCCCAGAATCATTTGCATTAGAAAAGACTAATCCCTCCCCCCTTTTGAAAACATGGACACAGTACTGCTGCCGTACATTCACAACCCTGATAAGTAGCAATTGACAAATATTAGCAGAGAAGCGCCAGTACCAATGTGACATGCAATTCAACCCTTGTGCAACCACGGATGTGTCGCAATCACATGACGGTGCACTGTGGCGCAGGGATAGACACATGTGTGTCGAATCTAACGGTGTTTGGGGGGGATTTGCTGGAGTCGTGTCACAAGAGCGATGCAACTCCAATAATGTCCATGGACTGACCATACCTAACGTGCTGCACCACTCCTCATGTCTGCTTCAAGCAGGCGTAAGTTTGCTTTGCTTGCAGCCGACTCTGAAAAGTGAACCTGTGAAATCTTGTAGATTTCACTGAATCACTTTTACGCGGCATATCCCAAAGGAATGCCCACCCTGCCTTCATCAAAGCTGATGCAGGGTCAATGCTGCACAGGGCCGCACAACTTGACGCTTCACCACAGACGCGTCATGTTGCGAATAATTCTAAATGTGTCGTCTGTTGAACACCACCGCTGTGTCACAGAAGTGATGCAACAGCAGTGTAAATCTTATTCAAAGTGGCGTGTAAACCTGCCACAAATTCTCCAAGAAGTACATCACCCTGTGTAACCTAATTCACAAAGCAGAAGGTGAGAGAATCATCAGATCTAAATGTCATACACATATCCTGTTACCCATTTCCACTCTGCTGTGCCATTACATCCCCAACACACCACTGCTCCTACCTGCCCCATCTGCAGTAGTACTTCACAATACTGTTAGAATGCAGAAGATATGGAGAAATCCCTGAATAGTTCCACAAGCACAATTCCCATTTGGTTACATTTCTTTCTTCTCACCCATTGACACATCTGGCCAGAGCACAGACAACTGCAAAAGCATCTACTGGGAGGCACGGACAATGTACAGAGGAAGGCATGACAACCTCACTAACTGGTAAGTCAAACTGGCCAGGAAATGGTAAAAATGCATACATTGTCAGGAGACGACAGAGGGACAAATAGTGCCCACCTATGAAACTCAACCTGAGATGCAAAAAGTGCTTTATTAGTATAGGAGAGGTCAATGGACATTCACCTTTAACATATGACATTAGTGAACAGTGAAAGAAAAAATATAACATGTCTTGGCTTATCATACCTTTGTTATTGTGGTACACAACATGTTTCTCACCAACAGTCCCAGACCGGGGAATCAAATCCCGTAATCAAGTACCACAACTAGTCAAAAGGGTGTGCCGACTATATTGTAATAGTGTCTGTAAACCTAATCTAGAAATCCTATTTGCACAGATATGGTGATGATGAACAAGCAGTGAGATACCAGTCTCAGTAGTATTGACAATGCATCCGCTGTCCAACTTAGAATCTTACCAATAGACATTAAATTGCACAGTCCACACAGCTGGTCATGTCCTGCTTACAATGGATGGGTTATTTGTTGGGCATCAACAAAACACAATAATCAACCTTACCTCTGGATTAGTAGACATGTCATTGTCTATATTCCATCTATGCTTCTTGTAAGAGGTAATATTTATAAACATTGTTAGGGCGTTAGAATCTATGCATTTTCTTAGCTCAACATCACATTGGTCGGTGGAACCATGAATCTCTATATATAAAGATGTGGCACGCAAACCCAGGGAGCCTCGTCAATCCCCGTACACCATTTGCGAACTACAGATTTCTAATTTCTGATGTCATTCTGTAGTCCTACTTGTTTCCGCGAAATCACGCTACTTTCGTGATCCCGTCATTGAGGGTTCTTCAGTATTTCAGTTTTATATAGAAGAGGTCTTTGGTCAGCTTCGCTACAAGCCTCACATATTTCCTTAGAGAAACGATTCACATCCACCCAGTGAGTATTGCTCGTTTCAATGTGAACTACAGTTTTTTCAATTAAGAGGTCATCTTGTAGTCCGATGGGATCTCACGAGATCACGCCATCATCGGAGTTGCGGCTGGTTTTGCCGTTTCTTTTTGCCTTCTGAGGGTTTATGTCGAAAGGCACTGCAAGTCCCAGTACCATTCTACCACATATCTTTAACACCTGCCAATATCGTAGGGGACTCTGGTTCTCCTCGGGGTGTGACTATTGTGAGGACCACTCGCGAGTCATAATCATGTGATGTTTATAAACAGCGCCATGTTTGTAGTTCTTTCTAAACGTGGCGAATAGGAACTTTATAACGAAGGGTTCCTCTTCCCTAGCCAGCGTTATGGTTTCTATATATTTTTACATCAGAGGGTGTGGGTTGTCACATCTTCAGCAATTTACATTATCCCTCGGGATAAAGACATTAAAAAAGGGGCTTTCAAAATTCTAGCATCTGACAGGCTACAGCTTTTTCGTTAACTTGAGCCGATTCGATTATAAGGCAACTGAGTCTCCTGTCCAGCCCCTTATAGGACAACCTCCGCCTCTCAATTGTTGCCTCCCCCAACCTTAGGAACGGCCTGAGGTAACGACGGAGAGGTAAGGAGCTGTGGTTTTGTGGGTATTAGCTTTACTAATTTTTAGTTCACTGAATCCACTAGTTTGCTTAAACAGAGAGCTGTGGGTGAGCCTTTTGTTGAGTAATTGTTTTTTAAGGGCTCTGATGGTAGGACACTATAGGTTCCCTTTGGCTATGGAGAGGAGTAGCACCATTCCTTCTCCCCAAAGTGAGTATTCTTTCTTTCCTTACCCTTGCAGAGCGTGGCCTCCTTCATCCTGAGCTTGGTCCAGGCGAGGTGAGGTATTATCCCCTGCCACTATGGGTGAGTAAGGAATTTGTTCCTTGTTATTAATTTCTCTTAAAATTTACAAGTAGTGTGACTCTTTGTATTTACACCATTTTGCATTTTTTTGTAGGTGAATAAGACACCATTTGGCATGGAGGAATAGAAACACATATCCTTTATGTTTTGCTTTAATCACAGTTTATATGGTTACTTTCTTGTGCAGCACGCACTAGCAGTAGCACAAATCCTTATAAGAACAGAGGCCCTGAAGAAATCCTTGGGAGGGTTCGCCCCGTTTTGGCAGAAACATGTCGGCCCCACAAGCAGTTATTTGTTGACACTGCTTTTTTGCGCTGTTCTGTGTTTTTAATCAGAAAAAGGCTTACAGCTATTGAAGTTATTTTACTGTTTGTTCTTTATTCTATTTTTAACCTTTTCTATACACTCACTTCTTTTTTGTTTGGCACTGCACCTATCCCATTGGGTGATCATACGCATGGTCTACAAGCATCGTGGGCTTTGATCCCAGTCCGACACGGTGGGTCTAGAGGCAGTCTCAGTGATCAAGAGACACACTAGCCCAACCATTGGATGACCAGATGATAACATTTGATCACCTACAAGACTTTGATGGGAATCCATCTCTGGACCTTGGGTTTCACCTACCTTTGCAAATGGTCTGATGCTCTGAGTTACCTACTGGGTATAAGACTGTAGGGTTTCTTTGCACACTTCTGTGGCTTCCAGTCTCATCAGTTTGGAGTACTTATTTGACTCCTACCTTAGACCCCCAGCTTCTTTGTGTTTTACATTTGATTATTAGGGGATAATAGCCTGGGCATGGTCTTAAAATTCCCTTAGACCCCCCCACCCCTCTTTATTGTTAGTATTAATTTCTGTTAAACATATCCCCTGAAGAAGGGTTCATAATGAACCTGAAATGCATTGGGAAATGTTAAGTTTTGGATGATAGATGATATTTACAAGACATGTATTGGAAGAGATTATATACAAAATACATGCATTCGATTTTCTGTGAATAATTGCCCTAATAGCATATTGAAAATCTGTTTAAACTTGTGCTTTATTTTGGATTGTTTTGGAATGAAGTTTTGAAACTTACTGGCTGAATTGTTTGTTTCTCTCCATTAGTGAAACTTATTCGAAAACATTAGCTACGTTTGAAAAAAGGTGTTATCAGCCCAACAGCTGTGCTACATGTAGTCTTTGGTTGTCCTTAGACTCACTTTTCACAAGGTTGGATGTGGCATCTGGTCAGGGACCACACACAGCTCCGGTGCTGGGCCAAGGTAAGTCAACCTAGCTGAATGCTCATTAATTGGGCCTTTCACCTCCACGGTAAGTTGTATGTGTTGTACAACACTGTCCTGCATCACAATATGCTCACATGTGGCATCTGAACACATGGCAGATCAGACTCTGTTGACAGATGAGAGGCTGACACAAAATGTATGCCAAGTGAATGCAGAATGGACATACGATAGAGCAATGTGTCATATGAACTGACCAAAACACAACAGGCTTGCAATTCAATGATAGGATAAATCCCTAGCTAAATTATGCATGGTCAAATCAAAATGAAATTGGTATGGCTGAGGCACACACTGATGCCAGTTGTGTACCTCAGAGATGGGTGTAGGGGCTGCTAAGGTGACTCAACATGCAGTTACACCTGCAAAATGAATTGGCTGAAGAGCAACATGATATTCCAGTGCAGGCGGGAAGCCTCAAAGCTTATCACATCATTGGCAATGTGTGATCATAACCAAATGTTGTTTTCTGCTTGCCTCCCTTCTATCATATTCACGTGTATAGGTGAGTGTTTGACATATGAGGTTTGGATGTCTGCTGCACAAGACACCATCCGTTGTCAGGTAAGTAGTCCCGTGATGTTGGAAATAGAGTATGGTAACAGAGGACACTCAAAGGATGGGCATTAGAAATCTGTGTTCTCACATTCAAAAACGAGCTGTGTGACCTCATGGGTAGGGAAGCACAAATGAGCAACATCATGGCCCTGACTACTGCACATCTCTCACATGAACTCCTTTCTGACTTTTCAACAGACAACATTACACTCATGAAAAATGCCAGTCTCAATGGCAAAGGTGAAATCAGTGTGATGCGGATGAGTCTGGGTCATTTATCCCCTTCCTTAAAATATCAGTAACCTTCTCATACAAGTTTGTCAGTTGAGGTGTCATCTTATTGATGGCAGTGCTGCATGAAAGTAACAGCTGGCAAATGCTGCATGTGAGCAGGTGCCCACATGTAAAGTCCATGAGGTAAACATGCTGCACATAGTCCTGGATTACCTGCAAATGGTTATTGAGAATGACATGTTGGCTCATAGCTACAATCTGTTGTACTAAAATATTGACATGTATGTCTCATGACAGGTGCTGGCAGGATGATACAACTGCCGTGGACAACATCCCAGGGAATGCATGACATCCTGGCTGCAGCAGTGAAACCCTCGCGGACCTGTCCCTCAGGTAAATCTGGCTTGAGGTGTGTCACTAGCTTTGATTACTAGGCCATGACAGAGATCAAGATCCCCCTCTGCATGGAATCAACAGTTGTTGTTTACAAAGTGTAATACAAATCAGGAGTGTCACATGTGCCTGTCTGTCAATTTGTGATGCAGATCATTGAGAATGTTGTCTCTACCCTCTACAGCTATGTCTTCAACATCTATGAGGAGACAGGTTCAGCAGGATAAACCAGGGGGGAACGCGTAGGGACAGCGAGTTGTGCCTGGACCTGGTGAGTTTGCTAGTATTATGTACATCTCCGTGTAACACCTCAGTGCTATGGTGTGACCGATCATTTGTGGTGGTACCCTAACCAGGTCACATGGTCCTCATCTGCTGATGCAAAGTACAGTTAATACAACCCTGGTGTTGCACCACATGTAATACCAGGTCAATCACTAATAAGGTTGCAACCTCTGTGTTTCTGAGGATGCTGAGGGAGAGGATGACAGGCCGATAACCAGTGCTGGCCGACGGGGAATCAGAGGGGAGAATACCCTGATCCTCCAGGCAGTGATGTCGGCAGCAAGTCATGCTCAAGAGGAGGAGGATGATCATGACGACGTTGACTTTGAGGATGATGATTACCACATATTCATCCACTCCGCGGATGACGATTCTGATGTCACGGCATCACATCCTCCACCAAGCAACGTTCGTCAGCTTCCTCCCAAACAAACAATACCATGGCCTCAGTAAGCATGGGCGAAATTTGCGAATTCGCGTTCCGCAAATTTGCGGATTTCCCTGCGAAATCGCAAAAAATCCACAAATTCGCAAATGTTCCCGCGAAATCGTGGATTTTTTTTGCGATTTGCCCTGGAGTACTTTCTACTGGCTAATCCAGTAAGTGCTCCCTCATTGGGTAAATGTATAGCACTTTTACTACACTGCAGCTGCGTAAAAGGCCAGAAGATGTGTCTCCAGTGACTATGTGTGCCTGTAACACAGGCACAGGCACACATGGTCACTGGAGACACATCTTCTGGCCCTTTACGCAGCTACAGTGTAGTAAAAGCACTATGGGGCAGATTTACAAGCCGCTTGCACCTCTTTTGCGCCGCAGTTGCATCACTTTTATGACGCAGCAGCAGCACAAAAGATGCGCCATGGTGCTGGGTATTAACAACGTGACGCATCTGAGAGATGCGTCACGTTGTAAAGCCCTGCGCCATCAGGAGGCGTTCCGGCGAAGGGGAGGGCGTTCCTGCGCAGGAACGCCTCCTAAAAGTGGCTGAGTGAAATCTACAAGATTTCACTCAGTCACTTTTAGGCCAATGCTGCGTCAAAACCCTGCGCCTGCTTGAAGCAGGCGCAAGGCTTGACGCAGCATTGGGGAGATAGGGCCCCCCAGAGCATTGCTGGAGCTGCGTCGCGCTTGCGATGCAGCTCCAGCAATGTGCTGCTTTTACGGCACAGATGTGTGACGCATCTTTGCCATTTTTGCTACATGGTGCACCGCATTGCAAATGCGGTGCACCATGGGTGGCGGAGCTGTGGCGCACAATAACTGGCGCATCCCCGGGGATGCGCCAGTTATTGTAAATCTGCCCCTATATATTTAGCCAACGAGGGAGCACTTACTGATTAGACAGTAGAATGTACTCCAGTTGAGTAGAGAACCACTCAGCACCACCACAGCATCACTCAGCACCATCACAGCATCACTCAGCACCACCACAGCATCACTCAGCACCACTATAGCACCACTCAGCACTACCACAGCACCACTCAGCACCTCCACAGCACCACTCAGCGCCACCACAGCATCACTCAGCGCTACCACAACATCACTCAGCGCCACCACATTATCACTCAGCACCACCACAGCACCACTCAGCATCACCACAGCACCACTCAGCACCACCACAGCACCACTCAGCGCCACCCAGGCATCAATCTGCGCAACCATTCAACAACAACTGGTTCAAATATGTTTTCTCAATGTTTCAAGCTTTATTACAAATGTCACAAAAAGATGTTAATATTTCACTTCTGTTCTTGGATTTTCGTCACAATAAAATACACTGAACATAATCTTCAAAAAAAGTTATTTACAAAAGTTTAAGCTATTGCCATTATAAATTAAAATCACTTTTATTTAAGTATTACTTATTTAAAAAAATTAAAAGCCATTGTAATTTGTAATATCAATACATCTAAGTCACGTAAATACAAAACATGTCACTATAGGTGTCACATTTGCAAAAGTTATAACTATTGGCATTGTAAAAGACAAAGCTATTAATTTAGCTATTTTCAAAACCAACACATAAATAAAAAAAATTGTAATTTACAAGACCAATAGCTCAAACGCTCCTAATGTGAGACCTATTGCATTGCAAATGCTTGTTTTTATATCTGTCAGTGCTTCCTGTTGAGGTTTAATTTTCGTGACAGGCGCCTCATTGCCTACTTGTAACTATTCTCTGACCCTGCTTCAAGGGTCAGAGCAGGGTCAGAGAATAGTTGCAAGCAGGCAACAAGGCACCAGGAAGCACTTACAGGCTTACAGCAGCAGGTGCCCAAGTTGAAGTTAATTTCTTTGTAACCCTTTTGTAAAAGGTTACAAAAAATTAGCTTCAACTGTTGCACCTGCTGCTGTAACCCTGTAAGTGCTTGGCTGAAAATTCGTCCCGGCTGATTCGCGGATTTTACTGCGATTTCGCAAGATTCGCGGATCGCGAAATCGCCGAAAATCCACAAATTCCGCGAGCGGAACGAATTTTCAGCCCATGCTTAGTCCTCAGCATCAATCAAACCAGCCCCAGCTCCCACATATCAAATCACAGACATCACTCCCTCACTGCCCTCACGTCCTGGACCATCTGTGGGAAGTACTAGCCCTGTTGTGGGGCAGGTATCCCCTGCACACCCTTCTCCTGTTCACAGTCTTCCACCTGCCACCCCCCCTGGTGTTGGACCTGCTCATCTCATCCCTGGCAGACACCTGCAGAGGGGCCTGCATCTGGCGATAGTGGCCAGTGGGAGCAGGACTTCTTCCGACAGCAGGCAGATGTCCCTTTCTCACTGCTCCATCAGGATTCAAGCAAGCCGGGCCAAAGACGGCTGAAATGCCAGAAACCGGTCCCCGGTAGCTTGTCTCCTTTCTGGTGAAGAATTGGCTTGGTAGTTTGGTCTGCCCTGTTCCCATGATGCACTGGGCCAGGGACAGACTGATTTGCATATAGCCAGGTTCTGAGCTGGGATGGGGCAGTGAGATAAATAACGGTGATGGATCAAGCCCTGATCTTTGGACTGGGTAAGAGTGGTCTGCTCAATTCAGACACTCTGTTCATCACCACCCCCTTTTCTGAATCGTTTTTGGCCACTATTGGTGTGGCAGGGTATACTCAGACATGAGTCCCTTTCTCACTGCTCCATCAGGATTCAAGCAAGCCGGGCCGAAGACGGCTGAAATGCCAGAAACCGGTCCCCGGTAGCTTGTCTCCTTTCTGGTGAAGAATTGGCTTGGTAGTTTGGTCTGCCCTGTTCCCATGATGCACTGGGCCAGGGACAGACTGATTTGCATATAGCCAGGTTCTGAGCTGGGATGGGGCAGTGAGATAAATAACGGTGATGGATCAAGCCCTGATCTTTGGACTGGGTAAGAGTGGTCTGCTCAATTCAGACACTCTGTTCATCACCACCCCCTTTTCTGAATCGTTTTTGGCCACTATTGGTGTGGCAGGGTATACTCAGACATGAGTCCCTTTCTCACTGCTCCATCAGGATTCAAGCAAGCCGGGCCGAAGACGGCTGAAATGCCAGAAACCGGTCCCCGGTAGCTTGTCTCCTTTCTGGTGAAGAATTGGCTTGGTAGTTTGGTCTGCCCTGTTCCCATGATGCACTGGGCCAGGGACAGACTGATTTGCATATAGCCAGGTTCTGAGCTGGGATGGGGCAGTGAGATAAATAACGGTGATGGATCAAGCCCTGATCTTTGGACTGGGAAAGAGTGGTCTGCTCAATTCAGACACTCTGTTCATCACCACCCCCTTTTCTGAATCGTTTTTGGCCACTATTGGTGTGGCAGGGTATACTCAGACATGAGTCCCTTTCTCACTGCTCCATCAGGATTCAAGCAAGCCGGGCCGAAGACGGCTGAAATGCCAGAAACCGGTCCCCGGTAGCTTGTCTCCTTTCTGGTGAAGAATTGGCTTGGTAGTTTGGTCTGCCCTGTTCCCATGATGCACTGGGCCAGGGACAGACTGATTTGCATATAGCCAGGTTCTGAGCTGGGATGGGGCAGTGAGATAAATAACGGTGATGGATCAAGCCCTGATCTTTGGACTGGGTAAGAGTGGTCTGCTCAATTCAGACACTCTGTTCATCACCACCCCCTTTTCTGAATCGTTTTTGGCCACTATTGGTGTGGCAGGGTATACTCAGACATGAGTCCCTTTCTCACTGCTCCATCAGGATTCAAGCAAGCCGGGCCGAAGACGGCTGAAATGCCAGAAACCGGTCCCCGGTAGCTTGTCTCCTTTCTGGTGAAGAATTGGCTTGGTAGTTTGGTCTGCCCTGTTCCCATGATGCACTGGGCCAGGGACAGACTGATTTGCATATAGCCAGGTTCTGAGCTGGGATGGGGCAGTGAGATAAATAATGGTGATGGATCAAGCCCTGATCTTTGGACTGGGTAAGAGTGGTCTGCTCAATTCAGACACTCTGTTCATCACCACCCCCTTTTCTGAATCGTTTTTGGCCACTATTGGTGTGGCAGGGTATACTCAGACATGAGTCCCTTTCTCACTGCTCCATCAGGATTCAAGCAAGCCGGGCCGAAGACGGCTGAAATGCCAGAAACCGGTCCCCGGTAGCTTGTCTCCTTTCTGGTGAAGAATTGGCTTGGTAGTTTGGTCTGCCCTGTTCCCGTGATGCACTGGGCCAGGGACAGACTGATTTGCATATAGCCAGGTTCTGAGCTGGGATGGGGCAGTGAGATAAATAACGGTGATGGATCAAGCCCTGATCTTTGGACTGGGAAAGAGTGGTCTGCTCAATTCAGACACTCTGTTCATCACCACCCCCTTTTCTGAATCGTTTTTGGCCACTATTGGTGTGGCAGGGTATACTCAGACATGAGTCCCTTTCTCACTGCTCCATCAGGATTCAAGCAAGCCGGGCCGAAGACGGCTGAAATGCCAGAAACCGGTCCCCGGTAGCTTGTCTCCTTTCTGGTGAAGAATTGGCTTGGTAGTTTGGTCTGCCCTGTTCCCATGATGCACTGGGACAGGGACAGACTGATTTGCATATAGCCAGGTTCTGAGCTGGGTTGGGGGAGTGAGATAAATAACGGTGATGGATCAAGCCCTGATCTTTGGACTGGGTAAGAGTGGTCTGCTCAATTCAGACACTCTGTTCATCACCACCCCCTTTTCTGAATCGTTTTTGGCCACTATTGGTGTGGCAGGGTATACTCAGACATGAGTCCCTTTCTCACTGCTCCATCAGGATTCAAGCAAGCCGGGCCGAAGATGGCTGAAATGCCAGAAACCGGTCCCCGGTAGCTTGTCTCCTTTCTGGTGAAGAATTGGCTTGGTAGTTTGGTCTGCCCTGTTCCCATGATGCACTGGGCCAGGGACAGACTGATTTGCATATAGCCAGGTTCTGAGCTGGGATGGGGCAGTGAGATAAATAACGGTGATGGATCAAGCCCTGATCTTTGGACTGGGTAAGAGTGGTCTGCTCAATTCAGACACTCTGTTCATCACCACCCCCTTTTCTGAATCGTAGCAGGCAGATGTGAGGCAGAACATTCGTGCCATAGGGGCTACCCTGTCAGACATGTCTGGGTCCCTGCAGGACATGGTTCAATTCCCTCAGGGGGTGGATAAGGTGATCCAAACTTTGGATAGGATGGATAGTACTTGGCAGGCCATGTCCAGGAATATGACGGACCTGATAGCTATCTAAAGGGAGGAGAGTGCAAGACACCATGCCTTGGCCATGAAGATGATGGAGGGCATGGTGCGAGTGATCCAAAGTCTCCCTTCACGGCCAATTCAGGGAGGGGAACAATCATATCGGCCTGCAGGACAGCACATCCACACACCTGTAACACCAACTGCACAGCACCACAGCCAAGTTACACAAACACACTGACACCCTGAACAGGTACCCCCACCACCAGCACAACCACCACCCCCACCACCTGCACAACCACCACCCCCACCACATGCACAACCAGCCCTTGTCCAGGCACAGACACCAAACGTGGAGACACCATCTCCACCTGCACCTGTAGATTGCCCTGTACAACACCCACAGACAGGTAGGCGACAAGTTCAACCTGACCCCTCACAGCGTTCATCACCCCCACAATTGTGGAGACACAAACCAGATCGCCAGGACCTTCACATGGTCAATTTCTCTTGGGGACCTTAGGTGTAAGGTGAAAATAAAGATCTACAAAAGTAATACCCTGTTGTGTATCATGTCCTGTCTAATGATGTAGGCATGTGTCCGTGTGTGTGTGAGACACAGTGACAAGTGTAACCCATCATTAAATCACGCTACTATGTGCATAGCATACGACTCACAAAATATGTGTCCATATTTGGAAACAGACATTCAAAATGAAGTCAAACAAGTAAATCTAAGTAGAATTCCTCAAAGACTTTTATGTAGGAACAAGAAAAACCATCCGGTTGGAAGGGAGAAAGGAAAACAAATGATCTTAATGCAGAAGGAGAAGGGAACTTGGTTTGGGGTGGGGCAAAAAAAATATAATACGTCAGGGAGCGTCAGGGAAACCAGTCTATAAACAAGGGGAGAAAAAAATCTTTGTCCAGAACAATGACTCAGTCCAAAAGTCAAGTGTCCTTCTGGTCATCCTCCAGGTCCACAATGTCCAGATCCTCAGGGTCCGATGCAGGCACATGGCTGGCTGGTGCAGGAACAGGTACCACATGGGTATGTGACACACGAGGAGTACAGGGGGAAACAGTGTGGGGCAATGGACAGGGGGAAACATTGGTGGTGGTATGGGTAGGGATTTGGAAGACAATAGACAACATGGCTGTGTTCAGGGACTGGATGTGGGTGGCGAGGTTGTCCATAGATCAGACAAGGTCCGCTCGTATTGTGCGTATATCGAGACACACTTGTAGCATGATGCGAGTGGACATGTCTGGTTGACTCTCAACCATCCAACTCAAGTCCCCTAGCACAGCCACAGGAGGAACAACACCGGGAGGGGACTGGGGGGGACAGGAGGGATGTGGTACCACAGGTGGGGGACAGGTTGCAGGGGATGGACCTGGAGCCCCCGATGGCATGGGGGACTCTAGAGGTAGGGAAGGGCAGATGCAGGCCCAGATAGAATGTTGGCCTGCCCTGGGGACACCTCTTCGGGAGCCACTGGTGAGGAGTGTGTGGGAGAGTGGCTCTCCACCACATCAAGGTCCGAGGTGCCCTGTCCTTCCCCCCCACCTACAATGTCAACAGCCTCCACCCGGGACGTAGCACCAGAGTCGTGTACTTCCTCATCCCGGGTGTGCACAATCCCCTGGCCTCCTGATGTTGAGGTCCCCTCCTCCTCCTCTTCTTCATCTCTGGTGGAAAGAGGGTGTAGCTGCCTGCGAACTGATGTCCTCCTGCTCCGGACCAGTCCGTGCAGTTCTCCTGTCTCACCAACCGTGCCTGCAAAAATGTAAGCAAAATCCTGATGTGGTGGTTGTTTCAAGCAGGACGAGACACATACATAGATGAGCCAAGGTCAGATTTTGTTCTCCTCTGATCCCACTCTACAGTTGTCAGGGGCCGATTTATGACTTCTGGCGCATCTCTGCTAATCAGCAGAGATGTGCCAGAAGAGTTGCGATTCATCTGCCCACGCGTGTGCCACCCCTGATGTGCCGCATGTACAATGCGGCACACCGTGGCGCTTCGGTGGGCAGATGCGTAACACATCCTCGGTGGAAAAGCAGCGCTTAGCTGGAGTGGCGTCGCAAGTGCGACGCAGCTCCAGCAAGTCTCGGGGGTGCCCGATCTCAAACATGCTCGGTCAATCCTTACGCCTGCTTCAATCAGGCGCAGGGTTTTGACGCAGCATGGCCCTAGAAGTGACTGAGTGAAATCCTGTAGATTTCACTCAGCCACTTTTGGGAGGCGTTCCTGCACCAGAACGCACCCCCCAGTGCCAGACCGCCTACATGTGGTGTAGGGCTGTACAACGTGATGCATCTCCCAGAAACGTCACGTTGTAATTACCCAGCAGCATGGCGCTTGGTTTGCTCCGCCGCTGCGTCATAGGAGTGACCCAACTGCGGTGTAAAAGAGGTGCAAGGGCCTTGTAAATCTGCCCCTCAGTGTTTAGGAAATTACATTACATGTATGTTCACTGTCAAATACTGAATTGAGTTTGCCATGGACATCTTATGTGTATTATTGTGGCTTACGCAACTGTATTGGCCGAACGTCAACCGTGGCATTCTTGTGATCTGTGTGCCCTGTCACAGCTACATGTGCCAGTTCCAAAACCAGTCCACCAGAGGAGAACATGAAGAGTCCAGATTTAATAGAATTTGGCCATTGATATGGAGTTGCAGCTATTTAACGTCTGGACAAGTGTCATCTGCTTAGTAGCATTGTATGGGACAAGCCGAAGGTGGGTCACACATCCACAAAGGGTCTGGGCCACTCCTCTAGCTACATTGTGAGTCTAGCCTTTTGCCGTTCCCATACATCATCGGACAATCCAGTGCAACATATTTGCTTTGTTGACTTAGAAGGTAGTGCAGTACACCAGTGAACAGCGGTGGGTGGTTGTGACAGCTACCTGTACATGTGATATGCCATAACGGCCACTGAGGGTAAGACGTCTGTCAGTGGACACACCTTGCTAATTTAGGGAAACTTAAGAGTGATGCAAGGATCTCAAAGTCTGTCTTGACTTCATGGCACATGATGATCTGTCTCAATTGGAACACAAAATCTACAAATGCAATTCAAATCACAGCATCCAATACCCTATGGGCTGTCATGCGCACACAGGACAGTGTCTGTACCATTGCTCATCCAATGCGCGCATCAGTTATGATATCCTTGGTTCAATGGTAGTGGTGCTGGCAGAGCAGAATTCAATATGAATGCACAAGTGTGGCTCATTTACCCAGTTGTCATGAGGAAACTACAACTCCCACAATGCACTCTGCCCTGTACAGTCCATATGCCACAGTGTGCCTTTTTAATCTTGGTGACTGCTGCTTGGACACGGAATTGGTGAATGGCGGCATGGGACACACAATGGTACAGCACTGTTTCACTCACATCATACTCCTAGACACATATTGCATCTGATGTACTTACGGCCCGAAAACGTAGTTTCCGGATCCGGAGTGTCGTTTGCGCGCACGTGCATTACGCCGCTAACCCGGAAACTACGTTTTCGGGAGTAATCTCCGAAAATGACTCGGAACACATTATATCATACAGGAAATTTTATACAGGAAGTGGTAGACAGGAAATACATCACAAGAAGTAGTTGGAAGCCATTTTGTATTCATCCTGATCCATCCACAATCAGTAATCAAATCCACTGCCATCATGCTGTTCTCTTGTAGAAAAAACTGAAATGACAGTGCAGGTCAGAATCATGATTATGTATCATTGGTGTGGAGCAGTGTGGATATATGACAGACACATGGGGGCAGATTTACAAGCCCTGTATGCCACATTTGCGCCACAGTTGCGTCACTTGTATGACGCAGCGGCAGCGCAAAGCCACCACCATGCTGTGGGGTATTGTCAACGTGATGCATCTGGTAGATATGTCACTTTGTAAAGCCACAGTTGGGCGTTCCTGCGCAGGGGAGAGGGGGGGCCTTCCAGCACAGGGACGCCTACTAAAAGTGGCTGAGTGAAGTCTACAAGATTGCACTCAGTCACTTTGATGGCCATGCTGCGTCAACGCCCTGCACCTGCTTGAAGCAGGTGTAAGGATTGATGCAGCATGTTAGGCAAAGGGTTAACGCAAGCCTTGCTGGAGCTGCGTTGCGCTTGCGAAGCAACTCCAGCAGTGCTTCACCTTTATGGTAGCAGATGCGTCACGCATCTGTCTATTTTTGCCCCATGTTGCGCCGCATTGTAAATGCAGCGCATCCATGATGGCGCAAGGGGTGTCTGCCGTGACGCACAATAACTGGGGCCTCCCGGTTGATATGCAGGGATGCACCAGTTATTGTAATTATGCCCCATGGTACCTGATCCTCCCATCACATCAGCACTCATATTCTGGGCCCATCATTTGTGGGGGAGTCAAACCTGTTGAGGACACAGGCATAAGTATGCAAGGGTTATGGCCTTTTGTGATTAGGTGACCCATCCTCATGAGGTCCAGGATTGTCTCTCAGGACATGTATTGTTTGTTATCAGCGTGAATAGTTTTTTTTAAGGACATCCACTACATTGATCGCTGCCATGGGCACATTACCTGAGGCACACTCCACCTATTGACTACTGTCAGCGGCTGTGATTTACATGCAGTTAGTGTGGCTTGCAAAGTCGTCTCAGGGTGGGATTTATTGACACAGTCGTGCCTATCCTAGTTTCATCATTGACAACAGACATCAAACCATATTTTGTCCATGACACTTCAGGTTGCTCATGTGAAAAACGTGATAACGAGCTGATCACAGGCTAGCATGCCCTGACCGCGGTTATGTGCAATGGCCGGTTTCCCAGATTCAGAACCAGCCGAGGTTCCAGAGGCATGTGTAAGCCATGCTTTAAAGCAATGTTGTGCAAAACACAACAGGCTAATATAATCTTGCACACAACTTATGGGGAGTACAGAAGCACACCCCCTGTACGATTGAGACAGACCAAAAGTGCGCTTGATGATGGCTCAAGTCTGTATGTGTGCCCTATTGTACCTACGCTGAGGTACAGTGTTTGCACGCCTGTAAGGGGTGAGGAGATGTGAGGAGAGTGCATAACCAGCGTCGCCTGAGGAGTGAAGAAAGGGCAGTTGTTAACATTTCCCTCTTTGAATTGTACAGAACATGATCTATACGTTCGTACATGCAGGGACTGTTGGGCCATGATTCTTATTGTACAATGGTTAATGTTGGGAGGCATTCAGACATTTCAATTACACATATCCCTCATTTTTAGTGCTTGGTACTAACCCAGTAGCCACATGTTGCCAAATTCCCCCACAGCCATCCGCCGGGCAAGAGGTGACATGCGGAATATGAAGCTGTCATGGGTACTGCCTGGGTACACTGCATGCACATTGATGAACTTCCCACTGGCATCACAGACAGCATGCACATTGATGGAATACCATCTGTGTTTGTTGCACAAGATGTGTGCAATGTGATCGAATTCGGAAGCCGCAAATTCGTGCGAATATGAGATTTGTTTTTTTGTGGCATGTTAGTTCGCGTGGTTTTTTGCGTTTTCGCAAGCCGCTGGTTGCGCAACAACGCCAAGTTACCCTAGCAGTCGTACATGGGCGCCGCCATCTTGTTTGCGTGACGTATTTACGTTTCCGGGCGCTATGTGTAATCTCGCAAAGTGTGCGGCTCGCTAGTACAAGTTCACGTGTGATCGCGGGGGACATCTCGCGCAAACTTACCCACGTGGTCGTGAACGGGAGCGGCCATCTTGTTTTTCATTCATTGCTATGGTTCTGGGCATGCTTTCTGTATCCTCTCTCAATCTCTGCTATCCTTTGCTTGTTTGAAGTTTTTTTTTTATCTATTTTACTTATTATCTATCCCTCTATTATTCGAGCTCTATATTTTTGTGTTTTCTGCTACTTTTGGTTAATTTTAAACTACCTTTTTAAACTCTTTTCTTTTCTTCTTCCCTATTCTATTTCTTATTTATTATTTACCTTCCTTTCTGCCCAGACCATGGTAAAGGGAGCCAGGAAGCAGCCCGAGAAGGGGACGGGTCCCGCACCCTGTGCCCGGCTCCCGTGCGGGCGTTTGAGGGGGGAGCTAGTGATGCCACGGGAGATATTTAGCGCGGAGGAGGTGGCCGCACTAGTGTTCTATGTACAGCGCTGCCTCCCCAGGACCATCATGGCAGGCGGCTGGATCGCAAGCGGTTACGGGCTCCGGGAGCGCCGGAAGCAGTGGGAGAAGGTGTGCCGAGCCATGTATTCTCACTCTCGGGTCCGGCGCACCTACAACCAGGCCACCCACCGTTGGACGGATCTCCTGGACCGGGAACGCGACTTGCTCGACCTGCTCGGCATCGAGATCCCCGGGCTTGGTGAGTAGTAGTAGCTATTTCATCACTACTCTGTTTTCTCCTGTTCTGTGTGTTATTATATTGCAAATTTTTGGTTTTTACCAAGAGCAATTATGCTGCCGATTACATTGTAGGCAAATTATATTTCAAAATCTTCTGTGCATTTCAGGTGCACTGCTCTCCTTCTCAGTAGCGTTGCTACTATGCTTATTTGTTTTCGATTTTGTGTTCATTTCATTGGCCTGAGAAATTATGTATGAGTGTAGTTTACAGAACTGCGTAATGCTAGACACTAAGGGGCAGATTTGCAATTACCGGCGCATCCCTGCAAAGTATCAGGGATGCGCCAGTAATTGTGTGCCATGCCACCACCACATATGGTGCGCCATATTTACAATGCGGCGCACCATGGGACCAAAACGTCACCGAAGCGTTACGCATCTGTGCCGTAAAGGTGGCGCATTGCTGGAGTTGCGTTGCAACGATGGCGCAGCTCCAGCAATGCTCTGGGGTGCCCTATCTCCCCAATGCTGCATCAAGCCGTACGTCTGCTTCAAGCAGGCGCAGGGTTTGAGTGACGCATCATTGTCCTAAAAGTGACTGATTGAAATCTTGTAGATTTCCCTCAGCCACTTTTAGGATGCGTTCCTGCGCAGGAACGCCCTCCCTTGCGCCGGAACGCCCCCTGATGGCGCAGGGCTTTACAACGTGATGCATCTCCCACATGCGTCACGTTGTTAATATACGCCGCACCATGGCGCCTCTTTTGTTCTGCCGCTGCGTCACCAAAGTCACGCAACAATGGAGCAAAAGAGCCGCAAGGGGCTTGTATATCTGCCCCTACAGACTGAAGTCCAGTCCTTCCTTTGTACACCTGGCAATAAGAAGAAATAGTGGTGGTGGATTGATAGTTTGACTATTTTAATGACTGGATAATGTAGTAGGAAACTTTTTAGTGTTGTCACTGATCTGCAATCACAATGGAGTTTGTCTGTCACTTCGCGTGCTGCGGACTGCTGCCTGCCAGTCCTAGGCGAACCTTTTTAGTAGTTTGTTTAGTGAGTTACATAACTTTCCAAGTCTACGGTCCGCAAATAAAGCAATACCAATATCGTAGTAGACCACTTTGATCTTCTTGTACACTGTATCTAAATTCTTATCCTGCCTCTACTATGACTCCCTGTGGTATTGCTAGATTATTCTTATTAGTCTGTCTGTGTAGCTAACTAAGATTGCACATTTGGCAAAAGGTGTTAAACGAAACTCCCATTCAAGTCAGCAATAGCTCTATGTACTGAGTGCAGTCCTCTGGGATTGTCCATAATGTCTTTTCAAGTCTTCTAAATGTTTGTGCTTTGACAATTACCAACAATAAAATGTGAATGACCACCAAGAAAGAATAAGATACTACTTTACTTTTGGTTTGGATAGGAGGACAATCCATACTACTACTGTTACAGGGACAAATCTGCACAAACAGAACTATGGACACTAAATAGTGCATTGTTTATCAAATATAATAGGCGCAGGTAGACTTTCCACATACCTCAGTGATATCAGACTTTGAAGAATCCCCAATCTCCTTACTGGCTAGATAGTGTGGCAGAGTCATTTAGCTCTCGAATTTATCGATGATTGATCCCCAATGATGATTATCCAACTCAGGACAAGAGTACGGAGTCAGAGTCCAGAAGTGTCAGAGGCAAGGACTCATGCTTGGAAATTACAAAACCTTTTGCTCATTCACTCTTGACAAAAAAACACAGAGTCTATTTAAGTTTTAAAGCTTTATTAAAAGTAAAAATATGGGGGCGTGGCCAAGATGGCGGCGTGAGCAGACGTGCTTTGTCGGAGCTCCCGCCGCCGGCCGTTATCAACAGCATCTTTTATAGCAGAACGCCCTGAACCGAGCACTTCCCCGGCGGGCTGAGGTCGGCATTGCTGCGGGGGACTGCAGGGCAGCTGTGTGGGCGATTCCCGACGCGGAGCTCCGGCTGGGCCCGGCCCGGTGCTCTGGCGGCGCTGACGGCTTAAGGGGAGCGCGAGGCGACAGCGAGGCCGCGAGGGGCGGAGCCTGCGGGCCGAGTTACAGACGTCTGTGCCCGGCGGCTGTTGCACCGGCGAGCCCGGCCCGCGCGACTTGGCGCGAGGCCCCCGTGACCGCCTGCCGGGGGCTTCTGCGGGCTCGCCACGTGGACCTGCCGCTACCCGGAGTGTCCGGCTGGTAGCGACTGACGGCGGACTCGGCCTGGGTCGAGTGGACGACCCCGAATCAAGGAGGTGAGGAGAGGCAGTAAGGGAGGCCCCCACCCCCCCAGCCCAGCAGATCCCCTCCACGTGGGACCACCGGGAATCGGCGGGGACGGGCTGACACCACCGCGGGCCCGTCCACTAGCAGCGGGACGCGACGACGGGCCGGGGCAGTAGAAAACGCACTCAGCCGACGCGGGGTCGGCGGGCAGAGCCCCCCTCGGTCGCCGATTCCCGCCTGCAGCATTGCCCCGGTCCCTAGCTGCATCTACACACCTGGACATACATCGGGGGCGGTGGTGGCCAGCCGGCGCGGGGGGCGCGGAGAGGGGCCTTGGGAGCCACGCACGTGGTGGGACAGCGCGTGGGCCCTCACCCTGGGCAGCCACTGAAGACGCCCACACGAGCAGCCAAGCCCCCCCCCGACTTCGACCCCCACTGCAGCGAGCGGACCCCCCTCATCACAAGGAGGCCTCGGCGACCACTCTGGGCTCTCGCCCCCCAAACAGTGCGTGGTGGGGTGCCGCGGGCGCCATCTTGGGAGACCTCCCACCTGGCCCGTCTAGCGCTCGCCGCCTCGCCCTCCACAGCCGGCGCTCCTGCACCCATCACGTGGCCCCCCCTGCACCCGGCTACGAACTCGTGAAGCGGCCAAGTTGCACTACTCTCCCGGAGTGGAGGAAGGCTGAGAGGAGCACGGAGGTGGCCCTCGCGCTGCACTGGTGGTCCCGGGGTCGGAGCGGTGCCCACCGCGTCTGAAGAACGGTCCGCAGCCGGCTGAAGGTGATACCAGCGGACGCGGCTGGGGTCTCGGAGCCGATATGTCCGGCGGAAGGCCCAGGAAAGATCGCACCATCAAGGATCTCTTCACCCCCCCCACCGTGGGGAAGCGGAATGGCCCCGGGGGGTCGAGTCACCGGGGTGACGCGGACAGGCAAACGGCAGACCCATCACCCCCTGGGGGAGCGGATCCCGAGGCTCCAGTCACGCGGTCCTTTCTGGAGTCCCTGTTCACGGGGCTGAGGGAAGACATCCACGCCCTAAAGAAGGAGCTCCAGGACGAGATCAAGGAGGTCCGCCGCGACACCGACGCCATAGGGGAGAGAGTGGCAGACCTGGAAACGAAGAGCGACACCCGGGACGCCGAAATAGAGGCCCTCAGGCAGGAGCTGGCCCGCATTCATGACCAACAGGTGGATCTCCAGACACATGCCGAAGATTTGGAGAACCGCTCCCGGCGGCATAATATCAGAATCCGAGGGGTGAAAATGACCCCGGACACAGAGGACCTCTTTCGGTTCACGCAGGGTCTCTTCAACCACGTCTTGGGCCGACAGGCGGATGCCCCCCTGCGTCTGGACAGGGCACATCGGACGGGCCCGCCGAGAGCCGATGCAACGCACCCCCCAGACATCTTGGTGTGCGTGCAGGACTTCAGGACGAAGGAGGAGATACTGAGCAAGGCACGCCGCATGGAGAGGATCGTCTTCGGCGACCATTCGCCGGCGCTCTACCAAGATCTGGCTGCACTTACCCTCGAGAAGCGGCGCATCTTTCGGCCAGTGACGGCGGAACTGAGACAACGCAACATCTCCTACAGCTGGGGGCACCCCTTCCGCCTGGTATTTCGGCTCGGCAATGTCCTTCATCAGCCGCGCACCCTCAGGGATGCCTGCCGCGTACTGGGCCTGGAGGAGCCGGTGGTCGACGATGGGTCGCCGGGAGAAAAGACTCCCAACGAGACTGGCCCGGGCCGCTGGCAGCAGCAACGACGCAGACGCCGGCCGAAGCGCCCCGCGGCAACCGAGATAGAGGAGGGTCAGAGGGCTGCAGTGGAGACGGTGGCGCAGGGCCTGGCACCGACGAACAATAGCTGAGCGCTGGGAGATCGACGCACTGGTCCCACAAGCCAAGATGGGTTCGGGCTAATCTGGTCCGGCGGCGGGGGCGCGTGCAGAGCGCTCCTAGGTCTTCCCTGATAGTGACTCTGTCTCTGCGTCTGTGGCGGAGTGCTTCGGGCGGGCCGACCTGCTTGCGACGCCGCCACGGCCCCCATTCTACGGACTTACCTTACCACGGGTCCAGCGGCCATGAACCTGGACCTGGGACAATATTGGACCATATTTCTTTGCCAGTTGGGGAGGTGGATGGGGTAGGGGGGTGGGTACCGGGAGTTGGATGGGAAATGTTTGCACTAAGTGGGGGGGGGTTTCAGGTGGGGGGGTTGCTCCAATTGCTCCGGTTGAGCGGGGACCTGGGGGGACAGCTTGGGTTGGGGGGGTCTTGGGGAGTGAGGGGGGAGGGGTGGGAGGGTTCTCCTTGTCCAGAAGGTTCGGTCGCCGAGGGTTGCCCTACCGCGACCCCTAGCGCAGCGTCCTCCACGTCCCGCGGGCCCACACTCACGGCCACCGGGCAGGCTTGGCTTTACTCGTACGATCCCAGATATGTCACGACACCTCATAGTGCTTACGCTTAACGTGCGGGGTCTCAACAGCCCGAACAAACGCAGGGCGATCTTATCCTATCTCGAGCGCTCCAAGGCGGACATCTGCCTCCTCCAGGAAACACACCTTGTGCGCAGCGACCAGCATAGACTCGAGTCCCGCGCGTTCCCGTGGCAGTTCTTTTCCTCTTCCCCGAAGAAGTCTGCAGGGGTGGCAATCCTAGTGGCTAAGTCCTTTGAGGGGAGAGTCCTCCAAAAAGAAGCCGAAGTTAGAGGGCGGCTCCTACTCTATAGCTTCCAACTCGCGGGTCACACCTTACTTGTGGGCTCAGTTTATGGTCCGAATGAGGGCCAAGAAAAGTTCCTGCACACAGCCCTGGAAACCGTCACAGCCACCACACACACTCACTTGCTGCTAGGGGGGGACCTCAACATAGTCTTTCATAACACGGCGGATCGCTCGGGTCAGAGATCGGGTCAAGTAGGGGCGCTCTCTGCGGCAGGTCACGCACACCTAGCGGACCTGGGCCTCATCGACCTCTGGCGGCACACGCACCCCCAAACCACCGCCTACACGTACTACTCGGCTGCTCATAAGACATATGCGAGGCTAGACTATTTCCTGGGCTCTTCGCAGCTAGCGCTACAGGTAGAGAGCGTGGAGATACTACCGGCCTCGCTCTCAGACCACTCCCCAGTGGCGGCGACGCTTCGGGTGGGAGCCATGCCAGCACCACAACGGCACTGGAGACTGCGGGACGGTCTCTTACAGCTGCCTGACACCCAGCCCCGGCTCACGTTGGCGATCGACCGCTTTCTGGAGCACAACGCCAATGACGACACCACCAAGGCGACCCAGTGGGCGGCCCTTAAAGCGGTCCTGCGCGGGGAAATTATTTCCATTGCCACGGCCAACAACAGGGAAAGGGAGCTGAAACGAGCCGAGCTCTCCCAACGCGTGGCGGAATTAGAACAGATGCACCAGCGCACGGGGGCGTCCAGAGCGTGGCGTCAATTGTGCGCCGAGCGGAAAATGCTGGCGGCCTTGGACCAAGATGTTGCGGAATACGCCGCGATGCGCCTCAAACACGTTTACTATACCGGTGGCGACCGTTGCGGGAGACTGCTGGCGAGTAGGCTTCGGGCGCAGACTCAGAGGCAACAGGTGAGCTCTCTCCGGTTGCCCAGTGGCGACCTGGTCACAGAGAACGCAGCGATTGCGACGGCGTTTGGCGATTTCTATGCGGCGCTCTACGACGCGGATCACCTGGACCCGGACGCCGGCCCAGACTACTTGCGAGGCGCGGATCTCCCCACCCTTACCCAAGCCCAGGCGGACTTCCTGGAGCGGCCCATAGGCCTGGAAGAGGTCATTTCGGCCATTGCCCGCCTAAAAGTCGGGAAATCCCCGGGACCCGACGGCTATACTGCGGCGTTCTACAAGACCTTTTGCCAGCAACTTGCCCCCCTCCTGCGCGACCTATTCAATACATTTGACACGCCTGGCGCCATACATCCGGATCTGCTGGAGGCGTCTATCTCTGTTATTCCCAAACCGGGTCGTGACCCGGCAGTCTGTGGCTCTTACAGACCCATATCGCTACTGAATGTAGACCTGAAGCTCTACACTGGCATACTCGCGAGCCGCATCGCCCCCTATATGCAACAACTGATAGACCCCGACCAAGCGGGCTTTATCCCCCAACGGCAGACCAGCGACAACACTAGGCGGGTACTACACCTCATTGAGGCCGGATCACGCACTAAACCCGGCTGCATGCTGCTCACCATCGATGCGGAAAAAGCCTTTGACAGAGTACACTGGCCGTATCTTGATCAGGTCCTCCGCCACTTCGGCTTTGGGGAGAAACTTCGCCACCGCATCTTCAACTGCTATCGCCGGCCCAACGCCGCGGTGCGAGTGAACGGTCATACCTCCCCGAGGTTCGACATTGGCAGAGGCACGCGCCAGGGCTGCCCGCTGTCACCACTTCTATTCGCATTGTACATGGAACCGATGGCCCAGAGGGTGCGGCAACATGCCCTCATTTCCGGTATTAAATTTGGGGCCGACACGCACAAGATCAGCCTGTACGCTGATGACGTCCTGCTGTCCCTCACTGACCCGATGCGATCCCTGCGCGCTCTCTTTGTGGAGCTGCACACCTTCGCCCTAGCCTCGGGCTTCAAAATCAATGAAGCCAAATCTGAGGCCTTGAACATCTCACTGAGCCCGGAGGTAGCGGACGAGGTTAAATCGGAATTCCGATTCCAATGGTCGGACACTACCGTCCCATATCTGGGCGTTCGCCTAGCTCCTACTGTCCGTGGCACCGCGCGAGCCAATTATGAGGCCCTCACCCGCAAGCTCCGGGAGCAACTCCGGCGCTGGAAGCCACTTACGCTGTCATGGTTGGGCAGAATTGCCGCAGTCAAAATGACACTGCTACCGCAGATTCTGTACCTGTTCCAGACGCTTCCTCTGAACCCCCCAGCGGGTTGGCTCCAACAAACCCAGTCGGAACTGTCACGGTTCATCTGGAACGGCCGGCGACCCAGATTCAAGCATGCTCTCGCCACCTTACCCCCCGCGAACGGGGGCGTCGGCGTGCCCGACCTTACTTTGTACTTCCAGGCGGCACAACTGCGCACCTTTGTGGAGTGGTTCCAGCTGGAGTCCGGTAAGCACTGGCTCTTCCTGGACCAGGCAGTGGCCGGCCGCACCCTCCAAGGCGTGCCCTTCCTTCCGCGTCGACACCGTCCCCCTAACCTGTACGCCTCTGAAATCACCAGCACCGCCCTGCGAGTGTGGGACAGGGTAGCCGTGGCTAAGGGGCTGACCACCTTCCCCTCGCCCATGACCCCCATCTTTGAGAATCCAGCCTTCACACCGGGCTTGGACACCGGCGCGTTCACGACGTGGCGGACGACACCCTGTCGCGCGGCAGGACACATGTTCGACACCAAGGGCATTCTGCCGTTCCGGCAGGTCAAGGCAGATTACGGCGTGGCCGAATCGGACCGCTTGCAGTACCTGCAGGTGCGCCACTGGGTGCTCCACCCCTCGATCCAACCCGGAGCCCAACGGCCCCTCACACCTTACGAACGATGGCTGCTGACGCGCACCTCGGATAAGAAGTTGATATCGGACCTCTACCAGCAACTGCTCCTCACGCAAGCACACACCTACAATGCGGGCCAAGTCCGGTGGGAGAGGGACCTGGGGAGGCAGCTCACTAGGAGAGAATGGGAGGGGGTGTACCATAGAGCCAGACACTCGGCGCACCACACCGGCCTTACCGAGACTTTAACTAAGGTAGCAACATACTGGTACCACACCCCTGAGAGACTACACCACTGGGATGCCCGGATCAGTGACAGATGCTGGAGGGGATGTGGGGAACTAGGGACGCTGGAACACCTGCTGTGGAGCTGTAAGGCGCTGCGCCCCTACTGGGACCCTATCCTGGATCTTATAGATGCTCATCTAGACACACAACTGCCGCGCTTCCCAGCGTACATCCTACTAGGCCTCCCAAACGCACTCATGTATCCTCTGAAATCCTGGCGCGGGCGCCTGATTGCACTGGCGCTTGGGGCTGCGGTCCAAAACATTGTGGCACACTGGAGGGCGGCCCACGCTCCGCAACAACTGGGGTGGCTTCACAGACTGTGGGCGATCCTGGGAATGGAGAAACTATCGCTGGCAGCGTCAGGGAGGGGGGCGGACTTTGCGGAACTCTGGCGACCATTCCTCGCCTTGCTCACCGGGGAGTTTCGGGAGGTGAGCTGCCCGCGCTACCTGCGTCTGCTACGCTTAGCCGAAACACCTCTCCCGGATCCCAAAACACGTACCCGTAAGCGCATGGACCCCCACGCGAGTGGCGTCCACTGACTGCTGAGAGTGGCTCGCGACCTAGAGCTGGATTACGGACATGGACAAGGAGAAGGGAGGGCTGGGGCGGGGTGGGTGGTGGGGTTGTTTACAGTTCTTTGTTTCTCGTGTTTTTCTCACAATGCACTAGCACTGACCAGCTTGCACCGTTGTAGCACCTCTTAAGACGCGGCCGGCCCATTGGGTTGTAGGCGGCTTGCTGTGTTAATAAGATGATGTACCCGCTGGCCCTATGATGGGTATCCGCGGGGTCACTGACCCCGGCCTCCCTAGAACGGTGGCGGCCCTTACAGAAGTACATGAGGTGCATTTTTTCTGCCTATGCTCAATAAAATATTTAATACATAAAAGTAAAAATATTTATTAAAATCAAGCTTGTCATAAAACATAAACGGTTGATTAAAAATGGAAAAGTGCTTATTGATTTATTTCACACATTTATTGTGGGTGAGCCGAGCCCTCACCTGGTTTGAACTTTAATTTTTCTTTTTGGTGCTGAATCGTTGGTCACTCCGTCCTAGTGATGATGTTTTGTTCGTAGAAGTGAAGCTTCTGTATGTTATAAGAAAAATGGTGTGTGTTAAAAAGCAAGCATTCATCAGTTGTGCCAAAAAGTGCAGCAAGACAACACCCTTCCCTGGAAAAAGGGAAATTTTTACTTTAGAGTAGACAGTCACAAATTATCAGATTGGTTTCTGTATTCACATTTCTTCATTCCTAGACAAAATACTAGTGAGTGGTGTATGTCTATGACATCTAACATTCTTAAATGTACTTTGTAGGTGGAACATCTGGTGCTGGGCCCAGCGCGGAGGTGGAGGAGGACACTTCTGGGGCAGAGGCGGTGCAAGTGCCGGAGGAAACTGCTGTGCGGGTTGCCATAGTAGTGGCGGGCAGTGGTAAGCTCTTATATTCCTTACTTATTGAGATTGCAGACTGCAGAGTGTGCTCTCTGCATGGGTGTAGTATATATGTTCTACAGGTAAGTTACTATACTGTTAAGCAGACTTTCAAATTTAGAACAAAGTTTTTATCAACCAGGTAGTAGCCTCCTCTAAATTTACTTCAACTCAGCGGTGCATTTTTTTTCGAGAATCCAAATCAGATCTGAAATGAACTTGATGGATGGGATGAACGAAAAGCAAAAGAAGGGTGTAAGTAAGTGTGGAAGGACGAGCAAGTTAACTGACAAAGTAGAATGATACGTGTTTGATTGGTGCCCGAGGTGGCTGGGAAGGAATATGATGCATGGCTGGGTGAAGGATGAAGCAAGGATGGGTGGCAGGAGAACAGCCTGGGTGGGTGAAACAGAAACTGTATGTGTGCGCAATATATGCTTTGGTAGAAATTCAAATGCAAGTCAAGCACGGATGTATGGCTTGCGGTTTCCCAAATAAAATTAAAAGGTTGTTTTCCCGTGAGAAAACGTAAGGTTTGTCCAGATGAGAGACATGAAGAAAAATTATTGACATATAGTTTGAATGGATGGATGCCTGGATCATGGTACTATCTGACTCTTAGATAGCATATGTGTATCTAGAGAGAGTAGACGGTCACTGGATGAACTAAGTGTTACTTTGAAGAGCATGTAACACCGCACCCACACGTCCGTCCCAGTGTAGGAAAGGCAAGGAAAAGAAGTTGTAATTTTGTCTGAATACTACCATGAAAAGTAGCAGTAGTTTGTATTGCAAGCACAGCTTATATCGGCTATTACGATGGCCACTCACTACCTCTGTTAATAAGTTTAGTAGAACTCGGTCATTCATGTGTGGATGTATCACTGTTCATCAATAAAAAGCAAAGCACCTAAAGTCATCCCATATGTAAGCAAATACATACCATGTGTAGTGATAGAAAATCAGATTATTTGTCTTCTTCATTTTCCTTTTCTAGTATTCATTGGCACTGTAGGGTGAAAGGTAAATTAATTAAGCAGTAGCCCTTGTAACAGAGTATTCTCAGTGCCACCCGTAATAGAAAAGTAAGAGTATCACCACCTGCATGTACTGGACGTCTCACTCATCATGGAGGGCGTCTGTTTTTCTCAGGTGCAAGTTGACTGCGCTGGTATTAAGTCGGCTTGCAGAAGTTAACGTACCAATTTTGGTAAACAAGAGAGAAGAAGAAGAATAAGACTGGTTTACTGTCATAGTCGACGCTAATGGAGTGAGTCCATAGTGCTCGTAGAATTGATTCCTTAAACTCCCACTAATGTTAGAGCAAGGATGAAGAAGTGGGAGGTTAGATAGATACTGGCCACAATAGTTATGTACTGCGCTTGCAAGTTGCTAGTTCTACTGTGACACAACTTTCTGCTGAATCATTTTGTGTTAATCTTAAAGAGCATTGGTTACAGACTATGTCTTTCTTTCTTCATATAGATGCTCCTTCCAAACCAACACGGAAGGAGCTGGCTAAAAGGGCCCAGCAACGGAGGCTGGAGGCAACTGTCACCGAATATCGGCGGCTGGTGGCCCAGGAGGAGGGGGACACGCAGTCGGCCACAACATCTACCGGGACAGCTGCATCCTCTTCCGCTCTCCCTGGGTCAGCCAGTCAGCGCAGCAGGTCTCCAGCGGTACGGAGCCGGGGTACCACTGCCACCCGCCACCGCCGAGCAGCAAACAAATCAGCTGCCCCCCACAGCAGTACTAAAAAAAGGTTGCACCGCCTTTCACTTAGGGTGTCCTACCTCGAGCAGGAGCTGTTGAACACCAAAACCCTGCTCGAGACCCTCCGCAAGGAGCATGCCGACCTGGCCCGAAAAGTGAACAGCAGCCAGCAGTAGGAGAAGACTGTCCCTTGCCCCTTTTTTAAAGACTTCTGGGGGTTGGAATTGGGAGTTGCGTTTTTTGGACTTTTACGGACATTCGTTGGGGTTAGGGATGGGGGTGGGTTGGGTCTTGCGGGAGATTATTTATGTTAAGGATATAAATATACTTTAACCTTTATCTTAGCATACGTGTTTTTTACTGCTTTTGAGACTGGTGGGTGGGGGTTTAACAGTAAGTTTGTTTTCCTGAAACGTAAGTGGCATCTTGATTCATGTTGTGTAAGTAATTACTAATTGCGCAAATGTTTTCAAAACTAAGTGCCTCTCACAGAGTAAGTGAATTCAATAGTCCTAGGACTTTACTAGTACTACCGTCAGTCTCTCGTCCCTCCTAATACTCCATTATACTTCCTCCCCCAAATGCTTATCTTACCTGTAATTTGTGTTTGGAAATAGGGCTAGGCACAGGGTTGGCTGCACGGGAAATGGCGATTAAGGTTGGCACTCCTGGGCGGATGAAATGTCATTATTGCGGTGGTACTAGTGGTGTTACACAGTGGCAGTTGCAGCATATGAAAAAAAAGAAAAGGAAACCTTGTTTGTCCTTACCGTAGCATTAGAACGGTACGATAGAGAATATAGCAGGTGACAGTACACTAGAACAGTGCCACAATGTACCCTAACAAATGGTAAAGTATTGAAAGTATAACTAGTACTTTCGTTGAATTTCTTTGACATTGGCTACAATTACAAGAATTAGTACTGAAGGTGAAGGACACAGCTGCGTAATAATTTGCCACGTCTAGGAGGAGGATGTTCTTGATGACCAATCAAGTTGATGGCGCACATGAAAATCTGCTTTCATTTGCCAATAGTGACTCTGTGTCAAGCTGAGTAAGAATATATCCTCAGATTCCTTCACCAGCCTGTTGCTATGACCTTATCCTCCCCAGCAAGTGTGTGGAATTATTGCTGTCATTTAGTCACACATCAATCAAAACCACACAGCCCGGGGGAAGAGGGTTAGGGTTTGGAAAATGGATGGGAATGGGGGGTTTTGGGAAAGGTTTGTTGAGAGAAGAACAAAAAAGGACAGCATGGGCAAACAATAATTGAAGATAAACAAATCTTTGGGTACAAAGCTATCCATAAATCTTTTAAGTGACATAAAGGAAGTGCATGCACTACTGCATGCATGGTTACTGAAAAGTAAGCAGTACTTTCGACAACCGTGAATGAAAGAATGTGACAGTACAGGGCTGCAGTAATAATTATGCGTTTTCACTTGCCTATCTCTGCACTCAGAGAAACACTTCATACATTAAATTAGGTTTGAAAAATAGCAGAAGTAAAACCTATACAATGGCTGTAGGGATGAATTTAGAAGCAGAGATCAAAGAAATGCAGAGTGACACTCAGAAGTTCACAGCAATAACATTACTTAAAAGATAATAAGAAAAGCACGGATACTGTATCTGTATGTTGTTGTAGATGTCCTGTTGAATTTGGTAAGTTGCATGCATCCAACCATTCCTCTTATTAGTGGGACTCCTCCATTCCATCTGATGCTCCGTCCATCAATGTTGGTGACCAGAAGACACCCTGTCCACTGCCTGCCTGGCGGATGCTGAATTGCGGCTCGCTAATGTGAAGCCTGACTTCATCCTTTTTTTCCCATTGCACAGGCTGAAACCCGGCCTGTAATTATTGATGGAAAAACAGGAAGTGATATAAGAACACCACTGACAAATAAATATATAAGGTAAGTACGCTGTGTAGTGCAAAAAGTCACACTTTGAGTTTCCAAATAGACAGTACAAAATATTTGAAAGTGCGTACTCTGTCTGAGTCTCCTTTTGAAGAATAAATAAGTATGGCAAATTAATTTAGCGGATCTTCCCCCTCAAGCTAGGTGTACTGTAAACTGTGTTTTAGAACAAAATTAGACCTTCCCAGTAGTGCTCCCAGACCCTTACTAAACCCAGTCGCAAAAATGTAGAAGACCCCAATCAGATTTCCAAAAGCGAGGCCTAGTAGAAAATGGTGACAAAACGTACTTTGAAAGTAAAGTAGGACCAAATCTCCCCTTATCCACCATGGATTGTATTCAAACCACTTGCAAGCAAGGAAAAGTATCCATACCCAGCATTGCTCCAAGACTCGCAACCCCCCCCCCCCCCACAAACACCAGGAACCCCCACAAACAGCCCCCCGAAAACGGTAGAGTGAGCGAAATCTCAGAAAATGCAAAAACTTTTTCCCCAGGGATTGTCTCCAAAACACTTTCTTTCGGGAATTAGACCTTCCCAGCAATGGCCCCAGAACTGTCAACCCGGGCGAAAACAAGTTTAACACCCCCAACAAGCCAAAAGGCAAAACCCGGGAAAAGCCACACTTAGAAAACTTTGGGCCTACCTGGAATTCAGTCCAAATGCGCTCTGCAACTAGGCCCCAACTCACCTTTTCCACCATGGATTTCCTGTAAAACAAATGCAATCAACATAGGACTGTGCCAGCAGTGCTCCCAGACCCCAAAAACCACCCACAAAACCTGGAAGCCCCCCAAAGACAGACAAGTGAGCAAAAACGCAAACACTTTTTCACCATGGATTTGGTCCAAAACACTTGATTCCGATATTAGACCTTCCGAGCTATGCCCCCAGATCCCTGCAGCCACCCGCAAAAAAGCAGAACACCCCCAAACAGGCAAAAAGCAAAAATGGTCCTACCTTCAATTCAGTCCAAATACGCTGTGCAGCTAGGCCCTAACTCCCCTTTTCCACCATGGATTTCCTGAAAAACAAATGCAATCAACATTAGACTGTGCCAGCAGTGCTCCCAGACCCCAACACCCACCCACAAAAACCTGGAAGCCGCCCAAACAGCACCCCAAAGACAGACAAGTGAGCAAAAAAAAAAAAAACGTTTTCACCATGGATTTGGTCCAAAACACTTGATTCCGATATTAGACCTTCCGAGCTATTCCCCAGACCCCTGCAGCCACCCGCAAAAAAGCAGAACACCCTCAAACAGGCAAAAAGCAAAAATGGGCCTACCTTCAATTCAGTCCAAATACGCTGTGTAGCTAGGCTCTAACTCCCCTTTTCCACCATGGATTTCCTGAAAAACAAATGCAATCAACATTAGACTGTGCCAGCAGTGCTCCCAGACCCCAAAACCCACCCACAAAGACCTGGAAGCCCCCCAAACAGCACCCCAAAGACAGACAAGAGAGCAAAAACTTTTTCACCATGGATTTGGTCCAAAACACTTGATTCCGATATTATACCTTCCGAGCTATGCCCCCAGACCCTTGCAGCCACCCGAAAAAAGCAGAACACCCCCAAACAGGCAAAAAGCAAAAATGGGCCTACCTTCAATTCAGTCCAAATACGCTGTGCAGCTAGGCCCTAACTCCCCTTTTCCACCATGGATTTCCTGAAAAACAAATGCAATCAACATTAGACTGTGCCAGCAGTGCTCCCAGACCCCAAAACACACCCCCAACAACCTAAAAGCCCCTCAAACAGCACCCAAAAGACAGGCAAGTGATCAAAAGCGCAAAAACTTTTTCTGCTCCGATTTTCTCCAAACCACTTTTATCCGGTATTAGACCTTCACAGCAATGCCCCAAACCTGTCAACTCACCCACAAAGAAGTACAACACCCCCACAAGTAGAGAGTCTTTCTTCATTGGGCTTAATCCAGGCATCTGCTTTGAGGGAAATAGGAGTCTGGAGGAGGAGGATAGAGGAGCATGTTCTTGTGAACTTGTGAACCTGAGGAATGCAGACTACGGCACCTTCAAATCAATAAGCAAATAAGTGAAGACAGTTCTGCTGATGGGCTTGTTTTTGTGATTAGGTGATTAAAGTTTTTTATATAGATTTTGCAAAACAAAGAAAGACAGACACACAGGAATAAAAGTTAATAAGGACGAAAAAGAAAGTTAGTGATTCATTGACTCATTATCAGGGCTCGGTGTCAGGGAAGAAGAGCTCGTCCTCAAACTCTGCGAATTCAGATGGGAGTAGGTCAGTTAACAGAGAAGAACTTCCCTCATCTAAGTTGGTGTCCTCCTCGTCTTCTTCCTGCGTGCATTCTCGTATTTTGTAATCTGGTGGTATGAGGTGCTGATTCATCTTGATCATTGTTAACCTCTCCACATTTTTGGGCGAGAGGCGGATCCTTTTGGAAGTTACAATGTCACCAGCAGCACTGAAAACACGTTCAGAACACACGCTTGTGAGTGGGCAAGACAAGTAATTTATAGCCAGGTTGGTGATCTCTGCCACACATCTATTTTCCCATGCCAATACGCCAATGGGTCATCATGAACATAGACCTCTGTTGAGTCATTCAGATAGTCCTGCACCATCGACTCAAGGTTCTCCAGGGTTCCTCCACTTTGCTTACTTTTTCTGGGCCCTTTTGAGAAGCAAACCCAAGCTGACCTCACAGAAAAGAGACCTCACAGAAAGACTTAGTCCATGCACCACTGAGTGCCCCTGGGCAAAAGGCCCCAGCAACAGCCAAAAAATCGGAAAACACACAAAAATCACCACAATCCAATTCCATCCATGCCCTCAATCATGTTGAAATGCAAGACACCCAACAGAAAGACTCGGTCCATGCACCACTGAGTACCCCTGGGCATAATGGATGAAAGCATGGCAGACTGGGTGCAGGCCTATGGCACAACGAAGCACACTGCCTGGCTTTAAAATGGCCCCTAGACCCCCACCCACATGGCCAGCCCTGCCTGGACCAGGCCTCAAAATTGCCCCCACCCACATGGACAGGCCCCAACAACAGCCAAAAAATCGAAAAACACACAAAAATCACCACAATCCAATGCCATTCATGCCCTCCATGATATTTACATTAAAGAGACCCCACAGAAAGACTCAGTCCATGCACCACTGAGTACCCCTGGGCAAAAGGCCCCAACAACAGCCAAAAAATCAAAAAACACACAAAAATCACCACAATCCAATGCCATCCATGCCCTCCATGATGTTTACATTAAAGAGACCCCACAGAAAGACTCAGCCCATGCACCACTGAGTACCCCTGGGCAAAAGGCCCCAACAACAGCCAAATAATTGAAAAACACACACAAATCACCACAATCCAATGCCATCCATGCCCTCCATGATGTTTACATTAACGAGACCCCACAGAAAGACTCAGTCCATGCACCACTATCCCTGGGAAAAAGGCCCCAACAACTGCCAAAAAATCGAAAAACACACAAAAATTACAACAATCCAATGCCATCCATGCCCTCAATCATGTTGAAATTCAAGAAACCCCACAGAAAGACTCGGTCCATGCACCACTGAGTACCCCTGGGCATAATGGATGTAAGCATGGCAGACTGGGTGCAGGCCTATGGCACAACAAAGCACACTGCCTGGCTTCAAAATGGCCCCTAGACCCCCACCCACATAGGCAGGCCCTGCCTGGACCAGGCCTCAAAATGGCTCCCACCCACATGGACAGGCCCCAACAACAGCCAAAAAATCGAAAAACACACAAAAATCACCACAATCCAATGCCATCCATGCCCTCCATGATGTTTACATTAAAGAGACCCCACAGAAAGACTCAGCCCATGCACCACTGAGTACCCCTGGGCAAAAGGCCCCAACAACAGCCAAAAAAATCAAAAAACACACAAAAATCACCACAATCCAATGCCATCCATGCCCTCCATGATGTTTACATTAAAGAGACCCCACAGAAAGACTCAGTCCATTCACTACTGAGTACCCCTAGGCAAAAGGCCCCAACAACAGCTAAAAAATCGAAAAACACACAAAAATCACCACAATCCAATGCCATCCATGCCCCCAAACAAACAACATCAACTTACTTGTGAAATTTCTAGTCCAAAAGTGATCCAAAGAAAGTCAAAAAGGCCTCAAATCCAAATATCCAGCAGAATCCACAAAAACGAATCCTTCCATTCAAGATCCAAATCAAAGTGACCAGGACATGAACAAAGCACTGGAACATGAAGTTGGAGACTGTGGGGCACTTCCTTCCTCCCACCCCCCCCCCCCCCAAAATGGACTCCTTGCAAAAAAAAGTGCAGGCAAATGTCAACCTGAGGAGTCATCATTTTCAGAAGGTTTATGCTGCCTGCTGGTGGATTTCTTGTGCAGAATTGCAAATTTTGCAATTTCGCGAGTGCAAGATTGTTGCTGCCCGCCGCATCTACGAGTTCGCAATTGTTTACTCCCGCGATATGTGATCACGGGCCTTTATGACGTACTCGCAATGACAAACTCTCGCTGTGCAAGGTGGCGAGCCGCGATAACGTAATCGCGGTCGACAAACTCCCGCGGGATCACGCAGCAAGATCCAAAATGGCGCAGCACACGCAAACGTGGAGAAAAACAACTCTTCAAACGCTGAATGACGGTAAGTGAACGCCGCGCGCCGCAATATTGTATTTGTCAAGCGCGACCAAGCAAAAAAATCCGCTGCGCGCGAATTTGCGCATTGTCAGCAAATTCGCGAGGATTCGCGTATTGCGAATTTGCCGAAAATCCACAAATTCTGCGAGCGGAACGGATTTTACGCTCATACTTAGAAATGAATATGGAATACATTGTCGAAATCTTGGATCTTCTGCATACAATCTTGATGTCCGGTATTCAGATGCAGGAATCTGCACAGGTCGGTCATCATATTGTCCTCCTTTTCCTGTTGGAAACAACTGAGGGAAACGAGCTTCCAAGCTTTTTTCCCATACACTAATGGGACTTCCCTTTGCTTCTTTAATTTGGAATAACTCTATAGTATTCTCCATCACTTCTTTGGAATGAAGTGGATGAACACTGTAATGTTCGTAGATTTCTTCAGTTCTGGACACATCCACTTTTTCAATTTGTCCAGATGGTGAGTCACTATCTTCTTCTACAGTTATTTGTTCTTCTCCCACATACACATTTTTATAGTATTGATTATTTTTTACCAGATACAACGTTGCCTTTTTCACTTTCCTAACATCCACTAATTCTTGCCATTAACTAAAATAACTAGAGGTTCATCTTCAACGTTTTCTACACCAATTGTTTCAATATTTTTCTATAAATCTAGAGGCGAATGTACAACTCTTCCCTTTAATCCTCTCTGTAAATCTGAAGGTGGCAATTTCCCTATCTTAGGCTCCATACGAACAATAGCCTGAAATGGATGAACACATTGCATAAGAATAGACTCATAGGTATTTAAATCCATCAGTTCAGAAGGAATATTTGCCAACTCAAGATTATTATGCACAGCTCTAGCATGCATTTTGTTCTCGTCTAATTTGTTATAACAACATTTACAAATACACTGATCAGAACTCAAATCAAAACAATTCTCTACCAACAAATAAGTTACACATTCCTTCCACTCATTATTATTTTCCTTTTCAATTTTTAAATACAGATCAAAAGTCCTGGTCTGATTTTTATAAGGAGTTTGTCGACAACAAATACAAGAATAATTTGGCCATTCACCTGAAGTCACCTTAAACTTCGTAATTTCTTGCTCAAAATTTTCTGTACTACAATGTTGTACTTTCTCTTCCAAATTTCCTTCTATTAATGTATCAATTTCTGCACTGTCTTCCTCAGGACCAAAGTAACTAACCTGAATTTCTTCACAAACATTCATTACATCTGATACAGATCCACACAAAAGAGCACTGTTCAACTTTTTTAACATTAGTGCTGGGCCTTTTGCATATTACAATCTTCTGACTAAATTCCTCATTTGAGTATGATGTACTGCTAACATCCTGAAATGGTGAAAAACACTTTGACATACTTTTTTAGAAAGACAAGCCAGAGAATGACCTTGCAAACCAGTATTTTCTCTCACTCTGCAAGGGTCTAGTCCTTGTAACATCTTAATCTTTTGTTTAACACTTTTCTTAGTATAGTTACATAAGAAATTGCGTAAAAAATCAATAGATTCCTGCTGTACACTACAAATACTACTGCAATTCCAAGTGTTCATTGGAGCTTTAGGACGTCTCCCTAAAACTTAATTTTCTCTTTCTCAATAGGACAACCATTTCTAACCTCATAAGCACGGCCCCTAGTATCAACTGCATCCAACAAATCATTACTCTGAAGATAACTCTCTTCATTAAAAAAGGGCTCAGAACTTGAACTATGTTTCCATTCATCCAAAAAAAACTCAGAAAAATTACTTCTGTTAATTACTCTTCTCCACTTACTTTTGGCCTTCATTAAATGGATTGGCTTATCTAGTGATCAAATTCTATTGATTACTAAAATAAACATTTTTTTTTCAACTTGAAAGCTTTCTCAACTATATTTTCTATACGTTTCTTCTTCTTATAAAATGCTGTTTTTTTTTACATTTCTTCACTTCCTTGATCAAATTTGACCCAATTCTATTATAAAACATTTGTTTTCTAATTTCCTGAAATTGATTCTTCCTCCTTTTACTATACATAGTTTTTTTACAAGATGATTTCCCATGGTTGTTCTCTTTTCTCTTGTTTTTCTTTTTAGTTGCAGATACACTATTTGTATTTTTGAGATTGTCCACACTACTTCTAGTGTTTGATAAGTTCTTCAAAAAAATCTTCGTTCTCTTACAAGGACTTTTTTCTTTTTGTTCACACATTGTTGTTCAGGTAAATCTTGTGGATGACTTCTCTTTCAATAATAAGCTTTATTATGTTGTATCCTCTTTTCACTTTTTGAAGGCATGATGCATTTCTTTCAGTGTGGATAAATAGAATCTGTTATAAAGAATATATATAACATTATAAAAATAAATATATGAAATATACTATTCTATTACTAAATAAATACAATGTAAAATCACTAGGTATAAAAAACAACTGTGTAACTGATAACAGAAGTGCATATACACTGCATAATTCTTTCAAGAACTACATCTGGAAAAAGAATACCCTAATGAATGTATCAGAAGTTCAACTTTTCAGCAGTGAATGGATTAGTATATGCTACTAAATGCATCACTAGAACAGTACAAGGGGAAACACATACTATAACAGCGGAACTGAAGGTATAAAAGACAAGTTTGCAGGTTCATAGAAGACTGCATGCATAGTGTATAGAGGTTTGAAGCAGTCCATGGTCTAAGGCCTACTTCAATGCATCATTACTTAGGTACTGACTAAATAATTACAGTTCTGTAAGGAGATTGCCTGACTGAATTTATAAGTGTTTTAGTGTTAGTGCAGTGAATGGATTACCACAGACTGCTAAATTGCTTACTACAGTACTACAAGAACAGTCACAAAGTGTTTGGTGAAAGTACAAGCATAAAGAGTGAAGAATTGAAGGTATAAAGCACAAGTGTACAGGTTAATAGAAGAATACATATATACTAGATAGAGGTTTGAAACAGTCCATGGCCTACGGCCTACTGCACTGCATCAGTACTTGAGTACTGACATACAGCCCGATTCATCATTGTGAAGTTTTGCGAGTCTGAAATAGCGATTAATAAGGAATCGCTATTCCAGACTCGCAAAACGTGATTCATGTAGGAATCGCAATATTTTTTGCGATTCCTACAGGTTCCTTATTTGCGATTAGCCAATTGCTAATCAGAAATAAGGAATAACTCCCCATTCATTCCTATGGGCCTAAAGGCCCATAGGAATGAATGGGGAGTAATTCCTTATTTGCGATTAGCAATTAGCTAATCGCAAATGAGATTGCGATTTCAAGGGTGCAGGGGTGTCCAAAGGACACCCTGTAACACCCCTGAAATGTAAATTCACACAGATGCTACACACACACATGTCCAAAGGACATGTCTGTGTGTAACATGCAACTTAGAAAAATGCATTTAAATGCATTTTCCTAAGTTTTCGCTGTTTACCACGAGGTTTGACTTCGTGGTAAATAGCGGTTCTAAATTGCGAATTCGCAATTTTTAAATGTTTCAAGAATAGCATTTAAGGAATCTCTAATAGAGATTCCTTAAATGCTATTCCTCGAAAATTTGCGAGTTCTTAAATAGCCAATTTTGCATTTGGGATGATGAATCCCAAATGCAATAATTGCACTCGCAAAGGGCCAGATTCTCAGAATATGGCCCTTTGCGAGCGCAATTTTGTTTCATGAACCGGGCTGTAAATGATTACAGTTGTTTAAGGAGAGTACCTGACTAAATGTATAAGTGCTTGAGTTTTAGTGCACTAAACAAATTATCACAGACTACTAAATGGGTCGCTATAATAGTGCAAGAACAGTCACAGAGTGTTTGATGGAAGTATAATGATACGGAATGGAGAATTGAAGATGTGAAACACAAAAGAGTGCACATGGATACAAAAATATATATGTACTGGATAAGGGATTCAATCAGTTCATCTGCTAAGGCCTACTTCACTACATCAATTCTTGAGTACTGACTAAAAGATTACACTTCTGTAAGGAGAGTGCCTGACTGAATTTATAAGTGCTTCAGTGTATGAGGACAGACGAGGAGTATGAGTAAAGAGGGGAGAATATGAAGAGAGAGGAGTGAGAATGAGGAAATAGAGAGGAGTATAAGGAGAGAGGGATGTGTATGAGGAAAGAGGGTGGAGTATCGGAAAATAGGGGGGAGTATGATGAGAGGACGGAGTATGAGGAAAGGGGGACAAATGAGGAGAGAAGGGGGTGTAACAGGAGAGAGGGGGGAGTATGAGGACAGGGGTGAGTATGAGGAGAAAGAGAGGAGAATAAAGAGACAGGGGGAATATCAGGACAGAAGGGGAGTATAAGGAGAGTGTGAGGAGAGACAGAACAGTATGTGGAAAGAGGGGCGAGTATGAGGACAAAGGGGAAGTAGAAGCAAAGAGGAGTGTGTAAGAGGAGAACGCACACAGTATGAGGAGAGAGGTAGGAGAATGAGGAGAAAAGAGAAATATAAGGAAAGAGGGGGTGTATGAGGAGAGAGGGGATTATGAGGAGAAGGGGTAGTATGATGAGAGAGGGAAGAGTAAGATGAGAGAGGGGGAAGTATGAAAAGAGCAGGGAGTGTGATTAGAAATAAGGGACTATCAGTAGAGAGGAAAGATATAAGGACAGAAAGGGGAATTGTGAGAAGAGTGGGGTAGTATGAGGAGAGAGAGGAGGAGAATGAAGACACAGGGGGTAGTATGTGTAAAGAGAAATGGGTATGAAGAGAAAAGAGGAGTATAAGGAGATAGGGGTGTGTATAAGCAGAGAGGGGAGAGTATGAGAAGAGAGGAGGGAGAATGTGGAGAAAAGAGGAGTATAACGAGAGAGGGGTGTATGAGGACAGAGGGACTACTATGTGAAGAGTGGGAGGAGTATGATGAGATGGGGGAGTATGAGGAGTGAAGGGGGTATGAGGAGAGAGGGAATAATATGACAAGGGGGAAATATGAGGAGGGGGAGAATATGAGGAAATGGGGAGTATAAGGGGAGAGAGTGAGTATAAGGAGATTGGAGAGTATAAGAAGAGAGAGGAGATTATCCAGAGAAAGGTGGGAGTATGAGGAGCGAAAGGGGTATAAGGAGAGAGGGGGGATTATGACACAAGGGAAAATATGAAGAGAGGGGGAGTATAAGGAGACACTGCAGTATGATGGGAGAAGGAGGAGTTCGAAGGGAGTGGAGATTATGAAGAGAGAAGGGGGAGTATGAGGAGAGAGGTGGGAGTATGAGGAAAGAAGGGAGAGTATAAGAAGAAAGAGAGCAAGTGTGAGGAGAGAGGGGGCAGTATGACAAGAGAGAGAAGGAGTATGAGGAGAGTAGGGGAATATGTGGAAAGAGGCGCAAGAGGACAAAAAAAGGAGTATACGGAAAGAGGGATGTATTAAGGGGAGAGAGGAGAGTATCAGAAGAGAGGAGGGAAAAAGTAGGGAAAAGGGGAGCATAAGGAGAAAAGGGGTGTATGAGGGTACGGTATGAGGACAAAGGGAGATGTATAAACAGATGGGGATTATGAAGAGTGAAAGGGGTATGAGGAGAGAAGGGGGATTATGACGAGAGGAGGAAATATAAGGAGAGAAGGGAGTATGAAGAGACGGAGAGTATGAGGAGAGTGGTGCAGAGTGCATGCAGGGAGAGAGGGAGGAGTAAGAGGAGAGAGCAGGGAGTATGAAGAGAAAGGGGAAGTATAAAAGAGAGGGGGGAAAATGAGGAGAGAGAAGGAATATGAGGACAGACAGGGGAGTATGAACACAGAGACGGGGAGTATGAGAACAGAGGGGAATATAAAGACAAGGGGGTAGTATGAGAAGAGAGGGGGGAGAATGTGGAGAAAAGGGGAGTATAAGAAAAGAGAAGGTGTATTAGGAGACAAAGGGTACTAAGAGGAGACAGGAACAAGTATGAGGAGATGGAGGAGTATGAGGAGTGAAGGAGGTATGAGGAAAGAGGTGGTAGTATGAGGAGAGAAGAAAGAGTATGAGGATACAGAGAAGAAGCGTGAGGAGAGAGGGAAAGTATAAGGAGAAAGGGGTGTGTATGAGGAGAGAGGGGAGACTATGAGAAGAGAGGGGGAGAATATGGAAAAAGGGGCAAATATAATTCCTTAATGTACACAGACACACATTGCGATATTAGACAAAAAATATGAGACCATGTATTTTACCAAAACACATTTACTACTCTAAAATGGTTAAGTGACTGCATAAATTCCATGTATATATCTACTACATTTCAGTGGACAACTCTGACTCATTTTGCAAATATATATGCAGTTTGCTACATTATTTTTGCCAATATTACATTAAAAAAGTGACACAATAGAACAACAAAGAGGCGCAAGGGGCTAGTAAATCTGCCCGAGAGTGTATGCAGGGAGAGAGGAGTAAGAGGAGAGATCAGGGAGTATGAACAGAAAGGGGAAATATGAAGAGAGAGGAGGGAAATGAGGAGAGAGGAGGAATATGAGGAAAGACAGAAGAATGTGAACACAGGCAGGGGGAGTATGAGGACAGAGGAGACAATAAGAAAAAGGGGGTAGTATGAGGAATAAGAGGAGAGAGGGGGAATATGAAGACAGGGGGGAGTATATGGACGGGGGGAGTATAAGAAGAGAAAGGTGAGAATTAGGAAAGAGGGTGAATATCAGGAGAGAGTGTGGAGCATAAGGAAAAAGAGGGGGAGTGTGAGAAGAGATGGGGAAGTATGAGAAGAGAGAGAGGAGTATGAGAAGAGAAGAAGGAGTATGTGCAAAGAGGGTCGAGTATAAGAAGAAAGGGGAGTACAAGGAGAGAGGAGTATGTATGAGGAGAGAGGAGGGAATATGAAGAGAGAGAGAAGAATGTGGAGAAAAGACGAATATAAGGTGAGAGTAAGTGTATAAGGAGAGAGGGGGTAGTATGAGGAGACAGTAAGAAGTATGAGGAGAGGGTGAATATGAAGACAGGGGGGAATATGAAGAGTAGAGGGAATATGGAAAAAGAGGTGCAAGTATGAGGAGAAAAGAGGAGTATAAGGCGAGAGGAGTGTGTATTAGGAGAGAAGGGAGAGTATGAGAACAGAGGAGGGAGAATGTGGAGAAAAGGGGAGTATAAGGAAAGAGGGGGTGTATTAGGAGACAAATGGTACTATGAGGAGACAGGAACAAGTATGAGGAGATGGAGGAGTCTGAGGAGTGAAGGAGGTATGAGGAAAGAGGTGGTAGTATGAGGAGAGAAGAAAGAGTATGAGGATACAGAGAAGAAGTGTGAGGAGAGAGGGAAAGTATAAGGAGAAAGGGGTGTGTATGAGGAGAGAGGGGAGACTATGAGAAGAGAGGGGGGAATATGGAAAAAGGGACAAATATAATTCCTTAATGTACACAGACACACATTGTGATATTAGACAAAAAAAATATGAGACCATGCATTTTACCAAAACACATTTACTACTCTAAAATGGTTAAGTGACTGCACACATTTCATGTATATAACTACTACATTTCAGTGGACAACCCTGACTCATTTTGCAAATATATATGCAGTTTGCTACATTATTTTTGTCAATATTACATTAAAAAAGTGACACAATAGAACAACAAAGAGGCGCAAGGGGCTAGTAAATCTGCCCCAGAGTGTATGCAGGGAGAGAGGAGTAAGAGGAGAGATCAGGGAGTATGAACAGAAAGGGGAAATATGAAGAGAGAGGAGGGAAATGAGGAGAGAGGAGGAATATGAGGAAAGACAGAAGAATGTGAACACAGGCAGGGGGAGTATGAGGACAGAGGAGACAATAAGAAAAAGGGGGTAGTATGAGGAATAAGAGGAGAGAGGGGGAATATGAAGACAGGGGGGAGTATATGGACGGGGGGAGTATAAGAAGAGAAAGGTGAGAATTAGGAAAGAGGGTGAATATCAGGAGAGAGTGTGGAGCATAAGGAAAAAGAGGGGGAGTGTGAGAAGAGATGGGGAAGTATGAGAAGAGAGAGAGGAGTATGAGAAGAGAAGAAGGAGTATGTGCAAAGAGGGTCGAGTATAAGAAGAAAGGGGAGTACAAGGAGAGAGGAGTATGTATGAGGAGAGAGGAGGGAATATGAAGAGAGAGAGAAGAATGTGGAGAAAAGACGAATATAAGGTGAGAGTAAGTGTATAAGGAGAGAGGGGGTAGTATGAGGAGACAGTAAGAAGTATGAGGAGAGGGTGAATATGAAGACAGGGGGGAATATGAAGAGTAGAGGGAATATGGAAAAAGAGGTGCAAGTATGAGGAGAAAAGAGGAGTATAAGGCGAGAGGAGTGTGTATTAGGAGAGAAGGGAGAGTATGAGAACAGAGGAGGGAGAATGTGGAGAAAAGGGGAGTATAAGGAAAGAGGGGGTGTATTAGGAGACAAATGGTACTATGAGGAGACAGGAACAAGTATGAGGAGATGGAGGAGTCTGAGGAGTGAAGGAGGTATGAGGAAAGAGGTGGTAGTATGAGGAGAGAAGAAAGAGTATGAGGATACAGAGAAGAAGTGTGAGGAGAGAGGGAAAGTATAAGGAGAAAGGGGTGTGTATGAGGAGAGAGGGGAGACTATGAGAAGAGAGGGGGGAATATGGAAAAAGGGACAAATATAATTCCTTAATGTACACAGACACACATTGTGATATTAGACAAAAAAAATATGAGACCATGCATTTTACCAAAACACATTTACTACTCTAAAATGGTTAAGTGACTGCACACATTTCATGTATATAACTACTACATTTCAGTGGACAACCCTGACTCATTTTGCAAATATATATGCAGTTTGCTACATTATTTTTGTCAATATTACATTAAAAAAGTGACACAATAGAACAACAAAGAGGCGCAAGGGGCTAGTAAATCTGCCCCAGAGTGTATGCAGGGAGAGAGGAGTAAGAGGAGAGGTCAGGGAGTATGAACAGAAAGGGGAAATATGAAGAGAGAGGAGGGAAATGAGGAGAGAGGAGGAATATGAGGAAAGACAGAAGAATGTGAACACAGGCAGGGTGAGTATGAGGACAGAGGAGACAATAAGAAAAAGGGGGTAGTATGAGGAGTAAGAGGAGAGAGGGGGAATATGAAGACAGGGGGGAGTATATGGACAGGGGGGAGTATAAGAAGAGAAAGGTGAGAATTAGGAAAGAGGGTGAATATCAGGAGAGAGTGTGGAGCATAAGGAAAGAGAGGGGGAGTGTGAGGAGAGACGGGGAAGTATGAGAAGAGAGAGAGGAATATGAGAAGAGTATGTGCAAAGAGGGGCGAGTATAAGAAGAAAGGGGAGTACAAGGAGAGAGGAGTATGTATGGGGAGAGAGGAGGGAATATGAAGAGAGAGAGAAGAATGTGGAGAAAAGACGAATATAAGGTGAGAGTAAGTGTAAACGGAGAGAGAGGGTAGTATGAGGAGACAGTAAGAAGTATGAGTAGAGGGTGAATATGAAGACAGGGGGGAATATGAAGAGTAGAGGGAATATGGAAAAAGAGGCGCAAGTATGAGGAGAAAAGAGGAGTATAAGGAGAGAGGAGTGTGTATTAGGAGAGAAGGGAGAGTATGAGAACAGAGGAGGAAGAATGTGGAGAAAAGGGGAGTATAAGAAAAGAGGGGGTGTATTAGGAGACAAAGAATACCATGAGGAGACAGAAAGAAGTATGAGGAGATGAAGGAGTATGAAGAGTGATGGAGGTATGAGGAGAGAGGTGGAAGTATGAGGAGAGAAGAAAGAGTATGAGGAGAGAGAGTGGGAGTGTGAAGAGAGAGGGGATCTATAATGAGAAAGGGGTGTGTATGAGGAGAGAGGGGGAGTAGTACAAGAGAGGGGGGAGAATATGGAACAAGGGGGAATATAATTCCTTAATGTACACAGACGCACAGTGTGAAATTAGACAACAAAATATGAGGCAATGCATTTTACCAAAACACATTTACTACTCTAAAACGGTGAAGTGACTGCACACATTCCATGTATATAACTACTAAATTTCTGTGGACAACACTGACTCATTTTGCAAATACATATGCAATTTACTGCATTATTTTTGCCAACATTACATCAAAAAAGTTACACAATACAACAACAAAAAGGCACAACGGCCTTGTAAATCTGCCCATAAGTGTATGCAGCAGTGTATGTATACTGACTGTAAAATTGTAGATTTAGAACACAAACCGAATTCTAAACAAGCAACACTATTAACTACTCTACAACTGAAAAAGTGACTGCACGCATTCTACATTTTTTAGTACTGCACTTTATTGCACAAAGGTGACTCACTAAACACATTAACTTACCAAATGATTTCATCACAATAGTTATCCAAATTCAGACAAACTCAGAATATGATTCTACACTAAGCATGGGCGAATTTTGCGAATTTGCGATCCGCAAAATTCGCGAATTTCAGCGAATTTCTGGATTTTTGTTTTTTTGCGTGTTCGCGGGGTTTTTTGCGTGTTCGCAGGGTTTTTTGCGTGTTCGCGGGGCTTTTTGCGAGCCGCTTGCATAGCGAAGTTACCCATGTAGTCGTTTATGGGAGAGGGAAAGAGAGAGGGAGAGAGAGAACAAGAGAAAGAAAGAGAGGCCGGATCTCTGAAGGGCCAGATTCCTGAGTTGCCCCTACAGAACATACAGCTTTTTATTTTTAGCAAAATGCATATGAAGATTATGCTGTAAAGGTCTCTTTTGGTTTAACCCCTCCTGACAACTCAAAATGGGTGTATTTGCCATCCTCTCCCTTCTTCCTGTTTTTTATATCTGTTAGTGCTTCCTGATGAGGTTTAATTCCTTGGACAGGTGCCTCGTTGCCTACTTGTAACTATTCTCTGACCCTGCTTCAAGGGTCAGAGCAGGGTCAAAGAATAGTTGCAAGTAGGCAACGAGGCGCCAGGAAGCAATTAGCAGCAGGTGTCCAAGTTGAAGTTAATTTGTTTGTAACCCTTTTGTAAAAGGTTACAAAGAAATTAGGTTCAACTTTTGCACCTGCTGCTGTAACCCTTGCTTGGCTGAAAATTCGTCCCCGCTGATTCGCGGATTTTACCGCGATTTCGCGAGATTCGCTGATCGCGAAATTGTGGAAAATCCACAAATTCGCCCGCGAAACGGATTTTACGCCCACCCTTACTCTACACTCTTTAGAAGAATAAACACAGTACTCTTACTATGAACAAAATGTACAACATACATTCCCTTAAAAGTTATAAACTCACCTTTCAAATTGATTTGTAGATTAAGAAGAATGCCATTCACACAACAGATATTCTTATACAGAATCTCTCTACTTCAGTGTATGCAGCTGAACCAAAAAATTACACATTTTCCATCTCAATTTACACATATATACACGTTAATAACAAATCAAGGGCCAGATGTAGGTAATTCCTATTTTCCCACTCTTAAATACCAAATTTTACCGATTCGGTATTTAAGAGTTGGTAAATAGGAAGGGGGGAGATGTAGGTAATTCGAATTTCAGAATTACCAAATCTGTAGGATTCGGTATTTACCGATTTGGTAAATACCGAATCGGTATTGCCCATTGATTCCTATGGGCCATGAAGCCCATAGGAATCAATGGTCAATACTGATTCGGTATTTACCGAATCAGTAAATACCGAATCCTGCAAGGGTGCAGGGGGTGTCACTTTGACACCCTCTAGCACCCCAATTCCGGACTTGTGTGCCACGTGGCACACAGACATGCCCTAAGGGCATGTCTGTGTGTCACATTGCACAGGTGTGCATGCACAGATGTGCATGCACACCTGAATTCTGTATTTTACCACACAATAGGATTGTGTGGTAAAATACCGACTCTTAAGGGCCTGTGGCACTGTAAACTGTGCCACCTACATTTGTAATTACAGAATCTGTATATTTACCGATTTGGTAATTTACCGAATCGGTAAATATACCAGTATTAGGGCTCCTACATCTGGCCCCTAATTCCTTCACACATTGATTCAAAACCAAACACACATTTCTATTGGTTGAAAATTTGAACCCTTTCCAACTGACATAACTTTGCACCCTAGCCCCAACAGATAATGCAAAAGTCAACTGTCCACAGAGGTCAAAAGTTCAGCACTCTGTAAAACACTCCTCGTCAGCAAGTTTAGACTCTGCATAGGTACATACTTATAAGTACCAATTAAGAGAAAAGCTCTTATTAGAACCAACCAACATTTAAACACATAAGCTTGATAGATATCTATAAAATATATTTTTTTAATTGATTTTTCTTGCTTAGGTACGCTTACTGGACGACTTACACATTTCGCACCGTACAGCGTCCGTACGTGCATGACACCAGAAAAAAAAATAGCCTCTATCACTCATTTTTATAATCCCCGGGGACCCCATCCCCCTGGGCTGAAATACAACGTTGGGACCGTGTGGGGAGCCCCAATGTTCCCACGGTCCCAGCCGGCTGCCCGCGTACTTTGGGAGCCGGCATTGCTTTTCGTCAGAGAGAGCAGCTTACATGCTGTTCTCCCTAACAAAAAGCAATCTGGATTCCTAACCTGCTCTCTCTTTCAAATAGGAAAGCAGTTTGCTGTGGTAGGAAACAGCAGTGTCCCGGGGGTAGGCACCCCGGGCACTGCAGGAGCTGGCCCTGGGGGGTGGTGGTCCCCAGGGCCACCACAAGGCTCCAGGAGGGGGACCGCGTGGCCCCCCTTGAACATTAAAAAGCCTCGGGGTGGTGGTCCCCGGGACTGGGGGGTCCGTTACGGACCCCCCTATTTTAAATATTAGAGCCTCCGGGAGGTAGCGGTCCCCCACACAGGTGTTTTTTAAAAAAAAGAAGCCCCGGGGCTGACGGTCCCCAGGGCTGCGGGGGGCCGTGAGCCCCCCGCATACATATAGTTAAAGAGTGAGACCAAACCTTTGAGTGGGTAAGTTCCGGAACCACTGCGCCAACCGGAACACTGCATACAGCATTGGAAAGGTGAGGCAAAGCAGATGGACATAGGCTAAACACCAGTGCAACATATACTTTGGAAGGGACAAAGCACGTTGTAGGACAAAGTAGTCTGTTGGAAGTAGCACCAGCTTGGAGGTGGGCGTGTGCCTACGTTTGGAGCGTGAGAATAGCGTGCTATCGCGTTGGAAATGTGTGGCGGCTGAGAACACCGTGGAGCGTGAGAATAGCGTTCTATCGCGTTGGAAATGTCTGGCTGCTGAGTACGCCATCGGATGATGTTGACTCGGCATGTGGCGTCTCAGTGCACCATGCTGTGTTGTTTAGTACGCTCCGTGAAGTGCATGAAGAGGCCAAACAGAAGACAACCAGGCACGATAAGCACGGCAGGACGGCTGTGTCACATTTGCAGACTGTGAGGCCAGAACTTCAGAGCAGGTACACACGCGTCGGCGCCTTAATCAGCGGATGCAGAGCCCGGGCACGATGTGCACGGCAGGACGGCAAAAGGCACATATCGCTGGGGCGCTTTCGAATTGCAGACATTTCTGTCATACCCGGACAACGTCGGGACGGGCCGCTAGTTATAAATAAAAACATTGTCCCCGGGATGTGGCCCCTACCCAGGGGCTAATTAACAAAAAAGCGGACTTGTTTTTTTGGGTTTTTTTTCAAGTCGTACGTTTACCATGCGCGTATAGCGCGATTTAAAAAAAATATATATATAGATATTACCTACTGGCAGTCGCCAGTAGATAGTTATAGTTAGGACCAAGTTTCCATAGGAAATCCGCAACATTCTATTTGGAATAACTTGGCACTGGTCAATGAATCTTTGCGAAATTCTCCAAGAAGATGGTTCGCTCCGCTCTGCTCCTTCCCTGTAAGGGGGAAGATACATCAAGCGGGGGCCGAGAAAAAAGGGGGGGTCCCAAAACGTGTTTTCCCCATGCAATTTTCCGTAGGAACCTTCAAGACGGGCTACAGCTCAAACTGCTGAATGGAATTACACCAAATTTGCCAGAGAGGTAGAGTTTGGTTCGCAGATGACGCTGTTAAATGGTGAAAATCTGTGCAGTAGTTCCTGAGAAAATTAAAAGCAAAATCCTAGATATATCTATAGACGAAGTACTGTCCGAGGATTAGACGCGTACCATTACGAGCCCGAGCTGCATGCTAATTGGCTGTCAACTGTTTGTCAACATTCCAAACCAGGAAGTGTTGGCAGCCATCTTGTGTCTCGGTAGAACCAAGGCACAAGAAAACAGAAAAAGAAGTGCGCAAAAGACGCAAAGGGGGCAGGGTAGACGCACCCTGACCCCCTAGGCCTGCTCAGGTGGTCCCACAAGGACCCCCAAGGCCTAAAAAAATGTTTATTTCTTTTTTAAATCGCGCGTAGGATACACGTATGGCATGGGAGAAAAAAGAAAACCTGAAGCCCGCTTTCATGCTAATTAGCCCCCGGGGGGCCAAGTCCCAGGGGCAATGCAGTTTATTATAATGGGGGGGCCAAAGGGGCCCCCTAGCACCAGGAACCGCTACCACCCGGGGCTTTTTTTAAATATATGTGTGGCGGGGGCTCATGCCCCCCGCAGTAAATGTAAATGTATATGAGTGGGGGGGGTCTTAGGTCCTTCCAGATGCTTTTTGTTAAATGGTGTAAATCCGTGCAGTAGTTCCTGAGAAAATCAAAAGTGAAATCATAGATATATCTATAGACGAAGTACCGTCCGAGGATTATACGCGTACCACTACGAGCAAGAGCTGCATGCTAATTGGCTGTCAACTGTTTGTCATGTCAACACTCCAAACCAGGAAGTGTTGGCAGCCATCTTGTGTCTCGGTAAAACCGAGGCACAAGAACACAGAAAAAGAAGTGTGCAAAAGACGCAAAGGGGGCAGGGCAGACACACCCTGAACCCCTAGGCCTGCTCAGGGGGTCCCACAAGGCCCTCCAAGGCCTAAACATTTATTTATTTATTTATTTTAAATCGCGGCATGCATGTAGGATACGCGTATGGAGTGGGGAAAAAAAGGAAAACCTGAAGCCCGCTTTAGTACTAATTAGCCCCCGGGGGGCCAAGCTTTTTTAAAATATATGTGCGGTGGGGGCTAATGGTCCCCGCAGTAAATGTAAAAGTATATGTGTGGGGGGGCTCTTAAGTCCCCCCAGCCCCGGGGACCTCCACTCCGCGGGGCTTTAAAATATTAATTGAGGGGGCTCTGAGGTCCCTTCAGCCGCAGGGAGCGCCACCCTCCAGGGCTTTAAAATATTAATTGAGGGGGGCTCTGAGGCCCCCAGCCCCGGGAACTGCCACCCCCGGGGCATTAAAATATTAATTGAGGGGGGTCTGAGGCCCCCCCAGTCCCACTGAGCGACACCCCCCGGGGCTTTAAAATATTAATTGAGGGGGCTCTGAGGCCCCGCCAGCTCCGGAGACACCTTCTTAACCCCTTCCCTGCTCATGAAGAGCTCAGCTCGTCATGAGGCACAGTGGAGCTGTGCTTATGACGAGCTGACCTTGGTATGAACAAGTATAGATCTTACTTTCCAGCACAGGAGGGGAAAACCACTAGCAGCCAAGGTGTTAAAAGTGTTGGAGGGGGGCCGCGTGTCCCTCCTCATGGAGCTCATAATGGACCTGGGGGCCGCCACCCCCCAGGGCCGGCTCCTGCAGTGTCCCAGGGTGCACAGCCCCGGGACACTGCTGTTTGCAATGTCAGGGTGGGAGCCTCACGGCTCCCAACCTGTCAGTGGAAACTGCTTTCCTATTAGGAAGAGAGAGCTGTCTCTTCCAAATAGGAAAGCAGATTGCTTTTTCTTAGGGGGAGCAGCATGTTAGTTGTTTGGATTTTGAAAGTGAGAACAGATTTCACTGCTCTGTCTTTCAAAATCCAAACAAGCTTGTTATGGGAGGGTGGAAGCCGGGAGACTTCCGCCCTCTCATAGCAAACAGCAGTGTCCCAGGGGTAGGCACCCCGGGATTCTGCAGGAACCGGCTCTCGGCTTGGCGGTCTCCAGGGCACTCGAGGGAACCAGGTGGAGGGCCATGCAGCCCTCCTCACACAATACAGAAATCTGTGGGGGGTGGTTGTTCCCGGGGTTTGAGGGGCATCATTGAGGCCCACACACTTTTAATTTTGTAGGAGGCGGGGGGCTTGGACGCGAAAGTGGCGCAAGGGAGTTGTAAATCTGGTATAGTGTTTTGTTTTACTTTGCTTTCCGTTCTGTCTTGTAGAGGATCTGGGGTAAAAATAATGTTTTTTGTACAGCCAGTACCTTTCAACCCTACCCCCAAACGGCTTTCTGCCTGTTACTATAGTAACAGTTCATGGAAACTTACGTGAGCACAGAGGTTAGAAGTTCACCACACTATGTTGCTAATGGCGTTGTACTTTTACAGTTTTGGATTTGTACAGTTAGTTGTAGCTATAGACTCTGGTACAGATCTGGTAAAGAGTTAGTCACAGAATTATACTTCAAATTATAAATATAATTTCTATTTGGGACCGCTACCCCCCCCAAAAAAAGACATATATTTTTTTTAATTAACTTTTATTAAAACAACAATAAATAACTGGAAACGTATCTTAAAGATAAGAATACAATAAAGAACTAGAAGCATAACTTTAATAAAACAATATAATAAACAAAATGTGATGTGGACTCCAATAGACGTATGGTAGGTAATCTGCAAAAAAAAAGTGTTTAAAATTAGAACGATGTGAGTAAATGAGGTCAAACATTACAAGTCAAAGTAACACTTGGATTTTACGTGTGCAGTGTGCCTGGTACATTTCACTTGTGTTATAGGGCCGCATTAAAGCGGTGTCTGTATGGAAGTGCCTACTGCGTCAGATTTAAATTACAGATCAACAGGTCTTTAAAATGATTCAGAGATGAGACAGTATTAGGTGAGAGATCAAGTCATTATGCAGGACAATATTCTTTAGGGCTTATTTATAAGATTCTTGCGCCACTTTTGAGTTACTTTTGTCATGTTGAAAGTGACGCAAAAGTGGTGCAAGAGGCTTGTAAATAAGCTCTTTTATTTGTAATGCATTTAATCGGAGGTATTGCATATCTAGGCCTCTCTGCTTACCTTGTGTAAACACTGTGGCCAGCAGAATTCACAACTTTAACTTAGCTTTGGTTCTGCACGTCAGAGTAGACAGCAACTTCCATAAGTTTAAAAGAGGAAGAGAAATGATGTGAAAGAGAGAGAGAGAAAAAACGACATTAAAACGTGGGTGAGAGAAAGTTATAAATGGAGCTGTTAATACTGGAGAAAATATTTGTAGCTCACCTTTTGCCTCTGTTGTGTGTCTAAGCACGTGCTGGTTCATAGGCACCCTCCAGTTTAGTGATCTGAAAGATAGAACATAGACTTTGTAATAGCATAGTACATACAACTGCTCATGTATATTTTTTCTTCATTTATGTGTATACTGAGCATAATGAATTTTTTTACTTCCACTGTAAGGAGGTGTTTGTGCGTTTTTTTTCTTCCAAAGTAGTATATTACATACACTCCCACTGCTTAGAGGTGAGTTCTCGATATTGCAGGGCAGATTTACAAGCTCCCTGCGCTTTTTGTGACGTACTGGTGGCGCAGGGGACTCCTTTATATTTACGAGAGGAAAAGCCACCCGGCGTGACTTTTCCTCTCCTTGTAAATATGGCCCCTTCACACGCAGCACTTTGCGGTGAAGGGGCATTTCATGGGTGTTGCTGTGGGTGTTCCCACGCAACACCCATGGAACAAGACACATTGTCCAGAAATCGTAAATCTGGAGATGCATCTGAATGCTACGTCACCCTAGAGGCGCATCGAGGACAAATGTTTTCATTTCTCCTCGTTTTTTTCCTCTTTCAATGCGTGCTGCATTCTACGCACACATTGAAAGAGGAAAAATGCCTTTAGTGATTATTTTTGTACAGGAAGGTGCATCTTCCTGCACAAAAACAATCTCCCCTTGGCGCAGGCATCCTTGCACCATGGTGCAAGGGTGCCTGTGCCAGCGCATGGCAACTGTTTGTGCCCCACAGGAGGGGAGAGCACAGGAATGCTACATATTCTTGTAAATATGTTGCATTCGTATGCTCTGAAAGTGCTGTAGCGTGGTGCAGCCAAAGGGCTTACTGTGCCACGCTGCGGTACTTTCTCGTAGACCTGCCCCTGCATACCCAGACTGTTGCATCTCATTGACTTGCAGAGTCTAGGGGTGAGTGTTTTTCTTGAGAAGTCAGAGGCAGATTTACAAGCTCCTTGCGCTACTTTTACCATGTTAAAAGTGACACAAAAGTGGCGCAAGAAGCTTATAGATCTGTTTGTCAGACTGTTGTAACCTATCTATTCTCACTGCTCGGAGGTAATTGTATAGTTCTACGTAGTGAATATGCTGGACACTACCCACTGTCTCCTTTCACAGATAACTTGTTATTGTTTCGGAAACAAGCTTCTTTGCTCACCTAGTGCCATTGGCCAGAAACCGGTCCCCGGTAGCTTGTCTCCTTTCTGGTGAAGAATTGGCTTGGTAGTTTAGTCTGCCCTGTTCCCATGATGCACTGGGCCAGGGACAGACTGATTTGCATATAGCCAGGTTCTGAGCTGGGATGGGGCAGTGAGATAAATAACGGTGATGGATAAAGCCCTGATCTTTGGACTGGGTAAGAGTGGTCTGCTTAATTCAGACACTCTGTTCATCACCACCCCCTTTTCTGAATCGTTTTTGGCCACTATAGGTGTGGCAGGGTATACTCAGACATGAGTCCCTTCCCACTGCACCATCAGGATTCAAGCAAGCCGGGCCGAAGACGGCTGAAATGCCAGAAACCGGTCCCAGGTAGCTTGTCTCCTTTCTGGTGAAGAATTGGCTTGGTAGTTTAGTCTGCCCTGTTCCCATGATGCACTGGGCCAGGGACAGACTGATTTGCATATAGCCAGGTTCTGAGCTGGGATGGGGCAGTGAGATAAATAACGGTGATGGATCAAGCCCTGATCTTTGGACTGGGTAAGAGTGGTCTGCTTAATTCAGACACTCTGTTCATCACCACCCCCTTTTCTGAATCGTTTTTGGCCACTATTGGTGTGGCAGGGTATACTCAGACATGAGTCCCTTTCTCACTGCTCCATCAGGATTCAAGCAAGCCGGGCCGAAGACGGCTGAAATGCCAGAAACCGGTCCCCGGTAGCTTGTCTCCTTTCTGGTGAAGAATTGGCTTGGTAGTTTGGTCTGCCCTGTTCCCATGATGCACTGGGCCAGGGACAGACTGATTTGCATATAGCCAGGTTCTGAGCTGGGATGGGGCAGTGAGATAAATAACGGTGATGGATCAAGCCCTGATCTTTGGACTGGGTAAGAGTGGTCTGATTAATTCAGACACTCTGTTCATCACCACCCCCTTTTCTAAACCACATGAGGGGAGAGCACAGGAATGCTACATATTCTTGTAAATATGTTGCATTCGTATGCTCTGAAAGTGCTGTAGCGTGGTGCAGCCAAAGGGCTTACTGTGCCACGCTGCGGTACTTTCTCGTAGACCTGCCCCTGCATACCCAGACTGTTGCATCTCATTGACTTGCAGAGTCTAGGGGTGAGTGTTGTTCTTGAGAAGTCAGAGGCAGATTTACAAGCTCCTTGCGCTACTTTTACCATGTTAAAAGGGACACAAAAGTGGCGCAAGAAGCTTATAGATCTGTTTGTCAGACTGTTGTAACCTATCTATTCTCACTGCTCGGAGGTAATTGTATAGTTCTACGTAGTGAATATGCTGGACACTACCCACTGTCTCCTTTCACAGATAACTTGTTATTGTTTCGGAAACAAGCTTCTTTGCTCACCTAGTGCCATTGGCGTGATTCAATGAGGGTGCACTACATGTCGAAGTAGGCTTCACTGTGGCCGACAGAGTTCACTACTTGCACTTATGTATAGTTGTGCACGGCAGAGTGGACAGCAGTGACCATAACTTTAAAAGAGAAAGAGGAACGATGTGAGAGAAAGTGAGAAAGAGAAAGAGAGAAAAAACGACATTAAAACGTGGGAGAGAGAAAGTTATAGATTAAACAGTTAATACTGGAGAAAATACTCGTAGCTCACCTTTTGCCTCCGTTGTGTCCAAGTACGTTGTAGTTCCTAGTGCACCCTCCAACTTAGTGATCTTAAAGATAGTATAAAGAGTTAGTAATAGTATAGTCCCGCTTTCTCCTTTGACTGATGACTTGTCGTTGTTTCGGAAGCTTCTTTGCTCACCTTGTGCCATTGGTGTGATTGAAAGAGGGTGCACTACGTGTCGAAACAGCTTTCTCAGAAGTTGTTACGATGGCCACGCATCATCGCAGAATCCTCGAACATTGAGTTTTAGAAGTGTTGGGGGGATGCCAATTGGTGAAACAACCTGTAAGATAAAAAGGAAGTTAACATTTTATGTCATTTTTTTTATCAAAGGAGAGAGGAAGTGACAAAGTGACTGCAAAGAATATTTGCAGCTCAAATTTCTGTCACCAGTGTGTTTTTCACCACGTGCTGAGACATAATGCACCCTGAAGCTCTACATCTAAAAGATAGTAAAAGAAAGAAGTTATGATTGGTAATTGTTACTATCTTAATGTGGAGTTGGATAACATCGCCCTTTCACACGCGTTCCTTCTCACATTTATAAGAACCATTTGTATAGCCTATATTCCAGACGTTTGTGCGATTATAAAAACGTATCCTGCTAGTAGAAAAAAAATATATGCATGTAATTTGATACACTATATAGGACTGCGTTTTTCTAAATCGCTGCATCGCTTTTTTGTATCCAGTCTGCTACAACCCTTCGACTCCCTCTGATGCGCACCCAGGTCTCACTGCTCACCTTTTTGTGGATAGGACACCTTGTACAAGATGCATTCCCGCTCTGCCACTAAGAAGTCTCACATATGGTGCTGATTCTTGATATCTCTATGGCTAAAAACATACTCGTGCTCCTATCATCGCAGGTTCTTCACCCGCTCACTGCTTCGTGTACCACTAACTCAGTGGCACATGATAGTGGGCCCCTTTGTTCGGTAGTTTGGGCCTACATGAGGCATCCGAACCACCAGGACGGGCCATCACAGCGCTTGCGATGGGAGCAACTCTAAAATGGCGTACAGCACGTGTGCCCCATCTTTTTTATAGGTAGGGTCACGTGTGTAGTGACGTACGTGCTGAATGGGTGTGGTGTGGGTGTATACCAGCCGTGAAGGAGTGTGTGTGTGCCGATCTGACAACTAGACCTGGAACTAAGAAATCACTACAATGGAAATCTGGGCCATGTAGTGTTGCTGTGTTTTCCTTATAGCGTAAGCGGAGTGGGCTGTACTAACATATTCAGCCTTGATTAATTTACCACCACCCCCGGGGCTTTTAAATGTTGGGAGGAGGCCGCGCGGCCCTGGGACACTGCAGGAGCTGGCCCTGGGGCGTGGCAGTCTCCAGGGCCTTCAAGGGTTTTAGGCATAGGGACACACAGTCTGCCTCACACAATACACTAAAAAAGAAGAGAAAGTGATGAGAGATGATTTGTGACGTGTTTATGCTTGAGAACCTGGATATTCATTAAATGGGATCTGGCAGTTAAGTGCGTAGTTATTCTGCAAGAAGTCTTTCGGGTTCTTGCAAAAGCAAGTCATCTTTAATAATTACCTCTCGCTGTGTGTACTTGCAAGGTTATCTGATTTAATCGTATGTGAAAAAAAGATACTTTCAACACCCCTTTTTGATTGGTTGTGAAGCATTGTAAGAAGATGTATTAGCGACCAATCCCTTTCTTTGAACAGATTTTGAAAAACATTTGATTGGCTGTTATGTGGTTACATGTACCTTCCTCATGGTAATTTTGATTGGCTTTTTTTTTCTACGTGACCTTACGATACACTTACTATGTATGTAGCCCATTTTGTGACACACTTTATTTTACAATGCATTTCAAAAACTAGTTGTGGTAGGGTGTTTTTAACTTAAAGTGTGTAGTCTGCTTACAAGTTTGTTGACTGAAAAGGTATTTAAAAATATGCACAGGTTTTGAAAATATTTTTATTGAGTCTTTTATATTCATCATATGGGTGAAATTAAAATTTTTATTTTTCATTCATTGGTATCACGTGTTGGACCACATTTCTTTTATTTTATCATAAGCAGTCATTTCGTACGTTTACATTATATAAGTGTGACCCCATATTTTTTTTTACATATTTGGTCCTTTTTTGCTTTCAGATAAAGTAGAATAGAAGTGCTACGAGAAACACTCCCTCACCCTTCCCACTTTTAAGTCACGTTTTTCAGTTGACATGTGTTCTCATTTGCACTGTTTTAGTGCGTCATGTGTTTATGTAAACGTGCCTCTTTCCATACTTTTTAACTTTCATATAATTTCTAAAATGCTTTATCTAAACTAGTTTTTATTATTAAAGCATTTTGTAAGGGGGGGGTCTTGGACAGTGTTTTGTTTTACTTTGCTTTCCTTTCTGTCTTGTAGAGGATCCAGGGTAAATATAACGGTTTTTGTACAGCTAGTACCTTTCAACTCTACCACCAAACAGCTTTCTGCCTGTCACCATAGTAACAGTTCATGGAACAGTTTAGAGAGCACAGAGGTTAGAAGTTCACCACACTATGGGCCAGATGTAGGTCGCCAATTACCGGTCGGTAACGGACGATTTCGGACGTTACCGACAGGGAATTGGTTTTTGAGATATAGGGGCCATTATTTTACCGATTCGGTAAATTTACCGATTCTGTAAAATACCGAATCGGTAATTTTACCGATTCGGTAAAACCCAGATGTAGGTAGCACTGTTTACAGTGCTACAGGCCTTCAGAATTCGGTATTTTACCACCCAATCCAATTGGGTGGTAAAATACCAAATTCAGGTGTACGTGCACATCTGTGCATGTACACCTGTACCATGTGACACACAGACATGCCCTTAGGGCATGTATGTGTGCCACATTTCACACAAGCCTGTACTTGGGTGCTAGAGGGTGTCAAAGTGACACCCCCTGCACCCTTGCAGGATTCGGTATTTACTGATTCGGTAAATACTGAATCGGTATTTCCCATTGATTCCTATGGGCTTCATGGCCCATAGGAATCAATGGGCAATACCGATTCGGTATTTACCGAATCGGTAAATACCGAATCATACCGATTCGGTAATTCTAAAATTAGAATTACCTACATCTGCCCCCTTCCTATTTACCGACTCTTAAATACCGAATCGGTAAAATTCGGTATTTAAGAGTCGGTAAATAGGAATTACCTACATCTGGCCCTATGTTGCTAATAGAAATAGTTACTTGGTGGAGTTTTAATTTTTTTCCATAGGAATCGTTAGTCGTAGAAGTCAGTGGAAAATATAATAAAAATAATAGCAGGGGTTTGCTGGGGCCCTCATAGTCCCGGGGCTTCACTCATGTTGGAAAGGGGGTGCAGAAGGCTGTGGAAATTATATCAGGAAAACAACAATGCGGCATAGTGCGTATTTTCTTTAATATATTGTGGAATCATGTTTATTTATTAGACAGTGTTCACTTTTGTTACAGACACAGTCACTTTGTTACAGGTAATTTATTAATATGTAGGACGGCGTGTTCTGTATGTGTGCGTGATACAAATTTAACATTTAATTGGCTAACGTGTTCTAACAACAATCTTAATGTTCATTTGGGTGTGAACTATTGAAAGTAGAAGTATTTTCTGTAATTCACTTGTGCTCCGAAGAGTTGCAAGGACATGTAATTGGCTTTCATGTTGTTTGGAGGACTTTCCTGAGCTTTCTGTTGGTTGGTTGCGAACTATTGAAAGTAGAAGTGTTGTCAGCCATTCATTTCGGCTCTGCGGAGTAGGAGGGACATCTGATTGGCTGACGTGTTTTAAGGAGGACTTTCCTAAGCTTAATGTTTATTGGCTGTAAACTGTTGAAAGTGAAAGTGTTGTTAGCGATTCCTTCTTGTTCGTGGAGTATTAGGGTAACGTGTTCCAAGCGGGACCTTGCGAAGCTTAATGTTCATTGGCTGTGAAGTATTAAAAGTAGAGGTTTTGGCAGTCATTCCCTCCTCCTCTGCGGAACAACATGGACATTTTATCGGCTATAGTGTTCCGAGCACAAGTTTGCTCCTTATTGGGTGGGAACGGTTGACTGCTGTCAGTGATTTTGTGACGCACTTCCAAAGGAGTATGTGAAAAGAAAGTAGTAGAGGGCAGGTTAGGAACACTATTAACTCTGTACAGTGCTCATAAGGTGCTGGAGAGGGATTATGAGGGATTTTTTTTTATATGTTTCAAGGGTCATTTATATAATTGCCATGTGGTGTATAAATCACAGCGGAAAAATGACAGTGTTTTGCTCTGTTTTATTTTTATTAAGTTTGCGGGTGACATACTTATTAGGAGTACTACTTACCTATATTGTGATATTTACTTTTTTGATGGGGAGGTGTGGTTGTGCAGCAAAAAGTTCAATCTAGGTTTGAAACAGCTTTTATTAAGCAAGTACAAATAAACTTTCTTGAGGAGAAAGCGTGGAGAAGCATTGCTCAATGGTTAGAGCAGCAGACCCTGATGCAGAGGTCTGGCCTGAGACTAGGGTTCAATTCCTGCCTCAGCGGCTCTTGGACTCAATCTCCCCGGACCTGATAATTCTCGCCTTGGTGCCTAGTCTAATCATGGGTCCCACTCTGTGACTCTGGCCAATAGCTTGCTTAATCTCCACAACGGCCCCAGCAGTGCTTGGATGCCCGGCTTCTCCTTGGGTGTTTCCAGTAAGCATGGGCGGAAAATCCGTTCCGCTCGCAGATTTTGCAGATTTTCGGTAAATTCGCAATCCGCGAACTCTCGCGAATTTACCGAAAATCTGCAAATTCGCAAGCAGCGGATTTTTTTTCTTGGTGATACAATATTGCTGCGTGCGGCGTTCACTTACCGTCATTCAGCGTTTGCTGAGCTGTTTTTCTCGATATTTTGCAAGTGCTGCGCCATTTTGGATCTTGCTGCGGGATCCCGCGGGAGTTTGGCGACGCATCGCGAGAGTTCGCAATTGCGAACATGTAGGTGCGGCGGGCAGCAACAATCTCGCACTCGCGAAATTACAAAATTTGCAATTCTGCACAAGAAATCCACTAGCAAGCAGCATAGACCTTCTGAAAATGATGATTTTTATCAGAATAACTCCGCAGGTTGACATTTGCCTGCACTTTTTTGGATTTGAGGCCTTTTGACTTTCTTTGAATCACTTTTGGATTAGAAATCAACTTTCACAAGTAAGTTTGTTTGGGGCATTACAGTTGCTGTTCTGCAGAAAAACTAGTTTTGCAAAACTGAAAGCACTCAGCAGGTGCAAAAGTTCACTCATCATTAGTAACCATTCCCTGTAGTACTTCCTGAGGGGCCCCTCCAGAGTTCAGTTGCCTATGTTTGTTTGGGGCATTACAGTTGCTGTTCCGCAGAAAAACGAGTTTTGCAAAACTGAAAGCACTCAGCAGGTGCAAAAGTTCAAACTCATCATTAGTAACCATTCCCTGTAGTGCTTCCTGACTGGGGCCCCTCCAGAGTTCAGTTGCTAGTTGAAACAATTCTATGACCCTGCTCTGACCCTCACAGCAGGCTCATAGAATAGCTACAAGTAGGCCACAAAGGTCCTGGAAAAAAATTGCACTGCAACAGAAAGCAAATTACAGATAAGGAAGCAGGTGCCAGACTGGAATTTTAAAACAGTGACACATTAATAAATCAATCCCAAATTAATTCATGTCAGTTGAAGCAGGGCAGGTGTGCTTGCTTTTCCCCCCATAATCTACAGTGATGAACCAGAGGGTGGCATTGATGTACCAGAGGGTGGCATGGGTGAAACAGGGTGGCAGTGGTGAAACAGAGGGTGCTGTGAACCTGTGATGATGAACCAGACGTAGAAACAACATAGTTGCGACCCTTGCGAGACGACAAGTAAGTTCGCAATTGCGAACTGGTACAAAACCCTCGCGAACTGGCAGAAACCCTTGCGAACACAAAAAAAATCCGCAAATTCGCGAGAATTCGCGGATTTTGCGGATTGCGTGTTCGCAAATACGCAAATTCGCAAACGCCAGATTCGCAAAATTCGCCCATGCTTAGTGCCCAGGAGTGGACACTTCACAGGAAAGCCAGGAAGGGTTCCACAGCGGTATGAATACAGCGCTACGAGACCTCAGGGTAGAAGTGCGCTATACAAACACACACATTTACAGAAACTGTCACTGTATATATGAAAGGGGTGAGAATTAAAAATGGAATTTCATAAAATATCAGTTAAGAGTGACCACAACCTCCTTTTTTCTGCTACAGTTTGTAAAAGTGTTGCCCCATATTGTTGATAATGTAAGAGGGCATCAGTTACTTTTACCTAAAGTAGAATAGAAGTGCTACAGCAAACACTTCCACACTACATTATCTGAGGTCAAGAGAACAAGTAAAAAACAGTTAAATACAAGTGGCTTCATATTATATAGAAATGTATGCATTATTATTTTTCAAATTTGTATTCTGTAAAATTCAGGAACGTTCTGTCGTAGTGCTTAGAGGATGCACACTGTTCCGCTAACAAATCACATACTCACTTAAGAATATATAGTATGGTACTCTTTTAATATACAGTACTGGTCCTATATATTTTTTAGGGAGAAGGTGAATAGGAACCGCAAGTAAGAATAGAAATTATAAAATAACATTCAGAAATGTAGGGTTTATCAAATATGTATAGTAACAAAGTATGCATGATAGCTATATTATTTCTTGTGCAATTTCGTAAAATATGTTTCTTGAAAAAAAGAATATACAGATATGTATTACAGATGGCGCTGAAAAATCTCCTATTCCTCTTCTGTAACAATAGGACAATCTATTATAATATAACGATTGATACCATTGTTGCAGTAAAAAGAAAAGTATAATAAAGTTATCTATTTATCAGAACATCCATAATGAAATACTTTCAAGCGGTAATTATTTACTGAACTTCTTTTCTCCGGGAGGTGAAAAAGTTTGATGTTTGTGGCGACGGGTCATGAACTCCTCTGAGATCATAACTGTGAGAATTATAATATATATATATATATATATATATATATATATATATATATATATATATATATATATATATATATATATATATATATATATATTCACACTATATGATCACAAGGGGGGAACAGACTAAAAACCAAAAGCCGGTGACGTTGCTTATATATCTTTACTCTTTGTGCCGACGTATCATGAACTTCACTGATATCAGCATAACTGTTAATGTTACAATATACATATTAACAGTATATAATCTCTAGGGGAAAACACAGTAACAACTGGAAGATGGTGACGTTGATTGTAAATGTTTAGGGTTTGCGCCGACGGGTCACCAACACCTCTCAAGCGAAGTACAGTGTCAACATTATAATATAAAAAGTCACAATATATAAGCTAAAAGGAGCAATATTTTTGTAATCTATCTGTTTTTGAAAACAAGTTGCTGACGTTACAGTGAAAAAGCGAAAAACATGCCATAACATTTTTTTCTAGATATAAATGTTTAAATATTGACAAAAAGCCACAAATTATAACTAATTACTATGCCTATACCATATTGAAACCACTTACAACTCTGGAATATGTTTGTTGACGCAAAAGAAGAATCCAATGATAGAAAAGGGAACCTGCATCACAGATTGGCGACTCAGAAATAACTCGCGAAAACGAAACTAATTGCACAGTAGGTGTGGTTTATATAGCTTTTGGTTCTTTAATAGTCTATGGAAGGAAGATTTGCTCCGCCTATGTAGATGTCACATTTTACAGTTTACACGTGCTGAATTTTTAACTGTTTTACTTCTGCAGGTGTTGGGAAAAGTTACAAATTGTGAAGCTGTAAGGTTTCGATTTCCATAGTAACACGTATACGGTCATTATTATCTACATACGTTGGAGAGTTTAAAAAGTGTTACTCGGTAAACTGTGTTTTTTGCATTCTCATGATTAAAAACATCTAAATAGAAGACGTAAAAAAGAATATCGTTTACAATAGAAGAAAAAAAATTGATTAATATTTGTTATTACTATAATTCTTAATAAAAAAAAATGCTAGCATGTGTAAATCGTAAAGCTACCCTCGAAAAGGTGTGCTGGCGCTTGGGGCATTGGGAAGATCAAGCAAGGTATTACTTACAGTGAGATAGTGGTAGGCTAAGATGTCATAGTGTATAAAATGGGACATGGCTTGAGAACAGGTCTCTGCAACGCACCTTTATGGTATTGAATAGAAAGACATGCTTGGCTAGTAGAGACCAGGGAATTTCAGGATTAAAAGAGACCAAATTGCTCAACATAAAATACGTCTCAGACTGTGTTTTCAAATATTCTTTCATATTTAGAAGGACAGGAAAATTTACTGTGTGTAGCTTTTCTTCTCTATGTAAATATGTCCTCATTATACAGAATACTTTGTGTTGAAGGGGTGTTCTATAGCTGTTGCTGTGAGTATTTTCGACTTATAAGCAATGACAAATTTTTAATTATGGTAAAAGGTGAGTACTGGATAGGTCTTTAAGGATTGATGTGTGTGAAAACACATGAAGTATTCAAAAACTAGTGTGAGAAAGGTACCTAAATACACACAGATTCACAGTGTTATTCTAGACAAGCAACAGTATCCTTTGCATTTACTAAATCACATTTATTAGTTTGGAAGGGGTAAGGTGAATAGACATATTCTACATTTTTTAGTACTGCATTTTAATATAAGAGCCTGAGTCATTTTCCATAGTCATAAGCAGTGACTGGTTTCAAATGTTACGAAAACTTAATTGAAGGTTAAAGCAATTATATTTATATAACCTTAAAAACTCTACTGTTGGAATGTTATTAGACAATGGTATTTACAAAACATTTTTTGGGGGCCAAAATAGTTGATAAACCTACTTTTGTTTTATGTACTAAGAAAACTGTTAAAGTGAAGTGTTTATGTTTTTGTGCAAGGACCTAGAACATAACAGATTTGTTATGGATAAAGAGGAGAATATGACCGAAGACACATTGAAAATGAGCAACAGTTTATTTGAAGTACAAAATCTACCTATAAAAGGCAGCGAGACTGAATTAGATTTCATCAGTACTGCAGATATCACCTGTGATTTTGAAAATGAATGCACTGATGCTGATTTTCTGGAAGCACTGGATCACGTAGAGTTCCTGGAAGCTAAACTCTGAAATGGCAAACTAGCAGTATGATCTCGAAGAAGTACCAGATGAACTCCTTTTAGAAGCTGGGTTGAAATATGAGATGTCTAAAGAATAATTTTATTGTTTAATAATAATAAAGCATTAAGCACTATGTACTTATCCATTCACTTTACTAAAACTCAAGCACATATAGATTCACCCAGGCACTCTCTTTACAGTACTCTATCGATTCAGACAGTAGCCAGTACTTATGCAGAGAAATAGGCCTTAAGACATGGACTGCTTCAAACCCTTTTACAGTATGCATGCAGTCTTCTATCTACCTGCACACTTGTCTTTTATACCTTCAATTCCCCAGTCTGTATCCTTACACTTCCTTCAAACACTTTGTCACTGCTGTTGCACTATTGGAGAGACTCATTCAGCAGTGTGTGCTAATTCCTTCACTGCATTAAAACACTAACACTTACAAATTCATCAATGCATTTTCACCAGAAGTGCAGAGGGAAGCATAGACTTGTAACATATTTATGTACATATGTTATATATATATGTGATTCTGAAGTACTACAGTATACTGTAAGTAAACACCTTATAGAGTTATGCTGTAGAACTTCCTTATAGTTCTGCACTTTCACATTCACCATACACTACTAATGTATTCTTTCATTCATTTATGCACTACACATTCATTCGAAAAACTTTTACAAACTATCATACTACTATAGCTCTTTTTTTGAGCAGTGAAGTTAGTTGTTAAAAGAACTTATTTTTTTGTCTTTTTTGTAGTTTTGTTTATTTTTGGGGGATTTTTTTGAACAGTTTAAAAAAAAGAATTTGAAAGGAAAAAAATGGAATTGCGCAAAGAAAACAGTGTGTGACTGGAACAAATAAACAAAACAAATTTTACGGTGGGAGCAACGGTGCTCTTGTTTGCACCTGCAAATCAAATCAATGGACTGTTCGCCATAACATAATGTCTCTTTACAAAATTTGTAAAGAATGATAAGGTCTCCAAAATCGGGACGGATGTCTGGATGCGGACTCGATGGTGCTGTGGAAGTACTGGCTACAACTGGTGGAGGGTTTTTCCGCAGCCTGTTGCATGCAGCTCTCGCATAATTGCGGGGATGAAACGTCTTCACATGTCTCACCATTCTGGCAGTTCCAAATGAATATTTTTTATTCGGATCACCTCTAGAAAGCATCGTCCCACACACCTTACAGGTGACCTTGGCAGCATTCACTTTCTTTTCTCCTTCTGGAAAGGACACCATTTTACAGATTAATGCCTCCTTCCTGTTCGGGGCTGGGTCTTCCTGCACAAATTCTTCTTCTGAAGAGTGTTCAGTTAAACTTTCATTCTGCTGTGCAGCCATATTAAAGATGTTTTGGAAAACACGTGAACTTCTCAAAACAGATGGTTCTTCAGTGAAGGTGAAAGAAGAATGATTAAAATGGGTGGGGTCCTTCAACAGTTAGAATAAGAAGTATTATGAACTAATCAAATCTCATGTTTTGAAGTCACGTATGGTGCGCTTACGATGCGAGTATGTACGACGTACCCTGCGCTTTGCGTAATTGCTTTTAAAAGTAATATACACTTATTAAAACTAAATGAATACTATTTTTATGATAATGTCGGATAATGTCTTGCCTTAAAATTTACATTAAATACATAAATATACCTTTTTAAGCATTAAAAAAAAACATTGCGGGGTATGCGTAGTTTATGCCGTAAAAATGCACATAACGTCATGTGGAAGCACCAAAGCGATGTGTAACGTCAAAACGTATTCGCAACTTATGGGCTGGTATGTGTACAGTGCGATTACAGGTGCGAAGGATAATGTGAGGACAGTACGTGTACCATACGTTTACCACAAAAAAAATGCACAAAAAAATATAGAAATTAATTTTAATATATTGAAAAAATAAAATAATAAAAAATAATTTTTTTATTTAGTTTTTTTATTATTTTACGTTACAAATATGTAATTTAATTTAAAAAATAAAATAGCTAAAAATAACTATTATACAATATTTACTAAATTGGTATCAAAAAAATAAATATAACAATTAATAGATATAAACATTGGCATTTATAAAAACTATGCAATTCACTGAAAAAAAGCATAGGTTTTAGACACGTTGTAGTTAGGAATTAGCATTTAAAAAACCTTGCAAATTCACTGAGAAAAACATAGGTTTCACACACGTTATAGTTATGAACTAGCATTTAAAAAAACGTTGAAATTCACTGACAAAACCATAGGTTTCAGCCACGTTATAGTTAGGAATTAGCATTTAAAAAACCTTAGAAATTCACTGAAAAAAACATAGGTTTTACACATGTTATAGTTAGCTGGACATTTCACTCATACAAAACCATTGAAATTCCCCTGTTATAGTTAGTTCAGCTAACTATAACTCGCGCGCCCGCAATCCACCGCTGATGACGTCATATATTACATCACTCATGACATGTGCAGTGACATCACTCGTGGCATCACTCATGACATCTCAAATGGCATCACTGATGACATCATCCTTGTGAAAGAGTGGCAGACCTCCTCTCACCCTAATATAACCTTTGATACACACATTGAAAAATAGAAACTGCAGTTTTCAAAACAATGGAGATACCAATACTAGTTAGAACAAACTATTCAGTAATTCTAAAATCTACATACACATCCACTCATTCACCAACAGTTCTATAGAGTCACTCATACATGTACTCACTCATCATATGTACACATACACATATACATCCTGTTACACACCTACACTCATACATGGAGTTACTCACACACATACTCACACATGCAAAGAAACTTTACCATATCCATTTACTTGCATATACAGCTATACACACACCACTACACTTACTTCTACAGAAACGTACAGATACTTACTCTCTTAAACAATCACTTATAGAAACACATACTTGTTTATACAGGAAGTCTTACAATCTCTCACTCTCATATATACTCACTTATATACATCAATAGTCATATATACTAGTTTAAAACATATGTACTTACTCATAAAGACACTATTGAGACAGTCATTCACTCACTAACACACCCATACACACACTCATCCACCTATATAGTCCTGCACACATGCTGTCTTCAAAACACATACAAACAGTGAGTCACTCATTCATGTGTCTATATTCTAAGTAATATCCCACACCGAAACATGCAGACACTCATACTGATACTTTAAAAACCAACTAATAACTCATATACACACTCATGTAGATACTCACCAACCCATGCAGCCAGTTATACACAAAGTGAGACACTGATACAGATATTTAAATATTTAAACATTTCTCGCTAATACATGTATTCACTAAGATACACTTAATAAGTCAGTTATACAATCAATTTTACAAAAAAAACATCCATTTAGACACTTATTTACCCATTTAGACTTCCATTGACCTTTAGATATACATATATAAAAAATATTTATTTTTCAGAAAGACGCACAGTCACTGGATGATGTTATCAGAGATGTCATTTGAAATGTCATCAGTGATGTCATGAGTGATGTCACTGACCACCTCACATATTACATCACTCATGACTAGGGGTGGGCGGACATTTCCGTTCCGCCCAAGAATGGGCGGAGATTTGCGCCTTCCGCAAAGAAGGCGGAGAAACAGGGCAAATTTCCGCACACCCGGTGGCGGAACGGAAGTTGGCTGCCCGCCTCCCGCCCTTCTCCAGCCCACAACATTAAACATTGATTAAAACCTAAAATAAGATTTAATAACACTTACCTTTTTGCGGGGTCATCTTCCTGGTCTATTGTGCCTTCTTCTTGAAACTGCGCATGCATTCCTGGCGCCCACACTACCACAAATAGAACATTAGTATTATCTACGTTTACCTCTGTATACCAATCTGGGGGGCCTATTAGCAAGATATAGTGATATTTATCGCTAAACGTGGGTAGCGACTTTTTTTTATCGCTGCCTATCGCGAGTGGAGAAAAAATGCTATTAGCAACGTTTTTCTCCATTGTGCTAAAATATCCAGCGATAGCGGCGAAATGCGAGAATATTGCTGGAAAACCCGCGATATTCTCGCATTAACGCCAATAGGGGCTTAATCTGATAATCCACCCCCATTGACTATACAGGTGAGTCAACTTTTTAGCAGGCGTTAGTTTATACCGATAATCGCGCTTAACAAGATTTTGTTTATCGCTTCGCCTGACATGCTAATAGGCGATAGCTGTGTTAGAGACTGCTTTCAGTCGCTAACAGGTTGGGTATGCCTACTTTGCATATCATTAGCGATAAATATCACTGACATGCAAAGCGGGCCCCAAACCTGTAGCTATTGCCTAAAAGCTGTTGCTAACTGCTGTTAGTGACAGCTTGCTAATAGGGCGATAAAATTATTGCCGCTTTAGCGGGAAAAAGTCCCGCTAAAGCGGCGATATTGCCCTTGCTAAAGTGCCCCCGGGTCTCACTGGACTCTCTGTACAATGTACTTTATTTTAGTGACTATATAGAGAGACAGCTTCCTACACAGAGTAACATAAAATACCTTGCAAGAAAAAAGGCAAATGCATACATACTTTAACAGCAGAAGTTAGATATTTATAAACGTGTTCCCACATAGCTCGTCTGGAGGACTTCCAACTGCATTATTGTAGTGTTATGTTGTCTGCAGGTCTAGTAAATCAGTCATTCTAACAAGTGTGAAAAGGTTTTTTTTTCAGTTTCAAAGGTTTATTTTTATACATAATCTAAGCACGAAATGAAGCAATTATAAATCTGGTTAATTTAGTTGAGAAGATTAGGGCCAAGTGCAATCGTCGAAAAATGTGTTGAGATACTTATATTGAATATGGCATAAATAAATGGAATCAAATGTTTTAAACTGACACTATTTATCAATTTACAAAATATGCATACGGTTCTATTGCTAAGAGGTGTGTAATACAGTACCGAAGTGCATTTCATATCTAAACCACTAGATGGTAGTACGTACTATTTTATGTTTTTAATCTTTTTCATCAAGTAGCAGTTTTGTTTTTTATCGAAAAGATACATATTCAGCGCTTTTTTTTGTATTGTGTTTTGATTGCCTACTAATATTTTGTTTTAGGTGCGATTTTAATTCACAAGCGTCAATACCAAGATTATGTTTGTAGTGAACAAAAATATCAACTTAGTTAGTTGCAGTTGTTTTTTAATACACATGTTAAGAGACTACTACACATTTTGAAAGTAAGAATAGTTTCAAAATAGTAGCGCAGACAATCGCTAATTAAGAAAATGTAATTTTGAAAATGCCAGTCTAATTGCCGCATGCCCTCCCAGCCCAAAAAACTTGAAAAGCCTGAATGGGCAGTAAAGATGAATGAAAATGCTCATTTTCAGATATTTGGCGTGATATTTGTTGTTCTCCGAGACTTACATCAACTCTAGAGGTTTTTGCTGATGTATCTTGGATCAGCCAATGTGTGTTGTGCAGTTGTATTTGCACAGGACTTCCTGTTGAATGTTATGATTACATTTGTGGTTAGTGTCTCAACATTTGCCAGCTATGCTCGTTAATATAATGCAATCAACCTCCTTAGTCAAGACTTCAAACTCATAAGTTTATATTGTAGGTCCACAGCTTTTGCAGACACCAGGGGACCGATTTACAAGCCCCTTGCGTCACTTTTTCCATGTTAAAAATAACACAAAAGTGGCGCAAGTGGTTTGCAGATCTGCCCCCAGGAGCTCAAGTAATGAAGGAAAAATAATGCATGTGCCCTAATTAGGAGTTGGGCGGCACCGTGATAATTTTAATGCGCAATAAATTTGCATGTGTACTGAGCGGTAGTCACCCCAGTACTGTGCAATTATGGATTGAGGAATTACCACGTGAGGCTGATTTTTTCCAGCCGTAAAACCGTACGGAATTTGCCATTCCGGGGGGTTGCTGCCTTTTATATATCAGTTGCTCAAGTCTGCGCGTGGGCTAAATGTGCGTGGAACCCTTGTATGGAGATTGGAGGCGAGAGTGGAGGGAAGGGGAAGTTTTTTGCTAAAAGGCCGAAGCCTTGTATGTTTTCCCCGATTAGATAAAAAGAGAAGGCGGACTGAACCCGGCTGCTACTGCAGCCAAAATGTTATGTGATTGTTGCGGCTGTTTTTTTCCGTCCAGAAAAATCATGTTTGGTTCTCCAACACCAGGTAAACTGGTAAGAGGAAATCTCAAACACCGTGCGGCAGATTTACAAGCCCCTTGCAACTACTTGCGCAGCTGAGGCATCAAGGGGCAGATTTACAATAACTGCGCATCCCCAGGGATGCGTCAGTTATTGTGCGCTGCAGCTCCGCCACCCATGATGCGCCACATTTACATGGGGCAAAAACGGCACAGATGCATGACGCATCTGTGCCGTAAAGGTGGCGCATTGCTGGAGTTGCGTCACAAGCGCGACGCAGCTCTAGCAAGGCTTGGGGGTGCCCTATCTGTCCAATGCTGCGTCAAGCCTTACGCCTTCTTCAAGCAGGCGCAGGGTTTTGACGCAGCATTGGCCTAAAAGTGACTAAGTGAAATCTTGTAGATTTCACTCAGCTACTTTTGCGAGGCGCACCTGCCCCGGAAAGCCCACCCTGCGCCGGAACGCCCACATGTGGCGCAGGGCTTTACAATGTGACGCATCTGCCTAGATGCGTCACGTTGTAAATAGGTCGCAGGGATGCGCCACTTTTACGCCACCGTTGCGTGACGCAAACGCGGCGCAAGTCCAATATAAATCTACCCCCCAAGTTTTTTGACTCAACAGTGCCGCAAACAATGCAGCTTATTTACAACGTGATGCGTCTAGGGAGATGCGTCACGTTGTAAAGCCCTGCATCACATTATACCCGTGTCAGGTATAATGTATGCAGGGTGGGCGTTCCCACGCAGTAAGGCCTCGTAAAAGTGACGCAGTGAAATCTTGTAGATTTCACTGCGCCACTTTCAGGGCGCACTGTGCCAAAACCGTATGCCTGCTTGAAGCAGGCTTAAGGAGTGACACAGTACAGTAAATATAGGCCTATAAACACATTGCTGGATTTGCATCATGCTTGCAACACAACTTCAGCAATGCGTGACTTTTGGGGTCAACAGATGCGTCAGAATTTCTGACGCATCTGTTAATCCTTGCGCCATGGGTCACTGTATTGTAAATACAGCGCATCCATGGTGGCGCAAAGACATTTTACGCTGGTGCAAAGAAACTGATGGATCTATGGAGATACTTCAGTTCCTTTCAAATCTGCCCACGTATAGTTAGTTAAAGCGAAATTAACGCATAAAATCTTGTTCGCCAAAGTTACAATCAGGGCCAAAGAGGGGCATTCGGTCAGACCTCAGAAAATTAACCTCATTGGTGCATGGTATTTCCACCGCACAAATTCGAAATCATGCCCTAATTATGCCTTAACCACTGAAATCAACTGCAATCACGAGAATTCAATGTCCACATTCCAGTTTTAAATAGGAATTATTACCAAAAATTAAAGGGTGCACCTAACATCCCGAGAAACTACGATGATAGAGTCCAATTTTATTATTTGGTTTATTTTAGACATGAAAATAGAGTAGTCTCTAATAGATGCAGTTGCTACTGCACCTCTATTGAAAAATCTAAAACGTTTTAAAAGACCAAGAGTGGCACCCAGTGGTCTTTTCTAATCTGTACAAAAACAGAAAAATTCAGCCACACATTCCTTCAACTAGACGTGTTTATTAACACTGAAGCAGACTACATAAATAAGTAAACATACTCGGCAGTAAAGACCATTCATTTTATTAATGCCCTTTTATTTATTCATAACACCATTTCCTTAGCAAGTTATGATCATCCTTCCAATTGTACACATCATTTGCAATGTTCCGTTTAGAGATTTATGTTCTGAACTCTTTTTCCACATGCCTATAATCAATTTGCGCCTGTTCTGCTCAAGTCACGCGTATGTGCTAATGTTATTCTAAGGCTTTTTCAACTAAACAATGGGAAGCCATATAGCTTCCCAATGAGCAGCGATTATTGGGAGGATTTCTCTGTAGGCATCACTAAGGCCTGAATGATGTGTAGTCATAGGAATTATGGGGCATATTACCAAGATTAAGCGATAATTATCGGTTAACCATTTAGCGGCAATATTATTATCTCCGAGCTCCGCCGATTCTTATCGCGGATAAACCTTGCTATTATCAAGGTTTATCTCAAAAGCGATGAAAATCGACCGAAATGCATGAATATCGCTGAAAAGTCAGCGATATGCATGCATTACCGAGCTAATGTTCTTAGCCATGTTATCCACCTACCATTGGATAACATAGTTAAGAACTGCTCTGGGCAGGCGTTAGCTTTTGGAGATATTCGCGCTTAGCGCGAATATTTCCAAAAGTACACCTTTGTAGGTAATAGGAGATAGCGATGTTAGCGACTGTTTACAGTCGCTAACATCTTGGCACGCCCACTTTGCATATCATTAGCGATAAATATCGCTGACATGTAAAGCGGTCCCCAAGACTATCGCTATTTCCTACTAGCTGTCGCTAACTGGTGTTAGCGACAGATAGGTAATAGGGCGATAAAATTATCGCTGCTTTAGCGGGATAAGGCCCTTGGTAATATGCCCCTATGTGATTGTGCGGTTGCTGCGTTTTTTCGATTTGATGCATTGGCCCCATATTCCATCATCTGCTGCATAATATACAGAAAATGCCAGTGGCCTTGAGTTTGAGTCCGCTGATAATTAGAAAGAGGTTATGGCACCAGATAAATACAAATTCACAGGATTCAGAATTCATTGAGTGAGATAATTATTAAGTGTACCACTTGTAATTAAGATCCCTGGTAAACCTATTGTGCATCAATAGAAAAAAATGGGGCACTAATGGAGATATTAGTGGATATTAGTGCAGGATAGTGGCCATAGCATTTCCAGACCTTTTCCTTTGTTGTCATATATTTTGATAACATACACTTTGTCAAAATGGAAGTGCCTTATGTAAATAAGACTTTCAATGGAAATACAGGGAACCAAGAACGATTAGTACTCTGTTTTGTGATTTTTGTGGGCACAGTGCTAAATACCTTTACTGTAACTTTCGGTGTTATCCCCAACAGTTTTTGCATGCCATTGTTAGCACTGAAGATCAGAAAATGAATAACGTGGATATGGAACTACTGCATGTTCAAAGACATTTCGGGCCTGTTTTTCTGCACTAATTCCTCCAGGTAATACATGGAGCAATTTATTTGGGAGAAATACCATGGGTCAATGAACAAACTTCCCAAAAATTAGAATCTGAAATCTGGCCAACCACAATTTACACTCGATTTCAGATTTAGGTCCAGACTATGAATGAGCCTGAAGGAGGTCTAGAATAATCAAAAGGCAATCTGAGGAACGGTTCAAAATCTCTTAATAAATAAATCAGAAACTGCACATAAGAAGGGCCTGTGATGTCCTGCATTTTAATACATCTATCCGTCTGAGACCGAATGCTTTATACGTATTGTTAGAAATTGGGTTACTTGTTGAGGGAGGGAAAACCCTACTCAAGCAAAACCCACAATTTCTGTAAGGGTGAAAGACAAGCAAACCCCAAATTAACCAGTTTTGTAGCCCGTGTATAGTTTAAAACAAAGCAGTCAGGCTTAAGTCAATGTGTAAAGTATGTATCCAGCACTTCAAACAGTAATAAAGTGAAAACACAAAACAAGAAAAATCCCACACCAAGGGCCTGATTACGATAGTGGTTAATCCGTCACTGACAGGCTGTCGGTGGTGGGTTCTCCGCCATCGTGTTGCCATTTTCCACGTGCCAGATTGTGATGGCGGATGGTGTGCTGACAGGAGGAAAGCCCAACTGACACAGGAATGACAGAAGCAATTGTTCCGATTGCCTGTAGGACCACCCCGCATCCCCAGAATGGTGACGGTGCCTAGCAGGCACCGCCCGCCTGATTGGGATGCAGGATCCCCGCCAGCCTTTCCATGGCGGATCAACCGCCATGGAAATGCTGTCGGGGATGTACCTTGGGGGCTCGTTGTGGGCCCCCCTTGACCTGGGGCAGTTTGTATATGCACTTGGGGGGCACCTATGGTGCCCCCCCTACATTTCCCTGCACCATGTGGCAGGCAGCGCATGTTGCCTGCCATTAAGTGCAGGGAAATGTTCAAGGTGCATTTCTAACAATTCAGTGGACGCTGCAGCTAGCAGCACCTGCCGCAATGATAAATATTCCAGAGACGACCGCTGTGGTGGTGGTCGCTTCTTAATTCCATGTGTGGGACCGCTGCCTTATAAGCGGGTGGTCCTCATCCCCGGGACATTGTCCTTCCGCCATCGCAATGACCCCCCAAGTTAGGAATATAGAGCAACATTTAACTAATTATTTGAAACTAAAATGAAAAAATTTTAATCAGTAGAACCAGAAATATGAAATGTAAAAGTTATAAGTAAAAAAAAATGCCTAGAAGCACAAGTTTCAAGTTTTATTTATTTATGATAATGGATCTCTCACGAGATCCACATAAAAAACATAGAAATATATTCAATTAAAATCATATAGGAGAAAAACATACTAACTAGTACATAAAATAAAGATACACAGAGATCAGGGCATCTGAATTACCACTTAGTACATATCCAGAAAACATTTGAAAAATGTGTATAGTTTAAAACAGAACATTTCATTGGGGGGATTGATCATAGCTGCATTAAAAGCAGAAGTGGACAAAATATTCAATTGAAAGCAAATGTGTCTTAGCCATTTCCGCCTTTAAGGCATCAGTGCTGGGCAAACATAAATAACATGCAACAAATCCTGCTCCTTCATATGACATAAATCACAGACAGCTGAAGAGCCATACCATTTAGATAAGAGCAATTTCAAAGGCATTAAATCCTGTCTTATTAGAAATAGTAGACGTCTAACCACGTGAGGAATATTCCATAAAACATATGGTTGAGCTTTCCTCACAAGACAGGAATCGATAACTGGAGTAATACCCTTTTTCAGAATGCGAAGCTCTCTATCCAGTCTGAACCCTAGTTCCCACGAGGAAGACTTCAAGAGAGTTTTTAACTGATATGGTGACAAAGAAAATAAAACATCTTTATCTAGTTGTAAGTGACTCACAGCATATCTAAAAAAATTATAATTAATGAATAGTCATAAAATTTTCCCAACAACTCAGTTTTTATAAGATGTCTTAGCGTGCCCGGCTCGCCCCTTGCTAGGCTGAGAACCCAGCGCACGATCCCCGCCAAACCTTGGACCCAGCTACTGCGTAAGCCGAATTCCTGTCTCAAGACAGCCGTTGAACTCGCTGTATTGACAGATACAAGGTTACGTAAAATTTTTCCTTCAGAGGAATGTAAAAAGCTCCAATTTTTTATATCAATTAGCTCTATTCCGTAGAGTAAGGAGGCAGGGACTTTTGCTCTAAATACGTCTAACAGTATTGAAAAGTGTCTCCTACCTGTAGCCTTATACAAGGATAGCAAACTCTTTCCCTAGACAATAGCTTTCCGGGAATTATTAGCTATATGAGCTTTTTCGCTTAAATTACTCATAACAATTTTACCAAGGAAGGTATACGATTTCACTGTTTCCAATTTTTGGCCCCCTACAGTCCATGGAAAATTCGCATATTTAGTTTTCTTCCTACCCGACATACACATCACTTTGCTTCTTGCAATATTTATCAACAAAAAATGTTTTCCTGCATACTTATGTAAGGCATGCACCTTGGGTGTTAGGTTAAGAATCAAAATATCATCAGCATACATGAGACATACAATTGGGGAACCCCCCAGGATCGGAGCTATGCCAGAGCATGCAGAGAGAGCCAGAGGTAAATCAACTATATAAAGAGAAAACAGCAGAGGAGCCAATAGGCAACCCTGCTTTAACCCATTAGACGTGTGAATAGTTCTAGATAAACCTCTTTCCCCGCCTAGCAACACTCTGCACCAAGTGTCCGAATACAGGGCACAGACTAATTTAATAAGAAAAGATGGCATTCCTAAATCGAATAGCTTTCCCCACAGCAATGTCCTGTTCACTTTGTCGAAAGCTGTGGAGAAATCGGTGAAGGCGCCATACACATGTCCACCCCGAACTTTGACATATTTCTCCATTATAACCTGGAGTGCAGTCAAATTATCTAACGTACTGTGCTTTTGCCTAAAGCCAGTTTGTTCAAAGGGCAAAATTTCGGCCTTAGATACCCAATCGTTAATTAAAGCAAGAAGACATTTTGCGAAGACCTTGCCAATGGCATCAAGCAAAGCGATTTGACGATAGTTTTGGGGTAGGTCTCTAGCCACTTTTTTATATAAAGGGACTAAAATGCTCCCTTTCCAGGATGGGGGGACTGTTCTGCTAATAAAGCAGGATTTAAACACAGGATAAAGAATTTTGCTCCATAATTCACTTTGTTGTTTTAACATCGAAATAGGGACCTCGTCGGGACCCATCGCACCAGAAGAGCGCATGCTTTTGATGGCAAGTTCAATTTCCTTTTCGGACGGTGAATCATATAAACGAGAGTCTACAATGGGAGCATCATCGTCCCTTTGGGGACCATTGTTGCTGTATAAGTTCTCGATGTAATGAGCCCAAATCTGCTCATCAATGGCAATAGGCATAGGACAGGATCTAGTGCCGCAACCCTTGCCAATTAATGACCAGAATATCCTGGCATGTCCCTTATATGAGGCTTCCCGGAGTTGAATCCATAAGGAGTCCTCATTTTCTTTTTTTAAGCTGGCTTTAACCTCGATCTCCTTCTTTTTAATAGTGCTAGTTTATGGTGGCCTTCCTGATTAAATTATAAGTATTGACCCCGTATCAATTTATTTATTTCAAAATTTAATTGCCGAAGCGATTCGGGGAATACTAAGGATTTTTTAAAAGAGGGAATTTTCGTAGCTATTGAGGTTACTCGTTCTAAAAACTCAGCAAAACCTAATAATTCCCTTCCATCCCATTGAAACAAATTCTCAACAGTAGAAGTTAAGAGGGGAAGCAAACACACAAAAGAACGGTGATTCCAATAACATTTCCCCGAACTTGCGCCAAAATTCACAGAATCAATGTCGATGTGCCAAGAATCCGCCAGAGAAGGCCTGAGAGAAACTATAAGAGTCAGCACCTTATGGTCGCTAAGTTCGGAATCCACAACTGAGAGATCCTTCATATAGAAAAAGAAGGAACAATCTGCGACTACATAATCAATAATTGACTCTCTATTTTTTTATTTATGTGTAAAAGCTGCTGGAGAGTCAGAAGGGAATCTACCATTTATTATTAGGCAATCCACCTTGGAGAGACCTTCCAGAACTAGTTTACCTCTTTTGTTAGATTTAATATTCGTTGGAAACAAAGCCTGAGGTATATGAAGAGATTCTTCCCTAAATTTATTTCTAAACAAATCAAGGCCACAATTAGAGATATTACAATTAAAATCCCCAAGTAACAATATATAAGGAGGAGGAGAGGAATCCATGAGTTTAGTTATAAAGGAAAAAAGTGATTTTAAACCATCAGTAAAACAAGAATTTGGGGGAATATAAGTATTTATTAAAACAAGCAATTTATTTGGGCAATCCTTAAACATATTTTTTAAAGTTATTGCCTGAAACAGTTTATCCGGATCAAAATGGTGGGAATAATTCCAATTAATTCTATTGGACAGTAAACATGCTATTCAGCCCTTCACATGACCTCTCCTAGAGGGCACTGTACTACCCTCCAGAACAAAGTACCCTTTTTCCAACTTTAATTTTCCTTCCACCCACGTTTCTTGAAGACAAATTACGTCTGCTTCTAAAGAGTATAAGAAACATAATTCTTCCTGACTATCTTTGAAACACGCAATATTCCATGAGATTATCTTCAGATCACTGTTAAAAATTTAGATGAGGTTTAGGACGAGAAGTGGATTTACTAGAGAGAACACCGGGCAACCAATTCCATTTTGCAGTATCATCCATCAAAACTTGTTTGGGAGGGGGAGGATTTTTATAAAGAACTTGCCTTTCATTTTGTGAAACACATATTTTTAATTCCTCCGATCTAACTGAGGACCAATCTGTAGTGTTTCAGTTTGTATCAGAGATTGTTGGCAAGTTCGTAGATAATTTATTCCTCCGTTCCTCTACAAAATATGGGGTAACATCAATCCCTCTGATTTGTAATTCCTCTGCCCACTGTAAAATGTGATTCAAAACCAATTTAGAATGAAATATAACTCTTGCTGTTTTCCCTAGAGTAACATTAGGAAGAAATACCACATCCAAGTCCGAAGTTAGAATTAATTTTAAATTATCAATCTCATGAAAACATTTAAGAAGAACCAATCTGTTTACAATGAGATCAGTATCGAATAAAGGAAAAAAGTCTAAAAAAAGGGTATCTACATTTGTTTTATCCCTAGTTGGCACAGAGGGAGTAGGCACAATTATAGGAGAGTCATGAAAAGGCCTAGCCAGAGGGTTAAGAGTAGAGGGTAAAAGATTTACAGGTAATAAAGGAACAATAGGGTGAGGGCAATTCGAGGGACTTGTAAGACCAGACCCAACAGTCACTTGATCTACTTTCGGAGGACCAATTATATCAGCATGTAAATCAAGGGACTGTTCAGTCCGGCAGGATTTTTCTAATACATCCTCTAAGTTATTTTCAAATATAAGTTTCCTCTGCCTCTTTTTAGAGATTCTTCGAACAGGTTTCCTCTTTTTTATTCTATTCTTTTTTTGCTTTATGGGGACTGCCTTTTCGGCAGTACCAGGGGAATCAATAGGAGCCTCTTCCTCTTTTTTTACCTGTGTCGTAAATATGGGATATAGAGAAGGAACTTCTAAATTTTGAGTAACAGTATAAACAGATAAAGATTCTATCTCATCGTCATGAGTTACGATACAGTTGGCTCCTGCAGAAATTACATTGTCGACAGTAGGATCCGCCAATGTAACTGCTAATTTATTACCTTTCTGACCTTCAGGAGAGGGATGTGAAACCGTTTGAACTTCGTCAAGTCTTGCCATTTCATTTAGAGACCTCTTATCATTAACTAATTGCTTCATTAGGTTGTCGTGCTCGGGATGGCATTCGAGGACGGACCCACCTTTAATATGTAGTAGCACCCTTAGGATTTGGGTTACCGTCTCAAGGATGCAAACCGAACCTCCAACAAATTTTTCCAGTAAACGGAGAATAGATGATAACAACGATTTCAAGGAAGATAGGGAATTAGAAATTAGATTATCACTAGCACTTGGAGGGCTCACAGGGATATTATTCAGATTAGGGCCAGAGCAGGAAGTAAAATTTAACGGAGCCAAAGAAAATCAAATTTATTAGAAGGAGTACTACTAAGAGGACGAGAACTAGAAATTAACGGGGCTTCAATAATATTAGAATTAGCCCTGGCAACAACCTGAAGGAGTTCCAACGGCATTTTTTGAGATATTATATCAATATCAGGTAAAGTGAAATCACCCTCCGGAATTATAGGAGTAGAGGGTAAATCTGGCAAAATCATAGATTTCTCCCTGAGATTAGGCACTACTGAATAAGGTAATTGTAAAGGGATGGGGTTGGGAGTTTTTAAAGGGATACAACCCGATGCCCCATGGGGAAGTTCCAATTGCCTCTGTGTTTCAATGATAACCAATGGAGGCCCCCCGCTGTTTCATAGGAGGGAGAACCAAGATGGGAAGGGGCAGGAACCACAATTAAATTAGAATTATCCTTAATGGTGGCAGGAACTGGCTCTGACACTTTACTCTCTAATGTGGCAGTGCTTAAGGTATCCTCTGTAACCATATCCTTTCCTTTTTCCCACAAGTTAAAGAGTTGACATTGGCCTTTCAGTTGCAGGGAGGAAGTAATTTTATTATGTAAGGGGTTTGATTTAGTTTTAGAACCAGACCTCCCTACTAAAACTCGACCAGATCGGAGTTTTTTGGCCGTCATATTTATGTTGGCAAGGCTCAATACCAAAAGTAGTGGCAGAAACAATAAAATAACCCTCCGAAGCACCAACAACAAGAAAAACAAATTATTGTTAACAGAAAGCCAAAATCAAAGGGACTAGGCCCAGCCCAGCCTCCTTCAGCCCCTGACGGCCACAGACGGTCCCGCCCTTGTCCCGGGCTTCTCCCGGCGTGCTCCCGCGCTGCGGAAGGAATATATTCAAGTTATAGAGGAGACTAATTAGATGGGCGGAGCTAGCAGGGAGAGCCGGCCAGGTGGATGGAATTACAACAGGCAAGGGCTCCTGGGATTTGGAGTCCTAATCTGACCGTTCGCAGCCCTGCTCCGCTACACGCACCCACTTCAGTCACAGCAAGTGTCCCACTCTCTTCACTCCAAAGTCCTCGGGTTGAAAATCACCACGATGCGGGACCCGCGAAGCGGGTTCCGCGAGGAGTGGGCTGATGCTTACACGCACAAGGACACACAGCGATAGGCAGGTAATCCGGCAGGAGTTCCCCAAACGATTTCAGCAGAGTCCAATGCTGCTCAAGAAAGAGCGGTTCTTAATGTCAGATTAGATGGGCGGAGCTAGCAGGGAGAGCCGGCCAGGTGGATGGAATTACAACAGGCAAGGGCTCCTGGGATTTGGAGTCCTAATCTGACCGCTCGCAGCCCTGCTCCGCTACACGCACCCACTTCAGTCACAGCAAGTGTCCCACTCTCTTCACTCCAAAGTCCTCGGGTCGAAAATCACCACGATGCGGGACCCGCGAAGCGGGTTCCGCGAGGAGTGGGCTGATGCTTACACACACAAGGTCACACAGCGATAGGCAGGTAATCCGGCAGGAGTTCCCCAAACGATTTCAGCAGAGTCCAATGCTGATCAAGAAAGAGCGGTTCTTAATGTCAGATTAGATGGGCGGAGCTAGCAGGGAGAGCCGGCCAGGTGGATGGAATTACAACAGGCAAGGGCTCCTGGGATTTGGAGTCCTAATCTGACCGCTCGCAGCCCTGCTCCGCTACACGCACCCACTTCAGTTACAGCAAGTGTCCCACTCTCTTCACTCCAAAGTCCTCGGGTGGAAAATCACCACGATGCGGGACCCGCGAAGCGGGTTCCGCGAGGAGTGGGCTGATGCTTACATGCACAAGGACACACAGTGATAGGCAGGTAATCCGGCAGGAGTTCCCCAAACCTAGAAGCACAAAACGGAAACTGTGGATATCTGGTCAGGCCCAACTGGGACAAAGTCATATATCAAGGTCGACCACGATGGATCGCTGGCCAGATACGGGGACCAAGCTAGGCCCACTGAACAAGAATTCCTTAAAACTAGATTCCGGAACATTGCAAGATGTGGTATCGAGGATCCGCTGCACAGTGGTGGTTCTGAGTAGCTGCAAGGCTGCGATGCAAGTGTCAGATACGCTCCACAGGATCTGGATGATGAATATAAGGCCCACCTCCAAACGTCACAAACACTCTGATTAATATATACAGAGGATTTGACCCATTAGGTGAGGGGTAAATGCAAAATAATAAACAGGGAAGGGAAGGAAGGGGTCAGCTGGGAAAGGGAAGTACCTGAAACGACAGAACATACAGAGATAAGAACACCGTTCATCCAGCACTGTTAATATCTAACTTACTTCCCTAATAAACTAGATACCTGTGTGGAAATGCAGGACGTGGTAAGAGGTGTTCTCTGATCCCCCATCTGGTCATATATGCTTGAACCCTATAAGGAATATACATAGATTAAGACCAATCTCATATCTAATACTGAAACAAACGGACCAGACAAGACACCTCCTATCATACCTGAGTAAGAGTTTAAGTTATTTGAAATAAGGAGTGCCTGATGTGGGTTTCCAACATAAAAGATTAACTGAACGTAGGGGGAAAAGTATAGAAGCAGCTGTGTCGAAATACAGACTACGGTAATGCGTGGGAAGCAAAAACCACAGCACTCCGCTCTGTTTGGTAATAGAACACAAAGTCTCCCAATGATCCACAGGTACAATAATTAATAGGGTTCCACAAACAAAAGCAGAAGGCTGTTAAACAGTATTGTGAATGGCTAATACCATAAGAGCACAAACTCCTCAAGACTTGACAGTACGCTTACACGGCAACACGCAGCTGCGACCGCCACCGTGCTCCGCAAGCGTTTCTAAACTTGTTTGATCCAACCTTAACAAGCGCTTGTACTGGATACACGGAGCTGCGACCGCCACCGTGCACCACCTACTCAAGGTAGTAAGGAATATAGTTTGTCGACAGTAATACAGTCAAAGTGCAAGAAGACACGGCGGCGTGTGGTGCCCTTCACCACTACGCTCCGCTCTTCATTCCAAACAAGATCAACCCTTAGATCATTCTTTGATACAGTTTATAAAACGGCAGCGAGTAGTGAGATACCAACACGCTCCGCTCAATGGATATCCAAACAAATGCAAGGCGCGGCAGCTCCTTCACTGCGCGCACCGCGAAACGGCAACCCGTGGGAGCCCCCACAGCGCTCCGCTCAATGACAGTAAAATAAGGGCGGGGGACCGCTCCTACCTGATGCGGAAAGTTCACCACGGCAGCGTCCCTGGCGTTCATACGATACAGCAGAGAAGAACCTCCTTCCTCCTGCTCGAGTCCAAAACACAGAATAACACGCAACAGGAAGCGTGTCACACAGTCTGAAATAGCCTCAGCCGAGGCTTCTGGGAATTGTAGTCTTTTCATGCCCGACTCAGATGACAGTCATATCTTCCACTTAACACTGTAATGCAGGCGTTTAGTCGGGCCCTGACAGTATGCCCTCCTCTCAGCGCCTACTAGGACCAGGCTGCATAGGAAACCTTCGATGAAAGGAACGGATAGCCTCAGGTGCATGGATGTTGGACACCGGTTCCCAGGAGTCGTCCTCAACCGAATACCCCTTCCACAACACCAGGTACCACAACACACCCCTCCGGAACTTTGAATCCTTGATGCTCCGCACCACGTATTCAAAGCCCCCATCACACAACACGGGAGGGGAGGCCCTGCGTCTGTCCGAGAAAGCGGGTTTCAGCAGGCTGCAATGAAAAACAGGGTGACTGCGAAGTGAACCAGGCAGTTTCAGCTTATAAGCCACAGGATTGAGTTTCTTCAGCACCACATAAGGCCCAATGAACTTGGGGTGAAAGATGCTGCGGAGTTTAAATTTGATATTCCTTGTCTCCTGTGTCTATCTTCATATTTCTTGTACTCTCTCTTAGCCTTTGATAGGTGAGACCTGATTTTCTTGTGTATGGCTTGAACCTTACGCATCTGGCCCAAAACCGTAGGCTGATTGGCTACTACTTCAGGGATGGAAATGGGAAGAATTTTAGCATTATACCCGTAGGTAGCACAAAATGGAGACACACCCAGGGAACAGTGCCAGGCGTTATTATAGGCCACTTCAGCCATCCATAATAACGAGACCCATGAGTCGGGAGCATCCGCAGCATAGCACCGGAGATATTTCTTCAGGGTTTGGTTCAACCTTTCCGTTTGTCCATCTGTCTGCGGATGGAAGCTGGTCGAAAGAGAGGAACGAATACCCAGGGCCTGACACCAAAACTTCCAAAACCTGGCGATGAACTGCGGACCCCTATCAGAAATGATGACTTCGGGTACCCCGTGTAGCCTAATGACGTTGGACAACAGTAATTGTGCTGTCTGTCCTGCCGTAGGCAGATTCACGCAGGGAATAAAATGACCCAATTTGGAGAGACTATCAATCACCACTAGAATGGTGGTCATCCCCTGATCCGGGGGTAAACCGGTAACAAAATCCAGGCTAATAGTCTGCCAAGGTCTTTTAGGAGTAGGTAGTGGAATTAACAATCCTTTCCTTTTCCCGGTCTCATTCTTTGCCATAGCACATTCGCTGCAAGATCTCACCCAAGCGACAACGTCTTTCTTGACCGTGTCCCACCAAAAGTACCTTTGCAACAACTGCACAGTCTTACACACCCCTTGGTGTCCCACCAACTGTGAATCGTGACACCAGTCAAAAGCAGTCTTTTTTGTAGCATCATCTGGGAGAAACAATTTGGTGTTTTGAAAAGGAAGTCCTTTCTTCAACGTGCGACCTCTCCCCTGGGTGGCCCACACTACCCACTCCCCCGGAGTCTTTGCTCGACTGATGCGATCCAAGAATGAATCAGCTTGTATCACACACAAAACCTTGTCTGGATCCACAATGGACTCAAGTCTGGTTATCCCTGTTGAATCCTCCCCCTGATGTTGTCTGGATAGAGTATCAGCCTTTCTATTGTCAGCCCCAGGACGAAAGGTGATAACGAAGTCGTATTCGGAGAAAAACAGCATCCACCTCATTTGTCTCTGAGTGAGATTGCGAGCTGTTTTCATATACTGTAAATTTCGGTGGTTGGAAAAAACAGTAACAGGAAATGCAGCCCCCCACAAATGTTGGCGCCATTCCTGAAATGCCTTTTTGATAGCTAACAGTTCTTTCTCCGCTATGGTGTAATTCTTTTCTGCCAGACTGAGCTTCTTCGAGAGATACGCCACGGGATATAATTGCCCCGTGAGGTGATTCCTTTGAGATAATATGGCCCCTACTGCTTCATCCGAAGCATCAGCTTCGACAATGAAAGGATGTTCCGGCTTAGGGTGTGCTAGGATCGGAGCAGTAGTAAAAGCGGCTTTTAGGGTCTGAAAAGCTCCCTCAGTGACATCTGTCCATTGGAAAGGAACCCCTTTTCTTAACAATCGAGACAAAGGGGCAGCCACCTGAGAGAACTGTGCTATGAACCTACGGTAGTAATTAGAAAACCCTAGAAAACTTTGCACGTTCTTAACACTTGCCGGGACTGGCCACTCTTGCACTGCCTTCACCTTTCTTTCAGACATCTGCAATTCCGAATGACTCAACACCACTCCCAAGAATTCCACTTCAAACACATCAAACTTGCACTTGGATAGTTTACCAAACAGTCTGTTCTCCCCTAGTTTCTGCAAAACCTGGGATACATGAGCATGATGTTGTGAGGTGTTGTCAGAATAAATAAGGATGTCGTCTATGTAAACAACCGCACAAACATCTAAAAACTCCTTCAGGACATCATTCAAAAAATACTGAAACGCCGCAGGGGCGTTACACAACCCAAACGGCATGACGGTATATTCGAAAAGGCCATAACGGGTCTTGAAGGCAGTCTTCCATTCTTTGCCTTCTCTCACCCGGACCAGGTGGTATGCTCCCCTCAAATCTAGCCGAGTGTAAATCCTAGCATCCTTCACCTGATCCAATAGAACTGATATTAGGGGCAAGGGGTATCGATTTCTGACGGTGTTCTTATTTAACACCCTGTAATCGACACACGCTCTTAACTCCCCATTGGCTTTTTTGATGAAAAACAAAGGGGAGGCAGCCGGGGATCTAGAGGGACGGATAAACCCAATGTCCACATAATGGTCAATATATTCCCTCAAGTGCGCTGTCTCAGGGACCGAGAGGGCATACACACGACAAGAAGGTAGTGTAGCCCCATCCACTAAGTCTATTCGACAATCATAAGGACGATGAGGAGGCAGTTGTTCCGCCATACTTTCACTGAACACCTCCTCAAACTCCTTATATTGTGGGGGCAAGACCACCATCTTTTCTGCCGCTGTGGCTACTATCAATGGTAGATAAGACACAGCAGCTTTCGTCACACAAGAGGAAACCACATGCTCTCTACATTCCTTGGACGCAAACCGGACCTCCTTCGACCTCCAGTCAATCGTAGGGTTATGGTGACTCAACCAGGGCATTCCCAAAATAACCTCGTATTGAGGCGCCTCTATGATATTCAGTGTTAGTTCCTCTCTGTGATGTCCTTCTGGTATTTCAACTGACAACACAAGTGTGTCTGTTTGTTCAGTGATTTTTCCTGATTTCAACGGTTTCCCATCCACTGCTAGTACTTCCTCAGGAACGTCTCTTGGCACTCTTACTAAAGACAAAGCAGTTACCAACCCACTATCTATGAAATTCCCAGTGGCTCCTGGGTCAATCATAACTCTCACCTGATGGTTCTGGAACTGACTCTCCAAACACATGGGAAGGAGTATATGTGTTTCTGTCTCTAACAGCGTCAGTACAGTCAATGAAGGGATCTGGTACGGGGGAGCCCTGATTTCTAAGGCAGAGTCTACCTTTTCTCCTTCCTCCTTGGATCCCATTGATGTGATGGCCAACCTTTTGTTGCGATTCCATACACCACTTGTCTTGGGTTTAGTAGGGCAGTCCCTAACATAGTGACCCTTTTTACCGCAATAAAGGCAAAGGCCCAAGACTCGACGATGTTCCTTTTCTTCTTTGGACAATGGGATTTTGACGGCCCCTAACTCCATAGGTTCGGAACTTGACTCTGTGGACGTTAACGCCCTACGTGGACTAGAGTCAGACCCAAAATACCCCCGGTCCCATCGTCTCCTGTCACCCCCTCTGTCACTCAACCTACCATCCAGACGTAAGGTCAGGTTAATCATGTCTTTACAGGTAGCTGGCTGAGGGTCTATCTGTGCTATGACGTCCTTGAGTCCGTCCCTCAATCCTTGATAAAAAAGGGACATTCTCTTTTCCTCTGGCCAAGCAGTTTCAGCTATCAACCTGTTGAAGTCCGTCATATAGGATATCAGGTCTCTTTTTCCCTGTCTAAGCGTAAGTAGCTCTCTGTCTGCACTGAAGGTAGTGGCTCGACGATCGAACACTCGCTCAAATTCAGCCCTAAACACTGTCCAGTTGTTCAACACAGGGTCATCATTGCGTACCAATGGAACTTGCCAATTAGCCGCATCGCCAATTAAATAGGAAATGGCAAAAGCCACTCTGGAGTGGTTGGTCGGAAAGGAGGCCGCTTTGCATGAAAAATGCATCAAGATTTGTGTCAGAAAAACTTGAGTTTTTGCTGGATCCCCTGAATATCTCTCTGGACTAGCGAGGGGTATAGGAGGCGGAACAGTAACCTGGATTTGTGAGGGGGAGGCATCAAAGGGGTTCCTACTTAACCTGTCCACCTTTTCTTTTAGAGCAGTGGCCTCGGCCTTGGAAGCAACAAGTTCCTGTTGCACCAACACCAAGGCCTGAAGCACATCCTCCAAGGTAGCCATATAGTCTCCACCCGGATCGGGTGTAGCTTAATTCGTGGGCGTGTTATTCTGTCAGATACGCTCCACAGGATCCGGATGATGAATATAAGGCCCACCTCAAAACGTCACAAACACTCTGATTAATATCAACAGAGTATTTGAGCCATTAGGTGAGGGGTAAATGCAAAATAATAAACAGGGAAGGGAGGGAAGGGGTCAGGTGGGAAAGGGAAGTAACTGAAACGACAGAACATACAGAGATAAGAACACCGTTCATCCAGCACTGTTAATATCTAACTTACTTCCCTAATAAACTAGATACCTGTGTGGAAATGCAGGACTTGGTAAGAGGTGTTCTCTGATCCCCCCTCTGGTCATATATGCTTGAACCCTATAAGGAATATACATAGATTAAGGCCAATCTCATATCTAATACTGAAACAAACGGACCAGACAAGACACCTCCTATCATACCTGAGTAAGAGTTTAAGTTATTTGAAATAAGGAGTTCCTGATGTGGGTTTCCAACATAAAAGATTAACTGAACGTAGGGGGAAAAGTATAGAAGCAGCTGTGTCGAAATACAGACTACGGTAATGCGTGGGAAGCAAAAACCACAGCACTCCGCTCTGTTTGGTAATAGAACACAAAGTCTCCCAATGATCCACAGGTACAATAATTAATAGGGTTCCACAAACAAAAGCAGAAGGCTGTTAAACAGTATTATGAATGGCTAATACCATAAGAGCACTACCTCCTCAAGACTTGACAGTACGCTTACACGGCAACACGCAGCTGCGACCGCCACCGTGCTCCGCAAGCGTTTCTAAACTCGTTTGATCCAACCTTAACAAGCGCTTGTACTGGATACACGGAGCTGCGACCGCCACCGTGCACCACCTACTCAAGGTAGTAAGGAATATAGTTTGTCGACAGTAATACAGTCAAAGTGCAAGAAGACACGGCGGCGTGTGATGCCCTTCACCACTACGCTACGCTCTTCATTCCAAACAAGATCAACCCTTAGATCATTCTTTGATACAGTTTATAAAACGGCAGCGAGTAGTGAGATACCAACACGCTCCGCTCAATGGATATCCAAACAAATGCAAGGCGCGGCAGTTCCTTCACTGCGCGCACCGCGAAACGGCAACGCGTGGGAGCCCCCACAGCGCTCCGCTCAATGACGGTCAAATAAGGGCGGGGGACCGCTCCTACCTGATGCGGAAAGTTCACCACAGCAGCGTCCCTGGCGTTCATACGATACAGCAGAGAAGAACCTCCTTCCTCCTGCTCTAGTCCAAAACACAGAATAACTCGCAACAGGAAGCATGTCACACAGTCTGAAATAGCCTCAGCCGAGGCTTCTGGGAATTGTAGTCTTTTCATGCCCGACTCAGATGACAGTCATATCTTCCACTTAACGCTGTAATGCAGGCGCTTAGTCGGGCCCTGACAGCAAGGCCTTGCGTTGTTGTTGAGAATACTGTCAACAGGAGTCTTGCGATGCAAAGTACTGGTGAAAGATGTTTTGTGCACAGGCTGGTTCAGAGACTTTGCAGGACTTGCGATGTGGAGTCTTGCGTCATTGTTGAGGATGCCATCCATGAGGGGCTTACGATGCGCAGGCCTGCTCAGAGGATGCGTAGCTCATCAGTGGGTCCGAGTACACTGTGGGGTGTGGGGTTAAGCCCTGTGTTAGGGATGCATCATGCAGCTGTGATTCAAGGTAGAGCTGCAAGGAGATGCATCAGTTATGCTCACACAACCACAGTTGAGCTGACAGAGCACCTTCAACCCACTTCCAAGGGTCCAGAACTGGGCTAGCACCACTTTTGGGACAGGACTCACATCTGACAGGGTCCTGGTGCTGGGTTCAAGGTTGTTGGAACCTGAGGCTCTGATCTGGAGGCCAGCCAATTGGCCATTGGAGTCACTCTGGTGGTCCTGGGATCAAGATGCAGGTCAAGTCCTTCACTCATGCAGCAGGGTAGCAGGCAGCAAGGCAGCAGGGCAACAGAGTGGCAGTCCTTCTGCAGAGCATCACCACAGTCTTTCAGAGTCTTCCAAAGCTTGAGAAGTGTACTGAAGTGTTGGGTGTGAGGGTTCAATATTTATACCTGTTGCATATTTTGAAGTATGAATAGATGATGGAGCTTTCCACCCCCAGGTGCTTGGACTTTCAAGCCTCCATACCCTGTCTCCAGATTGTCTGGGATCACAATAGACTAGTGTTGAACCCTTTGTGAATGTGCTCAGATAGAGCTTTTTTGATGTGCAAGTGTGGTAGGTGACATCCCCTCCCCCTAAGGTCAACTCCTACAGCCCTTTGTTCACTGTCTGGGAGCAATACACAAAGACCTACTGCCAGTGACACCAAGTCATGTGACCCAGTAAACAGGCTGCGGGCCACAAATGGTTAGGGCAAGAAAATGGCAACTTTCTAAAAGTAATATAAGGGCATGAAGCCAACTGGCTACATGAGCGAAGGTGTGCACTACATACAAAATATATACCAACATTTAACTCATTCACACATTGCTTAATAATCAATGTTAACCACGTTTGTTTTTAATGCAATTCACCTCATTGTTAATCAAAAGATTTTTTCTTCACAATAATACTTGCATGAAAATAACAATATACAAAAATCAATAATACAGATTGTTTAACAGCCCAAATGTTTACGTCAAACAATGAATGAATGAATGAATGAATGAATGAATGAATGAATGAATACTTTCTTGTATAGCGCATGGCTACCCTCGGGCATCCCAGCGCTGTAAGACCATAGGACGTAAGGAAGACATTATTGAAACAAGAATGTCTTTAGTCGCTTCCTGAAGGCCAGGTGGTTGGTTTCATGCCTGAGGTTCTCTGGGAGTGTGTTACATCCTTTGGCAGCTTGGAAGGAAAGCAGGCAGCCGCCCATCCGAGCCAGCTTCACCCTGGGTACTACCAGCACATTTCACTGGTTAGATCTAAGAGATCTCACCGATTGACGGCGGCGGAACAGGGGATCGAGAATGGTAGGGCCAACATTGTGGATGGACTTATGCGCCAAACACAAGGTTTTAAACATAATCCTCTCCTGAATTGGTAGCCAATGAAGCGACCGGAGTGAGGCCTTAGCTGAACATCGTTTGGGGACTTTCATGAGTAGACAGGCTGCACAATTCTGTACAGATTGCAGAGTTTTTATGGTACCTACTGGGGACCCCATATAGACAGCATTTGCATAGTCCAGTCGTGAAAGAATCAACGACTGGACCAGCAAATGGAAGATCTAAGACTTTCTTGAGGACTCTCAGCAATCCGTAACAGGTCGCAGCCACCTTCTTGGCCTGGTATTGGAATCCTAGAGAGGAGTCCAGCCAGACCCCAAGCTTTTTATTTGGGTCTTAGGCACCGGAGGGCGTCCCAGACAATGTGGCCACCAGGGGTCCAAGTTGATTGGGGCTTTGTAGCCCAAAAGCATGATGTCCGTTTTGGCCCCATTTAACTTTAAAAAAAGAGGAGGTCATCCATTCCAGGACTTTGGTGAGACACGGGGTCAGGTTGTTGATCCCCTGATCTAAAGCTTCGTCCCTCACCAGAGATACGACCAGCTGCGTGTCATCGGCGTAGGTGACAAGTTGGATTCCCCAGGTAAGCACCACCTCAGCCAAAGGTCTCATATAAATGTTAAACAAGGTAGGGCTGAGCGATGATCCCTGGGAAACGCCGTGATTCAATTGCAGCTGGCTCGATGATACCTTTTCCTCAAAAACTGAGAAGCATCTGTCCGATAGAAAGGAATGGAGCCATTTAAGGGCCGGGCCGGAAACACCTGCAGGACGTAGCCGGTGCAGCAGGAGGGAGCGATTCACAGTGTCGTAGGCTGCGCTGAGGTCCAACAGGACCACTGCAGCGCAGCCTCCCGCATCCACAATGCCCCTGGCTGCCTCCACCACCGCCACCAAAGCCGTCTCTGTTCCTTGTTTGGCTCTAAACCCAGTCTGGGTAGGATGTAGTGAACCCACGGTCTCAACAAAAGAAGACAGGACCTGATTCACATGTTTTTCAGCTATTTTACTGATACCCGGTAGCCACGAGATGGGCCTGTAATTATCCAGGGCTTCATGGTCCAAACTAGGTTTTTTTAGCAGGGCCCTGACCTTTGCCATCTTCCAGTTGGGGGGCACTACTCCTGAGACCAGAGATGCGTTAATAACCTGCAATATCGCTGGGCAGACTGTCCCCGATACCTGTTTGAGAACGGACGGAGGTGCAGCATCCAGAGGGGAGCCCGATTTCAGGTTGCTGAGGAGACTTTCCACAGTAGCCAGATCTAATAGTGGGAAGGCTTTAAGACCTGCGGGCAAATTTGGGGCTACCTCCTCAGACATACCATGTTCGCTCTCTAACGTGTCTGGAATGTATGCAGTTGGCGCAAAGCTGGAGTAGATGTTAGACACCTTGGACGCAAAGAAGGCAGCTAGGTCCTCACAGCGTTTCTGTGGATTTGGAGCAGGTCTAGTGGCCATAGGGGTAGCGACCAAAGATTGAAAAATTTTAAACATTTCTCTGGGGGTGTTAACTGCTTCCAAAATGTTGCCCTGATAGTATGCGGCTTGTGTAGAATTTAATAGTTTTTTGTACAATCTTAAAGATGATTTATATTCACTTTTTGCCGCAGGGGCAAAGTCCTTTCTCCACTTCCTTTCCGCCCGTTTGCATAGTTGTTTATGCTCCTTGAGTTCCCCAGAGTACCACAGTTGTTTATTAGGGCCCTCCCGATGCCGAATCTCTTTTTTGGGGAGGCTGGCGTCTAAGGTGGAATTAAGCCACGTATCAAAGGCTTCATTAGCTACCACTGGGTCATCATGGGGAGCCGGCGGGCAGCTCTTTAGGGCAGTCTCCCAGTCCTCGACCGGTAGTCTTGACCATACTCGACTGACTTTCTTTGAAAGGGTGACCCTGTTATTCTGTATTGATGGGGACCACATAAAAGAAAGTAGGGCTTGATCTGACCAAGGAACAAAGCTAGGCTGACCACAAACGATGTTCTCAAGATTGGTAAAGAAGTGATCTAGTAGATGTCCAGCTACATGAGTGGAACTGGCCACAATTTGTTCCAAATGTACTACTCCCAGAGTATCCAGCAGACACTGCGATGAAGCAGCATCGACTTCATCGAGATGAATATTAAGATCGCCCAGGACGGAAAAATTAGAGGCACTAGTGATGGAAAGAGAAATCTTATCTAGTAGGTTGTTGCAGAAGTCATGGTAATCACCCGGTGGTCTATATGCCAAGATCCCCGAGAAAGTACAAGTGGGCGAGAAAAATATAGAGAAGCCAAGACTCTTGCACTCTGGAAGGGGACTCTCAGAGGTTCTGCACACAAACATGTTCTTATGGATAATCGCCACACCTCCTCCTCGCCCCGTCTGACGGTCCTGCCTGACAATAGAATAATTGGGCGGGAGCGCCTTGACTATATCCGGGTCAGATGCATCGGTCAACCAGGTCTCCGTTAAGAAAAGTACTTCTAGATCTCGTTCCTCTAGGAGCAGATGGATTTCCACTGCATGTCTCGGAAGAGATCGGCAATTTAGCAGGGCGAATGTAAAGAGGTTACTATTGCCACTCACTGGCTTTATAGCTTGCAGTGTGGACAGAGGGACATTACCTCCTCTGGTAGTGTATCCTTAGGCCAACTAACCGTAACACCTCCTCTGAGTGCTCTGAGCAGTTCCCCACTGTAACGGAGGGTTTTAAGAGATAAGGGTTCCATAGTTATTGACCCCGAGCCACGTCCTAGCCCGACCTGGCACGGACGGGCACAGACGGGCTTTCCTTAGGTGCTCCTTTGGCACGGTAAGGCGCGTACGCTAACGCGTACGCTAGCGCTTAGGAAGACCGTCTGATTAGCAAAGTCAAGCGCACACAACCTGAGTTAGTTCAAGGTGATAATTCCAACCCGGTCCTCACCAACCCAGAGAACATTCGGACGACATCCCAACCCCTTCGGAAACGGCAACAAGCCGACAACCAAGGACAAGCGGATTGGATTAGCTTGCCTTTATTTATCTGACCACATACCCGGCGGCGGACCCTAATACCCGCAACACATTCACAGGACGCTTGAAAAAGCGCTTTCATCTTGTGTCTATTATAACTCACACCAGATTAGGACCGGGTTGGAATTATCACCGTTCCCACAATACTACGCTCAACCTAACTTCGACAGCCCTGAAGAGTCACGGGTCTACCCCGATATTGACGAAACACGTGTCGGCTGGTTTTTTGTGAAATCAATACTCTCACCAAATAAATAAAAAACAAACAAGACAATAACATTGGAGTTTGATCTTATCCTTTCATCGAATGTGACTACACCGTACCTATGAACTAACTCAGGTTGTGTGCGCTTGACTTTGCTTACACAGCCCTACCTCCCAACAGCTAGCGCGGCAACCTCGTCCTCCCCCAAGATGGCCGCTCTGGTGAACCGGCCCCTCTAGGTCCCGCTGGACAGAATGCCCAAATCGGCTAAGGGAAGACTATAAGGTCTCTAACGCGGTGCAGCGAGAGGTGGGTCTGCTCACTCACACGTGGGGAAAGGTGTCCGATGAAAACAATAAGCAATTTGGTTTTTATTAAAAGTACAGGCAGTGTCAATTTAATATTTCTAAAATAGCAAACTAGCTCCCGGCATCCGCCTCAGGAGCAAAGAACGTCCCTAGGTCTTACCCGGCTGCTCTCTTCCACTCAATATATGCGATTTAGCGCGGCGGGTCCAGCCCTACCTCCCAACAGCTAGCGCGGCAACCTCGCCCTCCCCCAAGATGGCCACTCTGGTGAATCGGCCCCTCTAGGACCCGCTGGACAGAATGCCCAAATCCGCTAAGGGAAGACTATAAGGTCTCTAACGCGGCGCAGCGAGAGGTGGGTCTGCTCACTCACACGTGGGGAAAGGTGTCCGATGAAAACAATAAGCAATTTGGGTTTTATTAAAAGTTCAGGCAGTGTCAATTTAAAATTTCTAAAATAGCAAACTAGCTCCAGGCTTCCGCCTCAGGAGCAAAGAACGTCCCTAGGTCTTACCCGGCTGCTCTCTTCTGCTCAATATATGCGCTTTAGGGTGGCGGGTCCAGCCCTACCTCCCAACAGCTAGCGCGGAAACCTCGTCCTCCCCCAAGATGGCCGCTCTGGTGAATCGGCCCCTCTAGGTCCCGCTGTACAGAATGCCCAAATCGGCTAAGGGAAGACCATAAGGTCTCTAACGCGGCGCAGCGAGAGGTGGGTCTGCTCACTCACACGTGGGGAAAGGTGTCCGATGAAAACAATAAGCAATTTGGTTTTTATTAAAAGTACAGGCAGTGTCAATTTAAAATTTCTAAAATAGCAAACTAGCTCCAGTCTTCCGCCTCAGGAGCAAAGAACGTCCCTAGGTCGTGAAATGAACATCAGCCCATTGCAATTCGGGACAGGCGTCCCTTCGTCAGGAGCATATTTGAAAAAGATACAAAAGTAATTATTACATGTACAAACTATGGAGCAGTAACCATCATCACATCCTTAGTCCTACTTCATACAAAAGGCAATAGTGTCTTAAATTGTGCAGTGGCCCCCCCTTTTTTTCCTTTTTATTGAAAGAAGAAGTGTCTAGTGTGTTAGTGCAAAGAAAATAACTGTAGAAAAGACAATGTAACCAATCCAATCCAATCCAATCCAAACAAGCTTTATTCAACATATTAGTCATAAAGCATCATACATAAATATATCATAGAACACAGTATACACAAATCTAATTCCAGTGCCTGTTTGGTGAAGGTAAGTTAAAAACAAAAAATACCAAATAACAGTAAAACAGTTTAAGACTTTTTTTGGGGAAAAAACAACTTTTTTTAGAATTCATTACTAGAGGGGTACAACAGTTTGGTCATAGATAAAATAATCCATCTATTTAGTTGGGACTAGTGCCTACATTGCATAGTGAGCAGTTACCTATCCTCTTAATACATGTGCAAATTAGCAATTACAGACACACCCTACTTATACAGAGAGGGAACGCGACCTTATAGCCCATGACCACCAGAGATATTTTGCTACTGCAACAACAATAAAAGATCAATCAAACAATCAGGGAACTGTAAGCGAACTACTCACCCGTGAGGATCTCAAGGAGCTGAGGGGGCATCCGCAGATCTGTTTAGGCGAAGAGCCAGGTCTGAAGGGTCTTCCTGTAGGTGTTCAGGGAGGGGGCACGTCTGATGTTTGCCGGTAGCTCATTCCAGGTCTTGGCTGCAACGTGAGAGAAGGATCTTCCACATGCTCTGTGGATACGTTGGGATTTGGGAAGTGCGAGATTGGAAGATTGAAGGTTTCTTTTGGGTCTGTGGAAGTTGATTCTGTTGATGAGGTATTTAGGTCCGTTTTTGTGTAGGTATTTGTAGGTGAGTGAGTATTTTAAAAGTGACTCTTTTCTCCACGGGGAGCCAGTAGAGACTTTGTAGGTGTTGACTGATGTGTTCGTGTCGGGGGATGCCGAGGATGAGTCTGGCAGTGGTTTTCTGTATTTTCTGGAGTCTGCGGAGTAGGGACTTGTTGATGCTAGCATAGAGTGCTTTTCCTTAGTCCAGTCTGGTGGTGTGATGAGTGCGTGAGTGACTGTCTTCCTTGACTCAGGGGGGATCCACTTGAAGGTCTTGCAGAGGATGTGGAGGGTGTTGAAGCAGCTGGAGGTGATAGAGCTGACTTTTTAGTTCATGGTGAGTGAAGAGTCGAGTACGATGCTGAGGTTCTTGACGTGGTCTGAGTGGGTGGTTGGGCTTCCAAGGGAGGTCGGCCACCAGGTGCTATCCCATGCAGAAGGGGTGGTACAGAGGATGAGGACTTCTGTCTTCTCTGCGTTGAGCTCCAGGAGCTGTTGGTTATCCAGACTGCAATGTCTTGCATTCCTGAAGGTGAGTTTGGCAGTGGTGGGGGCTTTGGTGAGGGAGAGGATGAGCTGGGTGTCGTTTGCGTAGGATATGATATTGAGGCCGTGTTGTCAGACAATGGATGCGAGGGGGGAAATGTAGATGTTGAAAGGGTGGGGCTCAGGTATGAACCCTGTGGGACGCTGCAGGTGATTTCATGGGGTCAGAGAGGAAGGGTGGGAGTCTGATCCTTTGGCTTCTTCCGGTGAGGGATGATCGGATCCAGTCCAGGGCTGTTACTTGTATGATTGCGTCGTGTAGTCTGGCGAATAGTGTGCGGTGGGAGACATTGTTGAAGGCCGCTGAGAGATCGAGTAGGATGAGGGCTAAGGAGTGGCTTTGCTCCAGGAGGGTGCGGATGTCATCTGTGGCAGCAAGTAGGGCGGTCTCTGTGCTGTGGTTGCTTCGGAATCCGAATTGGGATGGGTCAAGGACGGCGTTCTCTTCAATGAATTGTGTCAGTTTCCTGTTGACTGTTTTCTCCACAACTTTGGCTGTGAAGGGGAGGAGCGAGATGGGCCGATAGTTCTTGAGGTCGATGGTGTCAGCTGTGGGCTTCTTGAGCAGAGGTCTGACTTCTACGCACTTCCAGTCGGCTGGAAAGGGGCCTGTTTTGAAGGTGGTGTTGATGGTGTGTTGTAGTTCAGGTGCGGCCGCCGCTCTGTGGTAGATGTGAGGGGGGCAGGGGTTGGTGGGGGCCCGAGTGAATGCTTTTCATTGTTGAGGCGGTGTCTTTGGCCGTGATTGGTGTCCAGTTGGAGATGGTGGTCTTGCTGGTGTTTCTGGGGGGCAGGGGCCATCAGTCGCGCCTGGTGGATGGTTGATGAAGTTGTCGTAGAGGTTTTTGATCTTGAGTTGGAAATAGGTTCCAAGCTTGTTGCAGAGGTCTTGGGATTGAGTGATGTCTGTAGCTTTGCTCTGTGGGTCGGTGAATTCTTGAATGACACTGAAAGGTTCCTTGGAGTTGGTGGAGTTGGCCAGGATTTTGTTGTGAATAAAGTTCCTCTTAGTGGCTCTGATTTGGTTGTGGTAGTCCGCCATGGCATCCTTGTGGGTGGTGTGGTTTTCTGTTGTCTTGGTGTTTCCCCAGGCATCTGCAGGTGTGTCTGGCTTCTTGAACAGCACTGGTGAACCAGGCGGCTTTCCTGGGGCATTATCTGTTGGGGTTGCGCAGCGGGGCAAGCTCGTCTGCGCAGTCAGAGATCCAGGTGTGGAGTTCTCTGGCTGTATCGTTTGCGTCGGGTGCCCAGGTGTGGTTGTCTTCGGTGAGGGTGGAGTTAAGTTGCTTGTCGGTAACCTTGCTCCAGTTCCTTTGTGGGGAGCATGTGGCTGGTTTGGGTGCCCTGGGTTTGTTGATGGCGAAATGTACACAGTTGTGGTCGGTCCATGGCGGCAGCGTTGTGTGGGTGAATTGCGCGCATTTTCTTGCTGCGAAGATGGGGACAAGGGTGTGTCCTGCTCTGTGGGTCGGTGTGTTGACGAGTTGTATAAGGCCGATGCTGGTGCGGTTGTCACGAAGGATAGTGGAGTTGGGGTCCTGGGGTTGTCGAGATGGAAGTTCAGTTCTCGAATGAGTATGCAGTATGTTGAGGCGATGTCGTGGGGTGCTATGGTGGTGGCAAGGGGTGTTCGGGGGCCGGGGGGTCTGGAGACGAGGGTTCCTTGGAGTGTGGCTTTGGGGGGTAGTCTGTATCTGGAAGTGCAGTTGTTCGGCAGAGGGGAAGGCTTCGCTGGAGGTGGTGAGGGGAAGGGTGCTCTTGTGGGCGAAGGCGAAGCCCCCTCCTGGGTGGTTGGCGCGGTCTTTCCTCTGGATGTTGTATCCGTCTGGGATGGCGGTGCTGATGTCGGGAGCAGAGGATGCATTGGTCCAGGTCTCTGTGAAGAAGGCGGTATCGGGCGAGAGTGAGTCGAGTAGGCTCCAGATTTCCATGGTGTGTTTGGGTACGGAGCGTAGGTTGAGGAGGATGCATTTTAGGGTGTCGCAGGTGTTGGCGTTGGCGGTGTTGCAGGCTGGGTTGGCTGTGAGTGTCTGGTGGCAGTGGAGGCAGGAGAATTGGCTGAGGGTCGTATTTGGCGAGGCCTGTTGGCATTCTCTAAGTCTTCCAGGGTTGACTGCAAGGAGGGTGGTGGTGTTGTAGCGATGGGTAGTGGGAGGTCCAGGGTTCCTGGAGCTGGCTGCAGTCGGGTCGTGGACGGGCGTAGACTTTCTTGCCTTTGGCGAGCCGTCGGCGCGGGCAGTGAGCCTGCTGCGAGCATCCAAAGCACGACAGCGCAGTGGCTACCATTAAGTAGGGGAGGTGGGAGGGAGGAGAGGCTGGGAGCCAGGAGAGGGGAAATTTCGGGGGGAATTACTGGGGGGAATTCCAGGAAGGCGGGGCCGCAGGGGCCGCGGGGGCAGCAGTGTCGAAAGGCGAAAGGAACAGGCAGGCATGAGAAAATAAAAACAGTGGTGGAATTAGAGCAAGACACAGATGGGCACAATAACAGTGGCACAACAGGGAAAAATGAAGAAAAAAAACGGCTGAGAAAGGTTACCGTGGTTGCAGCCAGTCTGGTCCCAGTTGGAGCAGGCAGTAGGCACAGGAACCGGCAGCAGCCTCGAACCTCCCAAGGAGGAGGTTGGGGAGAGAGTGGACCTAGACCGAGGGTCGAAGGATGATGTGTTGGAGCGTAGTATTCTTAGTGCTTCATCGCTCGTTCTAGTGCCTAGTGATTTACAAATTGCCACCAGCAATGCACGTCGTGGGGCGCCATAGGCAGTGCAAACAAACAATAGGTGAGGTAGCGACTCCGATTTGACCTGACATGTGGGACAAGTTATGCCACCTCCTTGAGCCCATCTAGCAGTGAAAGCTCTAATTGGCAGTGAGCTCACCCTAAATTGAAAAAAATGATTTATGATCATACGGCTTTGTTATTAAGTCTCAATATTTCTCTAAGTTGGGGGTTAATTTGACTCCCACAAAGCCACCGGTTAGTGAAGATGACTCACTATTTCTCCATGTGGTATGCACTACCATTTCCCAGTACTTTTCTTTTAAAATCTTTTTCGAAGGGAATGTTGGATCGTTCCACAGAGCTGACATGCCAATGTTTGTTAAGGTGGCTCTAACCTCTAATAGCCATTTAATTTGATGGAAGTTGTAAGCCTTTATTATATCTTTGAGGCCTGCATCATATGATACCAGTTCAGGTGTGCTTCAAATTCTACACCAGTTTAGTATGGGGCGTGATTTACCTATGTCTGTAAGTGGCTTTTGCCAAGATCGTAGAGTAGGGGGCACACTGGGGTGCTGTGCGGAAGGATGGTAATCTTGCGTAAGAACCTATTTTCAACTACAGTGAGCTTAGGTTCTCGCAGTCCCAGAGTCCTGCTCCATTCAAGGCTGAGATAACCACTTTCATATTATATATCTGGAGCACCAGACTGACTGGTTCGGTGAGTAACATGTTATACTCGAGTTGAAACACTCCCAATAATTGCTGATGCTTCAAGGTTGCCAGGTCAATCTGTTGGTTCCATTTAAAGCCATTCTGTATGTTGATCCCCAAATATGTAAAGACATTAACTTGATCCAAAGGGTGTTTATTCATTAGAATGCACCTTTAAATGCTCTGTGCGGGTTAAAAGACATACTTTTTGTTTTAGGCACATTAACTTCCAAGCCCCTTATACAGCAGAACTCCTCAAATATCAAAAGGGCTAGTTGGAGACCACTCTGGGTCTTTGAAATAATTAATGTGCAGTCTGAGAACATTAAAATAGGGATATTTTCACCTGCTATTGTTGGAGCATAAGTAGCAGTAGATTCCATACAATTCACAATTCCATTGATGAACAAGGAAAACAATGTAGGTGCCATGACGCAGCCCTGGCGGACGCCTCTCGCAATGGGAATGGGACTGGTAACTTTCCCCTGTGAGCCCCAACTGATTTTTGCATAATTATCCTTATGAAGTTTGACAATGAGGGTTAGCAGTACAGTTCAAAAGGCATCCCCATATTTTGCAGGGCCACCCAAGGTTTGGTACAGGGACCATATCAAAAGCTGACTTTAGGTCAACAAAGGCAGAATACAAGCTGCCCTTGCCCAGGACCACCATCTTCCACTATACTAGGTTAAAATGAAACACTTGGTCGATGGTACTGGTAAATGCCCAAAAGCCAGCCTGCAGAGAGGATAAAATACTGTGTTCTTCTATCCAGTCTTGTATCTTATTGAGGACAAGCCGCCCCATTACCTTAGGTAAAGAATCTATTAAACTAATCTGCCTGTAATTACCTGGTTGAGATTTATTCCCCTTTTTAAAAACTGGGACAATTTCGGCCCCTTTCCGAGAGACAGGGACAGGTGCACTACAGGTAACCTCATTAGTCAGCAGGAGGATGTATCAGCACCATCTGGCATTGTCATGCAGAAATATATCTGCCAGAATGCTGTCGGCCTGGTACTCTACCCCCCATTACTGATCTAAGTGCTACCTCGAAATCGGCCCTACAAAAGGCCTTGTCTTGATCAATCAATCAATCAATCAGAGTACTTGTAAAGTGCGCTGTTTACCCGTGAGGGTCCCAAGGCGCGGAGTGGGTACTGCTACTGCTCGAAGAGCCAGGTCTTGAGGAGTCTTCTGAAGGCGAGTAGGTCTTGGGTCTGCCGTATGTGGGTGAGGAGGGTGTTCCAGGTCTTGGCAGCGAGGTAGGAGAAGGATCTGCTGATGGAAGTCGTTCGTTGGATGTGGGGACCGCTGCAAGGGCGAGGCAGGCTGAGCGGAGCTGGCGGGTGGGGGTGTGGAAGCTGAGTCTGCTGTTCAGGTAGGCTGGTCCGGCGTTGTGGAGTGCTTTGTGTGCGTGGGTGAGGAGCTTGAAGGTGATCCTCTTGTCTACGGGGAGCCAGTGTAGGTCTCTCAGGTGGGGGGTCATGTGGATGCTGCAGGGGACGTTGACGATCAGTCGGGCGGAGACGTTTTGGATGCATTGTAGTCGTCATAGGTGTTTGGCTTGGATTCCTGTGTAGAGTGCATTGCCAAAGTCCAGTCTGCTGCTGACGAGGGCCTGTGTCACTGTTCTTTTTGTTTCGGTTGGGATCCTCTTGTAGATCCTGCGGAGCATGCGGAGGGTGTTGTAGCAGGAGGAGGAGACGGCGTTGACCTGCTTAGACATGGAGAGGGAGGAGTCGAGGATGAATCCTAGATTGCGTGCATGGTCGGTGGGTGTTGGTGCTTCTCCTAGTGTGGTCTTCAACCAGGAGTCGTCCCAGGATGAAGGGGTGTGTCAGAGGATGAGGACCTCCGTCTTGTCCTAGTTCAGCTTCAGACGGCTGCTCCTCATCCAGTCGGTGATGGCCTTCATTTCCTTGTGGAGGTTGGCTTTGGCAGTGTGTGGGTCCTTGGTGAGGTAGAGGATGAGCTGGGAGTGGTCGGCGTAGGAGATGATGTTGAGGTTGTGATGGTGGGCCACTTGTGCAAGGGGGGCCATGTAGACATTGAACAGCGTCGGGCTGAGGGATGAGCCCTGCGGGACGCCGCAGATGATGTTGGTGGCTTCGGATCGGAAGGGTGGGAGGCGGACACTCTGGGTTCTGCCAGCAAGGAAGGACGTGGTCCAGTCAAGAGGCTTCTCTTAGATTCCGGCTTCCAGGAGGTGTGTCTTTAGAGTGCGATGGCAGATCATGTCGAAGGTGGCCGACAGGTCCAGGAGTTGCATGTTGACAATTTTCTCGATGACCTTTGCCGGGAACAGGAGCAGGGAGATGGGCCGGAAGTTCTTGAGGTGCTTGGGGTCCGCTTTGGGCTTCTTGAGGAGGGCATTGATTGTGGCGTGTTTCCAGCTTTCCGGGAATGTCTCTGTTTCAAAGGAGATGTTGATGACCTTCCGTAGTTGGGGTGCGATGGCCGCGTCTGCTTTGTTGAACACGTGGTGTGGGCACGGGTCAGATGGAGATCCTGAGTGGATGGAGTTCATGACCTTGCGTGTCTCATCGTCATTGACGTTGGACCAGGAGGTCAAGCGGATGGCGATTGTGGTGTTCGCAGGGGAGGTGGAGTCTGGCGTAGCCGGGACGGTCGTGGTGCTGAAGCTGTCTTGGATGTCAGCGATCTTGCGGTGGAAGAAGATGGCTAGTGAGCCGCACAGTTCTTGTGAGGTCGGGATGTCGTTGGCGCTGGTGCTGGGGTTGGAGAGTTCCTTTACAATGCTGAAGATCTCTTTGCTTTGTTGTTATCCAAGCGGTCTTTGAAGGAGGATCTCTTGGCTAATCTGATGAGGTGGTGGTGTCTGCGGGTGGTGTCCTTGTGGGCTGCGTGGTTTTCCGGTGTGCGTTCGTGGAGCCATATCTTCTCCAGTTTACGGCATGTGTGTTTAAAGGCCTGGAACTCATCAGTGAACCAGGTGACTCTCTTGTTGGCATGGCTGTTGGAGTGTTTCTTGAGTGGGGCAAGGGTGTTGGCAAAGTAATCGATCCACTTTCTGAAGTTGCTGGCTGTGGCGTCTGTTTTGGTGGGGTCGGTGGGTGGGTCCTTGGCAAGGGAAGTGATCAGCTGGTCTTCAGTGACTTTGCTCCAGCAGCGGCGATTCAGCTGTTGGGTGCGGTGGTGCATGGTTGGTTTCTTGAAGGTGAAGTGGATGCAGTGTTGGTCAGTCCAGTGGAGTTCGGTGGTGTGGTCGAAGGCGACGTGGGAGCCTGTGGAGAAGACAGGATCCAGCGTGTGGCCGGCGACATGAGTGGGTGCGGTGACGAGTTGTCTGAGGCCAAGGTTGGCGAGGTTGGCGATCAGGGTGGCGTTGTTTTTGTTCTCGAGGTGGAAGTTCAGGTCCCCGAGGAGGATGTAGTCTGTGGAGGCGAGTGCGTGGGGGCTGGGCAGGTCGGCGATGGAGTCACTGAACTGAGCCCGTGGTCCGGGGGGTCTGTAGATGAGTGTTCCTCTGAGGGTGGTGTTGAGGTCGGTGTGGATCCGGAAGTGCAGGTATTCGGCGGTGTTGAGGATGCTGTCTACGTGGGTGGCTACCTTGAGGGTGGACTTGTAGAAAATGGCTATTCCCCCTCCGATTCTACTGGCGCGATCTCTGCGGGTGATCTTGTACCGTCCGGGATGGCTATGGCGATGTCGGGCGCCAAGGAGTCATTCCACCAGGTCTCTGTCAGGAAGACCACGTCTGGGGCGGAGGTGTCGAGCAGATCCCAGAGCTTGACGGCGTGATTGCGTGTGGAGCGGGTGTTGAAGAGTATGCAGCGGAGGTGGTTTGGGTCCAGTCCTTGGGGGTTTGGTGGTTCTGTCGAAGGTGAAGCAGGATAGGGGTCCGTGGGTCCGTTTCGGGGCGTCCTGGAAGCAGGTGTGGTTTCGGCTGGCGTGGAGTATGTGGAGGGTGCTGGCGTCGTAGTGGATTCTGGTGTCATGGCGATCACGGGGTCCAGGGGTTCTGGCGCTGTGCGCGGTCCAGGCACGGACGGGCGCAGACAAGCTTGCCTTAGGCGCGCCCACTTCTCGGCCTGCATTTGAGGTGGCTTGGGAGGTAGGAGCAGCTGGGAGGCGGGAGCGGGGAGGCGGATGGGTGAGCAGGGGAGTGGGCCGCGGGGAGGCAGCAGCGGGAAAGGGCCGGATCGGGAGCGGCGGGGGGAGCTGGAGCACAGGGCAGAGGGGAAGGAAAAAAGCCCAGGAACAAGGAGGCAGCGAGCAGCTGATTAGGGGCGAACTGCCTGCAAGCAGGGTCAAAGGTCGCCCCCACCGAGTAGAACGAGTAGGTAGACTTGCCCTGGTCCAGTTCTCCTGGGTTACAGGCATATTGCGGTTTAAAAAGTTTAACCCAGTCTTCTTGGGTCACATGATTTTGTGGCTGTTGCATCTGGCCTCCTCTGTTCCATTTTACGATGTTCCAAAAGTGCTTGGTGTTACCCATGGCGCAAGACTCCCTAAGGTCCTGCCACCTCTTTTCGCCCCAGGTTTCTTGGCCTATTTCTTAGTGCTCCTTTATATTTGCCTAGCTGTTCGAACAGTGGCGGGATCACCTACTCTAATAGCTTGACCTACCAATTTGTGTGCCGTTCTACATGCTTTATTAAACTAACGGCAGGCTTTTGTGTTTGTAATAGCTTGCTCTGCTTAACAGAATCGGGCAAAGAATTTATTATGGGTAGAGATAGTAGACTCGGAAACCTGATTTTAGCTGTACTAGCCTGTAACTCAGCTATAGCATGGTCAATGACCTTAGTAATAGTAGATATGTGTTCAGGCTTCTCTAGAAACTTTCCTAATTTTAAGTGTCTCATATCATTGGTGGGGACAACATCAAGAGATAGTAATTCGCTACTTATTGGAATTTGTGCCTTCTGTTGTGGTAACTTCAAGGAAGCACACAAGGGATTATGATCACTCTCTATCCAGTCCCTCACTATCATGTCGTCCAAAGAATGCCATAGTTTCAAGCTAATTAGTAAGAAGACTATCCGACTAGCACCAAATCCATTGTTAAATGTATTTGCCCCACATCTGTCAGATAAGGTTCTTCCATTTGCTGCCTGTAAGCCTTTCTCCAGACAAATGGAGTTAATTTGGATAGCCACATCTGTTCATTTTCTTATGGGTGCAAGCTCCAGCTTTGGGATGCCCATTGGGCATCTTCCTCTTCTATGAGGTAGTACTCATCATTGGCGAGGGGCTCAAACGGCGAATTGAATTCGCCCTCAATTAAGACATAGGAATCCCCCGAATACCAGTCAAGAAGATCGTTGAGAGCCGCTGAAACTTCCAACATCTTCCCCCTTGTTCCTCTCACGTAAATATTATAAATGTCTACGTTCCCATGGGAACCCATGTTCAGTCTTATGGTCATAATATCATGACTTTGCGAGTACCTGAATGTTGCTCCTCTTGTAGCCGGAATATGATAATTTAAATAGCCTATGCAATGGAGGGAAGCCACTAACCAGGTTTCTAGGAAGAGGCAGATATCGTAACACTCAATGAAAGCATGCCATTCCGGGGATGTAATCTTTGAATTCATCCCTGCAATGTTCCATGACAACAAGGTTTCCCTTGGAGAGGAATGGCCCGATGTCAATGCCCATTCACTCTACTAGGAGATGTACTTCTAGCCTCCCTCAAGCCCTCTGACCAGCATGGAGACGTTGTTATTGTTCCTGCAGTCTGACCAGGGCCCACACTTAAAAACTTAGAACTAAGGGGGCTATCCCTGGTAGATATGTGGACTATTTGGCATCCTTGATGCATTTGGGGCGCGTTCATGAGTCAATCATTAGTATCCAATGGTGTAAGTCTGCCTAAGATATTGACTACCCTGGCTGTTTGGTAAGGAGCGTCTGAACTGCATGGATGACTATTCCGGAGAACTGGTTCGGAACTCCAGAGCAAAAAGATTTTCCGCAAGATCTGCCCTTTCTAGTGTAAGCTCAATACAATCTGTCTGATAGGCTGGGGAGGTAGCCTACGAGCCTTGATGATATCGTCCCTTATCACTGAGCGGCATCCTCTGACGTACCGTATCGAGTGGATGGCTTTATTTGTCAGGGAATCTGCGTTTTCCATACCTTTGCTAATGTCGAATTTAGGTACATTCACCATATAAAGTCAATGTGTATGGGACACATTGGAAATGTGCAGATCAACCGGGCCAGTTCGGCAACTATCCTGAAGTTGTTTAATCTGGGAAGAGTAGGTTTGTCTGCCCTGCGAAATCTGATCCCTCGTGGTTGCTGCACTATGGTAGTTATTAGGATTACTTACTTTGTGTTGGTGTAAGCTAATAGCTGAAGAAGGCACTGATACTGGCTTTTGAGTCCAGTCTACGGTGGAAGCGGGGGCGACCAATGGAAATGGTATTATTATCAAGGGGTACTGTTTCACTCCTTTTGATGGTGACCTGGCAAGGTTGGAAAGAAGGTCTAGATATGGGGTTGGCATACTCTGAACAGAAGGAATACCTTTGCAATAAAAGCGTAACCATTTTGGTTAAATCCTCAATCATGGCTTTCATTATCCCTATTTCAAACCAAAGCATGGTGACCAATTGGGTCATGTCCTGAGACTCGTTGTTAATCCTTGCCACTACCCCAGTGTTGCTAGGTAGCAGTGCCTGTGGTAGCTGAAGTCTCCCTTCCCTGTAGCCATCAGGCACTACCAGCAAGGGCAAAAATCTGTTTGTGCAGGTGATTACAGAATCTATTTGCTGAAATTAGTACCAAGGGAACTAATGGGGGAGTATTCTGCCCTCGTTGTGTCTTCTATTCCCTCAGCATTCGTAACAGTGGGCCCTTTTTTGCGCGATTTAAAAAACATGGCTGGGATTGCGGTTTGGACTTCGGTTAGTGGGTTGAGTACTTCTAAGGGAGATTTGTCATTGCCAACTTGTGTATTTGGCTCTACCTCTAATATGTTCTCACACTCACTAATAAGGGTGTAAATACGATTTAGGACACAGTTGCTACCTGCATGTTTCGCAACTTCCTGGCCTTTTTCCCTTTGCTACCCAGGCCAGTACCATTACCTCCCCGCCCCACATCCCTCCATGGGCTCTCTTTTTCCCACGCTTCTGGAGTATAAAATAACTTAACAACGAACCAAAACAACAGGGAAGAGAGAGCCCTACTGGACCTGCTACTAACGGCTGCCCTAAAGATCATCCTAACCAACTGGAAAAACACGGCGAAAGCAAATTTCAAGGCATGGATCAACTGGGTCATCACCGAGAAAAAAAAAAAAAAACTAACTTGTCCACAAGTATTCTCGGTCAAACCGTTAACCAGGTTTACAGAACGAATATATTTTAACACGGAAAAACCTGTAAGGGTGGAAGCAGATTAAGAGACTTCAACTTTCAGCATGGAAACTGCCCTTGAGAATACTAAATAGGGGACGCAAGGATAATCAGTACCTTAATGCAGGTCCATATGACAATCCAAAGTTCAGGCGCCAGATGAAAGAGGGGTGGCCCTGCCTCTTCCTGTCAATGACAGGCCCGCCCTTTTCCAGGGCTTTGCCCAGGCGCATCCCGCCTCGTCCCACGGTGGTTGTTGGAGCTATTTTAATGCATGGCTGGTGGTGACACGCTTCTCCCTCCTGGGAGAGCGAAGGATCCTGGGGCTTGCAGTCCACCAATGGCTAAGCAGCAACTAGTGGCAGAGAGCAAGCGCGTCCCGCGCCGCGGTGGTTGTTGGTGCCATTTGTTATCCTATAGAAGGGGTTGCCTTGCATAGAGAAAAACAAATGTAAGAGTTTTCTTGCAGTCCCCAAATGCAGGGCAGCAACCGGTGGCAGGCAGCTAGCGTGTCCTGCGCCGCAGTGGTTGTTGGCGCTATTTGAGCGTGTGGGTGGTGATGACACGCTCCTCCCTCCTGGTAGAGCGAAGGATCCTGGGGCCTGCAGTCCTCCAACGGCAGAGCAGCTACCAGCGGCAAACAGCTAGCTCATCCTGTGCCGTGGTTGTTGTTGCCACTATTTGTTATCCTATAGAAGGGGTTGCCTTGCATAGAGAAAAACAAATGTAAGAGTTTTTCACTAGTAGGGCATGAAAAAGTTAAAAATGCATGCCCAACGTTTTAAATACACTGCACCCTTCCCTATCGGCCATTTAGGGCCTACCCAAAGGGTGACTTACATGTATTAAAACGGGTAGTTTGGGCCTTCCAAACGTTGTATTCTGCCAGGTTCAAATGGCAGTGTAAGACCGCACGCACAGGGTGCGATGGTAGGACTAAGCATGTTTAAAAGGCTACATAAGTGGGTGGAACTATCGGTATTCAGACAAAATATCGAAAAATATTTATGAGGATCAGAAATATTGAGTATTAAATATCGTGATGCACAAATATTGTGTTGAAAAATATTGTTGCCAAGAATATCGATTCTAAGGTAAGTAAATATTGATGCAAAAATATCTATGTTGGTAATATCAATGTTAAAAATATCTATGTTGTTAACCTCTTAAGCGCTGCCGACGGCCAACGGTCGTCACGAGCGCTACCTCCCCAGTGCTGCGCACGACCATTGGACGTCCATTCAGCACTAGTTCCAATGGACAGCGCAGCACTGGGGAGGGATATTTGCGCCGCAGCTAAGGTGTTAATATCACTTACAAAAATATTGTTATTAATACAGTTTTTAAATATATGTATGTATTTTAGTATTTATTTTAATTGTATATGTTATACATTGGTTGTATAATTGTTGTTAATGTTTTTTAGTATAATTTGTACATTTGTAGTTGTTTTTAAATTTAATCTAATTTAATAGTTTATTTAGTGCAGTAGGGAGTTGTGGGGTTTTAAAGGGTACTGGGTGGGAAGTAAATTAATTATAATGAATTATTTGTTAATACCAATTATTTAATTGATAATAAACTATGTTAATTGTGTAATTATTTTTCATGATTACGTTAAGATGTAGGTGCTAGTTGTGGCACTTTTCAGGGATATAGGTGGTAAGTAATTTAATTATGATTATGTAATTATTAATATTATTATGAATTGTTATGAACTATTTAATTGATAATTATGTAAATTGTGTAATTAATTGAATTTTTTATTCATCATTTTGATCTATTTTGTATTGGTAAAGGGTGTAAAGGAAATTAATTTTAATAATGAATAATTACTGTTATTTATTAATAACAATTTAATTGATAATATATTATGGGAACTGCAATTAAGACATTTCTGAAGTTATATACGAGGTGCGCGTTGTCTTATTTGTAGGGGTAAACGGTGGAAGTTAACTAAATATAATTAAATTATTATTAGATTTTTGTTATTAATTGTTTAATTAATAATTAATTGTTCCATTTTTGTAATGAAGATCTTTTTAGATATATAATGTGCACATTTTTGGGTTTGTAGGGATAAAGGGTGGGAAGTTAAATATAATTATTTTTTTGTATAAACAAATGTGTCATTTATTATGTTATATGTTAGTTGTGTTATGCTTTTAAAGTGCAAGTAATATTATATTTGTTGGTTGTTATAATTGTGAAAATATAGTGTGGTATTTTAATTACATTACCCCTCCTGAGTCCAACTTTGTCCCTACTGTTGCATCGACTGGAGTAGGAATACTCAATGTTACACCTCTGCAATCCAATGCTTTCTCTACTGTTGCACCGACTGGAGTAGGAATAGTAAATATTACCCCTCCGCAAGCCAACACTTTCCCTACTGTTGGACAGACTGGAGTGTGAATAGTAAATTGTTGCCTCTCCTGAGTCCAACCTTTTCCCTACTTTTGTATTGACTGGAGTAGGAATACTCAGTGTTACCCCTCTGCAATCCAACTCTTTCTCTACTGTTGCACCGACTGGAGTTGGAATAGTAAATATTACCCCTCCGCAAGCCAACACTTTCCCTACTGTTGGACAGACTGGATTGCGAATAGTAAATTTTGCCCCTCTTGAGTCCAACCTTTTCCCTATTGTTGTATTGACTGGAGTAGGAATAGTAATTTGTACTCCTCCTGAGTTCAACGCTTTCCCTACTGTTGAACAGACTGGGAATAGTAAATTGTACCCATCCTGAGTCCAACGATTTCCCTACTTTTAAACTGACCGGAGTGGAAGCAGTACTTTTTACTGCTCCACAATCCAATAATTTCCCTACTGTTGCAGTGGCTGGAGTGGGAATTAGTAAATGTTACTCATTCTGAGTCCAACAATTTCCCAACTGTTGCAGAGACTGGAGTGGGAATAGTATATGTATAATTCCAACTATTTTATACTTCTGTTCATATTTATAATTTTAGGATGTGTCTGTGTATTTAATAATATATTATGTTAGTTTATTAATGTTTGTAATATGTAATATATTTTTAGTAAAAATAATGTTTTATTTAGAATTCTTTCTAGTTTATTTTTTAGTTTGTAATTTATTTTCTGTATATATATATATATATATATATGTGTATATATATATATATATATATATATATATATATATATATATATATATATATATATATATATATATATATATATATATATATATATATATATATATATATATATATATATATATATATATATATATATATATATATATATATATATATATATATATACAGAAAAATCGTGATCAAGGGAGCGTGACTCCCCAAACGCGTTGATGATACATGCTTAAATACATAAGCTTTTGATAAAAACCTGTTCGTGAGTGCCTGGATGCTTTCAGTGTCAAAAACTGTGGAATCTGGAATCTTATTCAGAATATATATATATATATATATATATATATATATATATATATATATATATATATATATATATATATATATATATATATATATATATATATATATATATATATGTATATAGCACCACTCATCAGAAGCATCCCCTTTGGGGAAATATACAGAGGTAAAGGAATTTGTAGCAGCTCTGAATCTTAAGCCGTAATTGAAAATGAAAAGCTGAAAAGATTTAAGCAAAGAGGATATTCTGACAATATCCTGGATATAGCCTGTAGGACAAAAAGACTTATAAACAGGGAATGAGCATTCTTTGATCCTACAAGAACCAGTGCAAAAAGAATGAACACCACAGGCACACCCAGATTCATAACCACATACAATCAAGAACACCAAAAGGTGCGTCATGTCACATTCATTGGCATCTACTAAGAGAAGACCCTATCATAGGTCCACTAATCCCCAGACACCCTATGATTACCTATAGGAAGTCCAACTCAAGGAGAGACTATCTAGTCAGAAGCAATTTTGAAAAAAAAGCTAGACCACAATCATGGTTGATGAAATATGATGGCTTTAGGAACTGCTTTAAGTGTTAGGCATGTAAGAACGGTGAGAACCGAACATGAATAGAAAGCCCATTCAATAGACATGTAATTTAGGCCATGTTGTGTATATTCTTTCATGTCCCTGCAAGAAAATCTATGTGGGTAGCACCACCTTGCCGGCACACAAAAGAATATTACAGCATATTTGTGCCAATATACACAAGGATTGCAGTTACCCTATTGCCCGCCATTTAGAAAAAGCCCATAATGGTGATATCACATCCTTGAGGTACAGCTGTGTGGCACAAATACCTAAAAAGAAAAGAGGAGGGAACAGGGAGAGAGAGAATTGTGGAAACTTGAAACTTGGTTCATTTTAGAACTAGATAGTAAGGAGCCTATGGGTCTCAATATGGACGAAGAACTGTACACCTGTCTTCTCTGAGAGTCAAACATGAGCAATTGATACATATTTCTCTTCAGTATGTGGAGTAATTATCCATGAATTGATAAGTATTTTTACAAAGGTTAGTATTCGTATGTAGGATTCTAAGTTTAAAAATGTTGTTTTAGGTGCCTTATTCAATTCTTTTAATTTTCAATTCTTAATTTTAATTTTCTTACCTTGGTATCTTCTAATTATTATTTTCATGTGTATACATGATGTTATGGGAAGATCTGAAATGTCCCCTATCCATGAAATCTTTTGAATATTACAATATAGTTTAACTCTGATATGGGCCATTTCTTTCAATACGGACAACACAATTTTATGTTTCATCCATTTTGATTACTATTTTCAAATTTTGTTAATATATTGTTATGGAGACTTCTAAAAACCATAACCATAAGATAGCCTGTATATGTGTACACTTCTAGCCAAATAAGTTTTCTATGTCTATTGCACCCCTTGTCTATGTTTACCACATGTATTCACTACTATATATGCATTTTAAAAAATGGCGCTGACTGTTGCGATCAAGGCTGCTGTGAGCAGTTGACATGCATAGACAGTCACTCTGTACGCTTTTAAATAAAACAGCTGCTGAACAATTTGCCAAGGAGTTTGTCCGTATCCTCTGTTTTGGAGTATGGATACATTGTTGCATATATATATATATCTATTATTCAACAAAAGCCCAGGGAGCTAAGGGAAGCACACAACAAGTTGCCTCACCACCCGGTGCTAAAATTCAGCTTGCTTCAATGTCCCAGTGATTTCATGGTGCCGGACGCATTTCACGGCTTTCCGCCACTTCCTCAGAGGCAATTAGCATACACATGGCGCAGAGGACGCTTCCAGTATTTAAATTGCATGCTATGATTTCATTGGTTATTTGACCATCTTGTGAGACGCTAAGTGCGTGATTTGACATATGGCATGCTGGGACTGGTAGTCCTTGGAGAGATTTCATATATAAATTTCTTTATTCGGTATTTCATAATAGAAATCCATAAAGGCATTTTTGTACACATTATACCATAAGATCAAAATACAGCAATATTTACAATAAAAACATTTTTGGAGAGATTTCACTAATGCCCTAAGTGGGTTCCATGCGCCAAACTGTACTTTGTTATGCTATTTAAATGTCCTTTAGTAGGTTCCAGGAATTACAAAGCAAGTCACTCTTTATTTTGGGCTCACTGTGCTTTCGGTGTGGATTTGTTCCGTACATCAGCTCTCCATGTGTCAGAGATGGTGCCTTGCCCCATGGCCAGGGCACCGTGTAGAAATGTGAGTCAACAGAAGCCCAGGGAGCTCAGGGAAGCACACAACAGGTTGCCCCACCATCCGGTGCTAAAATTCAGCTAGCTTCGATGTCCCTGTGATTTTCATGGTGCCTGACGCGTTTCACGGCTTTCCGCCGCTTCCTCAGAGGCAATTAGCATAAACATGGCGCGGAGGACGCTTCCAGTATTTACATTGCATGTCATGATTTCATTGGTTATTTGACCATCTTGTGAGACACTAAGTGCGTGATTTGACATATGGCATGCTGGGACTGGTATTCCTTGTAGCGATTTCAATAATGCCCTAAGTGGGTTCCATGAGCCAAACTGTACTTTGTTATGCTATTTAAATGTCCTTTTGTCGGTTCCAGGAATTACAAAGCAAGTCACTCTTCATTTTGGGCTCACTGTGCTTATATATATCTTATATATATATATCAGGAATGTACAATAATTTCCAGTATTATGAATAAGACCTCCCATCTGTGCATATTTACCTATCTGTAGGTATGATCATATGCAGTGCATTCTTTGTGAATAGGAATGTGTGTATACTTTTTACCGTTCCAAGATGGCGCCCGCGCTAGCTGGGAGTGCTTTGGTCCTCTGTCGATGTCGACTGAGAGGTGTAACCTGTTCATATTGTAAATATATAACATGTACCGGTTTTCAATGTGTAAATCACACACTGACGAAGGCTAAGAGCTGAAACGCGTCTGTGGCACGCTTGTGGTGAATAAAACTACTGTGTGAATTTGGTACCCCCCCGAGTGCTGTCTTTTCTTCCTTGGATTCGCAAGGTTGTTTGAGCGCAGTGTTACGCGGCGTCCTTCGAGCCGCTGGCAGCACCCGCCCACGAGTGCACAGGATTGACGAAGGTTTTGGAGCGGCGAACTCATCTGTTTTCTGTGCACCGCCTAACCGCCAGCCAAGCAGGAAGGTCTATTGCGGTCCGATCCACTCCTGCCCCAGCGAGTACGAGCGGAGTCCCGGAGGACGTCGGCATGCCGTGGTTCCCCAGCGGAGTCGTTCGGAAATACTGAGACGGGTAAGCGGAAACCGTCGGACTTAATTAATTTTTGCCCTGCTATTCGAGTAAAGCTCGTACGAGTGAGCGGACATTTAGGCAGAGCGTCAGGGGGGGTCACTGCTCTCACACAGACACCACAAGCTAAGCCCACTAAGATCATTGCGCATGCATTACACCTCGCAAGTAGCGCAATTGGAAAACCGGCACCATGTTCTCAGAAACGGAACGCCGCACAGCGGCAAAAGACATGTTTAGACAACGGGAGAGACGCGAGAGGACCAATGAGGAGGTGCCAGCAATGGACCCACTAAATGCCAAAATTAAGGAAATGATGGTTAAATTGGAAAGACTGCATGAGCGCGAGACGCGCAAATGGTGGGAAGCCACAAGCCTCACTAGTTATGTCGAGGCAAAGAGAGTTCCGCGTGGGCTCAGGGTCCATACTGTACCATCTTATGAGAACCCTGACCCTCAGCTGCTCACGGATTGGGAATCACATACAGCGGCATACACGGAGGGTACTCTGAAGATACTTATCAAGTATGCCTGGAGTGACCGCGAGAAGGCGTTGGAGGAAATAAAAAACCTGGAAGAAATACTGGAAGGGGAATCGGATCAAGAGCTAGTGCTGCAACTTAGAACAGATATGAAGGCACGCCTCACCAAATACGAACAGAAAATACGTACTAGGAAACAAGAGAAGTACGAAAGAGATGAGGACGATTACCAACAGGGGCGCATCTTAACATATGCAAAAAAATATGATGCCTCGCGCCAAGCACTACAATCAAAAACTACCCCAGCATCCGAACTCCTCACATCTGAATCCGATGTCACGGAGAATGAATCCGGAGATGAGCAACAAACAACAAGGGTCTCAGCCAAATCACGGCAAAAATCAAAACCAACGCAGAACGGCAGTGAAAAAACCCCTTTTCATCAGGAGTACGATGTCATAAAGGGGACCTGGCTAAGAGGTGGCAAAACAAAACCACCGGACATGGCAGAACGACCGGAGAAAACAACAACAAAAAAACAAGGCGCACAAGGAGAGGGGGCGGTGGCAAGCGGCGGCGGAAAGGGGAGAGGCAGAGCCAAGCCCAACAATTGGAGCAATCGGACTCGGAGCAACAAGAACTGACTCAAGCTACAGACACCACCAGACAAAATCTGACGGTGGTCAACCTGACTGAAAGAACTTTAACTGACACTGAAACGAACCTACTCAGCCTTGGATTGACTTTCTGCCCCAGTACCCCTCTCGAATATACCCAAACCAGAATAGACCTCTTTAGATTCACACGCAAGTTGAAGTTGCACAAGTACTTCAAACTACGACCCCACCTCAAAGAAAAGGAAGATGCGGGTATCAGAACAACGGTGACGGATGCCCTCACGGGCAGAGAAATTGAAGCTCTGGAAACTCTCGAAGAACTGCGTGGAGAAGATCTCAGACAGGATCCATCTGGACCTGGGAATAGAGGACAAAGAGCACTTGCGCTGGGTATAGAACAAGATCGCGAAGAGAGTGGATACAAACCAGCTTCCACATTTGTCCCACAAATGCCGTGGGATTCAATCGACGCCTTTTCCGAAGCCATGACCCAAGAACTCATGCAATACAGAAAAACCAACCATCCTGTAAAGTACAACATTACGGAACAACAAAAAATGGCCCTACAAGATCTCATGAATGATGAAAAAATCATCATCAAGCCTTCAGACAAAGGTGGTAATGTTGTGCTTCTCACCAGGGAATACTACAGATCAGAAGCCCTACGCCAATTAGAAGACACCAAGTTTTACAGCAAATGCACCAATGATGCATACTTGGAAAGTATCCGGAGCTATGATAAATTAATAGGGAAATGGCATAATTGCAACATGCTCAGTAAAGATGAATTTCTCTATCTCCGGACCACCCAACCACTTACACCAACCTTCTACCATCTGCCAAAACTACACAAGGACAGCCTATTCCCTCCAGGCCGTCCTATTGTTTCTTCAATTGGCAGTCTCACCGAAAACATGTCCCGATTCATCGACAAATTCCTATTTCCTTTGGTTTTGACCCTGCCCTCATATGTTCGGGACACCAAGGACTTTTTGAATCTCATTAGGAACGTGAATTGGGACTCAGACTGCCTATTGATTGTACTTGATATCACCAGCTTGTACACTGTTATCGATCATCAACAGGGCTTACAAGCCATCCAGCATTTTCTGAACTTGAGACAAATGAGATTTGCAACTCACAGTGTCATGATTCTCGAGTTCATTGAATTTTGTTTGAACAATAATATATTCTTATTCGAGGATCAATTGTTCAGACCGGTGTCTGGGACGGCGATGGGTACTTGCTTCGCTCCCAGCTACGCGAACCTTTTCGTTGGCTGGTGGGAGGAGCAGGTACCCAGGAGCTGTACGGTGGATGGAGTGGAAGGGAGGACGGAAGGTTGGTTCAGGTATATCGACGACCTGTTTATTGTTTGGCGGGGCCCGTTAGTAACAGCATATGCCTTCATTGATGAACTGAATAAGAATGCCTACAACTTACACTTTTCAGGGACTGTAAGCGCGACATCAGCTGAATATCTAGACCTGAAAGTGTTTGTACAAGACCAGCAGATACATACAGCTCTACACAGGAAAACAACCGCTGGCAATTCTACCCTTTTTGCCAGTAGTAGTCACCCTCCCCAACTAATCAGGAGCATTCCGTACGGAGAGCTTCTCAGGCTCCGTAGGAATTGTTCCAGATTAGAGGACTTTGATGTAGCAGCCAACGAGTGTGTAACTCGTTTTAAGGCTAGGGGTTATGGTGAGTCTCTTTTGAAAAGAACCTTGAATAAAGTAAGGGCTATCCCTAGAGACTCCTTATTCATCACAAAACCTGCCACCAAGAAGGCTGACAATGGCACAGGAAGGTTCAGATTAATAACCCCCTTCTCTGCGGGAGCTAATGACCTCAGATCAATGCTGCGAAAAAATTGGCATATTCTTAAAACAGACAGTATCATCAAGGACGACCTACCTGATCACCCACTGATAACCTTTAACAAAACCAGATCTTTAAGAGATCATTTGGTGACCAGCCACCTGGAGAGACCTTTGGCCAAAAGTAACACCTTAAAATCTATGAGTGGTTTCTTCCCATGCGGGAAATGCAAAGCGTGCGCTGGAAGTAGAAGAGTACTTTCAGTGGACAATCATGAAACCGGTAAAAAACTGCATATAAAAAAGTTCATCACTTGCAGTACTCCCCTAGCCGTCTATTGTTTGGTGTGTCCCTGTGGCCTTCGCTACATAGGGAGCACCATCAATATGCTGAAATTGCGGATCTTAGAACACCTAAGAGCCATTGACAAAGCAGATCAGGCATACCCAGTTGCCCGGCATTTTGCCGAAAAACATAACAGGGACCGCAATCAGCTGCAGTATTTTGGTCTTGACACCATAAAAAGCAACGCTAGAGGAGGTGACCGCCTGCGACGACTACGCAGACTTGAGTCACGCTACATCATAGATCTATCCACCAAATGGCCGAAGGGGATGAATAGTGGGGAAGAAATGATCGTCCATTTAGGCAAATAACATCATGGCTGTTTCTATAACTGATCGTATTCTATTTCTGCAAAAATATGGGTCACTGTATGTGTATATTACTAGTGCGTGTGGGCGTGCGTATATATTGTATAATCTGTATTAACATGTGGGGGAGGTTATTAAGATGAATTGACAAACTGCCTCTGGAACTCACATGTAATTTACAGAAGGGAGAAGTTCTTTTGATTCTTTTTTCCTTAATTTTTCATCTTATCTAGACACACTGCCCATGATAAGTGGCACTTTGGTAGGATTCGAAGGGCTCTTTGTCTCCTATGTTACTTGCTTAGTTGACAGTAACTTGATTTTAATACACCACTGGCATTTCCTCACGGTTTTTCCTGGCATCCCTCACCCCTTGCATTTTGTATATTATATTATGGTTTATTTAATGTAACACATGAATTTACATTACAGGCTACACATAGAGTAATCTCTCTTTGTTTTTTAGAGGACCATTGCCGATCCACGGCTATATCAGGAATGTACAATAATTTCCAGTATTATGAATAAGACCTCCCATCTGTGCATATTTACCTATCTGTAGGTATGATCATATGCAGTGCATTCTTTGTGAATAGGAATGTGTGTATACTTTTTACCGTTCCAAGATGGCGCCCGCGCTAGCTGGGAGTGCTTTGGTCCTCTGTCGATGTCGACTGAGAGGTGTAACCTGTTCATATTGTAAATATATAACATGTACCGGTTTTCAATGTGTAAATCACACACTGACGAAGGCTAAGAGCTGAAACGCGTCTGTGGCACGCTTGTGGTGAATAAAACTACTGTGTGAATTTGGTACCCCCCCGAGTGCTGTCTTTTCTTCCTTGGATTCGCAAGGTTGTTTGAGCGCAATATATATATATATATATATATATATATATATATATATATATATATATATATATATATATATATATATATATATATATATATATTGGATGAAAAAACTGCGGTTTTACACTGGCGTGCTGCCTGATCGCTGGTGGTGCACACAAGGTAGCGCTGCCGCTAGCGCTATAAATGCGGAAAGATGTCTCCAAAACCTTTTTTGATAAAGGAGCCGGCACTCGTCATCGTGGGGTTTCACCTGTTTATTGTGTCAGTCACATCAGACACTGGAGGTAAAATCGGTACAAGAGGGACGCGTTTCGGCAGACACGCTGCTTTTCTCAACCTAAAATACGCCATATTGGTGCTTCTTTTTAAAGCTTACATTACACTAAAAATCAAAGATGCACTTACAATTGCAGTGATTGGGCAAACAAGGGCACGTGGGAAAATTACAATTTAGTCAGTCCCTTTGCATTTATCCGTTACTAATAATACAAGGTCACATCAGTGTAAATCAGTTAAACACACTAACACTTTTAGATTAATCCACTCGATGTGCTGCCTGGAATACTGCTCAAAGTTCGATTACTCCACAAAGTCCCATCATGCCTCCGTGTGCTTTGTTCAACACCCGGACTGGATTTCCCAATAAGTCCATGAACTGCAAGTGAGGGCATCACATTTCTCTCTTTAAAAAAAACCAATGTCACGCATTACTGCCCTTTTAGACAAAAGACAAGTATAAGCATGTTCGCCAGCCTGAAATTAGCCCGCACTCCTTTACAGTACCTTTGTCTGCTCGAAGAAGAGTACAATATCGGATGTTAGTATCCTTTTGCACCAAGGAGACCGGGGCTTGCAGGGGCTTTTCCATGCTATTAATATTCCAATTTCCGTGTCCGATGTGATCCGAAATCCCAATATATATATATTCTTTGCAAATGTTCCCGTAGCAGAGGGAACTGCTTACGTTGGTGCCCGCGTTGGAGACCGGGAGCGTGTCTCCTGGTATTTTCAAAAACAAAGGCAAGGACGCGGCACTCTTCTTGTCACGGTAGATTTATTTAGGTCTCAAGCAAAACTCCTACGCGTTTCGAACAAACGTTCTTGGTCACGTTCTTGGTTCGGTGAAAAGGTAGCTCCGCCCCCCAAGCAGCATGTGTTGTTAATCGCTGTTAATCGCTGGACGAGTCTCACTGTAGGACGCCCAGTGCGTCAATACTACAAAGTCCAGAATGGTGTGGGCTGGTCTCACATTGCAAAGGGGGTAGATGGAGTTAAGCGGGCCGTTTTCACCTGTAAAGTTCGTGGCTGTAGCCTCCTCTGCTCCACATACTGCTCACACCACCAAGTCCCGGCCGTCCATTAGGCAGGGGTAAGACTGGCAATACAGATCACCCGGCGTGGGGCAAATGGCTCTCAACACTGCCATTCCTCTTGCCGGATCCATGGGTGGGTTCCAGACCATCCCAGTACCCTGGGAACCAACATTTTCCACTGAAGCGGAAAGCCAGCTTGGTCCGGTCCACTTTCAAGAGCAGGGGTCTCTCAGAGCGCGTTACTGGAGCTTGCGCTAATTAAATGAGTAGATATATATATATATATATATATATATATATATATATATATACATATATATATATATTTATTTATTTATTTATTAATCCACAGACAGACGCGTTTCAGATAAAACTCCCTCGGTGTCAAAGTATAACGCACTGCACAGCGCCATTTTAATTCATTAGCATAACGTAATGAAAACCATGGAGGGACCACAGGCGCCTTGCTGAATAGCGCGCGCCATGTTGGAAGTATGATCAAATATTAAATATCACACTTCTCACATTTTTACCACAGATGGCATTCACAAAGCGGTAACACTGAGCGGGACACTGACGAAGGCAAGTGCTGAAACGCGCGTCTGGTTTTTGATTTGTGCGCAATAAACCTTACTTTGGTTTAAACTGCTGTGAGTACCGATTTTTGCTGGTTTTCGACCCGCGGAGCTCGAATTTATATATATATATATATAGATATATATATATATATATATATATGTATATATATATATATATATATATATATATATATATATATATATATATATATATATATATATATATATATATATATATATATATATATATATATATTACCTACTGGCGATAGCCAGTAGGTATATATAGTTAGGATTTTTTCTCTATGGAACTTTTGAAAATTCTATGCCTAATAACTTTGGCGTTTGTGGACGGAATTGGCTGAAATTTTCAGGAAAATGGCACATTTTGTTTCTGAGCAGCTCCTGGAAATTTGGGGGGGGGGTTCGTCAAGGGGGGGCCGAGAAAAAAGGGGGGTCCCAAAACGCGTTTTTCCCATGTTAATTTCCATAGGGCGGTTGGCCTCACTTTTAGCCCGAACGGCTGAATGGATTTCCACGAAACTTGGCAAAATTGTAGGGACTGTTAGCCCGATGTGCCTTTGCTAGGTCTCAATATATGTGCTTCAGTGAATTTTGAGAAATTAACGTTTAAAACAAGATATATATCTGTAACAGCGCTCCGGGCAGCGCTCCGGTTCGCGAACTTTTTGCGTATCGGAACTTTGCGAAGCGAAGCTGATTGGCTCTCCGGTGTCTGTCAACATTCTAAACAGTCCGGAGCGGCCGCCATCTTTTCTCTCGGTAGGATCGAGAGACAAGAGGAGGCCAAAACAAAGGGGGAAATGAAGGAAAGGGGGCAAGGTAGACCCCTTCTGACCCCCTAGGATTGATGAGGGGGATATTATAGAGCCACGCCGGGCCCAAAAAAAAAAAAAAAATCCGATTTTTTCGCCGTAGAGACGCGTCTTGGTACGCGAACCGGGCAGCTAACCGGGCAGCTAACCGGGAAGCTAACCGGCAGTGTAACGGGAGTCTGAGGAGTAGCTGATTGGCTGTCAACATTGTAAACAGTCCGGAGCGGCCGCCATCTTATCTCTCGGTAGGATCGAGAGACAAGAGGAGGCCAAAACAAAGGGAGAAATGAAGGAAAGAGGGAAAGGTAGACCCCTTCTGACCCCCTAGGATTGATGAGGGGGATATTATAAAGCCACGTGGGGCCAAAAAAAAAAAAATCCGATTTTTTCGCCGTAGAGACGCGTCTTGGTACGCGAACCGGGCAGCTAACCGGGAAGCTAGCCGGCAGTGTAACGGGAGTCTGAGGAGAAGCTGATTGGCTGTTATCATTGTAAACAGTCTGGAGCGGCCGCCATCTTGTCTCTCTGTGGGATCGAGAGACAAGAGGTGGAAAAAAAAAAAAGGTGTAAATGAATGAAAGGGGTAAGGCAGACCCCTCCTGAACCCCTAGGATTGATGAGGGGGCTATTAAAGTTCCCTGGGGGGTGAAAAAAAAAATTGCGATTTTTCGCGGTAAAGGTGCTTCCTGGTACGTTAACCGGGCAGCTAACCGGCAGCGTAACGGGAGTCCGACATATTGTGTTTTTTGAACGTTTGTGATATGTGCACGTGTGGATTTTGTCTAATTAAGGTAAAAAAAATATATATATCTTTAAGCGTGTTCTGGCGCGCTTACGTTTTGGGTTTGGTTTGCGCTGCAGAGACGATACGTCACGGTTATGCGATGCATCATGAGGCGTCTCACGGGCTACGTGATACGTCACTTAATAAAGAATATATTTTACAGCTATAGATATTAGCTTTTAAAAAGCCAATGAAATTCACAGAAAAAACCATAGGTTATAGACCATATATAGTTAGGAATTTGCATTTACAAAACCTTGAAAATTCACTGAAAAAACCATAGGTTATAGACCATATATAGTTAGGGATTAGCATTTAAAAAACCTTATTTTATTTGCACAAAACCATTGAAATTCCATATATAGTTAGTTGCACTAACTATATATCGCGGACCCGCAATCCACTGCTAATGATGTCACATATTACATCATTCATGACATGGTCAGTGACATCACTGATGACATCACTGATGACATCTCAAATGACATCACTGATGACATCACTGATGACATCTCAAATGACATCACTGATGACATCACTGACATCTCATTTGACATTACTGATTACATCACTGATGATATCATTTATGTGATAATACATCTTCAGACTCTAATATAACCTTAGATACACTCAGTGTAAACAGGCACTCACAGACTGTCACACATCCATGGAGTTACTCACACACCTAGTCAGTCATGCAAAGAATCAATCACACCTCCATTTCCTCAACTATACAGTTATACACACCTTACTTATTCAAACATATACTAACACATATTTACTCTCTTATACAATCCTTGATACAAGTTCACAATGATTCATACAGCCACTCTTACATTCACTGGCTCTTATGTTCAGTTATTTATATATGTCAACTCTCACATGGAGTGTATTTTACATATGTACTTACTTTGACATGTAGAACTGAGATATCCATTCACTCACCAATATACTCATGCACACAGTCAACTGTCCATACAGCTGTTTCTACATGCACTTTTGAACCCATACACCTAGGGAATCAACTGCTCGCACATCTATGCACAGAGTTATACACCTCCCAGCCACCCACACACATACTCAGTCTCCCATACAAATACTTGGGCAACCATTCAATAACCTATATAGTTACTGATATAGCTACTGATTTAAACATGCAGCAGTTTACAGAAGAACATAAATAATGATTGCCAAATTAAGACACTTTAATCACTAACCCATGCACTCAGTGAGACACATTTAATCATTCTCTCATACAGTCAGTCATGCACCTACTAAATCCTTCATCCAGACACTTATACATCCACTCATTCTTCAATATATAAGACATATTTTATTTTTACAGAAACATACAGTCACTGGGTGTTGTCATCAGTGATGTCATCAGTGATGTCAATTGAGATGTCATCAGTGATGTCATCAGTGATGTCACTGACCATGTCATGAATGATGTAATATGTGACATCATTAGCAGTGGATTGCGGGTCCGCGATATATAGTTAGTGCAACTAACTATATATGGAATTTCAATGGTTTTGTGCAAATAAAATAAGGTTTTTTAAATGCTAATCCCTAACTATATATGGTCTATAACCTATGGTTTTTTCAGTGAATATATATATATATATATTTCTCTGCTCCTTTGCACCTTTTGTTCACGGATCACTCGTATGGCGGGTGCTTTATACATGGTGGTGCTCCGTGTCCCATTTGCACTCCAACACTCTCTCCCGTCCGGAAAAAGCCATAGCACTCGCGGGGTTAGGTTTTCGCAACCTTTTTAAATTCACAGCACTTCGAAACAAACACGTTTTGGGGTTTCCCTTTCTCAGTCCACTGAGGAAGGGACACCCCGAAACGCGTTTGTTTCGAAGCGCTGTAAATACATATATATATGTTCAAACAAATACCCTGGAGCTTTAGGAAGGCACTCAGCAGCAATCCAGCCATCCAGCTTTCATTCTTGACTCTCCTATGCAAAAAAAAAGGAACCTGGAACACAGATGTTGGTTTCCAAATTTGAATTAATACCGGAAGGTGTTCATTGGCTGGTTAGTGCATTCTCATGCTTTCGAGCATTTGTTGAATAATTTACCACATGGATGCCCTGCCGTGGAGAATTGCACCATCCCTTAAGATGAGAGGGTGCATGGTTTGGAGCTGTGTAGAAACCGATCTAGCAGCACAGCTAATGTGGCACAATGAACCTGCACTGTATCCTTGGGCCCACTGGGGGTATGTTAAAAGCTATAAAGGGAAGACTGTGGCACAGAACTCACTGAGAGTAATAATTGATCCAATGTGGACCACATGTCCCAGCATGCTTTAAAAATACATCGCACTAAGCGTGGCCCACTTGGGGGCGTACATATAAACAAAGCATGCAACTAATTGGAACCTTTGTGCCATGGATCAAAGCTGCCCGTAAAGAAGAGGCTGGAGCCTTGAAACACGTTGGCAAATAAAGACTTTTAACCTGGAACACAGATGCTGGTTTCCAAATTTGAAATAATACCGGAAGGTGTTCATTGGCTGTAGAGTGTATTCTCAAGCTTTCGGGCTTTCCTTGAATATATATATCAAACCCCTCCACTGTAAGACAGAATTTGCAATTTACATATTGGAATGTACATGTCCTTTAAAATATATTGGCAGCACTAGATTACCTGCAAGTAAAATAATTTTGCAACATATAAGGGCCATTAACAACAATGACCCTACCTATCCGGTTGCCAGGCTCTTTCGAGAAGTACACAACAATAATCTTCAAGGCTTCACATATTATGTCATTGACGCCATTCCGAAAACCAAAAGGAGTGATGACAGAGAACATTTGTTACGCAAACTAGAAACCAGCTATATTTTGAACACGAATAGTAAAACTCCGGGAGGGCTTAACAATACAGAGGATTTACACACTTGTCTGTAATTCAAAAATTGTAGAACTTTTTCTCCACCCTTTCCTTACTTTGTACGTCCTTCTCCTGCCAACCCCAATTGACTGAAACTTTTTTATGCCTCTTGTTGATAACAAATGATTGAACTCATGTCCCTTTGCTATGGATGTATTCAGATTTTTTACATTCCAGTCTAATTTGTTTTTTGTCTGCTTCATTAGAGACACATACATATAACTGCATTGGGATTCAATCTCCAAGCTGCTTACCTTCTCTAAACCAATTAACATAATGGCTTTTTAATAATTTGCACGAATTTGCACATCATTGTTTTAGCACTTTGTATGTTTTTTACATACCTAGGGATGTATTGAAGGAAAATAATTTTTAGGTGGCCCTCTGCACTTTAATAGTATTTGAATGTTGCAATCATTTTTGATGATTATTGATAAGGAGGCTTGGCATTTATGCCAATATAATCGTGTGCATTTTGAGGATTTATCCCAACATGGCTCTGCACTTTTATCTGCTCCATGTGGTATTTTACATGTATATTGTGTTCTTTTATTATTACATCTGAATCTTAAAAAACTCTTTTAATGACTAAATGTTTTTTAGATGTTTTAAGCTTTATTTATAAGATTATTTGATAGGTCAAACATATTTATGAAATATTTATTTAAAACAATTGGAATGATATTTTTCCTTCGTGTTCTTAAATTTATATTACCCATATGCTTACACATGTTCATTTATGTTCTACTTGGATTTTAAAAGTGCTTTATCGCAACATTTTACCGCACATGAAATGTCTCCATGTATCGTAACGACATTTGAATGTTTTTTTCATTTCCATACCACGTCAGTAATCACGTGCATATGTGAAGCAATTTAATTGGTCTTGAGACTCATTGGTGTTGTCATGTGATCAAGCCACTCTGTGTGGCGAAACGCGTTATGGCTGACATTAAAATGCTATTCTAAGCACTAAAACGGCAGGTCCGTGTCTGCTTGCTGAAACGATTATCTGTTGGAGCGGCATTTAGCAGCTTTTCCTTATATATAAAGAAGTTCTTTAAACAAAGCAACATAAAAGAGAACACAAAGGCATCCTGCAGCAAGGACAATATGGCTTCACAATCCGAGGGTGAGGGCGCAGGCGTGCCAAACACAAATGAGCAGCAATTGTCGACTGTACTAGGATCACTTTTGGAGGAAGGGGATGTTTCTCTTTCTGTGCTAGATTTACCACCTTCACAAACTTCGGTAAAACCTTGGATTCAAACTTAGTTTAAAACTCCTTCCACCTTTTATCCAATTATGTTGAAATACATAATTGATAGCTTCCAGGAACAACTGGTGCAAGACCTAAAAAATCTAAACAGAAAAATTCAAAGCATCACAGCTGACAATACTAAGAAAAGGAAAGATACTATGGAACTCCAATATCATCAGTTAATGACTAAACTCAGCAATAATCATGACATAGTTATAAGGAGTGCTGATAAAGGTGGAAATGTGGTTTTATGAAAGCGTGAAAACTATGTCCAAGAGGCAATGACTCAGCTAAATGATATTGATTGTTACAGTCGTAGTTGCAAACAAAATCTGGTGCCAACCCATGGGAACTACAATCTTAAATTATCGGCCTGGAGAAACACAGGATTGTTATCCATGGATGAGTGCAAATATTTGAAAAACAATAGTCATGTAACCCCTATTTTCTACTTTATCCCAAAGATCCATAAAGATGCGATCAATCCCCCAGGTAGGCTGATAATTTCAGCTAGAAACAGCATTTTTGAACGTACCTCGATGTATATAGACATTTTTTTTCTTCAACCGCATGTTCAATCCTTAAAGTCCTATATTCGTGATACAGGGGATTTTATACAAAAAAATGTTGAATTTAAATTGGTGTGAAGATTTTTTGTTAATCACCCTTGATGTTACATCTTTATATACATCAATTAGACATAAGGACGGCCTTAGAGCTGTAGGATATTACCTGGCACGTAGGGGCCCTGAACACAGTGATCATATTAACATGTTGTTAAGTATGATAGAGAGCTGTTTAACCAACAACATTTTTATGTTCCAGAATAATTACTACCTACAGGCAAGAGGTGTTGCCATGGGAGCCAGCTTCTCCCTCAATTATGCTTGCCTGCATATGGGCTGGTAGGAGGAGCTGGTTCTCATGGTTAAACACCAGGATACAGTGGTCCAACATGTAAGGGCCTGGTGGAGGTTTTTTAGTTTGGCAAGGTACAAGAGATGAGGCAGAGAAATGTATTGAAAACATCAACACAAAGGATCTCAATCTAAATTTTAGTGCCTGCATCAGTGAAAAGGAGGTCAACTTTCTGGACATTGAGATATTCATTGAGCAGGGCAAGCTAGAAACCCTGGTACATCAAAAACCGACTGCAGGGAACTCTGGTCTTCATGCCAGTAGTGCCCATCCTGAGCACCTAATCCAAAGTATCCCCTATGGGGAGCTATTACCATTCAAACGTATTTGTAGCAGTGAACAGACTTTACAAGTAGCCCAAGAACAGTGCATAAAGAGATTCCAACAAAGAGGGTACAGAAAGAAGCACCTAGATAAGGCCCTCTCTAAAGTAACTTAGTTACCAGAAATGAACTAGTAACATCAAAACCGGAGAATGTAACTAAGAATAAACCTGATGACAATTTTAGATTCATCCTAAGATTTAATAAACAAGAAGGTGCGGTTCGAAAGATTATCAAAAAGAATTGGCACCTGGTCAAGCAGGATCCCATCATAGAAAAGACAATTCCCCAACACCCCGCAATAACATACCGCCGTGGGAAATGCATGAAGGACACTCTAGTCAAAAATGACCCTTGTGGACCATTAATCAAAAAAAAATGGCTGTCACAACAAACAGGCTTCATTAAATGTAAGACCTGCAAGGCATGTCAACATGGGGTCTCTACGACTAAATATAAAACACCATTTAGTAAAAGGGAGTTTGTCATTGACAAGGCCTTAAATTGCAAAACAGACCATGTAATTTACATGCTAGAGTGTCCTTGTAATTTAAGATATGTCGGGAGCACTGTATTACAAGGCCATAAAAGAGTGTTACAGCCTATACGAGCAATTAAAAACAATTACCCTTCATACCCAGTGGCGCGCCACTTTAACAAAACTGTCAACTTTCACCGTCCAACTATACCCAACGCTGCGGGAACGAAGATGATCCCAATCCTCTACCCGTACCCCTATGAAGTGCACCAAATATACACAGAGCACAGTTCACCTGGACGCCGGGAGAGGGTGGGGTAGAAATAGGATGGACAACACCGGACTTCACTTGTCGAATATGTCTTCTTTATACTGTTCTTGGGGGTATATCATACAGCCTTGTTATACCTGGCGACGGAGATAAAGAATAATGTCTTAGTTCTATACATCAATCCCTGATGGTTTCTATCTTTTCTACGGCCATGCACAAAAACTAGACACAGTCATGCATCCAATATTCCACCCTTACCAGTTTAAGGCAGGCTGCATGACAGAACTGATATCCAACTCTGGTAACCATAGAACGATCCAAAATCCGGAGGGGGGAAAGTATCCAGAAGTCCAACGTAAGGGAATTATCAGGGGTATAAGTCCGCAGACATAAAAAAACCCTACTTCTTATTTATCAAGGAATAGCTCTAAAAGCTTTCTTTTCATAATATTAGAAGTGGCCACTTAGTAAAAAAGAACGTAGTACTAAATTTAAGTAAAGTAAGGAGAAACGCTACAAACTCCGTGTACCCTTCGTATATGCACCCAAAGTATGCACAACGACATGGAGCGATTACAAAAAACCCAGAAACAGGTGTTCCTGGAGCTCCGATTCAACACGCAGCCGCATACTGAATCAATCAACCGGGCAAAACGAATAGAAATGCCTGGGAAGCAAATCAAATGTCCCCGCAAGAACCTCGATTGCCAAGGGATTACCCAAAATGGACCAAGAGTACTACAGAGATCCAATAGCCACCGAACCTCAATTAAATGAAACAGGGCAAGGAAAGGGCGAAACAGTCCAAAATCCACACGATCCAGGGAAGGGCTTCCGCAGAGACACAGACGACCATGCAATCACTTCGGGTAGCAAAAGGTGACAAGGCAAAGAAACCAAGCAAGGTAGGAGGGGTAACACTCCCCTTTTCAAGGCAAGAGCAAACACTGGCTGCAAAGTATGTGACCCACCTGTTCATGGCCATAGAAACAGGACTATGTGAGTGGCTATTTCCCAACAGAAATACATATGGGTGATCCTAAGGAGCTGCAATACTATCTAATAGATTCAGTCCCTATTTCTAAAAGGGGTGGGGATCGAATTAAAGCCCTTAGGAAATTGGAGATGCAGTACATTCTCAATTTAGATACCAAGTACCCGGGAGGCTTGAATGCCACAGAGGAAGTATGGTCAAGCCTTGAAACATAAATATACTTAAGATGGGTGACAATAGACCTTAGGATGAAATCACATCATGAATTACTTGGTCAAACAGAACAGTAAAGGTGACATTTGTATAGGTGCTATAATTATAAACAGTTAACACTTGTGGTGTAAATGGGTGTATATTTATTCTGATATTCATGTCTTTATTTATTAAATGAAAATGTGACAAGAGATATTTGTGTGCATATATATGAATTAATTATTTTTGTATTTTTATATTTATATATGTTGATATATTTATATATTTATTCATGTATTTACATTTGCACAGGTTATGCATCAGTCAGTCAATTGACTTGGTTCTTGAGTATAGGTCAGGTTTCACCAAAGTATAATACATCGTATTCCTTCTCAAAAAAACTGATGAAATGAACAAAATGAACAGAATGAACTCTTTATTTTTATACAGAAATTTGATATATTTTAGGCGAGTATGAAAAGCCTATGAAATTACAGCCTCTTTTTCCTCTTTTGACTCTCTTTATTTCTCCCCTTAGATCTTTAAATTAACTTTGGAACTTGAATATCAACAGAGCGGCTGCTCCCTGTCCCAACATTTTTTGAATTTTGAATTTTAAATCTTTATCTCACACGATGGTTTACACAGTTGTTTTTTTATGTTACACATCACTCAGAGTTTTTTGGGGGGCAAAGACAAGTTGGTGTACATTTGATTGTAATTTCGAAATGCCTAATTCAATTGGGGTAGACAATGAATTGACGCTATTTAAATTAATTGTATGTATACAGAATATTAGGATTCTTTTGCTATAAAGAATTAGTTTGAAATGAATAAACATCAAATGTATATGTGAAATTTATTGTATACATACGTTACAGCAATTCAAATTGAGAAAATGTTAAAGCATTTATGCATCAATTTTGATTTTAACAATCAATGATTATGGAAACAGTGGTGTACACACAAAATAACAATTTATGTATTATAGTTATTGTCTTGAACTAGCACTTTAAAGGGTTTTAGTCACGTGACACAAGCAGAAAAAAGTGAAAATAAATGAAAGTATTTAAAACAATTGCAGAACAATGAGCGTGTCATGTGATCAAGTCCCCTGCGAGGGACGAAACGCGTCATGGCTGCTGCTGCATCCAACAAGAATACCAATAAATTTTGCAGCTAATTCAGCCTTGGTGGTCCACGCTCTTTCTTTTGCAAAAGAAGCGAAGTGTGGGGAGAGTTTATATATATATATATACATAAACTTTTTGCTGAATTACTGCTGAACCCGAGAGTGCTGTTTTTCCTTAAACCCGGCTGGGTATTGCAAAGGAAATCGGAGCTGTCATATATATATATATATATATATTATTAGGGAGGTTTATAAAGCGCCTGGTTACACACACCGGTTATAGTAAGTGGGAGTAACAGAGTCACAACAAAGAAACGGAGCTAGTCTACTGGATAAACAGATAAGTTTTGAGTTTCCCCCTGAATCTGGACTCTGATGATTCAAGGTGGAGTTCTAGCGGGAGCCTATTCCTGCTTCTCGCTGCTAGAATCCGGAAGGACCTTCCCCCCCATACGTGCCTTTTTTACTTTGGGAATTTTTAGTAGCCCCGAGCCCGAAGATCTCAAGGCTCGGGCAGGCTCGTAGGGAATAATAAGGTTCTGTAATGGCTTCGGTGCCTTGCCGCATAAAATACAGTGGCACATGCACAGAGCCTTAAACTCAATTCTGCTCCTGACAGGAAGCCAATGGAGTGCCTGCAGCGCTGCCTTGGAGGAAGATATTTTGGGTAGACTCAGGACCAAGCGAGCTGCTGCATCCTGTAACACCTGAAGGTGGTCATAGCTCTTTCCCGTGGCACCCAAATACAGAAGATTGCCAAAATCCAATAGTTCAGTGACCAAGGCATGCACCAGCGTCTTACGGGCCTCCGTGGGGAGAAGCGCAAGAGTCTTCCGCAGGCCTTTCAGAACACCCAAGCATACCCCAACCACGCGACTAATCTCTGAGCACAAATGTTAGCTCTGCATCGAGCCAAATGCCCAGGTTTTTGGCTTCCTGACAAGGAGTAGGGGCCGACCCCAGGCAGGACGGCCACCATGCCGATGACCACACAGACGCCCCCCACCCACCACGAGCACTTCCGTCTTGCTACCATTCAGCCTCAGGCAGTTGGTCGACATCCAGGATGCAAGCTCCTGCATGCATGCTCTGAACCTGTCAGCAGCAAGACTGGGCTCGCGCGATAGGGAGATGACCAGCTGCGTATCATCGGCATAGGACACTATGCGAGCGGTCATGGGCCTCAACTATGGCTGCCACTGGGGAGACATATAGGTTAAATAAGGTTGGGCTCAGGGACGAACCCTGAGGAACGCACTGACCCAAGTTGAGTTCTCTAGAGTAGCAGTCCCCCAGCCGGACCTGAAAGCTCCTGTCTATCAGGAATGACTGAATCCATTTCAGCGCGGCACCTGAAATCCCACCTTCATTCAGACACTGCAGCATAGTGGCATGTTCTACAGTGTCAAATGCCGCACTTAGGTCCACCAGGGCCACAGTTTGCCCTCATCCACCCCCTGTCTGATAGTCTCGAGCGCCATAAGCATGGCCGACTAAGTAGAGTGGCAGGGTCAGAATCCAATCTGAGTGGCGTGAAGAAGATTAGCTTCCTCCACATATTCCATCAGCTGGATGTTTACGACCTTCTCCGCCACTTTAGCCATATAGAGTAGTAGAGATATGGGGCGGAGGTTCTCCAATTTTTCAAAACTGATGTTCGGCTTTGTTTGAAGAGGGAGTACCACCACCTGTTTCCACCCTGTAGGTACCGTATAAGTCCTAAAAGATACCTCCATCAGATGTCTGATAAAAGGTTCAAGGGTCACTAGGCTTTCAGCGAGTCGCTTGGGCGAGGCAGGATCCCTCGGGGAGCCCGACTTTATCGATCTGCGGATCTGTATAAATACCTCCGGGGAAGGGGTAATAAATTTCTCCAATCCCTGTCGTCCCCTGACTACCCCTGTATCTTCTGAAAACTCGGACCCTGTTACAATTTGCCCCGGAAAAGAGGAATACATTTTTCCACTTTTTCTGCGAAGAATTCTGCAATACAGTTACATGAGTCCACAGAACAATCCGCCGGCGCAGCGGAGGACTTCGCAGTGGAAAAAGATTTATAGATTTTAAACAATTCCTTTGCGGAGTTCTCTGCCTCCCTAATCCTCCTGGCAAAGTGGGCTGCCTTAGCCCTTCTAATCAGCCCATGGTAGGCTCGCCTCTTTGCTAAGTACTCCTGTTTTGCCTGGCTCGAGAAGGCCACCCTCCACTGCCTCTCATAGCGCTTAAATGCCGCCTTTGCCAACCGCAGCTCGTCATCAAACCAAGGAGCCATTCTCTGTGAGCGGCGGCCCGCATTAGTCAAACATAGTGGGGCGGTAGAGTCCAAAGCCTCTGTAATGCGCTTATCCAAATTACTGCTAGCTGTTTCCATATCCACCCCGCCCAGTCGCCCTCCTTTGGTGAGTGCTTCGTCAAACTTGGCCTGAGAGAATTTCGCCCATTTCTGGCTAGGATAGTTACGGGGTGCCTGTTCCAGTGCTCTTGCACCCGGAATCAGCACCACAAACGGCACAAGAAAGTGGTCTGACCAGGGAACCAGGATGGTAGGTTTGATCTCCACTTCCTCCCAATTAGCAAATATTGGGTCCAAGAAATGGCCCTGCTGATGGGTGGGGGGTCTTAACTCTCTGGTCTAGCTGTAATGCCTGCAATTCCCAACAGAAACCAACCGCCCCTCTGTCCAGAGGATCTTCCATATGCATATTCAGATCCCCTAACACGAGGAACTTGTCTCTGCGTAGAGCGGCTTCAGTAATACCTTCTACCAAGCTGTCTGTAAACCTGGTGTGAGGACCCGGAGGTCTGTAAATCAAGAAGCCCTTCACTGTAGTACCTGCGTTCACCCTGATAGTGAAGGCACCTACCTCACTCTCCGTAACCGTCATTTGCTCCATTTGGCAGCACAGAGGCTGCTTGAAAACAATGGCTATGCCTCCACCTCTACCCATAGGCCTGTCTTGCCTAACCATCAGATATCCTTCCGGCAAAGCCTCAATAATATCCGGGTCAGAGTGCGCATCTAGCCACGTTTCCGTCAGGAAAAGGAGATCAAATTGTTTTTCTGAAGGAGATTATAAATATCCAGTCTATGTTTGTGCAAAGATCTAACCTTAATTAATCCGCAAACCAGACTGGTATACTCCTGTTCTCCCTTACCTCCCGTACTACACACAAATTGACAGCGCTTACATCCGGTGTCCTCCTCCACTTTCATGTTATGGAGGAATGAGTTAGGGGTGCCTCTACAGAAGCGCAGGAGTTGTTCTCTGCTCCACTGCGCTCTTACCACAATCTGACCAGGGGTTGGGGCCCTGACCCGCGTCCTGCCGCGGATGGGCGCAGACGGGCTCGCCTTTGGCGCGCCACCGGTGCGCCCGCTGCGCTCGTACGCTGCGCTGCCGAGTAGGCATACGTCTTTTAACCCGCCCAGCGTCTAGGAAGACTAGAGCGCTGACCGTCCTCCCCCACGCACAGGAAGTGGCTGGCTCAGACCTTCTACGCCCTCTGCTCAAACGGTGCTTGTCACCGGCGTCAGAACAGGGCGGGAAAGAAGAAAAGGAGCCCAGCCCCCGTGCACGATGTTGCTGCCTTCAGGTAGGAGACCTCAGCAGCCCAACAGTGCCTCCAGTGAACGTTTTTAGAAATACCTTCGGGGTAGCTGCCAGCAGGAGACACAACAGTCCAGCAGTACAGTACAGTGCACAAGTGAATTTAAAAACAAACACGAAGGGAGCCTAATCGCTCTCTCCCTATGCCCCCTCACAGTTAAAAGCACGTGTAAAATTACACCACAGGTCGCGTTAGCGCTAGCGCCGTTAAAGCAGCTGGGACACTGCCACTGTCCACTCACCACTATATATATATATATATTTCCCCACAGATGGCTCACCATTGCAGACCTCGGGCGCATCATTTAACCAGTGCGAATTCCGCGGCAGAACCCAGCCGCCCCTATATTTTCCACAAAGCTCCCGAGGGAGTCACAATGAAAATGCACTCACAGGTATGATTTTTTTTCCTTAGTTACGTTTTAATCCATACAGCACAAGAGGATTAACAGGAACAAACCAACGCGTTTTGCTCTCTCAATAGCTTGATCACGGTTAGCTGTTGCTTTCAAAATTGATCAATTAAAACATTTTTACCACATCATGTGATACAAAATTACAACCAATACTTGAGAGATGCATTCTGGTATTTGTGGTACATTGGTCCCCCAGTTGTTATGTGTTTGGGAAAACTGATATCTACCAGTGTGTTTTATGTCTGGTTATTATTTGGACATTTACCATTGAGTGTTAATTCAATTAATTATGTGTATTTTATTCGTTTTGGGTGATTTTTATTTTTAATTATTTTCAAGATTTTATCCGTTCTCACACTTTGTATCTTGAGAATGTTTTATGAGGTTAATTAATATATCTTCGCTCATTTTGGTAAGCAATCTGATTTTTAAAAAACTACAGTGCGCACTGTTCGCTTAATTGGGATAGCTTCTACATAGTAGGTTTCCACTCTTCCCAGAAGTTATTTTGCAATTATGTTTGCTTATAAATGCGAGACTTGACTACCATGCCCTCCAGTGGGCCTTGTCACCACTCCTCCTTAAGATTTTATTTCGGAGACCTAACATTCTGTTCATTCCATTTAATTTTATGTTTGTTTTTAATTTATCACCCAAATGTATCTGTAATCCACATGTAAATGCCTTATTCCCCTATTTTTTATTTTTTCAATAATTATTCCCTTTATTATATGTATACATTTTTTCTGTTTAACAGTGTAAAAATCATTACAATCATAGATGGACATAGAGTTCCTCACTCTGATTTAGGCCATACGGGTTCAGAGTCCTGAAATTTAGAATTTGCCTGGATTCCCTTCGTCTCAGTCTTTTTGCACGGTCCCCCCCTCTCTCACTAGGAGGTACCGATTCAAGAGCCCAAAAGGAAAGCAGTTTCCAATCACCTCCATGGTCCGATTCCATGTGCTTTGCAACAGCATTGCTGCGGTCCTTATTAACTGTCGCACGCACATGCTCCAGTATCCTTTTTTTCAACTCACAGATCGTGCTTCCAATGTACTTCAATGAGCACGGACATTCAATCATATAGATGACATATTGACTCTTGCATGTGATAAGTTTCCTGATATACCACATTTTTTTATTTGGTAATTCAACCTGGTTGGTATTTTCGGCAATTAGACACACCTTGCAGGTTGTGCATGTTCTGAAACCCTTTGTTTTTAACCAAGATGTTCCAATGGCTTTGTTTGTCATTTGGTGGTGACTGTGAACCAAATTGTCTCTTAAGTTCGAGGCTCTCCGGTACGTCACTTGAGGGTGCTCCTCCATGATTTCTCCAATCGTTGGGTCCATCTGCAGTAGTTTACAGTTCTTCCTTAGAATCTGATTAATTGCTTTGTTCTCACCACAGTAATCCATTATCAATCTTATGGGTTCAGTGTTTGTGGTGACTGATGCAGTTTTGTTTTTAATTTTCAGGATTTCTGATCTTGGTTTTTCATGTGCTTTTAGCCACCCTCTCTTGATATCATGATCTTTGTAGCCTCTTTGTTTAAAGCGTATGGCAGTTGTTTTACTTTTCTCATGCCATTCTGTTTCCTCTGAACATATTCTTCGAATTCGAAGGAATTCACCATATGGTATGTTTTCAATCACAGAGTTTTTGTGAAAACTTATAGCATGGAGCGTTGCATTCGTGGAAGTTGCCTTTCGATGTAACGTTGTTTGCACTTCATTGTTACGTATGTAGATCTCTGTGTCTAGGAACGTCACACATTCTTTGTTTATCTCAAAGGTAAATTTGATGTTAGCTTAAGCCGAGTTTATTTAAAAAAAAACATCAAAATAAAAGTAGGTACAGCCATGACGTGTCATCCCTCGACAATCTCTTAATCACAGCCTTCAAGACAAAAAGCAAGATAAGATTGTTCGTGATAGGCCCATCAAATAGGAGAGAGAGAGAAAAAGAGAGAAAGAGTAATAGAGAGAGAAAGAGTCAGAGAGAGAGGAAGAGCGAGAGTGAGAGAGAGAGAAAGAGAGTGAGAGATAGAAAAAGGAAGAGATGGAGAGGGAGAGGGAGAGGGAGTGCTGACACTGCAGACAAAACCCTCACAGCTTACCTTTCCACCACCGGTGTGTCTTCAACCACCTGCCGGGACATACTGCAGCCCTCAAACTCACTAATCTGAAACATAGTATAGAATCAGTAATGGCATACATACAACTGCACACGCCTTCATCGCTGTCCCGCCCCTGCGCACCCAGGCTGCTGCACCCCATCCACTCCTGCCGCCTAGAGGTGCCTGCCTGCCCCTGCACACCCAGACTGCTGTACACCATCCACTTCCACCACCCAGGGGTGTCTGCCGGCCCCTGCGCACCAGGCTGCTGCACACCATCCACTTCCACCACCCAGAGGTGACTGCCCGACGCTGCGTAAACAAGCCTCTTTGCTCACCTTCCGCCACTGGCGTGTGTCCAAGAGGGCCCACCACGTGCTGAAGCAAGCTCCAAGGCTGGGGCCCACGTCCTTGGCAGCAAGAAGGCTGCACATTTTATTTTGGGTCTTGATATCGCAATAGCCGAGAACATATCAATGCACTGCACCAAGGACTAATCTTTGTGTGGCGTACACGCCGTCCACCCGAGCTCACTATTCAAATCGGGTCTTGATTGCCAGGATGGTGTATTGAGGCCTATGCATCATCGCAGACTGCACACCTGGTCAGCTCTGGTTACACTAACTCAGTGGAACTCAAGTAATCGCCACATGGCGGGAGGCCCGTGTCGGGCAAACTGCCTCGGCTGCCACCAACTCTGTGTACTTCAAGTCATGGGAGATAATAGAAATGGCCTCCAGGACGTGCGCCCAGCCCTTCTTATTGGCAGGGTCACATGTCCTGTGATAGCTGTGCTGCATGGGTGTGGTGTGGGTGTAAACCGGTCGTGAGGGAGTGGCTGTGGCATGCTGACATCTAGATCTGTGATCAGCAGATCACTACAGGGAAGACCTGGGACATGTAGCGTTGTTGTTCCATCCCTGTGAGGGTAAGCGAAGTGGGCTGGCTGAAAAGCGCATCTTTCACGACTTCACCAATATGGTGGTTTGAATCCGCGCACCCACCGAGATAGGTACAAGATGGGTGCGCAACTCCACTTTTTCCTAAAAAAAACAACATATTTTTGTATTTAACAAAAAAGAAGACATTATATACTTTTAATAGCCAACACAAAAAATTACAAAAACTATTTTTAGGATATCAAAGTTACAAAATATCACAAAAAAATTCTAAATTACTGAAAAAAACATAGGTTTAAAAAAACATAATTAGAAATTAGCATTCAAAAAACCTTTGAAATTCACAAATAAAAACATAGGTTTCAGGGATGTTATAGTTAGAAATTAACATTTAAAAAAACCTTAGAAATTCACTGAAAAGACCATAGGTTTTAGAGATGTTATAGTTAGAAATTAACATTTAAAAAAACCTTAGAAATTCACTGAAAAAACCATAGGTTTCAGGGACGTTATAGTTAGTTGGACATTTCACTTGTACAAAACCAGAGAAATTTGGCCAGTATAGTTAGTAGAGCTAACTATAACTTGCAACCCCGCAATGCACTGCTGATGATGTCACATATTACATAACTCATGACATGGTCAGTGACATCACTGATGACATCTCAAATGACATCACTGATGATATCACTGATGACATCATCCATGTGATAATTGTATGCACCTCCTCATACCCAATATAGGCTTAGATACACTGACTCTAAAATACAGACTACCATTTTTGAAACCATAGACAAACCAATATCAGTTACTACATACCCACTGACACACATCCATTCATTCACCCATACAGTCACTAAGACATGCAGTCACTCATCAATACAGCACTATCATATGCACTCATACACCTATACAGACACTCACACACTGCAACTCATCCATACAGTTATTCACATACCTAGCAAGTTATGTAAAGAATCAATAACACTGCCATTTACTCACCTATACAGTCTTACATACACTCCCTCACCTATTCATACATACTCTCTTATACAATCACTGACACAAGTACACACTCATTCAAACAGCCACTCTCACAGTCACTCACTCTCACATTTAGTCATGTATATACTCCAACACTCACATATACTGCCTTTCACATATGTAGTTACTCACACATACCAATGAGACGTCCATGCACTCACCAACACACCCATACACATACTCACCCACCCATACAGCTATTTCCACATGTACTCTTGAACCCATACACCCAGTGAATCACCCACTCACACATCTATGCAAAAAGTCACACACCCCCACCCACCCACCCATACAAACACTCAGGCACCTATACAGATACTCATGCAACCAATAAATAACCCATATAGACACTCATGTAGCTACTCACCAACCCATGCAGCAGCGTACACAACAACAGACACACTGATACAGACATTCACACAGTTTAGTCACTAACCCATGCATTCAGTAAGACACACTCAATCACACACTTATTAAATCCTCCACCCAGACACTTATACACCCACTCATTCTTCAACACAACTTGGCATATATATATACTATATATATATATATATATATCGGCTTCACTTGAGGGTTGTGCACGTTGTAGATACCGTTATGGATTCATGCCCATCCAGGGCGATATAGCATAAAGAAAAGAGAGGGACCTCTTACATGGTGTATGCCCATACAGGGCGCTATGATTTAGTTGATATTGTTGCATTTTGTGGAAACATATTGAGATATTACTCATGGATGTTTGAATATATGTGTATAACACATTGCAACCATTACCATTACAAGATGGCGACCGCCATTCTATGTTTGAATTATCTTTTGAGGTTAGTCCTACCTTTATGTTTATTACCCGTGCAACGCGGGAGTTTAAATACAATCTATTGTTGATTTTCAGCGTCTCATACCTGACGAAGGCCGAGTGCCGAAAGCGCTTGTGAGATTAAAATCTTTATGCATCTATCTTTGGAGTGCTGCCTCCTAATTCCCAAGGATTGTGGGGAGGGATTGTCGGAGCTGACATATATATATATATATATATATATATATATATATTACCTACTGGCGGTCGCCAGTAGGTATATATAGTTAGGATTTTTTCTCTATGGAACTTTTGAAAATTCTATGTCTAATAACTTTGGCGTTTGTGGACGGAATCGGCTGACATTTTCAGGAAAAGGGGGGGCCGAGAAAAAAGGGGGTCCCAAAACGCGTTTTTCCCATGTTAATTTCCATAGGGCGTTTGGCCTCACTTTTAGCTCGAACGGCTGAATGGATTTACACAAAACTTGGCAAAATTGTAGGGACTGTTAGCCCGATGTGCCTTTGCTGGGTCTCAATATATGTGCTCCAGTGGATTTTGAGAAATTAACGTTTAAAAAAACAGATATATCTGTGACAGCGTCCTGGATAGCGCACTACTTCGCGTACTTTTCGCGTAACGGAGCTTTGCGAAGCGAAGCTGATTGGCTCTCCGGTGTCTGTCAACATTGCAAACAGTCTGTAGCGGCCGCCATCTTGTGTCTCGCTAGGACCGAGAGACAAGAGGAGGCCAAAACGAAGGGGGAAATGAAGGAAAGGGGGCAAGGTAGACCTCTTCTGACCCCCTAGGATTGATGAGGGGGATATTAAAGTGCCCCGCGGGGCCAAAAAAAAAAAATATATATATATATTTTTCGTGGGGTGCGCCCTGTTCGCATACCGGAAAGCGGTCTGGGGAGCGTACTATAAGGAAACAAGAATGATTGATTTTTAACTTATTGTATGTTTATTGATTGTTCGTTTTGTTTTTTTTTGTTTATTTTTATTTACGTAGCTACATGTAGGTATCAATGTAGAGTCTATAATTTAATAAACGCCGTCTCCTTTGTAGATATCTTGCTGTTGTTAAAGAAGTTATTGTGGCATATGGAATTCATACCATAGTCTGTCTGGAAAGCTGAAACAACATGGTGGCAGGAGATGATAAAGAGATGTTAAATACACATTGGGGATTATATAGTGGGAGAAAGGAAGTAACTATGAACAAAGTTAGTATGTAACACCAAAAAGTTGCATAGTATATTTAAAGTCTGACTTCACGTTATAATCAATTTGCTACTAGGTTTCAATATACATATAAAAATAAATAATGTGTCAAACAATTTTTGAATTAAGAAATAAAAATTTATTTTTCAGATTGTTTTTCAAAATTTAAAAGAAAATCTAAAAAATCGTGATCATTTTTTTCTTCATTTTTTAGTAGAAAATCTACTGCATCTACACATTGCACAAGTTCATTGTTTATTGTATTGTCGAAGAAATCTTGGTCAACTTCCGTCTCCTTTTGTTTTTCTGTTTTAATTTTCAAGTTATTTTCTTGTCCTTCCATTTTGAATCCTGAAAAATGAATTTTTAAAAAATATATCAGTGCAGATAGGGCACTGTTGGGTTTCAGTACAGACAGGCAGTTTGGTTATTTAAACAGTCTTTTTTTCTTTGGGCAGTGTGTGGTATCAAATTGGAAGTAGAAATATGAAGAAAATTATCAAATAAACTCTTAGTCAATTTTGAATTATACTAGAGAAGTCTAACTCTATCCTTATCTCAGGGCCGGCGCTAGGCATGGGGAGTGTGGGCTGCCGCTCAGGGCCTCGCACTCAGCCCACCAGCATGGGGCCACGCACTGGTGATGTGTCCTTTTGTTTTCCTGGAGATCTATCACAAAGAAAGGTGTCGCCTGCAATTAAGGTCCATTTGAGGGGGCCCCCTCCTTGGGCCCCTCATGGATGGTGTCAGGAGGTATAGGGGAGGAAGAAGGAGATGCTCCTTCAATTGCAAGGAGACCATTCACAGACACTGTGGGGGGCCCATTGTCCAGCATTTTGGCGCACCCTCAGTTTTAACTTTTAGACCACAATCAATTCTCACACCTATGAAGGTGTGAGAAATGCTTGTGGAGTAAAAGTTTCACCTGTGGGGGCGTCAAAATGCTGGACAATGGGGCCCCCACAGTGTCTGTGCATGTTCTCCTTGTAAGTGGCCAGTTATGTAATTTGGAGGGGGCCTTGCGCACGTTCCCTTTTAGCCCAGTGCCTCGCAAATCCTTGGACTGGCTCTGCTATAAGTAAAACAGAGAAGTCTATTTTATTCTATAAGTATTACAGAGTGAAAGAATAAAACTGTCTGAAAATGTTTTTCTAATTAGCTTTCAGTACAGAACATACTTCAGTTTTAAAAATTATATCTTACCTTTTAAATATAACTTGAAGTTATCAGTTGATTTTTTGTTGTTCTGCACTTCACGAAGTAGTAGTCAAAATGGCTGTGTTTCTCTCTCTTTGTTTATATATATTCAGGTACATAACCAATCAAATGTCATGATATAATAGTAGAAATTGAAAGTAATATTTTAATTGGTTGTCATTTCCAACATTTCTGATATGTTTTGTGAAGTAATTTACCTCAGGGATTTTAGAGAGTTCTATATGCTAAATGGCTATATGGTATTTCAACTAAATTTGTGAAAATGGTAGGGATTGGTATGTAGTATGAGCTACTGTTTAATTGGTGAAAGTGTCTCCAATGGTTTTTCTGTAAATTACTTTTCCACCTTTTTTAAACGAGTGCTTGTCAGTGCGTTTCCCGGTACGCGAACTTGCAGTGTTACTGGAGTCCTCCATTTTGTGTTTCGGTAGAATTGAGATATAAGATGGAGGGTAAATAATGTTCAGAATGGGTAGATTTGGGTACTTTAGACGTATGCTGTTTCCCTAAGTTTTCTGAGGGTGGCTGAGGAGGCTCATATATGTCGATAAAAAAAATTGTTTTTTTTCGCGTGGTTAGCTGCAGGTACGCGAACTGGGTAGCGTACCGGGAAGCGAATATAGGTGTAAATAAGTGAAAAAAGGTACATTCGAAATTTCAAAAGAGCACACTAAGTTAAGGTAGCTCTGAAAAGAGCTTTTGAGTTCTGTGTATGTTGTAGAAACTTATAAGTAGGAACCAATACACATTCTTAAATTTAGTATGAAAACTCTGTTTCCCTCATCTGAGAAATGCACGCCATCTCCTCTGTAGATATCTTGCATGTAGTAACGCAAGTTATTGTTGTAGATGCAGCCCATTCCATGGTCCCTCATGCTTCCTCGATTTCTCAATTTGTGGACAAAATTGATTTGACCACCTCCATTTTTGTCTTTGGCATATATTAGAATATACCAAGGCAGTTTGAGGAAAAAGTGTTATCAATTGCTCAAAGGTGTCCTTTAAAAGCATTTCCAGACCTACCCCAGTCAAAGTGCCCAAATCGTTTCCTCCACAGTGCACTATTATGAGGTCAGGGGTTGGCAAATGTAAAAAGGTTTTCACCAATGGTATCAATTGGTGACATTTCAATCCTCTTCGACCAATCCATTTGATTTCCACATTTTGTAAATCGAGGTTGTGTAAATTTCTGTTATCAGCATACCTGTGAGCCCAGTGGATGTAGCTATGTCCAAGAATCCAGACTGAAAACATAGCTAGAGGAGTTTTTGCTGCAGTCAGATGAAGTGCGGGAATGAAATGGCAGTTGAAATAGTGATGTTTGTAATGTAAAAAACTGTGGAGTTTAAGGGGAAATGATTCATTAGCAGTGATTGGTGTATTTCCATTGCTGAAAACAGAAAGTTAGGGTGCATGGATGTGTTCTTTGAAAGATGTATTTTGAATGGTTATTTAAAAATGTTGTTATGAAAGATTGCAGTGGATTAACAGGTGTACTGAGAGTTCAGAGTTCATTTGAAACATTGTTGTGTGAACTTGTGGCCATGACAGGTCAGGCAGGCGGTAGTTGCTATGGAAAAGAGGTAGAAAGGGCAGAGGGGTGAAGGGTGTTGATTTGGAAAAAGTGAGGGAAGAGTTTTTATTGGCTGACATGAGAGATATGTGTGTTGAATATCAGTGTTTCGGTGCCTTTGTTGGTTCCAGCCTCTGGAGTGCATACCTTTAATTCTGGTACAGAATAATTGGTGTGTTTCTGAGACTGTTTTCAATTTCAAAAAGAATTTGTAAAGGTGAGGTATCGTTTATATATTTTAGTTAAAGAGTAGTATGCTTTTTTGCGTAAATAAGAAAGTCAGCTGTGTATTTAAAATGATGTTTTGCATCAAGTGTTTGCATTCTGCTTTCAAAGGCGATTTTGCATTCTTCATTTACAGAATCGGAAAAATTATTGGTTCGGTAAAATACGGAATCGGTAATTTTACCGATTCTGTAAATTTGCTATATGGGGGGAGTCTTCTGAGTCTCAAATGACTTAACGAATCGGTATTTTAACATGAAATCAAACTTCATGGTAAAATACCGATTTCGGTGTGCATGCACATTTGTGCATGCACACGAATGTCATGTGAAAGGCAGACCTGCCCTTATATGAATGTAGGTGTATTATTGTTTTACATAAAAGGTTTTAAAACTTTGTTTCAAATCAAATGCATACACACTTAGGGCCCGATGTAGGTGGTCGTTTAGGCCATTTACTGACCGGTTACGGCCGATTTCGGTTGTTTCCGACCTGTAAATGGCGAAAAGGTATGTAGGTGCCTAAATCCAGGGCAACATGTAATAATAATAATAAGGGTGGCTTATAAAGCGCTTGGTTACGCAGAAGCGTGTCCCCGCGCTACAACTGAAGAACACTGTGCGAGGTTTGCAGACCAGTGATCAGTTATCTGGAGAACAGGTATGTTTTTAGATTCTTGCGGAAGCTGGATTCAGTTGAATCAAGGCGGAGATGGAGAGGGAGGGAATTCCAGCTTTTTGCTGCCAGATAGCGGTAGGTAAATCTACATTTACAGAATCGGTGAAATTGTTTTTGATAGTAAAATGATGTGACTCCTGCAATGCGTCGCTTCTGCGGAACAGATATATGATGTAATTGTGTTGATAATGTTACGGTGTACATGTAAAAAATGATGCATAAGTGTTGCACGGGCATTGTAGATACTCTCCTATGTGTGCTTAGCAATTTCAAGTCACTTCCCCCGGGTTCAAGGGCCTTGTAAATACGTCCCCATGTGTGTCTGGTCATTTGAAGTCACTTTCCTCGTAGTGTAAGGCCCTTGTAAATACGTCCCCATGTGTGCCTGGCAAATTTTCATTTTGATTGTTTGAGTTACATAACCATGTTAAAAGTTATTGAAAAAATGTGCAAGTTCCTTAAAAAACGGTTTCATGTGTATTAGGGCATTTTAAGTCTGTTCCCCTTGAATGTAGGTGTGTTATGTCATGTGAAAGGCAGACCTGTGCCTGTTTTGAGGGTGCCAGAGGGTGTCAAAGTGATACCCCCTGCACCCTTGTGAATACTTTTTTTTTATAGTTTTGTTGAATATAGTTCTTACTGTTATTGATTTACTGTTTGGTAATAGTGGTTAATAATTTTTTAAATTATATTTCACCACAGATTCAACTGCAGATTATTTGGGAATTAGACAATGCCGTCTAAGGATAGAATTCGAAAGGCTACGAAACGTCAAAGACAGCAGTTACCTAATATTTTGCAGCAGTCCTCTACATTAATATTACCTCAACGGACGAAGAGAACACCGGGTAAGAGAACGAAATCATTCCTTAAAAACATTTGTAGAAACAAAAGTATAACTACAGAACAAGTTTTAGTCCAGAAATAGAGAGCCAATTTAAATGGAAAGGAAAGGCCCGTGAAAAAAGTTTGTGCTACAGCAGGAGATAACTCTGTGCATGGCAGTAGAAGGGCAAATATTTTCAGGGACATTCGTAAGCGAATGTTCCGCAACAGGGTAATTGTCAATTTGGTAAAACAATTTAAAAAAGGTCAACAGAAAGTGTCATTTTATAAAAAAAGAAAAATGTAGAGAAAATTATTGATCAGGCTTTCGAAATCAAGCGAAAGTTATTTATTTTGTTATTTAATAGAATTAGGAAACTAAACAAGGTAATCTATGTTTTGAAATCTAATAGTAGATGGAAGAGAGACGTTAATCGGAGTAATTTTTGTGAAGTTTTCTTAGGAGAATGGATGCATAGTTCAAATAGTGAGGCATTTTTTAATGAGAAGAGTTATTTTCAGGACAATGTTTTGGTGCATGCAGTTGACAGCAGTGGTCGAGCATATGAGGTAAAAGATGGTCATCCGGTTGAAAAAGAAATACTTGTGTCTGCAGATGCAGAAGAGGCGCTAAGTGATGAGGTTTTAGGGAGACGTCTCAAGGGACCAGTGTACACCTGGAAGTGTAGTTCTATTTGCAGTGTGCGACAGGATTCCATCAATTTGCTTTGTGATTTTATACGGACATTTCATAAGAAAAGTGTAAAGCAAAAAATAAAGTTGTTGCAAGAATTAGATCCTAGCAGAGTGAGACCAGTGACAGGTTTGCGTGGTCATTCACTGGCTTGTCTTTCTAGGAGAGTATGCCAGAGTGTATTTCATCATTTCAGGATGCTAGCAGTGCATCATAATAAAGTGAGGAAATTAGTTAGAATGTTGTATTATGCTAAGAGTCCAGCAATTATGCTTAAAAAATTAAGCAAAGCTCTTTTGCATGGTTCTGAAGTAGATGTGAAGAATATTTGTCAAGAAATTGAGTTCTGTTATTTTGCTGGTAAAGAGAACAATGTTGATATTGAACCACTAGAAGATGGTAATGTGGAAGACAGTGAACAGATTTTCAGTACAGATAAGTTTCACAAGGAAATTTCCACGTTTATGGTGAAATCAAGTGAAAGGCCTAATTTCACTTGTGTGTGTTGTCGACGGACTTATTATAAGAATCAGACTAAGTTAGTGGATATATATGCAAAGAGTGATATGGAAAACAATAGTGAATGGAAGGATTTTGCCACATACTTGATGGTAGAAAATTGTTTTGATTTGGGAGCAGACCAACGTATGTGTACTTATTGCTATAACAAATTAAACCAAAACCAGATGCCTGCTAGAGCTGTTTATAATAATCTGGAATTAGATGACATTCCTTATGAATTGAAGGATTTAAATACTTATGAATCTATTTTGATTCAAAGTGTCCATCCCTTTCAGGCTATTGTACGAATGGAGCCAAAGACAGGGAAGTTGCCTCCATCAGATTTACAGAGAGGATTAAAGGGAAGGGTTGTTTATTTGCCTTTGGATTTGAAGAAAAACATTAATACAATTGGAGTAGAGAAAGTGGAAGAGGAACCTCTGGTTATCATAGTTAATGGTGTTCCGACAAAGAGTAAGAAAATCTGGCAAGATTTAGTGGATGTTAAGAAAGTTAAAAAGGCAACATTGTATTTGATAAAAAATAATAAGTACTACAAGAATGTATGTGTTGCAGAAGAGGAAGTAAGTGAAGAAGAGGACAGCGATTTGTGTCCTGGTCAAATTGAGAAAGTAGAAGCCTCTAAAAAGGAAGAAATATATGAACATTATAGTGTTCATCCTTTGCATTCCAAGGAAGTCATGGGGAATGCTATTGAGTTGTTTCAAAAGAAACAAGCCAAAGGGAGTCCTATTAGTGTTTGGGAGGAAAGTTTGGAAGCTCGGTGTTTCCCACAGTTATTTCCCACAGGTCGAGGAGGACGTTATGATGAGCGACCTGTTCAAATTCCTGCTTCAGAATACCGGACTTTACGATTGTATACAGAAGATCCTAGGTTTCGACAATGCATTCCCTATTTATTTCATCTATTGTTTGAAAGTGATCTCTCTGGATTGTCTGATTCCGGTCTGTAGCAACAGTCACGATAGTCAAGTACGACCCAGCTCATAAGCTAGCTATACGTTTATTCGATGAGTAAATACACGTCTGTTTGTATCAGGTTCATAGAAACGAACACTCGAAAGCAGGCCGGTGTTATTTAGAAAGTAGAGTTTACAACCATGATAAGTTGGTGAGCAAAAGTCAGGCTATCGCATTTCCTCACCCAAACGGTCCCCGTATCGCGACCTGGGTCGTACTTGACTATCGTGACTGTTGCTACAGACCGGAAGACTTTCCTTATTTCGCATTTTGCACAACTTCTTACCCTGCCATTTATATTTTGGATATTATGCTTCATTGCCAAATCACGGCTTATTCTGTTCAAACCTGATGTTCAATACATATCTCAGTTCGCCGTGTTCATGCCTTGAAAAAGTCCTTGTGTAGGACGAAACACCTGTTGGTGATCTCTATTTTTGCTGGGAATATCTGTTTTATGGAATTGAAAAAATAAAGACTGAAGAAAGCAAAATAAGTGGACTATATTTTGCAACTTCCTTTGAAAATCCCCATTGAATATAACCTTGTCATTTGTTTCTTTTGGAATACTCTATAATTAGTAGAGTGTGGTATATTGAGGGTTTACAACTCCTGCCCTAATTATTAGAATTACTAGCCCACAGGAGTGCTGTTAAAAGTTTCTCAAAATTTGTTTGAAATCAAAGAAGATATTGATAAAGGAGTGTATGCTGTAATTGGAAGTGAGGGATGTCTGGTCAAGCAAAAAAAATGTCAATTGATAAATCATCGAAAATTGGATTGCGAATCTCCCGAAAGAAAAGAGTTTTTCTATTTAGCTCTTTTGCAACTTTTCAAGCCTTGGCGTGCAGAAGAGGAACTGCTTGGGGATTTCCTCTGTTATGAAGACTCTTTCAATGCAGCCAAGGAGTCCATAGAATGTCCTGTTTTTCCAAGATATCTACAAATGTTGAATGCAGAAATTGAGCAGGAAGCAACAATTGCAGCCGAGATTGCTAGAGACAGTTCTCAGGACAGTCAGAGTTCTGTTTCATTGAGTCAGGATCCACTAGGAGAACCAGTTATTGAAAATGAAGCTGCCACTGCCATGATTGAAGTGGAAAGAGCCATGGCACATGCTCAGAAGGATGTGGTTAACTTAGAAGAATAGGAAAGACAACTTAACGTTGAGCAGAGGAAAATATATGTCGAAGTTACCAACCAAATTGAGCATGGATTAAGTCATGAGAAGGAAGAGTGCTCATGTACGTCGTTGAAGCCTGTCCGACTGTACGTGAGTGGAGAAGCAGGAACTGGAAAAAGTTTCCTTATTAAAGCAATTTCATGTTATATGCAGAAAAGGACTGATTCATCGCTGTCTTGTGTTGTGATCGCTCCAACTGGACTGGCAGCTCATAATATTAAAGGGATTACTTTGCATCGGTTACTGATGCTGCCAATGGAGCGTGATAACAAATTACAATACCACGAGTTATCTGGAGATGCTTGTTGTGAAGTATCTCGAGTTTTGAAGAAGATGAAAGTTCTTATCATTGACGAAGTAAGCATGGTTTCCAATCTCATGCTTGCTTTTGTGCATTTAAGAATGAAGGAAGTTCTTAAAACAGAGTATGATGTGTTATTCGGTGGCAAACACATCATTGTTTTTGGTGATCTTCTGCAGCTGACACAAGTGAAAGGACAACCAGTGTTTAAACTGCTTACACATGAAGATACCAAGAAGTGCCTAGGGAGCATTGGCAACGTTAACATATGGTTAAACTTCAGTTATGCTGAGCTGCGTGAAAATATGCGTCAGGCGAAGGACGAAGATTACAAGAATATTCTACAAGATATTAGAATCGGGAGAGTGACTGAGCGTGGTAAAGAAGCTTTACATGCACGCTTACTGTCAAATTTATATCCAGAAGAAGACATTTTGCCAGAGGATATTTTTCAGAAAATTACTGTGAAGAAATCTGGAATATGTTTGATGCCAACTCTTGCAGAATGTTCCATCTTCAACAACAAAATGTTGAATTTAGAAAAACAAGAGATTGTGAAACTTGAAGCTATTGACAAAATAGAGCATATGGGAGCAACAATTATTTTGTCAGAGAATTTGAAATCTAAATTGGATTCATTAGAGAAGACTATATCTAAAACTGCGGGTTTTAAAAAAGACTATGAATGTGTGCCTAAATTGCCGAATCATTTTGAGAAGGAATTTACATGTTGAAAGAGGTCTGGTAAATGGATCAATGGGTAATGTTGTTGATTTTGAGAAATACAGAAATAAAGATGGAATTGAATTTTTAAAAATTAAATTTGATGGCATTGAGGAAGTACAGCTAATTGGTCGTTGCTCTGCTAGGTTTTTGCTTGTTAAAGACTTATATGTTCGCCGTAAGCAGTTTCCTGTTTGCTTGGCATATGCGGTGACAATTCATAAATCACAAGGTTTAAGTGTAGACACTGCTTTAGTGAATATTGGCAGTTCTGTATTCAAAGAGGGTATGGCTTATGTAGCATTGCCACGAGTCAAACCTTTATCGGGTTTGTACTTGATTGACTGTGATGTCACAAACATTTGTGCAGATCTAGATTGTGTTAAGGAATACAATAGGTTAAGAAGAGAGTATGCGCCACATTTGCCTCAATATCCTTTGATTGAGAAACGTGTGGTAGGCCGGAAACGAAGAAATATCAGTAATAGTAGGGAGGTTGTAGCAAAAAGACCAAAAGTCGATGAACCCAAAAGTGGAAGCAGGAATAAAATGAATTCTGTTGAAAATGTTGTTGGTTTTAAATTTGAAAATAGTTCTGGTGTCAACTGCTATGCTAATGTAGTTGTTAATGTTCTCTTTTCACTAGAGACTTTCAAAGAACAGATTGTGATCAATTCGGAACAAAGTTTATGCTGTTTGTTGAATTCTGTGTTAGAGAAATGTAGTGCTGATAAAACGAGAGTAGAAAGTGTGTCTGAAATTCGTTTTCTGTTAGACGAATGTTCAGGTCAAACAGAATTCTCTGAAAATATTCAGCAGGATTGTCAGGAGTTTTTAATGTATATGCTTGATGTATTGCAAGATGAGGGTGTAGATGTAGATTATCTATGTGTCCTTTCTTATCAATGGCAGCATGACTGCGAGAACTGTAGGCTATCAAGTACTAATAGTGTAGACTCAGAAAGATTTATATATTTAACTTTGCCTGACAGTAAATCAGTATCCTTCAATAAGCTAGTAAAGGCAGCCGATCAAAATATGAAGTGCAGCCAATGTAAGTCTGGAATGCTGTCCACGTTAATTTTACGAAGTTATGGCCAGTATGTCATTTTAATGTTCCAACGATGTAGGCCTGATGGAACTAAATTGACAACTTTAATTAATAATTTTGTGGCTTCGCAGTTGTCAATATCAGGAAGGACTTTTAAAACTACTGCAATTATATATCATAACGGTCCTTCAACTAATTCAGGACATTACACAGCTTACTTGAAATCTGGAGATGGATGGTCATTCTGCAATGATTCTGTTTTAACTTTTAAAAAAAGATTGCCTTTCCACCTTCAAAATTCTTACCTGGTGTTCTTACAACCAAAATTTTAGGAAAAGAAGCTTGGGATTTGTTTAGAGGAATTTACAGAGGTTCTAATGGCTCCTACTATATATGGCCTTGTGGATAATTGTAGTACAGAGCAAAAACTGTTTGTGTTCATAAGCTAAGTCAAGCAGCAGATCAAAATAAGGAGTAGAGGAAATGTAAGTCTGTAATACTGTCCACATTATTTTTGAAAACTTATGGATGAAATGTCATTTTACAATTTCAACTACATAAACTAGAAGAAAATAAGTTGTCCAGTCTAATTAAAAATGTTTTTGCTACACAGTCATAGATTTCAGGAAGAACATTTGCAACTGCAGGTATTACAAAATATGCTGGTCCTTTGACAACATCTGGATATTACACAGCGTATTTAAAATTTTAAAAATGACTATTCTTTCAGCAAACATTACTAATTGAGTATGAAGCAATGTTGCCTTTTAACTTGATTTTTGAAGTCAGAATTTAGGGTAGGTAATTGGACTACAATGATTCTAGGTGTTGCTGTAACTTAGTGTGCTGTTTCAAATTGCTTTGTATGTCTCAGTTTTCTTAAAACAATTGAGTTTATCTTTCAGAAAGTGGCGGGCAGAAAATAGTAACAGCACAACTGAGTATAAGCTGTTCATAGGATATCCTTTGACGTCATAGAAAGTAAGTTACTTTGGAGAAGTTCCTATTTCTGCTTATTTATATTATTTGGGTTTTTTAAACACAATCATTTTGATTGTGTTTTTTTTCCCCCGCTGTTATATGATGAATACCTTCAACTCACTGTTTTCAGTGAAATTTGATTTTTTCTGATAACAGCAAAAATAAACCATTAAATATGTTTAATTAATTTTCTACTTTGAATTGTGATTTCTAATATGGATTGGTGTGGCTCACTGATTAGAGGCGGCAAACCCAGAAGCAGAGGTCGGCCTGGGACCAGGGTTCAATTCCTGACGTGGCAGGGTCTTGGGCCTTAGTCAGCGGATTCGATAATTCTCGCTTCGGTGCCTACTCCAACCATGGGTCCCACTCAGCAACTTTGGGTAATAGCTTGCTTAATCTCAACTAACAGCCCCATCAGCGCCGGGGATGCCTGGCATCACCTTGGGGATGCTCAGGAGGGACCATCTCACAGGGAAAGCCAGGATGGGTTCCCCAGCGGTATACAGCGCCGGGACGCCTCTTTGCTGGGTCAGCTGTATGCTTTACTAGTATACCACATTTAACATTCATATGGCTGAGATACCCGCCACCCCCTCTCAACACAATCCCCAAAAGGAGGGAAACCGGAAACAGTTCTTGAAGTTTTTGGAAGTGGGAGGGAGTGACCCTCCCGCGGCCGTATTTATTAAAACAAAGTTAAAACATTAAACGTTTCATGTTATGTACAATTTCATTACCACATTGCGATGTTTGGCTAACCTTAACATATTCTCTAATACAGAGGTTCTCCTAGCCGAACTAGCATCCTACAAGACATTCTCTAGAAATACTGAAATTGTACATCCTAACGTTTAAGGGCCAACAGCAAGGTCATAACCGGTGTCAAGATCCCTAACCAGACTTACCCCTCCCACTTGGGAGGGGCGACAGCACAGAGGCTTACCTCAAGTGCAACTACTAACAATTTCCCTTGACTTGACGGGGGCACTTAAGACTCGACGCCGTTTAAAGGTCGTTCGAAGACTCGTGTGAGGTATCTAGAAGGTATCGTGGACCTCCCCCCACCCCACACAACTTACAGCATCTGCCGTCGCAGATGACACTGGCCCCGGGAAATTCACCAGGAGGGGGCTGTAACCCCTCCTACAAAGGAAGGGGCCTTGACCGCCTTTCCTTTACTTCCGGCGACCCATCCTTAGACGGGACCGCCTCCCCATTGAGGGGCCAATGGCCACCTCTCCCGAGCGCTCCCATCCGTGTTGGGTGACGCCCACTCATAGGGATCTTCCAATTAGTGCTCACCGATCATGACCTTACCGCCTACCAAAAATAAATACGACAATTGTACTCAAACCTATGAAAACATTGGTCGCTACGACCGAAAGAGCATGTTTTAAAAAATGCAACACTGTATCAAATCACTTTAATCGTAAAGCCTAGACAACAGACACCATTCTTTATTGTGATCAACATCAAACTGATACCATCTCAACCTGTAAACGAACGGAAAACATACTTATAAATCCACTTTATTATAAAACAACTGGCTGTCCTCAGGGGCTGGTGGGTGGGTCAAAATTGGCTCTTCGTTCTGTCCCGAGCTCACGTGTAGCGAGGAGGTGCAGCTTCGGAGCACAAGAACAAGAGGACGTCTTCTGGTCTTGCGTCCCTTTTTATCCGTCTTCTGGGCGGGCGTAAACCCGCCCCTGCCTGCCCCGAGGGCGTGGCTGGCTACGTCGGTGTCTAGGCCAGCCCACTCTAGGGCGGGAAAAAGCGCGCCCCGGCTACGCCGCTTCGGGCATACCAGCCGAGACGCGCCTCCCGCCCAAAAATGGCTTCCCGGGGGGATCGAGGCACTCCGCCATACGTGCGGGGGGACCGAGTGGTCGCCCCTTTCCATATGGCTGAGATACCCGCCACCCCCTCTCAACACAATCCCCAAAAGGAGGGAAACCGGAAACAGTTCTTGAAGTTTTTGGAAGTGGGAGGGAGTGACCCTCCCGCGGCCGTATTTATTAAAACAAAGTTAAAACATTAAACGTTTCATGTTATGTACAATTTCATTACCACATTGCGATGTTTGGCTAACCTTAACATATTCTCTAATACAGAGGTTCTCCTAGCCGAACTAGCATCCTACAAGACATTCTCTAGAAATACTGAAATTGTACATCCTAACGTTTAAGGGCCAACAGCAAGGTCATAACCGGTGTCAAGATCCCTAACCAGACTTACCCCTCCCACTTGGGAGGGGCGACAGCACAGAGGCTTACCTCAAGTGCAACTACTAACAATTTCCCTTGACTTGACGGGGGCACTTAAGACTCGACGCCGTTTAAAGGTCGTTCGAAGACTCGTGTGAGGTATCTAGAAGGTATCGTGGACCTCCCCCCACCCCACACAACTTACAGCATCTGCCGTCGCAGATGACACTGGCCCCGGGAAATTCACCAGGAGGGGGCTGTAACCCCTCCTACAAAGGAAGGGGCCTTGACCGCCTTTCCTTTACTTCCGGCGACCCATCCTTAGACGGGACCGCCTCCCCATTGAGGGGCCAATGGCCACCTCTCCCGAGCGCTCCCATCCGTGTTGGGTGACGCCCACTCATAGGGATCTTCCAATTAGTGCTCACCGATCATGACCTTACCGCCACAGGTCCGGATAGTTGACCGGCTATCCGGACCCCCCACAAAACTCCTACCTAAAGGTCATGCTTTAACGTTTTTAACCAAGCCAAGAAGTCTCCTATGAGTAACTCATTTCCCACCTTCGACAAATGCACACCATCCCCCAAATACATACTGTCATCGTTAATACACTTATGCGAGATAGAATGCAATGTTTTGGAACGGAACAACCTACTCACTTTGTTATTCAGTTTTCTAACAGAATGATTCAAAGCAGGGATCGAGTTAGCCCCCCGCCACACTTTTCGTGGGATCATATGAGACCACGCAATTATGCACCCCGGAACTTTCCTCGCTAACCAACTTACCGTGGAAAGCATTGCCTCTAGGAGAAGTCGTCTACCGGTGGTGACCAAATCATTGCCCCCTAAATGTACTATGACTATAGACGGCGGTGACCTCGTCCGCCCTAACAAACCCTCAAAAAATGTTTGAAACTGGTCAATACAGAGACCGCCTCTTCCGTAGAAGGACACTCTGTACCCGTATTCCCCAGGTACGTGAATCATGTCACCTGCTTTGAATACGTCTGCGGCACGTCTCACGTATGAGTGGCCCACGACCCACACCTCCTGTCTCACAGCCGGTGATGTCTGACCGCTGGCCTGGTGTTGGGTCGACTGCATAGTCCGCCCTGCCTCGTAGGCTTGCGCAACTGAAAACAAACAAAAGACAAGAAGCGTGAGTACATCATTACAGCCTCACAACATGTGCAATCGCACATATCTCTTATAACAGTTGGAGGACCAACGCCCCACTCGTTTCACCTGTTCTGCATTAAGACCCCTGGCTGTAGCTTCAGTGGCAGCCCCTATTCGAAAGGAATGGGTCCCGAATTCGCCCGGGTCCAAGCCCGCTGCGGCAATGGCCATTGCAAGCACCCGCTGAAACTGAAACCTCGTCAGTGGGGTGGCGTCTGCATGCCTCAACAATGTCCCTCCCCATGATGCCACCCTTCGTGCTAGGTAATCTTCTAAACACTGTACCGGACACATGGAGGACCCGGGGGCCCTGCGAATGATCGTGCAGTCCCCCCTCCCATCTTGGTCGGTCTTGGACCTGAGAAAGGAGACAATCATCGCATCACCCCTGATCTGAACGTGTTCCCGGCACAACCCCCCCACCACATCCTGTTTGTTCCTTGCAACCAGCTCACTTATCCTCATCGCCCCGTGAAATGCCAGCGTAAATGCAGTCCGGAACAAACACGTCTCGAAAGGAGACGAGCATGTGGTGGGGAGTGTGGCCAGCAACTGGGACAACCTATCCAGACCTATCGGTCGCCTCACATCTACTCTGCGACCCTCTAGGCGTTGCCACCCACGCAGCGCCTTCTGTACTGCAAAAGACGCTGTCGGGTCCTGGACGTTATGGGCCCTGGCCACAAAGGAAATGGCGGCACGATGCCTTTGGGCCGTAGCCACCGACTTCCCGGCCCTACGTAAGGACATTAGAAAATGTACTACCCATTCTTCCTGACCCCAAAGTCCCCCTCTCTCAGTCCCCAAAAAGGCTAAATAGGCCTGAAACGCCCCTTCATATGCCTTCCTTGTCCTGGGTGCTAGACTCTCTCCCACGAGGTGACGAAGTTCGGGGCACCGAGAGACCAGAGAGCTTCGGGGAAGGGTGCCGGCTCTGGGTCCGCTGAGGGAAGGAAACCCGAGAAAGCCTGCATGTGAAAACGAGACAGAGCATCAGCTGCCTGATTCATCACCCCCGGGACATGTTTTGCCCTGAATATCACGTTCAGTTGCATACACAGTAAGACAATTTCTTTGAGCAGCCTCAAAATCAGTTTACAACGGGCTGCCTGACTATTGATGCATTCTACAACGGTCATATTGTCAGACCAGAACACGACAGAATGATGTCTGAACCCTTCGGGCCAGGTTCTCAGGGCCACCAGAATGGGAAACAGTTCAAGGAAAGCAATATTGCTCGTCAGCCCCTCCTCATGCCACCATGGGGGCCATTTTTGTGCCGACCATTTCGTGCCGAAGATGGCGCCGAAGCCTATGCTTCCCGCTGAATCTGTCCATAGCCCAAGTTCTTCAGAGGACACGTCTGGCTTGTTCCAGACGACTCGACCATTGAAGTCCGCCAAAAATGCTAACCAAATACGCATGTCCTGGCGGACCTCGGCCGATAACCTCGTGCGATGATGACCCTCCTTCAGGCCGACCATCGCTTGAGCGATTGAGCGGGAAAAGGGGCGGGCCATTGGGATCACCCTCAAGGCAAAGTTCAACTTCCCTACCAATTGTTGCAACTGATGCAGTGTGACCTTAGATGCAGTTAAACATACTTGTAGGGCTGCCCTGAATTTCGATACTTTGCTAGCCGGTAGACGGAAACAACCCTCACTAGAGTCCAACTCGATCCCCAAAAACTCGAGGCAAGTCGTGGGACCCATAGTTTTACCTGGTGCCAATGGCACGCCAAAATGACCCATCAACTCACAGAATTCAGCTAAGGCCTGGGTACATTCGGAGTTTCCGGCGGGTCCAAGAAACAGAAAGTCATCAAGGTAGTGCATTACATTTCGGAAACCCGTTTTCTTCGTGAACACCTATTGCAGGAAAGTACTGAATTTCTCAAAATAAGCACATGATATAGAGCATCCCATTGGCATACACCTATCCATGTAATATGATCCCTGAAACCTGAATCCCAGAAGACGCTGGTCGTCTGGGTGTACCGGGAGCAACCGAAACGCTGACTCGATATCTGATTTCGCCATCAACGTCCCGGGCCCCAGGCGATTCAAGATGGCTACTGCCTCATCAAATGATGCATACCGCACCGAACAAACCTCCGGATTAATTGCATCATTCACCGAAAGACCATGTGGAGCTGACAGATTATGGATCAATCGAAACTCACCTGGGTCCTTCTTGGGGACCACCCCTAACGGAGAACAGACAAAATACGGTACCGGGGGTACACTAAACGGGCCGGCGACCCGTCCCCGGCTAACCTCTTTCTGGATCTTATCTTGCACAACAGATGTATGCTGTAAGACGGAAAGTTGATTTTTGCACGTCCCTACACCCTGAAAGTCCCCTACCGGGATGCGGAAACCATGTGAAAAACCGTTTCGCAGCACCCCAGCAGAAGTACGATCCGGGTATTCGCTGAGCCAGGGAGTCATCGCCAAGGTATCAATTGGGGTTGGTAAAGGCGCCCCTCGGCTTATCTTAGACCTGTTTGGCGCCTCCCTTACCCCCATTCTCACCCGTTCTGGCTCTGCACGAGGACTCAGGATGGGACGACCCACAAGTACTACATTCGTGTTTGAATTTACACGATCCCGGAGGCCTAGTACATTTACCTTTGTTGAAATTGTAGCAGAAACCCCTTTTTCCTGTATTGCCGGCAGGTTTCGAATAATCGTCGGTGCTCGTACCTGGCCGAAAGGGCGTCCCCGCATTTTGGCGGGAGTAATCGACAACATTGCTCCCCACTAATGGCATTTTTAACATTCCTGACTCTTTCATTTTATCCCATGTCACAGAATCGTAACAGTCCCACGTCAAACTCTTGTTATGTTCCTTTTCCTTCCTGAACAGATTGTCATAACAAAACCAATGGTTACCTTGATACGCTGTCGAGTAACCCATAATTCGTGATTGATAAATGGGAAACTCAGGAAGCAACTCGGGCCTACGTTCCCCCAAAATCGATGTAAAAATACCCCACGCATTGCCCCAGTTGCCAATATTCTCATTTACCTTAAAGGCGGCCATTTTTGCGCGCCAAACACTTGGATGCATTAAGTCTTTCTGACTCTTGACATGCTCTACCTCATAATGATCGATAAGCAAGGAGAAAATATTCACGTATTCCCCCGCCCAAATCTTTTCCTTTATTGCTAAAGGAACATGCTGCCCCAATCTCTCTCGACGAGAGGGTGCTGACTCATCCCTTGCGATCGGCAATGGTCGCTTACCTGAACCGGATGCTGCTTCCACCACTGGTGGCTTTTCTATCACCGCCACCGGCGTGGTCACCTTGGCTGCGTCTTTTTCCTTACGCAGCTTTCTTATCAGCGCCTGTGCCTCGGCAGCCGTGGCGCCCTCGGTACTATCGCCCAACCACGCTGCTAGCTGTGCTGCCAGCTCGGGGGGCATATCCTCATTGGATGTGGGGGTGATGACCACGGGGATTGGATTCCCCTCCATCGGTAGCGGGGTCGGCGCCTCGAGCGGGGCAGGGGGAACCGGGACATTTCCCCCGGCTGGAACCCTTCTCGGCCTCTTAGGTCTCCCTCCAGCCGGTGGTTGGCCCGATCCCTCCTCCCCGTCTCGCTCCGCCAGCCGCTTCTTTATGTCGGCCATATCCTTAAAAAGGGCCCGAACCATCTGATCGGTCGACATTCTCTTTGCGCCTTTCTTGGGCATCTCTTCGACGAAGTATCTAGAAGACAAAGAAAAAGATCAAAAACGCTCAAAATTGGCTCTTCGTTCTGTCCCGAGCTCACGTGTAGCGAGGAGGTGCAGCTTCGGAGCACAAGAACAAGAGGACGTCTTCTGGTCTTGCGTCCCTTTTTATCCGTCTTCTGGGCGGGCGTAAACCCGCCCCTGCCTGCCCCGAGGGCGTGGCTGGCTACGTCGGTGTCTAGGCCAGCCCACTCTAGGGCGGGAAAAAGCGCGCCCCGGCTACGCCGCTTCGGGCATACCAGCCGAGACGCGCCTCCCGCCCAAAAATGGCTTCCCGGGGGGATCGAGGCACTCCGCCATACGTGCGGGGGGACCGAGTGGTCGCCCCTTTCCATTTTGTCTTATGCTCACTCTTTTTTCATCATCTTGTATTAATTTAAATTTTTTTGTTCTTTCTTACACAGATTAAAAGTATGAAAATGATAATACACTACGGTGATGACAATTATAAGGTAAGCGTTTAGTACTTTTTACGTTACATGTCTATCAGATTTAACTTTTATTAGTTCCTCTGCTTTTTTTTTTTTAACTCTTAGTTTCCTGTCTTTGCTACTTCCTTCATTTCTTTTTCTATTATTTATTTATACTTCTCTTTTCACTTATTTTATCAGTCCCTCTTTCAACAGTAACTGTGTGTTACTCTCTCTATTTCTCTTTCTTTTTACATTACTCTCTGTTTATTAATTTGTCTTTTTTTTAAAAATATTTTTTTTACTTCGCTCCCGGTTCGCGTACCCGAACGCAAACCGGGAAGCGTATCAATAGAAATAGAGGATGCTAGAGTGCTAAACATTCTAGCAATTTTTTTAAAAAGGGAAGGTAGTTCTGAAAAAAACTTTTTTTTATTATTTTTGATGTTTTATATTTTTTTTGTTTTTTTTTTGAGGAAGGAGAAACAAAAATGATTACTTCAAAGGGCTCAACAGGAGCAACAAAAAAAAATTAATTTCTAGGACGTTTTGGACATTGATGATTTTCAAATGATCTATTTATTAAAGTAATACTCATTTCTCCGCATGAAATAATTTTTCCACACTTTACACAAGTCAATCTCATCTGCCCAAAGTTCTTTTGCAGATTTGGAATTGTTTCCCTTGCCTCTGACTCACTTATTGTTAAGTCATTGGTGGATGTTTTTGCCGGTCGGGGGTTATCCACCAAATCTCGAAATTGCGCTTTGGAATAATTAAGAGGGTGCCAAGTCTCCATGTGCCGATGCATGGTATGATTACCAAAGCTATATTTTTTTCCGGTCCCTCTTGAGAGTGTTTTTTTGCAGATGAGGCAGGTAACGTACCTGGCATTAACTTTCTTTTCATGAGAAGGAAAAGAAAAAAATTGCCAGATAAAATTCACTTTCACACGGGACGTTCTTGGCATTTCTTTTAGAAAGCCACTTGTCCCTTGCCCCTGTTCCTCGTCTTCCTCTTCTTCTTCTTCCTGGTCGAAGATGACCTGGCTAGTCGGTCCTCTCTTCTTTGGTGGTGGTGGAGGTGGTGGAGATCCACCAGTTGCAGCTAATAGAAATGCCATGTCTTAGCAAACAAAAACAGGTCTTTCTCTCATAAAAATGAAAGTCGGAGTGAGGAAAAAAGATGGGACTTTCATCATTTGAGAAAAGAAAATGTTCTAAACCAATGAAAAGTGTTTGTTTTACGTCATATGATCAAGCGTTCCATCATTAGGAAACTAAAAGTAAAATCAACCAATGAAAAGTTTTATTAACTAGTCACATGACCTGTTATGCTTACGTTCCACGTTCCGCGCCGCGCCTCGGATCGATTCCGGGGCTTTACGTTTCGCGCCTTGGTTCGCGTTCCAGAACGCTTCCGGGTGCGCTAACGCAGCACGTCATAAGGGGCATTACGTAGTAACGCGATATGTTGCGTTTACGGGACGCGTCACAATGTGCCTTTCTAACGCGGTATTTGCACTAACGGAACGTTTACCAATTCGCGGACCGGCAACGAAACAAGAAAAAATAATTTAAACTATAATATAAATTGAATTAAAAAAATATAATACAAATATATATAAAATATATTTGTGAATTAGAATAAAATATATGTTACAGCTATAGATATTAGCTTTTAAAAAACCAATGAAATTCACTGAAAAAACCATAGGTTATAGACCATATACAGTTAGGGATTAGCATTTACAAAACCAAGAAAATTCATTGAAAAAACCATTGGTTATAGACCATATATAGTTAGAAATTAGCATTTTCAAAACCTTAATTTACTCGCACAAAACCATAGAAATTCGAATATTTAGTTAGTTGCAATAACTATATATCGCGCACCCGCAATCCACTGCTGATGATGTCACATATTACATCATTCATGACATGGTCAGTGACATCACTGATGACATCACTGATGACATCTCAAATGACATCACTGATGATATCACTGTTGACATCTTAAATGACATCACTGATGATATCACTGATGGAATCTCATTTGCCATTACTGATCACATCACTGATGACATCATTCATGTGATAATACGATGAACCTCTTCAGACTCTAATATAACCTTAGATACACTCAGTGTAAACAGACACTCACAGACTGTCACTCATCCATGGAGTTACTCACACACCTAGTCAGTCATGAAAAGAATCAATCACACCTCCATTTCCTCAACTATACAGTTATACACACCTTACTTATTCAAACATATACTAACACATATTTACTCTTTTATACAATCCTTGATTGAAGTTCACAATGATCCATACAGCTACTCACACATTCACTGGCTCTTATGCACAGTTATTTATATATGTCAAGTCTCACATGTACTGTGTTTTACATATGTACTTACTTTGACATGTAGCACTGAGATATCCATTCACTCACCAATACACTCATGCACACAGTCAACCACCCAGACAGCTGTTTCCACATGCAGTTTTGAACCCATATATTTAGTGAATCAACTGCTCACACATCTATGCACAGTCACACACCTCCCAGACACCTACACACACACACTCGTTCTCCCATACAAATACTTGGGCAACCAATCAAATCCCATATAGTTACTCATATAGGTACTGATTAACACATGCAGCATCTTACACAACAACAGACATACTGATGCACACATTCAGACAGTTTAGTCACTAACCAATGCACTCAGTGAGACACATTTAATCACTTTCTCATACAGTCAGTCATGCACCTACTAAATCCTTCATCCAGACACTTATACATCCACTCATTCTTCAATATGTAAGACATATTTTAACTTTATAGAAACATACAGTCACTGGATGATGTCATCAGTGATGTCATCAGTGATGTCACTGACCATGTCATGAATGATGCAATATGTGACATCATCGATTTACAAAAGGGGGTGGTGATGAACAGAGTGTCTGAATTGAGCAGACCACTCTTACCCAGTCCAAAGATCAGGGCTTGATCCATCACCGTTATTTATCTCACTGCCCCATCCCAGCTCAGAACCTGGCTATATGCAAATCAGTCTGTCCCTGGCCCAGTGCATCATGGGAACAGGGCAGACTAAACTACCAAGCCAATTCTCAGATGTGAGTCCCTTGCTCATTGCACCATCAGGATTCAAGCAAGCCGGGCCGAAGAGGCTGAAATGCCAGAAACCGGTCCCTGGTAGCTTGTTTCCTTCCCAGTGTAAGAATTGGCTTTTGTAGTTTGGTTTGCCCTGTTCCCATCATGCACTGGGACAGGAACAGATTAATTTGCATACAGCCAGGTTCTGAAACTGGGATGGTGCAGTGAGCTAAAAAACGGTGTTGGATCTAGCCCTGATCTCTTGACTGGGTGAGAGTATTCTGTTTAATTCAGAGACTCTGTCCCTCACCACCCCTTGTTGTAAATATGTGACATCATCAGCAGTGGATTGCGGGTGCGCGATATATAGTTATTGCAACTAACTATATATTCGAATTTCTATGGTTTTGTGCGAGTAAATTAAGGTTTTGAAAATGCTAATTTCTAACTATATATGGTCTATAACCAATGGTTTTTTCAACGAATTTTCTTGGTTTTGTAAATGCTAATCCCTAACTATATATGGTCTATAACCTATGGTTTTTTCAGTGAATATATATATATATATATATATATATATATATATATATATATATATATATATATATATATATATATATATATATATATATATATATATATATATATATATATATATATATATATATATATATATATATATATATATATATATATATATATATATATTCACAGAAAAAACCATAGGTTATAGACCATATATAGTTAGGAATTTGCATTTACAAAACCTTGAAAATTCACTGAAAAAACCATAGGTTATAGACCATATATAGTTAGGGATTAGCATTTAAAAAACCTTATTTTATTTGCACAAAACCATTGAAATTCCATATATAGTTAGTTGCACTAACTATATATCGCGGACCCGCAATCCACTGCTAATGATGTCACATATTACATCATTCATGACATGGTCAGTGACATCACTGATGACATCACTGATGACATCTCAAATGACATCACTGATGACATCACTGATGACAACACCCAGTGACTGTATGTTTCTGTAAAGTTAAAATATGTCTTACATATTGAAGAATGAGTGGATGTATAAGTGTCTGGATGAAGGATTTAGTAGGTGCATGACTGACTGTATGAGAGAATGATTAAATGTGTCTCACTGAGTGCATGGGTTAGTGATTAAAGTGTCTTAATTTGGCAATCATTATTTATGTTCTTCTGTAAACTGCTGCATGTTTAAATCAGTAGCTATATCAGTAACTATATGGGTTATTGAATGGTTGCCCAAGTATTTGTATGGGAGACTGAGTATGTGTGTGGGTGGCTGGGAGGTGTATAACTCTGTGCATACATGTGTGAGCAGTTGATTCCCTAGGTGTATGGGTTCAAAAGTGCATGTAGAAACAGCTGTATGGACAGTTGACTGTGTGCATGAGTATATTGGTGAGTGAATGGATATCTCAGTTCTACATGTCAAAGTAAGTACATATGTAAAACACACTCCATGTGAGAGTTGACATATATAAATAACTGAACATAAGAGCCAGTGAATGTGAGAGTGGCTGTATGAATCATTGTGAACTTGTATCAAGGATTGTATAAGAGAGTAAATATGTGTTAGTATATGTTTGAATAAGTAAGGTGTTTATAACTGTATAGTTGAGGAAATGGAGGTGTGATTGATTCTTTGCATGACTGACTAGGTGTGTGAGTAACTCCATGGATGTGTGACAGTCTGTGAGTGCCTGTTTACACTGAGTGTATCTAAGGTTATATTAGAGTCTGAAGATGTATTATCAGATAAATGATATCATCAGTGATGTAATCAGTAATGTCAAATGAGATGTCAGTGATGTCATCAGTGATGTCATTTGAGATGTCATCAGTGATGTCATCAGTGATGTCATTTGAGATGTCATCAGTGATGTCATCAGTGATGTCACTGACCATGTCATGAATGATGTAATATGTGACATCATTAGCAGTGGATTGCGGGTCCGCGATATATAGTTAGTGCAACTAACTATATATGGAATTTCAATGGTTTTGTGCAAATAAAATAAGGTTTTTTAAATGCTAATCCCTAACTATATATGGTCTATAACCTATGGTTTTTTCAGTGAATTTTCAAGGTTTTGTAAATGCAAATTCCTAACTATATATGGTCTATAACCTATGGTTTTTTCTGTGAATTTCATTGGTTTTTTAAAAGCTAATATCTATAGCTGTAAAATATATTCTTTATTAAGTGACGTAGCACGTAGCCCGTGAGACGCCTCATGATGCATCGCATAACCGTGACGTATCGTCTCTGCAGCGCAAACCAAACCCAAAACGTAAGCGCGCAGGAACACGCTTAAAGATATATATATATTTTTTTAACCTTAATTAGACAAAATCCACACGTGCACATATCACAAACGTTCAAAAAACACAATATGTCGGACTCCCGTTACGCTGCCGGTTAGCTGCCCGGTTAACGTACCAGGAAGCACCTTTACCGCGAAAAATCGCAATTTTTTTTTTCACCCCCCAGGGAACTTTAATAGCCCCCTCATCAATCCTAGGGGTTCAGGAGGGGTCTGCCTTACCCCTTTCATTCATTTACACCTTTTTTTTTTCTACCTCTTGTCTCTCGATCCCACAGAGAGACAAGATGGCGGCCGCTCCAGACTGTTTATAATGATAACAGCCAATCAGCTTCTCCTCAGACTCCCGTTACACTGCCGGTTAGCTTCCCGGTTAGCTGCCCGGTTAGCTGCCCGGTTCGCGTACCAAGACGCGTCTCTACGGCGAAAAAATCGGAATTTTTTTTTTTTTTTTGGGCCCGGCGTGGCTCTATAATATCCCCCTCATCAATCCTAGGGGGTCAGAAGGGGTCTACCTTGCCCCCTTTCCTTCATTTCCCCCTTTGTTTGGGCCTCCTCTTGTCTCTCGATCCTACCAAGAGACAAGATGGCGGCCGCTCCGGACTGTTTAGAATGTTGACAGACACCGGAGAGCCAATCAGCTTCGCTTCGCAAAGTTCCGATACGCGAAAAGTTCCCGAACCGGAGCGCTGCCCGGAGCGCTGTTACAGATATATATCTTGTTTTAAACGTTAATTTCTCAAAATTCACTGAAGCACATATATTGAGACCTAGCAAAGGCACATCGGGCTAACAGTCCCTACAATTTTGCCAAGTTTCGTGGAAATCCATTCAGCCGTTCGGGCTAAAAGTGAGGCCAACCGCCCTATGGAAATTAACATGGGAAAAATGCGTTTGGGACCCCCCTTTTTTCTCGGCCCCCCCTTGATGAACCCCCCCCAAATTTCCAGGAGCTGCTCAGAAACAAAATGTGCCATTTTCCTGAAAATTTCAGCCAATTCCGTCTACAAACGCCAAAGTTATTAGGCATAGAATTTTCAAAAGTTCCATAGAGAAAAAATCCTAACTATATATACCTACTGGCTATCGCCAGTAGGTAATATATATATATATATATATATACATATATATATATATATATATATATATATATATATATATATATATATATATATATATATATGTTTGAGCAAGAGCGCAAGCGCTTCGATGAGGGCTCACCACAGCGGCCCGAGCCTCCGGCTTCTGTGTGGCACCCAATGCAGAGCCTCGATTCCCTCCTGTGTAGAAGTGAGATAAGTCCGACGCGTTTCGGGGCCTGAACACGCCCCTTAATCATGGACTGGGGAAAGAAGATGCCAAGTTCACCTTACAATGTTCAAACACATTTTTATTTGATCAATGGGCGTCGTCCGCCCTGAGTGGGAGGAGTTAGCAGCGCCAGGACTTGTGGGATTTGCAGTCCTGTAAGGTGAGTGATGCGTTATACCCTTGAGTAGGTTTGGCATTCCTTCGTGTTTAGCTGTCCTTTAAAACCTTGAGTAGGTGGCGAGGGAGATCTTCAACTCTGCTGACAATTCAAGGGTCGTTGTGCTGACAGGCGACTGTCGTTTCCTCGCCTCAGCCTCCAGTGGCAGGAAAACCTTGATCCGCCCTCGGAGTGGAGCTCCTCATCCCGGCCATGGCGGGCCGTTAGTAATTGTTTGAGCAAGAGTGCAAGCGCTTCGATGAGGGCTCACCACAGCGGCCCGAGCCTCCGGCTTCTGTGTGGCACCTAATGCAGAGCCTCGATTCCCTCCTGTGTAGAAGTGAGATAAGTCCGACGCGTTTCGGGGCCTGAACACGCCCCTTAATCATGGACTGGGGAAAGAAGATGCCAAGTTCACCTTACAATGTTCAAACACATTTTTATTTGATCAATGGGCGTCGTCCGCCCTGAGTGGGAGGAGTTAGCAGCGCCAGGACTTGTGGGATTTGCAGTCCTGTAAGGTGAGTGATGCGTTATACCCTTGAGTAGGTTTGGCATTCCTTCGTGTTTAGCTGTCCTTTAAAACCTTGAGTAGGTGGCGAGGGAGATCTTCAACTCTGCTGACAATTCAAGGGTCGTTGTGCTGACAGGCGACTGTCGTTTCCTCGCCTCAGCCTCCAGTGGCAGGAAAACCTTGATCCGCCCTCGGAGTGGAGCTCCTCATCCCGGCCATGGCGGGCCGTTAGTAATTGTTTGAGCAAGAGCGCAAGCGCTTCGATGAGGGCTCACCACAGCGGCCCGAGCCTCCGGCTTCTGTGTGGCACCCAATGCAGAGCCTCGATTCCCTCCTGTGTAGAAGTGAGATAAGTCCGACGCGTTTCGGGGCCTGAACACGCCCCTTAATCATGGACTGGGGAAAGAAGATGCCAAGTTCACCTTACAATGTTCAAACACATTTTTATTTGATCAATGGGCGTCGTCCGCCCTGAGTGGGAGGAGTTAGCAGCGCCAGGACTTGTGGGATTTGCAGTCCTGTAAGGTGAGTGATGCGTTATACCCTTGAGTAGGTTTGGCATTCCTTCGTGTTTAGCTGTCCTTTAAAACCTTGAGTAGGTGGCGAGGGAGATCTTCAACTCTGCTGACAATTCAAGGGTCGTTGTGCTGACAGGCGACTGTCGTTTCCTCGCCTCAGCCTCCAGTGGGAGGAAAACCTTGATCCGCCCTCGGAGTGGAGCTCCTCATCCCGGCCATGGCGGGCCGTTAGTAATTGTTTGAGCAAGAGCGCAAGCGCTTCGATGAGGGCTCACCACAGCGGCCCGAGCCTCCGGCTTCTGTGTGGCACCCAATGCAGAGCCTCGATTCCCTCCTGTGTAGAAGTGAGATAAGTCCGACGCGTTTCGGGGCCTGAACATGCCCCTTAATCATGGACTGGGGAAAGAAGATGCCAAGTTCACCTTACAATGTTCAAACACATTTTTATTTGATCAATGGGCGTCGTCCGCCCTGAGTGGGGGGAGTTAGCAGCGCCAGGACTTGTGGGATTTGCAGTCCTGTAAGGTGAGTGATGCGTTATACCCTTGAGTAGGTTTGGCATTCCTTCGTGTTTAGCTGTCCTTTAAAACCTTGAGTAGGTGGCGAGGGAGATCTTCAACTCTGCTGACAATTCAAGGGTCGTTGTGCTGACAGGCGACTGTCGTTTCCTCGCCTCAGCCTCCAGTGGCAGGAAAACCTTGATCCGCCCTCGGAGTGGAGCTCCTCATCCCGGCCATGGCGGGCCGTTAGTAATTGTTTGAGCAAGAGCGCAAGCGCTTCGATGAGGGCTCACCACAGCGGCCCGAGCCTCCGGCTTCTGTGTGGCACCCAATGCAGAGCCTCGATTCCCTCCTGTGTAGAAGTGAGATAAGTCCGACGCGTTTCGGGGCCTGAACACGCCCCTTAATCATGGACTGGGGAAAGAAGATGCCAAGTTCACCTTACAATGTTCAAACACATTTTTATTTGATCAATGGGCGTCGTCCGCCCTGAGTGGGAGGAGTTAGCAGCGCCAGGACTTGTGGGATTTGCAGTCCTTCTAAGGTGAGTGATGCGTTATACCCTTGAGTAGGTTTGGCATTCCTTCGTGTTTAGCTGTCCTTTAAAACCTTGAGTAGGTGGCGAGGGAGATCTTCAACTCTGCTGACAATTCAAGGGTCGTTGTGCTGACAGGCGACTGTCGTTTCCTCGCCTCAGCCTCCAGTGGCAGGAAAACCTTGATCCGCCCTCGGAGTGGAGCTCCTCATCCCGGCCATGGCGGGCCGTTAGTAATTGTTTGAGCAAGAGCGCAAGCGCTTCGATGAGGGCTCACCACAGCGGCCCGAGCCTCCGGCTTCTGTGTGGCACCCAATGCAGAGCCTCGATTCCCTCCTGTGTAGAAGTGAGATAAGTCCGACGCGTTTCGGGGCCTGAACACGCCCCTTAATCATGGACTGGGGAAAGAAGATGCCAAGTTCACCTTACAATGTTCAAACACATTTTTATTTGATCAATGGGCGGCGTCCGCTCTGAGTGGGAGGAGTTAGCAGCGCCAGGACTTGTGGGATTTGCAGTCCTGTAAGGTGAGTGATGCGTTATACCCTTGAGTAGGTTTGGCATTCCTTCGTGTTTAGCTGTCCTTTAAAACCTTGAGTAGGTGGCGAGGGAGATCTTCAACTCTGCTGACAATTCAAGGGTCGTTGTGCTGACAGGCGACTGTCGTTTCCTCGCCTCAGCCTCCAGTGGCAGGAAAACCTTGATCCGCCCTCGGAGTGGAGCTCCTCATCCCGGCCATGGCGGGCCGTTAGTAATTGTTTGAGCAAGAGCGCAAGCGCTTCGATGAGGGCTCACCACAGCGGCCCGAGCCTCCGGCTTCTGTGTGGCACCCAATGCAGAGCCTCTATTCCCTCCTGTGTAGAAGTGAGATAAGTCCGACGCGTTTCGGGGCCTGAACACGCCCCTTAATCATGGACTGGGGAAAGAAGATGCCAAGTTCACCTTACAATGTTCAAACACATTTTTATTTGATCAATGGGCGTCGTCCGCCCTGAGTGGGAGGAGTTAGCAGCGCCAGGACTTGTGGGATTTGCAGTCCTGTAAGGTGAGTGATGCGTTATACCCTTGAGTAGGTTTGGCATTCCTTCGTGTTTAGCTGTCCTTTAAAACCTTGAGTAGGTGGCGAGGGAGATCTTCAACTCTATATATATAAAAAACATATTTAAACTTTATAGAAACACACAGGTGCTGGATGTTGTCATCAGTCATATATATATTTGGATACATTGTTGCATATATTACCTACTGGCGGTCGCCAGTAGGTATATATAGTTAGGACCTAGTTACGATAGGAAATTCTGAACATTCTATTGGGAATAACTTTGGCGTCGATTGAGGGATCTGCCTGTTTTTTTCCTTAAATTTGCCTCGCTGTGCTCCGCTCCTTCCCTGAAAGTTTCGGGAGGATTCGACAAGCGGGGGTTGAGAAAAAAGGGGGGTCCCAAAATGTGTTTTCCCCATGTTAATTTCCATAGGGACTTTCTTACAAGGCTACAGCTCGAACGGCTGAACTGAATTACACCAGATTTGGCAAAATGGTAGGGACTGGTATGCAGCAGTGCCTTTTGTATGTTTGGTGTAAATCCCTCCAGTAGTTCTTGAGAAAATTGAATTTGAAATTTTTCAAATGGCATTTTCTATGGGACATTTAGACACGGCTACAGCCCGAACGGCTGAACGGAATTATACCAAACTTGACAAAATGGTAGGGACAGGTATGCAGTAGTGCCTTTTCTATATTTGGTAAAAATCCCTCCAGTAGTTGTTGAGAAAATTGAATTTGAGCAAATTATATATCTAAATGCTCTCACCGTATGCGCACGGTATGCGTACCGTATGCGTACGTGCGTGTACCCTAACGTGCGCGAGCGAGTTTCTGATTGGCTGGCAGTCGACTGTCAACATTCCAAACTGTCCAAACCAGGAAGTGTTGCCACCATCTTGTTTTTCAGGAGAACTGAGGCACAAGAGAGCCCAAAACAAGAGTGGAAAACACGAAAAGGGGGCAGGGTAGAGACCCCTCAACCCTCTAGCCCTTCTCAGTAGGTTCCAAAAGGACCCCCAAGGGCAAAAAAAATGTTTAAAAATCGCGGGGTACGCACACCGTACGCTTACGGTATGCGTAACGTGCGCGTACCCCGCGATTACATTTTTTTTTTTTAATTTGCACTTTGTAGTCCTTCTGGGACTCCCTGAGAAGGGCTGGGGGGTAAGGAGGTCTTAACCCTGCCCCCTTTTCGCGTTTTCCACTCTTGTTTTGTGCTCTCTTATGCCTCACTTTTCCTGAGAAACAAGATGGCTGCTCAGGTGATCCCAGAAGGATAATAACATATATAAACGTTATCCGCTAATAGAATTGGCATTTACAAAACCTTTGAAATTTATTGCAAAAAAATATAGGTTTCACACCTGATATAGTTGGGAATTAGCATTTACGAAACCTTGCAAATTCACTGAAAAAACCATAGGTTTCAAGCCTTATATAGTTAGGAATTAGCATTTAAAAAACCTTGCAAATTCACTTAAAAAACCATAGGTTTCAGGCGTTATATAGTTAGGAATTAGCATTTTAAAAACCTTGCAAATTCACTTAAAAAACCATAGGTTTCAGGCCTTATATAGTTAGGAATTAGCATTTTAAAAACCTTGCAAATTCACTTAAAAAAACATAGGTTTAAGGCCTTATATAGTTAGGAATTAGCATTTAAAAAACCATTGAAATTGCTCCTATATAGTTAGTTGTACTAACTATATTTCGCGCACCCGCAATCCACTGCTGATGATGTCACATATTACATCATTCATGACATGGTCAGTGACATCACTCATGACATCACTGATGACATCTCAAATGACATCACTGATGACATCTCATTTGACATCACTGATCACATCACTGATGATATCATTCATGTGATAATATGATGCACCTCCTCACACTGTAATATAACCTTTGATACACCCAGTGTTAAATACAGACTATCATTCTTGAAACCTTTGACACACCAATACCAGTTACTACATACGCACTCACTGAGTCCTAGGTCTACACACACATTCACTCATTCACCCATAGAATCACTGATACATACAGTCACTCATCAATACAACACTATCATATGCACTCATACACCTATACCGACACTCACACACTGCCACTCATTCATGGAGTTACTCACACACCTAGTCAGTCATGCAAAGAATCAATCACACTTCCATTTCCTCAACTATACAGTTATACACACAACACCTTACTTATTCAAACATATACTAACACATACTTACTCTCTTATACAATCACTGATACAAGTACACAATGATCCATACAGCCACTCACACATTCACTGGCTCTCATGTATAGTCATTTATATATGCCAACTCTCACATGCACTGTGTTTTACATATGTACTTACTTGGACATGTAGCACTGAGATATCCATTCACTCACCAACACACCCATACACACAGTCAACCACCCATATAGCTGTTTCCACATGCACTCTTGAACTCCTACACCTAGTGAATCAACTGCTCACACATCTAGGCACAGAGTCACACACCTCCCAGCCACCCACACACACACTCAGTCTCTCATTCAAATACTTGGGCAACCAATCAATAACCCATATAGCCACTCATATAGCTACTGATCAACACATGCAGAAGCTTACACAACAACAGACATACTGATGCACACATTCAGACAGTTTAGTCACTAACCCATGCATTTAGTAAGACACATTTAATCACTCACTCATACAGTCAGTCACGCACCTACTAAATCCTTCATCCAGACACTTATACATCCACTCATTCTTCAATATGTAAAACATATTTAAACTTGACAGAAACACAGTCACTGGATGATGTCATCAGTGATGTCATCAGTGATGTCAAATGAGATGTCATCAATGATGTCATTAGAGATGTCATCAGTGATGTCATCAGTGATGCCACTGACCATGTCATGAATGATGTAATATGTGACATTATCAGCAGTGGATTGCGGGTTTGCGAAATATAGTTAGTACAACTAACTATATAGGAGCAATTTCAATGTTTTTTTTTAAATGCTAATTCTTAACTATATAAGGGCTGAAACCTATGGTTTTTTAAGTGAATATATTAATATATATATATATATATGTGTATGTATGTATATACACATATAGATATATTTATTTGTTATTTTTTTAAGTTTTAAAAAAATCTGTAAATTGTAAAATAAATTATAACTATTATTTTAATAATAGTTTTAAATTATATATGTTTAAATAAACATGCACACACATATATATGATTTTTTTAATAAGTATAAAATGTATATATATATTTATTTAAATATATTTAATGTACATTATATTACAGTTTAATGTTAATATGTTTAATATGTTTAACTGGGTTTATATTAATAAACAATATTTTTATGTTCGATATTAGTGTGCAACAATATTTTTTTCCAATATGTTTGTTATTTACATTATAAGTATAGGATAATTATATTTTGTGCTCAATATTTTTAGCACGTATTTATGTCCCATGATATTTGTGGTTTTGATATTTTATCAGTGAACCAGAACAATCAGTGCTGCAGACCTACTAATAGCATTTAATTTACAGGCTCTTAAATGTGCCAATTGGGTGTTAGCCAATATCACCATGTTTAAAGGAGAAAGCACAAGCACTTTAACACTCGTTAGCCGTGGTAAAGCTTCCAGAGTCCTAAAGTCAACAAAAATGAATTTAGCAAAAACAAGAGGAGTAAGACAGAATGTTTGGGGCAGATCACACTAAAGATGACAGGTCTAACACTCTGTAAGCATCTCTTCATAGCATGTAGTTCTGGGGATTCACGTGCACCCACATTCCTCCCTAGATGCATGTGCTTCTTGCAGATCTTCTCATAATCACTATACTTACTCGACATTGCCAATCACACACCATACATCCTCTCACCCGCTGTGAAGAAACAATCTAATGTAGATTTGATGCCCCTGCACAATTTACACTGCAAAGGGTTGTCGCACAGTAGAGAAAGACGAATTTAAGAGTTTTTCACTAACTGGACACGAAAAAGTTAAAAGTAAATGTCCAACTTTTTAAGGTCCATGTAGTCTGCCCTATGGGCTGTTGAGAAGCTTCCCTAGAAGTGACTTGAAAAGGAAGGTTTAGGCCTGGCAAGCGGTTTATCTTGCTGGGTCTAAATGGCAGTTTAAACTGCACACAGGCTCCAATAGCAGGCCTGAGATGTGTTTATAGGGTGATTTAAGTGGGTGGCACAATCATTGCTGTAAGCACACTAGTAGCATTTAATTGACAAGCCATGGGTCCATGCATTGCCACTTTGCTAGGGACTTACAGGTGTTCTAAAGACGCTAGTTGGGTTTAAGCTGCTTTCATCATGTACCTTTAGCACAAGTTAGCAATGGCAAAGTGTTCGGAGTCCTAAAGGCGGTCAAAGAAAAGTTCAGAAAACAGGACACTGAAGGCAGAAAGTTTTGGGATTACCCTGAGGAAAGCGCCTTACCAACACCTATACATGTTTTCATTTCCCTATCATATGCATTGAGTTAGTTAAGTAATCACAATACAAGTATTTGACAAGTGTGAAACTTGGTTCAGCTTGATACTTCAACAGTTTTCAGTACTATTACCCATGATATCCTATTGCATACACTTAATGCAAATGAGGACGGCAGAGGCATTATTAAATGCTTGCTCGTCTGTTACGCAGAATCCTTGAGGTGCATATCCTTCAAAATTGAGCAGACTGTACATGGAGCCTTGGTGTCTCTGATCGCAAGTGATTGCCAGAGGACTATGAATACCCCAGGATAGCCTATTTTATGTAATTACAATTTTTAAACAAATATTGTCCGCTTTATTGTTCTTGCAACAACTAACCTCTTTACCGATTTGGTGTAGGATATCTAGTTGTTTGTGGTCTGTGATCTATGGAAAAAGTTGGTTTATCAGAATGAAGCGTCCAATTGTGTAACGGCTGCTTTATTATCTTTGCAAATTTTCATTCTGATATCTACTGTTCATCTTGATATTATCTTTTTTAATATTATTTTGTTTATTAACTGGTTATGATTGTGAAGGTTATCCTGCACTGGCTTTATAATTTATTGTATGCTTTTTGGATTCTTTTATGAAAATTGCATAAAGCTGATCTTGAATTGACCATCAATACGCTGAGGGCAGAAACTTATACAACAAGGCCTCAAATTGAAAAAACATTTGGAAATTAAAAATCTTCCTCTTAAACCTGGAAAGTTGAATGGTGGCCTTTTCCTTGAAATTAGACCCACGCAAAATGGAATTCCTTGCTCTTGCACACAGATAACATGGCATTACCTGGAACATCCACTGATGGCTAGATGAAGGTAAGCCTCTGGGCACAGCACCCAGATTGTGTGCTCAAATTAGTATCATCTGCAAAATCATACTTAGGTCCTGGTTATGAGTATGGCAGTCCCAAGACCGCTGTACTGCTGTGGTGCTCTGACCATGGCAACCTCAGCTGTCCATCTGCCTGATTACGAGTGGGGGGATCGGGCCTCCACAAGACCGCCATGACCAGCAGGATCTTGGATCCATGACCAGCAGGATTTTGGATCCATGACCGGCAGGATCTTGGATCCATGACCGGCAGGATCTTGGATCCCATGGCCGTGGTGGTCCGAAAAGTGGCAGAGTATGGAGGCCGAACCGATGTTGGCACCGTGCCTATTACGACCTGCCTTTTTCCCTGACCATTTCAGGACAGGGACCCCGCCATGAGTAGGTTGGCAGAAAGGCAGGGAAGGGGCCCCAACAGGGTACCAGGGCAAGTTTGCCAATTGGGTACTGGGCATGGGGCACAGGTTGTGCCCCCCTCTGCTTGCACTGTCATGCATGCACTGTGTGCCATGCATGACGTGGTCAATGGCACACAGTGCACCAACATGCAAGCAGCGGTGCCATGGCGGCGGCATGTGCTGCATGCTCTCGATGAGCTGGAGCATGCTGCTGCAGTTGCTCTGCTGACAGAATACCCCGAGTCAAGCAGTGTAGTCGTAATATAGCAGTCAGGAAGCCACTGACTTTTTGGCGTTCTTCTGACCACAGCAATGATGGTCCGGCGGTTGGACAGCCAAACTCATAATCGGGCCCTACATCCTACAGGTTCACAAGGGTAAAAGCACCATTTCAGCAGTATACAAACTCCACTGCCTCAGGAATAGCAAGTCAGACATTTCACAAGCCGGCGGACTTGGCTCTCTATGACTTTGTTGGAGGAAATTGAAATGCTGAGCTAGCAAACCCATTCTGGGTTCTCTCCTACAAGTTCTAAACTCGTCTGCCCAGGTGTTACTTGGAGCAGGCTAATTTTTGCCATATCCATCCCCTGCTTTGGGCCAGCCCAGTGCAACATACCTCTATACTTTAGCTACTGATCCTTGGCATGAGACCAGATCTCTGCTCCTCCAAGATTAGGTTGATCTTTATTGATACTTTAATTATAAATAAATAGTTTTCCAAAGCCTTTAACTTCCACCAACCAGAAAAGGGGTCTCAAGGGTGGTAGGAAGCATCACCTCAGTGACTGAGCCTGGGCTGCGGCTGCACTAAAGCACAACTAGAAAAGGGCTCACCTGCACTGCATTTGGGCTGAGGGTACACACACTGTGGCTCTCGTTTGCATTGCAGCACTAAGGGGATAAAAAGGCAAAGGTGCAAGTAGTGTCCTACAAGGAAGCGCCACAAAGTAAGTGCAAATGTTGACACGCAAGACTCACTCCAACACCTGCCTCGCAACTAGCACCAGAAGTGGGGGAAAAAATGTGCTCACTTGTGAATGGAGAACTGCACTAATAGTTCACCTGGAACCTAGGAAAAATGTAGCCATGGCATTCTTAGAAAAAAGCCTAGATGTGTTTGGCCCAAAGAAGTGGATGCCCTCAAAGCATACATGCAAGACCTGCATCACAAAATGTTGGTAAATGCATTCATTAGACAAAATCCCTTACAGCCACATCCCCAATGTATTGCACATGTATTTCTCTTAGATACGTCTGCTCGGTGTTGGCAACGATTATATAGACGGGGCACAGCTTCCCCGGTGTACCTCTTTTTTGAAACAAGGTGAGCCTGAACCCAATATTAACATAATGGATGCAATGCCCGCACAAATGAAGCTAATGTCAGTCGTGCATTTTGTAGCCACTGGTTCTGTCCAAAATAAAGCTTCCAATGGAACCTTCCTTAAAATATTATGAGGCCACTCGGTATCCCAGAGAAGCTGGGTTCATTACATACAAAACAATGGCTAAATTGTCATCTTAGACTTCGAAAGCGAAAGAACACAATGTATTATTAATCCGAAATAAAGTAAACAGTGTGTTTATTTACTGTCAAATCATATTGACAGTAAACAGTGCCTAAAAAACACTATCCTGACCTTCTGGAACATAATCTGGTGCTCATACAAAGCACTCCAATGTCCTCGGGCCAAGTTTCCACCATATAAAATTGTAAAAAGAAAAAAAGAAAGATCTTTGTGTTTTTATCTCAATTACTTAGTATTTCTTTTGGTGAGTCGTCTAAATCGGTTCTTAAAAGAAAGACTGCATAAACAGACGAGGTCGATTCCATTGTGCAGATTACTACAAAATCTGAACTGCCTATCAGGCTGCTACGAACAACAAACCACCATGGCACTTCTATAAAGGTGAGTGGTAGGATGAAGGACTTGTATAACTGTGGTTGGTACCTCTAATGGAGAAGCTGGCTGAGAACACGTCGGTAGTCTCTGGCTGAGTGGTAGGGAATGCCCTTTCTGTAATACAATTTGTGTTACTTGCAGGCCGACCAACTCACAGGACGCCACTCTGTGACACAATATTGAAGTTCTTCACACAGTCACCTCGTAAAGAGGCAATGTCATGTCCCACAGTGTGAGCGAGTGTGAGCGGGACACCACTCGGCAGACTGGGGGTTTCCATCTTGTGTGTGAAAGAGAGCTCTGCGCCGAGAGGATCCTTTACAGCTTCCGGTGCAGCTTTCCAGTTCTCTGGGACCTAGAAGGCTGCTTCAGAAGCCTTTGTTTGTGATTTCAGGGGTGGGTAGGAGGAGTGGGTGCTGAGACAGTGGCAGGCCCAAACCTCAGCCTCTCTTTCTGGTCCACCCATATGAAGCAGTTTAGGAAGCAAACCTAATTGTTTGATACTTGTTCCGTCTTTGCAGATTAGGGAGCAGATTTACACGCCCCTTGCGATAACTTTACACTGCTGTTGCGTCACTTCTTTGATGCAGCGGCATCATAACCAATGCGCCATGTTGCATCTAAGGAGATGCGTAACATTGTAAAGCCCGGTGCTACATTATACCTGCGTCATATAATGTATGCGGGGTGGGCGTTCCGGCGCAAGAAAGCCTCGTAAAAGTGGAGATTTCACTGAGTCACTTTTACAACGCCCCTGCGTCAAAACCTTACGCCTGCTTGGCGTAAGGAGTGATGAAGCATGATAGGAATAGGCTTTCCTGACCATTGCTGGAGTTGCGTCGTGCTTGCGACACCATTGTAAATGCAACGCATCCAGGGTGGTGCAAGGTTTTTTTTACGCGTCACAAATTAACTGGCGCATCTCTGCTAATATGCAGAGATGCGCCAGTTCTTGTAAATCTGCCCCTAGATTTTTACCTTGATACGTTGTATTTCTTTTTTTTTGTTTGTTTTAAATACATATGTGTTTTCATTCTCCACCACGGGGGTAGTTGGCATTCACATATGTGCGGAGCCACTGGAATTATGCGATTCTGCAGCCGCAGTAACTTTTTTACAAAATTATGGCTGTTTCTCATTTGCCTCATAATCAATATCTGTTGCATAATATGCAGATTTTAACAAACAAAAGAAAAATTCTAGATAGAATGGATCAAAAGTTACAAAAGAACGCTTTAATCAAAATTTAATTGGTCAGCTTTCATTTCCTTATTGCTGTTTTTGAGTGTTGCGTTGTTACAAATATAGTGAACTCTTTTCCCAGACATAAAATAATGAAGTAATACAATCACACAATATGCCGCACAAGGCTGCATAATTTGCCTTTTCTTGCTGCATAATTCAGTCAACCTTGCCGCATAATTTGGTCCTCCTCTGTCGCATAGTTTCCAGTCGCCTTACATATGTGTTATTGATAGCTTAGTGGCTTTCATGGTAAACTTGTAATAGTATGTTTTTGCTACTCAGTTGCGTGACCATGTGTGTTTCATTTCTAAACATTGGTGATATGGTAATGTGCATAAAATTTCTGTGTTCTCAAGCCGAAGGGTCGACGGAGCATTTATGCTTGGCGCAACATGTACCCACAAGCAGTGGGTGTTATGTCTGGTGGAGAGCCAGACGCGCGTTCGCACACGTGCAGGTGACTAAATGATTGCTGTCATGGAAGGCTCACGCATAGACCGGTCCAAACCCTTTCATGTCTGAACATGAGCGGAAGCATGAACAGCTCTGAATGTGCAGCTGACAGATTCCATACGTTTTTGGTCATATCACGTGTACTCCTAAGTTTCCTTATGAGTCGACGTTCCATGCTGACACAGTGTAATTAATTGGTCTTCTAATAAAAACCCAATAACGCCCCTTATGAAGAGGAGGGCAACACCCTTTATATAAAATGTATATGCGAAGCAAATACAAGAGCGAAAACAACCAGAATAACAAAATAGAAGGGAGACCTCACAGAGCTTGGAAATCTAAAGTAAAACTTTGGCTTATAAGGACTTTGAAAGAGCTAGAAAGTTTCCTAACAGTCATGTCAAACCTGATGGGACTAGCAGAAAAGGAAAGCGCTTATTTTCTTGTGAAATAAAGTATAACTTAATGGAAACACCTTTGTATATTAGAGAGCTTAATATTAGTATATTAAAAGCTCACCGGGCGAGATGAAAGAAAAACAGAAGTTCAAGGTAGGAAGTATATTGCAATATTTCCTTGCCTTACTTTCATACTTGTTGCTAGTTACTGCTGAGTCATAATTGTCCTGAGAGGCCAATTAAAAATGTTTTGTGTATATATGAGCATCCATTAATTATATTCTACTCATTTGCACATATTTAATAAATGCAAAGCTGCCGATTTAAAAGCCCCTTGTGCTTCCAGTGTGTCACTTTTTGCGACACAACGGCAGCGCATTTCTCTGCCCCATATTTACAAGGACAGGAAAAGCCACCCTGCTTGGCTTTTCCTGTCCTTGTAAATAGGGCCCCTTCACACGCAGCACTTAGCATGGAAGGGGCGTTCCATGGGTGTTGCTGTGGGTGTTCCCACGCAACACCCATGGAACAAGAAACATTTCCAGATTTACGAGAAATCATAAATCTGGAAATGCGTCTGAATGCTACGCCTTCCCAGGGAAGGCGTAGGGAGGCGCAACTAGTAGAAATATATTAATTTCTCCTCGTTTCTTTCCTCTTTCTATGCGTGCTGCGTTCTGCAGCACACATAGAAAGAGGAAATCACCTCTGGTGATTGTTTATGTACAGGAAGGTGTCCCTTCCTGCACAAATACAATCCTCTAAATAAAGACTTTTTACAAGTTCCGTGTCTGCTAATACGCCATTTCTGATTGTCTATGTGCAGGAAGGGAACCCTTCCTGCACATTAACAATCATCCCCGTGACGCAGGCATCCTTGCACCATAGTGCAAGGGTGCCTGCATCGGCGCATGGCAGCAGTTTGTGCGCCAGCACACGGGGAAGCGCAGAGATGCGACATATTGTTGTAAATATGTTGCATCCCTGTGCTTCCAAACTAACGTAGTGCTGCGCAGAAAAATGACTTGCTGCACCGCACTGCGTTAGTTTCTTGTAGATCTGCCCCATCGTTTCTTAATCTCGTAGGTGCCTTTGGCATTTTGAGGGAGTTTCTGTGCCGTGCATAGTTATACACGTAGGGCCTGATTCACAAAAGTAAACTTACACCTTTGTGTAAGTATAAGATTGTGTGCTATTCACAAATGTGTTTTACTAGTAGTATATTTAGGATTGCAGATACTGCACACAAACGATAGGACTGTCCTATCTTTTGATGTGCGGAGGCTTTACAGTCGTAAAGATACTACTGGTAAGATCTATTTATTGCTTGCATGTTGGAGAAGATGGTGGTTGCTGCTGAACAGTCTTACCTGCCTTAGAGGAGTGCCGCTGACTCCCTCCATGACTCTGCGATGAAGGGGGAGGTCAAATATTAGCGGGAGCTTGAAAGGCGGCATTCTGGTTTTATATTTTGCTGTAGTATTGCCTCAAATTGACCCATTTGTCCAGCTGACTCTACGTGGTCCAGAATCTTGGAATAACCCTGGATCTCACTTAAAAAACATGTGAATGGAGTAGCAAGGGTCTGTTTCGCTCTTTTTCGGGTACTTAGGGAACTGCAGGGGCGGCCTTAGGCATGTGCAAGCTGTGCACCTGCACAGGGCCACCAAACCCCAGGGGCCACCACGCCAACATATATCCTTAATATAATAATCCTCTGAGGATGGATACATATTTGCCTGGCGGCCCCTGGCAGGGATTTGGCGGCCTTCGGCTCGGTTCCACATCCAAACACCCTGACCCCCCCCCCCTCTTCACAGGCCTCCGCGATCCGCCCCGCCCGGACCCCCTCTTCCGGGGCCCCCTACCTACCCTCCCTGCCCAGGGCCACCATGAGCCTGGAGCCGCCCCTGGGAACTGTTTCCAATGCTGCCTGCTCAAGCAAGATCTCTAATTGGCAGGTGTGTAGCACTCAGTAGGCGGGACTACTGCAATGCCCTACTTTTGGGAGATCCCAATTACCTTATCAGGAAATTGGAACAAATCCAGGTAGCCACAGCCAAATTAACACTAAATAGACCCCGGAATTCTTCTGCTTCCAGTGCTCTTAGAAATCTTCATTGGCTGCCCGTCAAGCAGAGGATTACTTGTAAATCACTCTGCACTGTGTTCACAGCTCTCCAAAACAAGTACCCTAAACTACTGCAGGTTAAGCTGAGAAAATACAATCCAGGAAGACTGTTACACTCTGCTAAACTTAACTTCGTCCAAGAACAGAGATTTAGTAAAGTGTGGGACGTTTGTGCCTTTACTATTAAAGCTGCGCAGATGTGGAATAAGCTACCAAATAGGTTTTCAGACGGATCTGCTTAAGTTCAGGAAAGCCCTCAAAACCTGGCTTTTCCCTAAATAACACAGAGAGGACTCTCGGATTTCTGGTACTGTTTTCTCTTCCCATCATTTTTCCCTTACTGATGGGTTTAGCAATACCAGGCCAGGATACCATTCTTGTCACAGTGTGCTCTAAAAATAACCTCATGCCAATACAAATACGAGCCTTTGCGTTCTCAGTGCGGTCTCTCACGAGACTGACGGCCACATGCATCATTGTTGCAGTTTGCGATTTCTTAATTGCGAAAATTAAGGAATCGCAATTAAGAAATGCAAACGGTTATGCACCAAGAAATCGCTATTTTTTTGCGGTTTCTTAAAATTCCTTAATTGCAATTCACAATTTACGAATGGCAATTAAAGAATCCCTTCCCATTGATTACTATGGACCTAGAGTCCCATAGGAATGAATGGGAAGTCATTCTCAATTTGCGATTCGCAATTTGCGAATCGCAAATTGAGAATGCAATTTCAAGGGTGCAGAGAGGGGTCCAAAGGACCCCCCCTGCACCCCTGAAATATAACTTTAAGTGCATTTATCACACACACATGCCCCAAGGGCATGTGTGTGTGTAAAAAGAAACTTTCAAAAATGCACTTTTGTGCATTTATGAAAGTTTTCGCAAATTACCATGAAGGTCAACTTCATGGTAATTTACCTCTCCCTATTTGCGAATTCGCACATTTAAAATGTTCTTGCATTGCATTTAAGAAATCGCAAATTGCGATTTCTTAAATGCAATTGCAATTTTAGAAATCGCAACATGATTGCAATTTATAAAATTGTGAAAAACATGATGCATCCCAATTTTGTCAATTGCATTCGCAAACGGCCGAAATTTGCGATTCGCACCGTTTGCGAATGCAAATGACAATGATGCATGTGCCCGTAAGAACAGACCGCTGCGGCAAGCCAGATCAATGAGCTACAGTGGGAGGAGTAGAGTGATTATGCGGTGTGCCAGGCAGGACTCCGGAGAAACACCGCGGGCCCTGTTCGGAAAGAGATTGGGGCTGCCATCATGGGTGTCAATTCACCAAAATGCCAGGAGTAGCGGGAGGGACATCACACAACATTTAGCTTTTACTGTGACTCACACACACAATAAACATACACAAACATTCTTGCACTCCCTCTCAAATAAACACACTCACCTGCAAGCATTCTTGTCAGTATAGGCCTGCCCCATTAGTGACAGTCTTCAAGGAGTGCTGCTGACTATCACAATGTCCTGGAGGCTGTACAGGGATTGGCTTCCGAGGGGCAGACTGAAATCAAGGAGCCCAAGAAGCCCAAAAACGCACAAAGCGCCCAAAAAGCCCAACTTGAGCTAGAGGAGTGTAAAGGTTTCCCGGTGGCTGGGGAAACTACAATGGTGCAAGTAAAGGCGGATGTGACTGTACAGGGTGTAGCAACAAGGGATGCTGTTGCGATTAAAATCACTCAGCCTGAGAGAGATCATTGGTGCAGGTATTGTCTTGTTTAGTTACATCTGCCTGCACACTGGTATGTAGAATATTCTAACAAAGCCTCACTGGACTCATGCAGTGTCTTACACTCTGATCCCCCTGGCGGCTCTGCTCAACCCTTTGCCTTGGCCTAGTCCAGAGGATAATGACTGTTTTTTTTATAAAGACACAGAAGTATCCAAACTGGTGGGTCCATTAGGCACTTCACAGCTCAAAAGGCACGGACTCGCCACGTATGTTCGTTCAGCACACATACGTGGCGAGTCCGTGCCTTTTCCGCTGCTGCATTCATTCAGCCTGAGATTTCCGAGTAGCGGGGCCCTGCCCATGGAATCCCTCTGCTCTGGCATAATTGTTTTTTTCCAACTGAAGCCCGGAGTTGATTGGCACCCGCTAAGAGATATAATTCCTCAGCCAGGTTCTCCTAAGACGCCGGCCGCCCACCACTCATCTGAGCCGCCTTGGCCGCTCTGGAATTCACCAGCACCGTTTTTAATGGCAACTCAGTCCTGAAGATGATCCTGACCAAAGAGGATCGAAATGTCGTCGACCATTCAGCGCAATAGATGGGCTAAAGAACGGTGATGGATTAAACCCAGATCTTTTGACTGGGTGTGAGTGTTGATTGATTCAGATGCCCCCGTCCATCACCACCCTCTTTTGTACCGCTTTTGGCCGCCATAAGTGTGGCAGGGTATGCTCAGACGTGAGTCCCTTGCTCACTTTGCCACTGGATTCAAGCAAGCCGGGCTGAAGACGGCTGAAATGCCAGAAACCGGTCCTCGGAAGCTTGTTTCCAGTCCAGGGAAGACATGTCTTGGCAGTTCGGGCTGTACTGTTCCCATGAGGCACAGGGTCAGACTGATTTGCATATAGCCATGTCTGAACTGGGGTGGCAGAGTGGGCTAAAGAACGGTGATGGATTAAACCCAGATCTTTTGACTGGGTGTGAGTGTTTGATTGATTCAGATGCTCCGTCCATCACCATCCCCTTTTGTACCGGTGATGTAGGAGGGACAGCTGATTCTTGCCCTGGAGTGACAAGGACTGAACCTGCATTGCTACATCCCAGAACCTATGTACTCTCCAAGGGCTTGATGGCTTGCCTCCTGTTTATGAAGTATCAGGATATCAAAGACATCATCTTTATCTTCAACACAGCACGAAGGCGTTACTTGTTGTAAGTCTTGCTCTGCAAACTGGTGCCAACCCAGTCCAGGGTCCTTGGAATTGAGTTTAAAGTGCTGCATGTGCAGAACCTGCACATCAACACTGTTGAGTCGATCGGAACCGAATAATCTCCTGCAGTGAGATTGGGTTGACGTATCACCACTGTTGTAGGGACCAGGCCAGCGTATTGAACTTGGAACCGCTGCATTGCCTCCAGAACCACCACATCGGAACCAACACATTGCTGCTGCCACATAAAGAGAATTGATGCATTGTCTATCCAGTGTGGATAAACCCAGTGCATCGAACTCAGAACCGTCGCAGTTCAGAACCGGTGCTTAGTTCACAGAACCGGCGCATCACCACAGTTGCGTGGAGAAATCTGGCGCAATCTCCCAATAGCGTGGGGATCACCAACGCTTTGCTCGGCTGTGCCCCGCAACTCGTGCTTGTGACAAGCATTAAGATACTTTTGTGAAGCAGGTCCTGTATGGGTCCTGTAGCTGGCCTGCGCTCCATCACGAGCAGCCTGAACTCTTGCCTTTGTCCCAGTCCAGTACAACCAATTAATTCTTTGAGCACTATTTGCTTTTGTGTACTATTTTTACATTTAATCTAAAAAAAATGTATATCTCGACTTCTAGTTATTGGATTTTTGTCATTTTGGTCTTGTTTTATATATAAACATTCTCTAAACAGATGTGGAGGAGGCTTTTTGTGGTGTTATCACTGTGTATCTGCATGTTGTGTGTACAAATACTTTACACATTGCCTCTTACGTGAAGTCTGACTGCTCTGTCCCAAGCAACCAGAGTGTGATCACAGGCTAATTTAAAGTGTGTTTCTGACATACCATGACTAGAATTGTGGTTTCTGCTAAGGCAAGGTGCATACCTCTGCCATTCAGAAACCCAATTTCTAACAGTCCACATCTGGTCTGTGTGCAGGGTTTGGTGGATCGGTGCCCCTGGAAGATAAAATTGTTAGGTCTGATGTTGATGTTGTTAACTTGTTGAAGGTGTTAACAAGATTACAAGTGTAGGGGCTGGGCCTGGCAGTATAACAATTTGTCTATACCCCTCAAGACTTCTGATCCCTTGCTGACACAACCTTCGGCCTTCAATATGTCTGAGAATGGTGTGACTGCACTGGACTCACAAGAAATGCTGGAGACCTTTATCTCACTTTTGGATCTGACAGATGGAGAAGGCCCCATGTCTGGAGCTGGACTGGATTCGGAACCAGGGGTGGCCAAGACTAAAAATAAGGTTACTCTAGAGGACACTATGTTGTGTGGATGCTCTCACTTGTGCTTCACCCGGCAAGTGCACTGGAGTTAAAACTGGAGGGGGGAACAGGGAGGAAGAGGTGAAAGTCCAACAGGTATCACTTGAGTCAGCTGCTGTCCCTGTAAGCATGCCCTCTATTGTTGTGAGATAGCTTGAATGCAGATGCCCTGGCGGTTAATGTTTGATATGAGGATGAGCACTTATGGATCTCCGAAGGTACAGAGCTTACACCTATGAACTCTTGTGGTTACAACAAGGTAAGTCTGGGTCATGTGAGGGTGTTGCAGTGTCCAGGGGTGCCATATGAGGGTTGGCTGAGGGCAAGGAAGATTTAGCTACGATACGGCCGATCCCCCCTCTCCTTCCCTGTTAGCAACCTACAAGCTGCTAGAAGCCCACAGGGAAGATTTTTGGAAGGACTCAATGTCCTTGAAGGCTGCATATCTAATATGTAGGTAGTACTGTGCAAAATGTCTAAAAACATGGACATCCTCCATGGGTGATTAAGTGGCATGGAGAACCTCTCCACACTGTTGCAGGAGTCGGTACAGCTCAGGCTGAGGTTCATGATACACGGCTTAGTGGGCTTTTCTACTAGATAGAGCATATGGAAAATCATATGGGCTGAAATAACTTGCACATAGTAGTTATTCCTGAGGGGCAAGAGGGTGATGATGTCCATTAGTACATTGTTCAGCTGTTATGTCAGTACATGCCTCAATTGAAAAGACTGAGATATTGATTGCCAGGGGCAGCATACACATTGATTTCAATTTCCATGTGCCTTCTAAGGGTAGAGCCTCAAAATATCTACAAGCAATTTTGATCTATGTGAGTAATTTTATTTTCCACCAGCAGTTAAACCAGCCTGACCATTCGGGAAGTCTCTGAAATCTTACAGGGTGGGTTTTTGTTAGGTCGGATTTCTGCCACAATACTAGGCTACACAGATGGTATCTATGGGAACTGATTCCAGCCTTTGTTAAGCTTGGGGCTACTGTCTCCCTCCTTGAGCCGATAAACTTGAGAGTCCTGTAGCAGGGTTGAACTTTTTTTGGTCAATATTTGTCTACGGCTCAGCCACTTCATGGAAGCATGATTAAAGACTGCTATAGTTTGACTTGGCTTTTCTATGCAGACCTTTTGGTATTATGATGTGTAAAATGTTTCTATGAGTTTTGTAAGTCTATTCTGATCTCTCCTCTGGTCAGTCTTTACGTCTTTCTATTTGAAATTTGGTGGAGCAGGTCGGGGACATCTCAGAGTATGGGCACTGATTGGCAACTATCCAAATTCGGAAAATAATGTTGGAGGTGTTGAAGTTTAGGGGATAGAAGATCCTTGCTTCCTTTGGGAAACCTTGATATGTTAGGGTGTTGGGGTGGATTTTGGGGTGGAGGGTGATGTGGGGAAGGGCAGGACTGTGTTGGTGGGTTGATGTTTTTGTTCAGTTTTTGTAGGTCATTTTGTTGGCAGAAGAAAAGGGGAAGTATCAAATGATTGGTTTAATTGCATTGCCATAAAGAACGTAGTGTATCTGACACCCAAGTATAACTAAAAATATTGGTGTCGGTAGCTGGGATTTACACTGACTCAGTTGGAATATTAATGCCCTAAGATCATATGTAAGTGCTGATATGTTAAGAGGGAACTCATGATAGTCAAGCCTCACTTGCATTGCTTTCCTGAGTCCTTCTTACCTTTGTTAGAGAGTATCCAGACATTTTGAACTAAAGCATCCTGGCTGCATTGGGTGGTGAGGGTTCTCAGTGATGGGTGGCCCTGTAAGCAAGGGATAAAGGGTGGTAGGTCTGTGATGGGGGGTGGGTTATTGCATATACAGGGAAGGATACTTTGTAATTGACAGTCTGAGTGCTGTATGCATCAACATGGATTATCCAGTGCTCTTTAAATCTTTACTAACTCAATTGTGTCAATGGGGTCCCTCTTTTTCTGTCTGCTGGGATTTTAACTTGCCACTTGTACCGACATTTTTACACTATTTCAGGCTCGATGTCAGCCGAACTGCTTATGAAAATGTCTCGATCTGCAGGGAGATTTTCAATTGTCAGGTTATTTTTGCCTTTGATGCACAGGTTGTGGGTCAGAACATGGTCTTACATTCTACTCAGCTTCACATAAGGTCCTTTCCTGGATCGATATGGTTCTAGCAAGTAGTGCTGTTCTATGTGCTATCATAAGGATCCTACTAATTCAGTAAGACTGTGCATTTGGACAATATATGCATCAAAACTTCAGGGACTGAGTCCACTCATGTCATCAGGATATGTTAGCCTGATTCCTGGCTAGCACACAGTGCGCCACATGGACCCCTAAACCTCAAACGGTACCGGATAGTATCTGCTATCTTAGAACATGACGACCTTCAATACCCCAAGGAATTTGTGGAAACAGATCTACCCTTTCATTGTTATTTAAGGCATTGCCAAAGGGAGACACAAGAAATTAAAAAAAATGGCATTTCAAACATTTATTGAAGCAACTGAATTCTTGAGTAAAATATGTGTGCTGTTACTATAGTAGAATGAAGCACATAATTGCAAGAATGGTGAAAAAGATGAATAGTACAACCATCATAATTATTGCAGTGATTACATGAATGCATACAATTGTACTTCTATATAGAACTACCAATCCTAGAGAGCATAGTGAGAATGTGCTTCGGAGAGATACCTTGGAGTAGCCTAAATCCTCATTTACATGTGTGTGGTTCCTGTGAAAGCCAGTTTGGTGTAGAACAGGTAGGATAGTGATGGGAGTCAGCAGAGATGGAAGTCAGACACAGGCAAACGTCCAAAATAATCCATGGAAGTGCTCCTCTCTTGACAATTGCTTGGGGGCAGTTTATATATAATAAAAACTGGGGTGATTCACAGTGTGCCTGAGTTCAGATACCTATGTATTTCTTTATTCCACCTACTCAGAGCTATCACCTAACAGACAACTAATGCAAGGGCAGTATGCTCAGTGCACTTGGTCCTTGAACAAGATGTACAGTGTTGTGATAATATGCCTACAAAGAAATGTGTTTTTAAGCAAAACACTTCCTGAGCACATTAGAGCAAGCAAACAAAATGTGCTAAAAGTCACTGTCTAATAAGATGTCAGGTTCAAATGTGAACATGTAAAATGGGAGCATTTGAGCCCAGTCCCTATTACCCTCAGAACACTAACTCCTAGGCCTTGAGGAGACTTAAAACATTAAACTAACCATAAAGGCATATCATAAAATTAAAATTATATATATGTGTGTGTGAATATATATATATATATATTTCCATCAGCTGCAGTCTCTCACCACGCCAGCAAAGTGACAGAGAAACCACGCAAATCCTGCGTTTCTTTTGGCACAGAGTTTTATTAAGGTCGAGTATACAAAATCTGACGCGTTTCGGGCATCCGCCCTTGCTCACAGATCGTCAGTAAATGAAATAGACACCATTTAAATAGTACCCGTTCCATAGTTTTTTTCAGAGGCATTTTTTTCAATCTAACCACGTGGTAATGGAAAATGAGAACATACTACTCAGTACAGAACATGTCGAGTATGTCTTCCAAACATTTCTAAATTTCACAAGTAAATGCATAATGCAAAAATGGAATAAAAACAAATATTAGTTAAATCCATATACACATTAGTCTGAGCAATTTATATACATTGGAAACAATTAAAACAATGTATATTAAAAATGTATAAAAGCATGAATGCATTGACCAAAAAAGTTGTAATTTATATACTGTGTTAGTCCATACTAGTTGTTACATGTGCAAATAACGCATAACGCACAGAGTTGAAATGTGCAAAAATTCGCTCAAAAAGTGCCACAAAAATTTGTGCAAAATGCCAAGAGATTATGTGCAAACATTGCAATATGTAAACAGTTTGATCTGAAAAAGTCTGTATTTTAGTATAAATACCAAAAAAGAATACAGATCTTTTTGTGCAAAATACGCAATATTGTATGGACAAAGGAATAAATATATAAATATATAAATAAATAGATTCCTATTGATAAAATTAGATTATAAATCAGTATAGTTTGAAATACCTTCATGAATGCAATAATGGTCAATTAAAATGCTTACTGCTCAGAAAGTAGTTTGTTAGCATAAATAAATGGAAAGTATTGAATGATGGAAGAAAACCAAATGTACACACTGTTTGTGTCTATGTCCTCATGACAAAAATATAAAGAAAAAGTGATTCCCAATAAATAAAGAATGGGATTCATAAAGGGAAAAGCCTACCACCATGAAACTAAACTAAAATAATAGAGATGTAAACTTCTCAAAGAGATTCAGAAAAAAAAAATTGTACAAAAACGAAAGGCATAGCACTCTACTAAACCTACCTAATTGAAAAGTGAATGTCATAAATTTAAAGGAACACATACAAATCATCAGTGGTATTCAGCCCATTAGGGAATTTACTGTCCAGTTCTAAGATAAAATGTGATTCCAGCCTCCTGAGAATCTTCTCTCTATCACCTCCACTGTGAGGCTTGGGAACTGAGGCAATAACATAGTAGGTCAGGCATATATATATATATTCACTGAAAAAACATAGGTTTCAGGGACGTCATAGTTAGTTGGAGAGTGTCGGCCGTTATTATTATTATTATTATTATTATTAATCAATTCTTGTTGAGCGCATGGCTACCCATAGGCATCCCAGCGCTGTCAAAGCAATGGACGTAGAGAAGGAGTCTTTACTGCATGTTCTGGAATAACCATGTTTTTAGTTGTTTCCTGAAAGTTACATGGTCTGGAATGGATCTGAGCTTGGGCGGGAGAGAGTTCCATAAGATGGAGGCATTGTACGAGAACATGCGCCCACCTGCTCTTGCTCTCCTTGTTCTGGGTACACTGGATTGAAAGAGGTTGGCAGATCTTAGATTACGCATGGGACGGTGAAAAGTTAAGAGGGCATGATTTATTTTTGTGCCTGTGTTCCAGAGCGTCTTGTGTGCAATACATAGTGATTTGAATTTAACGCGTTCTGCTATGGGCAGCCAGTGCAGTGCTATTAATGCTGGTTTCGCTGATTGTTTTCCTGGAATATTGTGTAGTAGTCTGGCTGCGGAGTTCTGCACTACTTGAATCTTCCTAATCGTGGTTTGGGGAGTTCCTAGGTAGAGTGAGTTACAGTAATCCAGCTGGGGAAGAATCAGAGATTGTACCATGGTTCTGCGCACAGTATCTGGGAGTAGTGGCAGAATTTTCTTAATTGCCTTAGGATGCCGAAGCAAGTGGCTGCTACTAGTACCGCTTGATGGTCAAGTTTGAGAGATTTGTCGAGCCAGATTCCTAAGCTTTTGATCTTCTCTTTGGGCTGGGGGGGACCAAGGCGGCTTGGCCAACTTATGTTTGAATGTGTCTCAGCTTTATTTCCGAGGATCATTAGCTCCGTTTTGTCCCCATTGAGCTTGAGGAATGATTGGTCCATCCAAGTGGCTACCTGCTCCAGGCATGACTCTAGGTCAATAGAGCTCTTTTTAGGGTGTTTGAGGGATACCACCAGTTGGGTGTCGTCTGCGTACGTGACTATTCTAACACCTAGCCACGGCTTGTGCAGGGCGTTACACCGGCCAGTGACATCAGGCGGAGGAGGGGCAGGGTGGGGGGTTGTAAAATGCAGGATATGGACGATTTCAGGTAAGTACTGGAAGAAAAAAAAGAATTTTGTTGCCTGCGCTGCATCGCCAAATGTGATGCTAAAAGCTAAGTTGGTAAGTGATTCTGTGAACATCCTGCAGGGGCCAGGGGGTCTGTATATTAGGATCCCAGAAAGTGAGCATGTAGGTGTGAAGGTTAGTGTGAAGCTCATGCTCTCACAGTCTTGTAAAATGCGCCCTTTTATGTGGTCTTTAAGAATGATGGAAATCCCTCCTCCCTTCCCTAACTTTCTGTCTTCCCTTAATATATGATATCCTGGGGGAGAGTTTGTACCACATCTGGGTCTGAGTCTATGTGCAGCCAGGTTATAGTTAGTAGACCTAATTATAACTCATGCCCCTACTATCCACTGTTGATGACGTCACATATTACATCACTCATGACATGCTCAGTGACATCACTGATGACATCACTGATGACATCTCAAATGGCACCACTGAAGAAATCATCCAGTGAATGTGTGTTTCTATAAAGTATAAAAATGTGTTTCATATATATATGTGCCAAGGTGTATTGAAGTATGAGTGGGTGTATGAGTGTCTGAATGGATGATTTAGTAGGTATTTGACTGACTGTATAAGTGAGTGATTAAATGTGTCTTACTGAATGCATGGGTTAGTGACTAAACTCTGTAAATGTCTTTATTAGTCTGTTAGTGTGTAAGTGGCTGCATGGCTTGGTGAGTAGCTACATGAGTGTCCATATGGTTTATTTATTGGTTGTCTGAGTATCTGTATGAGTGCCTGAGTGTCTTTGTGGGTGGGTGGGGGGTGTGACTGTGCATAGATATCTAAGTGGTTGTTTCACAGGGTCTATAGGTTCAAGAGTGCATATGGAAACACCTGTATGGGTAGGTGAGTGTGCGTATGGGTGTGATGGTGTGTAAATGGATGTCTCAGTGGTGCATGTGTGAGTAACTATATATGTTTTAAAGCAGTATTTGTGAGTGTTGAAGTATATAAATGACTATATGTGAGAGTGAGTGATTGCAAGAGTATATGTATTGATGAGTGTGTGTTTCTATGAGTGATTGTTTAAGAGAGTATGTGTTAGTATCTGTATAAATAAGAACGGTGGTGTGTGTATGTCTGTATAAGCAAGGAAATGGGTGTGTGATAGTTTCTTTACATGACTGACCAGGTGAAAGAGTAACTCTTTTGGTGAGTGAAGTGGGTGAGTGTCTATATGGGTTTATGACTGGATATATCAGTGACTGTATAGATGAATGACTGTGTGTATGAGTGTCTGTATGGGTTAGTGGGTGGATGTGTGTGTAGACGTATGAATCACTGAGCAGGTATGTACTAACTGCTATTGGTCTGTCTATGGTTTCGATATTGGTGGTCTGTATTTTAGAGTGGGTGTATGAAAGATTTTATTAGGGTATGAGGAGGTGCATCAGATGATCACGTTGATGATGTCATCAGTAATGTCATCAGTGATGTCATTTGAGATGTCATTATAGATGTCATTTGAGATGTAATCAGTGATGTCATCAGTGATGTCACTGAGCATGTCATGACTGATGTAATATGTGACGTCATCAGCAGTGCATTGCGGGGGCACAAGTTATAGTTAGGTCTACTAACTATAACAGCTGAATTTCTATGGTTTTATACAAGTGAAATCTCCAACTAACTATAACGTCCCTGAAACCTATGTTTTTTTCAGTGAATTTCTAAGGTTATTTAAATGCTAATTTCTAACTATAACGTGCCTGAAACCTATGTTTTTTTAATTGAATTTCAAAGTTTTTTGAAATGCTAATTTCTAACTAGGCCGTCAAAGGTAGGACATGTGAAGAAAGAGGAAGAAAAGCGTAGAAAGAAGCAAGACAAATGTAGAATAAGGCAACAGAAGTCCAGATAGACGAAGAAAAGTGCAGGAAGAAGAAGAGATGTGCAGAAAGAACCAACAGAGGAGCAGAAAGAGACCTTGTTGCAAAATCATCCTTTGCCCACAACTTTTTCAGATGGGTACTAGTGGTAACTGACTCTGACTAACCAGGCCTAGAACCAGTGCTATGCTAAAAGACATTTAGAATACAGTGAAAACACCTACATACACTAGGGAACACCATGCGTTGGGGTACCCCTGTGATTAGCATGAACTCCTCTGTACGGCCCTAGTACATCATAGGGCAGGGGGATTAAAACTACGTCTAAGTCAGAGGTGCAGAAATATGCTTCTTTAACTTGTAGTCACGTTTGCAAAGTGGTGGATAAAGGGTGCTGGGCATCCAACCAACGCTCAGGAATTCCGCTGCATATGACTTACAGGAGGTACCAGCAGGGATTCTTGGCCCCCAAACTTCCTCAGGCCTAATTTGGACTTTATTCCCCATCCCATAGTCTGCCACAAGGCACGTTTGCAGAGTGGAAGAGAAAGGGGTTCATGGCCTCCGAAGATGTCTTAGCAATCCCATTGTGTGGGACTTACTGGAGGTAACAAGAGGGGTAGTTGGCCCCCAAGGACATCCTTGTGTGCCAACCTCCCAAACTATTACCTCCAGTCAGTCCCACACAGCAGCATTGGTAAGTACTCATACCAGGCCACACCCACTTTGCTGACCACTCTATAAACGAGTTCCCTGATACGTTCTTGGATGGGGATTGAAGTCCACTTCACTGCTGGGGGTCCTTTAGGGGCCAACTAACCTACCTTTTACCTCCAGTAAGCCCCACACAGTGGGATTGGTGAGAAGTACCAAGAAGAGGCTCCCCCGCCTAGGAGGAGAACGCCCCGGAGCACAACATATGGGTGACCAAATGGTCTAATGCGATAAACTGGAATAGTCAATTTTTTGCTGTTTCAGATTGGAAATATTCAGCTTTCCATTTTTATTTTGAGCTTATATCTCTTTTAAGTAACGAAATATATAATCCACAAAAGGTTCAAATGCATTCAAGCATATTCCATTTCACACTTCCCAATGCATTTCGGGCGGAGCCCATCATCAGGGGATTACTCTACAAAGAAGGCAGAAAACCAAAATGTAATGGCATTGTAATACAATCATGCGCCAGTGAATGTCAAGCTCGAGTTCACAGAGAAACTACACAGTAAAAAATAAACGTGAAGACCCAGATCAAAGGTAACGGAAAGTACCACAAGTGTAAGGAGAAGACCAAAAAACTAGGGTGAAGACAGCGGACATAACCCGGTGCAGACTTGAAAAATCAAAGAATTATATATGTTACCGGCTAATCGGACAAGTGACAGAGTGTAAACCACAGTGCTCACTAAGATAAAAAACGGGTGAAAAATGCAGGTACAAGCATGAAAATGTCCCGGGGAAGGGTACTCACATGTGTGAAAACGGCAAGGGGACTCAGCAGAGTTCTGTGTGGTTCAACAACAGAGTAGAAACAAGACGTTCCCAAAGTAGCCGGGGGTGGATGTTAGACAGTGAGAACGGACTGAACGTCCCGAGAGGAGAAAGTAAGACAGTGAGAAAGGACTGGGCGTCCCGGACGAGGGTTACAGGACCCAGTGAAAAGTGTAAGCGCCATATTGGAAAGTGAAGGAAGGTGGGCAAAGAGTGAATAAAACAGGGAAAAATAAATGCATATGAACAACAAGTATCTGCACATGTTGGGGATACCAACACTTATGATATGATATAGTGAGCACTGTGGTTTACACTTCTTTGTAGAGTAATCCCCTGATGATGGGCTCCGCCCGAAATGCATTGGGAAGTGTGAAATGGAATATGCTTGAATGCATTTGAACCTTTTGTGGATTATATATTTCGTTACTTAAAAGAGATATAAGCTCAAAATAAAAATGGAAAGCTGAATATTTCCAATCTGAAACAGCAAAAAATTGACTATTCCAGTTTATCGCATTAGACCATTTGGTCACCCATATGTTGTGCTCCGGGGCGTTCTCCTCCTAGGCGGGGGAGCCTCTTCTTGGTTATTCTCATCACACTGCCTGGTCAGACAGTGTTTTCCCTGAGTAGCACACAACAATTCATTACAATTTGGTTACCCTGAACACCATTGCTGTGCGAGATCCTCCTCTTCATATTGGTGAGAAGTAGACAAAGACCATGCCCGCTTTCTCCACCACTCTGCAAACATGGCCCCTGGCACATTATAAGTTGGGAGATTAAGTCCCCTTGAATCCTGAGGGTCCCTCTGGTCCAACTAGACCACTAGGTACCTCCAGTATGCGCTACAGAGCTGCATTGCAGCAAGGTGTAAAAAGGTGTGTGGCCTGGACCACCTCTCTGCAACGCAGGCTTGTGGCGCATACTGGAGGTACCTGGTGGGCTAGTTGGCCCCCAGGGACCCTCAGGATTGAAGAGGAATTAATTCCCCAACTTAAAATGCGTCACAGGGCGTTTTGCACACATCTCACCTCAGGCCCCGCACCCTCCCTTCACCACTGAGCAAACACACCCTGTGGCGCGTTTTAAGTTGGGGGATTAAGTCCCCTTGAATCTTGAGGGTCCCAGGGCTCCAACTAGCCCACTAGGTACCTCCAGTAAGTGCCACAGATCTGCATTACAGAGAGGTGTAAAAAGGGGTGTGGCCTGGACCACCTCTCTGCAACACAGGTCTGTGGCGCTTACTCGAGGCACCTTGCAGGCTAGTTGGCCCTCAGGATGGAAGGGGAATTGATTCCCTAACTTCAAATTCACCACTAGGCGTGTTTGCACACATCTCACCTCAGGCCCCGCCCCCTCCCTTCACCACCGTGCAAATGTGCCCCATGGGGCGTTTTAAGTTGGGGGATTAAGTCCCCTTGAATCCTGAGGGTCCCTGGGGTCCAGCTAGCCCACCAGGTACCTCCAGTAAGCGCCACAGAGAGGTATCAAAAGGGGCATGGCGTGGACCACCTCTCTGCAACGCAGCCCAGTGGCGCTTAATTATCCAATCTAAAACGTGCAACAGGTTTGTTGGGAGGGGGCGGGGCCTCCGGCACGATCTCTGTCTTTTAAAAAAAAAATGTTTTTAGAAGGGGTGCTGTGTGGCCCCCCCTCTTTTTACTTTCTTTGGGGCCTGGGGACCCCATCTTCCAGGGCCTGATGCCTTTTAAAATATATATATGAATGGGAAGGGGCCTGCGTGGGCCCCCCTCCCGTGGCCAATTCTGGCCCCGGGAACCCCAGCCCCCGGGGCCTGGCCACATCTTTTTTGTTTTTTTTATGGAGGGGGGGCTGCATGGCCCCCCTCCTGAGAGCTCTATTGGCCCCAAGACCCCATCCCCGGAGTCGGCTTTTTAAAAAAAAACTATACTACTAGTATAAAGAAGTACCGCGACCTAGACGTAATGACGACATGCGGGGAGGAGCGGTGACGTGCGGCGAGGAGTGGCGGTGAAGTCCGGAGCGGGCGGCTCAGGTAAGGCAAAGACAGGCGGGCGGCGGGCGGCGGGCGGGAGGCTCGAGGCGCGAGGCGGGAGGTGGGAGGTGGGCGGGAGGCAGGAGGCGGTATGGGCAATGTCGGGGCGGGCGGCGGGGGGCGGCGGCGAGGCGGCGAGGCGGGAGGCGGGAGGAATGCGGTCTGGGCAATGTCAGGGCGGGAGTGACAGAGGCTTAAAATGCTGCCCCCTTCTGCCCCGGGCAACGCCGGGGCGGGCTGCTAGTATATATATATATTTAAATTTTTGGGGAGGGGGCTGCATGGAACCCCTCCCGGGCCACTTCTAGCCCCGGGGACCACATCCTCGGGGCAGACCCTATCTGTTGGGGACCGTGGGGGGAGCCCCAATGCCCCCACAGTCCCGCCTGCTCCCACCGTCCTGCAGGAGCTGATATTACTTTTCCACATGGGGAGCTGCTGATATGCAGCTCCCCTTGTGGAAAAGCAATTCTGCTTAGCTTCATTGAAGCGAGAGCAGGTTTCCTGCTCTTGCTTCAATGAAGCAAAGTAGTTTGCAATGACAAGGCGGGAGCCACGCAGCTCCCGCCCTGTCTTTGCAAACAGCACTGTCCCAGGGGTGGGCACCCCAGGACACTACAGGAGCCAGCCCTAGAGGGTGGCGGTGTCCAGTGTCATGAAGGGCTCCCACCTAATGCAAAGCCCTGTACTTAGTGCCCCGGGGAGGTGGCAATCTCTGGGGCATGTGGGGGGGCTCGAGCCCTCCCACACAGGTTATTTTTCAAAAAACAAAACAAGCCCCGGGGTTGGTGGTCCCCAGGGCTCCGGGGGGGCAGGTGCCCCCACACATATTTTAAAAAAAGCCCCGGTAGTGGCGGTCCCCGGGGCTTGGGGGGCCATGTGTCCCCCAACCCACAGTAAAAAAAACAAGCCCCGTGGGGTGGCAGTCCCCGGGGCTGCAGGGGGGTGGTAGTGAGCCCCTGCAAATATTTAAGGAAAGCCCTTGGGCGGTCCCCAGGGCTGCGGTGGCCTCCCTGGGACCCCACAATTACAATATTGCATGCCCCCGGGACTTGGCCCACCCGGGGCTAAATAATAATGAAGCACGGGAGTCGGCACTTCGTTTTTATTTCTTTTCGGCAGAAATTCACGCTTGGTGCGCGAGTCCTGCCAATTTGTTTTAAAAATAATTATTGTTTTGGCCCTAGGGGTCCTTGTGGGGCCCCCTGAGCAGGCCTTGGGGGTCAGGGTGTTTCTACCCTGCCTCCTTTTCTTTTTTTCACCTTTGTTTCCCTGTGACTCGGTTCTACTGAGTCACAAGATGGCTGCCAACACTTCCCGTTTGGAGTGTTGACAGCCAATTAGAATAAAGCTCATGGTCGGGAGGGTCCGCGGATCCACCTCGCCTCTAGATATCGAAACTTTTTATTTTTTGATTTTCTCAGCTACTACTGAAGGGATTTACACCATTTAAAAAAAAAGGTCTCTTTCTGAACCAAGGGCTAACTTTTTGCCAAATTTGGTGTAATTCCATTCACCAGTTCGAGCTGTAGCTGTGTCTAAAGTTTCCTATGAGAAATTGATTTTCCGACGTCTTTTTTTTTAATTTCTCAGGAACTACTGAACGGATTTACACCATTTAACAGAAAGGTCTCTTTCTCAACCAAGGGCTACCTTTTTGCCAAATGTTGTGTAATTCCGTTTAGCAGTTCGAGCTGTAGCCGTGTCTAAGGTTTCCTATGGAATATAACATGGAGAAAACACGTTTTGGGACCCCCCCTTTTTACTCTGCCCACACTTGCCGAATCACGCCAAAACTTTCAAGATAGGAGCTGACTGGAGTGCCCCACGAGTTTTGAAAATATTGCAAAGATTAGTCATCCGGTGCCAAAGTTCTAGGAAAAACAAAAAACGCTTTTCCTATGGAAACTAGGCCTAACTATAACTATCTATTGGCGACCGAGGTAATATATATTACCTACTGGCGGTCGCCAGTAGGTATATATAGTTAGGATTTTTTCTCTATGGGATTTTTGAAAATTCGATGTCTAATAACTTTGGCGTTTGTGGACGGAATTGGCTGAAATTTTCAGGAAAATGGAACATTTTGTTCCTGAGCAGCCCCTGACAATTTGGGGGGGTTTCATCAAGGGGGGGCCGAGAAAAAAGGGGGGTCTCAAAACTCGTTTTTCCCATGTTAATTTCCATAGGGCGGTTGGCCTCACTTTTAGCTCGAACGGCTGAATGGATTTGCACGAAACTTGGCAAAATTGTAGGGACTGTTAGCCCGATGTGCCTTTGCTAGGTCTCAATATATGTGCTCCAGTGGATTTTGAGTAATTTAGGTTCAAAAAAAGATATATATCTGGGCGGAGCCTAACCACACATCTGATCTGATTGGCTGTCAGCACTTCATCCAAGAAGTGTTGGCAGCTATCTTGGGACCAATATACATGATAGCACCTCATTAAAAAGCATTGTAGTTCATAGAGGGTTTTAGGACTTTAGTTACATTATAAATCATTTGTTGATGGTACCATACTCGTTTTAGGAATTGTGGTGGGTTCTAAGGTGATTTTACCATGTGAAAAAACCTTCTGCTGTGATATCATGAATATTGTTTGAAAGAAAACTAATATCTCATGATTTTCCCACAGTGGTTTGGAAGGGGATCTATAAGCTAAACTGAAAGCATATTTTCTGTAAATTCACATTATCTTTCTCAGTCATGTGAAAATGAAGTCTGACATTCTCATTAAAACATGTACATCCAACAAGGACAGAGACTGTCAGTTGATTCCTTTGTGTTCTACTGCAGCCTCCTAGAGTGTTCTAAAGAACAACTAGAGCGCTAACAGTCCTACTTATTACAAAGGTATGGCACACCTGAAGCCATCTTGATTGGAATAAAGTGGTAACTCTTAAAACATTTAATTTAAAAAGAAACAACATGAGGGGGTATATTTTGCCATAGAAAGTATGATTAGTGCTGCAGAATGAAAAATTAGGGCACATTTTGAGTGACTTCTCAAATCCTTTTCTATTTCATTAAAACATTCTGACATGCAGTCTCCCAAAATGGCCACCAGAGACAAAAGAGCCCAAATGTAGCCCAAATATCACCCAGATGTAGCCCAAGTATAGCCCAATGACAGAATGTCCCAGAGTGTTCTAAAGAACAACTAGAGTGCTAACAGTCCTACTTATTACAAAGGTATGGCACACCTGAAGCCATCTTGATTGGAATAAAGTGGTAACTCTTAAAACATTTAATTTAAAAAGAAACAACATGAGGGGGTATATTTTGCCATAGAAAGTATGATTAGTGCTGCAGAATGAAAAATTAGGGCACATTTTGAGTGACTTCTCAAATCCTTTTCTATTTCATTAAAACATTCTGACATGCAGTCTCCCAAAATGGCCACCAGAGACAAAAGAGCCCAAATGTAGCCCAAATATCACCCAGATGTAGCCCAAGTATAGCCCAATGACAGAATGTCCCAGAGTGTTCTAAAGAACAACTAGAGCGCTAACAGTCCTACTTATTACAAAGGTATAGCACACCTGGAGCCATCGTGATGGGAATAAAGTGGTAACTCTTAAAACATTCAATTTAAAAAGGAACAAAATGAGGGGGTATATTATGCAATAGAAGGTATTATTAGTGCTGCAGAAAGAAAAATTAGGGCACATTTTGAGTGACTTTTCAAATCCTCTTCTATTTCATTAAAAAATTCTGACATGCAGTCTCCCAAAATGGCCACCAGAGACAAAAGAGCCCAAATGTAGCCCAAATATCACCCAGATGTAGCCCAAGTATAGCCCAATGACAGAATGTCCCAGAGTGTTCTAAAGAGCAACTAGAGCGCTAACAGTCCTACTTATTACAAAGGTATGGCACACCTAAAGCCATCTTGATTGGAATAAAGTGGTAACTCTTAAAACATTTAATTTAAAAAGGAACAAAATGAGGGGGTATATTTTGCCATATGAATTATGATTAGTGCTGCAGAAAGAAAAATTAGGGCACATTTTGAGTGACTTCTCAAACCCTCTTCAATTTCATTAAAAAATTCTGACATACAGTCTCCCAAGATGGCTACCAGAGACAAAAGAGCCTAAATGTAGCCCAAATATCACCCAGATGTACCCCAAGTATAGCCCAATGACAGAATGTCCCAGAGTGTTCTAAAGAACAACTAGAGCGCTAACAGTCTTACTTATGACAAAAGTATGGCACACCAGAAGCCATCTTGATTGGAATGAAGTGGTAAGTCTGAAAACACTCAATTTAAAAAGGAACAACATGAGGGGGTTAATTTTGCCATAGAAAGTATGATTAGTGCTTCAGAAAGAAAAATTAGGGATCATTTTGAGTGACTTCTCAAATCCTCTTCTATTTCATTAAAAAAATTCTGACATGCAGACTGAAACATGCACTTTGAATCCCAGCAGCAGACGTCCCTGGTGAGCAGTAGCTTTACTACAGTGATCTAATGTGCAACTAGAGTGCTAACATTCAGAATTTATGGCAAATGTGTGACACATCTGAATGCCTTCTTGATGGAACCAAAGTAAACAAGCATTGAAAAAGCAATAGATCTCGCCCTCGTTTAAGTTAAAGCCATTCTGTTTGTAATGAGGTGGCTTTTTAGCTTTGCTTTTATTAGTGTTTTTTCAACTTTCATGTAAATAACATGCATCTGTAATCATATAAGTATATGTATGCATGCATTTATGTTTGTATTTATATAGATATACAGATGATATATGTTTATATATGTATGTATATATATATATTCACTGAAAAAACCATAGGCTATAGACCATATATAGTTAGGAATTAGCATTTACAAAACCTTGAAAATTCACTGAAAAAACCATAGGTTATAGACCATATATAGTTAGGAATTAGCATTTACAAAACCTTGAAAATTCACTGAAAAAACCATAGGTTATAGACCATATATAGTTAGGAATTCGCATTTACAAAACCTTATTTTACTCACACAAAACCATTGAAATTCCATATATAGTTAGTTGCACTAACTATATATCGTGCACCCGCAATCCACTGCTGATGATGTCACATATTACATCATTCATGACATGGTCAGTGACATCACTGATGACATCACTGATGACATCTCAAATGACATCACTGATGACATCACTGATGACAACATCCAGTGACTGTATGTTTCTGTAAAGTTAAAATATGTCTTACATATTGAAGAATGAGTGGATGTATAAGTGTCTGGATGAAGGATTTAGTAGGTGCATGACTGACTGTATGAGTGAGTGATTAAATGTGTCTCACTGAGTGCATGGGTTAGTGACTAAACTGTCTTAATTTGTGCATCATTATGTCTGTTGTTCTGTAAACTGTTGCATGTGTTGATAAGTAGCTATATGAGTAACTATATGGGTTATTGATTGGTTGCCCAAGTATTTGTATGGGAGACTGAGTGTGTGTGTGGGTGGCTGGGAGGTGTATGACTCTGTGCATAGATGTGTGAGCAGTTGATTCACTAGATGTATGGTTTCAAAAGTGCATGTGGAAACAGCTGTATGGGCGGTTGACTGTGTGCATGAGTGTATTGGTGAGTGAATGGATATCTCAGTGCTACATGTCAAAGTAAGTACATATGTAAAACACAGTACATGTGAGAGTTGACATATATAAATAACTGTGCATAAGAGCCAGTGAATGTGTGAGTGGCTGTATGGATCATTGTGAACTTGTATCAGGGATTGTATAAGAGAGTAAATATGTGTTAGTATATGTTTGAATAAGTAAAGTTTGTATAACTGTATAGTTGAGGAAATGGAGGTGTGATTGATTCTTTGCATGACTGACTAGGTGTGTGAGTAACTCCATGGATGAGTGACAGTCTGTGAGTGTCTGTTTACACTGATTGTATCTAAGGTTAAATTAGAGTCTGAAGAGGTTCATCGTATTATCACATGAATGATATCATCAGTGATGTGATCAGTAATGTCAAATGAGATGTCATCAGTGATGTCCTCAGTGATGTCATTTGAGATGTCATCAGTGATGTCATTTGAGATGTCATCAGTGATGTCATCAGTGATGTCACTGACCATGTCATGAATGATGTAATATGTGACATCATCAGCAGTGGATTGCGGGTGCGCGATATATAGTTAGTGCAACTAACTATATATGGAATTTCAATGGTTTTGTGTGAGTAAAATAAGGTTTTGTAAATGCAAATTCCTAACTATATATGGTCTATAACCTATGGTTTTTTCAGTGAATATATATATATATATACATATATATGTATATATATATATATATATATATATATATATATATATATATATATATATATATATATATATATATATATATATATATATATATATATATATATATATATATATATATATATATATATATATATATATATATATATATATATATATATATATATATATATATATATATATATATATATTGCGCTCATCAAATCCAGGCAAATCCACAAGGAATGAAAAGACAGCACTCGGGAGGTTCTATTTGCCACGGAGTAATTTATTAACTACAAGCTAAACCACAGACGCGTTTCGGCGATTTGCCTTCATCAGTGTGTGTGTTCACACATACAAACCGGTGCATTTATCAACATTAACAGTGTACAAGGGTTACACCTCTTAGTCGACATCGACAGAGGACTAGAAACCTCCCAACCATTGCGGGCTCCATCTTGTAACGGTAAAATTACACCATGTACATTACTCAAAGCTCATAATATATACAATGAGCATTATTAAACCTACAAATAGGTAGAAGTGCTCTAGTGGGGGGGATATGAAATGAATTGTGCTATATTTACACTGTTTGATATAGCCGTGGATCGGCAACAGTCCTCCAAAATAAGTAGAGGTGAGTCCCATTCTTACACAGGATTATATACATCAGCAAATAGATAAGAAAGTCTATTTCATCGTGTATAGACTGAAAAGGTCAAAAAGTGAAAAGGAAGAAAAAAGAAGAAAAGAAAACAGGAAGAGAACGTGAAAAAGTGCCATATGTGCATCATCTATGGTTGATTTTCATACATCATTTGTTATTAGGAATCAAAGAGCCCTTTGAACCTATGAATGATTCTAGTAAAAAATATATATGAACCACAATTATGCTTATGTGTGCCAGAAATTTTGTATAACAATGGAAAATCAGTCTCAAAATTCATCTAGGCAAACCATCATTGTTAGCACACGAAAATATGTCGTTCATACAGTAATCCACAGAAGTTCGGCAAATACAGAATACAGTGAGATACACAGGCAACCGCTACATCATTTGCCTAAATGGAAAACCATTTCTTCCCCACTGTTCATCCCCCTAGGCCATTTTGTGGAGAGGTCAATGATATAGCGTGATTCAAGTCTGCGTAATCGTTGCAGCCGGTCTCCTCCCCTGACGTTGTTCTTAATGGTATCAATACCAAAGTATTGCAGCTGGCTACGGTCTCTATTATGCTTCTCGGCAAAATGCCGGGCGACTGGGTAAGATTGATCTGCTTTGTCGATCGCCCTTAGATGTTCTAAGATCCGTAGTTTGAGCATGTTGATAGTGCTCCCTATGTAGCGGAGGCCACATGGGCAGGTCAAACAATAGACTGCTAGAGGTGTGCTGCATGTGATAAACTGCTTAATTTTCAGTTTCTTGCCAGTGTCAGGTATTTCTATGGAGAGGACCCTTTTGCTTCCGGCGCACGCTTTGCATTTTCCACATGGATAAAACCCACTCATAGTTTTTAAGGTGTTACTCTTAGGGAGTGGTTTTTCTAAATGGCTAGTAACCAGATAGTCTCTTAAAGATCTGGCTTTGTTGAAGGTTATGAAGGGGGGAGTGGGTAGGTCATCTTTAATTGTGTTATCTGTTTTGAGAATGTGCCAGTTCTTACGGAGCATAGATCTTAGATCATTGGCTCCAGCGGAGAAGGGAGTTATTAATCTGAACTTGCCTTTCCCAACTATTGATGTCATGGAGTTATTCCTTGGGATAGGTTTAGTTGTCAGCAAGGAGTCTCTAGGGATAGCCCTTACTTTTCTCAAGGTGTTATTTAAAAGAGTCTCTCCGTATCCCCTGGCCTTGAATCTGTTCACACATTCGGTTGCTGCCACCTCAAAATCCTCTAATCTTGAGCAATTCCTTCGGAGTCGAAGTAACTCTCCGTATGGAATACTCTTAATGAGTTGTGGGGGGTGGCTACTGCTGGCAAAGAGTGTAGAATTGCCAGCAGTAGTTTTTCTATGTAGGGCTGTGTGAATCTGATGGTCCTCTGAAAACACTTTTAGGTCGAGATAGTCCGCAGTTACCGGACTTACCGTCCCTGAAAAATGTAAGTTATAGACATTCTCATTAAGTCGGTTGATGAAGGCATGTGCTGTTACTGATGAGCCCCGCCAAACAATAAACAGGTCGTCAATGTACCTGAACCAACCCTCAGTCTTTCCTTCTAAACCATCTACCATACAGCTCCTGGGTACCTGCTCCTCCCACCAGCCAACGAAAAGGTTCGCATAGCTGGGAGCGAAGCAGATATATATATATATCAAAACAAAACCCTTTCAGGCATAGAGTGACGCATAAATTATGCAAAAAAGAAGGAGAAAACTCTGGGTAGTTCTCAAGTTTTAGGTGGAAAGCAGCTCCTGTTAGAGCACTCTCAACATCAGCGACACTCTAAATCTGCTCACCTCAAATTTCAGTTTTTCTATCAAAGTCTTTAAGCATTGAATTAGCACAGTGCCATCCACGCCAAGATAGAAAAGGACAAAGTCTTTTGCCATTTCTACAGCAAAGTCTTTAAGCATAGGACTAGCACAGTGCTGTCCTAGCCAAGCTATAAAATGACAAAAGCCATTTATCACTCCAGGCACAGTATTACAGCTTTGAATTGGTAAAATACCAACTCAAGCCAACCTGAAATGAACAAAAGCAACCCCTGACACAGTGTTTCGCTCTAATTAGAGCTCTTCAGAGAGGTATAGCTTTGTCCAGACACAAGGGAGTACCCAGTATAAGTCAAAACAAAACCCTTTCAGGCATACAGTGACACATTAATCCCTTGAGTAGGGGGGAATCGAGGGAGCAGAGCTATTATCATCATGGAGCATCGAGCCTCACAGCAACGATAAGTGCATCGCCGCGGCCTCTCCGAGTTGCTTCATACTTGTCCACAACCGGAGATGGTGCCGTTCCGCACGGCCGTATATTAATCAAGAGATTAATATACGGACATAAACCTTGAAGATACAGGCAACCTACTCAAGGTGTATTGCGACACCCACTCTATGAACTACAAGTACCATCATTCCTGATGGGAGAGTTGTTAAGCCACGCCCTCTGAGGGCAGCAATATTCAAAATAAATACAGTTTGAGTGAATATGGTGAGTGTAATGCCTGTTTTCTCTCCAAGACCCCATGAAGAAGAGGCAAAGTGGCCTGGAAACGAGTCGGGCACATGGTATAATGAGAGTGGAAGACAGTGTTTGCGGAGCTACGAGGGGCCAGTATAGCCGGATAGCAGGAGGATCGAGGGTGCCTTTTCGAAAGCGCAGGAGCGCATTGTTGGTTTTGGTTTTCGTACACTGCTGCCCCTGGCCGTGCGGAAGTGCACCATCTCCGGTTGTGGACAAGTATGAAGCAATGCGGAGAGGCCGCGGCGATACACTTGTCGTTGCTGTGAGGCTCGATGCTCCACGATGATGTTAGCTCTGCTCCCTGGATTCCCCCCTACTCAAGGGATTAATATACGGACATAAACCTTGAAGATACAGGCAACCTACTCAAGGTGTATTGCGACACCCACCCTATGGACTAGAAGTACCATCATTCCTGATGGGAGAGTTGTTAAGTCATGCCCACTGAGGGCGGCAACATTCAAAACGAATAAAGTTTGAGTGAATATGGTGAGTGTAATGCCTGTTTTCTCTCCAAGACCCCATGAAGAAGAGGCGAAGTGGCCTCGAAACGCGTCGGGCACATGGTATAATGAGAGTGGAAGACAGTGTTTGCGGAGCTACGAGGGGCTAGTATTGCTGGATAGCAAGAGGATCGAGGGTGCCTTTCGAAAGCACAGGAGCGCATTGTTGGTTTTGATTTTCGTACACGGCTGCCCCTGGCCGTGCGGAAGTTCACCATCTCCGGTTGTGGACAAGTATGAAGCAATGCGGAGAGGCTGCGGTGATGCACTTGTCGTTGCTGCGAGGCTCGATGCTCCACGATGATGTTAGCTCTGCTCCCTGGATTCCCCCCTACTCAAGGGATTAATATACGGACATCAACCTTGAAGATACAGGCAACCTACTCAAGGTGTATTGCGACACCCACCCTATGGACTAGAAGTACCATCATTCCTGATGGGAGAGTTGTTAAGCCATGCCCACTGAGGGCGGCAACATTCAAAACGAATAAAGTTTGAGTGAATATGGTGAGTGTAATGCCTGTTTTCTCTCCAAGACCCCATGAAGAAGAGGCAAAGTGGCCTCGAACGCGTCGGGCACATGGTATAATAAGAGTGGAAGACAGTGTTTGCGGAGCTACGAGGGGCCATTATAGCCTGATAGCAGGAGGATCGAGGGTGCCTTTCGAAAGCGCAGGAGCGCATTGTTGGTTTTGATATATATTGCTCCGTTCCTCGAACTTCCCCAAGGAAAATCCACACTCACGGGGGACGTTTCAAAGAAGTTTTATTTTCTCAAAGACCAGCAGCAACAGAAGCGTTTCGGCGAGATGCCTTTTTCGATGTTACCGGCACCACGGAAACGCCATGTTTTTCAACATTCTCACTTCCATTGAAACAGTGAAAGGACTAACGGCAGTGCTCTAACATTAGCGCCATCTTAAAACAGTATATTACTAAGCTTGATATATATGCAATTTGATTCAATACACGTTAAATGTTTCACTTGCGCTCTGTGTGTGTATATGTGACAATTATTTCACAATAACCAAGAATATACTTATAAATGATATTTAAGTCGTCATACCATGCAATCCACATTTTAACCGTATATCGCATGTGTCATGCATATCATTTCTAATGCACGCAACCACTTTCAAGTCTTTTCTATTACGCTGTGGATCGGCTCGTATCACTCTTGTATAGAGTTAGCAAGGAGAGATAAAACGACCATACATATGGACACAGTACATAATGTATCCTATACTTCATCATATCATTAGCCGTATATTAAACAACAGTCTACAAGCGCTCGTCATAAAGTCGTGGATCCGCTGGGGTCCTTTCACTGTAAATAACATAAATGACATATAAAGGCTAATCTTACTTTGCTTTATTTTACACGTCCTAATTCATGAGGTGCTTCATTAATATTGCATTTTTTTCTTTTTTTCTTCAATTTCATTGCGGTTTAGAGAGTACCAAACATACTGATTAATCTATTAAAAAACCCATCTAACTAGACAGATATCAAACAAAACAATACCAAGCAAAATAAGCAAAATACAGCCACCAGCTAGAAAATAACAAAAAGAATATATAACAGACAAACTGGTAAGCATATAAAAAAGGTTTCCCTTGTATTTTGTTTTCTTCTCTTTGTCTCATTACTTTGGCAATTATCCTAGCAATAATCTGTACATGTACATATATGTTCTGCTAATTCCTCTCCACTGTTTAAACCCCGTGGATCGAAATCTGACCAAAAAACTGCAATTGTTTGCGATCACTTTGATGTTTTTCTGCAAAGTGTCGCGCCAGAGGGTACGCCTGATCTATTTTATCAATAGCCCTAAGATGTTCTAGGATCCTGATCTTCAATTGATGAACTGTACTGCCTATATAACGCAGCCCCTCTTGGGCATACCAGGCACATGCGATATATGGTTAAAATGCGGATTGCAAGGTATGACGACTGTAAATATAATTTATAAGTATATTCTTGGTTATTGTGAAATAATTGTCACATATACACAAACAGAGCGCAAGTGAAACATTTAACGTGTATTGAATCAAATTGCATATATATCAAGCTTAGTAATATACTGTTTTAAGATGGCTCTAATGTTAGAGCATTGCCGTTAGTCCTTTCACTGTTTCAATGGAAGTGAGAATGTTGAAAAACATGGCGTTTCCGTGGTGCCCGTAATATCGAAAAAGGCATCTGGCCGAAACGCGTCTGTTGCTGCTGAGCTTTAAGAAAATAAAACTTCTTTGAAACGTCCCCCGTGAGTGTGGATTTTCCTTGGGGAAGTTCGAGGAACGGAGAGAAAATAAGTTTGCGGCGTCCTCGATCTGCAAGTCTGCACCCGCCTGTGAGTCTCCCTGTGTGTCTTTGTGGAATTTTAACAAACATATATATATCCTCACCAAAGTCAGAAACACGCAGCACTCTCCCAGATTGTGAGATTTAAACAGTTTATTTCTTTTCCATTAGCAAGCCATTACTCCTGCCACACCTACGCGTTTCACCCGGCTGGGCTTACTCATGGTACATACAAAGTTTTGCTAATGGAAAAGAAATAAACCGTTTAAATCTCACAATCTGGGAGACTTTAGTGAGAATTGTACTTTGAGGCGTGTCTGGCCTCGCTACACGCACCAGCTGTGGAAAGTGCGCTCTTCGTGTTGGACCATATTGGTGAATAATATATATATATATATATATATATATATATATGTATCTATCTATCTATCTATCTATCTATCTTCTATCTATCTATCTATCTATCTATCTATCTATCTATCTATCTATCTATCTATCTATAGATAGATAGATAGATAGATAGATAGATAGATAGATAGATAGATAGATAGATAGATAGATAGATAGATAGATAGATAGAGATATATAATAGAAACCCAAATATATATTAAAAATTGCACTTTAATAATGAAGAATAATGAAAGCCAGTATTGCTCTAAAAGCCAGATTTAAATACTCAAAATAAATAACTCCATAAAAAAAGTCTTGAAACTCCACAAATGTTTTACGTGTTCCAAGAGTCATTACGAACCTTGATCGATCCAGCTTCCACAGACGATGTTTCCATTGTTGTCCCAATCCCAAGTTCCAAAGAACAAATGTGTCTCTGTCCAACCCAATCAGCAGCAGCAGCTGATGGTGTGTCAGGCAGTAGGGTAGCCCCAGAGGACGAGCCAGGATTTAAAATCCAGGAGCCAGATTATCCATGAAAGGTTCATAATATGCGTTTTGCGACAATGGCTATCGAGTAGGACACCCCTTAAAATGGATTCCTAGTAGAGCCAAGTACATGGATTATACTGATTGCATTCCAAGGCATATATCTAAGGCACACTCAAAAGTGTACAGTAGACGGCAGAACACAGGCTGTATACAATGTAACCATACAGGTTTAAAGGACAAGGACCAGTCATCATTCAGTTCCTGAATTAAGGGTGCACCAAAATACACTATCATTCGTTCATGACACAGCAGCACAAGTGGTAGTGCCATTCCCGTTTGGCAGGTTGATGGAGTATCCATTGCAGAGTAGCAAAAATAAAAGCAGAATCCCAACAACTAGAACAAGTATAAGTGGTATGCCTCCAAAGACGCTGGAAACTAGGGAGTGTATAAAAGCTAGAACACTCCGAAGACAGTCCGGAAAGTGATAACGACCCAGACCCAATGGCTTTGAAACAATTAACTACTCCTGCAGTATTTGATGCATTAAATATGGGGTGCGCAAGTTCTCCAAAATGTTGCGGGAGATTAGTGCATAGAAGCATTTGTATTCCAGAACACATTGCACCTTGGAGATCAAAAGTCTCTTTTGCAGATGTTAAAGAAACTTCCTTCTGAAACAATAAGGCTTTCAGTCTGCTCATACTATCAAAGTTCATATTAAAAAGAGAAATTGAAGGCCAAACCATCACATCTCTAACTCTATGAGCAGGTGGAAAAAGCACATTTGTACAACAGGACACTACCCCGTAAACCGTTACCACATAGGATACTTCTGGTCTCATCCGACAGCAATCTTGGTCATTCAGCATCAAGTAACATCCATTAGAAAGTAATCTGAAAGCTGGCTAAATAACTGAAGCTGGGGCACCCTTTAGATAACAAGCTAAGTTTGCCATTTAAGCATTACAAGTTATGTGAAGTGTGACCTCCTTGCAAACTAAAGACTGGACAAATGAATTCTTGTAGTCTGTACCGCTTAGAAATATGTCAGTTTCCTCATTCCTACACCAGTAAGCGAAAGGTAGGATCCATGTCTCATGTACAAATCTCTCCCATAATGCTTAGTATTTGCCTACTTGAATGTGTTTTAAACAGGACGTGAAGTGAAAGGTTGAAATTGGCAGTGAAATAAATCTGTGTATTCACCAATCACCTGATTGTGTTCCTGCCACTGTTACCTAAGTGTTCAATGCTTCACATTGTGTAGGTAGACATGTCTTTCTTTGCCATTACTTTATGCAATTGTGTTAAATTATATGATGAGAATAAATCAGTGGCATTCAAGTATTTCCAAGGTACGAAGCAAGATGGCCACACTTTAGCGCAGCTCTGCTGGTCGGGGCATCTATCCGCCTAAATTCCGCTAAATCCGGCGTCATCCACGGCTGAACCCCAGAAGAATTCGATCCTGGGACACAGAGAAACGATTGGCGGTCTTCAAACCGGACATTTCCCACCTCTACCAACCTAAACTCTGCCAAGCCCCACTCAACTTAAGATGGCCGCCCCAGTGGAAGCAGACTGCTGAACTCCGCTTCCCGGCGCTGTTTTGCTCTGCGGGGAGCCAGTCCGGTGTCGCTGTTTTCCCTGCCAGACATCCATCCCAAGACGAGGGGCGGGAAGGCTCTCAACTGTGCTCCACTATCCCTGTGGCGTGCTGGGAGTCCGACATTTTGTGACCTGGACTGTGAAGGTGAGGCTATCGTTGTGCGGCCCCTACCTGTTGTTGGGGATGTGGATGTGTTACTTGCGCTGACTGTCTAGGGGTGGCGGCACTGTGGGTAATACACCTTTCACCATTCATGAGCTGCTGTCATCCAGATGCCCATACCGCTCCACTGCAGCGCCTATGACCCCCAATCTCCTGTGTGTGGTTCCTGCATTGAGGCCCAGGTGCTGGCGGCCGCCGCATCCCGAATCCGCTGCACGGTCCCCACCGGCGTGGCGCCTCCAGTGCTGACTGCATGCGGCCCACTGATTGTTGACTGCACGGCGGACTGCTTCGGTCTTGCACAAACCTTGCGCACTGGTTGGCATTGTGATTGGGAGTATGTGATCCCTGAATTTCTGCTGCAGCCTTCAGCTTTAATCGCGCGCCATCCTGCATCTCTGAAAAGCATTGCCATATCCTTTACAGGGATGGTTAGGGGCCTGGGGGTGCCGCTGGCTGGACTTCCATGGTTGCAAATGCAGGTGCCTGCACTGTGTTTTTGGACGGCAGTGAGCGCTTTTCACACCACCTCATGGCGATTTTTTTCTGGTACTGGCGATAACACCTGGTATCAGCATTGTTTCTCAGTTTCCACCGTGGATACGCCCAGCATGCGGCTAGCTGAGGCAGCCCGCGTTTTGCCCCTCCATTAAATAGCACTGGGTTGAGGCTGTATATGCGGTCACAAGTCTACCCTGCGACATGCCTATTCATTGTGCTCAGTTTTTCGTGTGGTGCCCCAGTCAACTACTTCTGGCGAATTAAAAGCTTCTCGCTATGAGGAGGACTGACAAACATTAGACCAAGTTAAACTTTGAAATCAAGAAACACACAAAATCGTAAACCCTGAATGCCTCAGAGACTAACATCAAATACATCAAAAAGAGGGAGGGTAGAGGTCACGGATAGAACCTACCTCCAGCGAGACTATATGTAAACAACAAGATTCTATCTCTAATTTGTTTATTAGAGTTTTTTATTTATGCACATTGGTGTTCGTGATGTGTTGCTTTAGCTAACCACCATCAATGAATGCGGGGAAAGCACTATGTGTCTTTAAATACCCCTCACACGCTATGAATCCCATAGTGTCATGCTTCATCATAGGTGTCTTCCCGTCCCTCTACGGGGCGGGGCGGGCTTCGACCTACGACTATGCAGGAGCACTTGTTTTTGTGGAAATAGACTATAGATGTGATAAGTGTGAGTGATCTGAGTGGTAGGGAAAGTGTGCAATAGAAAAAAATAATTAAAAATTCCCTGGCTAGTAGAAAAAATAGACTTTATTCATATCTCTGGCTGGGATCATTAAAAAGGGGAAAGAAGGAGTAAATCCTGGTTTGATTATACTCCCTACTTGGTCAACATGTTTCGTGAGTAGTCCCCTACTGCCTCACTCATCAGGACCTATTGTGATCCCTACTACACTCTGAGATAGTATTTAGAATGTTATATGCCTATTTCACAATGAGCTGGCCATAAAAATAGGCTGGCCAACAAAAAGAGGAAAAAGTATGTGGGGAGGTTGAGTGGCCTCCTCAAAAGGTTTTTACCAAATCGGTACTTCAGTATTCGTTAACCATGCCACATGAGCCTGCGCCGGGGTGGGGGAGGGTTCTTTTGTATTTTCAATCAGTGAATACCAATGTACATTCATCCATCCAATAACCTCCGTGCTGCTGCTTTCCCCGCATTCATTGACGGTGGTTAGCTAAAACAGCACATCACGAGCACCAATATGCATAAATAAAAAACTCTAATAAACAAACTAAGGATAGAATCTTGTTGCCTCAGAGACTAAGCCTGACCACGACTCTGGTACGACTACAAAGCTAACCATGCAACAAAGCTTGCAGTCCATCGACGCCAAAATCAAATCCCCTCAACTTACGTATGGACAGCATGGCCACTAAGATTGACAAACATGGCTCACAGATCGCGGAGGCGAAGCAGCGCATCTCGACTGCAGAGGATCGTTTAGAGGGCATCAGTAAGTTGTGTACCACCATAAAGAAGCTTTTGGAGGTAATCAGGGCCAAAAATGAGGATATCGAGGCTCTCTCCTGCCGAAACAACCTCCGTATAACTGGCATTTCGGAGACCACCAACACTGGGCCTATGGAGGCTTCTGTCGAAACGTTGCTCACATCCCTGCTGGTAGCGGAACACTTCTCCAAGGTGTTCATAGTTGTAAAGGCTCACCACTCTTTAGCTGCACGACCCGTCCTTGGTGCCCCGCCTCGTCCCATAATTGCCAGGCTCTTAAACTACTGGGACCGTAACATAGCACTCCGCCTAGCTAGAGAAAAGGGCAAGCTTGATTATCAGGGAATGAAGGTGGAGCTTTTTCCCTGACTTCACTGTCGCAGTGCAACAGGCTCGCCGTAAATTGCAAGCAGTCAAGAAGAAATTGCAGGCCCTACATAGTCAGTATGCCATGCTTTACCCTGCCCGCGTGCGGATTCAACATGCTGGGAAAGTACCTATCTTCACGACACCTAAGGAAGCGCTTCAGTATACCCGGCGGATTGAGCGACAGGAGTCATTGCGAGAGAGGGGTGTGAACTCCGACTCAGAGGGATGAGCACATGAAACTTTATTGATTATTATGACTGTTGTAATGTCATCCCTACCCACGGGGCTCCTGCATGTATTTGGTTTGACCTCCCTCTGACTGAGGGATAGCTCCTGAACTAAGATAGACTTTGGTAGAATGATCCAGTTTGGTGAAACACTTGCCATCTCCTTTCTCTCCTTATGTTCTATATTTTTTACAGAATGTTTCTGTTTAACATGTGTTCCTGGTTTGTACATGAATTTGTGGTTGGCTATTGAGGTAATGAATGCTCTTTGTTATGTGCCCTATCAGCTCACATTAGGCCGTGGGCTGGTTAGCCTAATCTTACCTATCCCGACCCACCCTATTACAAGGGGGGTTAGGCTACTAGCGACCCACAGTATAGGAAACCCCCAAAATGTTATGTTACTCGGTTGGGACCTGGCTGGTGCCCTGTAGAGTTCCTCTTTCCCTTTTTTCTTTTTCTTCATGATATGGGACTCAGGGATGCTACTGTCTATTTACTGTTCTGTTCTATGGGGGGGTATTTACGGCCTGCCTTTTATGCTGCAGTGGGTGGGAGGATTCGTTGGGGGATACTGTTCTATTGTGATAGCTTTGGTAATGGCAAACTGGCAGGTGCTAGACTATATGACTCACATTTCCTACATGATAACCCAGACTGCATCATTCAATTCTACAGACATGGCTGACACAACCCACCCCACCTTATCCTGGATCAGCTGGAATGTAAGAGGGCTTAATAATGCTAGAAAAGTACGGCAGGTGATTTCTTATCTTGACCGGCTCCATATTCAAATTGCCATGTTGCAGGAGCCATATCTGACCAAACAGGCAGTCTCATGCGTAGCTACTAGATGGGCGCGGAGTGCAGCTAGTAGCCTCCTACCCCTTGTATGCAAGGGTATCCCCTTTGTCGCATTACATGTTGATGAGGATGTATAGGGGCATTATATCATAGTGCAGGGAACGCTCTACAACACATAGCAAGCTATTGTGAACCTGTATGGACCTAATGTGGACGACCCCGCATTTTTTGACACTTTATGGTGCAAGCTCTGCAAACTATCCCCCTCAGCTCTTATCAGTGGAGGCAATTTTAATGTGGTTTTAGATCCTACAATGGATCGGGTAACTATGGCAGATCCCCCTCCCCGGAAGGCTTTTATGTCAGTGCGTGATGGAATGTGGACGCTAGGCCTCACGGATATCTGGAGGTTGAGACACCCAAACACCAGGGAAGGTACATGTCACTCATTTGCACGACAGTCTTGGTCACGCAAAAACTACTGGCTGGGCACACAGGAAGTTTGTGCCTGGACTTCACAGGTTAAACACTTACCTCGAATGTCTCAGCCCTCGCATATTCCTCCCCCTTTTTAGTAGCGACTGCAATCATCCTCGTTACTGGACCAGGTCTTTAAGGAAGGGATCCGAGAGGTAATTTCTGATTATTTTTCATTATTTTTCATTAAATACTGGGCCTGTCCAAAGTATGGAGACACTTTGCGAAGCCTTCAAAGTAACAATTTGTGGGGCATGTATAGGTCTCCAAGCCGGGGTTTTAAAATCTCTGTGATGCACCATGACTACACTTGAGTGCGAGTTGCGTGACCTGGAACGCAAATATAGCGAACAGGCTGCCCCCAATACTCTGGCGCTTATCAAAGAGAAATCATAGAATACAACGAAATAGCTGACCAAGAGGTCAACCATCTATCGCGTTGGTACAAAGCGCGTTACTATGGTGAGGGAGGCCGGCCGGGTAGAACATTAGCTAGCCGCATCTTGGAATCTCACACTCAAGCACATATGGTTCAGGCGATCATTGCTGATGAGCGCATACACTATGACACACCTGCTATATTGAGAACGCTTGCAGATTACTATGCTGGGATGTACGCTCATCGGCCCACTGCTAACGTGGCTGAACTTGAGCAGTATCTTGATGACGTTGGTTTAGTGTGGCTATCACGTGGACAGCAGGAGTTCTTGATGCATCCACTCACGTTAGGGGAGGTCTGAGATGCTATCACTGCTCTGCCTAACGGGAAATCGGCGGGCACTGATGGGTTGCTGGCCAAATTTTACAAAGAATATGTTGACCAATTGGCTCTATGCCCCCTTCAATTATATGAAGAGGCGTATGAGACTCAATGTCTGCCTACAACCTTACGCGAAGCACCGGTGGTTACACTTTTGAAACCTGGAAAACCACCTGACAGGTGTGACTCATATCGGCCCCTATCCCTAATTAACACAGATGTAAAAATATTAGAGAAAGTATTAGCCACCAGGTTGCAACTACTCCTGCCCGTTATGGTACTTCCTGGCCAGTCAGGGTTCATCCCCGCCCGCTCCACATCACATAATTTGCGTACGCTTTTTGCGACAATGCATGTGTTGGAACCCATTCTGCCGGCAGGGGCGGTGTTTCTTGATGCCGCCAAAGCCTTTGACTCGATCTCCTGGTCATATATGCTTACCGTTTTCCATCGCATGGGTGTCCCATTAATTTTTACTAATTGGATAAAATTACTATACACCAACCCAGTAGCACGGGTTAGAGTCAATGGGCAGATATCGGAAATATTTCATATACAGCCTGGCACGCTGTAAGGGTGTCAGCTGTCACCCCTATTATTCGCGCTCGTACTCGAGCCCCTAGCTTGTATTTTAACGCAGCGCCATGTTCAGACCGCGTTACGATTTATTTTTACAACGCCCTCTCGTGGTCTCTATGTATGTGGATGACATGGTGCTATATGTTTGCCAACCGGTAAACCATCTCGCACAACTTATATGTGAGTACGTCCGATTTGAGCACTTCTTGGGGCTGGCCATCAACTGGTCTAAATCAATTGTATTACCCCTCACGAGTTGTACACATCAGTTTGACAATGAATACCCCCTCACTTGGTGCACAGCTACTGTAAAGTACTTGGGTATATGGATCCATAGGGACCCGCAGGCGGTGATACAGTTCAATTATGGCACTGCCATCACGCGACTCGAGGAACAAGTGAGTTGTTGGATCAAGCTGCCCCTGTCATTTGCGGATTGCATAGCGCTGATGAAAATGGTAATCCTTCCGCGCTTCTTGTATCTGTTTCTAAATATTCCTGTGCACTTAACGCTGCATTTTTGTTTATAGGCTCTGCTCCCTTCTGGTCACACTAGCATGGGGAGGTAAAAAGCCCCGGCTCAAGTGGGAGATTATCGCCCTTCAGGAGGGCGAAGTGCATCCCATACCGCTTAAAGCCATGATTGTCAATAGGCACACAGTATTTGAAAAGAGGGAATTCGACACAGTGCAAACCACATCTAGGGCCTGGCAGGAGCTGGGCAAACAAGCACAAAATTGCCGCTATACGCGCCTAGCATGCCTCTTCTGCATCACTCAGTCTTTCGGTCACTATGGAGACTGGCGCGCTGCGGTCACTTCAAGATATGGGGATGTCGATAATGAAGAATGTGTTCCTTGGAGGTCAATTTATAACTCCTGCTCACATAAACACTTGTGACACTGTCTCTGCCATGCACCTCTTTGTCTACACTAGATTGCGCTCCGCTATGGGTGCTCTTTATCCGCCATTTCCTACTGAACCACTGACACTTGAAGCATTACAACTTATATATACCACCACTTCCAAAGTCAAGCTAGTCACTAGACTCTACCAGGCATCACAGAGAGATGTAACTGCCGGGGTTGCATCTGTGCTGGCTAAGTGGAACTCCATGCTCCCTGATCCGATGTCTGAAGATGACTGGTTTACCAGTTGCCACTTGACGGGTCAGCTGACGGCAAATGGCAACTTACAATTAGTGCATTTTAAATATTTACATCAGTTGTACTACACCCCAGCTCAGCTTCATAGATATTTGTTGCGAGAGGCTGACAATTGTAAACGCTGTGGCGCGCCTGGTGCCAACTTCTACCATTTAGCTTGGGAAGGCCCAAAAGTGTATGAATATTGGAGATCTGTAACACATACACTATGCCTGATGGTTGAGGAATCCATTGAATGCTGCCCACAAGTGTGCCTATTCGGTGTCATCTCTAAAATTAAGGCGTTTAATAAGAAGTTTGTAGCCATAGCACTATTATTGGCTAAACGCAGTGTCTCCATATGTCAGGGGGCAGGCCTGCTCCGACCACTAAACTGTGGTTGCAAGATCTGACTTACTGTCGTGACCAACTCACATGCTATGCAGAGGAACTACCTGCTACATCTAACACACGGGACATCTGGGGGCCCCTTACGTCTGACCTACTGACGCTACCTGCCTTCGGATGCCCGTTATATTTTTGTAAGATTGCATCACCGGATACTGCCATACACTGCACTGTTAACTACTGCTCTGTCTGTATGACCCATGCTATGGAACTGTGAAATATTGTGATCTGTTTAATGTGATGTTATGCCATGCCAATGCTCTGATCTGGATCCTTGTATGTTGTTAATTACTTCTGAAAATGCATCAATAAAATATTTTTTTAAAAGTGTTCTTTCACCTCATCTAACGTGGAATTATGCAACCATTCAAGGCATGACTTTCCCATGCTGTATGTTGAAATTACTCCTGAGTGTTGTTTCTGCACATAACATGAGTCTGGCCTGTTTGTTCTAAAACCCTTTCTGTTGTTTATCAACTTGCATGACAACCATTAGTTACTAATGGCCAGACTAGCCACCCCTCTAGACCGGAATGTGAAAAATTGTATGTGCCATTCTGTATCATGTTTCTGAGCTGTTGCTCTGTGCAATTTGTACATGTTTGCCAATTGTCAAATTGTGTAAATGTGTGAATGTGTGGTGTCTTCAAGTCAAGTCAAGTCAAGTCAAAGAATTTATATAGCGCACTACATACCCAGAGGGTCTCAAGGCGCTTAGGGAGGGGAGGAGGATTACTTGTCAAATATCCACGTTTTAAGTTGCTTTCTGAATGCTAGGTGGTTCTGGGTAAGGCGGAGGTAGGTGGGGAGTGAGTTCCATGTTTTAGCAGCCAGGTATGAGAAGGATCTGCCTCCCATGGTGGTCTTGTTGATGCGAGGTACAGTGGCGAGGGCTTGGCTGGAAGAGCGTAGTTGGCGGGAGGGGGTGTAGAAGGACAGTCGTGAGTTGAGGCATTCTGGTCCGATGTCGTAGAGTGATTTGTGTGCGTGGGTTAGCAGTCGGAAAGTGATCCTCTTATTGACGGGTAGCCAGTGGAGGTCTTTCAGGTGACCAGAGATGTGTTCGTTGCGCGGGATGTCTAATATGATCCTGGCTGAGGCGTTTTGGATTCGTTGGAGTTTCTTCTGGAGTTTAGCGGTGGTACCTGCGTAGAGGGTGTTTCCGTAGTCCAGTCGGCTCGTGACCAGAGCATGGGTGACTGTTTTTCTGGTTTCGGTGGGGATCCAGCGAAATGTTTTTTTGAGCATGCGGAGAATGTTGAAGCAGGATGAGGATACGGCGCTGACTTGTCTGTTCATTGAGAGTGAAGAATCCAGGATAACGCCTAGGTTTCGTGCGTGGTCTGTCGGGATGGGTGCTTTTCCAAGGGCCTCTGGCCACCAAGAGTCGTCCCATGCAGAGGGGGATGTACCTCAGATGAGGACTTCTGTTTTATCTGAGTTCAGTTTCAGACGGCTGTGTTTCATCCATTCGGCGACTTCTTTCATTCCTTCGTGTAGGTTAGTTTTGGCGGTGCTGGGGTCATTGGTGAGAGAAAGGATCAGTTGAGTGTCATCCGCATAAGAGATGATGTTGAGGTTGTGTTGGCGGGCGATGGCCGCGAGGGGGCTCATGTATACGTTGAAGAGGGTGGGGCTGAGTGAGGATCCTTGTGGTACGCCACAGATGACTTCAGTGGCCTCGGACTTGAATGGTGGAAGGCGGACTCTCTGGGTTCTTCCGGTGAGGAACGAGGTGATCCATTCAAGTGCTTTTCCTTGTATTCCGATGTTTCTGAGGCGATGTAAAAGGGTGCTGTGGCATACTGTGTCGAAGGCTGCAGAGAGGTCGAGGAGGATGAGGGCGACTGTGTCTCCATTGTCCAGTAGAGTTCGGATGGCGTCTGTTGCTGCGATGAGGGCGGTCTCAGTGCTGTGTTTTGCTCGGAAGCCGGACTGTGAGGAGTCGAGGGAATTGTTGGCTTCGAGGAAGGCGGCGAGCTGGTTGTTGACAGCTTTCTCGATGACTTTGGCCGGGAAAGGAAGGAGCGAGATGGGACGGTAGTTTTTGAGTTCGGTGGGGTCCGCTGTTGGTTTTTTCAGAAGGGCGGTGAGTTCAGCGTGTTTCCAGCTTTCCGGGAAGGTGGCGGAGTTGAAGGAGCAGTTGATGACGTCTCGGAGGTGCGGTGCTATGACGGAGTCTGCTTTGTTGAAGATCTGGTGAGGACATGGGTCTGTGGGGGATCCTGAGTGGATGGAGTTCATCAGGCGGATGGTGTCCTCAGTGGAGATTGGGTTCCAGTCGTTAAGGGTGTTCAAGGGGGGAGAATGTTCAGCATATGGTTGGGTGGGTTGGACTCCGGGTTGGTTGTTGAAGCTGTTGTGGATGTCTGCAATTTTGTTGTGGAAGAATGAGGCTAGGGAGTCGCAGAGGGCTTGAGAGGGGGTGATGTCGTTGGAGTTGGCCGAGGGATTGGTAAATTCCTTGACGATGTTGAAAAGTTCCTTGCTGTTGTGGGCGTTGTTGTCAAGTCGATCCTTGAATGCTGTTTTCTTGGCCTTTCGGATTAGTTGGTGGTGTGTGCGGGTGGCGTTTTTGAAGGCGTCCTTGGTGCTCGTGGTTGGGTCTTTTTTCCAGGTCTTTTCAAGGGAGCGGCAAAGTTTCTTGGACTTCTTAAGATCATCGTTGAACCATGAGGCCTTCTTGCTGCCAGGTTTGCTTTGACGTTTTTTCAGTGGTGCTAAGGTGTCGGCGGTGTTGGATAACCATAGGGTGAAGTTGGCGGCGGCTTGGTCTGGGTTAGAAGAGTGGGCTGGGGTGTTTAGAAGGAGCGATGAGGAGATCTGGTCGATGGTGATTTTGTTCCAGTTTCTTTGCAGAGTTGGTTGGAGGTGGTTGATGGGTTTTGGCTTGTTGTAGGTGAAGTGAACGCAGCTGTGGTCAGTCCAGAGGAGATCCGTAGTGTGGCTGAAGGAGACATGATTGCTGGAGGTGAAGATGGGGTCGAGTGTGTGACCTGCGATGTGGGTGGGGGAAGTGACCAGTTGTTTAAGTCCGAGGTGGCGAGGTTGTCCAAGAGGGTGGTGGTGTTGCGGTCGTTGTTCTTTTCAAGGTGAAAGTTGAGGTCTCCCAGAAGGATGTAGTCTTTGGAGGGGAGCGCGTGTGGAGTGATGAAGTCCGTGATGTCTTCACTGAATTTTGAGCGGGGTCCAGGTGGTCTGTAGAGGAGGGTGCCTCTGAGTGTGGTCTTGGGGTCGGTGTGGATCTGGAAGTGAAGGTGTTCGGAGTTGGCGAGATTGACGTCAGAGCTGGTTGAGATGCGGATGGATTTCTTATGGACGATAGCGATTCCTCCTCCTGTGTGGCCGGTACGGTCCTTGCGTGTGATCTTATAGTCTTCAGGGATGGCAATGGTGATGTCTGGGGCGGAGGAAGCGTTCATCCATGTTTCCGTTAGGAAGGCGACGTCTGGAGAGATGGTGTCTAGTAGATTCCATAGGTCAATGGCGTGCTTGTGGACCGATCGGGTGTTGAGAAGGATGCATTGTAGGTGATTGGGGTCGGGAATCTGTGGTGTGGTCGTAGCGGAGATGTTGTCGGTGCCGATGAATTTGCAGGAGTAGCATGAGAAAGGTCCATGGGTGTTTCCAGGAGCGGCTTGGACGCAGTTGGGGGCGCGACCGGGGTTAAGGGCTAGGAGGGTGGCGGCATCGTAGGTAGTGCGGGAGGGCTGGGCAGCGCGAGGGGCAGGGGGTCTGGCGCTGGGCGCGGTACAGGCGCGGACGGGCGTAGACGGGCTTACCTTTGGCGCACCTTCGGCGCGGGTTGGGCGCGGTCGCTGCGCGTAAACGCTGCCCGCGGGAGCAACTGTCATAAATGGATAGTGGAGGGGGAGGGGCGAGGGCGGTTCAGCTGGGAGGCGGGGCGGGCTCAGGAAGCACAACAACAACAACAGGGACAAAATGGAGGGGGGAGCAGAGCAGGGCGCCAGCGGGATATCGCGCTAAAATCAAACTACAAAGCTGAAATGGTACAGGCAGGCGAGGCAAGCACAAATTAAATAGCAGGCGAAAAAACAATGGCACAGTAAAATGCTAATCAGCACAGCTTCTACGATACCGTGTCTCGGCAGAGAGACAGGGGAGCGAACCACTCAGGGCAGAGGCGATGAGGGGTCACAGCGCTGCGAGGTCCGGGGGCGCCGTAAATAGGTAGTGGGAGGGCGGTTCAGCAGGGAGGCGGGGCGGGCTCAGGAAGCACAACAACAACAACAGGGACAAAATGGAGGGGGGAGCAGAGCAGGGCGCCGGGGGGGATATCGCTCTAAAATCAAACTACAAAGCTGAAATGGTACAGGCAGGCGAGGCAAGCACAAATTAAATAGCAGGCGAAAAAACAATGACACAGTAAAATGCTAATCAGCACAGCTTCTATGATACCGTGTCTCGGCAGAGAGACAGGGGAGCGAACCACTCAGGGCAGAGGCGATGAGGGGTCACAGCGCTGCGAGGTCCGGGGGCGCCGTAAATAGGTAGTGGGAGGGCGGTTCAGCTGGGAGGCGGGGCGGGCTCAGGAAGCACAACAACAACAACAGGGACAAAATGGAGGGGGGAGCAGAGCAGGGCGCCGGGGGGATATCGCGCTAAAATCAAACTACAAAGCTGAAATGGTACAGGCAGGCGAGGCAAGCACAAATTAAATAGCAGGCGAAAAAACAATGGCACAGTAAAATGCTAATCAGCACAGCTTCTACGATACCGTGTCTCGGCAGAGAGACAGGGGAGCGAACCACTCATGGCAGAGGCGATGAGGGGTCACAGCGCTGTGAGGTCCGGGGGCGCCGTAAATAGGTAGTTGGAGGGCGGTTCAGCTGGGAGGCGGGGCGGGCTCAGGAAGCACAACAACAACAACAGGGACAAAATGGAGGGGGGAGCAGAGCAGGGCGCCGGGGGGATATCGCGCTAAAATCAAACTACAAAGCTGAAATGGTACAGGCAGGCGAGGCAAGCACAAATTAAATAGCAGGCGAAAAAACAATGACACAGTAAAATGCTAATCAGCACAGCTTCTACGATACCGTGTCTCGGCAGAGAGACAGGGGAGCGAACCACTCAGGGCAGAGGCGATGAGGGGTCACCTTCATATCCTTTATATTAGTCAAGCCTAGGAATGATGTTTGTTGCACAGTTTTGTTCAGAAAAAAAATGTGTCTTATTAGGCACACTCTAAAAAAAAGCCACATTGCCCTGTACTTGCCATTCTTTTGTTCCCCAAACTGATTTCAAATCAATATTCTCCTTCCAAAAGTTGTAACCTTGAACAGACAACTGGGAAATAAAGGAAGCTGAATACATTCATTCTGTTTCAGTAGCATATGTTTCTTTGCTGGGGATGGGAGAAGTTTAATATAATGAGACACTGTTTCTACAGGGTTGATCCCAGACAAATATGCAAACTTTTGAATGTATGTTTTGGAACTACGTAAAGGTGGTGGTGAGGAATGTTCTCATTGTGTATAATTATATACTGCACATGGAGTACTAGCGCTGGGTTAATATTAGTTTGCATAGTGATGGTAACAAAACATTTCATCATAATTAGTTGTACCACTATAGATATCTTTACTTTCAAATACAGTATAATGTTTTAGCTCAGAAAGCATAGAATGCACTGTGTTAACATCTCAATCATCCGAAAGGACAGGAACTGCAGAAATGTTCACAAGTAACAGACCTCTTTGCACTTTAGGTGATGAAGAATGAGGCTTTAATTCCTCCATTACCAGTTAAATATCAGAGCATTCTTGGAGATGATGTCCATTCAGAAGCAAAAAGAATACTGTCACAAAGCCATTCCAAACAAAAAGGAAAAGCAACAAAATTGAAATCCAAGGTGGAACAAAACAAGTATTTTTGAGCCCAAACAAAAATACATGAATTCCATGCAATGGTGGGTCTGACGAATCATAGGAAAAAGTAATAAATGTCAGTAAAATACCCAGAGGCAGTCAGTACAGAAACAAGGACCTCATGTCGTAGTGTAGAGGTGATACATAACTCCAAAGGTGGGTCATACTAAAAATCATCATTGTTAGCATGGGGAGCTGAAGACTGTTAATTCACATACAATGTGTGTATGGTGTTGGTAGATGCAACTGGAAGTAGCAAATTTTCTGTGTCAGATATCCCCCGACGGGGGAACACAAATGTCTGTATTTGTTAATGCTTGTAAAGTGAATTTCTGTATAATAGTGAGAGGAGGCAGGTAGCTACCCAGCAGCCCTTGTGGCCTACTTTGTAGGACTGGCAACATGGTATGGCTTGATGAAATCATTGGATACAAATATCTTGTGTTTATAACCAGCAAGGGGTGGTAAAAGCACTGTTCTGGTACGTTTAATTGACAGGACTGCACCGGAGCTCTGAATGATGAGCTAAATTCTTTCTTGGCCACAATCTTTTCTCAGACTAGATCCCCCATCTTTAGAAACCAGCCAGGAGTTCCTGGTTGCACCTTCACTTCTTCAGTGGCAGAAAGTTTTTCTTGTTCATTAGTCATCTAGGAAGTCCTAGAGTTCCTGTAAGACAGCCAAATGTTCATTGATGGCAAAAGGCATTTCTGCCACTACTGTTCTAGGATTATCAAGATCTGGAACCCACATGTGTTTGCTGAATGGGACCTCATAGGAGTCCGACCACCCCAGGATCGTCTAGGCAGATTGTTTAAGGCTCTCTAGACCCCAAACAGGAGATGGTTCAAATTCCAACCTGAACCTAATACTCTGGCGATTAAAGACAGATCTTAGTACTTTTTCTTCCTCTCCACGATCAAATTTCCCTCAGGATAATAGGAGGAGAAATACTGCACAGCCACACCCAACGTATCAAAGCTAACCTGGTAAGCCTTAGAGGCAAACACTGGTTCCTGGTCAAGTGGAATGCAGCTACTGCATATGGCCCATTGAAGACTTCCAGATCTCAATCAATTAATCTGATATATCCATAAAAGCACAAGTAAAATCAAACAATAAAACCATAACATACATGATCGATAAAAGGTAGTGCAATATCTTAACCTCTTGGCCGTGGCGCACATTCCGCCATGGTGCTGGGGGGTGAGTGCGGCGCTGCTATGCTCGTGATGGAACCACGCCGTCATGAGCCACGGGCGGCGTGTGCTCATGGCGGCGTGGTTCCGTCACGGCCCCACCTGCTCATTAAATTGCCCGCACAGGTGGGGAATTAATGCCGCGTGGGGGGAGCGGATGCAGCATGACGGAACCACGCTGTCATGAGCACACGCCACCCGTGCCTCATGACGGCTTGGTTCCGTCATAAGCAGGCAAGGGGTTAAAGGAAACAGTTTCTGATAAGGCCATAAAGTTGTGCGGGGTATCTACCAACAAAAAAATATATATGCAGGTAATTATAATGAAAAAGCAAAAACACAAATGTTAAAAAGCCGTTAACATGATGCAATTAATATACAATTCAGTCGGCCGTCATGGAGTACACATAGATCTGAGTGTGCATACTGTATCTGCATGTGCAGACTTACAGAACTTTTGTAACTGATTGAGCATCAGCCAATTGTTGTGGCCTACCCATATGAATCTAGAACATTATTCCACTGCTAACAGGATACATTTTGAGGCACCTTCACTGTTTAACGGCCTACAGTAGTCCAGATATACATAGACCAAAGGCTTGTGAGAAATTAAGAGAGGTATCTGTGTGGATGTGCAGCAGTGGAAACCTTTATTTGTTGGCAAATGTCATAACTAAGGACATACTATTTAGTCTGCTTGTATAGACCTCGCCACCAATAGCGTTGCTTTAATAGTGAAACTGTAGCTGTCACACCAGTCTGGACAGAAGCTTACCTATCATAGGCAGACATGATTAATTCTTGTCTGCGATTTGAATTTGGAATTACTCTATCCACCACTCCGGGAAGATGAGCAAACTGTATGTTTTGTGTACTCAGTAAGTAGGAGTGCTTTGCTGGATTCTTTTTAGTAATGGTGTGTCAGCGCATGAAGCATTAACAACAACCATGATGTCTCCATCCACACTCGTATGTAAATTAGTAATTGAAGCTATGACAGCAGTTTGCACTGCTGGCTTAGGCTTAGTAGCTTCATAAGCCAGTAAATTCCCAGCAATTTGTATTCCACACATTGCTGACTCAGTGTATGAATTAAATGAGCCCATGTAAGACTTGCTTTAAGATTTGCCACCTTTGCCCAAAGCAGCTTGTGCTTGGTAGTATAACCATTAGAATCTCTGAGTCCATTCTGGCTCCAGTAGTGTAAGTACCCATTCTAAGACTGGACACAATAATATGAATAACACAAAATCAGTGTGGGGAATTCAGGATCTGTGTTCTCTAGTGCAACAACTGGAGCTTTCAGTTCAACCAGCTCTGCAATGCGATCACCTAGTAACTGCGTAAATGTTTTAAGAGGCTGTAAAATTCCATCTCTCATTTTACCCCTTACGGCTGCACAAGTGGCAGAGTATCGATGTCTATTTTCAACTAAATGCTGGGCTGAGTGATCAGTGTACACAATAAAGTTGTCATGATCTAGAGGCAGAATGTCACTGAGCACAGGATATTCTTGTTCATATTGTAGGTATGCTTGTGTTTATAGTGAAGAATCAAAGACATAGGGCCTGATTACAATCTTGGCAGATGGGACACTCTGTCACAAACACGATGGATACCCCGTCCGCATTATCACAAATTCCATTATATCCTATGGAATTTGGTATACGGAGGAGGGTATATCTGTCACGTTTGTGATGCAGTAACCCATCTGCCAAGATCATTAAGAGGCCATTAGTTATATCAGTAGCTTCACAATAGCCGTCTGAACTGCAGTCAGTATTTTTTCTGTAGGTGCAAAATGCTTCTCTACATTGGAATATAAATGCAATTTATATGCAATTGGAACAGTGTCACCTTTGTTGAAAGTGACATGTGTAGCCAGTGGTCCCCGCAATGACGCGGATCACCAATTTTGTGGTGTTAACACATGTATATAAGTTTGTGTTGAGTGCAAAATCTGTGTATGTTCTGGTGTCCAATGTGTGCTTGTAAAGTCTGGACATATTAATTCATGAAATGATTTGACCAATTGTGCATAATCCGGTATGTATGTTCTACCAAAGTTAAGAAAGCCCAAAAGTGATTGTAGTTTTTTTTATAGTATTTGGTGGTTGTAAGAGTGCTCATTTCTCCAAGAAATGGGCCACTAAACTCTTGCCTTCATTTGATAGTTCTTATCAGAAAGAACAGGACACTGAAAAAGGCAGTTTTTGATTTCTGGTAACTGAATTTGTATCCGTTATCAATAAATCCCATAATGATGTGATCTACTTTCTCTAAATGTGTTTCTAAGTCATCAACCATAATGCATATGTCATCGACATAGAGCAAATATTTCTTGATCAAAATTCTGTACCAGTGTTGTTACATGGGCAGGGAACAAGTCTGGGCTATTCGTATACCCTTGTGGGAGTCGATATAATTGGTGATGTAACCCCAGCATGGAAAATGCAGTTAAATACCTGCTTTCAGGTGCTATGTTTTGGCAGGAAAAGCCATTTGAAATGTCTAAGGTTAATTTGTATTTATTGCACACAATATTGTTCACTAGTGCTGTGCTGTGTGAATTTTGTACAGCAAATGTGCAAGTGTGCTTGTTAAATTGTCTGTAGTCTAAGACTAAGATGTATGAATGGTCTGGTTTTGCTACCAGAAACAAAGGATTGCTCATTGGTGAGATACAGGGCTCAATTATGCCTTGATATTCAAGTTGTGTAACAATTTCTCTACCTAGGCATTTAGCTTCATGTGTAATGGGGTATTGAATGAATTAATTAATTAATATTAATCTTGTAAAGTGCGAACTTTGCCCAAAGGCGTCAAGGCGCTGCAGAAGAGGCCAGCAGTGGAGGTACATAAAAGGCTCCTCATGATTAGATGGTGAAGAGCCAAGTCTTCGAACCTTCCAGAAGAGAAAGTGAGACTCTTGTCCAGATATTGAGAGCAGGAGAGAATTCCAAAGCTTGGCAGCAGCAGCAGAGAAAGCTCTCTCCCCCATCTGGCTCTCATGAACCTAGGAACTACCAACCAATTTTTACAGGCAGATCTTAACTGTTTGGTGGGAACATATCGTTGAAAAAGCCATTTAATACCTTCTGAGCCTAGATTATAAAATGCCTTGTGAGTGAGGCAAAGGGCTTTAAACAATATTGTCCGGCCTACAGGGAGCCAATGCAGCTTACTAATAAACGCCAACACTGAGTGGGATTTGGGAAGGCCCATCACCAGCCTGGCCGTCGCGTTCTGCACCAGCTGTAATCGATTAATACATCCCTTATTGCTGTCCAGATATAGGGCATTACAATTCTCCAAACAAGACAGCACTAGGGCAACAACTGCCTGCTTTCAGGTGGAAAAGGAAAGAACTTGAGAAATCTTCCTCAGGACCCGAATGATTCAAAAGCAGGTGGACACCAATCTGTTGATCTGAGGACCCATGTAGAGGGAGTTGTCAACTCTGACACCAATATTTTTTGCTATGGGGCCTGGGCAGGGGCATGGGCTGAGCATTTCAAGCCACCAGGCATAGGACCATACAGACTATTGGTTTCCACAGACCAAGACCTCCGTTTTATTACAGTTAAGTCTAAAGTAGTTCTCTACCATCAAGGAGGCCACTGCCTGCATGCAGTTCTAAAAGTTGGTTGCAGATGATTCTATGCTGTTGGTAAAATACACCATAATGTGGGTGGCATCAGCATAGGACAGTACCTCCAGCCCAAAGTATCTAACGACATTAGCTAGAGGGTCAAACATAAATGTTGAAAAGAGTCAAACTCAATGAAGAGCCCTGGTTACACTTGTTGACTGGACATTATGGGTATTATATGATTAGCTGAATTATTCATCTCTTCCGCATGGTTGTGATATAATGCCAGGTTTGTGCAATGGCCCACTCCTTGGTATACGCTTGTTTAACTGCTTCAGGAACAAGAATGGAGAAGGATGGTAATATCACATTTTTCTCTGGTGGGACTTTTTGTACAAACTCAGGTGGCCAATCTTTTTTGGCCAAGAGAATGTGATAGCCAAATGTTAAGTAGTCGCAAAAGAGAAAATATTACAATCTACCTGGAGAGCTAACTCTATGATACAGTGTTTCCACCTGAACAAAGGCATTAATTGCTCTTGCCACCAGAAACTCTTGAAGATTCTGACAAACTATCTTGACCTCTGCTGCCCTGTCTAGCAGATTCAGAACCCACTGCTTGTTCAGAAGCCATGTCCTCAACATTTGTGGCATAATTAATTGAAACATCTGCCACTTTCTTCTTCTTGAATTGAGGTTTCTGTTGTGGAAGTATTTCCTACTTTTTACTATGATGTTAGAGGATCATTGTGAGTCCTTCTTTGGTTTCACATACTCCTCCAATCTGCGCTCTGATTGTCCATTTATCTCAAAGCGTTTTTCTGAGGTTTTCTAAAAGGAACGAGAAGGTTGTGTATCAATATATTGATACATATCAGTCTGATTAATTATTTCACAGTTACACAGATTGTAGCATCAGAGGACTCTTGTTGAAGAGATCCACCCTGGAATTTTCCTTTTTCTTTATTTCTCTGTTTATCCCAGTGTATTTAGAAGACTCTGCTGCCTGTCTCTCGTTATCCTTTTCAGAATTACCTATTCATTAAAGTCTATTAGGTCTGGCTCCCAAATTATCCCAACCTATAGAAGTATGGACTTCAGCAATAATGTTTGGTAGTTCATGCTCTTGGTCTGCTAATGCAACCTGCTGAGGTATAGGAGTACTATCATCTCTGCTGCTTTCCCTTAATACTTAAGATTATTGAGGCTACCATGGCTTCATTGCAATAGGTTTTTATCCCCAATACCAGGGCAAGGGCCGCTCTGTATTTATTTTAAATCTGTTTTATCACATCTGGCAAAACAGCTCTCAATGGTGTACTATGCGTGACGGTATATATTGCAACAACAACTGTGCCCTAAGTGGCCCATTCTTCTACTGGTGGAACCATTCCTAAAGATTGGCACATTGTGAGAATTCTATGTTTGTCTTGGGGTCCCAAATGGGGAAAAACTGCTTCAAGCTGATTTGTTTTTTTGTGCAAAACAGAACAGAATCTCCTCCCATCTGGAGAGACTCACCCGTAATTGCGTGAATAGTAACTGAACTAATTGCAAGCATTGCTAAATGCACCTGCACATCTTGTGCAGCTCTCACTGGGTTTGTTATTATTGTTTGCATAATGAACTGTGTCATTCATCTGTATAATCTTAATAGACCAGTAAAAAGAGTGTGAAGCTCTCCTGCAGTGAGTGTTCCTAATTGTGGATATGGTGTGTAGCCGGGTAAGACTGACCATGGTGCCCCATCTATGTTAAATCTTTATAAGCTCTGTAATTGTTTGATATGGCTACTTCAGTGCATGTGTGAAAAACTCCAGTGTTAGCTTCTACTGTCAGAGATGTTACCGATAAATAGAATACCTCTGTTTTATATGCTTTGTGGGCCTCTACCAGGAAGGGAACACCTCCTCTCATAATAGGAAAACCATGAGGTTTTAACATCTGTGTTACTGCAACTCTGCCATTTAGCAAAATAACCACTGATACTGCATTAGCAATTTTAATAAATGGAATTCAGAGAAAGACAACTATAGTAGGGTGATCCTTTGAAAGGTTCAACCAATCTTATGGTAAGCGCTCCTCCACCAAATCTCTTGTATCACAGAGTGATTAAACAATACCAGTAAACTTGTGCTTTATTAGTAGCAGAGGTCTTTATTCAAAGCTGATTCTGCCACTCTCAAGATGGTGTCCAGTATGTTGCGTGCGTCGGCACATCACGTACAATAGAAAATGGTTGTTTACTGGAGGCAAGATGGCCGCGGCTGGGCTGTGGTGAGCAGTCGACTTGCCCTCTCTCCCACCTTGAACTGAGTATGCACTGAAGATTCGGATGCTGAATACCCCGTGATGGCCTCGGCAAGCTGGCTACATACAGGACTAAAGGGCTATGACATTCTCAGGAAGCAACTTGTGCAGCTCAAGTGGAAATTGCTTGTGGACCCGATCTGGTTAAAGGGAAAGTTTGTTGTACTGATGAGCGCATTTGGCTTCAAGAAGAAGCAACAGCAAATGGCCAAAATGCCCCCGCGCCCTGTGAGGCATGAGAAGGGGCAAGCCAAGGCGAAAGAACAGGCGGATCCGGCACCGGAAAAACTACCGCCGCAGCAGCAACAGGCAAGGAGGGAGTTAACACGGGTGGGCCGCCACGATCTCTTGGAGCAATACGGAAAACGGTAGCTCCCCCACTGAGGAAGAAACCAGATCTGCGGGGGAAGACAAACATAAACACCGGAAGTGAACATGGTAGCCCGGTGGATTCCAGGAGCGCGATCTTGGATAAAGTAGGAAGAGTTGGTGAGAAAATAAAAAGCAAAGAAACTGCTCTGCGACAGCCTACCTTAGCAGAGGTATTCACTCCGAAGGCATCAGGACAAACCGATGGAAGCACTAAACTCAGCGGTAAATCAGATGCCGGCAAGAGCGTCCTCGAGGACGCTGAGGACGCGGTGAACGCTGAGCCCAAGGTTGCTAGGCAACGCTCCAGCCCCGATTCAGTCAGCAATCCCGCTTCACTCATGGAGGTGCCCACAGCAGCAGAACAGTTCTTCAGTAGGAGAAGCTCTGCTACAGGCATGGTAAGCGCAGGGGGAGAGGTTGGAGTGGGATTGCATGAGCTAGGGAAGGCGGGCATGATGGGAGCCATAATGTTGCTGGAAGCTGAAATGAGTATTACACAAAAAAATGGAAACACTTGGGGCAGTAGTGTTAGTCTGGCTAATAAAGACACTGCAGCAAGTGGTAAGACCTACGAAGTAATGGAAAGGGGCAAAGGAGCTTCAACTGAAGGGGAGTGCTTCTTCTCTCCTAATGAGGGTACAGAATCAGACCAAATCGGTGAGGGGAGCTCTGATGAGATCTCAAGCTCAGGATCTAGCACTTCAGGTAAAGACACTACCTGGAAAAAAAGAAAAAACAAACAAAATTAAATAGGCAGCTTGCTGAGCTACCGGGGAGCACTGAAAAACGCCTAGTCTGGGATTACTCCGCAACCTCTCAGACATACCAGGAGGAGGATAACACTTTGGAAGCATCTCCCGGGACTTCAGCGCAACATGCCTCTTTTGATCTTTTATTTAACACATTTAAGCAAATGCAAGCAGAGGCTAGGACAGAAAGCCGGAGAGCAAGGCAGGCCTCAAAGAAAATCCAGAACACGATGAGGAAAATGAATAAATTATATGATGAAATAGCAGACAGAGTAACGGAAGTTGAGGAACAAACGGGCAAGCTGGAGGACGATGTCGGAAATTGGCAGACGTTCAAGACAACACAGGAAAAAATAACTGAGGACCTCCAGTGGAAACTAGAAGATTTTGAAAATCGCCAGAGACGTAACAATGTTAGGCTGCTGGGTGTGGCGGAAGGGCTAGAAGGGCAGGACACAAGGCGATTTGTGGTAAACTTGTTAAAGGGGGCATTTCCTGAGTCTGAGTGGCAGTGGGAGAAGGAGGTACAACGGGCACATAGGTTCCTATTTACGCTGAAGAAGGAGCAAGGAGCGGGGGTGGCCAGGGGTCTTTGCCCAGGGCGATCTTAGTAAATATAGGGAACTTTTTGTTAAGACAAGAAATTATTGATAAAGCTAGACCTGATAGTAGACGATCATTTGAGGGCACCACCTTTTTTTTCGCTAGGCCTGATTTCTGCCACGTTACGGTGGAGAGAAGGTGGAGGCTTAGGCAGATGATCGCACCATTCCAGTCACAGGGCTCAGAAGCCTACCTCCTCTTCCCTGCCAGGCTAAAGGAACCCTCTGAGCCAAACTTTCGAAGAGACCTGAAAACAGTCCTCTTCCCCAAGGACTAAGACCGGAATTAAGCTCTTTTCGCAATCATGAACTCTTGGAAACATCTGTAGCATTCTCAGCGAGGGGACACACTTGCTAGTGTAACCATGTGCTTTACAAAATACAAATAAATAAATAAATAAATAATCACGAAGAGGAAAGTAAGAATGTTCCTATCAGAGATCAAAGCCCAGCAGTTCTTGGACGAGCTCAAAAGTCAGAAGGGGGGCTAACTTATTTCTGATGTCTGAATTGAAAATGTCTTCTGTTATAAATGGCTCAAGGGTATCCAAGATCAGGATAAGGGGGCAAGGGGGGTGTCACAGTATGGCAGAATGTCAGGTGGGAGGGGGGTGCGATTGACGCAATCCAAAAGCGGCCACATATAGGTCATTCTGACCTATTTGCCAGTAATGGGGGGGGTTAGAAGGGGTGGGAAGGGTAAGGGGGTTAATGGGGGTAAAAAGGGGGCGAAAGTTGCACAAATGTTTGGTATCTTTGATTGGAAACAGCGCATTGTTATTTGGGTTAGTGCACAGGTTACACGGTACATAAAAACAGTTATTGGAAGTCGTAGCAGCTACACTGTATACTTATTTAATTTGTTCATTTTTGCAGGGGTTTTTGATGTATTTTAATAGCCTGTAAGATTGCCTTCATTAATGTATGTGGGCTCAATGAAGTTAATAAGAGAGTGAGAGTGTCGGCATTGCTTAAAACTCTGCATTTAGATCTAATATGCTTACAGGAAACCCAAATAGAGGGAACAAAGTCATACCTTTTGGAACAATTAGGGTTTACAGTTTTAGCAAATAGCAAACAGGGGACAAAAACTAGAGGAGTAGCAGTATTGGGAAGAAGTAAGGACGTGGTATTTAAAAGGAAGAAGGAGGATCAATGGGACAGGTGGGTGATACTGGAAATAGGTTTTAAAGGTGAGAATCTAACGCTGGTCACGATATATGGCTCTACGGAAGATGACCCTGATGTTTTCCAATTTCTTGATGCAGAATTAGCACAGTGGCCTGAGCCCATAGTATGTTGTGGCGACTTTATTATACATGACCCAGATAGCTCATTTGTACAAACAGAGAGAGCATATATGGGGAGGGAAAAGAAAGTTCATAGAGCACTCTCAGACATTACTTTTCATAACTCTTTGGGGGATCCGTGGGTCAAGCTACACCCTTACTTGGATGGTAGCACTTTTTTCTCGGCTCCTCACAAAACCATGGTTAGGCTGGATTATTGTTTAACTCCCAACTCCTTGATTCCTGGCTCTTGGATGGAGAAACACCCCCGCATTATCTCAGACCATAGTCCTTTGGTGTTGACATTAAAGCTGGGCCAAGCCCAAAGAAGTACTATGTAATGGACTTTTGAGAGAGCACTATTAACCGCATCGATGCGGGGGCTTTTCCCGCTGTGTGCAGCATTTATCGAAATACCGCGTTACATGACGAGCTCAGCTCGTCATCAACACATGGCAGGTAAGCCTGATGACGAGCTGAGCTCAACATCAGCATCGAAGTGGTTAAAGGACCAGGCATATAGGGAATACATGGAAGAATGGATTAAATCCTTTTGGGATATCAATAGAGGCAAGCACCCCCAGGGGTGGTATGGGATGCCTTCAAGGCCGGGGTGCGAGGCGAGACACTAAGCTTTGTTCTAGTAAGACAAAATAAGGAGAAAGTGAAGATAGAGGAAGTACGGCAAAAGCTGCTAAAAGAGGAGGAAGAATTAGCTTTAGCTATACTTCAGAACTACTCGCTTGTACCGCATCTGCTTAGAATAGTAGCGCTCAAAGCAGAAGCCATAGAAGGTATCGCAAAGAAAGCAGCAGACAAGTACTTGGTTAAAAAGGAAAGTATCTATGAGTTAAGTGAAAGAGTGGAGCATATTCAAGCCACACGAACTAGGCAGAGACTAGCTACAGATGATATTAAAAAGATCTTGCATGCACAGGGTAATCTGATTACCGATGCTGACTTGGTAAGAGAAGTTTTTAGGAACTTCTATACAGATCTGTATGCCTCTGATAATCTAGGGGGATTGGCGGATATAGAAGGCTATCTCAGGGATACTTACTCCCCAACCATGCACCAAGAAGAAAGAGAGGTTTTAGACGCCCCATTACAACTGGAGGAATTCATTGCGGCTCCGAGCTGCCTACCTTCGGGAAAGGCAGCGGGACCGGACCAAATCCCGGTGGAGTTCTACAGAGCATTTAAAGGAGTACTTTTGGTGGATATGTTTAACATCATGCTGCAGGCACAAAGGGGGGAATCAAGTCCGGAATCATGGGGTGGGGCAGATATCGTTGTGATTATAAAAAAGGGGAAGCCGCCGACGGCGCCCGGCTCCTACAGGCCAATCACTCTGATGAATTCTGACGTAAAGATCTACTCTAAAATGTTAGCAAAGAGATTGGCGGGGAGTATAGAGAACTTGGTAAGCCCTTCACAGCACGGGTTTATACCCGGCAAAGGTACAACACAGCATGTTAGGATGGTGGTTACAATGTTTGATGCGGTAGGTGTCCCGGGAGACCCCAAGGCAGCCTTGTTTTTAGACGCAGAGAAGGCGTTCAACAGGGTCTCCTGGGACTACCTATGGCTAGTTATGAAGTGGTGAGGTATCAGTGAAGGTTTCATAAAAGCTATTCAGGTTTTATATAATGAACCAATCACCAAGATTAGAGTCAATAGGGGGCATTCGGCAGTAGTGAAGATCGGTAGGGGGACTAGGCAAGGCTGCCCTTCATCGCCGCTGCTGTTTGCGCTGTATCTAGAGCCATTTCTGCGTTGGCTTGAAAGCAACCCTGAGATTATACCAATGAGGGTAAATGGCCGCACAGTAAAAACCTTGGCTTACGCCGACGATGTGGCTATACTAACTCCTAATCCGTCATTGGCTATTAGGGAGGTGGAAGCTGAGGCCCAGCTGTTTGGCCAGGTTTCTGGATATAGCTTGAATAGAACCAAGACTCAAATAGTACAAAATCAGTACTCTAGGTGTAATGATACAAGGGTGGTTAGTTCAGCAGTATATCTTGGGGTGGCAATCTCGGCAAACCTAGACATGGTGGTGGAGAATAAGATGGCTCCATTAATTTCCAGGGTAAAGTCGGATCTGGAAAAAATGAACAATTTACATCTCTCTCTTGTGGGCTGCACTAATGTTATAAAAATGTTGATGTTGCCTAAATTCCTTTATTTTTTAGGTCAATTCCTTTGTTTTTTGAAGCTAGATGGTTTAATACACTAGAGATAATCTTGAATAGATTTATATGAGGCCCACGGCAAGACCCGGAGGGCTAACAGATTCATTTCTCTTCCAAGAGAGAGAGGTGGGCGGGGGGCTCCTGACTTTAGACTCTATTCTTTGGCTGCGGCTATACAGTATATGCAGGGATTGATTGGGGGAGGGGGTATTGAGCAAGGAGTTACAACTATGTCTACGGAAGTGTATACAGCTGTCTTAGCAGCAGAGGCAGAAAACTGTTTCCTAAACAGTATTGAATTTGGGTACTACAAGAGGACAAGATTTAAGACGGGTAATGCAGCAATCAAAATATGGAATGCCTTCTTGAAAAAATCCGGGCTAGGGAGATACAATAGGTATATTAGGTTATATAAAAATAGATCTTTCCCAGCTGCAGTTTTCGCCGATTCAACAATGGCTGGTTGGGTGGAAAAGGGGATTGTACAGATTGGTGACCTGAGAGACTCAGAAGGGATAGTACAATTTACAGACCTGATATCTAAATATGGTATTGAAAGAAGGGATTTTTTTAAATACCTGCAAGTTAGGAGTTTCCTAAGTAATAAGCAGGGTGGCCCAGCATGATATGATAGCAATGAAATCCTGGAGAAGATAAAGTTAGGCGGGGATTGCACGATTAGAACTTTTTATGCAGAGCTGGCAAAGGGTAAAACCAACGATATGGATAAATATAGCAATAAGTGGGCTGAGAAACTGGGTGAAGAACCTGCAAGGTTTCAGGAATCATTGGACCTGGGTCGCACAATCCTGTGCTCAGCTCCTCTACAGTCCTAGCATTACAAAACCCTGTTTTCACTGTATTTTACCCCAGCGCGGATTGAAAAAAGGGGGGGCACAATGGGTACTTCCTGCCCTCGATGTAATTCATTAGAGGCAGATATTATCCACATGTTCGCTACCTGTCCCCAATTACATACTTTAATTAAAGATATTGAGATCTTTCAGGATAGGTCATTAGGTATACAACTAACCTTAACTCCTGCTTGGATACTGATGGGGATAGGCCCAGAGGGGAATAACCTACAGAAGGAATTTATGTTTATGGCTACAGCAGTATTCAGGCTGACCATAGCCAGGGCATGGTTTGATAAAAATCCCCCGGCTATGCGTATCTGGCTGGCGAATTTACTGGCCACCTATAATTTAGAGAAATCTATATATGCACGGAAAGGCACGAGGGGTAGGTTGCAAGGCCTTAAAATTTGGAAGCCTATAGCTAGATGGAAGGAGGCTCTGAGACTGCATTAGGGTTGCAGGTACTGACTTTAGCTGGGCTGGTGTTAAATCAAATTGTGTTAAATTGTATATTAGGTTTTCTGATTGCTGTTCGCTATTATCTTTTGTTTTATCTCTCTTCCTCCCTGCTGTCATCAGAACTTACTACGCTATAATATATTGTATTTAATTGATTATTGAAGGTGAACTAGAAGGAATATGTACTGTATATATAATGATAATGGATGAAGCACTTAAAAGACACAAAATGTAAAATGTAAAATGTACAATGTGTGTAAAAGGGAAAAACATAAAAAGATATTTAAAAAAAATGGTTGTTTACTGATTCCATTGCCTGTCTTGTCCCTGACCTTGCCTGGTGCAGGATGCTATGCTTCTGCTCATGTCAACTGTCTGATGTGTTGTGAAGCTTCCCTGGAGCAACCACATCACTAAAGGGTCTAGGGTTGTTGGGAGGCCAAGTCCTTCCAGATCCTTTTTCCAGTACCGGTCCACTTAAAGATTTTATGCCAACACTGATCCCGCAAAAGCAGAAGGGATTCTTGCATGCTGATACTGTCAGTGATGGTGACACCAAAGGCTGCTTGCTCCACCTCAACTGGTGCTGAATAGCCACTTCTTTCCATCCATCGATCATCACTAAATCTGTTGTAGGAAGATATCACTTAACAGTCAGAGAGTTAGTTCTCAAGGTTATATTTATTAAAGTTAGAAGCAGATAAAGTGAGCTCATCAGCTTGCATCCAAACAATCCAGCTCCAACCATCACCTGCCCTTTCAACAGAATTCTTGAGTTGGAATGCATACATGCAATCAAATGTAACAATGCCCATAACACAACATTCTTTTACAGTATAAAGAACAATACAACTTAAAGAACATGTCCGAAGATCCAACAACAACCTACATCCACAAATAGGATTCCCTATTTAGCTGAGAAGTATTGTTCCCTAACACCACAGACATCTCTGTTAAAGGTGACTCAAGGGGCTTTGGGCACAGGTAAGTAACTACTCAGGTGACCCATTAAATAATAACCTGACCTATGACATTGGTGGTGCCTTATTGTTCGGTTCCTACTAGTTCAGTAAGACTGTGCGTTTGGACAACATATGCGGCAAAACTATGGGGATAATACCATTCATACCATAAAAATATGTTGGCCTGATTCCTGGCTAGCTCACAGTGCACCTGGACCGTTTAACCTCAGAGAGTACGAGATGGTATCTGCAACCTTAGAACATAACAACTCTAATCCCCCAAGAAAATCATGGAAACAGATCTACCCTTTCATTGTTATCTCAGGCATGCCCAAAGGGAGATACAATAAGTACTTAAATTGGCATTTCGAACATTTATTAAAGCAACTGGATTCTTGCGTAAAATGTGTGTGTTGCAATTATTAGCAGAAGGAAACAAAGCATTGTAAACAGCATTACAAGAATGGTGAAAAGGATAAATAGTAAAACCTTCATAATTATTGCAGTGATTATATGAAGACATATAATTGTACTCCTATCTAGAACTACCTATCCTTGTGAGCATAGTGAGAATGCATTCTGCCAGATACCAGTGGCATATATCCACATTTACCTGTGGGTGGGATTCCTACGGAAGCCAGTTCAGTGTAGAACAGGCCACTGTCCCTCGCAGGATAGTGATAAGAGTCAGCTGGACTGGAATTCAGAGATAGGCGAATGAATAGAAATGAAATGAATGAAATGAAATGAAAAGAACATTTGTATAGCGCTATAGCTACACGGAGACGTCCTAACGCTGCGGACAAACGAGTGTGGAAGAGCGGAGGGGGCCTAGTCTGAATTGTTAAACAGCTGAGTTTTAAGCTTTTTTCGGAAGGACAGAAGATTGTGTTCCGAGCGCAGGTGGAGAGGGAGAGAGTTCCAGAGTTTGGCCGTGTTGTAGGAGAAAAAGCGTCCCCCACATCTGGCCCTCTTGATTCTGGGTACTGTGAGAAGGTGTGAGGAGGTCGATCTAAGCTGTCTAATAAGTTGGTAAGGGGTGACAAGAGAGTGATTGATGGTGGCGCCCGATTGTCAGAAGGCTCGATGGGCGATGCACAGGCCCTTGAATGCTATTCTTTCCCTGACAGGCAGCCAGTGGAGCTTCTTGAGTTCGGTTTTAACTGGGATACGACGAGGGATCTGGAGCAGGGTGCGTACCGAACAGTTCTGGATGACCTGTAGCTTGTTTAAGGTGGGTTGTGGGGCCCCTAGGTAAAGGGCATTCCCAAAGTCCAAACGAGACAAGATTAGCCCCTGAATCATGGTCTGTCTAGCTTTGAAGGGTAGTAGGGGAATGATTTTTCAGATAAGCCTGAGTAAGCCAAAGCAGGTGGCTGAAAGTTTGGCTGCTTGGTGGTTGGAATTAAGAGACTTGTCCAGCTAGGCTCTTGATTGTGTCCTTGGGCACGGGAAGGAGTCCAAGGCAGGTAGGCCAGAGGGAGTCGATGTTGGGATTGGGGGGTGACCTAGTAACATCAACTCGGTCTTGTCTCCGTTTAGTTTGAGACATGAAGATGTCATCCATAAAATCACTGCTTCTAAACAGTCCCTGAGTTTGTTGGGCCCGGTGTGAGAGTGACTCAGATCCACCACCAGCTGAGTATCATCCGCATAGGTGACTATTTTTATCCCGAAGGGGCAGACGATCTCAGCAAGGGGGCTTATGTAGACATTAAATAGCGTTGGGCTCAAGGAAGAGCCCTGCGGTACACCACAAACAAGAGGTTTGCTGGTGGAAGTGGTGTCGCCCTCAAAAACTTGAAAGGAGAGCTCAGGAATGAAGGATTCGAGCCATGTGAGTGCTTTCAATGAAACTCCTAGGTTGGTTAGTCATTGCAGTAATATGCTGTGATTTACAGTGTCAAAGGCAGCACTTAGGTCCAGCAGGATGATGGCTGCAGTGCCTCCCTGATCCATGATCTTCCTTGCCTCTTCTGTCACATTAATGAGGGCAGTCTCAGTTCCATGCATGGGTCGAAATCCTGTTTGAGTGGGGTCAAGCAGCTGGTGGGTCTCTAGGAAATCTTTCAGAGTCTTATTGACGTGTTTCTCTATAATCTTGCTAAGCCAGGGTAGTAAAGAGATTGGTCGGTAGTTCCCTGGGATATTAGGATCTAGGTTGGGTTTTTTGAGGAGGGCTCTGACCATGGCCCATTTCCAAGGGAGAGGGACAGTTCCAGTGGCTAGAGAGGCGTTGAGCAGTTCCAAAATGGTGGGTATGATGTGCGTGGTAACTGCCAGCATGGAGTGCGGAGGTGCTGGGTCATTTGGGGAGCCGGATTTTACTTGGAGCATGATGGATTGTAGCGTGGGGGAATCAAGAAAAGGAAAGTTGGCGAGTGTCGCTGGGGTGTGGGATTGTGGTTCAGGAGGTATGATTGCTGATGTCGGGGTCGAGTGTGTGAAATGGTCCTCTCCCAGACAATGGCTTGGTGGCATTTTATAGAATAAAAACCGGACACATTTGCATTGAGCCAGAGTTCAGATGCCTAGGTCATTGTTTAGTCTACCCAGCTGTTTCCTAACAGACAACAAATGTAAGGGCAGTGTGCTCAATGTACTTGGTTTTTGGACAAGATGTACAGTGTTTTGATAATAGGCCTATGAAGAAATGCATTTGTAAGCAAAACACTTTCTGAGTAAATGTTTGCACACAGGCAAAATGTGCTAACATTCATTGTCTACAAAGATGTCAGGTTTAAACATGAACATGTAATGTGGCTTCATTTGTGCACATTGACCTATAAACCTCACAACACTGCTTTCTCTATTAAATTGATGTCACCTGTCATCTTGGGTCAAAATGCTCAGGCAGTATTTTTTATATTGAGTTCCAGGCCCTTATCGTTTCTCCCTCTGGATGGTTTTTTAAACCCAAATTATTACTGGAGAAACTGTATTCGATTTACATGACGGACTGCCTAAAAGAGTACTTTTCTGCTAACCAAATTTCTGCCTCTCAGACAATAGTATGGGGTGCGATGAAAGCTGCGGTCCGCAGTCAGATCCTCCGCTATTCCATTTAGTGCGATAAAAGGCAAAAAAAATAGAACAGTCCCGCGCTGATCTCCTTTTCTTGGAATTAAAATACTCCAAATGTGTCTGTAAAGCCACTTTCCTGAAGCTAAAAAGGTATTTGAGCAACTGAAAACAGTGAAGAGATGGGACAGACAATCCAAGAATACAATCACTAGCATCCAGAACTCAGAAGGTCATAATGGGTCAGAACCTGTGGATATCCGTATTTCAAGAGTTTTATGCTGCTCTTTATCATGAGGGGAGTACTCTTTCACAAGAAGTCATCTAAGGCTCTCTGTAGGCTGTGAGTTTAACCTCTCCATCAGCTACTCAGCATGAGATATTGGATGCCCCAATTGCGCCAGGAGTGATTACGAAAGCACTGTATCAATTGGATTCAGGAAACGCATCTGGCCACGATTTTATACCTGTTGCTTTCTATAAAGTTTTTCTGGCTAGACTCCGAGAGCTGATTAATTCTCCATCTGTTCTGCAGTCTGTGCCAGCTTCCTGGCGAGAAGCGTATAGCTTGATCTTTCTAAAGAAGGGTAGTAATCCTCTTAATTGTGGATCGTACCATCCAATATCTTTGATGAATACAGACACAAAAAGGTACACTTGTATCCTTGCAAATCACTCATCTTCAGTGATCTCTCCTTTAGTCAGCACTATGCAGTAAAGCTTCATCCCGGGCAGGATATAACTGCTCATATCAATCTTGCCATTTCTGTTATTGAGGTAGCAGAAACAAAAGGGAATGCCACTGGTATGATCCTGCTGGACGCTGAGAATGGGGATTTGGGGGGGTGGCCGACCAGCGGGAGGCTCGCCCCCCGGGGGAAGTTTGGGTAACCGGGGGAGGGGGGGATAGGTAGCATGACAATCGGGTCTCGCCGTAGCTGGCGTTTTTGGGCTGGTTGGGCTGGTTGGGGGTTTTTGGGCTGCTTTTGGGCTGGCCAGGTACTTAACCGGCCATTTTGTGTCACTGCACACTGTTTGTGGTCCAGTGACACAGCAGCCAGGGTCGACAGTTTTTTGTGGTGATTTTGCAGTAGTAGCGGGATTAAGTGGCAGTTTGCGTCCTTCGGTGAATTTTTGAAGAAGTGCAGAGGCAGTTGCTGCGGTGCGGAGGGCAGTGCGGTGAGCGTGTCGTGCGCTGTGTTTTAGCGGTATTTGGTGGCGTGATGGCGGAGGGCGATGACCCGCACGTGGCGGAGGCACTGCGGCTGTTGCGTGAGGCGGGCCGCATGGACATATTGCGGCCCGGCCTCAAGGTAAGGCCACAGCGGCACGCTGCCGACGGCGCCGCTGCGGCTGTGGCGGCATGTGATCCGCCGCGGTCACGGCTGCGTCCGGCTCCGCGGGGAGGGAAGGGGGGCGGGGGCGCGAAGGGCAGTGAACGGCTTGCCGAGGTGGCGCCGCGGGGCAGGAAAAAGGGTAGCAAAAAGCTGACAGGGCGGAAGGGGAGAAAACAGCCCCTGGTTTTTGTGGAGGAGGTGGGGGGGAGTGGCGGGGGCGGCCCGCGAGGTAGGGTTGGAACTGGGCGGACAGGCAGAGGGGGAGTGGGGGGTGAGTGGAGGGGTACAGGCAGTCGATCCATGGGAGGGTGGGGGCAGGGGTGAGGGAGGGCGGGTGCCAGAAGGTAGAGTGGAGCCTGATGTGGTGGGGGGAGGGGGGGCAGGGGGCGGAGGGGGTCCGAGGCGCGTGGAGCTCGGGGGGCAGCCGGAAGGGGAGGACGGGGGGGCGGTTTCCCCTCTACTGATCGAGGAGACCGATGTGGAGGAGGAGGTGGGGGGGAGAGGGGGCGGACACGGAGCTGGACTGGAGCTCGTCTTCGGCGGAGGAGGGGGGGGGCGTGGGGGGACAGGGTGGCTTGGAGTTCCCGGGGCTACGGGGGAGGGGTGGAGGGAGGGGCCAGGCGGAGGGGCGTGGCGGATTGGAGGCGGTGGGGGAAGTGCGCGGAGGTGGCGGCGTGTCAGGTGGGAGGGGTGAGTCGGGTAACAGTGGGGGAGACGTGGGGGTAGTGGAGGTGTGGTGGGGGGCGGCGAAGGGGCGGGGGGCAGTGGAGGGCAGTGGGCAGGTTTCGGGGAGGGGGTGGGGAGCGGGGGTGCAGCTTGGGGGGGGCACGGGGTTGTGGACGCAGGGGAGGTGTGGGGCTGAGTTGGGGTTACGGGGGATGGGGTGGGCCGGGGGGCTGGACCGGGGAAGGGGGATGGGACCTGGGGGGCGGAGGGGTCCCTTCGCGGCGTGGTGGTCATTCAGCAAGTTGGGGGAGGGGAGGGGCGATGGGGTGGGGGAGGGGGCGGCGCGTGGGGGGGGACGGGAGTGGTTTTTACCCTGGCATGCTGGACTCCACCTTTTTTCCTTGGCAGGAGCTGTTTGCGAGGCGCTCGGGGGAGCAGCATGCAGCTCCCACCCACCGAGTGGATGGGCCGGCTCTGTTTGGTGCGGACGGCCGTGCTCCAGCGAGGGACCTACTTCATGGACATGGAGAATGGAGGCGGGATGCGTCTCCGCCAGCCCCACCCCGAAGGGTCTTTACGGCCGCCGGGGGTAGGGGAGCGAGGATGGATTTGCACATTTCTGATCTGAATGCGAGTGCAGAGGATGGAAGGGCGAGTGTGGAATTGATGGATTTGATGCGGGTGTGTCGGGAGAGAGTGGGTTTGAGCCGGCTGGAACCCCAAGTGGGGGGCCGGAGTGGTGTGGCTATTGGAGAGTCAGAGGAGGAAGGGGAGCTTCGGGAGGACGGGGGGGCTGGTAACGTTGTTGGAAGTGTATTGCAGGTGCCAGCAAGGCAGGAAGCGCCCAGAGTGACGGCCCCTTCAGCTCAACTGGTTAGGCGGCGGGATCCAGCAAGGACGCCGACCTTGACGCCAGGTAAGACAGGTGACGGAGCGGGGAGTGCCAAGAGGCATTGTGTGCAGGTTTCAGTGGGGTCGGGGGGCGATGGGGAGGATGGGTGGCGGCTGGTGCGGGCGGTATGTGCAGGACGCGGGGGTTGGCATGGACGGCGCGGCGCCGGGCGGGGAGGGGTCCAGCGCGGGCGGCGGGGCAGCGGCGGCGGGTGAAAAGGAGGCGGCGGGGGGAGGAAAGGAGAGTTGTGTGGTTCCGGTCCGGAAGTTGCCGTACATGGGGCTGGACAAGCCGCTGGGTGCCCACCTTTCGGCGGCGACGAAGGAAAAGATTTGTTATGTTATGTTAATAACATTTATTAGGCGCAACAGCTGCCCCAGCGAAGGGGCGTCCTGGCGCCTGATCATATGCAACAACACAACAGATCAGAGCTGAAAAAAAGGGGATATTAGCTGACAGAGATGAACAGGTGGGTTTTGATGGCCCTTCTGAAGAGGGTCAAGCTGTTAAGGGCGCGAATGTGAACAGGAAGGGAATTCCATAGATCCGCCGCTAGCACACGGAAGGAACGTCCTCCCATCCTGCTAAGCCTGAACCTAGGCTTGTTCGCCAGATACTGGGCTTCGGATCTGAGGGATCGCGTGGGGACATAAGATGAAATAAGGCCAGTCAAGGCCGGGGGAGAAGAAAGCTTTAAGATCTTGAATGTCAGACAGAGAGCCTTGAATTTGATTCTCTGTCTGACCGGAAGCCAGTGCAGAGAGGCCAAGACAGGAGAGACAGAACATCGTCTCGGGAGCCCTACAATGGCCCGTGCAGCAGCGTTCTGCACTCTCTGAAGCCTAGTCGCCTCAGCCTGGTTGACTCCAAGGAGCAAGGCACTCCCGTAGTCTATCCGTGAAAGGATAGAGGCCTGAACCACCAGTTGACGTGTGGGAGGGTCAAAAAATTTGAGGACTGGTCTGAGTCCTCGCAGAATGCCATAGCAAGTGGCTGCTGTCTTCTTTGTATGGCTGGTAAAGGAAAGGTTAGAATCCAGCCATACCCCCAGATTTTTGACTTCGTCCACTGGAATGGGCATCGCCCCCAGTTCGAGAGGCCACCACTGGTCTCCCCAGAGTTCCGCCTGCTTCCCCACAATCAGGACCTCGGTTTTCTTGGCATTAAGCTGTAAGCAGTTGTTACGCATCCAGCTAGCCACAGCTATCAGTCCTGCCCGGAATCTGGGCGCAGTCACCTCAGGGTCCCCACTGAGTGTCACCGCCAGCTGCGTGTCATCGGCATACGATGTCATCGTAAGGCCATATTGCCTGACGACAGCAGCCAGCGGTTTCACATACAAGTTGAATAATGTGGGGCTGAGGGCAGAGCCCTGAGGGACTCCCAGTTCCAGAGAATGGTACGAGGACTGGCCAGGTGGAATGGCTACTTTAAAAAACCGGTCCGAGAGGAATGAGCGGAACCACTTAAGAGCCTTCCCGACAATCCCCACTTCCTCCAGACGCCGCAGCAAAATGTCATGAGACACCGTGTCAAACGCGGCGCTCAGGTCTAACAATAGGAGCGCCGCGGTCTGCCCCGCATCTAGCACTGATCGCAAATGCTCGATCATAAAGAGCAGAGCCGTTTCAGTGCTATGTTGAGCACGAAACCCATTTTGACTCTCGTCTAAGATATTGTTACGCGAGAGGTGGGCAGACAGAATGGTATTCACGTGTGCCTCCGTGACCTTGGCGGTCCAAGGCAGGAGGGAGATGGGCCGATAATTCTCTGGGAGCAAGGGGTCAGCATTAGGTTTCTTCAAGATGGGCTTGACCACAGCCTGCTTCCAGGATAGCGGAACCACGCCCTCACTGAGGGAGAGATTGATCAGCTCCAGAATGGGCTCACGACTGAGAGGCGGGAGAGAGGCGAAAAACTCCGGCTTCAGAGGGTCTGAGGGAGAGCCTGATTTAATTTTGAGGCTCAGAGTGTCGAATACCTCATTGGACATAGTCGGCAGGGTTGATAGGGTTTCAGACACCAGGACCTCTACTTCGCTAGGAGCATCCCCGGGGCCAGCTGGTGCGAATCCTCGGTAGATTTTCTGTACTTTCTCCACGAAAAAGGATGCCAGGCTTTCACAGTGTGAGTCCGTACAGATTTCTTGCGAGGAGGCCCGTTTCCCCATCAGGTCTTTAAGTACCTTGAAGATCAACTTAGAGGGGTTGGGGCTGTTGGAAAACTCAGCTGCGTAATATGCGGCCCGGGTTTGGCAAATAGCTCTGTGGTAGGACTTAAGCTGGGCAAAGTACAGCGATTTTAACGTGGGATCAAAAGCTTTTCTCCAGGCCCTCTCAGCTTGCCGGCAGGTTCTCTTAAGCTCGGCAAGAGTCTCATTATACCAAGGGCTATGATTTTTCGCATGACATTTTGCCCAACGCAAAGGTATGAGAGAGTCGAGGGCAGTAAGAACCCAGTTGCAGAATTGTTCATAGCCCTGTTCTACATTCTGCAGTTTGCCTAGGGGTTGTGCCTCCAATAACCTGACAAACTCCTCCAGCTTAAGTTTACGCCAGTTTCGCTTTAAACTCTGTTTACCTGCAGGTTTCAGTTGTGGGGTGTCAAGGGGGCATGACACTTTAACCAGTAGATGGTCAGTCCAACCCACCACCATCGGGTCAGCTGATCTAGCCCGAGCTAAGGTGGTAAAAAAAGGGTCCAATATGTGTCCTCCTGTGTGGGTGGGGGAGGTGACCAGTTGGTCAAGTTGCAACGCTTCTAAGTCCGCCAGCAAGGAGCTGATGGAAGGAGATGACGACTGATCCAGATGTATATTTAGGTCACCTACTATATTGAAATTAGAGCATGTTGCGGTCAAGGAACTGACTACATCCACAAGGGCAGCCTTGAAGGCGGTGTCATTCCCCGGTGGACGATAGATAAGCACACCGCTGAAGGTGAATTGATGACTGACCTTTACCTTAAACGATGCGCTTTCACACATAGGGAGGTCCAAGGCCTTCCACTCAACCGGGAAACAAGATTTCGTCGCCATGGCTATACCACCTCCCCTCGTCGAGCGGTTTAAGATAGACACCGTATAGGTAGAGGGGAAAGCCAGGTTAATGATGGCAGTGTCCGCGTCCTGTAACCAAGTTTCGGTCAGGAAGATGATATCGGGAAGGTCCACGTCAATCATATGCCGTAGTGACTGATGGTGTTTGACCAAAGATCTAACATTCAAACTCCATATGTTAAGAGCTTGTCCGGACCATTCCGTATGGGTACCACGAACAGTCCTGCTAACTGGACGGACTCCAATGGGAGAGGTCAGAAAGAAATAACCGCAGGTACACTCATAAGGTCCTGAAAGAGGGGGTAGAGGGTCATGATTACAAACCCGAAGACTGTCTCTTATGGAGAAGAGAGCCGCGCGATCGTACCTGAGCGCCGCCATGGTACACAGGCTGCTAATAAGCGAGGGATCCAGAGTCCATAACCCGCACCCGCTGCCTCGACGCGGACGAGCGCAGACGGGCAGGACTCTGGCACGACTCCGGCTAAGCGACGGCGTCCCACTGCGCGTTCCCGCTGCGCGGGAGAGGGCAGCTTTAAATAGGCGCCTCCCTAGACACCTCGAGCGTCAGGACGCTCCAAAATGGCGCCCGCGCTCCTAACACTTACCCCAAGCCAAGATGGCGCCCACGATTCCAGCCCCGGACCCGCCAAATAGCGGTGCGAATTCCAGAATTAAGTGGGAGTAAGGGGGCAGCCCAGACACAGAGAGCGGATTAAAATCAGGGAAAAATCGAACTGAAAATAACCAAAATACACAAAAGGTAAGCTTTAAAAATGTAAATAACGCAGCACGCAAGCAGCGCGACCTGCGCAGATGCTACAGTGATCAGGGCAGAGATCGCACGAATAATGCCTTAAATAGGCGCCTCCCTAGACACCTCGAGCGTCAGGACGCTCCAAAATGGCGCCCGCGCTCCTAACACTTACCCCAAGCCAAGATGGCGCCCACGATTCCAGCCCCGGGACCCGGACCCGCCAAATAGCGGTGCGAATTCCAGAATTAAGTGGGAGTAAGGGGGCAGCCCAGACACAGAGAGCGGATTAAAATCAGGGAAAAATCGAACTGAAAATAACCAAAATACACAAAAGGTAAGCTTTAAAAATGTAAATAACGCAGCACGCAAGCAGCGCGACCTGCGCAGATGCTACAGTGATCAGGGCAGAGATCGCACGAATAACGCCTTAAATAGGCGCCTCCCTAGACACCTCGAGCGTCAGGACGCTCCAAAATGGCGCCCGCGCTCCTAACACTTACCCCAAGCCAAGATGGCGCCCACGATTCCAGCCCCGGGACCCGGACCCGCCAAATAGCGGTGCGAATTCCAGAATTAAGTGGGAGTAAGGGGGCAGCCCAGACACAGAGAGCGGATTAAAATCAGGGAAAAATCGAACTGAAAATAACCAAAATACACAAAAGGTAAGCTTTAAAAATGTAAATAACGCAGCACGCAAGCAGCGCGACCTGCGCAGATGCTTCAGTGATCAGGGCAGAGATCGCACGAATAACGCCTTAAATAGGCGCCTCCCTAGACACCTCGAGCGTCAGGACGCTCCAAAATGGCGCCCGCGCTCCTAACACTTACCCCAAGCCAAGATGGCGCCCACGATTCCAGCCCCGGGACCCGGACCCGCCAAATAGCGGTGCGAATTCCAGAATTAAGTGGGAGTAAGGGGGCAGCCCAGACACAGAGAGCGGATTAAAATCAGGGAAAAATCGAACTGAAAATAACCAAAATACACAAAAGGTAAGCTTTAAAAATGTAAATAACGCAGCACGCAAGCAGCGCGACCTGCGCAGATGCTACAGTGATCAGGGCATTTGTAAGGGGGAATACATTGATATCTTGAAGCTGCTGCACAGGGAGTTGACGTCTAAGGAGGGGTCAAAGGAGGAAGAGCAAGGGTTAGCAAGTCGCCCAAAGGTGCCCCTGACGCTGGACAACTGGTCAGCAGCTTTCCTCATATACGCGAGCGTGTATTGCGAGAAGTTCCCGGACTGGTGTGTCACGCTGTTTAAATACATGGATGTGGTGCGGAGGGCGCAGGTAACCTACGGCGGGAATGCGTGGTCCCACTACGACGAGGAATTCCGGGCGCGCATGGCGGGGGACCCGGAAGTGCAATGGGGGAGCTGGATTCGGGCCTGTACCAGCAGACGATGGGAGGGGCCAAGTTTGGCCGCACCATCTACACGGCAAGCGGTTTGCCACTGGCGTCTCCCCCCTTTGCGGCCCGCCTCACCCGTGGGGGGGTGGGACAGGGAGCCTCTGGCAGCCAGGCCGCAGTCGGGGCCTGCTGGGACTTTAATAGGGGGGCCTGCGGCCGGGCGGCTTGCCGGTTCCGGCACGAGTGCTCGTCGTGCGGACGGAACCACCCAGTGCTGCGTTGTTGGGGGCCCGGGGGCCCACCGGGGCCGCTGCCCGCGCAGGGAGGTGCTCCTGCCAGAGGGGGCCAGGGTGTGGGGAGGGGAGGGGGTAGAGGGGGGAGCCGGGGCTCTGGGCAAAGGCTCGTATGCCGTTAGGATCGAGCGGATGGAGTCCTGGCTGGCGGCGTATCCGCGGGCGGAGGATACTGCAGTGCTGCGTCGTGGTTTCCGGGAGGGTTTTCGGCTGGGGTACGAGGGCCCTCGGATTGCTCGCTGGGCGGACAATCTGAAATCGGTGAACGCACACAAGGGCATGGTAAGGGAGAAACTGTTCAAAGAGGTCAGAGAGGGTCGGATGGCGGGCCCCTTCACGGTGCCACCGATGCGGGGCTTGATCATTTCGCCCATCGGGGTGGTGCCCAAGAAGGAAGAGGGGCAGTTCCGACTGATACAGCACTTGTCCTTGCCGGAGGGGAAGTCCGTCAATGCCTACATTTCGTCGGAGTTGACGTCGGTGACTTACTCGTCGGTGGACGTGGCGCGGCGGCTTGTTGCGACGGCGGGACGGGGCGCGCTGATGGCAAAATGCGACGTCAAGTCGGCCTTTCGGCTCCTTCCGGTGCACCCGGCGGATCACCAGTTGCTGGGGATCCAGTTCCAAGGTCTCATCTTTGTGGATAAGGCGCTGCCGATGGGGTGCTCCATTCCATACGCGCTGTTTGAGCGTTTTAGCTCATTCCTACAGTGGGTCTTTTCCAGGCGCACAGGCTCGGAGTCAGTGATGCACTATCTGGATGACTTTTTCCTGGTGGGGCGGCCCGGTGGGGTTCCCCTGGCGCCAGAGAAGACGTGCGGTCCCAGTACGGTGTTGTCCTTTCTCGGTATAGAGCTCGACTCGGTCGCCATGAAAGCACGCCTACCGGAAGATAAGAGGTCTGCAATATTGGTTTTGGTGGATGGAGTGTTGTCTAGGAGGAAAGTGACGGTACGGGAGGTGCAGGTGTTGTTGGGACATTTGAATTTTGCATGCCGCGTGGTACGGGCGGGCCGAACGTTTTGCAGGCGGCTGGGTTTGGCGTTGTCCGGTTTGCCTTTGCCCCATCACCATGTGCGCCTTTCCGCGGGTATGAGGGAGGATCTGCGCATGTGGCGGGCGTTCCTGGAACGGTTCAATGGTGTACCGATGGCGCCGGTGGAGGACTGGGAGTGGGATGTCACCTTGTACTCGGATGCGGCGGGCGGCGGCGGATTCGGGGTGTATTGGGACGGAAAGTGGTGTGCGGAGCAGTGGCCGGAGCATTGGCAGGCAGGTGGGAGGAGCATCGCGTTCTTGGAGTTGTTCCCGTTGGTGGTGGCAGTCACGGTGTGGGCAGGGGCATTGGCGCACAAGCGCGTGTTATTTCGAGTGGACAACATGGCTGTCGTGCAGCTGGTGAACAGGCAGTCGGCTCGGGACCCGCAGGTGCTGAAATTGATTAGGGTGTTTGTGCTATGCTGCTTGGAGAATGACATACTGTTTCAGGCGCGCCACGTACCGGGCGTGGACAATGACATTGCCGATGCTTTGTCTCGTTCACAGTGGGAGAGGTTCCATGGGCTAGCCACGACAGCGGAGGAAGTCAGGACGCCGGTGCCGGAAGACCTGTGGTCGGTGGGCGAGGCCGGGTCTTTCAGTTGGTGAAGGCGTCGGTAGCTGTGTCTACATGGAAGGCTTACGAGCTGGCATGGGAGGAATTCCTGCGGTCAGGTGCGGTGAGGCAAGGGGACAGGTGGCGGCGCGAGGATCAGGTGGTAAGGTTCATGCTGGCGCTCATGGATAAGGGTCTGTCGCGGGTGTCGATTGCGGGCAAGTTGTCGGCGGTGGCATTCATGGGCAAGATGTGGTGGGGGTATTCCCCATCGGAAGGTGAACATAGGGACCCGGCTGCTGGAAGGGTGGGTGAGAGAAAAGGGTGCGAAGGTGCGGCTGCGCCGTCCAATCACGGTGGAATTGCTGGAAGGCGTAATTGGTGCGCTTCCGAGGGTGTGCAGGGATGAAGGCGAGGTGGTACGGTTTTCTACCTTGAGGTCCTGGCTTTTCTTTGGGGCCTTTTGTGTGTCGGAATTGCTGGGCGCAAGGGGGAGGCAGGGGGTGTTGTGGGGGGGATGTGGAGGTGCGAGCTCGGGAGGTGGCGGTGCGTTTGTGACGCTCGAAGACGGACCAGCGAGGGGTCGGGACCTGGGTTGTACTGGGGCCGGGCGGACGGGAGGGGGTGTGCCCGGCGGAGTGGGGTAGGAGGTTGATGGCAGGCGGTGGCGAGACAGAGAGGGAGGTTTTTGGACGAGGGTAGGGGGACGGAGTGACTGCGTCTCAGGCTTTGTGGGTTCTGCGGCACGCCCTGCGGTATATGGGTGAGGACCCTATGGCGTTCGGGACGCATTCCTTCTGGATCGGAGCAGCGACGGAGGCAGCACGAAGGGGTTGGGGCAAGGAAGAGATTCAGAGGCTGGGGCGGTGGAAGTCGGATTGTTACCGGACGTAAGTGCGGTTGAGGGAGGCTTAGGGGTTGTAGTGATCACTGTGTTGCCCGATTCTGATATGTGTGCCTTTACAGGTGCTGTGGCGGGGCCAGAAGTGGCTGTTCTGAATGTATATATTGTGGGACATTCATTCATCAAGAGGGCAGAACAGGCAGAGTGGGACAGGCATCGAACACTCAATTTGGGATTGGAGGTTGGGTTGTACCATTGTCTTTGGAGGGGAAAAGGGGGTAGGCGTTGGCATGAGTTGTTGCCTTTGTTGAACACGGTGGTGAGAGGGGGAGTGTGCCCAGATGTGGTGGTGATTCATCTGGGTGAGAACGATTTGGTGCAGTGCAAGGGGTTGGGGCTGCTCAAGCAGATGAAGAGGGACCTGAGGGAAATTAAGAAGTAATGGGCGGGCTGCCATATTATCTGGTCTGAGTTTATTCCCAGGCGGGTGTGGAGGGGGGCGGAGCGCCCAGGAGCCATTGACAGGGCCCGGAGGAAGATTAACCGGGAGATGCGGGAATTCTGTGCCAGGGAGGGGGTGGGGAGGATGGAGCACCCGGAGTTGCGCTATGGCGAAATTTACTTTTTCCGGGAGGATGGGGTTCACCTGTCCAGGTATGGAATGGAACTGTACATAATTCAGATGAAGGAGGCGTTGGATGGGGCTTTGGGGGTGCTCAGGTATCCCAGGAGGCAGGAGTCCTAAGGGGGGGGTCGAAATTCGTAAGCGACTTTCGAGTGGCGCTTTCCTAAGGAGATAGGGTGGTTTTGCGGGAGGCCTGGGACTGTATGGTAGACGGGGGTGAGGTCATGGAGGTCACTGTGGCAGTCAGTAGAGCGGTAGGTTGTGAGCGGACGTGTGGTATTACAGTGCAATGTTGGGGTTAAACTTTAGGGGTGGGGGTGCGGGGTTGTCAGGAAGTTGTTATTTAGTGAGCAGTAGTTTTGTTCGGCACAGGCCAGGTGGGAAATGTTATAAGTGCACCTGATTCCAATAAAAGCGGCCTTTTTCACACAATTTGGTTGTCTGTGTCAGTGCTCCCCCCCCTCACCTACTGGTGTGTCCCAATGGGGATTTGGGGGGGTGGCCGACCAGTGGGAGGCTCGCCCCCCCGGGGAAGTTTGGGGCACCGGGGGAGGGGGGGATAGGTAGCATGACACTCGGGTCTCACCGTAGCTGGCGTTTTTGGGCTGGTTGGGCTGGTTGGGGGTTTTTGGGCTGCTTTTGGGCTGGCCAGGCACTCAACCGGCCATTTTGTGTCACTGCACACTGTTTGTGGTGCAGTGACACAGCAGCCAGGGTCGACAGTTTTTTGTGGCCCTCCCTCCCTCCCTTTAATTTGCTGTCCCTCTTTGTGTGTCGGGGTGGTGGGGGTCTGGTCCTGGTCATGAGGAGCTTTGTTGGGCGAGGGTGCACTGGTTAGGGTCAAAGTTGTGTTGTCGCTGAAACAGGTGCGTTGCTTGGGGCGCTTTCCTAAGGAGATAGGGTGGTTTTGCGGGAAGCCTTGGACTGTATAGTAGACGGGGGTGAGGTTATGGAGGTCGCTGTGGCAGTCAGTAGAGGGGTAGGTTGTGAGCGGACGTGTGGTATTACAGTGCAATGTTGGGGTTAAACTTTAGGGGTGGGGGTGCGGGGTTGTCAGGAAGTTGTTATTTAGTGAGCAGTAGTTTTGTTCGGCCCAGGCCAGGTGGGAAATGTTATAAGTGCACCTGATTCCAATGAAAGCGGCCTTTTTCACACAATTTGGTTGTCTGTGTCAGCGCTTCCCCCCCCCCACCTACTGGTGTGCCCCAATGAATTCAATAGATTCTTGTAGGGTTTTCTGTGGTTAGATCTGGTAAAAATTAGTTTAGGGAAGACCTTACCACCACGGTTAAAACACTCTATACCTCATTGTCTGTGTGAATAATTACCATGGGGAGAATATTGGATAGTGTTATGACTCAACTGGTGGCCCGACAGGGTTTACCCTTTACGTCTTAGTCAGTTTCAGGGCTGGACTGGCCATAGCGGGCACCGGGCAATCCCCCGGCGTGCCGCACAGGTGGGGGGCGTTTTTGTTAGATGGCCGATTTTGCAGCATAGCTGCACAATCAGCCCTGTACCAAATGTGGCCGAAAACCGGCCCCAGCAAAGAGCTCGGCGGCACCTCCAACTTCATATTGTAACTTCCCACAGATGCACAATAGATGAAGCACATCCTCTTTTACTTTTCCACAAAGGCGACAGTAAGTAGATGTCTGTATTTGTTTCCACGGTGGCAGGTGCAGCAGGGTCTGGAGAGGGGAACATCCTTTTCAACGCAACTTTTACGACGCATGCCTTTACATCGCAAGTTTTACAACGCATGTCATTACAACGCATTGCGCTGGGGGGCGCTCTAGGATAGGGAATAGATTTAATTTACTATCCAACACCTTCCCTACTATCCACGGGGACTGGAGTTGGAATAGTAAATTAAACTATTCACTATCCAGCACCCCTCAACACTATGCGTTGTAACAGCATGCGTTGTAATGTCATACAACCGTCTAGAGAATACGCAGTCGATATGGGAGATATGTTTCCTTTATTGCCGTTATAAACCCTGCTCCTAAGTAAGGTAGGAAGGAGGAATTCATGTATCTCTGCAGGTCGAACCATGTGTGGATCCTTTCTTTTAGCGCTGCCTTTTCTTCCACTAAGGAGACCCAGGGGCGTCCCAAAGTTCCCATAGGCCCAGTCGGTCTATAAAGCTACCAGGTAGGTCATGGCTGCAGTTTCTTTTTTTGACTGTAGTTCATTCCATAAATGTGCATTCGGCAACCCAGACTCAGCACTTTGGATTTTATGCCAGCATTTGACATAGGTGCCTTTGTGGGTGATTTCTTGCATATTTCTGCCAAATTCCACTCTTATTTGGGCTGGCGAAGTATATTTAGGTAGATTGAATATCATTCTTTATTCTCTTGAGAGTATACTGTCCATCTTGCCCGCATCACTTCTACTCAGAAAAACGCTCCCATAAGTGATGGTTGGGATGAACTTTGCTAGGAACATCTGGAGCAGTTGCATACGGTTCGGGTCTGCAGTTTTGCGTTTGATGTTTTTTAATGATACCACCATTGAGTTTCCTCTTCTCTTGATGGCCTCTTTTTTGTACAATAAACATGCTTTTGTTGTCAATTATGACCCCCAGTTATTTGTATTCTTCGACTACTTCTAATGGTTGACCTGCCAGATGCCAGCAATAACTAGATATGTGTTTTTTTGGTTTAATCGCATCACTTTAGATTTGTCTAAGTCGATGCTTAGACCATTATTAACAGAGAAGTTTTGGGTGGTGCCTAGTAGATGTTGGACACCAATCAGAGTTTGGCTACAAGGTCATCAGCGGAGAGGAGATTGGAGAGGGCATATCCACCAGTCCTTGGAGCGTGTGAGTTGCAATTGTCCAACTCTATAGATAAGTCTGCCATGAAGAGGTTGGACAAAGTCAGGGCCAACAAGCACACTTGTTTCAGCTTCTTTGTAGTAGGTATTTTTCTGGGCAGGCAGTCACCAACTCTGAGCTTCACTTGGACCCAGGTATCGGTATGTAAAAGGATCAGCTGATTAAAGATGCTAAAATTCTTTTAGTGAGTTTAAACCACAGCTTCTTTCTATCTATGTTATCAAAGGTCGATGAGCAGTCAATGAAACACATGTAGAGTGACAGGTTTGTGGCTTTTACAGCATCTATTAGAAGGGAGAGGGCAAGTAGGTTTGTAGTAGGTCGTATGGACCTTTGTTAGCCGTCGCAGAGTATTGAAAAGGAGAAACATCAACAATATATTGCTAACTTGTGAAGCCACTGCGACCCTAAAATAAGGACCAGGAATCACTGAATAGGGGTTAAAGAGTTTTAGTTTTGCCTGCCAATCGATCCAGTATATATGAACCCGAACAAGTTCAGTAAATGCAGCAATACAAAAGGCAAACTGAAAAATCTCAGTAGGTTATGGCACAATAGGATGACATATCAAATTGCAGAAATCACGATTGTATAAACACAGATTAAGCAAGCAGGTGTTCGACAAACAAACTTTCCTTGTCCCTAAATCTAAAGGGAATCTGCTCATCATTCAGCTGTGTGAACACCAATTTAAAAGTAACAATAAATTCAAAAAACATTCTTCTCTCCCTCAAACCACCAGGGACCAGTCAGAATACTGCTTGAGTGCATCTGTAGCATGGCTTCAGGTTCACATCACATCCAACTAAACTTCAGTTTTCAACTTTGAACAACTTGCCATCATGGTACATGATGAACATTGTTTCTCCATGTTCACTGCCAAGTTTCTCCCAGGCCTCTCTATCAGTCAACTACTACGGACAAAAATACGTTTTCTAGCTAACATAAGTCATGATAATAAACCTGCAAGGAAAAGGGAAAGCATACTGGTGAAGCAAAATACATTTCAGCTAAGGCCTGTAGTCAGGCTAACTCTAGGTACTCATTTAATGTGCACTTCAAATACATGTTTATGAATGCACATGTGTAACGTTTAAAAGAACTGCAAAACATGAGCTAAAGAATATATTTACATCAGCAAATATATCTTGAAGTGTAAGTGTAAAATATGAATCAAGACATACATTTTCTCATGTTTAAACTGAAATTTAGTCCACACTTGTATATAAATCTCTAGTTTCTACAATGAACACATTTCAATAATGTGTTTAAATGCTTCATACATGTTAATTAAGATAAGACACACAATGAGCATAATGTCAAGTGTACGTATATAATTGAATCTCTGTAACATGTAAGGGTGAAGCCTAAATTACGCTGCACCAATCCCCTTCTTATCTATCAATCAGAATTAATCTTATCAGATGAGATAAAATCAAAACCCTGAAGTTTTCATCATTTTCAATAAAAAAATTCCAAGTACTTCCTTTCATCATAAAACTATACTGACTAAACTCTAGTTCCACATCCTTTCTTTTTCTCCTCCTTTCCTGCTGTACCTTTCTTTTTGCTTTCATACACTTGTACCCCTTAAATATCACAATCAGACCTATTTCACAAAGGGCAATTATCACAAGTGGTTGCAAAATAGAGCCAACTATTCCATTTCCAAGCTTCCCAAGCCAATTGCCTCCTGCAGCAAATCCATTCCCAATTGCTTCCCAAGCACATGTACCTTCCAACTCCTTTAAATCTGCCTTTAAGTCTGTCAGGTTCTTAATGTATTTCTTCACCACTTAACTTTTCTCAGGTATATGGGTGCAGCATTGCTGAACCTTCAACATCTTGCAAACTCTGCCCTCATTCCCCAGAAGGACGTCTAATGCAAGGTGCTTCTGCATTGCCATGGAACTTATAGCTATCATTTCAGTGTCCCCAGCTAACAATGAACTTGCGATACTATTAGCTACCTTATCAACCATAGTAGACAACTTTCTAATTTTCGTATAATTCTGAACGACTCCTACATAAGGAATCAATGCACCAAATATGTCTCCTGTTATTTCATCACCACTACTGCTTCTGCTGGATCTCATAGTTGAACTTAATATGGGATCATCTACATGCTCTACATGCTAAATCCTCAGGAATACTATTGCCAAGTAACAAGTGCCATACCAACCTTGGGGTAATGTAAAATAGGCTTGATCTACGCAAACATAAGAAACACCAGGAATAACAGGATCTTGTCCTCCCGTAAATAATGGCCAATTCCCTTCACTTTCAAAAATGTGATCACAATCACGCCTTCCCATATGTTTTGTGTTAACCGCATATTTGAGTTTCCCATGCACACAACTTTCCTTGTGCTTCTGATATAAAGCAAGAATAACTTCTGCCTCTTGGAGATTTAATTCCTCCTTAGCCCATTGGCTTTTATACATCTAACCTCATCCTGTTTTCCAACAGCCATCCATTACCATTCTCCTGTCTTCTAACATTGAAAAATATGTTTTTGACATCAGTTATAATACACTTTAAATTGTTCCTTTGGCCATAAGCAGTGTTTAATGTTAGAATGGGTTAGTAAATAATGTAGTGTAGTCCCTAAATTCCCAATAGGCTCTGCGCATTGGAATAATATATCCTAAGTTTAGACGTAGGAGGGAAGTCGACTAGGTCATTGCCGAATATATTAGACTTAATTGTGAGTGGCAGCTAGCTCAGTGGTCACTAGAAACTTTCTCGAATAAACAAGAAGGGATTAGACTCTGACAACCATATAACATGACAACTTTGTTTCCCCAGAACGAAACGAATCTCTAGAGTCGCGGAAACAATAGATGGCTATTTCACTCAGTCAATCGTGCATGCTTAGTTTCACCAGAGTTGCTTTAGAAATAGAGAGACGGGCGTTTTCAATAAAAGTATTTATTGAACAGTCTTATTTCTTAAGCATAAGAAATGCACTGCTACAATTGAAATGCTAGTTAGGGAGTATGAGGTATATAATACGAATAGTATTACAAAATAGTACTGTAAAAGCATGATATGGTTTCTAAGCTATAAACATAGAAAACATAAAATGCATAAAATACATACAATGATAAAATGATGACTAAAAGTACTCAACGGGGACGCACTGTTCTTTGTGCAACCAAGCGCTTAACAAATGTCATTAAGTAAGTAAGTAAGTAAACTGGTGCTTCTAACGTACGCCTACACCAGTGTACCTAACCTAAGCCTAGTACGAGGGAGGAGTAAGTGAGGAGTAGTTTAAGTTTAGTATTTCTCTGCCAAGAATCTGTTCAAGAATTCTCTAGGGATCTAATCAGCTCCGTACCTTGGTTTTAGAATGATAGAGGTCTTGTATCTCTCTCTCGGGACTCGTGCTCCCAGCAACCCGCAAGGGTAACCTGGAAACACTGGAGCTGGATTTCTCGGCAGGAGAAAAGACAGCGTCTTTTCAGTGCGTCAGTTGGAGGGTCGGCTTCCTTCAGCACTTGCATCATCAAGGCGTCGGGCAAATAGTTAGTCTATCTGCTCCGGAACCACCGTGTGTTTGACTGGGCAAAAGTAGGCATATTTATACCCCTGAAGGTGCCGAGTCTGACGTAAGATTGGACATAATACCGTCACTAGTGCCATATTTCCTTGAAAACTCCCGGATTTCTTGGATAAATCAGTATTCAAGCAGGGAGAGGTTCCTGACTGCTGAGGGCTGGTTTTACCATGAAATCAATGTGGATTCTCTGAGTTTAGGGGAAGTAGCCGTACCATATTAGGGCTGCGCCGGCTATAACTAAATAGGGCAATGATTCTTTATGCCTATATAAGGACTGGGTGGTTTATACCTATATATGGGCATGAATCGGTAAAAATTACACTAGGGTCCTAGATTCCCACATAACAGTAACAAGTGCCATACCAACCTTGGGGTAATGTAAAATAGGCTTGCTCTACGCAAACATAAGAAACACCAGGAATACCAGGATCTTGTCCTCCCGTAAATAATGGCCAATTCCCTTCCCTTTCAAAAATGTGATCACAATCACGCCTTCCCATATGGTTTGTGTTAACCGCATATTTGAGTTTACCTTGCACACAACTTTCCTTGTGCTTCTAATATAAAGCAAGAATAACTTCTGCCTTTTGGTGATTTAATTCCTCCTTAGCCCATTGGCTTTTATACATCTAACCTCATCCTGTTTTCCAACAGCCATCCATTACCATTCTCCTGTCTTCTAACATTGAAAATATGTTTTTGACATCAGTTATGATACACTTTAAATTGTTCCGTTGGCCATAAGCAGTGTTTAATGTTAGAATGGGTTTAATGAAACTATCAGCTGTTTCCATCTGCTTTGGCTTTGGGGTAGCGTTTCTAATGTTTAAATAAAGGGACTTCAAAAAGCACTGAATCATAATTTGAAAAATAATACTGCAAATGACCTTTTCCATAAAAAAAGCTCATTAATTGACTATATGAAACACCATATGTAAGGGGGATGTGATGGTAGGTGATACTTTCTTGACTTGATGCAGGTAACTGCGTATAAATAAAGCAGTCCTTCCCATCCATAGTGTCAATGTACTCATTAATCAACTTGAAATAAGTGTTTGAGCAAAAATCTCCTCTTGACGATCAACATGCAGTGTTTTAAAATCAAATGAATGTAACCCATTTTCAGTTGTAATTGGACATCTAAGGGTAGTTCAAGATTTATACTGAACTGAATTGGAAAATGTAGGTGAATATAGTTTTAAAAGAAAACAATGAATCCTAAAAGTATTGCTAGCGGTACACCTGCTAACAAAAGCCTACATCTGTTATGGTCACCAGTTTCCATGACTTTTCTAGAATCAGAAGGTGAGCAGAAATTAGCAGCAAGTGCATTTCTTCGTGCATTCTACTTATGCAGATGACAAAACAAAGACCGTAAATCGAATGATGAAATTGTTTTATAAATCTTCCTTAGGCATCTCTAGCCCTACTGTGTCTTCTTCTAAATGGCACCCTTACACTCTTCTGCATCTTACAGCCTAGGAAATCTTCCTAATTGTTTTTAACAAAGTCTATTTATTTGTTTCTATAAAAGCTCATATCATAGTTCCGTTTTAGGATCACAGCAATGATAAATCGTGTCAGTCTATTCAGTAGCAAAGTAAACACAGAACGTAATTCAGCCACAATTGTTGGTCCACGGAGGTTCAACTGGAATTATACTGTTATCCAACAAATCACACATATCTCTCTCTCTCTCTGCTATTTGAGGCAAAGTATGTCCATTCAGGGGAAGAGTACCTATGAAAAAACACACAAGATGATGGACGGAATGTTGCACAATGGCAAAACATTCACCCCCAGTCACATATCTGGGTTTAATCCATCGTTATTTTGCTCACCAAGACACCCCAGTTCAGACATGGCCATATGCAAATCAGTCTTGACCCTGTGCCTCATGGGAACAGTCCAGCCCGAACTGCCAAGCCATGCCTTCCCTGGACCGGAATCAAGCATCCTAGGACCGGTTTCTGGCTATCAGCCATCTTCAGCCAGGATAGCTTGACTCCAGTGGCTTAGTGAGCACGGGACACACTTCAGGGCAACCCTTCCCACATAGGGTGAACAGCAAAACACACAAGATGATGGAGGGAATGTTGCACAATGGCAAAACATTCACCCCCCCTTCACAGATCTGGGTTTAATCCATTGTTATTTTGCTCACCAAGACACCCCTGTTCAGACATGGCCATATGCAAATCAGTCTTGACCCTGTGCCTCATGGGAACAATCCAGCCCGAACTGCCAAGCCATGTCTTCACTGGACCGGAATCAAGCATCTTATGACCGGTTTCTGGCTATCAGCCGTCTTCAGCCAGGATAGCTTGACTCCAGTGGCTTACTGAGCACAAGACCCACGTCTAGGCATACCCTTCCACATAGGGTGAACAGCAAAACACACAAGATGATGGAGGGAATGTTGCACAATGGCAAAACATTCACCCCCAGTTACAAATCTGGGTTTAATCCATCGTTATTTTGCTCACCAAGACACCCCAGTTCAGACATGGCCATATGCAAATCAGTCTTGACCCTGTGCCTCATGGGAACAGTCCAGCCCGAACTGCCAAGCCATGTCTTCCCTGGACCGGAATCAAGCATCCTAAGACCGGTTTCTGGCTATCAGCCGTCTTCAGCCAGGATAGCTTGACTCCAGTGGCTTAATGAGCATGGGACCCACGTCTGGGCATACCCTTCCCACATAGGGTGAACACCAAAACACACAAGATGATGGACGGATGTTGCACAATGGCAAAACATTCACCCCAGTCACAGATCTGGGTTTAATCCATTGTTATTTTGCTCACCAAGACACCCCAGTTCAGACATGGCCATATGCAAATCAGTCTTGACCCTGTGCCTCATGGGAACAGTCCAGCCCGAACTGCCAAGCCATGTCTTCCCTGGACCGGAATCAAGCATCCTAGGACCGGTTTCTGGCTATCAGCCGTCTTCAGCCAGGATAGCTTGACTCCAGTGGCTTAGTGAGCACGAGACCCACTTTTGTACCGCTTTGTTCGCCATAAGTTGGCAGGGTATGCTCAGACTTGAGTCCCTTGCTCACTTTGCCACTGGATTCAAGCAAGTCTAGCTGAAGACAGCTGTAATGCCAGAAACCGATCCTAGGAAGCTTGAATCCGGCCCAGGGAAGGCATGGCTTGGCAGTTCGGGCTGGACTGTTCCCATGAGGCACAGGGTCAGACTGATTTGCATATGGCCATGTCTGAACTGGGGTGGCAGAGTGGGCTAAAGAACGGTGATGGATTAAACCCAGATCTGTTGACTGGGTGTGAGTGTTTGATGCTCCGTCCATCACCACCCCCTATTGTACCGAAGAGTACCTATGACAGGGTACTGCTTTCTGATCCCCTGAGTCCAGGTTGTTTGTCTTCACTGTCACTCAGACCAGAACCCTCTGTATCCTCTGGAATAGTGTGGGGCACACACTCTATAGGCAGACTCAACCTCTCTCTGTCCTTCCGGCCTTCTCGGCCAACGATCTCCAGCTCCCAATCGGCTTGTCACAACAATAGGCCCTTCGTCAGGGTCAGAATCTGGGTCAGTGAGCACCCCAGCCCAAGACTCCGGTCTCAACCTCAATTCTTGACTCATTGAGACCCCTCAGGCTGGCCATGTGCTGTTTCAGGTTCTTGCTGACTCTCTGCGTAAAGTGAAGTCAAGTCAACCTTTATTGTTAGATTAGTTAAAATTGTTACAACGTGCAAAAGTCCTAGTACAAAATAGAGCTGTCATTTCAAAAAATTAAAACAGTAGGCAAAGTGCAACTGCAGAGGGGAATGGAATATTTTTTTTACATGAGCATGAAGCAAGTTGTTAAGAGTGAAGGTTAGTTTAAAAACATAAGGGTACAGCCAAAATATTCAGGGTTCACGGAATCGTATTATAGGAGGAGATGTGATTCGATTTATGTCTAAGTGGCAGAAAGAGTGCTTTTGCCATCTTTAGATCCCTCTCTACTCCTTGGAGGTATTTTACAGTCAGGTAGATTATTCTCTTGTCTTCTGAGTTTAGACCGGCCAAAATGGCTTGTCTATAAGAGTGCACCCCTAACTGATTCCAAAGAGGGTGCAGCCATTCTCAACGAATGCCTATGGTGGAATTGCAAAGGCAGATAGTGTGCACCAGGACTTCAGTCGCGAGCCCACATAGCCGACAAGCATTTTCCCTTTTACCCTCAGCCAGGCCCTGCTATGCAAGTCAGACGGCAAGATCTCAAGGCAGCGGTTCAAGTATTTACTCTCTGCCTACAGTTTAAAGCTTCACCCAGATATTGCTGTTGTCTCAGGTCCTTGTAGCAGTTTAATATTTACAAGGCGTGGGAGCATTTTCCTAGGGTTGCCGTGTCTTCTAGTGAGGAAGTTATTTTGGTAGTTTTATTAACAGCTCTTTTGAAAATGCAGCTGGCCATAGTTCTGCCAACTCAAACAGGACAATCATTTCTTCAAGGTAGTCTTGTGCTGGTCAGCATGATATTTTAGAGATTTCCTCTAATATATAATGTTTGAATGTGTTTTTCTCAATGATTTTTAGCTTCGGCAAGAGATAGCAAGTGCTGCATGCCTGGCGAAGATTGTTTTGCTATCCAAAATTCCAGCATAATCTGGGCTGGTGATGTGTAATAGGGGGAGCTGAAATATATACATACAATTGTGGCATCCAAAGCTGTTGTGTCTCCACCCTGGAGAGCCTCACAGCTGTCTGGATCACTTTTGCCCTGACGATTTCTAAAATAGGACTGAAAGAGTGCCCAGTTGGTTCTTAAGCATGACTAAGAGCCCAGCCACCAAGGCAATTCCTTTCATTTAGATTTCCTCCCTTTGTGGTTTTAACGAGCCATGGTTATCAAAAAGGGGACGAGGTATTTGTAGTCTTTTGTTTCCTCAATCTTGTGCCCCTCATGGTACCAGTTGGCCTTTCCTTTTAGGGTACTCCCACTGAGGATCATGATTTTGTTTGTTTGTTGTTTATTTTCAGCCCATTTGCCAAAGAGTATGCTTGGGTCACTCCCAGGAGGTGCTGCAAGCTGGCCCTGGTTCAGCTAAGTAGCACCAGGTCGTTGGCATAGAGAAAGTTTGACAATTGTGTTGACCCAAGTTTACAGAGGACAGAGCTGGGGAAAGTCTTCCAGAAATAGATTAAATAAAGTTAGTAACAAGACACACCCCATGGCCCTCAGTAGATTGGCTCCACTCCCAACTTGATCCTAACCCAAGTGTTGTACTAAAGGTTTTCAATTACTTTCAGAAGTGGGGGGGCACCAGTTTTTAGTTTTTCCCAGAACCTTTTGTGATTAACTCAATCAAAGGCAGCTTGATAATCGATGTAGCAAAGATATAGAGGAAGTTTTGACATTTTGGATGAGTCGAGACGTGTGACAGAGCCATCATGTTGGCTGTGGTTCCAACTGTCCTTGTGAAGCCTTTTGATTGGGAGGGATAATAGAGTTTGAGTTGCCCAAGTCAAAAAGTCATTCAAGTAGAATCCCTGCATTATATTTTGCCTCATTATCAATGACAGCTATTTACCAGTTGTTCCCTGGCTTAAGTTTTTTGCCTCCTTTGAAGATAAGCAAAATGATGGGGCCTCTCCATAGGGCTGGGATTATGGCTCCTCTTAAAACGGGATACAAAAGTGGTGTAATTGCTTCAGCCCATTCTATTGTGTCTGTCTTGTAGATAGCTTGAGGGATACTATTTGGGCCTGGTGCTCCTCTGATGCACCCCGTTTGCAACCTGCCGGAGTACCTCGTTGGAAGCGATTATTGTTGTGCTGCCTGTAACTGACATTGGCTCCACTACACTACCAGATCAGCTCCCTCCAAGTGATCGACCCCCAAGTTTTGCAAGGTTGAGTTTGTGCTGATTTGTGAGTTGAAGTGGGCATGTAGGTAGGCAACCCAGGCTTCTTCTGGGATGCTAGATTTTAACCTGCAATAGGCAGGGATTTTAGGACATTCACCATTTTCCAAAATATTTTAAGGTTTTTGGCCTAAGGTCCCAGATAATTTTAACCCAGAAGGTCTCTGTGTTTTGCTTCTTTATGGCCCATATTGCTTGTTTGTATTCCTGTTTGGTGCCCCTCAAAATAGGGATGTGTGTTTCATTAACCACTTCCATGCTTGTGACAAGGTCAACTCGTCATGGGGTTTACCTACTCTGTGCTTATGACGAGTTGACCTTGTCACATAACATGGGATTTTGAAAATGTCAGCGCACAGAGGGGAATGGACGGTAGCAATGATGTGGATAAGTGGGGACTGGTGGATTATTTAAAGGGCCTTGTTGACTTTCTGTTTTAATTGTTTCAGCACACAAGCCATGTGAAGTTTTTGAATGTTCAAATTGGACCCTGACCAGGTTTTACTTTTGTGGTGAACTGTTTCGTGAAGATATCGACGAATACCTCCAATTGTTCTCTAACTGAGCATTTGAGTTGTTGAGTGTTTAGCAGGTTATGTTCGGCTTCTTGGGTCAAAGTCCCTGTTGTTCCAGAGGACCATTTGACTCTTTATAGATCAGTCGTGCAAGTGGACCCCGCAGATTCTGCTGTGTATTTGTTCTTGGTCGGTTCAAAAGCAGGTTCCAGCTCCTGGGGAAGGTGATCGCTTTCAGATGTTAGTCCCATTTTAAAGGTGAGGAATGAGTATAACAGGGGAGGAAATATCAGTATATAAATTATTACTGAATTTCCATTTGTTGGGTAAAATGAGGAAGCTGGGGGATGTCCCCACTTAAGCAGTCATTTAGGCTCCAGTTTGCCAAGCAGGATTTAGCCCATTGAGTCCCTCTTACCTAGGTTTATTTGAGTTTGTTAAGGGATTTCCCATTGGTGGTACTGGGCCTCTGTGATTTAATTTCGTATAGATTGGCTAAGCAGTTTCATGTTAAAGTCTCCCATTACTATTAGCAGTGAAGATGGGTGACATTCCCCTACTTTAAGGATGTGTTTAATTGATTTTTGGTTATAACTCCCTACGGTCCTTCAGCAAGATTGTTATTAATGTCACTGCCTGTTCCTTCTTACTATTTTCAAATGTTAGGTGCAATATTTGGAGTTTTTCAGAATCTGTTGTATGTTCCTTGCTCATGACTTTGATTGCTGTTGACAGGTATATTCCTATACCACCTTTGCTTCTGCCAAATTTTGCATACTTAACTGCCGGGATCAAGGTATAGCAGAAGCCCGGATCTGAGAATGGCTCCAGGTCCCAGTTTTTATGCAAGGCTATGCCTGCAAATGTTTGGAGGTATTTTAGCATTTATGGGTCTTCTAGCTTGACCTCTCTCTGTGACTCACTCAACCTCCTCCTACTACTTTTCATTTGTAGCTTGCACTTTCTGCACTTCTGGGAGAGATGCGATCACATAATCAAGGTGACACTACACTCCACAGGTGTGGGCACCATAAATCAAGTTTGGGCTACCTCCACACTTAACAGCAGTGTTTGTTATGAGTATAACCTGGTAAGGACCACACCATCAAGGGTCCAGCCACGTTTTCCAAACGTGATTCTTCACTAGCCCCAGCACTGAGGTTAAGGTAATGGCACTGCTCCTGATAGGGTGGGTACGGGGAAAGTAGCTCAAACCTGGTGAGACACAGAATGCACCGCATCAGCTAGTCCTTTGCAATAATCAAGATTCATGTAATCTGTAATGTTCACAAGCACATTTGGCAGTCTCCTTGCTCTGCCCATGATTATTTAATGGAGGGACAGTCCTGTCCTCAGATCAGGAATGCTGTGAAGACTCATTGACACAAGAGGCAAAGCATCTGACCACTTCAGAGACATTAAAGCACACACTTTTGCCAATCTGGGGCGGTATTACACAAATGCCCTGAGGGCACAACGGGCATTTGCGCCTGCTTTGCGCTCCCCTGTGGGCACTTTGTTACAACAGAAGGGGCTGCAGATGCTGGTACGGCCTCTTCTGTAAAAGCGCTGGTGCACATAAAGTGCCAGCACTATCTTGAAAAGGCATTCCCTTATTTGCATGGAGGCATGCCCCATGCAATTGAGGGAATCCCTTTGCCTCTGCATCTGTGCCGTATTACAGGCGTGGGCGCAGAGGCAAAGTAGCTCTCAGGGGTGCCCTGATAGTGTGCCACCTAAAAGGTTGTGCACTGTCAGTGCACTATCAGTGCACTCTCTGATGGCAGCCCTCTGGAGGAGGAAAGGGGGTCCCATCGACACCGCCTCAGACATCCCCTTGAAGGCGGGTGCAGTCACTCACTGCACCCGCCTGCAAGGGGATCTCTATCCCTCCTTCAAAGTGCAGGCGGGTTGCCTCCTGCACTGTAAAAACATAGAGTGGCTTCAATGCAGCTGCTTTGTTTTTCACAGTAACGCCATGGGAGCAGCACATTCATCATAATACAGCGCATTTTCCTTCATTGCGCCAGGCGCACACTTTGAAAGATGCGCCCAGCGCAATGAAGGAAAATGTGCTGCATGTATAATACGGCCCCTGGATTTCAAAGTGCCATTTAATTGTTTGGCTATTCCTAAAGCATCAAGTGTGTACCTGCAATATAGTCTTTGTTCCACTTGTACTGCTGCACACAACATTTTCAGGACCTCATTATTGAAATGAGTCCCTTGGTCGGAATCCAGCGAAGTTGGGAAACTGAAACTGGAGATCAGTTCCCTCAACAACAAGTTAGCTACTGTGAGACATTGCTTCTGGTCAGATAAGGTTCAACTCAAAGGGAGAAGATACACAAAATCACCAGGACATATCTCCTGTTGAATGGCCCATCTGATTTTACTATGTAACTCAGTGTTGCTGTTGTCCATTTCCTACATTCATCTGATGGCACACAACAAATCTGTGGCATACTCCGTCAGCTATCAGTCTAAATCAGGGATTAAACTAATTCTGTCAAAGCAATCTGATCATTGCATCCTTCCCAACATGTGCGGGACAATGAAAATGTCTTGCCATTGGAGACAAGCTATATGGTAATACAGGTCCTCCATCTGTTATTACCCAAATGTCACACTCTCTTTTGACACAATCTGAGTGCTCTGACCCAACGCTACTGTTCCAACTCTGGCACTTCCTCCTGTAACCTGTTCACTTCCTCCAAAGTATCAGATGTTTGTAACAAAAGGTAGTAATTGGTCTCATCTTCAGATTCATGTGCATATTCACTATTGAATGCTCAGGCCCTGTCTGCAAAATATCTTGCAACCTCATCAGCATATCAGTAGCAAACTGTCACATAGTCTTTTCTTCTCCTATAGGAGGATCATTTCACAACTGCAATTTTGGTAGGCAGTTGCAATATTTTAAACAATCTTTTGACTGTGCGCCAATACCTTGATGAAGTCATGAATCCTCTCTGTGACTGAAGTCCTGAACGACACCAGAGCCATACTGACTATCAGTGAAAATCATCACTTTCAGCTGTTCTGAAACACAGCATGCCCTAGTAAGAGCGATCAATTCAGCCACTTGTGCGAAGATTACTCCTTACAGCCAAGAGGCTTTGATTACCCCTGTGACTGTAACAACGGCATACACAGCTCTTAGGGTTCCTCCATCATCTTTCAGGCAGGACACATCATCAAACAATATGAGATCAGAGTCAGTCAGTGGCTCATCTTGTAGATCAGGTCTTGGCGCATAGTTCAGTGACATTGAGACAGTCATGCTCTAATTGTTTATATTCATCTTCAATTTCAGGTAGGAGTAAAAGGGTTTCAGTATTCAAAGTAACACGCATTTTAGTGAGAGATTCTATTCAGCAAGAGTAATTTGTTCATACTTAGTCATCTGTCAGCTGGGGCACAAATGAAGCAAGGGGATGGCACATGAATATACTTTCACATCATTCCATGCTAACGCCAACTACTGCCACTGCTTAAGGCATCCAGGTAGCCCTGCAGCTTTAGGATCAAGGGTAGCAGAAAAGTAAGCTTCAGGTTTGTCAGTATGTAAGCACTGAGAGAGCACAGCCCTCCCTCTCACTGCAGATAAAAAGTGAACACTTTATTGTAATTAGGCATTCCCAAGTTCAGGGGGGAAGACAAAGTGTTTCTCTCAGCTCTAGGAAGGTATCCAATGGTACCAGATCAGACACATCCTTGTGTATCAACTTCTGTAAATTATTGGCCAATAGGGAAAAGTTGGGAATTCACTGTAGGCAGCAGCCCACCATTCCTCAAAACATCCCGACTTCTCTCTGGATGGTTGGCAGATTCATTTTCAGAATCGCTGTGACTCTTTCTTGTGACATCTTCCTTGCTCTCTATTCAATATGATGCCTGAGTTACAGAACTTCTCTCTGATAATGCTGCAACTTACTCAGGGACACTTAATGTCCATCCTCAGTCAAATAGTTCAGCAGTGGGATTGTGTCTCATTTACAAGCTTCCTTAGTATCTGATGCAACCAGAGGGTCATCTATGTACTGCACTAAGACATAGTTGAAGGGCATTATCAAAGACTCAAGGTTCTTTTTAAGGATCTGATTAAGAATTAAAGGACTTTCTGTATAGCCCTGTGGAACTCGGCACCATGACAAAACATGGTTATGGAACTGGAAGGTAAAGCGGTACTGACTGTCCTCATGCAAGGGAATAGAGATAAACGCCTGGCACAAATCAATCACAGTGAACCACTCAGCCTCACATGGATTCTGAAATAAAATCGGATTTAGTACCAAAGGACAACAGGGAACAACAATGATATTAATCTTTCTTAAATCTTGGACAATGAAGTACTTACCGTTAGGCTTCTGCATGCCCATGAAGTGAGTTAAAGGTTCTCCCCATTATCGCTTTCAAAATGCCTTGTTGTATCATTGGCTCAATCACTGGTGTTATCCCAGCAATCGCTTCAGGAGTCAAATTGTACTGAGGGGTTCTTGGGTATTCAGCATTTCCTGAGTAGTACCAAACTTCAGGCTTCACTGTGTCTCTGCGATCTGGTGGAAAATCATAATTTGTCAACAAAGGGTACAATCCAATGTTTGACCCTTGACTCGCCAACTGAAAGGGGACATCTTCATCATGAGTCTGAAACACAAACACATTATGGTGTGCAATAGATGGTGCACTTTAATGTGCCCAATAAATCACATCCTAAAAGATTTACAGAACTACAATCACACACCACGAACCTGTGGTTCTCTTCGAAGGACCCTATTTTAACAGGCACTTCTCTTGTTTATTAGCAACTCCTGCAACATGGATTCTTTTTCCAGAGAGGGGTAGGTTTGGAACTTCAGCTGTTCTAACAGTGGAACGGGTAGCCCTGGTTAAGGGTGGGCGTAAAATCCGTTTCGCGGGCGAATTTGCGGATTTTCCTCGATTTCGCGATCCGCGAATCTCGCGAAATCGCGGTAAAATCCGCGAATCAGCGGGGACGAATTTTCAGCCAAGCAAGGGTTACAGCAGCAGGTGCAAAAGTTTAACCTAATTTATTTGTAACCTTTTACAAAAGGGTTACAAACAAATTAACTTCAACTTGGACACCTGCTGCTAATTGCTTCCTGGCGCCTCGTTGCCTACTTGCAACTATTCTCTGACCCTGCTCTGACCCTTGAAGCAGGGTCAGAGAATAGTTACAAGTAGGCAACGAGGCACCTGTCCAAGGAATTAAACCTCATCAGGAAGCACTTACAGATATAAAAAACAGGAATAAGGGAGAGGATGGCAAATACACCCATTTTGAGTTGTCAGGAGGGGTTAAACTAAAAGAGACCTTTACAGTACAATTTTCATATGCATTTTGCTAAAAATAAAAAGCTGTATGTTCTGTAGGGGCAACTCAGTAATCTGGCCCTTCAGAGATCTGGCCTCTCTTTCTTTCTCTCGTTCTCTCTCTCCCTCTCTCTCCCTCTCTCTTTCCCTCTCTTTCTATCTATCTATCTATCTATCTCTCTCTCCCTCTCCCATAAACGACTGCATAGGTAACTTCGCTATGCAAGCGGCTCGCGAAGACGCAAAAAGCCCAGCGAACACGTAAAAAACCCAGCGAACACGCAAAAAACCCCGTGAACACGCAAAAAACCAAAAATCCGCAAATTCGCACAAATTCGCAAATTTTGCAGATCGCGAATTCACAAATCTGCAAATTTGCGGATCGCGAATTCGCAAAATTCGCCCATGCTTAGCCCTGGTATCAATCAGAAAGAATACTTCTTGACCATTCACCTCACCTTCTATGAATGGAGCACTCTGATCTACCTCTAGGACTGTGCCAAGCATCAATCTTCCTCCCGCCCCAGGCACTGTCATAGTGACTGATCTGAACCATAACCCTCACATGTGTCAAACATGGAAAATTGTTGAAACTGATTTTGGGTCTGGAAGGAATTCTGATTAAAATGTGAGACTGGGTTAGATTTAAATCTGGGACCATTTACATTTTGGTGTGAAATCGGGGCTTGAAGAACTTGCATCACTGAAAGTTGTTGTGCATTAGGGCTCTGCATTCTCTGTCTCTGCACATTCTGTAGTTGTACACGGTTGTTAACCTGTGTCTGAAGAAGACTGGGTAAGTTACCTCAGGGCCCATTTCCATCAAGAAACCAAATCCCTGGCCACGGAACCAAAAAACATAATCAAATCAGGAGGTGTGCCACCAGATATCCAACGGGCAGAATGCAGTGCCTCAGAACCCAAAGCCTCAGGGGGAAACTTGCAAATAGATGCATCCTTAAACAGTAAAATCAGGATAATCAAGCAGCAAATAGAAAAGGGAAGGAGAGAGGGGCCCCGGACCTCAACGGATTTCCACCGGTTCTGTATAAACAAGACGCAGACCTCTGGGCCAAGGCTCTTGAACCTTTCTTCACTGAAATAAGGATACTGGGCATACTTCCACGATCCTGGAGAGGATTGATAATCTCCCCAATCCTCAAGTCAGGTGATAAGTCCTTGCCAAACAAAGTACAGACTAGTGGCACTCCATTATAACGAGGCAAAATTCTTTGCGGGAACACTATTAGAAGATGTCCAGTCTTGGGCCGACGAGATATCATTTATTCCTGCAACCCAGCCTGGCATTGCAAAATCCATCGGAACAACAAACAATATCCTAGCCATGGCAATGTTAATCACCAATGCGAAATCAACAAAAATGCCATTACACTAATGCTTTATCAAATACAGGGGCGCCTTTGACCATGTAAATCATAACAACCTGTAGTCTAAATGTGCGAGCTGGGGCATGCCACAGACCCTTTTGAACCTGATAATCAATTTGCACACAAACACATGGGTTCAAATAAAGCTGGATGATGGATCCTTTCTGTCAAGGCACATAGCAACTAAGAAGGGGCTCAAACAGGGATGTGTTTTAGCCCCTACCCTTTTCAACCTGTTTCTAGCTGACATTGTGCCAGCACTGAACCCCTGTAACTCACATGCACCACGATTAGGAGGCTCAGTATTACCATGCCTCCTCTACATGGATGACATAGTCCTGATCAGCCATGCAAAAGTGGGTCTACAACATCTCCTCACCATCATGCAGTGCATTAATATTCTGAAGCCAATGGCCTAACCATCAACCTAGAAAAAATGAGGACTATGATGCTCAGGAAAAACCTAAAGAAATCAGCAGCTTGTTTCTTGGGCAGCACACACATAGAACCTGCACCAGACTACAAATATCAAGGTGTGATTATTGACACAGGCGGTCACTTCACTGCCCAATAATTGCATCAGATTAAAATGCCTCGCCCAGACTGAGTGGCTCATCGATACGGCCCCTGGCCCAAGTGGTACGCGCCAAACTCTTACCAACAATTGCCTATGGCAGTGAAGCACAGAGAGGCAGGGATTCAAACGTACTGGACAACACAGTTACAACAGCATACAGGATCATTCTTGGCCTGCCCAAAATACACCTCGCCTGCTCAGATCAAGCTAGAATTTGGCCTACTGAAACAGTCCCTGGAAAGACAAGGTGTGTATATTATCACCTGGGACAAAGTCCAAAAAGCCGCACCAGAAATTCTCATTCAATACTTGTGGAAAGAGCTACAATTACAAACTGCTCCTCCCGCTTCAAATTATCTCAAAAATAGCCTGATCAACACAGGGCTAAAACAGCTCTGAGGCACATCTACCAACAATACTATATTAAAAAAACTGGTATGGAAAAAGGTCAAGTACCTCTCGTGGATACAGAACAAATTCATCTCTCTTGAAAAGGGTTCATGGTTGAATGACTATGAGCACCTACACAGTGCCAGTTCCTCAAAATTATTTCGACTTGGGGTACGCTAAAGCCACTAAAATTAAGTTCTTGAAGCACCAATTTGGCCTTTTACCCTTCATACAGCATCTCCCTCACTGTTTTAAGGAAAAAACGGGCTCTACCTGCCGCTTATGGTGCTTAGCAGCAGAAGACCTGCTGCACCTTCTATGCACATGCATAGATCTTCTTGAAGAACGGAAAAAACTATTAAAACCTCTGTGAGAAGTTGGCCTGGTATATGCTGTCCACTAATTAAAGTGGGCACCTTGCACCAGTCCAAATGGCCCTTATGATGTATGAGGTCAAAGATAACCTTTAGAAGGCTATCCTAGTGGTAGCTGTGGAGAGCAGCCTTCAGACCTAATCTTGAAGGAATGTAAAGCAGCTTGTTTAATCAGAATATCACCTCCTATATTTACTAAATGAAAGGAGAACCACAAAATAGTTATATAAAAATGTATTTATTAATGTAACACTCTCTAGTAGCCTCTACACAAGGATAGAACACAAAGCACACAATACGAGATCAATAGAACAATTGTAAGGCGCACAATACACAGTGGGCTCCAGAGGGAGACCAAGCCATATACAAAAATAGTGGTATAACAATCACGACTTGAGTCAAGACAAGGTCTGGAGCACGTAGAATTTCTGGGACCCCAAGGAACCACCCAAGGTGAGTAGATAGGGTCCCCACGGAGGACGGGTGCAGTGGGCTAACACGACCGCAGGCTCTGTACAATTCTATGGGAAAGTTGTTGTTACAGTTTTAAAGTTTAAGGACCCTTCTGGTAAGACTTTGAGCAAACTCTTTGGAACTTAAGAGGTTGGAGAGCCACCCCCCCTGTGGATACTGCAGTACCTGAGTTACCTATCCCAGAGGAGCCGGATGCATTGGTCTGGAATGGTGTAGGAAACTGCCATCATTCTCAGTGAAGGGCTGTGAAGAAGTACTGCTGCCATAAAGGTGAAAAGGGTCCGGAGGAATCCAAGTCTGGATTCTGGAAGAAAGGAACTTGAAAGCTAAGCTAAGTTTGCACAACTGCCCTTACCTCTTCTGGCTTCCGGTTCATGCCGATTGTTTGCAGAGGGAAGTCCTTGCTTTACTCACTTCCAGGCACACGCTTCCGGCAAGGGTCAGCGCTCTAGTTCCCAGCAGCACCTATTTAGGTAGATGCTGGAGCGGATGCGCAGCGGATGTGCGGTGCTGGCGAAGCCCGTGTGCGCCCATCTATGCCCGTCCACGCCCAGCAGTCGCCAGGAGCCAGGATCCCTGCTCCATTTTTGCCAGGGTGTAGACAAGCTCCCAAACACTCATACACTAGCAAGGAGCTTACCACACTAAGAAGGGCAAGCACTTCCAAAGCTTCTCCGGTACTGTGAGGAAATATAAATTTTATGGTCAATTAATGTTCCCTACCGTGTACCCCACCGTCTCCATGTACCAGGTTAAAGTGCATGTAACTTCCCTCCTGTGCCAGCTATGAAGACGCAAATACATTTGCGTCCAACGTTAACATGTCCTCTTTCAGACCCACCCTGAATGGGTTGAATGCTCCGTTCCTAAGTATGCTATGCCAACGTCTTTTTGTGGTGTACTTTACACGTTTTTCAGCTCTGGCAAAGTAGGCCCTGAATTCTGCCATCGAGCCTTTTTCTGTTTTCTGACTCCGAAAGCCTCAGCCCAGGCTGCCTCTTTACCCGTGACCTCTGCCTTACTCCCTGTGCGGCTCACGGCGCTAAGCTCAGCCTGCTGCCTGCCAAGACTGTATTCAACCTTCGAATTATCTGTTCTGCTCCTCGAAAATGCATTCCTACCTACTAGTTTAAGTAAACATCCCCCCAGCTGCAGAGCAAAGGGCCCGGCCTCACTGTCTCCGTGCAAGTAATTCATAGCCTCTGTTACCATGGTAGGCCCATGCCCCTCGCATTCTCATGTAGACACTTAGGCGCTTATACACGCACTCACAGTCAGTATAGAATAGCTTCTACCCCAGAGACCTTTTCCGTTTAGATAATATGGTTCCCAAACATCAGATATCAGATATGATAGAGGTACGAGTTGATCTGACATGCCAGACTTCTGTCTCTTTCCGTCAGTGTAAATGTCAAGTCCCCTGCACCCTCCAGTTTCACGTCAATCACACGTCATACAGCTGCGCGCGCATCCAGGCCTCAGATTTCTGCTGACATTACAAGATTCTACTTTGTTGCCACCCACTTGTGACACCTATCTGTGACGTTTCTAGCACACACCTCTATGTTCACGCCTAGTTCACGCCTTCTAATTACGTATCACTACCACGTGGATGCTGTTATCTTGTTTCTCTCAGCTGTTACGCCTACTGTATTGGTTTCTATAATGTAACTTAAGTATATAAGCTATGTATTGTCAATAAAATATTGCTCTATCCCTTCCTGCACCCCAGTGGTGTCAGGAACCCGATAACCGGTCTTGACCATTCCTTTCTAAGGAATAAAACCCCTAAGAACTCTAACACCACGGACTCTGCCTCTTTCTTTCCGATTGAGTTATTATTGATTAAGTACTTACCTGCATAGAAATTAGGACGGTAAATCAAATATTTACCACATTATTCTGGCGCCCGAATAGGGACCCCTCCCCCACCCCACGCGCCGGTTGGTGCGTTGCAAGCTCTGTCCCCTGCCATCAGTTAGACGGAACTACGCGTACTGGCAGGATTTCCTGTATCTCCCTCTGGCCCACGGAGGTGACGAAGACTGCGATCAGCACCCAGACGAGGCGGTGAGGAGTGCGGAGGATCCCGACCAGAGCCTAGCCGAAAGAAGCAAGGTCCGAGGTGTCAAGAGGCCCACCAGTTTCCGAAGTATCCACGTGTCGAGTCGAAGTCGAGTCCGGTCCAGTCCAGTCGAGTTTTCCGAGGCCTTCTGTTTCCGTGCTTCCCGGTGAGTACCATTGCTGGGACGTATCTAGACGGGTTTGGGTACACAAATTCGGTCTGCACTGTTTTAGACAGTGTATCTGTACTGTTTAGCAGTATATCAGTTATTTCAAGTTCTTGCACTGTTCTTAGACAGTGTATTTGTACTGTTTAGCAGTATATCAGTTATTTCAAGTTCTTGCACTGTTCTTAGACAGTGTATCTGTACTGTTTAGCAGTATATCAGTTATTTCAAGTTCTTGCACTGTTCTTAGCAGTGTATCTGTGCTGTTTAGCAGTACATCCAGTATAGGGGGGTAGTCATATATGTCTCAAATGTCTTTCATGTGATTAATGTCGTGGTATGAGTGACTGTTTTTAATGTGCATTATTGTGTTCCTGTATAACTAGTAGTGCCCACACCGCCATCGCTCGCTCCACTTGTACCCAATACATTCACAACCAAGAAGACTCATGAGACATAATTGTGGGAAAACGGTGATGCAGGTTTATTTGCATACAAATAGCAGATAGGTGGGTCATCTTACAGGCGATCCAAGACGGCAGCCCCTCGCTGACCCGCCTGCCTAATTAGCCAATTTGCACGGTAAGTCGATGCTCTTGACGGTGCAATACTTTTAATAGTTATCTCGTTTACTCCCGCCCCCCCTGTCGGGGCGGAGCGATGAGGCACACCCCCGGTCGGTTTAGGCCCCCCGACCGCCCGAAGGACTAACGGGGCGCCGACGTTGTTTCCTGGAACCCCCTCGGCTCCAGGTTCTTGGCTCGGGCACCCCTACTGTGCCAGGCAGAGGTATTGCTGTCTCCTTCTGCCGCAGAGGTACCCTTACTGTCCATCTGCTTCCAGATCGCCCTGTGACTCCGCCTGCAACACAAAACAGACCATTAATTGTTCACACCAACCTGCTGCTCTGCCGCTGGGTCTGGGCCAGGGCGGGAACAGCGCAGAGTAGTCCAGATGAAACGCGGCGGCAAAGAGGAAGTACTGCACCAGGCTGGCCTAGATAAAGGCCCTAGGACCGCCCACCACCTTACATGCTCGCCCTGCATTGGCCACCCCCTAAAGGGGGCGGCACCCTGACTGTCGCGCTGATGACGTTATGTTCGCGAGGCATGTGTCACTAAGACGCTGTCTCGCGTTATCTCCCCTTCGGGTCGCGCGGCCAGCGGCATAGTGCCCACACCGCCATCGCTCGCTCCACTTGTACCCAATACATTCACAACCAAGAAGACTCATGAGACATAATTGTGGGAAAACGGTGATGCAGGTTTATTTGCATACAAATAGCAGATAGGTGGGTCATCTTACAGGCGATCCAAGACGGCAGCCCCTCGCTGACCCGCCTGCCTAATTAGCCAATTTGCACGGTAAGTCGATGCTCTTGACGGTGCAATACTTTTAATAGTTATCTCGTTTACTCCCGCCCCCCCTGTCGGGGCGGAGCGATGAGGCACACCCCCGGTCGGTTTAGGCCCCCCGACCGCCCGAAGGACTAACGGGGCACCGACGTTGTTTCCTGGAACCCCCTCGGCTCCAGGTTCTTGGCTCGGGCACCCCTACTGTGCCAGGCAGAGGTATTGCTGTCTCCTTCTGCCGCAGAGGTACCCTTACTGTCCATCTGCTTCCAGATCGCCCTGTACTCCGCCACAGCTCTGGAGGAGGCCCCCGTCGATGACAGAGCCCCCCACCCACTTAGCTACTTCATTTCGCTCTCTGTCGCTCCACTTATACTTCCGAGGGGGACATGTTCACCCCAACCCCGACAAGTGTACCCAACCTAAGGGCCGTTGTAACCCTTAATTTCCCCTTATGCAGCTGCTAGAGCCTGACAGTGACCATTGCATTTGGGTGATTGAATTAGTCTCTCCTCCCTACTAAGCCTTTTTGGGTACACCTCTATCATAGTTCCCATTCCCACACCACTATGGAGATCTTGTACGGTTCTTAGGACACGCCCCTAGTTGTAACGCCGCACCTCTGATGGGGATTGCTAAGGTACGGTTCTCAGGCCACACCCTTAGCTACAAAACCACACCTCTTAATGAGATTCCTCGGCGGTCAGTTGTTTCGTCTGATATTTGTCCCAACAAAGTAGGGCTTGTGAACGATCTGTCCCGTGCTGCAATAATCATGACCGTGCATGTCCTGGCAACTCACTGCAAGGTTTTACCTCATGTGACTTAACGTCTGCTTTTGGCAAAAGTTGACCTCGAGCAATGAAAGACTGCCTCACTCAGGATGACGTGCTTGTTAAACCGCCATTGCATAATGATTTTTATCGTGGGCCAGGACAGGGGGCTGTGCCGCCTGCTCAAGCACTTGGTGTTCAGAATCTTTACTATCATCTTTGAATATATGTGCATAAAACCAATTCCTTCTCCGTAAGGGGCTGGTAGCCAGAAGGTGGCGGTAGTGAGCCATTGCAGTTGTTCATTAGCCTTGTCGGAAATGTATTGCTTCTTTGATGAAACATGCTCATGGGCGGTTTCGACTGGCGTCCTAATGACAGTTCCAATTTGCCATAATTACAGCTCTGCCTGAGCCTGACCTGCCACATAACGTACCAATCACTGTGCCTCGATGTCACCTACTGCACACTCTGCCATGTATGTCCCACCAGCTTGCTCCTAATGGATGCATTCTCAATGTATACATAAACTCGTGCTTACAGTGGCATTGGACCCGGACAGAATCAGGGCAAAATATACTTTAAGGAGGAGTGCTATCTCGGACTGCTGCCCGTGTGGTTGAATGACATTGCATTAACATGTCAAAACGTCCGGTGTGTACACCTGAAGTGTTGTGGGTTACTGCCTAGTCCTGCCGTGCCTTTTAGGATACATGTGCTAGTTTAGACACATTTGGATTTGTGCTTGCATTTAAACTCTCAAACTGTGGCGCTTTGCAAACTACCTGAAGATTCCTAGAAGACGGCAAGGCAACAAATGACCATAACATGATTCTCTCGAGTGCATTTGTATAGGACTGAAGGAACGCCGAAAATGTCTCCAATGGGTAAGTTAACTTTACACATTACCTTTAAGTTTGCTAAGCTACCACTGGGTGAGCACAGGTTAATTGAGGGTTCGCGTCTGGAAGGACCCAACGAAGATGGTCACACTGGGCACCACCAATTCTAAAGCTGGTCCTGATGTGTTTCCTCACACATTATCTACGGCAATCTCTGAGACCACCAAGACAGTACAATTCTCGAGCTGTGGTGGTTAGTTAAGGTAATAATTAAATTGAACCACCCCTTCATGGATAATCATGTCTGGTCCCCCAAGCTGTGCGGTCAATGGTTTCCTAAATTAGAGGCTGCAATTGCCGGTGAATTTCCTCTCTGGACACAAATTTTTGTGCATACTTACGCAGGAGCGGCTACACATTCAAGCATTATACTTGAGAATAGAGCTACACTTTAATTTGACAGGGAAGGGGTTGTTAGAAAAATTAAATCTGGTAAGAAGGTTACCATAGCCTATAACTTACAATGTTTACCCCACCTGATCTGAAGTGCCTTCCATTGAAAGAGGTGTCCTGTCATGTGCTTGGAGTGTACGCACTGTGACATGGCATGTACATATTGGGTAAAATATTCATTCACCAAACAGATTGCAACCTTTGCTATCACTATGCCATAGCAGTGACCTCAATGTAATGCATAATTACTTACCTCTGCAAGTGTCCTGCAGAGTATTCGTGCAATAACGCGTGCACCCGGTATAAGTTAGCGGCACCGCTGTGCCGGTAAGCATCTCGTACTGAGCAACCGTGGGTCACCTAGGAATTGTTATCAGAGCATACACCTTGTATAGTGCCCGTTCACTTCACCTAATCCTAGCCCCCTGATCTCAGTTCGCCCTTTCACCTCCTGTTCACGCCCGTCGCAGTCACGTGATTCCCTGCGTTCTCTAAAGGCACTCACGTATTTATTTATAGCTTGGCATCTGAGTCCGTTCTACTGTCCGTGAAATCAGTGACCTCGTACATATGGCGATCGCATTGTGCATAAGCTTTATATGGGGTGAGCGACGTTGTACATAGCATTATAATTGAGGAAAGTGACAGGGGGTGACCAATGAGCAGCATTGCAACAAACTGAAATTTACCATGCATTACTGAATCGCCATGTACATTGCGTATGGCAACTTGGCACTACGATGCTAGGCTGTGTGCGTTGTTGGGGAATGCCTAAAAGCCAGAGAACCATACTTTGCCTGCTCCCTGCTCTACATACGAGGTGAAGCAGCTGCTAGTTACTTGAAACAGACACATTGTGTGTTTATAGGACGGTGGATCTGTTAGTCCGACAGCGCACCTACTAAGGGCCTTGTGCACAACATACCCTACGTTGCAAAAGGAAGAAAATGCTTAGGACCAGTATCGATATGTTTGTTTGGAGCCGGTGGGTGTCTTTCATGGAATTCACAAAGAAGCACCGGCTGGAAATCTAGGACAGGCATATTCTTCCAGGAGCATTCTAATTCACATTTACTCATGTAGAGTTTCAATTAGGTGGCTAGAACTGGAAATGGCTATACGTCTACACCACTTTCGCTTAAAAGAATAACATAACTAAATATATCTGTAGTATTGTTCGATAGAGTGAACATAAGCGTAAAGGGCATCTGGGTTGCACCAGAAAAGCCCATCATGAAACCTCCCAGTGCATCTAATTAAAGTTTCTATTGGTCCTGAGTGGCAGGATAATATGAATTTACTGAAAGCGGCATAATGTTTATATTGTGTTACGAGATCATCTTCCTTTGTCCATGTTCTACATGAAAGTAGTGGCTGAAAGCGGATCTAGTACAAGAAATCACGTTTGGATCTACATACGTGTTGGTAAGTTAAACGTAAAATTGCAAAAAGGAAAAGCAAGAATCAGAAGTATATACAATGTATAAAACGGCTTAGTAGATACAGGATCCAGAGATATATATATATATGCAGAAAAAATAGTCAAGCTGAGAGCCTTCAGGTCAATTTTTTAAGGTATCAATTCAGCAACAGCAGTTATACTTCTTTTTAAGGAGGTAGTCAAGTGGATCGATCTGGTTTCCAGAGGTATTGGGTTCCTTATTCTCGGGGCAAGGCAGGAGAAGGAGCAGTTTATAAGTTTCTTTTTGTTGATCGTCCGTGACTTCAACAATAGGGAGCTTGTACTTCTTAGGGAACGACTCCCAACAGATAGTTAGAGTTTTGTTTGCAAGGCAGATGGGAGTGTTACGATGAGGAGCCTTATGCATGCAAGCTATCTTCAACTGAGTCTTTACTTCAAACGGGAGCCGTTTTAGCTGTTTTTAATCTGTTGTAAAGTGCTCACGTTTACTAGGAACCCATGATGAGCCTCACAACTGGGTTCCGAGTGGCCCTTAATGGAACCAGCCTAGCTTTGGGTAAATCTGCCAAAGTGGCACTCCCATAATCGAATTGGTAGTTGACTAGGGTCTAAACTATTACCAAAAGTAATCAGGGGGCAAGAAGGGTTTGATTTTCCTTTCAGTGGTAGAATGACACCCTCGACGGCGCTCTTCATTCGACCGCACTATACAACCAAGCTGAGCAAAAGGGGGTAGCATAATACATTATTACTCAAGGCGCTAGCAAACTTTAGGAGGGTCACTCATCGCTACACATTAAACTACCCATCACTAGGTGGCAGTCCCTGCTTCATATCACAACCCCGTCCCTCTGCACAAAAACCTCCTTTTATTGAGGCTAGTACTGAGGAGAACCTTACATGGAATCTGTACCCGGTTGTCGTCACATCATCGTGCCCTGTAAAGATAACTACTGTAAAAATGGGGCTGCATGACAATGGACACTCATCAGAATCGAGTGTTTATACATGCAAACGGGCTGTATCCAGAAAGCACTGCTATGTGACACCCGCAATACAGTGGAGGGATCTAGAAGCTTGCAAATGCATTGTAAAATCCCTGGCGAGCTAGCGAAGATCTTCATTCATTCTGAAAGTTTTGTCTAAAATTAAGCAATCAGCCCGCCGTGCCCCCTTCCTCGAGAACCCGTCAAAACCATACAGCGACCTCGACACTGACCGAAGGAGTTTGCCTGCTATTAGGACTCCCTTCTCACATTCTGCCCCGGCACTAAGTTGGCACCCTTCATAAAAAACGGCCTATCTAGCTCAGCTACGCCGCGGCCTGACTGGAATACGACCTACAGTTTGAACTGATTGGGCGCGACAGACACAAATACACACACACGCACACCAGTAAGATCATGCACTCATCCTTTGCACATGGTCCAGCACAAGCGAGTGAATGCACACATGCAAAACAAATAAAGTCGTGGACAGACACAAACACAAGTACACGCACACCAGTAAGATCATGCACTCATTAACACACAGATGCGCGCACACATGCATGGGCATAAAGAAACGCACGCTGAATAATGCCCCCACACAGGTGTACGCACACTCGCTAACGCACGTGCAGACACCAGCACACACAGGCGCACACGCACAGGCAGCGGTGGCAAGGGGGTTTATTCTGCTGCTGCTAGTAACTCATTGGCTCTGTACCAGAGAGAGGCGGAGCCAGGCCGTGCGGGGTTTTGTCTCCCAGTGCCGGGTCCCTTTGTGCTTCGATGCAGGCCAGGCTGTTGTCGGCCTCCTCTGCCCTAAATCCCTCGGCACAAAGGTGCCGGCCTGCTACGCTTGAGGGAAGAAAGATCCGTATGGAAAGCACTCAGCATGACACCTCTCAGGACCCTTCATAGCCCTTTACAGACACCCACACACTCAAACTGGCTGCCCTGATTAGCGTCCAGCCCAATAATCCAGCTGTTCTCCACCATCTCCTAGGCGCATAGTGGCCACCAAAGTTACCCCGTAATTGAGTACGGAAAGAACCATGAAAACGCCTGACTTATCTCCCTGCCTGCGCAGCATGACAACCCGAGCCCCTCCTACCAGTGCTGCTGGTGGAAAGAGCCCAAAGTGATATGACGGATCACGGGATGTGGATGCGCTCGTAACCACTCCGTTTGCCCTATAGGCGAGTGAATGCATCCTCTCCATACGCGACAAAGCGACGGTAGGCCCCCAGGAACCCGACGCTGCAGGGAGAGCTGCTCCCCGGTCTCATCAAGCAGACATGCCGCAAAAAGGAACGGGCGGAACCACAGTTCCGCAGGAGCCGCACAAAACCCCACCTAAGATCTGCACGCTCCTGGCCCGTGCTGCTCCCTCGTCCTGACAACAACTCCTTTCCGGCCCCGCGACCCCGCAATAGACGCATGACAAGCTGGACAAAGAGGAATGGCGCCTCCAGGGGCACAATTGTTCTGACCTCCACCCTCGCTGTCCAACACCGGACAATAGTGCCTACCGAGTCCCCCGGACTCGGTGTTAGATATCAGGGGTTTCGATGCGACTCGGCTAGCCGCTTGCCAACACCATTGACGCTCGTACCCAGCGTGGAAACATCGACCTACAAGAACGGCCACATTACTCCCAAAACATAAACCCCCCAGTCACTGCTATGCTCGGGGTAGCAGGCACCCCGCATATTTAAAGGCTAAACGCAGATGCACGCGCACGACAGTAGGCCTATACAGTGCTGTGTTGACCCGTTAATCAACCCTCAAAGCCAGGCTAACATGATGGAAACCGCGCTCAAAGCCCCGCCTTACCACAAGCATCTACGTATGCAAGGACCCGGTAGGAGAGAACCCACAAGCGCCAATGTAATCACCAACAAGCGCCTAGAATGTATTCACGATTATGGGACGCTGAGGGCAACAGGACCGTGGAGGGAGACACCAACGCAGACACCGAGGGACAAGGAGAGTGACTGGCGAAGAAGAAGGTAACCCGCCGGAGCCAGCACCAATAACCCCACATACACCCGGACAAAGAAACTTGCCAACACGCTTCTCATCCCTACTCACCGTAAGCAGAGCCAACCGCAGGACGTCGGACACATCATATCGACACAAGACCGGACCTCTATGGCCAAGGACTGTTCATGATATACGCCCGGCAGGCCCCCTCAACTCCACCCAGTATGCCCTCATAACAGTTCACAATTCATAAACAGCAACTCTCTGTGCCGCAGCTAAGGCCTATAGTATTCTGCCCCTGGCTATGCGAGGAGAACCGCTACTGACTTTACATTCAGGAAACCGATCAATGCCCTGAGCGCCACTAAGCCATTTGCTATAGTGCTTCTTACAAATACCCCACCATGAGCAAGAGACTTTCGGGAAATGACAGTGTCTTAGACTAACCAGGGTGAACCAGAAGCCACCCTGACCGGAGAGATTACTGTACAAAGGAACCGCAGCGTTTTTGCATCTCACACCCGAGTCCCGGCCTGATCTCTTCGCTCCCACCGGCAACAGACCTCAAGCGGCGGAATTCCCTCTACACAGCGCCGCTGCCTCCCCAGACTATGTGCACCAAAACAAAGGGCATTGCACAAAGAACCCACGCCCGCAATGCCCCCTTACTAACAAACCGCAATCGCGTGAAAACCGCAATCGCGTGACCACACGCTAAGTGGTAAAAGTGCCCTAAACTGAACCATCGCTAGACCTGAGGCCTGCCTGCCACGAGAGGGAACGACTCACCGCCATTGAACACACGACGACCGTAGGAAACGGGAAAGCGGCGAGGCAGGCGAGCCCGTTCTCCTAATTATCCGCCCGCGCACTATGGCACAGCCACCACTAACCCCCCCCGTGGCAATCACCACTGGGGCCCCGTGCAACCTGGTCATGCCCAGGGACGAGGCCGTGGGGAGGCGAGATAGCGGCACATACCTAGCTTAACGACGACGCACGACGGCACCGGATCAGCGCAGAGCCTAGGGTAATCGTGGCGCCCAGGAAACGCGGAACAGCGCAGAGTAGTCCAGATGAAACGCGGCGGCAAAGAGGAAGTACTGCACCAGGCTGGCCTAGATAAAGGCCCTAGGACCGCCCACCACCTTACATGCTCGCCCTGCATTGGCCACCCCCTAAAGGGGGCGGCACCCTGACTGTCGCGCTGATGACGTTATGTTCGCGAGGCATGTGTCACTAAGACGCTGTCTCGCGTTATCTCCCCTTTGGGTCGCGCGGCCAGCGGCATTTGTGTTCAGAATTAAGTAGCAAGGATTGAGCATTCAGTACTAAGTAAACAAGATGCCGTTTTTCAATAAGCTAAAGCAGATAGGAACTAGGAAAGGGATACTAGAGGAAGAAATTCCTATTCCCCCTAGGGACACTCCTGGAAATTTCATGTATCAGAAACACGGCTTAGATGCCATATTGTATCTAGATTTATGGGCCGATTATACTAAGCATCTAGACGAGAGACACAGATGGCCTGTTACCGGAACATGGGATGCCGAGTGCATCATGAAGGTAGAAGAAGCGCTGTGGAAAAAGAAAGCCAGACAATCTCAGAAAGACGCCATAGAATTCTGGCGTAAGGAATCACATAAACGTGCTGAAAAAGCACTCCGTAGAGAAGACAGACTTAGAGAAGCACCGGATAAAGTTCGAGAAGACGAATTAGTTACTGAAGGGATCCGAGTAAAATCGGAACAAGTAGACCGCGCACGAAACAATCTCGTAAATGGTATGTATCTTGTGGCCGAGGGTTCACCTGAAGCCACTTCAGAAATACCGAAAAATCTGCCACCACCATTGGTTCCAACTAAAGTAAATCACAGGACTACTAAAGATATATTTCTGAATTCCTATCTAAACGATGTAGCACCCGCTTACACCAATCCACAGGCCCACGTCCCGCCTACTGACGGTGACGGAGGTGGCAACCCGCCCCAAGACCGCATTCTGCCACTACCGCAACAAGGTTCCCCCGTCCGACAGCCAGCTCCTCCACCTCCACCACTTCCCTCACCTAAGGTTAAGATACCAAATCCGTTCACGCCTGATCCTACAAAAAGACAAGTTCAAGTACAGATCCAAACTCCACAGAGAGATAGTGCTCAAGCCTCCGCCTCAGGAGGTGCGACCGGGGGTCACCAGACCCCGCCAGCAACACATAGATTACACCTTAGGGATATGCAGAAGCATTTTTCGCTCCAATCACCCCGTCTCGACATACTCAAAGAACCGCTTCAAGTTTGCAGATACGATCCAGTACCCGGCAAAGATGATAGAATGTTTTTAGCATCACTACGCTTACGACAAGCTACAGATTACCTACTGTTTTTCTCAGGAATGAAAGAGCACTTAGATAGAATATATCACTTTGTCCAGACCGGGGAAGACCCTGACAGTATTAAGGAGGCCATGGCATATCAGAAAGTTGACACCCAAGCATATATACTACGTTTTTTCATAAATTGCTTAATAAGAGAACGAGACAGGCCTGAGACAGAACAGGATGAACTAGAGGGACTCAACAGGTGGGGTCAAAATATATCCGAAGGAAAACATGACAAAGGGGGTTGCATAGCCAGTATGTACAAGAAAATACGAAAAGCAGTGATAGAAATACACGAAAAAGAGAAAGAAAAAGCTTCCTCCGAGGAGGATGAAGAACCTGAAGAACCAGAAAAGACCACTGATACGATAGCGTATGTAGGTAAGGGAACTTACCTTAGGAAAGGCATTCGTCCAGAAAGCAAGAGAGTTTTTCTCTCTGGCATATCAAAACCGAATTCTCCTGAACATCAGTTCCAAGAGACTGATAAAATGCTTCGAGAACGAATGGGGTACCATGTACTCAATTCTATGGATGAACAAGAACTAGCCCGGTCAGCAGTACTATGGGCTGACAATCCGAACATATACAATGATGACACTGTAGCGCAGACATTTCTGAACCTCTCCCCAGACGAACAGAAATTAGCAGGTGTATACATGATTCAGCACCTCCTCACGTTATACAGAAACCAACGTTCTGATCCAGGTCCCTTACACGATACATTAGAAGCACTACTCATGGATAGATGGAGAGGTCTAAGTACCAAGTTAATACAAATAATTCTAGAACAACGGCACAGATACAACACGTTCTTAAGCTCCGAATATGTTCCCGCTCCGCCCCCAGAAAGAAAAATGTATCATATGGAGCGTCTGCATGGCATTGAAAGTCAGAACCCATTACGAGAAGTGCATCCAGTTATGGGAACCGATAATAACTTGAAACGTGTGTATGTACACACACCCCTGACCAAGTTAGAACTATTGGAAATGAAGAAACTAGTACCCTGTCATGATAAAGATCCTGCAGGTTTTCACAGAGAACTTAAAGACATGTTACTGATGGGAGATTACACATATGAAGATATCATGAAAATGTTAAAGGTATTGTTGCCCACCGGCATCTACGAGAAACTTAAGGAACGAGAATGGGAGGTGGGAGACAAAAAGATTGCATGGGCAGAAATAGAAGACGAGGAGAAACTTCGTACCCCTGGGCTAGGCCTCGGGGAGAAAACGAAAGCATTACCAGGTTTGATAGTACAGGTTCTGCCAAGATTACTGACAACTAGAAAGGAAGACTGGGATGCTATCTCAGCCTGCAAACAGAAAGACGATGAAGATACTAGTGACTTCTATTCAAGATTCGAGAAATGTTTCCTTATTAATAGTGGCCTTAAACCAAGTAGCGAATCGTACCCACACCTTTTTGTATCAAAATTAGTAGAGAATTCCCTGCCAGCAGTCAAAGGTCGTGTATACAAGGTTGAGAGTACATGGCAAGCAAATACGCCATCCCAGATGTTACAAATGTTACAATACCATCAGAACAGAATTAGAGAAGAACAGGATCATGAACAGAAACGTATGAAAGACACGAAAATGAAAATGTTAGTGGCCCAGTCGGTTCCAGCCGACGGCCAGAGAAAGGGTACGACCCAGACCCAGAATTCAGCAGCTCCAGTTAAAGGGACATGCAACTATTGCAAGCAGCCAGGTCACTACGTACATGAATGCCCAGTCTTGAAACATAATATATCAACAGGTAAAACTAAAGAAAGGCCGCGTCCACCTAGACAAGACCAGGCCCAGCAACCGACTTCACAGAATATACAGCCTATGCAGAATTCACAGCCTACGCATGCTTCGTCTCATACAGCACAGACGGTAGCGGTACCACAGCCACAGCCCATTGCCGCGACTCAGCAAGTTTCACAACAGATGTACCAGTATGCCCAATCTGCTTACCCCGATTATCCACGATACACATGAAACAGCCTAGAGAGGGAGTTTGGCTTGCCTCTTATTGAGATTCCTGTAGATCAAGAGGGTCCTTATGTACACAGTCAAGTATTGGGAAAAGACAGAAAGTTTTTAATTGACACAGGGGCAAGCCGCACAACAATCAGCCATGACGAAGTCCCAGGGGCACCCCTCTCAGGCTCACAGAATGTTTCCCTTGGTTTTTCAGGACAGCCTATTGTAAATGAGGTATCAGAACCAGTCCCCCTGGCTGTGGGTCCATTAGCACGTGTTACAGACTTATTACTTACAAAATCATGTCCAGAAAATCTGTTAGGTATCAAAACATTGAAGGCTCTAGGAGCTGTGATATGTTGCTCTCCGGAGGGAGTTAGATTGTTCTTGCGAGATTTCAAGGGTCACTATGTATTACGAGAGTTTGATGTCAGATTGAAAAATGTACCGGATCACCTGTGGGCACAAGGCCCAACCGATGTAGGCTGCATGCACATTACACCATACCGTGTTACACTGAAACCAGGTGTTGTTTTACCCCGAATCAGACAATACAAGTTACCACCCGATGCTGTAGTGGCTTTACTGGAAATCATTGAAGAGCTCATTGCCCAAGGAGTGGTCGTGGAGACTGACTCCAATATCTGTAATTCCCCTATCATTCCGATTCTTAAACGTACTGATCCCAATGCACCGCCAGTATATCGGCTGGTGATTGATTTACGAGAACTGAATAAATGTATTGTACCACAGTACCCTGTGGTTCCCGATATCTCTTCCCTATTGACTGCTATTGATTCAGAAGCAACGTTCTTTATGTAATTGACCTCAAGAACGCCTTCTTTAGTGTACCTATTGATCCAGAGAGCCAATACCTTTTCGGATTCAGTTTAAATGGACGAAGTTTCAAATTTTCACGCGCACCTCAAGGATTCACAGAAAGCCCCAGCATCTATAGTCAAGCGCTGAAAAGACAACTAGATTGTATTCAAATGCCAGTTAACACCGCTTTACTGCAATACGTCGATGATCTGTTGATCACCGCACGAAGTGAACCCGAATGTGAACAAGCATCACTGACAGTTTTACATTTTCTGGCCGACAAGGGACACAAGGTGTCCCCTTCGAAGCTACAATTCTGTGTTCAGCAAGTTGTGTACTTGGGTCACTTGCTGTCCAAAGTGGGGAGACAGCTCACTCCTGATCGCATTCAGTTAATTGTAAATATGCCGCAACCCCAGACACAAAAGGAAGTGCGGGCCTTTATAGGCCTCACCTCGTATGCAGACAATGGATCCCTCAGTATGCATTTCTAGCTAAACCACTCATTCAGTTGACGACACAGGAGGCAGCGACTTCGACTGTCCTTCCTTGGACTCAGGAACACACACAAGCCTTTGAAGAATTAAAGAAAGCTTTATGCCAAGCACCAGTTTTAGCGACACCATGTTACAGCAAACCTTTTACACTTTTTGTTACAGAACGTGATGGTACAGCGTTGTCTGTCCTCACTCAAGATCAAGCAGGTTCACATAAGCCTTGCGCTTATTTTTCAAGTACATTGGATTCAGTAGCCCAGGCACTCCCTGCGTGCTTAAAGTCAGTAGCAGCAACAGCACTAGCAATCAGACAGAGCGACTCAATTGTTTTAGGACATCAATTAACAGTACAAGTTCCACATTCTGTAGAGGTTCTTTTAAACAGAACTCAGACTCAACACTTGACTATAGCACGACTGACAGGTTATGAATTAACACTATTCCAGCCACACGTAGAAATCAGACGCTGCAGCATTCTGAACCCCGCAACATTGTTACCTTCAATTATGACAGATCCAGCTCCGCATGATTGTATAGAGATCATTAATACAGTAACAAAGCCCCGACGAGACTTAACAGATGTTCCATTGACAAATCCAGACCTGACACTTTACGTGGATGGTTCATGCATGAGAACAAGTACAGGAGAATTAGTGGCCGCGTATGCAGTGACCACTGAAACTGAAGTTAAAGAAACATATCGTATTGACACACTGTCCGCTCAAGCGGCAGAGCTTATTGCTCTGACCCGAGCCTGCATACTAGCCAAGAACAGAAATGTTAACATATACACTGATTCCCGTTATGCGTTCGGAGTTGTACACGACTTCGGAATGTTATGGCAAGAACGAGGTTTCTTGACCTCTCACGGTGCCAAGATCCAACACGGTCCCCTCATTCAAGCACTGTTAGAAGCAATACATCTGCCTTCAGGCATATCCGTCATGAAGTGTAAAGCACATACTAAAGTTACAGATTCTGTTTCCCAGGGTAACGACCTGGCAGACCAGACAGCAAAACATACAGCATTGACTCACACTCAGACAACTGACGTGACAAAGACAATAGTACCGACACATTGTATGACAGTCAGGGATCCCGCCCTAGATGTAATTGATATTCAGACACATGCTACTACAGATGAAATAAAGAAATGGACTGAACTAGGAGGGATCCAGACAGATCAAGGTTGGATGACGAAGGGAAAATCTACATGGTTTCTCCCCGACTCTATGGTTCAAGTCATAATCAATACAGCACATAGTCCAGCACATCTAGGAGAGAAAGCGATGTTAGACAGTTTACAGAATCTCTGGTATAACAAACACTTACGAGCAGCAGCAAAACAGAAAGTGCGTACTTGCATGATCTGTTGTCAGTTCAATCCAGGTAAAAGCGTCCCTGTAGAGCAAGGTGGATTTCATCCTCCCGATCACCCTTTTGAAGTCCTCCAGATGGATTATATCTAGATGGACCGTTGTCGAGGATTCAAATATGTCCTCGTAATTGTTTGTGCACTTTCCCGTTGGACCGAAGCATATCCAGTCTCAGATTACACTGCTCCGACCACTGCCAGGCAGCTGGTTCGAGAATTCTTCCCACGATACGGCTTGCCTCGTGTCGTGTACTCAGATAACGGACAGCCATTCTCATCCGAACTCATGAAACAGGTTTCCTTGCTGCTAGGATATCAGTGGAGATTCCATTGTGTCCGACATCCCGAAGCCGCTGGCCTTGTAGAGAGGCATAACCAGACACTAAAGACCCGCCTTGCTAAAGTTTGTAAAGAGAAAGGGGTAGACTGGATAGTCGCCCTGCCAGTTGCATTGTTCTATATGAGGATGGTCGCCCACTCGAGATCAGGACTATCCCCGTATGAAGTGGTCTTTGGCAGACCACCGAATATGTGGGGGACGCCCATACCTAAGAAAATTACCGATGTTGATTGTAATATGCTGACAGATTACCTTGCCTCCTTGATGTCTGCACTCCAATCATGTCGTTCACAGGTTGCCGCAGCCTTCCCTGACAACACTGATGTAAAGCCGCATGATGTCCGTCCTGGTGACACGGTCCTAATTAGGAACTTCGACAGGAAAAGTCCGCTGGAGCCCCGCTGGAAAGAGCCGAAGACCGTCCTTCTTACAACGCGGACCGCTATCAAAGTTGAAGGCAGAAAGGGGTGGATCCATACAAGCCATATAAAAAAGTGTAACGAACTGATGCCAGAAAAAGACTCGTCCACCCCTTCCAAAGACTGTATCGAACCTAGTGACTTTAAAGTTCCGAAACAAGAGAAAACTCCCCAAGAAGAGTACCGCATGAAACTCCGATCTAGCAAGTCAGACAGTTTAATTGTTTAAGTCCTCCCCTAGGTGAATCGGTTAAATAGTTACTGACATGTATCCCCTAGATCGAGATAGAGAGAGAGAGAGACAACTCAAGAAACGTACATATTGCAAATCACTCCGTAGTCACTGTATAGTGACATTATTGATTATGTTTTTTCTAAGCCTTCTGATTATTGTTGCTAGTATATTGCTTCCCATATACTACCCTATTTTCAAGCGTGAACAATCTGCTTACAATGTTTCTGCTGAACATTCTTTTAGTGAATTACCTCCCCACGAACTTTCTTACAGACTTGCGCTGCGCAATAACACATTCATTAGTATGTTACATCACTCCCATCAGACTAACAATGCTACAAACTGCTGGATATGTGGCCGACTCCCTCCCTACCAGAAATACAAGGGAGTTCTGCCCCTCTTTCCGTACCCGTTCACTCACAATGGCTCCTGCGGTGCATGGTTTAGAATAATTAATTCCTTAGATCCTGATGTCGCTGTTTTTAAAGGGAGCTGGGTTTGGGGAAACTTGAACTTAGTTCTGCTCAATGTCTGTTACCCTGACAAGAAGGGACTTCCCATTAGAATAGGAACTGATCTAGAAAATGAAGTATATGGATTAGGTAATTATACAATTAACCTTATGATTCTTACTGTTGAATCCGAAGCTGCACCAGTTCTCCCTGCTATGTCAGTATTACCAGTCACTGGTGATTTATGTGTCAGTAAGAAGGGTTCAGTACACTTAGGTCATAGCAAATGTACTACTGTGGTCGAATTCAGTGACCAAGGCAAATCTTCCTTTAGAGCTACCGGTCATTCCTACTTTGTTTGTGGCCATACTGCATACATACGCTTGCCTCCAGATTGGGATGGTACCTGTTATATTGCATTCCTTCTGCCCCCTGTTTTTCTAGCTCCTCCTGATTATCACAGAAATACAAATCTAGTAAAGAATAGACTCCGAAGAGATCTCCCGATTGTCGACTACACTGAAACGGCATGGGAGCAATACACAGATTTCAATAAAGGATTCTTTTTCTTCACAGGCCCCGTCCAAAATAGTAAACTAATACGCAGATTAACCAGAACACTTGAAGCTGTAGTGAATGAAACTGCCTCCGCCCTAGGTAACTTAACAGAGGAGCAGTCCGCCATGCGGGTTGTTGTTCTTCAGAATCGTCTTGTTATTGACGTCATCTTGGCAGATAGAGGCGGAGCTTGTAAGGTCATCGGGTCAAGTTGCTGTGTTTTCATCCCAGAAAACGCGCCAACGGTATATCAAGCTATTACACGTCTTCATAAAATTGCAAATCAGATACATCAGAATCCAGGCACCTGGACTTGGTCCGGTTGGCTCTGGACAACGTTAACCGCTTGGGGATGGAAGATCCTATCCTTCCTAGGCATTGCCCTTGTCATAGTATTCAGTTGCTGCCTGTGCCTACAGTGTGGGCCAGCGATTTGTGGACTGTGTGCCACATCGTGCATTGAACATTCCAGTTTTCTCTCAAAACGTGAAAGAAAGAAAGAAGAACAAATGATGTTACAAGAACAGACTGATCGATTTATGAGGATCGATATATCATGAAGGGTCCGTAGGGAACAAGGAGGGAATGAGGAAATATAAATTTTATGGTCAATTATTGTTCCCTACCGTGTACCCCACCGTCTCCATGTACCAGCTTAAAGTGCATGTAACTTCCCTCCTGTGCCAGCTATGAAGACGCAAATACATTTGCGTCCAACGTTAACATGTCCTCTTTCAGACCCACCCTGAATGGGTTGAATGCTCCGTTCCTAAGTATGCTATGCCAACGTCTTTTTGTGGTGTACTTTACACGTTTTTCAGCTCTGGCAAAGTAGGCCCTGAATTCTGCCATCGAGCCTTTTTCTGTTTTCTGACTCCGAAAGCCTCAGCCCAGGCTGCCTCTTTACCTGTGACCTCTGCCTTACTCCCTGTGCGGCTCACGGCGCTAAGCTCAGCCTGCTGCCTGCCAAGACTGTATTCAACCTTCGAATTATCTGTTCCGCTCCTCGAAAATGCATTCCTACCTACTAGTTTAAGTAAACATCCCCCCAGCTGCAGAGCAAAGGGCCCGGCCTCACTGTCTCCGTGCAAGTAATTCATAGCCTCTGTTACCATGGTAGGCCCATGCCCCTCGCATTCTCATGTAGACACTTAGGCGCTTATACACGCACTCACAGTCAGTATAGAATAGCTTCTACCCCAGAGACCTTTTCCGTTTAGATAATATGGTTCCCAAACATCAGATATCAGATATGATAGAGGTACGAGTTGATCTGACATGCCAGACTTCTGTCTCTTTCCGTCAGTGTAAATGTCAAGTCCCCTGCACCCTCCAGTTTCACGTCAATCACACGTCATACAGCTGCGCGCGCATCCAGGCCTCAGATTTCTGCTGACATTACAAGATTCTACTTTGTTGCCACCCACTTGTGACACCTATCTGTGACGTTTCTAGCACACACCTCTATGTTCACGCCTAGTTCACGCCTCCTAATTACGTATCACTACCACGTGGATGCTGTTATCTTGTTTCTCTCAGCTGTTACGCCTACTCTATTGGTTTCTATAATGTAACTTAAGTATATAAGCTATGTATTGTCAATAAAATATTGCTCTATCCCTTCCTGCACCCCAGTGGTGTCAGGAACCCGATAACCGGCCTTGACCATTCCTTTCTAAGGAATAAAACCCCTAAGAACTCTAACACCACAGACTCTGCCTCTTTCTTTCCGATTGAGTTATTATTGATTAAGTACTTACCTGCATAGAAATTAGGACGGTAAATCAAATATTTACCACAACTGGAAGGACCTTTTGCATGCAGAACCTGCCAATTTCACAGCCTAGGACTGCTGCAGGCAAATCTCTGGACTACCACCACAGACAAGGAATTCCCGCAGGAGGTATCTAACACCCACCCTCTCCCTAATATTTGTCCCACTCACAAGCCTAGCCGGTATTGGCAATGCTTTCTGGCCAATGTCAGATCTTTACAAAAACAATGTATGGACAGAATGCAGAACAATGTCATACATTCACCCCAGTACAGCGATCTGGGCCTAAATCCATCTTTATTTTGCCCACCATGCCATTCCAGTTTGGATCCAGCCATATGCAAATCAGTCCAGGTACAGTTCAGCCCGAACTGCCAGGCGAGGTCCTCCCTGAACTGGAAACAAGCATCCTAGTTCCGGTTTCGGGCTTTGAGCACTCATGAGCAGGATAGCTTGACTCCAGTGGCATGGAGAGCACGGGACCCACGTCTGGGCATACCCGCCCCACTCGGGGTGAAACTGAAAAAACAACAATTGATGGACAGAATTCAGAACAATGTCATACATTCACCCCAGTACAGAGATCTGGGCCTAATCCATTGTTTTTTGCTCACCATGCCATTCTAGTTTGGACCCAGCCATATGCAAATCAGCCTTGACCCTGCCCCCAATGGGAACAGTCCAGCCCGAACTGCCAGGCCAGGGCCTTCCTGGACTGGAAACAAGCATCCTAGGACCGGTTTCGGGTTTTCAGCCCTCATCAGCCAGGATAGCTTCACTCTAGTGGCATATAGAGCACGGGACCCACGTCTGAGCATACCCGTCCCACTCAGGGTGACAAATGCAAAAACAACAATTGATGGACAGAATGCAGAACAGTGTCATACATTCACCCCAATACATATATCTGGGCCTAAATCCATCGTATTTTTTGCTCACCATGCCATTCCAGTTTGGACCCAGCTATATGGAAATCAGTTTTGACCCTCCCCCAATGAGAATAGTCCAGCCCGAACTGCCAGGCCAGGTCCTCCCTGGACTGGAAATAAGCATCATAGGACCGGTTTCAGGGAATGTCACCCTTTATCAGCCAGGTTACCTTGAATCCAGGGAGGACCTGGCCTGGCAGTTCAGACTGGACTGTTCCCATGGGGCACAGGGTCAAGACTGATTTGCATATGGCTGGGTCCAAACTGCAGTGGCATAGTGGGCAAAAGAATGATGGATTTAACCCAGATCCTTTGACTGGAGGAGAATGTTTGCATTGTCAGCATTCCGTCCATCATTTGTTCGCTGCAATGTCAGATCTTTACCCAAGCACGCCATCAAAATCAGGTACCTGACGTCAGGACTTACAGATATCTGTTTCCTAATGGAAACTGGCTTAAACCTAGCTCCACCCCTGCAGTCATGGTGGCAACCTGACGGCTACCGAATCCAAAAACTTGACAGGCAATCCAAGGTGGGTGGAGGCATAGCTATAGTCCACAAGGATTCCATTAAAGTCACTACTCTAAAACACTGCAGTGACAACAAACTAGAAATTCTTGTGTTCAGAATTGACTCCCAATCCTACCATAGTTGGAAAGATGCGCTTCAGAATTTCTTGCTATAACCCATGGAGCTAATTGTCCCCCACACTATCTCCACTAAACATTTTATACTACTAGGAGATTTTAATGTTCATAGCGAAGTCTTCTCTAACACGGGTGCCACAATGCTCCTATCTGTTGCAAGGCCCCCTGCCCACTCACATGGTCAGATCACTCTTTACTCCGATTTCAAATAAAAGACATAAGGATTTCTTCTACCGCCACTCTACCCTCCCACAGCTTGCGAAGAAAAAGGCATAGAATCACGCCTGACCGCTTCGCGACTACTTTCCCAACCGATACCAGCTTGACACCAGATAATACTGATGTGTGTTTAGCCAGCTATAACAATATAGTCAACATAACACTAGACCAGCTGGCTACATTAAAATATTACCCTACCAAGTCCAGTAGAATACAGGCGACATGGTTTTCTCCCGATCTATGGAAAGAAAAAAGTCTATGCAAGAAGTTAGAAAGACGTTGGCATCTTTCCCATGATACTGCTGATAAAGAAACTTTCAAGAACTCTCTGGCCATATACCACAAGAATCTAAAGAAGGCATGCAAATTTACATTGAGTCACAACTTAACCAGGCAGAACATCCTCTAAAGATCAACCAAGGAAGAACAGTTTTCCCTTCTCTACCACATAATAGAAAAATGCAGTTGCTACAAAATAGGTGACAAGAATAAGACCATAACTTGCAATATTACAACAAGGTATATATTATTTATTTCATTTTTATAAATATATGCTCCATAAATTTACTTCTAATAACATTGTTTCAGAAAATTCATCAAACATGAAATTTATAATTTTTATACAAACAAAATATTTTTATAGATATAGAAAAACAGAACACAAAAATATAACAACGAATGCAAGTGAGTCAAACATTTATAACAAATCAAATGACTAGAGACTAACACATATATGAAATGACCCCTGGAAAAAAAGAGAAAAGATAACATCTGAACACATTCATAACAATCTCCACATTACCACTCAAACTACACACATTCTCACAACATTTAAAACACGGAAGAAAAATCAAGAGTGAAGGTCTCCATGGTAAATGACCAAGTGCGGGGTCTCCCATTTACCATGGAGACCTTCACTCTTGATTTTTCTTCCGTGTTTTAAATGTTGTGAGAATGTGTGTAGTTTGAGTGGTAATGTGGAGATTGTTATGAATGTGTTTGGATGTTATCTTTTCTCTTTTTTTCCAGGGGTCATTTCATATATGTGTTAGTCTCTAGTCATTTGATTTGTTATAAATGTTTGACTCACTTGCATTCGTTGTTATATTTTTGTGTTCTGTTTTTCTATATCTATAAAAATATTTTGTTTGTATAAAAATTATAAATTTCATGTTTGATGAATTTTCTGAAACAATGTTATTAGAAGTAAATTTATGGAGCATATATTTATAAAAATGAAATAAATAATATATACCTTGTTGTAATATTGCAAGTTATGGTCTTATTCTTGTCACCTATTTTGTAGCAGCTGCATTTTTCTATTATGTGGTAGAGAAGGGAAAACTGTTCTTCCTTGTTTGATCATTTCATTCCCCTCCTTCCCTGGCTTGCACAAGTCTTGAGGGGGTCCCATCATCATTGCTAATAGAACATCCTCTAAAGAACTCTACGGTACTCTTAATTCTTTCACGAACCTCTAGGCCTGCCAAAATGAGGTAACTCCCACACAAGACCTCTGTGACAGTTAGCCAACCATTTTATTCAGAAGATTGAGAGTATCTATGACAATATCACCAAAGATGTCATTACCCTCTACCCCTCACACTCTCTCACTGCACATTCCTTGGCTGCTTTCCATTACTTACAATCGACTCTTAGGAGTCTCTATTGAAAACAGTCAAATCAGGTTCCTCTCAGGATATCTTACCTGCCAAAGTATCTTCGCTACTCCATAAACAGTTGGCACCTGTGATCTGTTCGATTCTCAACTCCTCCCTGAACAAGGGCAATCTTACTTCCGAATGGAAGGCTGCCCAAATAATTCCCATTAGAAAAAAACCTAATGTCCCTCAGGAAGACCTGTCAAACTACCATCCGATTACATGGCGCCCAACATTTGGTAAGGCACTAATTTAACGCTAGATACTAAAGTAACTCAGTCGTGCTTTTGTCAGAGACCCCTTTTTACCCGTAAAATACTCCAATAGACGTCTGGAGTGGGTATAATGATAAATATCCACCATATCTGAGTTATAATCCTATGTATTAGTTTTTGGTTTGTTCAACATTGAAGGATACAGTGTTCCAAAATATTGTGCACCTTATCTTTGTTTACTTGAAACTTGCTCTGTAACTTTCATTAAACAATGTCGAATAACGGCGACAACAACGCAACCGGCGGAGCTGCAGCAGATGCAGCCCTACCAGATCTTGACATTATGGGCTTTAATGAAGCCGACTCGGATGCTATAATCATCCCAGAAAATTTAAGGAAAACTATCACTATAAAACTTATAACAAACCAAAAGAGGTGGTAGGGTAATTTTTGTGATTGAGGCACACGAATATTGTCAGACAGAAGTATTCTATTTGTGGATTATCTTCCCTGAAGCAAATCCAGTAACACATGTGTTTCACTTCTACAAAGTAGAGGAACATCCAACGGAATACGTTCCTTTAGAGGATATTGAAATTCAACTAAAGTACCAAGAGCATGCGCTCTGGTTTAAAGGTGCCCTACAACATCAAAATCACATTACCAGGCTCGGTCCACTAGGTAGACCAGGAGCAACATGGCCAGTATTAGCTAGTTATACACCACATCCTAACATTGAAGAAATGTCAGGCGAAGAACTATTAGTTCAAGTTAAACAACTAATCAAAATACGTAGAGAATTGGTTCAATATGTCATGCAGACTCTAACAGCCCAACCTCTGATAAGGATTCCACAACACACCCCTTACTAGGGGAACACAAATAAAATTACACCACAGACTATACAATCAGTCATTGGTAAACTACCAGCAAAAAGGGAACAAATTCCATTCTGGATACCTCAACAAATTACTCAAATCGAGGCAGTATTTCCTGATACTACCCCTCATGAGAAACACAGGATTTTAACAATCTGTTTACCAATGGGGATGGCAACACTTGGAGTACAGTCTTTGCTGCAATCTACACAAAATAAACTATGGCAGTAATATCAGACGTCCTGAAACAGATTTAAAATGAAAACGGAGCAGAGCCTGCTTTAAATCTGGGTATGAAATTACTGAAATATTTCAAACAGGTCTCAACAATAATATTAGCCAATATTAAAGGTGAAGCAGCATCTGTGGTGATCCGCCAAAAACTAAGAGAATTTGATGTAACCGAGTAACCACATGAACTGGCCAGAATAATTGAAAAATCCTACGAAGAACTAGGTAGAGGCAGTTTGGGTGGTAAACCAGTGAAACCCAAACTGACTGAAAGTCCTGAAAAGGTCTTTATTAAAAACAATCTTACTCTTCCAAAAAAGAAGTGGGAGAACACGAAACAAACTTCTAAAGATAATCCAGAGGTAGGTCTCTCCACAAGAAGCCCTCTGAAAGGAGGTATAACCTCAGGAATAGGGATAATTTGAGAAAACCCGATAGATATCAAGATACTGATACACGTTTCTCACAGAAATCTGAAAGAAGAGGACGGTCAGAACAAAAAGAAGAACGCTTGAAGTCCAAAGACGATCAACATGTTCCAAAAAATAAGAAAACCCAATTCACCAAAAATAAGGTTGCAGGTCTAAAAATCAGACATGCGGAGGATCTTGAGGACACAACTCAAGAACGGGGAGTGGGCTCAGACAATGTTGGACAGCGCAGCAGAAGCAACCATAGCTCGCAAGATCTTAAAGGATCATCTGGAGACAGTGGACTTGATTGAGTACATCCAAGTTGAAACTGCTGATACCAGGGTTAGTGTCCCACATAAGTTATATGAAGTAACACTCCGGATGGAGGGGGATATAACTAGAAAAATAAGAGCACTCTTTTGGGAAAAGCTTTCTAAGGGTTATGGCATTCTTCTAGCTGAACGAGACTGGCCACCTGAATTTGTCAGGGAGTGCCCACATGGTGAAGAAATCATTATGCCAGCTTTCTCCAACCATATTCCAATTCATAAATAATACACCCATGCAAGGAAATGGGCAGTAGCCCAGGCACCTGCTTTATATAAAAATCATGCAGGATGGGATGAGGATTCTCCTCAACATACAATCCAGTTAAAGACTCAACCAACTGCACAAAGGCAGTATCCTGTAAAGCAAGAAGCTAAAAAACAATTCAGGGAGATCTTAGATCAACTTGAATACCAAGGGGTGATTGAAACATGTACATCGTCAATGAACAATCCTTTGTTTCCTGTCTCCAAACCAGACAATACATATCGTCTAGTTTTGGATTACAGACACTTAAACTCCTGTTGCAAAACTTTTGCAATACAAATACACAATGTGCAGCACTAATGAATAACATTGTGCGTAAAAAATATAAAACCACATTAGATATTTCTAACGGTTTCTTCTGTCAAAACATCGCACCAGAAAGTAGGTACTTGACCGCTTTCTCAATTATGGGGACACAGCGTCACTTCTGTCTCCCCCAGGGATTCAAGAATAGTCCAGGGTTATTTTCAGCCAGAGTAACCGAGTTACTACAAACGTATGATGATGAGGCATTATCATATGTCGATGACATCTATCTAACAGACGATGACTTGGATAGGCACTTGAACAGAGTGAATACCATAATATTGGGATTCGCCTCTGAAGGGTATAAATTCAATTTTAAGAAATCGAGAATTGCCCACCTCAACGTCCTTTTTCTAGGGTACTAGTTACCAAGTGAAGGCAAAAGTCTGGCAGCAAACTTTCTAGAGTAATGTGCGCTGCTTCAACCTCCAAAAACGCAAAAAACTTAGTCGATTCGAGGTTTCCTAAATTTCTGAAGAACTTACATTCTAAATTATGCAAAAAGGGTTAAACTTCTCTACAAATTAATCAATCCTGATTTCAAAATAATTAATTGGACTCAAAAACACACAGAAATGTTGCATTCAGTGCAAACAGACATGTTAGCAACAACACATTTACAAACACGCGTAAACGTACGCAATCTTGTAATCCGAATCATTCCAGGAAGATGCAGATACACGTACTTAAGCTTTAATGAAGGAGACAAAATACCAATAGCTTATAAATCACACTTGTACACACAAGCTGAAATGAAATTCACTTCTACAGAAAAAAATCTGGCAGCGGCTCAAACTGCAGTAGCAAAAGAGAGCCCTCGCACAGGGAAAACGCATAACGGTCATTACTCCTGTACCTGCCTTAGAGACAGTAACAAAAGCGAGCATTCCAAATGCAAAGGTTTTACATCCGAGATGGATACAATGGGTTAATTCTCTTGCTGCAACAGACGTTGAATACTTTTTTGACCCCTATTTGAAAACACAAGAATTTCTACAATATGAACAAGTATGTCCTCTGCCTACTGAAATTCTGGCTCTAGAACAGAACGAATGTATAATTTATACAGACGGATCAGCACAGCCCGCAATTGGGAGTAAACAAGCTTATGGTGCTACATGCGCGATCGTTAAAGGTCGCTGGCTCGATGGTAAATTCTGACCTATGGACACAAAAACGCAATCTCTCGGAGATTGCACAGCTCAGCGAGCTGAACTCCAAGCATTTAAGATGGTGCTCGAAAATACTTATCGCAAATTCCGCACACTGATTATGTGTGATTCCTATGATTGCGTTACAATGAATACTTGAAGAACTGGATTGAAAACGGATTCAAAGATGCAAAGGGTGGCACAATCAAGCATAAATTGGTTTGGGAACAAGTAGTTCAGTTACAACAAAAACTAAAAAAAGCTCACGAGATCCATACACTGAGTCATCAACGTGATGGTGTTCACCTTGCAGGGAATTCATTGGCTGATGAAGCCGCGAAGGCAGCTGTGCAAACAGCTTCCTTAGCTGCAATCACTCATTCAAAAACTAAAATAGACGGCGAAATAATGCTAGCTGTCAATGCCACAAGCAAAGCCAGCGGTGCAGCGTTACCTCACAATTATCCACTTGAATATTCATACATAATTGAGGCCAACTGCGTTCCTTTTGCTCGAGTTCCTGGAGTGAGGGACAGAGTAATTCCAAACAGGAGACTTAGAGTAGCTTTGATACACGAAGCACATTTGGGAGAGGGTGTGATACATCAAGGGATCTCTAAATCTATACTAGAATTAAAGAAGACATACTGGTGGCCAGGGATGAATGCCCACATTCAGGAATTTGCAATTAATTGCCATGACTGCAACAGAGATCGCAGCATAGAAAGCCGCCAGATACCTGACTATAGCGTAGCCAGCCCAGTACAGAAACCACTGTTAGACAGCATTAGACTATCTACACACAGACGTCCCTATGGACGAATGCGGTCCCACAACTATTAGGACAGATTCATTTGGATGTGGCCTCAGCGCTCGGCTGACGCTCGAACTGTTATAAAAGATTGGCAAGTCTTTATCGGCACATACGCAGTTGGCACGCTACATTCTGCCCATGGTTCTGCATTTAGCTCAAAGGCTTACAAGGAGGCCATGGCCAATCTGGGCGTTGCCCAGCGGTATTCGAATCCATTCCATTCTGGGGGAAATTTGGTTGTGGAGAGAAAAAAACGGGACATAAAGCAATCTAGAACAGCTAAGGTATTAGGCTCGGTGATGGGTGAGTCAAACATCCAATAAGTGTCCAACGTAGTCTTAACAATCTGCCAAGAAGTTCTCTAGGGGGAATCACTCCATATGAAATCCTTTTTGGAACTAGAATGATTGTCCAGGACCTTGATCGTCACACTTCAGTGGTAGAACAAAAAAATTTTGATATCAAAGACTGTTTGGCTGTTTTACAGGACTTAAATGAAACAAGAAAAAGTCAAAGGAACACACTGCAGAAGCCAACAACCACTGAAGAAAAAACCACCCATCCCAGCAAGGCCTGCCTGGATTCCAAATATTGGGGATCTAGTCAGAAAAAAGATCGCGGACAAGAAGGAATTTGGGCCTTCATACAGACTACCAGTACCTGTTTTAGCAATCCACGGATCAAGAACAGTGTTACTGCCGCCCCTTGCTGGAAGAAAGGAGAACAGGTTTGTATCCATCGACCAGGTAAAACCACATCATGTGACCAATCATAAGTAGCAGGCCAAGTGCACTCCAAAGATGTAGCAGATGCCCGAATATGGCTACTATCCAAGAGGTTCAAACTGAGAGACAAATCACCTTTGAAGAAACTACAGTGCAAAATAAAGGACTATGCAACAAAGCCAGGGAACTTGTGCCTCTTGAGATCCAAATAACAGTTTGTCAGGAAACACCGGGTCTACAATGATATAGCATCCATGTATACTAATATGACAAGTGATCAGGTGGTTCCAGCGATTTCATCGAATCCTGAAGCAATCCCTACAATTGACAGAACTGCCTCTGGCTATTTCATTAACTTTGATACGTTTTCCGAGGATCCCAGTGAACCTGAAACGACGCCAGTAAAAAGAACTTTTGAAGAACAAGCTACAGAACTTTTTTAACAACTGGAAAAGCATATCTGGTTTCACCACAGGTTGAAGTATGGATTGTCTTAGGTGTACTTTTTCTTCTACTTTGCTTGACTATGGTATTTACCTTGGGAATGCTGATAAGTGGGAAATATAGTACAAGGGACACAGTAAGAAAGAACATCAACTTACTACTCAAACCATATAAATCATCCCATCGCGAACAAAGAGACTTGTCAGCAGTGAACATCACAGCCATTCCTATACCAGGTGGTATAGTTTGGGACAGAGCTGAATATAACATTCTTGGTCCAGCAGAGCTGATGAAAATTCCACACCAATTCAAGGTTTCCTTGAGTGACTTTGTTTCATCTGGTACCTTTTCTGATGATTGGGACTTCAAGACTGTTAATAATATGATGTCAGACTTAGAAATGTCTGCAAAATTTACAAATCATGAATACTTAGAAGGTTCATCAGATTATAAACAAAGGTACTGTTATAATCACTATGGTCATCATTTCTTGCATAGATCTGCAAACCCTAGAAATGTTTATACTTATAACCAATGGGAACATTGTCCGACTCCACCAAAGGGTAGCTCAAAAACATTTTATGACAAATTTCCATACTTTTCAGATTTTAATATTTCGAAACCAGAATCCTTTTACATTAAAAATATTAATAGAACAGGAATTAAAAGTATGTTGACGAATACCAAGCAAATTTATGCTGCAAACTTGTATGCTCAGCTGTCTACATTAGGTTTTGACTTCTGTAAAGACACCATTGAGACAAAAACTGTCTGGGGCACAAAAGACTGGCAGCTGCAGGGTTAAGAAGCTTTATTTAGAGCCTGCATTATCCCAGGACAACTAATGTTTTTAAATGACACTGCTCAACAGACATCTTGTCTTGGATTAGCTAAGATAAAAGATGTAAACAAACCATCAAAACCTACACCTACACCTGAGAGCAGTAGCACTTCAGAAGGGGTGGTCGGCGTAAAAACTATTTTACTTAACAACAGAACAAATCCTGATTGGAAAAAATGGTTAATCTGGCCCACAGACACAAACAACTGTCAAGATAGATTCCTGAATAAGACACAAGGGTTCACATTCACTAGGCCAGATCCAAGAAATGTCGAGAGACAACATCCAGGGATAGTACGTTCATACAGTGTAGGGAAACTGTGCCTTGAGTGGCTACAAAAATCTACACTAAAGGAAGTAAAACAAACACTTATCTTTACTTAAAGATGGCGTTGATTTAAGGGACTTCTTACAAGGACCTGTGAAACTGCGTCATAAACGTTTTATATACGCCGGTTGCTATGCCATTTATAATGAAGCATGGAAAGCAACGCAAGCAGAGACTGCAGAACGAATATGAGAAATTGATCATATTAATTTAGAGAAATCTCTCTCTGACAATGAGTTAACAAATCTGTCATCCAGAATATATTCTTTGTACAGCATAGTATCCTCTGCCATTGACATAATGGAACAGGACTTGGTCATGTTACAGCATGGTCAGTCACAATTACGTTCTATATTGCTTTTAGGCTGGACGTTACAAAATCTTCATTCTGGCTATGTGCCATTGCGTCTAATTAACACCACGTCATTGTTTTCTGAATTTAACCTTACAGATAAAGAAATCACTTTGGCACAAAGAGGAGCAGACTATACAGTGCTGAGCATTGAAAAAACTGGAAACATTACTATTAACTGTTTATGAGAAGCCAGCGACAGAATGGATGATATATGGTACAATCACTCTGTCTGTGACGATTTTCCATTTTCAATATTGTTTAAAACATATACCAGCAGACGTATATGAAAGGTTGGGTAAAGAATACATCAAGACATCCTGGGATTTACCTTACACACACAAATGTTGGAGTGGGGAAAAGAAGTGTTTCTTAGTGGTACAAATTGTGAAAACACACTAAGCGGTTCACTCTTATGTCAGGGTATGGTTCCTCGAACAACTAATCCTGCCACCTGCATGGTTCTCCAGCTGCAGTGATAGATCCAATTTGTGGCAGCTTTCTAATGGAAGTTATATTATGTTGAATGATCACAGCTGCTGTGGCATGATGCCAGGAACCCCCTATCTCGTAAGCGTGTCAGCCAGGGTCACTTGCTGTATGCAAGTATTGTTTCCAGAAACTAAGACAGACGGGGAGTCGCCATTATGGCCTTCACTGAACATCTCTTCTATACGAATTAATACTTTAAGCAGACTAAAAGCCATTATTTTACAAAAAACTGTGCCACTGACCTCGGCCAAAGAGACATATGATCTGCAAGGTGAAAGGACTTCTGCAGAGATACATGCCCTTTTATCCACAAATTGCCCTATACATTTCTCAGAAATGTTAGGTCGTATCTTAAACATGTCCGATACAAGTGGTATTGTACATGTATTTAAGAGAGTTTTTTGGGACTGTTAGCACCCTTTGAAGCAGTCCTAGGCATATTTCCAAACTTTGTGAACTCTGTGTTTGGCGGCCTGCCTCTCATTTTGATACTCGTAGCAGGAATACTATTTTTGGTCCTTCTGCTCCGATATGGCAAGTCAAGTCACCATCGACACCCAGATCACCTTGGAGAACACCTTCTTGGCAATGAAGTGTCATGAGCGCATGATACAAATACTGGGCTTGGCTCGTTTAAGAGATTTGAATACCACGTGGTTTCTATCATTTTGACCAATCTGGCAAGATTGCATCTTACCTGTTCTACGATGCCTCTATTTGGAGAAGAGTTCGTGCTAGACATCTGTCTGACACTCCCATCAGTCCTGCCAATGGAAATTGATACTTTGCTTGAACCAGTAACGGCTCATGCACTTTGTTGTCCCCAGAGGCTACCAATCCTGATGAAGGCATTCGTTGAGATCTCACAAACGCAAAATGCAGACGGTGAGATACGTGGAGCAACAGGCACACAGGTATCATCTACTTCGAAAATTGCTAATGCGGCTGCCGGACGATGCTTCTCATCTATGTGCTATTGATCTGCCTAACGAGGTAGTCCAACTTTAACCTACAGTAGTAGACAAATTATTTACCAGCTTAGAAGATTTGATGTTCTCTCCAAACAATGACACTGACTTTTGAAGTTGGCACACAGTGTTCTGAGAGTCTCTGAATTCGACCTTCATTTTTTCAAAACAAAGATCTAACTTTGAAACTCTATTTTGTTCTATGATCAGACTTTTTTCCAAATTTTTCTTTTTCTTTTTTGGCACAAAGTAATCTGCTTAAAGTAGAACTATTCTTAGAGAACAAGAGTTCTTTGAATACTTCCAAGAGACAATATTTGACCTTGTCAACACTCAAACAGTTTATATATTCTGTCATAGAATGGTCTCGACTTTTCTTCTCTATTTAAGAGCCATTTTTATAAATGTATTTTCATGATTAATTCGGATAAGCGTTTTTTAAATGTCATCTATATGCTTTGAATGAAACATTGCTTTTAAATGCGTACAGCACTAATGCTCTTTTCATGTACAACCCCTTCAAATGCATTTTTTGTATTTTGGGAGGGGTTTTAACACATCATGTTTTAGAAATGTTTTATGTGTTTGGAACTTAGTAATGTCGTACATAATAAAGTGGAGTGGGCGTTGTGTAGCATTTTAGGCTCTAAGTGAATTTTCCTGATTAATTCCCTTATATAGGTACAATTCACATTGCCCTAATATAGGCATAGAAATCATTCCCTTATTTAGAAATAGCCCATGCAGACCAAATAAAGGCATGGCTACTTCCACCCGTACCAAACATCACAACAATTTCTTGGAAAATCGGCTTAAGCAGTCAGGGACCTTCCCTTGCTTGAATATTGATTTGTCCAAGAACTCATGTACTTTACAAAGAACTACTATTCCCTAGGGTTCTTTCCTGACGTTATCATGCCCGGCTTTACGTCAAACTAGACACCTTCAAGGTATAAATATGCCTTCACTTGCTCTAGCAAGATAAGTTGTTCGGAGCAGTTCGACTATCAACTTGCCCGTCGCAGCTCGCTACAGCAAGTGCCGGAGGAAGCCAACCCTCCAGCTGACGCACTGATCGAGAGGCTTTATTTCTCTCGGCGAGAATCCAGCTACAGTGCTTCCAAGCTCCCCTTGCGGGGTGTTGGGAAATCGAGTCCTGAGGCAGAGATACCAGACCTCCTTCATTCTAAACTAAGGTATGGAGCTGATTAGAACCTAGAGAAATCTTGAATAGATTCTTGGCAAAGAACACTAAACCTATGCTACACAATACTTACTTCTTCCCTAGTATTAGTCTTAGGTTAGGTACACTGGGGTAGGCGTATTTTAGAAGCACCAGTTGAGTGTTTTTAATCTATGTATTTTTATATGGCTTAGAAACCATACAATGCTCTTACAGTATTATTTTATAATATTGTTCTCGCTGTACGCATTATACTTTGCAGTCTGCATTACGATTGTAGCAATTCACTTTACTTACATGAGAAAGAAGACTTTTCAATAAAACCTTTTATTGAAAATGCCATCTCTCTATTTCTCTACAACTCTGTAGAAACGAAGCATGCACGATTGACTGAGTGAAATACTTATCTATTGTTTCCACGACTCTAGGGATACATTTCTTATTCTTGGGAAACAAAGTTGTCATGTTTATGCGGTTGTCAGAAACTAATCCCTTCTTGTGATTTCGAGAAAGTTTCTAGTGACCTCTGAGCTAGCTGGCACTCACTATTAAGTTTAATATATTCAATAGAGACCTAGTTGACCTCAGTCCTACGTCTAATCTATAGGATATATTATTCCAAAGCACAGAGCCTATTGGGAATATAGGAACTACACTACAACCAATACCCAGTCAACCTTCTCTGATGGCATGATAGCCATCTCGGATTGTATGAGGAACAATTTCTTTCAGCTGAATGCTAGCAAAATGGGGATTATGCTTTTTGGAGATGTGGCTCTACTCTGGTCCCCAGACTGGTGGCCCTTCGACCTGGGTGCTGCAAAGGTCCCGAAAGTAGTGGTAAAACCTTAGGAATACATCTGGAACAGAAACTCACAATGAAAGAGCTAGTTGCAATGACTGTGGGTTCCTGCTTCCACACATTAAGTCTCCTGAGAAAGGTCTTCCCTTTTCTCCCTATGACAGTCCGAAAAACACTTCTTCAGGCACTAGTAATAAGTCATCTTGACTATTGCAATACCCTCCTGATCTCAGCCAACGAATCCTCTCTTAATAGACTTCAGGTGGTCCAAAACACTGTGGCCCACCTAGTTTCGAATGCTCCAGCCAAGACTGCCTCTTTGCAGCTACTCATTGGACTGCACTGGCTACCCATCCGCAAGCGGATCAGTTTTAAGATCTGCTGCATAGTGCACAAGGCATTACATGGCAACGCTACCAGCCATTTTGCAGACAGACTCATGCAATTCCGTAAGCTTTTAAAAATTGAGCTCTTCTGAATCCTTCTTCATGACCCTCGGGAGCAATCCTGCAGCGCAGAGATACGCCTCCGGGGGTGATTCATACCATGCTTAACAAGACAAATAAATAAATAAAGCAGAGGGGACAGAGTCTGGGTCACTTTAGAGTGACCAGGGGCTTGGTAGACGAATGCTCACCCATGTTGGATGCTTCAGGTGCAAAGCAGGGATGCTTGACTCTGCAGCCGCGAGGACCAGGAGATGTTGAGGATGACTAGGAGCCAGAGGTGAGCTGTTCCACAAAGAATGCGAGTGCTGAGGGCTCGGTGTCCGGCTAGAGCACAAACAAGTCTTGGCAAAACAACCCACGCAGGAAGGTCAAGCAGGTTACAGTGTGGACCAACAAGGTCCAAGGGACTCACCAAACAATGGGGAGTCAGGGCACATCTGGAGCAACCAGGAAAGCCCAACAGAAATCAAGATGACCCTGAGGAGGACCCTCAGGCCGAAAGACCAGGAGTCGTGAGGGGACCTCGAGCAAGAATTGCAAAGTACCAGCCCACGGAGCACTTTGGTGCAAATACTGCTCATGGTCAGGACTACACGGAGTCCAATGCCCAAGCTCGGGAATTGCCACCAAGCATATGCAACGGCAAATGGATATGGTGCACAGGGGTTTGGGTTATGCGGTCCCCACGAGGTATACTGGCGTCAAATTTGCTGACCGGGCAGATCTACCTCAGGGATCTTCGAAAACCCACTTCTTGTGTTGCTGAAGTCTTTGGAGTCCACAGGAGCTCAGGAGCAGCATATCGGTCAGTTGCATTTAAGGTGCCTGCAGTTGCAGGGGAGTGACTCCTTCACTCCAAGGGAGATTCTTCAGTTGTCTCTAGTGCACAACAGGTCCTGCACATAACCTGTATAAAGCAAGGACACAGACAAGGGTTTGGACGGAAAGGGAGACGAAGTCGGGCCCAGTCGAAGTCCAGTTAAGGTCAGAGTGCCCAGACGGTCGAAGATCAGTGGTTTCTTCTTGTAGAATCTTGTCCACATAAAATCTAAAGTCTTACAGCCAGGTAAGCCCTTTTGTACCCACTGGAAGGGGTTGGACAGATTCGGGGGACAGCTTCCATTGGGAGGGTCAGGACAGAGGGGTGGTTACACCCATGTCCTTTGTCCAGTTTTGCGCCAGAGCAGGAGCCAATGGCTCTCAGAACTGTCTTGAACTGGACTATGCACAGGGATACCAAATGTGCCCCCAGTGCAGACTTTCAGGAACTCTCAGAGTGCACTCACCCAGCCCCAACACACTGGGGGCCATATGTCGATAAATCCCAAATACCGTTTCTTAAATACTGATTTTTAACGAATTTTACCGAATCGATATTTAGAAATCAGTATTTGGGATGTAGGTAATAATTCAGGGAAAATTACTGATTCGGTACAATTCGGTAAATAAATACCGAATCCTCAACACCGATCGGTATATTCCGATTCAGTAAATACCGAATCGGCTATTCAAAATTGGAAAAAACCCAGGATTCAGCCAATCATGTGCAACTACTCCTCCTCCCAACCAGGAAGTGGCCACACCCATGCAGGTACAAGCAATCTGAATCTGCTGGAGAGGCTGTGAGAGCAGAGCAGAGCCCTTGAGCCACTGGAAAACTTTACTCCTGGGAAATTGAAAAAATGGCAAGCAGAGACACAGAGAGTGAAGTTGCAGAGAGGAAGAGGAAGATCAAATTCAGCACCATGGAGCTGCAGGTCCTGCTGGAGGAGGTTGTAAAGGAGCACAAACAATTGTGTAGGAAGCAGTCCCTGCTGGTGGCAGAATCTGCCAAAAGGAAGATTTGGCTGGCAATACAGTCAAAAAAAATGCCATTGGAGTCACCACACAGGAGATTGACGACCTGAAGAAGAGGTGGTACGACCTCCGGAGCTTGACATAGCGAAAGATGGCTGAGCTCCACAAACAGGCAAACCTGACTGGAGGCGGGAAGAACAGGGCACCTGCCCTGACTGAGCTGAAGGAGCTGGTGGAGTCCACCATCGAACCAGATAGCGTCTGTGGAGTTAGAAATGCAGACAGCTCAGCCCGAGCTGCACCAGAAAAGATAAGAAGCATGCACTGCAATCACCCCCACCCCATCCCCTTCCCCTATGTGGTAGTGTTAACCCCACTTCAGTACAGGTAGAAACATACACCAGCAATGCATTTTGGGAGATGTAGTTAATGAAACATCTACCATGTCAGACAGCACACCAATGAACAAGGCATGCAACACACATCAGTGATAAGCAAGCTGAGGCAATATCAACAGTGTTTAGGATCAGAATTTAATTGTATAAGCAGGGCTGCAGGACCACAGAGCTAATGTACGAATTTCTGTCCACAGGTGAGGCATCTAGCAGGTGTACCAAGGAGAAGGAAGGCAGTGCACCACAGAGGGAAGACACACAGGAGGCGAGTACAAGTGCAGGGAATACCACCCAGGAAACTGCTGCACCACCTGCACAGCCAGCCTCCCAAGACCTTCCAGTGTCACTACAGCTGCAGGCCTCCCTAGAGCATTTTGACTCCCCTCTACTCCTGTTCTCACCTGAACTGCTTGCGTCACCGGCTGCCACAATACCTGCAGTCCAAAAAAGCAAGAGGCATGTAGTTGGAACACTAATAGAAATGGAGTCATCAGCAGGAGACACGGTGGGGGGTGAAACATCAACCGTGGCCGGTGAGGACAGCACTGGCAATCAGCAGTCCTGCGCTGAGGGCGCCCGCTCAGGTGTCAGACGCTGCAGGGCCAGAGACAGCAGTGAATTGCAACATGTTGCGGGTCCCAGTGTCTTCTGTGGACTTGAGAGTAGCATGGTGAAAGTACAGAGCATGCAGGGGAAGGCCATACAGTCGGTGCAACGCCAGATGAGAAACCTGATTGAGAACATGACAAACATTGAAAAGGGCATTAGCTCAATGGTGGAGGGGACTAGAGAGATGGCTGCGGGTATGAGAGAGATAGCTGCGGGCATACGGGACATGTCCCAGTCGGTACTGCTATTGTGCAGCAAGATTGACAAGGACAGGGCAGCAAGGCGGAAGGAGAGGCAGTGGGCAGAACGACATACAAGGGCTGTCAACGGCCTGGCCACTGCCACTTACCTACTTTGCAGGTGATGTGTAAACATGCAGGAGGGATTGGCACATAGCAGCAGTGAAGTCTCCAGGGACCTTGTGAGGGTGACAAGTGCTGTTGAGGTATTGCTGACTGCGCAGTCGGTACATACTGTTGCTCTGGATGTGTGTGAGAGCGAGGAGAGCACCAGTAGGAGCAGCATGACAACCCCCCTATTACTTACACATGGAGCAGCAGCATGCTCCATGGGGCAGCCACTGCCCACGTACCCAGTGAGGACAGCCAGCCAATGTCATCTGGCACCGGTAGGCGTGGCCGCAAAAACTGATGCTGCCGCACGCCCTGACCTGCAATGGGTGAAGTAACCCAGGAATGCCAGAATGGATGGCTACAATTGGTCTTGCACATTTGTGCCTTTGTGTACTGGCGTAGTGCCCAAAAATTTAACTATGTTGTGTACATACTACATCTGGCTGTGTCTCCTTACTTACTTAGAAATAGTTGCGGGTGATATCGGCCCGTCTCTGTCTCCCATCTGTTGCTGTCGCCACTCCTGCTGTGTTGGGCTCAGGCTGTGCACATTCATCATCATGGTCCTCATAATCACTTAATTCCACTTCTGTACCTTTCTTTGTAGCAAGGTTGTGCAACATTGAGCAAGTTGCGATGATCTTACTGCAGATGAGGGGTGAGTACTGACGTGCGCCTCCACTTTTGTGGAGGCAGCGGAACCTGCTTTTTAATAGCCCAAAGGTGCGCTCTACAACGTTGTGAGTTGATTTGTGTGCCACGTTGTATCGTCTCTCACTCTGGGTTGATGGGTTCAAGTAGGGTCTCAGGATGAACAAGCGTATGGCATATGCGGTATCACCTATGTGGAAATGAGAGAGCCATTAATCACATGCGCAACAGAAGAAACTACATCTGCAATATCTATCAGGGTGTGTCACAGTGTTTTACCTAGCAGGTATCCTTCACCAAATTCCCCCTCTGTCAGGTGTGTGTAGATCCCACTGTTCTGAAAGATGTAGGAGTCGTGGGTGCTTCCTGGGAATTTGGCCAAAATGTCTGTGATTATGTTGTTGGCATCACAGATTACCTGAACATTTATTGAGTGGGTGGACTTTCTGTTCCTGTAAATGTATTCTGTGGCTGCAGGTGGGCAAATTGAGATGTGTGTGTCATCAATGCAGCCGATCACATGTGGGAAGTTTGCCATTTGGTAGAAGTCAGTCTTGGTCTTCAACAGTTCTGCATGTATATCAGGGAAGCTGATGTAATGATGATGCATTCTGTGCATCATGGTCTCCAGGAACTTCCTGAAGAAATGGGACAGGCAGCTCTGGGACACCCTAACTACCGCAGCTATCACCCCCTGGTACCTGCAAGATGCAAGCAGGTGTAGGCTAAAGAGCACCTGCACATGTGGTGTTGTGGTGTGTGCCCTTGGTGTTGGGTGCTCCAAGAGTGGGTGCAGGTCCCTTATCAAGTCCAGGATGGTGTGGGGGTGGAGCCTGTACCTTTCAAGGATCTCTGCCTCAGTAAGTTGAAAGAGTGTGATCCGCTGTCTGTAGACTTGCTCCTCCCGTCTCCAGATCCTCTCTCCTGCTGCCTGTAGCCGTCTTGCTATCACATAGAATTCCGCCATTCTGGTCACACTGTTGCATTTTGGGGACTATTTTATGACCTGCACCTGGTTACCACCTGCTTTCAATCCATGGTAATTACCGACTCTTAAATACCGAATTTCATGCAAATCGGTATTTTAGAAGTTACCTACATCTCAAATCTCATCTTTTCCGTTTCTTATTTACCGAATCGGTAAATAAGAATTCGGTATTTACCGATTCGGTATTTCTGGTTTGGTAAATATGAATGGGTATTTACCGATTCATATTTACCGAATCCTTATTTTTGGCCTCCTAAATCTCGAAGGCCTAAATACCGGTCGGTAATGGCTATTTTACTGTATTTCGGCCGTTACCGACCGGTATTTAGCTACCTACATATGGCCCTAAATCCCGTCTGGGGGGTGGTCACTCCTCCCTGTGACAGGATGCCCATTGTGCTGCCTTCCTCTGCTCGAGCTTGGCTCAGCAGCAGGAGGGCAGAAATATGTCTCTGGTTGGCAGCATCCATTTTGTGCTGTCCGCACCTCCCACACCGGTTACCTACCGGTTACCAAACACAATATGTGTCTATGCTGCCATTTTTGAGATAGCATTTACCACAAGGTTATAATGCACCTCTACCTATATGTCTGTCTGAGACACAGACAACCCGGGAGAATGGTCTACGAAGGCTGCAGAGGGGCTCTGCTCATGCAGAGGCAACGTCTCACTAAAAACCTAGCACCCTGCCTTCAGGATTGATAAGGCCTGCTATAGAGGTGACTTAAAAGTTTTAAGGGTAGTGACCTATACATATAGTGAACCTATATCTAATGTAAGTGGTGCAAGTACCATCTTACACAGGTTGCAGTAGCAGACCTGTAGTTCCATTTTGCATGGCCTCTCATGGGTGGCATAATACATGCTTCAGCCCATGGGAGATCTCTGAGGTACCTATGCCCTGGGTACATGTGTACCATATACTAGGGACTGATAAGGGTACCCCAGTATCCAATCTGGAGTGTACCTAAGTACATGCATGACAATTTAAGGGAGAAAGCAGATAGACTGGGGTCCTTATTAGCAGGATCCCAGTCAGACTAGTCAAAAATAGTGCAACATCAAGCAAAAAATGGGGGTAACCAAAAGAAGCAGATTATAATTTCCTACAACCTCATTTAAATCAAAGAGGGATACACACCCAGAGACAAGCAGTGCTCGCCTGTTTTGCACCTGGAGACCCACAGCTGAAGTTCCTGAGACTGGTGAAAAAAAATGCCAGAATAACAGATAAGTACTCGACCAAAGAAAGTTACTTTTTGAACAATCTTAAACTTCCCCAGCAGTGAGCACCGGGCCCCACGATGCACTACTGCCATTTAGGGATCAAAGCAAAATATTCTAAGAGAAATGCCCATGCTTGCACAAGTGCAAATAAAACAACGAAGAGGTTTCAATTGACTTTTCTAACAGCAAATTACAAATATGTGCGTCTGTAAAGTTTATTAATATTGATTGTCCTTAAAGCACTAGGCTCCATCAAACATGCAGTAAATTAATGTTATTCAAATCAATTTATTAGGCAGTCTGCACTTTAGTGGGGTTCCATTCCAAACATAATACTCAACCCTGACTATCGTCACCTAGCCCGACTTAATCTTGCTGGGACAAAAGACAAGATCAGCACTTTAAAAAAACATACAAGCAATTTTAGCACTAAGACTACCTTGCAACCGGCCTGGCACTTGGCTGGATGTGAAGAGTCTGGCTGAAACCAAGAATGCTGCTCCCTCTAACTGCACTGAAGAAACAACAGAATGTTTTATAGAGAGTTATTTTTTTAGTTGCCTCAAGACTATAAAGGACATTTTTTGTAGACATGACAGTGCAGCCCGTACTTTGGATCATCATGTGTATTAATGTACTTTTATTATCAAGTGCATTAATGATTTTATTAGTTGACTTACTGTATTACAATAGTTTTTGGTAACTGTGCAAATAAAAATTGACCTAAACTTAAACCTGTGTCTGCACAAACTCTGAATTTCAAACTTGATTTTCATTCATTAATATGTTGGATTAAGACGACATTCCCTCTTCCAATGCCCAAACTTGTTGCAATAATGACATGGATTCGACTTCTTTAATGTGGCAACATCAATTCCAGTACTCAGGTCAATCGGAACACCATGCCTGCTGCCCTGCTGTTGATAATCATGTCCACTTTGCATCAAAAGAACTCCCTGCAGGCATTCACCTTTCGTAGCACCATCATTCCCTATATATACGGTTGACTCTGACTTCCTTTCTGTGCCACTTACATCTGGACCAGCATCAACTTCTCCTTTAGCCGTTTCTGTTTCATTTATAATTAGTCACCGCAATATTGTGCATACCTTAAGATCTCATCAATTGACATATTCTACCGGCAAATGAAATGCAGTTGAATCGTCATGCTAACCTCAGGTCTTAATCCTGTCACAAACAGAGATAAAAACCTTCCGATATCCTTGGATTCAAGATTCTCCATTCCACTGTGCTGTTTAAACACCTACAACAATCTCTCATAAAAGGAGTACACAGACTCTTTAGGCCCCTGAATTCTATCAACCTTAACCCAGTCAATGTCCTAGCTTTCCTCTAAAAAAGGTAATCACCTATTGATACTTTCTCATCATCAAAGGCGACAGAGCACATGATATTGGATTTCTCTGTGGCTCCTTCTCTGGCCACTGTACAGATACTTTACATTCTGCTCACAAATATCTCGCTACCACAGTCTCAAAAAGAGTGTTCCAATCTATCCACAGTACCTGTGGGATCTTGACAGAAAGATAAACTTGGGTGTATTACTCCACTGGCGTATCTCTCAATTTAGGGAAATCATTTGTGAACGGTGCTAGATCACTCCTACTCCATGGTACATGAACGTAACTTCCTCCAGACACTTCCCACAATGGAAAATTTGAAGCGCCATCCTCATCTGTCAAATATGGAGAATCCACAGGATGTTGGAAGAAAAGGATGCAAATTTGGCATGGATACCTTATGTGGAAAAACGTTATGGGGGCCTAAGCGCAAACTTCCCCAAATAGTCAAAAAAAGTTGTGGTGCAGGAGGGGGGGAGGGCCTGGAGCCGAAAGGGTTAACCTACTGAGATTTTTCAGCTTATCTCTTGTATTGCTGCATTTACTGTATTTGTTCTTGGTTTGCATATATACTGGATTGATTGGCAGACCAAAATAAAACTCTTTAACCATATTCAATGATTCCTCGTCCTTATTCTGGGGTCACATTGATTTCATCAAGTTATAAACGTATCGTTGATTTTTTCTCCTTTTCAGTGCTTAGCGTCAGCTAACAAAGGTCCAAAGACCAATGTACAAAAATCTTTGATGACTTGACTCTGAGATTACGCTGTAGGGCCCAGTGCTCCATTAGATAGTAGCTTGTTGTCTGGTTAGCCATCAAAGCAAACAGAGTTAGTGTATCTCTTGGAGAAAATTTAGACGTGCCCCAACCTTTAATAGCCCATGACTCTATTTGGAGGATCAGTGGAGTTCCAGCAGTTGGGAAAAGAGTTGCAATAGCGGAGAAGTGAGTATTAATAAGGTCACACATTGTCATTTTTAATGTAAAGCTTGCAGTATTTTCCTGACATTGTGTGGTACGGTGCTATGATGGTTTAGTTGTGGTATAGATGTGAATGTGCTTAATGTTGAGAAGTTGAAGTTATCAGCTCGATGTAGCCTAAGATACTTGGTTGAAGATATTAAGTGCAGAAAACACTGTATTGTAATGTGTCAACTAAGTATTGTGATGTTAGTCTGAGGTACTACTAACTGCTACACAATTGATGTAGTGAGATATACCTTTGTGTGAGAGTTTTTCACACACTGTGTTACATTTTGAAGGCAGAATTGCATAGAAAGACAAATGGTAATAACACTACTATTCTGTGTTCTCCTGAGACTCCTAATAAAAATGGCACCTCACTTGTGTGGGTAGGCCTAGTGCCCACAACAGGAAACAGCCCAAAATGTAACATGGGCACATCACATTTTTCCAGTGAAAGCTGACCAGCCGGCACCTAGGGTAACCTAGCAAACCTGTAATTTTTTTTAAAGTAGAAACTAGGGGTAACCAAGGATGTTGTGACTTATGTGGCTCTCACCAGGTTCAGTTACCCAGAATCCCTTGCAAACCTCAAACAACACATTTTCCTCACATTTCTGTGATGGAAAGTTCTTAAAGCTGTGGGTACCCACAAACTTCCACACACCCAGCATTCCCCCAAGTCTGACGATAAAAATGGTACCTAACTTGTGTGGGTAGGCTTAGTGCCCGAAAAAGGTAATGGTCCAAAATGGATTGTGGAGACATCAAAATTATTAATAAACAACTTGCTTTTGCAAGGGGGTCACCCACGTTTTTGGTCCCGGGATCGACAGCCATCTTGGAAAACATATCAAACCCAGACATTACTGAAAACTAGACAATCCGGGAAGCCCAGCAAGGTGTAGCTTGTGGGGATCCCCCACTGTTTTCTTACCCAGAATCCTCTGCAACCTCAAATTGCTTAAAAAAGCTCATTTTCCTCACATTTCTGTGTGGGTAAGTTGTGCAATCACCAGGCTGACACAAATGTCCAACTACCCAGCATTCCCCCATGTCTTCCATAATAAATGGTAGCTCACTTGTGTGGGTAGGCCTAGTGCCTGCAACAGGAAATGGGCCAAAACGTATTGTGGAGATATCAAAATTATTTATCACAAAACAACCTGGTTTTGCAAGGGAGTCACGCGCGTTTTTGGTCCCGGGATTGATGGCTATCTAGGGTAACCTATCAAACACAGACATTTCATAAATCTAGACACACAATGAAGTCCAGGGAGGTGTAGCTTGCATGGATTGCCCACTGTTTCTTACCCAGAATCCCCTTCAAACCTCAAGTTTAGCTCAAAAAATCACATTTACCTAACATTTCTGTGTGGGAATGTTGTGGGATCACCAGGCTGACACAAATTTCCTACCACCCTGCAATCCCCCGGGTCACTCAATAAAAATTGTACCTCACTTGTATGGGTAGGACAAGTGACAGCGATAGGGAAGGGCCCAAAACATATTGTGGAGACAACAAAATTATGTATCAGAAAACAACCTAGTTTTGCAAGGGAGGCATATGCGTTTTTGGTACCAGGCTAGGCGGCCATCTAGATAAACCCACAAAACTTAGACATTTCTGAAAACTAGATACCTGGGGGAGTACAGGGAGGTGGGACATGTGTGGACCCCCCAATGTTTTCCTACCCAGAATTCTCTGCAAACCTCAAATTTAGCTTGTAAAAATCATATTAATTTTACATTTCTGTCTGAGATCACAGCACCAGCACAAATTTCCAACCACCCTGCATTCCCCTTGGTCTCCTAACAAAAATGATACCTCACTTGTTTGGGTCTCCAATGCAGAATCGCTTAAAAACATATATTAGAAAAATAGCACTTAGAGCCAGATGTGCTATCCCCTCAATTTCTATGTTTTTGGCATTTTCCCAGTCACAGAGCCTTGGCCCACCCACACAAGTGCTGGGTATTAGGAAATTTGTGCTGGCACCGTGATCCCAGACTGAAACAGGAGTAAAATGTTAATATTTTTAGCTAAATTTATGGTTTGCAGGGGATTCTGGGTGAGAAAACAATGGGGGATCCACTCAAGTCACACCTCAACGAACTCCCATGGGTGTGTGCTTTTCAGAAATCTCTAGGTTTGGTAGTTTTTCTAGATGGTCGCCTAGCCCGAGCCCAAAAAATCATGTGCCTCCTTTGCAAAACCAGATTGTTTTGTGATAGATAATTCAGATGTCTACCCAATATGTTTTGTGCCCTACCCTGTCATGGGTACTTGGCCCACCCACACAAGTGAGGTACCATTTTTATCGGGAGACTTGGAGAAATGCTGAGTGGTAGGAAATTTGTGTCGCCCCAGTGATCCCACAACTTTCTCACACAGAAACATGAGGGAAATTAAATTTCTTTAGCTAAATTTGAGGTTTACAGAGGATTCTGGGTAATGAATGATTGGGGGATCCCTGGACTCCTCTGTGTGTCTAGTTTTCAGAAATGCTTGGGTTTGGTAGGTTTCCCTAGATGGCCACTGGGCCCAGGACCAAAAACGCAGGTGACCCACCTTGCAAAACCAGGTTGTTTTGTGTACGATCATTTTGATGCCTACACAATACATTTTGGACCCTTCCCTGTCGCAGGCATTTGGCCCACCCACACGAATAAGGAAGCATTTTTATCAAGAGACCTGTGGGAATTCTGGGTGGTAGGAAATTTGTGCGGGCCTGGTGATTCCCCAACCTTCCCACACCGAAATATGAGCAAAATGTGTTTTTTGTGCTAAAATTGAGGTTTGCATGTTATTTTGGATAAGAAACCTTGTGGAATCCATGCACGCCTCACCTCCTTGAACTGCCCTGGATGTCTACTTTTCAGCAATATCTGGGTTTGGTAGGTTTACCAAGGTGTCTGCTGAGTCTGGGATGAAAAACGCGGCTTTTATCATAGATAGGGGGCACCTGCTTTTTTGGCCCGTGGTCCAGCTGCTCTCTAGGGAAGCCTACCAAAGTCAGACATTTCTGAAAAGTAGACACCCAGGAAATTCCAGGGATGAGTGGCTTGTGTGGGTCCCCCAAAGTTTTCTTATGCAGAATCCCCTCCAAACATTAAATTGAGCTAAAAGGCTACATTTTCCTCACATTTCTGTACAAGAAGGTTGTCAGATCGCTGTGCTGGCACAAATTTCCCACTACCAGGCGTTTTCCTCAGTCTCCCGATAAAAACAATATCTCACTTGCCCAAAGCAGTGTCTGCCTAAAAACATATGAAAATAATCTGCCCTGTTAGAACTGGGGGTCTCTATTTGGCAATATCTTGCACCTTTGACCAAATAGGGACCTTTGCTTCTAGTCAGAGAAAGGGGATTACACTCCTGGATAACCCCTGCTCACCCCCTTGATAGCTTGGCAAGAGCGGACAGACTTATCTCAGAGGTAGTGTTTTAAGCATTTGTGAACACATACAGTAATACAGTAAAAACACTACAGATGGACACCACACAGGTTTTACAAAAATAAGTATTCCTTATATAGACTTAACACAAGACCACAAATGAAAAAAATCCACAATACTGTACTCAAAATAGACTTAAAGGTGGTAGAAGTAACTTAGTTCAAGTTGATGATAAATGCGACACGTCTCTCACAAAAGTACCTTGGATGTGTAACACAAAAGAAATAAAAGGTCCGCAGGGAGGGTGATGCTTGCTTCGGGGAGGCGATGCGTCGTGTCTCAATGCTTGCGCGTCTGTCCCTTAACGGAGAGGTGGTGATAAGTTGATTCTCGTACTGCGTACCAGTTGCAATGCGGCAAGATGGCGCCTCGATGCGATGCGACAATCCAGTGCGATGCGATGCGACGACGTGAAGACGATGCGTGCACGCCCTACGTCCGTGCGGCAAACTCTATAACTTTGGAGCAGCGACAGGCCCTGCCACCCATTTCTCCGGTGATGGGACCGCGATCCTTGCGGTTGCGACACGCTTCTCAGTTGATGTGACGGCACACAGCTGTGACGAAGACACGCTTCTCTTGAGATGCGGCGGCGCTTCTCCGGCGAAGCGATGGCAACAGCTGTGATGGCGACACAACCTTCTTCTCGTTCAGTGATGCTTTTAGCTCCCAGGGACACGCAGGCTTTTGCAGACAGAATTCCCAGCAAGGAAATTCGGAGGGGATCAGGTGGTGAAGTCTTGTAGCCCTGAGACTTCATCAGGAGGCAAGCACAAGTTCAAGCCCTTGGGGGAAATATTCTGCAAGAGGATGAAAGTTCCTTATAGTTCTTTTCCTTTACTTGGCAATGAAGACATCACTGCAGGCCAACCCAGCTAACAGAACACTAGCAGAAGGCCAGTCCAAACTCCTGCAGCTTCCATGGTTCTTCTACTTGGCAAAGGTTTGTCTTGTTTTCCCAGAAGTGATCCAAAGTCCTGGGGTCTAGGCCACAATATTTATACTGCAAAATCCTTTGCCTCTGAAGACAGAGGGTACTGTACCTAGTCCAAACCAGTTATGTGCAGTCCTGGAGCACTTTGTTTTCAGGACTCCTTCTTTCCTTTGTCAGAGTGGGCCAGGGTCCCCAGACACACTACAGGAGGTGGAGCCAGCATTGTGGAAGGCAGGCACAGTCCTAGTTAGGCCCAGTTGCTACTCCTTCCACCACTCTACATGCAGATGGGTCTATTCAGCCTTGTGCTGACTCCTGGAACCTCCCCAGCCCCTGTCACTCACAGAGTAGACATGAAATAAACAAGCTAGCAGAGGCAGGCTGGATGGTTAGGTAAGAAAATAACCATTTTCTAAAAGTTGTATTTTCAAACACAGAATGTTAAAACCAACTTTACTAAAAGATGTATTTTATCATTCGGAGTTCAGGCATACTGAATCCGAATTTCTACCATGTTCCCTGAGTCAGTTTTAGATTAGAGGATGTTATAATCAAACTCCCCATACTGGCCTATGGGGACAGGTAGCCTTGCAATAGTGGAAAACGAAAATGGCTGTAATTCACTATCAGGACATGCCCACACACATCAGGGCATATCCTACATCTTACATACAATGCACCCTGCCCTTGGGCCTACCTTAGGGGTGTCTGATATGTAGAAAAGGGAAGGTTTAGCGACTGGCAAGTGGGTGCACTTGCCAAGTCGACATGGCAGTATTAGACTGCCCATAGGCTCTGCAGTGACAGGCCTGAGACACACTTTACAAGATGCTTCTGTGGGTGGCCCAATCAGTGCACAGGATCAGACTGATTTGCATAAGCCCATGTCTGAACTGGGGTGGCGGAGTGAGCTAAAGAATGATGATGGATTAAACCCAGATCAGTTGACTGGGGGTGAGTGCTTGCAATGTTTAACACTCCGTCCATCATCCCCTTTTGTTTTGCTTTGTTCGCCCTATGTTGGCAGGGTACTCCCAGACGTCGGTCCCTTGCTCACTTTGCCACTGGATTCAAGCTAGCCTGGCTGATGACGGCTGATTAGCCAGAAACCAGTCCCAGGATGCTTGTTTCCGGTCCAGGGACGACATGGCTTGGCAGTTCGGGCTGGACTGTTCCCTTGAGGCAGAGGGTCAGACTGATTTGCATATGGCCATGTCTGAACTGGGGTGGCGGAGTGAGCTAAAGAATGATGAAGAATTAAACCCAGATCAGTTGACTGGGGGTGAGTGCTTGCAATGTTCATGACTCCGTCCATCATCCCCTTTGGTTTTGCTTTGCAAGCCCACCAGCAGCATTTGATTTACAGGCCCTGGGCACACGTGGTGCACTGTACTAAGGTCTGATAAGTAAATCAAATAAGCAAATCATGGAGTAACTAATCAATACATCAATTTAATATAGGCAGCACTTGCACTGTGGCACTGAGTAGCAGTGGCAGTCAGTGGCGTAACGAAACTTGAGGGGGCCCCCCAGCAAAGCACATGGAAGGGGCCCCCCCATTCTCCATGCCAGTCAAGAGCTCCCAGGCCAGCGACCCGCCATACTGCCCATGAAACACATAAAAACGTGCCTCCCTATGTCTTTAGTCAACCCTCTCTGCAAACCAGGACATGTGCAAAAAATGGTCGAAATCTAATGGGTCAGCTGGTGAAAAACCTGGACTGTCCTGGTGAATCCAGGACACCTGGTCATCCTAGGCCCTCCAGAGGTTGGTGGCTTGTGATCTTCTCTAGTAGTCAGTGCTAGCTGTGAGGCAGGGGCTCCTAGTGAAGCACTGCAGCCGAGGCAGGAGCCAATGAAAATTACCAAAAGGAAGAATGCAGCCATGGAGTATCATTTAGATGACACCAGGGATCGCACCTGCGACACGTTGCTACCAATGGCACTCCCCATGTGACCCGTGGCACTCCCCTTGCGACCCATGGCACTTCCCTTGCAACCCATGGCACTCCCCTTGCGACCCATGGCACCCCCCTTGCGACCCATGATACTCCCCTTGCGACCCATGGCAGGTAGATCAAAATGAAGAGCAAAAGGCAAACAGGAAGCCGATAAGAACTGTTTACTTTCAGAAACTTCTTGTTCTTGTGTCAGCCGCTTTCTGTTTTGCGAAATAAAATATATTCATCCTGGCAATGTACACTCTGATAAACATCCCTTGGTTGTCTTGATTGCAGAGATTAATACAATATATGATCCTTAAAATGTAAAGCCTTATTTCTCTATTCTGACCAGATAGATAGCTTCCAAATTACAATGCTTTGTAAAAGGAATAGATGGCCCTGAATAGGGTGCCCCTGGTGACATGGCCTATCTGTAAACTTACTATACGTTAATACCAGCCTAAGGGCATGAGGAAGAGGAGATTGTATATCTATCTGATAGACTTGAGAACAGAGCCAAACTTTGCATTTGTAAAAACTTTTAAAAAAAATTAATTATGTGACACCCCACCAAATAAACTATACCAGGTTTGACAAACTCCATACAGTTCTGACCTTCGAGCCAATAGCATGTTGCATTTTTGGAGATGGTATTCATTTCCCTAAACAGAGTCAATACAATCTAGTACAGTTACAAAATTAATTAGGAATATAATCAAAATGACACATTACATCAGAGCTAGTGAAGAAATACATCAAACACCTTTCTTTGTATTGAGAGAGCGTAAATAACTAAAAGCAGACAGGAGCCTTATTAACTAAAAGTAGACCGGCTGTGTGCTTGTGTTTTACAAAAAAATGACTACATCTATATACATTTAACAGGTTGGCCTTGCGTTTTGTGCTCTGTAAAAAAAAAGAGAATGCACATACTTCTTTCAGAGAAACGTGATCCTCTTGACTCAACTAGAGCTAGGGTGACCAACCGTCCATAAATTTCACAGACCATCCATAATTTGGATCTCACGTCCGTTGTCCATGACGATCCCTTTTACGGATGCATTTTGTCTGTAGTCTTGGGCATTGGGGAACATCACTGTTCCCCTGCCAGAAGCCTCAACTCCCTGATGGGGCCGCCATGCGCTCATCCTCTGAGCACACTGATCGCAAGGCAAGCCCCATCCACCCATTGTCATTCTGTATGGGGCTGATTGCCACATACAGAATGACAATGGGACAGTCTGTACTCTTAATGCATGTGGTGAGCGTCCTGCAGCCTCGGTCTAGGGCAGGGCATTCAATCAGGTGGAAGAAATGCACAGAACGCCAATGCTGCTACAGGAGAATTAGGTTCACAAAAAGAAGGTGGTGAAACAAGTAAAAAAAAACAAAAGGGTTATGGGTCTTTCACTGTCTCATCATTTTAAAACGGACGCATTTTCAGTGTTATATTCAACAAAGCCAAGCTTGCTGCTTTTTTATTTTATGCACTGACAACCATTGACAAAGCCAATAGTTCTGGCTTGTAGGTGTAATTCTACTTGTTGTGTTATATATCTGGATGCAATGAAAGAAGCAGCAAATTACCAGTCGGGTGGCATACTATGCTAAGCACAGATTTCTAGCTTAGTTGTTTTAAGCCATGCCCTTAGTTACCTTGAACACCCCCTTTGGAGAGACCCCCCAGTTTTTTCATCCCACTTAAAGCCCTGAAAACAACACCATGTCACAGTGGCACTGTGCTTCATGCATGACTCATGACTTCCACCTTTTTTGGATTGCCTATGTACAGGGGTTTAGTGAGCCCTACCCTGTCCCACCATTTGCTTTAGAAACTACAGCAGGGGTGAAGCACTTGATGGACCCCTTCAGTCTGCAACTCTGCAGACAAAGGCTCAGCTCATAATTAATGTGAAACAGTGAATAAGTGAAGGGATGGCTGGATGGATTAGTGAAAGGGTGAATGGATGAATGAAAGGGTGAATGAATGGATAATAAGAGAAAGGATGAATGGATAAGTGAGTGTATGGATGGATGAGAAAAGGTAAATACATGGATGTATGGGTGGAAGAGTAGATGGACAGGTAAATCGATGGATGAGTGAAAGGGTGGATGATAGGTGAGTGAATGGGTGGATGGATCAGTGAACTGAAGGGAGGATTTATGAATTGATTAGTGAAAGGATGAAACGATGGATGGATGAGTGAAAGGGTGGATGTAAGGCTGGATGAGTGAGTGCAGGGAGGGTAAATGGCAAAAGGTTGGATAGATGAGTGAAGGAGTAAAATGGTGGATGGATGAGAGAAAGGATGGATGGATGAGTGACAGAGTGAACGGGTGGATTGATGAGAGAAAGGACGAATGGATGAGTGAAAGAATGGATACGTGATAGGGTCAATGGATGGATTCATGAGTGAATGAGTAGATGGATGGATGGATGGAAGGATGGATGAATAAGTGAAAGGGGATGGAGAGAGAAAGGGAGGATGGATGGATGACAAAGGGTGAATGGGTGGATGAATGAGTAAGTGAAAGTATGGCTTGATGGGTGAAAGGTTAAATGGTTACATGGATGAGTGAATGGATGTATGAGTGGAAGAGTGGATGGATGAGTGTACGAATGGATATGGTGAAATGATGAATGGAGGTATGGATGAATGAAAGGGTGGGTGGAGGGATAGATGAGTGGAATGATGGATAGATGGAAGGATAGATGATGGATAGGCTTGCAAATGGTTGAATATTGATATGGATGGGCACACAGATGGAAGGACATAATGAATGGTAAAAGATTGAATGATGGATGAAAGAATGATTACACCTTGTAACCCCCATTATCTTGGGTAACATTTCCTATACATTGACTTTCACTTTTATGAGTCATTGTCTCTGTATAATGTGTGTTATGTAACGCACCCAACACCCTGTCCTACTTACTTGGGATGAGTAGCACTATAAAAGAAATTAAATACACACGAGAGAGGGTCTTTGTGGATATTAGGGGCACCATTGGAGGGTGGTTGCAAGGCTGGACTGGCTGGACCGAGCATCATGTGTTTCCCTGGGAGGCTGGAAAGGTGGGATGGGGATGATTTTGATACCACAAAAAGACCTGCACATTTGCTCAAAGCTGTGCATACTGAAAAACCATAAAGCACAATTGGCTCAACCTAATATAAACTTATTTTCACTTGTACTTAGGTGGTAGTCTATGTACTTACTGATATACTTTTGCGCAACCTTCTCTGATGTGTCTGTAAAACGTACCTCTTGTCCTGAATTCCGACTTCCTGTCCTTAATTTTTGTCCTGAATTTTAACCCTTTGTCCTGAATTTTTACACTCACTGTCCTGAATGTGCACCCATGCCAGTTCGTCACCCTAACTAGAGCTGATTAAGTGGGTTTCGAAGCGCTATAAAAGACTTCACGTATATGAATCAAGATACATCAGTAGAATGTATAGGGACTGGCCTAATACAGAATTACAGAATGATGCAGCCAGTCCCATGTGGAGCCTTATTGACGCCACTGACAAGGGCTTTACGTTGGATGCAAAAAGTGGGGGTCTCTGAAAGGGGGGTGGTCTATGTAATTAAGGGTGTGACTTAAAGAAGAAAACTCAATTTCTGTGATTCTGATAGTGTGCCGACCAATCTGTATTTTGGTTCCTCTCTGAGCTTTCTGTACTTGTATCCAGATATATAACATAACTGACAACCTAAAATCAGCCAGGACTGGCTTTATCAATGATCGTTAGCTCATCAAGATAAATAAATAACAGCAATTATTTTGCTATAAATAATTACTATTGATTTTTATTAAACTATGGGACCTGTGGAAGCGTTAGTGATCTTCACAGTGTTTTAATCACGCAAACACACAATGCACCCACTCACCTATAAACACTGTATTTTATTTTGCCTTATCAGCCTTTAGACAGCGATGTCTCTCCAGCGCAAACATTACACAAAATGGCAACTGGAATAGTGGCCAATTGCTCTGTGTGCTCTACAGAGAGGCCAACGATTGGATGGCTGTCTTCTGAACAACTATTTTGACCCAGTAACAGGAAGGTCGTAGGATTATTAAACCGTGTGGAGGATGAGGAGGCGTTAGCAGCTGGGTGCCCCTGCAGCTGGTGCCTGGGCGGCTTTTGTTGATTGGCCGTCTTCCATTTTTCCTTAAAGGCACTTCCTAGTTACTGATAAGGACCTGCATAGAGTGCGTGGGTAGCACCTCTCTCGCCCGGGAATAAGGGTGGAGCTATACCTGGGGCGCACAGTGTGTCTCCTGCTCCCTGTAGGCAGGGGACACGCCATACATTTGAACCACAGTGGTGGCCGGGGGGTGCAGTCACAGGTAGGAGTTCATGAGTGGGACATGTGGGTACATGCAGGTGGGTGCACGGATACAGAGACGTTTTAACGCATGGGCAAAGTGGGCTCTTGCCCAGGGCCCCAGCCTTTCAAGTGCCCCCTTACAGAGCCAGTTCTGTTCTGCAGAGTCTTGCCCTGATGACTGACTAATTTTTAAACAAATTCTTTTAAATACAGTTTACCTTTAATTTATTTTTAATGTGGGTGATGTGTGAGAATCTATTACGGGCATTTTGCAGACAAATGCTGTGTTTAAGTTTCATCAAACATCCGTAAATATTTTTCTTTTAGACCAAAACCAGACTCCATGTATGAGAAATGGGAGAGGGTCTCGAGAGATTATTTGCAGTAATATTAGTGAGCTGCTGCTGTGTTACAATATTGAAAACACACATCACTGTCCCTGAATTTTTAGAAATAAACACATTTAGAATTTAGATGAGTGAGTCTGTGCATTTTCATTGACCTGGCCAAAGATGGCGTAATAGAGCTGAAATAGGATCTGAAATTCAAAACTGTTCTGAACAGGGGCCCCCAAAATCCACTTGGCCTTGGGCCCCCAAATTCCTTAAGATGTCCCTGATCAATAGCAAACACTCCTACTTACAGAGCCCTCTAAATGCACATCCCAGGCCTGTAACTCAGAGGTCCCCCACCCTCACCCTTGTTCCGGGCCTGGCTGGTGGCTCTGACTGAAGAGAAACAATGTAAGTTGAAACATTGTTTCTCTTCAGTCAGCGGGAGGGGCTCAGAGCAGGCTGCAGAGAGCCTGCACCTGCTTTAGAAGGGAGAGAGGCTTGCTTTAGCGCAAGCCTTTCTCACCGCTCTCGCTGAAGAGCTGAGGGGCCCGGGGCACCCTTCATTTACTGAAGACAGTGGGGCCCCCGCACCGCTGGACTGCGGGGGCATCTGTTACGCACCTGGGCACAGTGCCCAAAGCATCTAAACCAGCAAAATTAATCAAAAACATAGGAGGCAATCAGTAACAACTGGAAGGGAGACTCATGCCAATGGTACCAGGTCTAACACCTTCTGGACCCTTTTTGGTTCTCCCTCAGTTTTTAGGCTCTCTGCTTGGGCTTCCAAACAAGTGAGGTATCATTTTTTCAGGAGACCGAGGGAAACGCTGGGTGTGGGAAAATTATTCCAACGCAGTGGTCTGACAAATTTCCCACACCGGAATGTGAGGAAAGTGTTAATTGTTAGCTAAATTTGAGGCTTGCATGGGGATCCCAGTAAGCCACACCGCCAGCCAAGCACCATTCCTGCATACCACCAGCGAAGTGTAATCCATGCACACTACCAGCCAAGCACCGTTCCAAGCACATTGCCAGCCAAGTGACAGTCCACTCACACCAACAGACATGTGCCATCCACACGGACCACTAAACAAGTGACAGTCCACGCACACTGCCAGCCAAGCGCTAGTTCACAAACACCCCCAGCAAAATGCAGGTTCACACACAGCCAGCCAAACAGCAGTAAACACAGACCATCAGCCGAACTCCAGTTCACACACACAGTAACTTTCTCTAGTGTCTAGTGGTTTGTGCCCTCCTTCGGAGCAGATGTGCCTACAAATATCACTGATCTGCCCCAAGGGTGGCAGAAGCAGCCAAAATGTGTTCACAAAAAAAGGGGGGAGCAAACCTTGCCTAAGGGGCCGCTCCCTGACATGACCATAAACATATTTCTGGTGCCTAGTGGGCTTTCTGCCCTCCAGGGGGGCAGATCATGGGCTATTGCTCCATTTGCCCCCCCCCGGGGCGGCATAAAGACTGTGGCTAGGTTTTGGGGGTGGGGGCATTGGGGGCATCACCCATTATGGGTAGCCCATCGCCTTTCATTAAAAAAATATCCTGGTGTGTAGTGGGCTTTCTACCCCTGGTGGAAGATCGGGGGTAATAACCCCTATCTGCTATCCAGGGCTGGGAGAAAGACTGTCCCTTTTTTGTTTGGATAGGTGCGGGCATTGGCATGCCCGTTTTGGGCAGCCCCCACCCTTACATATTCAAAACAAAAAATTCCTGGTGCTTAGTGGGCTTTGTGCCCCCCAGGCGGCAGATCGGGTGCTAGTACCGTCATCTGCCTCCCAGGCGGGGCAGAAAGACTTCAGTTTTTATAATTGTGGGTGGGGGCATGGTCTTGGCCTTTCTGGACAGCCCCCATCCCTCTTCTATAATTAAATAAATCCCTAGTGTTCTTTTCCTGGGGTTCAGATTTGGGGTAAATCCACCCATCTGTCTCCCGGGAGGGCAGAAAGACTGTCCCTTTTGTGTTGTGTATTGGGGGTGGGTGAATTGGCATGCCCATTGTGGGGATTGCCCACAATGGGAATGACAATGCCTCCACCCCTCTGTTTGAAAAAAAGAAAACAATCATCCCTGTTGCTTAGTGTACTTTCTGCCCCCCCCCCCCGGGGGGCCGAAAGGCTGTGCCAATTTTTGGGAGGGGTGGGGGCATTATAATACCCATTTAGGGCAGACCCACCCCTAAGGTCTCACAAAAAATGCCCAGTGTCTAGTGTGCTTTCTGCCCCTCGGGGGCTAATTGGGGGTTACTGCCCCATCTGCCTCCCAAGGGGGCACAAAGACTGAAGATTGCCATATTGATATGGGGAGGGCAAATGCCATTGCCCAATGGGCCTCTTCCCCCTCCCTGGTGTCTAGTAGGTAGATCTGTTTACAGCAGAGGGATTTCGGACTCCTGTGCCGAGGACATGATGGTTATGTCCTTGGCACAGCAGCACCTCAGCCATGGAAGAGGTTAAGGTGCAGCAGGATGGCATATTGAACTGCAATAATTACAATTGTATAAACACAAATTAAAGCAAACAGGTGTTCTATAAAGAAACATCCCTTCTCTCTTCAGTTATGCGAATACCAATTTAAAAGTAACAACAAATTGAGAAATGTTCATAATTCCCTCACACCACCAGGCACCAATCAGGACACTACTTAAGTGCATCTGCAACATGGCTTCAGGTTCACATTGCATAGAACTAAAACTTCAGTTCTCAACCTTGAACAACTTGCCATCCTGGTACATGAAGAACAGACGTCTCCTGCGACCATTGTTTCTCCATGTTCAGTGCCAAGTTTCTCTAATGCCTTTCTATCAGCCATCTAATACAGACAATAAGCCATTCTCTAGCTAGCATAACTCATAATAAAGCGAAATACATTTCAGATAAAGGTTATAGTCAGGCTAACTTTAGTTAACTATTTAATGCGCACTTCGGTGCATAGTTATAAATGCACACACGCAACTTTTAAAAGAACTGCAAAACGTGAACAAAAGAATACATGTTTACACAAGCAAATATATCTTGAAGTGTAAGTGCAAACGGAAAGACATACATCTCTTCATGTTTAAACTGAACTTTAGCGAACACTTGTATACAACTCTCCAGGTTATACAGTGAACACATTGCAATAATGTGTTTAAAAGCTTCACACGTGTTAATAAAGTTAAGGCACACAATGAGTATAATCCCAAGGGCAAGCATATAATTGCATTTCTATGACGTGTGAGGGTGAAGCCTAAAGTGCGCTGTTCCACCTGCATGAGTGATATTGTAAATTTCAATTACGCTGTGCTGTCTCATGAATCTATGACTCTTTTTTTATAAATTGGATAAGCTTAATTAGTAGCTGATCGAGCAGTGAAACCTGATTAAAATGGTTATTCTGCTTCAGTTTTTGTATCTTTTTTGTACCATTCCCCAATATGTCCGCAAGCTGTTTTTTTTAAAAAGGTGGAGGCTAGTTGGCAGAAATGTATATGGCAGTATAAAAAACTCTCATTGTTCCATCCTGTTTTTACCAATTCCCTCTTGGGATGGGTGGTATGGCCCTTCCTTCATTGTGGCTGCCCTTCAACTATGCAGGGCTTGATCAACACAGTCTCTTTTAAAAGCACTAGGTTCTAGACGCTTATTGTCTACCATAAGTTTTGGTTCTCTTTTTAAACGTATTGCAATATTTAGTCTTTTAATCAGTACACTTACCGTGGTTTCACCCCTAATATGCCACAGCATCTGCATGAGGGCTTTGTACAATTTTAGCACCAGATTGGTTTTAAATGACTTGGTCAATTGTTCTCTGACAGGATATTTCTTTAATTCGGTTTATTTCAGCATTTTTATTCATATCCACAGAGCTCTTTAGATGATTGCAGCTTAGAGATGTCATTGCCCATCTTCTGGCCAATGAGATTTCTATGTGTCACAATCCATTTTTGGATCAGTTTGTTTGACTAAATTTCGATCTATTAGTACAATGTGTCAGACTCTTATCTACTGGACGATGAATTTAGGTCTGACTTTGATTGAGGAGAAAATTAGGTCTAGTGTCAAGTTGGCCAAAGGCATAGCAAATTTATCACGCTTTAAAGCGCATTTCTTTAAGATTGTTTGATTGTTTATGACATATACTCCTTATAGATTCTTTACAATGGGCCTTAGAGCAACCTCTCATTATTTCCGGTGTATGGAGCCAGGGCAGATACTACTTATATCTTTGCTACCTGTCGAGTCCCTTCACCATTTTGGGCTTCACAAAGTACACAATCTGTTACAATGGGAAGCCCTCTATGACCTAAAGCTCATTGTGCTGGGCCACTCTAGTTTCATACCACATAATCTGGTCTCAATTTATTTTTTACGCAATTACAGTGGCAAGATTGGGCTTTGCCAGGGCCTGGTTGCTAAGCGAGCCCCAGATCCAAAGAATTGTTGGCACAAGTCATTGTTGTCCGAGGCTATGAATTTACGATCATCCAACATAATCCAAAAAGGCACAAATTGGAAATGATGTGGGCTCCTGTCAGGGAGAGGTTTGTTTGTTGTATGCCTGGCTACTTCAGGGGATTTTATGAAATACTGTTGTCCATAATTAGGGGCTGGCTAAGATGTCGGCTGACATCTCTTCCGCCCGACAACGCATCTGTCAAGGGACAGACCAACACCTGGTTGGCGGTCCCGGCCGGCCCATTAGGTTGTGACCAAATGTAAACCGGCCTGAATGCATGCTCCCATTGTAGAATGAGAGGTGCCGTACATTTTTACACCCCGAGGCAGCTACCGCAAAGGGCCTGCCACAAGGTGCAGGGATCAACAGTGGGGAACCATAGGTGCCCCCTCAGCCTCCAACCAGAGGCTTTGCACCAAGGAGGGCCCTGCTGGGGCCCCCAAAGTCGAGTTTTGGCAGCCTTTCTGTGTCAGAAAGGTTAGCATGGAAAGGCTGCTGAAAGACGACAACGTAATCTCAAGGGCGGAATTGCCCGCTCTTGAGATTATGTCCTCATTCAGACCAGCAGACGGGCTCTCCGAGCCCGTCCGAAGCCAGCTGGAATGACCAGTTGGATTCCTTTCTGACCACCTACATCTTAATACGCGGTCGTAAAGGAATCCGACTGGCACATTATGCGAGCCTGAAGGTTCTGACCGTCAGTCAGAACCTTCTGACTCACATCATAATCAGCCTCCTAGTGTTTTGCTTTCGGTTGATTTAATCATTTTAAACTATGGTGGTATGACATATGCATTTTTTTTAATTCTACATATTTGTGATTGCTTCCGTTTTGCCTATTGAATTTTATCTTTTGATACTTTCCCAATAAATAAAAAAAGATACTTCCAGTAAAACACCTTTATGAATAGCAAACAATTGTAAACGTAAGTTTGCCTTTGTGAATCAGGCCCTTAACCTCCAGCCTCCTACTGAATATTCATTGTCTGACCCACAATATGACTTGCATGGGTGAAGACTTGCTTGAGATTGCAGGCCATTGTTAGCAAAGGACAAAGGCTGAAAACACGTGATAGGCTGCAAAGGGCTTCCCATGACTTTTTGAACAAGCATTAGCAATGCCAATAGGTCAAGCTTTAATTAGCCAAAAAATGCAAATGGCTTTTGTTCACGCCTATATTTGCCCACATTAGTTAAAAAAAAGTGCGATGTATTCGCTTTGCTTGTTATGGAGATGGTAAAGTTAGTGGTAGTAACGGTGTTAGTGTTGGTGGCAATAGCCTTGTGTAGGGATAATGAGAGTGATGATAACATGCATGCCAAAAAAAAAAACTCAGGCAACAAAAATGACTTAAGTTTTGCTTTCTCCTGCTGAAAGTAACCCCACTTCAATGCAAGTCCATGTGGAAATTTCGTTCGCCCAGATTTCTTTTTTAAATATCCCTCTTTCGGCTTTCCCACTGTTGGCATGTATGTGATCAAGGTGTTGGTATTGGTTATTGTGGTAAAGGTAATGTTGTGCTAATGGTGGTCAGGCAGTGAATGGTGTTGGCAATAATGGTAACTATATTGGTAATTAGGTGGCTATCCAAAAGTCAGCCCTACACTAGAGTACTGACCAACATTTTTTTAAACCCTATTTCAGTACAAAGTAGGAAAAAAGGATTACTTTAGTATGTCAAAGCATGTTTGAGAGAAATAAATTAACGTGTGATGATTGAGTGTATTTTTCATTGAGAAATAGTCCCTTATGCTTTCCAATGAAAACGTTCTATAGAATTTGTAATGATACACAAACATCTTAATGCCATGTGATGAAAGGGAAAACTCCTCTGTGTGAAGCCAGGGCCACTTCTCTGTATATTTTAAAGAAATGTTAACAATATGTCTTGAAGACAGCTGCTCTGTCAAGCCAGATGTAAAAGGAAACATGACTGCCTTGCAGCTGACTCATTCTAGATTTCTGCTTAGCTCCACAGTGGGGAGGCATCCACACTGCGAAGGCGTGTCTTGTGGTTGCACAATGAACTGGCTCTGTTTTGACAGTGACAGAGGTGAATTGGGGTTTTGGGGTGGTGCTATTATTTCATACTACTTTTTTAGTTTGAGAAAGGATGCATCTGAGGCCACCTGCACTTGTTCTAACACCAAATTTGCCCAAAGTGTTCCATTTTGTATAGCAATTTCTCGGTGCTCACTCATATCCACTCTGGATTCAGAACTTAGGCATGTTCATACATTGACTGTAATATCACAAATATTCAATTTACTACTAAAATGTTTTCTATAAGTCGGTAATGTACTAAAGACCTCAAACGTGCCTTAGGAATCTTTAACTATCTCAGGTTTCTACAAAAGTTTAAAGGTATTTTCTCACATTTCATAATTTCTGAGTAATTCCGAGTGTTCTTAAATACAAACATGTTTTGGCTCGCATACTGTGCTCCAGGATTCAAATTAATACAGTAATTCATTATCATTTGTTGGAACACAGATTGTATCTTCGTTTCGACAAATATTTCACCATCAGCATGAGTTGTGAAAAAATGAGATACCGTCCAAATATCTAATATCTCATTATTTTGATTGTTACAGATGCTAATTTAAACATCTAGAAATGATTCCGTTCATAAAGAGCACGTTTGAAATCATTTAGCTACTTAACTATATGCAGACATGCCTATATAAATAGCTCTAAATTGTCTAATGATATGAAGTGAATTTGCCCTTCCCAAAGCGTCGTCCTCTGCCAGCCTTCTCCAGAAACTCCACCCAATACCAGTTCCACAACAGTGTCTCACAACAAGGAGCCCAGTCACACTTTGGTTTCTGAGAAGCATCAGTCCATGATACAATTATATGGGTGTGTAGCACATATTTCAGGTAATGGAAGTTTATGTGGTGAATCATGATGAGGACCTGTTTAACATTCCAATGGAAAATGCAAAAAAATATAAATACTAATCACAATGTATTCTGTGTCTAGTTTTCTTACAGGTTTATATAAGAGGTTAGATCACTTAAAGCTTAAACCAGGCAAAAAGTACACCATTCAATCGTGCAGCAGATACGTTGACTACACGATTTGTGTGACAGGAAAATTGTAGTGATTGTCAGACTGGGCAAAAGTGCGAGGAGAAGCGATTATACTGTAATTTCCAAAACCAAAGTGGTTGTGATCGAAGGGATTGCACCTGAGTTGCATGTCAATGACAACCCCTGAAGGCGTTTCTTGTAACTAGCAAGCAAATAATAAACACATGCACAAACATATAAGAAGAAAAGACAGAATTGCAACAGCTTAACCATCACTAATGCAAACCACACGCAGTTGTCCTAGAAGTAAACAAAGAAAAGATCTGTATGGAGAACATGGACAATTTTATAAAAGAATTTCAAAGTAGAAAAGAAAAAATACAAAAAATCCAAGTCCAACAGGTGAACACCGACTATTTGACATGATAAGTCACTCCTCTCAGGGCCTCAGCAGACAGTGCCATACTGCTGGATCCTACTTAGTAAAGGAGAATAGCAGAGGCTTTACGAGGTTACCCGTGCATGCATAATGTAATGGCCCCGTTGAGCCCCAAAGAAAACTCGACACCGGAGCTTATTCTCGACACTTCTTTATTCCTCTGTGTCAATTCTCTACTGCCCTTTCTCCCTTAACTTCCTGTCCCCGCCCCTTCCGCCTCCGCCTGCCCTGTACTAACATCAGGGTCAAGCACGGCGACACGACACCTTCCCCTTTTGTACAATCAGGCTTACTGTCTCTTAGAGTTCTTCAATCAGACGGACAGGTCGTTTGGCAATCCATCGTGGGCGGCTGGCCCGCACCTGTTCAGGAAGATGGTGATCTCTGACATCTTCATGTCTTGTTGGGCTGGGATACTCTCGATCTCCCGTTCTCCTGGGCTGGAATGCTCTTGACCGCTGTGGTGTGGTAGGCTCGCAGTACTTCATTCAAGGCTTGTTGTACGTCACAATGAGCGAGTTCTGCTTGCTGGACTGCCTTCTTGAGGGTCCCCATAAACCGTTCCACCATACCGTTGGCTTGAGGCCATAAGGGGGTGATTTTCCTATGTTTGAAATTAAGATGTTTTGCAAATTCAGTGGATTTGTGACCATTGAACGGTGGTCCATTGTCTGTCTTTACTCCTGTGGGGATTCCCCATGCTGCAAAGGTCTCATCAATGATAGGGATGACGGCTGTCGCTTTGGTGGACGGTACTTGATGTGCGATGGGAAAGCGAGAGTACTCATCCATGATGAAGATGATATACTTTCCCGAGTTCAGTGGACCAAAGAAGTCAATAGCCACTTGCTGCCACACCCCATCTGGTAGTTCGGATATCTGTAGGGGAGCTGGAGGTTCGTCACGACCCACTAATTGACATGATACATAGTCTTTAAGTGTGGCTTCCACCATTTGATCAAGTAGGGGAAACCAGACGCATTCCCGAAGTGCTTTCTTGGTGGCTACTATTCCTCTGTGCCCTTCGTGGGCCAGGTTGATGATTTCTTGTCGCAGTCGCTGAGGAATGACTACCCTCCCGCCTCTTAGCAATAGACCATCCGTGCTGATTGACAATTCCTCCTTGACATGTCTGAAAGCTACCAGTTCTTGGACATCAACGGTAGTGTCTTGATTGTTGTCCCTTAGATGTCTACACGAGTTGTTATGTATTCGGACCATGACGTCCTGAATCGTGGGGTCTTGACGAGATGCTTCACAAATGGCTTCCAGAGGTACTGCAGGAGGGCATGCTTCTTGATGACAAAGGGAATGTATTTTTCAGCTACAGAGCAGCGCTCCAGGGTATGCGATTGTGGGTGTCGGGACATATAGTCCGCTGGGTTCTCCGCTTTTCCAGGCTTGTGGAAAATGGTGTAAATGTAGTCTTTCAAACGTAGGCCCCATCTTTTTATGCGCTGGGGCATCTTCGCTCGTGGGTTGCCAAATATGGTGACAAGGGCTTGGTGGTCTGTGATGAGCGTAAAGTGTTTCCCTGTTTCCCGTATACGAACAGGTGGAAGTAGGCCCAGGGTATCGCTTGATAGTTTGAAGACCCACCTTGGTTCTTTCAAAAACAGAAAGTTGGAGATATCTGATACATGTGGAGGGATGTAAGGTTTCTCCAACACAGTCCAGTGAAAGTCTTCTGCTTGGTGATTTTGTTCAGAAAAATGTCCAGTGAGTCCTGTCATGGTTTTCTTGCACCTGAAGGTGCTTTTATGTTCAAGTATGCAAAGTTTTACTTTCCTTGTGGTCATCCCGACACATCTAAGGCCACAGGGACATGTAATCAAGTATATTAGGTGATCACTGTTACAATTCGTAAAACTCCGTTGCACCCAGGACTTACTGGTGCCAATATTGATTGTCTTTGAAGGTTTCGTCTGCGGGCATATTGCACACGACTGGACTGTGTTGGAGAAACCTTACATCCCTCCACATGTATCAGATATCTCCAACTTTCTGTTTTTGAAAGAACAAAGGTGGGTCTTCAAACTATCAAGCGATACCCTGGACCTAAATGATTCGATACCATGGGTGTCCCTGTCTAAAAAATAATGTCTAATAAATAAATATCAGTACTTTACAAAGTGTGGATATCTTGTGTTGGTAAGGGGTGAATACAAAGTCTGTTCCTTTAAATCACAGGGCCCAAGAGCACAGCTATAACCAGTCTGTGTCTCCCGGAGGGTCCTACTTTTCCAAGTAATGGTTGCCGATTATTAACAATCCCTTTTCTATGCCCCCTATTTTGAGAAATAACATCTTTTATACTGAAAGTACACCCTACTATATACAGCATATACAACACCTCTGTATGGAATGGGGCTCACCAACATTGATTCGGTATCTGGTCATACATCACACAGATATCGATAACTAGAGACAGAAAGAAATAACTGAATAATGAGTTTTGAAATCATCTGTCTCATTAACATTGCGCATCGTGATCTCAAATATGAGTGTGTTGCCCACTACAGTCAACTTACGGATAGTTACGAAGTCACTAGTTTGTTGGGCTACTCTAACTAAGTTTCTGAATAAAAACATAAAAAATATCAAATAAAAAAACAGCTAGGTATCTAGAGACAAATGCCAAGTTGATGTAACCAAAATAGTGGATGATACACCACATGACCATCAGCATTGCGCAAAACACTAGGTTAAAAGAATAGGAAGCAGCACGAACTCTCTTTCCCATCGACTTTGCGCTTTCTGCGTAGTTCATACTGACGCGCTCAATACGTGCCAAGTATTTCACACTCAAGTGTTTGGCGAATATATATCGGGACCGAACACGGAAGCCACACCTCCATCCCAGCGGTGTTCCGGTTCGAGGTACCGACGGAGAGGTAGGACGGCGTTTCCCCTCCCCTTTTTTACTAACACTAACGGGCAGGGATAGCGATTTCTGTATTCTCTTCCTTGCTCAACACTAACCAACATCGCTTAGGTTCTTTTTCCAATTTTTGGTGGGTATATAGTAATTTTTACTTTAACTATTATCGCAGGCTTTTTGCCGCCATTTGAGAGCGAGGTTAGTTAACGAAGTAATTAGCCGAAACCATCTTAGGCATTTTAAGTGCTCTCTCGTAATAGTCATACTCCAAGTTTTTCCACATTACAAAAATATAGCGGTCTTTTTGCTTTGCATTTAATATAAAGTTACAACTAGATTTATTTATGGATTTCATCTGTGCCTCCTGTGTGTCTCTGACTCATGGCATACTGACAAGGAGGTTACGCGCTGTGCATAATAATGGTTTTATTGAATGTCTGCACTAAGATACTCTCTATTTACAGACATTTGTTCGTCAGTAACAGATTACGTATGACGATTTTCTCACTTTCTTCACTGTTCCCTTTATATTATCATTTATTTGTGTTTACCTACTCTGTGCATTAATCTTCTCTACAGAGCGGGGCCTCTCAGACACACGCTGGTGCCCGGTGAGGTGAGGTAATGTCCTCTTGGCGCATTGGTAAGTTCACCATTGCTGTTATAATTGTATGATTTGGCACTTTTTAAAGAGATGCAGTATATATTTGAATTTCTATGTCTCAGTCCCTCCTATAATTCTTTTTCAGATGCTATAAGACATCATGCCAACTTGGAGGATTTGAAAACAATTTCATTATGTGAATTCAACAAAATTGTGTGTATTATATTGGTGACAGCATTGATGCTCCTTGATCTAGCATCAAGGTCCTGAAGAAAGCTAGGTAGTTTTCTTTACCCCATTATAGCTGAAACATGTCGACCATAAGGGTAGTGATACACTATAACTACTCTTGATCAATTATTCTGCACTGTTTTTACATAGGAAGACATCCTTGAGACAACTGTCTTGGATCAAAATATCACTGTCTCTGATGCCTATCCCTTTTTAAATCACTCTTTTTTCTTTGTAGAGCACCATTCTTACCCTCTCTTGCTATCTTTGAGATAAGGAACTCAATAACGAGGGTACAACTATACATTTTCGCCATCTGTTCTCATGGCTAGAGGGCTGGCAAAGTATAGTATGTTGGTAGCCCAGATGATGACACTGGACACGGTATGTGTAATGATGGGACACCATTAAACAATTACAGAGTCCTTTTCTGGCTCTTTGTCCTGCATCTCTTGCTATAAGTGTTTCTCTCACACTTTTTTCACTCTCTTTTCAGCCTGTCAGGATCTGACACCATGCATATGTATTCATCGCTGTCCTTTGAGACAGGCGTGGTAGACGATGATTCTTGGGATGTTGACCTCGGGGATCTGTATGAGCTGGCGGATTGGATCTCGACCTCTTTCCTTCGCTGCCCTGGCTTGGTGACGAGTGCCAGAACTTGACTTGGTTGTCCTTGTCTCTGAACTTCGTGTTTGACAGGCTGCTTCGAAGTGGTTTTCTCTACCACAGCGGTGGCACTGTTGTCAGATGGCAGGGCACTCTCCTGAATGGGGGTGGTCTTGTCCGCACCTATGACATTTCGAGGTTGGTCTATTTGTTCGACTGCTTCGAGGTCCCTCGCGCGAAGACGTCCCCCAGGAGATCTGTGTGGATCTTCCTGTCTTGCGGTGATCCAACCGGCGCTTCGGGTCTGTGCGAGACTGCATTCGGAATACTTGTTCCCTTTTCTCAGGCTTGTTGGCTTCCATCTTCTTGGCGTGGTCTTCTGATTGATAGTTTATGCGCGTTAGTTCCTCTACCTCTTCAAGTGTGTAGTGTTTTTTCAACAACCGGCGACGTAATGATTCTGACTGGCATCCTGCAATGATGCACAGCCGCAACGCGTCTTCTGTGTTGAATGTGTCAAATTCGCAATATCGGGCTAGACGCCGAATGCGAGCAATGAAATTGACATTGGTTCATCCTTTTCTTGTGACGCAAGGTTGAACATGTACCACTCGTAGTCTAAATTTCGCTTGTTCAGAAACTTCCGATCTAGAGCTCCTTTCACATCATCGTACGAGGCGGCGCTGGGCGGCAGGAAATTCTTTGATGTTCTGTGCGATGTCTTTCCCTATCAGGTTTCGCAGCGCTATCATCTTCTGCTTGGGGTCTTGTACTTGAGACCCTGTCATAAAGTCTTCAAAATCCTCAGCCCAACTCTTCCATTTGGGCCCCATGCTGCTCCCTGACGTCAGTTCCAACGGTTCTGGCGGGCGCAGATACGATACTCCCAATAACATCGGGTGTGGTTGCTGGGGTTGTAAGGCTGATCCCATTTCTGCTGGGCGTGAGGTGTCAGGTTCAACTGACATTCTGGGCTCAGGTACAGGCTTTCCATGTCTGAATGTTTTTGGAGGTTGCGTGACTTAAAAATGTCCGCCGGGTAAATGCCAATGCAGTCCTATGTCTGGCGCCTGACTTCAAGATGGCCGCCAAAAGGGACATGAATCTCTCTCTTTACAGTGGCTCCGGTTTCTTATTAGCCTCTTTCTTCAAGGGTAGTCAATATTTTGGACTTGGACTCACCCTCTTGCAGTTCCAGTCTTCTTGGGATGGTGCTCAAACAGCATTTGCCTCCTCTCGCGATTTCGATCGCATTTTCGCACTCTTTTTGCGTTTCGCGCACTAAGGAGGCTGTTCTTTGGCTGCCCGATCACAGCAGGGGGCAGCAGCAGTGTGTGGGCAGGATCCCACTGTAGCAGGGTTTCCGTTCTCCCACAGAACTGTGCATAGAGATCTAGAACCTCAGTGAGTTAGGATGATCCAAAACTCATCTCAGTGTCAGAAATCCCCTTACCTAGCTAGCTACAGTGTCTCATGGATCATTATGAAATGATCCATGTCTTAGACAAACCAGAACATGATCTTTAGAATACCTCAGGAATCGTGGAACACATGAACACTCTTTCGTTATATAATCATTTCAAACCAAAAACTGAGAGTCAAAGAACACACGTGCAAGTTTGAAATATTTATTATTCAATGCAAAGTTCTCAAACGCAGTATCTTGTATAATACCAAAATGCAAATTATAAAAATCAGCGTTAGCAGCATAGTCACTAATCCATAGTAAGCAAAAGGTGATAGCATGTTACAATGCAAAATCTATAGAAATCTATATCACCTATATTTCGCGCACCCTATTTAGCATATTATTTTATATCTAAGAAGGTCTCATTCGGGCTTTAGCAGGGCGGACCCATACCTCTAAATGTCAGTAGGAGTAGATCACATCAACAGCTACCAGCTCTCTTCATACGCAGCACCAAGTGTCTACGTTCATTCCCTGTAACTCTATCTTAAACCCGCGTAGAGCCCAAAATGTTGGCATCAACATTATTTGTGTTATGTCTAATGTGGTGCGAGGATCAGGCCTACCAGCAACCTTGTGTTAGGTTATTCCTAGAGTGTGCAGCTCTCAGTGTGCAGACAGTTGTACCAAGTGTACCAGGCAAAGCTGATAGCATAGTAATAACATATTATTCTCAAATAAATCACATCACCGCTTCTAGGTTGAAAGCGACAACAACAAGTAGGTGTCGTGTGCAAAACTGAAGCCGAAGGAAAAATGGCTGTTTAAACATGTAATACACTCATGCTAACTTAACGCAATATATGTAACGAAGTATCCATATGACACCCCCCCCATTGATCCGAGCACCGTCAAACATAAGGGAAAAGGCAATACTAAATCAGATACATAAAAATGAAAGCAAAGTTCAATAATCTTGAGCTAAAATAAGCTAAAAAATATGTATGAATGAATATGTATGAATGCCTACAGTGGCCTCAAATGTAAAAATAAAAACAAAACTTTCGAACCAAAAGTTATTCGTCAGGTCCCAAAAATATGAAATGTAGGACCTGGTCGCATTAGTTTAAATGTCTGTAAGAGAAAAAACAAGGCACTTATCCGATATCCAAAGTCATGTGCCACATGGACGTTATTTTCAGCGACATCACATGATTGAACTCTCCATCATTTGAGCACAGTTCATCCCTCCAATCCAGCAAGGGGAAAGTCATATTCCATAACAAAGCAATCCTCCCAGGCATGTCACGATTGGACAGTATATGCAAAGTAAGTTGCAACAGCCTCCAGTATGAAATCACTGCCATCATCCGAAAATAGTTCAGCAATCCAATTCAGCAATGGGAAAGAACATACGTGCTCCTCCAGCATCGGATCCTCCTGTAACGTCAGAGGACAACTCGGTGGGTTCACCAGAACGCTGTGTGTCAGAAAGGCATGCGCCGCTGCAGAGATCTCCCATTGGCCCAGCACTCCATTTATCGCTGCCAAGGCCATAACTCTGTCGCCAGAACAAATCAGCTCGTGAGCCACCACGGGACGCATTAGCTGATCAAAATCGACGTCAGGAGCAGTCCTCAAGCATAGGCACAAATCAATGGCCCAATCGAACTCGCAGCTCAGGCAGTGAAACACAGGTTGGACACACGTGAAGTCGGTGAACCGAAATGACAATCTATAAGCCGTGCTTAATGCTGCAAGCGGCAATGTTCCATAGTAATTGAGCATCCGATTACGGCACAGTGTCAGGAGGCGTTGAACGGCTTCTTGCGCAGGATGGGCATCCATGTTTTATGAAGAAAAACACCAACAAAATGCCAGCGGCTACAGCCAGTAAAACAGGTAGTCCACCAAACAAACTCGAAAAAATAGAGTGGAAAAACGTGGGAATGATACCAAAAACTTTTTCAAATGTAGTCACGAGGCCACTGCTAACCAATTTAAAAAATTGTGCAAGCCCAGTCGTGGAAGATGCATTAAAGATCTGGTGTACCAGCTCACAGAAATGAAACGGCAAATCAGTATTTAAAAGCGCCTGCACCTCTGTGCGTGTGTTAGCTATGTGAAGGACATAATTCTCCCGGGCCGAACTCAGGGTCACTTGTTTTTGAGACAAAAGGGCCCTTATTCTGCTTAAACCATTGAACTTCGCTTCCAAGGTTGGAATCCGTGGCCAGATGGAGACATCTGAAGACCCAAGCGTGGGTGGGTATAGAACATTCTTGCAACACACCACACGCTCTGATACAGTTACCACATAAGCCACACCAATTAATAACCCACAACATACTTCGTTGTTTAAAAGCAAATAACTACCATTAGTCAATAATGTAAATGTGGGAACTACTGCTGGAACTGGCGTGCCTTTTAAAACACATGCTAAATTTGTCCGGTCCTGATTACAAGAACCGTGTAACTGAATGTGTCTGCATATTAATGAATGGTCAGGTGACTGTGTGCATTCCTCACCATTAAGATTCACTTCTTTCCCATCCTTCAGACATCTGTATGTGTATGGTAATGACCATGCCTCATGGAGGAATGCATTGCCTAGTGGTTCATATCGTCCTATAGCAATATACCGCATACAATTAGTAAATTTGTATAAGGGAAATGGTAATGTAATTAATCCATGAATAAGCCACGTGGCAGTAGTGGTTTCAGCAACAGAGAAGGGTAAGGATTCTAGTTTTTCAATATGTAACATAGAAAATGACGCATCACGCATTGAAAGCATGCGTTGCTTTTCAGTCAGATTAAAAGGGGCGAAAAGGGACGAAACGTTCAATGAGTTCCAGGGAACTCGACCAGCCTTAAGTGTCTGTAGGGTCCATGCAAACTGCATTACAGAACGTAATTGATTCTGACCATGGTATAACGTGGACACTTCATCATGTACAATATCAACAACAGAAGAAACAATATTATCCAACGTGTAAATCCTGGAAGAAAGCATGTTAATACTGTTATCGACCACTGCAAGCACTTTTTCCAAATTTGCTTGATCAATAGCTCTCAGGCGTTTAGCTGCCTCAATCTGTGAAAATTTCCAAATTTCATTGTACACAGCATAAAGCCAGCGTTTAGATCTACCCCTAGCCGGGCCTTTTATAAAATCCTTTAGCTCTATGTTCTCATTCAACTGGGACAGATGCAGTTTAACTGCAGCCAAAGTGGAATGTTGTAACCAATTCTGACACAATTTGCCTACTGAATAAGTAGTAACAGTGTGATCTGTTTCAAACCTGGGATCTGGCCTGATGTGTGTAAAACCTTCAGACAAACCCAAAAAAGGACGTTGGCAAGAATCAGAGCTTCTTTGCCACAAAAGCCACCCCTCTGGATCAAAACTGGAAATATTAAAGGAGGAATTGTGCAAAATTGCCTGTATACCACTGATGGACAATGTAGTGTAATTACTCCAACCTGAATATTCTTCCAAATCAGGGATGGTAGGTGTATTTATTTTTTTAGATGTAGCCAATCCAAAGCATGTTGTTTGGGAAATAGTAGAATTTAAAAACAACATGTGATTCGGGATGAGACATGCACGATGCAAAGCCTCAGTGCCTTGTACCTGCCAATCTTTGGTACCCCAAACCGATTTAAGGTCAATAGCCTCCTTCCATAACTCATAGCCATCTATAACTAACTTGTCTAGAAAGGACTTCGAATACAGCAATTTTGTATCGGTAAGTCTAACTTTGGACACGAATTTCTGTTTCACTTTAAAATAAAACGACTCAGGATTTGATTGATTAAAATCTGTAAAATAAGAGAATTTCCCCAGAAATGTACTTGAGCTCCCCTGTAAAGGAGCCGGACAATGTTCCCACTGTGTGTAGTTCACAGGAACCCTCCTGGAACTTGTTTTGTGTAAGAAATGATTCCCATAATGTTGATAACAAAACAAATCACCATAATTGACAGAATCTAAGTACAAATCCTCAGCATCAAAGGCCGCATAATATTTCAAATCAGAAAACAATTCTTCTACGGCCTGAAGATCCCAATCATCAGAACGAATATCTTGCTTAATCACATCTCCCATGTTTACTCTAAGCACATTAGGAACATTAATAACTTCTGTGGGGCCATGTATCTGAAACCTAACCGCATCCCACACAATCCCATCAAGGACAGGCCAAGCAGTAATCTCTACTGTATTTAAGTCTCTTTTTAGTCTGTGTGCTGAATGTGAGGAGGAAAGAGGGGCCAATGTTCCATTAAGGTACCGAATTCCTGTTCTTTCTTTCACATAATGGCCATCGATCAGGCGGAAAAAATAAAACACAAAACCAATTGACATAAAAAGATAAAATGAAAATAGTATCAGCCAAACGTATGTCCAAGGTGGAATTAGAAAATGTTTTTTTAACAACGTGGCATATTTTGCAATAGTCGATGGTTTCTTTGAAAGTTCCGAATCAGAGTCAAAAGAGAATCTGGACTGCTTAGCCAAACGAGCTTGTAAATCGGACATAGATAAATCAGCAGGATCTGCATAGGTCAATTCATCAATGTTAGTAACAGGAATAGTATTTAATAAAGGACTGGATATGGCAGGCATCTCGAGGGACACCTCCTGTTCTGCACCAGATGTAATAGCCAGCACAGAGTGCCTCACCATGGAAGGACAGGATACAGCCGGTGTCATGCTATGAAGAATCGGCCACCCTGTGTGTCTTGACATTGTCAATAGAAATAAATCTGTTTTCTTTACGACCTGGAAGTGGTGGTAAAATGACTGTTCTTGTGCCCTTCACTCCAAGAACTCGAACCGGTGCACGATATGAGGGACCAAACTCTTTCTTGTTATCGATCTTCTCTCGAACCAGTTCTCCAACTTGGGGTAGCCACCCAACTACCGGGATCTGCAACGCATCATCCGACGTGGAGGGCAAGTGTTCCTTAGCAAGACTGTCTCTGGTCTTTTGTAGATCCTGTAAAACATTGCAATGTTCATCTACGTCAAAGGCCGCGGCCTGGGCCTGGCAGTCTGCACCATCGAGGTCAGGGACGTACATCTTGATACCAAAGAGCATTTCGTATGGGGTCCGCCCACCCAGAGACCTTCTAGGGAGATTATTAAGCGCACGCTGCACGCCCATGAGGTGGGCTAGCCAGTTTCTACCAGTGCCTATAACTCGGGCTGTCAAAGATTGCTTTAAGTCGCGGTTCATTCGTTCTACTACACTATTGCCCTCAGGCCTGTAGGGACTTGAAAACTTGACTTGGACTCCCAACGAAACCATAGCATCCTTATACGCCTTAGAGGCGAAAGCCGGACCCTGGTCCGAATGGAAAGTACCACAGGCAAAGATTCCCACAAAGACACGCAAATCCTTAATGACAGCGCTTCGATGCGGCCATACCCACACAAAGCGTGTGCATGAGTCAACTGCTACTAAGATGTATTTATACGCAGTATCAGAGGAAAAAGGACCGCAGTGATCCAAATAAACGCAACCAAGCGGTTTATTAGAGATGTACAACTGTGTCTGAGGCGGACGCGCAGCAGTAGAAGGCTTAATCTGCTGACAAATGTCACACATAAGGACATAATCGCGCGTCTGTTTGTACAGTCCCCGCCACCAGAACCTTTGTTGTAGCTGAGTTACAGTGGCTGAGACGCCCGCATGCACAGACGCCACACCTTCATGCGCCGCTGTAATCAGAGAAGCTCTGCGATCCGAGTTGGGAACTAGACGTTCGCCAACTTCAGGAATTTTCACATAAGGAACCTTATCGGGACTTAAGTGGTATGTGTACTTCGAAGGGAACCCCGCAGGATATTTACCTCCCTTCTCCGTGGCAGCAACAGCCGCCAAGATGTCATCATCTATTTTGCTTTTGGACCTCGTGACTGCTGCAACTAAGTATTTTGATACCGCAGACTTCGCTGCCTCATCAGCAAGCGAATTACCAACAGCGTGGACCCCCACGCGCTGATGGCCGAGAGTATGAATCACAAACACGAGCGGCAGCTTTTCTTTAAGTTCCGCCACTCGGACCCAGATCATTTTATGTTTTATTGTGCTACCTTTGGAATCACGAAAATCATTCTGAATCCAAAAGAACAAGTTCTCATTGTAAGACTGGACACAGTAGTAAGAATCACTTACGATTAAAGTCGTCACACAAGGATCAGCGTACTCCAATGCGAGCATAAGAGCACGAAGCTCTGCCAATTGTGCGGTGCAGTCCCCTAGTGTTTGCGTGTGCACGACACTGGACTTGAACTCATCGTTCACCATGGCACCGACCACAATGGCGCAAGCGGAAACGTAGGCATGTTTAGAGCCATGCGCAACCTGCGCCGAACCATCAGTGTAAATGATACAATGGAAATCCTCCAACGGCCGCATCGCTAAAGGAGCAGGATGAACAAACTCATACTGTAAATACTCCTGCGACCGTAAAGCGGCGTCAAAAATAAACGTGACATCCTGGGATGTCAAGGATGTAGCCCACTGAATCCACCGAGGGTGCAAAGCTTTAGAATTCGGTACACTGGCTTTCGTGACCGCCTCCAAGGCAGGACACGGGGTAACAACCAACATGCGCTTTCCCTGCGACAGGGCACGTTCCTTAAGAATTGCCATCTGCACAGCCGTTAAAACTTTCTCCACAGTGGAAAAACGCAGTTCAGCCGAAGTGTACAAGTGTGACTTGTAAGCAATAGGTACAGTATCCCCTTCATTAAAAGTCAGGTACGTGAAACCCACCGTCCCAGGGATAATTCTTATCACCAGGTTGGTCTGGTTATCACGAGTCTGTAAGTAGTCAGAAGCGAGCAAATCAGCCTGCAAAGACTGCAGAATGGCTGAATGCTCAGGCAGCCAGCATGATTTGGAAAAAGATGGTTGTATCAGCGCATACAAAGGCTTGATACGCTGGGCATATTCCGGAATGTATGTTCTACCGAAATTCAAAAAACCCAGTAAAGACTGTAATTTTTTCAGCGTTGTCGGAGAGCGCAACTGCGCGCACTTCTCCAGGAAGTGAGGAGCCAACCCCTTTCCTTCGTGGTTAAGTTCATAACCCAGAAACAACACTGTGTACTCCGCAATGTGTGATTTTGCAAAGTTAAACTTGTAACCCATGTCTGCAAAGTTACAAATTATGCTGTTTACTCGACACAGATGCTCCCAAAGTTCGTCGTCTGTGAGATAAATGTCATCCACATAAGAACAAGCAACTGGATCGAAGCTCTCCAAAAGAGAGACTATGCGGGCGGAAAACACTCCAGGACTATTCTTATAGCCCATTGGGAGTCGTTTAAACATTTTTTGTACGCCGCCGCACGTAAAACTGGTCCATTGGGAACTTAGACCATCTAATCTGTGTGCATAAAAACCATTGGAAATGTCAAGCGTGGTTTTGAACCGTTAACGCTCAAGACTATTCACTAGGGCAGAGCCGTGAGTATTCTGTACCGCACAGTTACGGCAATGCGAGTTCAAATGCCGGTAATCCAAAACCAGACGATATGAGCCGTCCGGCTTGTTCACAGTAAAAAGGGGATTATTCATTGGTGACACACACGTTTCAATTACACCTTGATATTCCAATTGTTCAAGGATAGCCGCGACTGAAGCTTTAGCTTCACGCCGTATGGGATACTGAGGTTGTGGCTGCGGCTGTGACCTTAAAGGAATCTCATGGCTAGGGGACAATTTATCCCAGCCACACTGATTTCGGTACACAGCCGGCGCAAGCGTCAGAGCCCACTCTTCTGCAAAATGCAGCGCTTCCACTCTCGATACAGTGTGCGCGAAACTGGGGAGGATCACCTCCTCCCCTCGCGGAGCTGCGAGAACAAAAGGTGGGGGCCAGTCAGCCTCCGAAAGCAAAATGTCATACGTAGACGAAAGATTTTCCCAAAATACCCCTTTTACAGTTCGCTGCATGTCACCTTCAATTAACAGGACAATTTCAAAAAGTCGTTCAGGGGGAGCAACATGTGTATCAGCCGTTTCAATCACAACATAAGTGTCAGTCGCTGTCACCTTCAACAGTGGATGGAGGGCCTCTCTCACTATGGTAATCTCCGCCGCGCTGTCCAGCAAGGTCAGAGCCCACGTCAGATTCCGAAGCCGCGTTCTCACTATCTGGGGCATATCGATGCGCCGTTAAGGCTGCGACCTTCTTCTTGGCAAACTGCGGTCTCTTGGGCGTAGAGTCGTCCCGCTGATCCCCTTCACTTCGCGTGCGGGGCTGACCACGTCCTTGCTGGCCACCCCGGCCCCTGCCGCCCCCTCCACCACCGGTTGACGGAGCCGATGAGTCCTGAAAGGAACGAGGAGAGCGTTGGTCAGAAGCCTGAAATCTTTCAGGCGATTTAATCGTCGCGCGATCGCGCAAATCATAAACTCGATCTGAATGCGCAGGTTGTGAAGGCGCCGGACTAGAAACCTGTGTCTGCTGTTGTTGTTGCTTACCCTGATTCTGCTTTTTAGGCCAATTTTGTTTTTTGGACTTGGGTTGTCCGCCCGTTTCCGAAGACTGTCCCTGGGGCTGCTTCTTCTCTTTTTCAGAAAAAGCCTTTAAACCCTTAGAAGTGCGGCCAACCATTTTATAAGCCGCCACAATAATTCTTGCTAGCTGACGGGGTTTCTCGGCATCGGGAATTAACGCCAGAGCATTGGCCACCTGAAAGTTCACTGCATCCCCCTTGACATTCGCAAGGATAAGACGGCAAACTGTCTCAAACGAGCCGCTCAGGCGCATACCTAATTCAACCGCCGACTCCGGTCCGTGATCATCCTGAACACGTTTAAGGACCGCAGAAAGGTTTGACACAGACGGGGTGCCATAGCACCTCGAGTAAACCGCTGCAAAAGTCTTACCCCATGTTTCACAGTCAGCAAGTTCAGGGGCTAAATCTTTCGGTAAACTGAGCGTAAGAATCCGGTGTTTTTCACCCGGAGTCGTATTAGGAAACACAGCCTCCAGCTGGTCGAATTTCTCGGCAAGCCAGTAAGGAAAATCATCCTTATCCTGGGGCTTCTTGCCCATAACGGAATTCACCAAGACAGGACTGATTTTCAAACCAGCCTGTTCTGCTCGAAGCTGCGCACCTGCGGGGGCTGCGCCATGAACATTACGACCAATGTAATGAACAAGCGCCCTAATCACTCCAACCGCGACTTCATGAAGACGCCGCAGGTCAGCCACACTACAAGTAGTGCGATTAGGGTGAGGAGTAAATCCACCCAAAGCGGGCCAATTTGTGCCCGGAATGGACAATGGACCTAACCTCGGAGCCGTTAAAGAATGGGGTAGGGCGCCACCAAACCAAACTCCGTGCTGCCAAGCATCGATAGGTACTTCCAGTGCCCTGTACGGAGCATAAGCCGTCGGTACAGCCGAGGCAGTGTATGAATGGAAGACACCCGAATTAGCGTCCACTTCCGGAAATGTCACCCAGGAATAAAACAATTCGTACGGGTACGCATGTTCCGCACTCACCACTAGAACCACAGCCAAGCCTTCCACAGGGACATTATATGCCCGCAAGTGGTCGCGAACCGCGACGCGGCTATGCTGCGGTATGTCCACGGCCATGGTAGCACAGGAAGAGAAAAAAGACAAAGAACACTTTGTAGCACAACTGGGTAGTAATTCAAAGAAACCGTTTTAGAAGAATTCAAGCTTGAAAAGACCCATTTAAAAAATAGGTAGGTTTTTCCGACACCACCGTTTACCGGAAACGGTAATGAAGGTGTCAAGGTTTGAATGATATACTACTCGAGTGTCATGATATAAGGCCAACAACGTACGGGCGCCATGTAGCAGGGTTTCCGTTCTCCCACAGAACTGTGCATAGAGATCTAGAACCTCAGTGAGTTAGGATGATCCAAAACTCATCTCAGTGTCAGAAATCCCCTTACCTAGCTAGCTACAGTGTCTCATGGATCATTATGAAATGATCCATGTCTTAGACAAACCAGAACATGATCTTTAGAATACCTCAGGAATCGTGGAACACATGAACACTCTTTCGTTATATAATCATTTCAAACCAAAAACTGAGAGTCAAAGAACACACGTGCAAGTTTGAAATATTTATTATTCAATGCAAAGTTCTCAAACGCAGTATCTTGTATAATACCAAAATGCAAATTATAAAAATCAGCGTTAGCAGCATAGTCACTAATCCATAGTAAGCAAAAGGTGATAGCATGTTACAATGCAAAATCTATAGAAATCTATGTCACCTATATTTCGCGCACCCTATTTAGCATATTATTTTATATCTAAGAAGGTCTCATTCGGGCTTTAGCAGGGCGGACCCATACCTCTAAATGTCAGTAGGAGTAGATCACATCAACAGCTACCAGCTCTCTTCATGCGCAGCACCAAGTGTCTACGTTCATTCCCTGTAACTCTATCTTAAACCCGCGTAGAGCCCAAAATGTTGGCATCAACATTATTTGTGTTATGTCTAATGTGGTGCGAGGATCAGGCCTCCCAGCAACCTTGTGTTAGGTTATTCCTAGAGTGTGCAGCTCTCAGTGTGCAGACAGTTGTACCAAGTGTACCAGGCAAAGCTGATAGCATAGTAATAACATATTATTCTCAAATAAATCACATCACCGCTTCTAGGTTGAAAGCAACAACAACAAGTAGGTGTCGTGTGCAAAACTGAAGCCGAAGGAAAAATGGCTGTTTAAACATGTAATACACTCATGCTAACTTAACGCAATATATGTAACGAAGTATCCATATGACACCACCCTCATCGCCAGTGTAATGGCCCCGTTGAGCCCTAACAAAGACTCAACACTTCTTTATGCCTCTGTGTCAATTCTCTACTGCCCTTTCTCCCTTAACTTCCTGTCCCCGCCCCTTCCGCCTCCGCCTGCCCTGTACTAACATCAGGGTCAGGCACGGCGACACGACACATAAGACATACGGCAAACATATTATTTTACAACACAGTGCTTTACCACTTCAGTTGTTAGGACATTGAGCTTTTGTGTTGCTTCTTATTTTTAAAAGCCTTATTTTGTCCAAGTGTAATATATAGACATATTCCTTTTCTAAAGAAAAGTCTGTGACTGGACATTGAGTTTATTAAGACTACTGATTAGTGTTATGCAAAATCAAAATTCCTAGTGCAAGCATGCACTACTCATCTTAATTACTTTGGGTCATATTATCAACAACGAGCGATATTTATCGCTAAATAAGCTTAGCGACATTTTTTTTTATCGCCGTGCATCGCCGGATTTTATCGCAGAGATAACGTGCTATTAGCAAAATGCGTGAATATCGCTGGAAATTCAGCGATATTCGGGCATTATCGCTAATAGGGACTTAACCTGAATATCCACCTCCCATAGGATATTCAGGCTAAGAAGTGGTCTGCGCAGGCGTTATTATTTGGCGATATTCGTGCTTAGCGCAAATATTTTAATCGCTCCACCTGCGTTGATAATAGGCGATAGCGATGTTAGCGACTGCTTTCAGTTGCTAACAGGTTGGGTACGCCCACTTTGCATGTCATTAGCGATAAATATCGCTGTCATGCAAAGCGGGCCCCAAAACGCTCGCTATCACCTAAAAGCTGTCGCTAACTGATGTTAGCGACAGCTTGCTAATAGGGCAATTAAATTATTGCTGCTTTGCGACCAAAAATGGCCGCAAAAGTGGCGATAATTTAATTTCGCCTGCCTTGGTAATATGCCCCGTTGTTATCCAGTTGCTGTTTGTTCGCGTCTTTGGCTAAGGACACCCATAAATGACAGAACCCACCTGGAATACTGCTTAGTGAACACTGGTCCCAACAGCACGTGGGTATATTTAGTGTATTTGTTTTTAATTAAATTATCAAAGACATTTCTCGTTAGGCCATTCACACACCTACATCTGAATTGAAGCAGGTGGGATCATATTTTGATGTCTTTGGTTGTCTGGGTTTGAGGATAACAGGCATGTAGATATCCAGTGAGTTTGGGATGCTGACATGCATACACAATAGGGCAGGCAGCTGCTTCCAGAAGAAAATCTTGCAAAATTGGTGGTTTGGAGGGCCTTTCATGTGTTGAATATGATCGAAAGTAGGTGCAGAAACAAGGCAAACCATTTATATTCAGGTTGTGCACCACATAAAGATGGGATGGGAGATTGATCAACCTCGCTGTGATTGTTTGGGCAGTAGGCCTTTGCGTTGTCCTAAATTCAGCGAAATTCACAAAAATATATTTCTCTTTAGCTCCCTCGCCCAGCCCAGGAGCATGTGCATTGCAAAGGTCAAACAACATACAAGGCCAACTGGTTGTGAAGATAGCAGGCGGTTTCCAGAGGGTTTGGGAGTGTACAGTGGTGTTAATCCCAAATACGGGCATACATCAGGATTAGTTTTTAATCCAGCCCTCTGAACACAGAAAACCAACCTTGCCCTAAGAAATATATTGGTGTGTGGAATACCTCTCTTGGGGTTATTGGGATGCCAGGACACCTCCCAGAAAATACCAGTATTCTGAATTTCAGCAAAAACTATTTTTCTACATATAACCAGTTTAGCATAAGATACCACTTAGAACCAAACACAGGGTAGGCCAACGGTATAAGGACTAAGCATGGGCGAATTTTGCAAATCTGGCGTTCGCGAATTTGCATATTCGCGAATTCGCAATCCTCAAAATCCGCGAACTCTCGCGAATTTGTGGATTTTTTTATTTGTGTGTTCGCAAGGGTTTCTGCAAGTTCGGGAGGGTTTTGTACCAGTTCGCAATTATGAACGTACTTGACGGCTCGCAACGGTCGCGACTATGTTGTTTCTACGTCTGGTTCATCATCACAGGTTCACAGCACCCTCTGTTTCACCACTGCCACCCTCTGGTTCACCCATGCCACCCTCTGGTACATCACTGGATTCACTGCCACCCTCTGGTTCATCACTGTAGATTATGGGGGGGGGGGAAGCAAGCACACCTGCTCTGCTTCAACTGACATGAATTAATTTGGGGTTGATTAATGTGTCACTGAATTTAAACTTCCAGTCTGGCACCTGCTTCCTTATCTGTAAGTTGCTTTCTGTTGCAGTGCAATTTTTTTTCCCAGGACCTTTGTGTCCTACTTGTAGCTATTCTATGAGCCTGCTGTGAGGGTCAGAGCAGGGTCATAGAATAGTTGCAAGTAGGCAACTGAACTCTGGAGGGGCCCCTCAGGAAGCACTAAAGGGAATGGTTACTAATGATGAGTTTGAACTTTTGCACCTGCTGAGTGCTTTCAGTTTTGCAAAACTCGTTTTTCTGCAATTTCGCGGGATTCGCGGGGCGAGAATTTGCGCGAGATCGAATTCGGAAGCCGCGAATTCGTGCGAATATGTGATTTGTTTTTTGCGGTGTGTTAGTTCGCAAGGTTTTGTGCGTTTTAGCGAGCCGCTTGTAGCGCAACGGCGTGAAGTTACCCTCACGGTCGTTCACAGGCGCAGCCATCTTGTTTGCATGACATATTTCCGTTTCCGGGCGCGATGTGTAATCTCGCAAAGTGTGCGGCTCGCTAGTACAATTTCGCGTGTGATCGCGAGGAAAATCACGCACGAACTTACCCAGGCGGTCGTGAACGGGCGCGGCCATCTTGTTTCTTATTCATTGCTATGGTTCTGGGCATGCTTTCTGTATCCTCTCTGAATCTCTGCCATCCTTTGCTTGTTTGAAGTTTGTTTTGATCTATTTTACTTATTATCTATCCCTCTATTTTTCTAGCTCTATATTTTTGTGTTTTCTTCTACTTTTGGTTAATTTTAAACTACTTTTTTAAACTCTTTTCTTATCTTCTTCCCTATTCTATTTCTTCTTTATTATTTAGCTTCCTTTCTGCCCAAACCATGGTAAAGGGAGCCGGGAAGCATCCTGAGAAGGGGAAGGGTCCCGCACCCCGTGCCCGGCTCCCGTGCAGGTGTTTGAGGGGGGAGCAGGTCACAGCCCGGGAGATCTTCAGCGAGGAGGAGGTGGCCGCATGAGTTTTTTATGTAAAGCGCCACCTCCCCAGGACCATCATGGCAGGCTGCAGGATCGCTAGCGGGTACGGGATCCAGGAGCGCCGGAAGCGGTGGGAGAAGGTGTGCCGGGCCATGTACCAACACTCTCGGGTCCGGCGCACCTACAACCAGGCCACCCACCGTTGGACGGATCTCCTGGACCGGAAACGCGATCTGCTTGACCTGCTCGGCCTTGAGATCCCCGGGCTTGGTGAGTAGTAGTAGCTATTTCTTTACTACTCTGTTTTCTCCTGCTCTGTGTGTTATTATATTGCAAATTTTTGTTTTTTACCAAGAGCAATAATGCTGCTGATTACATTGTAGGTAAATTATATTTCAAAATCTTCTGTGTATTTCAGGTGCACTGCTCTCCTTCTCAGTAGCGTTGCTACTATGCTTATTTGTTTTCTATTTTGTGTTCATTTCATTGGCCTGTGAAATTATGTATGAGTGTAGTTTGAAGAACTGAGTAATGCTAGACAATAAGGGTCAGAGTTTTTAATTACCGGTGCATCCCTGCAAAGTAGCAGGGATGCGCCAGTAATTGTGCGCCACGCCACCACCACCCATGGTGCGCCGTATTTACAATGCGGCGCACCATAGCCCCAAAACGTCACTGGAGCGTTCCGCATCTGTGCCGTAAAGGCGGCGCATTGCTGGAGTTGTGTCGCATTGATGGCGCAGCTCCAGCAATGCTCTGGGGTGCACTATCTCCCCAATGCTGCATCAAGCCGTACGTCTGCTTCAAGCAGGCGCAGGGTTTGAGTCAGGCATCATTGTCCTCAAAGTGACTGATTGAAATCTTGTAGATTTCCCTCAGCCACTTTTAGGATGCGTTCCTGCGCAGGAACCTTGCGCCGAAACGCCCCCTGATGGCGCAGGGCTTTACAACGTGATGCATCTCCCATATGCGTCACGTTGTTAATATACGCCGCACCATGGCGCATCTTTTGTTCTGCCGCTGAGTCACAAAAGTCACGCAACAATGGAGCAAAAGAGCCGCAAGGGGCTTCTAAATCAGCCCCTACAGACTCAAGTCCAGTCCTTCCTTTGTACACCTGGCAATAAGAAGAAATAGTGGTGGTGGATTGATAGTTTGAGTATTTTAATGACTAGTTAATGTAGTAGGAAAGTTTTTAGTGTTACCGCTGATCTGCAATCACGATGGACTTTGTCTGTCACTTCGCGTGCTGCTGACTGCTGCCTGCCAGTCCTAGGCGAACCTTTTTAGTAGTTTGTTTAGTGAGTTACATAACTTTCCAAGTCGACGGTCCGCAATTCAAGCAATACTAATATCGTAGTAGACCACATGAGATAGGTCAATATATCCCGTGGAATACTTGTCTATTTGCTATTTCGCCAAAATATTTTGTTATTGTACTTTTGAAATGTTTGATTTGGTTGACAAATATCATCCATGTTTTCTGGTCTTTCTTTCTTTCATGTTGTACATCAGCTCCCCCCAGGGGCAAGAGGGCATTGGAAGAGGCTGCTGCTGTTGCTGAACAAGGCCAGGATCGGTCAGGCGAGGGCTCCTTTGCTGGCCCCGGTAAATTTTAATTTTAATATAGAGTACCTATTTTTTCCTAGAGTTCCTCATTCCATTTTTCTAAATCGTCTTCGATCTTCTTGTAGACTGTATATAAATTCTTATCCTGCCTCGACTATGACTCCCTGTGGTATTACTAGATTATTATTATTAGTCTGTCTGTGTAGCTAACTAAGATTGCACATTTGGCAAAAGGTGTAAAACGAAACTCCCATTCTAGTCAGCAATAGCTCTATGCACTGAGTGCAGTCCTCTGGGATTGTCCATAATGTCTTTTCAAGTCTTCTAAATGTTTATGCTTTGACAATTACAACAATAAAAAGGTGAATGACCACCAAGAACGAATAAGATACTACTTTACTTTTGGTTTGGATAGGAGGGCAATCCTAATCCCAGAGTCATTTAGCTCCCGAATTCATCGATGATTGATCCCCAATGATGATTATCCAACGCAGGACAAGAGTACGGAGTCAGAGTCCAGAAGTGCCAGAGACACGGACTCATGCTTGCAAATTGCAAAACCTTTTGCTCATTCACTCATGACCAAAAACCACAGAGTCTATTTAAGTTTTAAAGCTTTATTAAAAGTAAAAATATTTATTAAAATCAAGCTTGTCATAAAACATAAACGGTTGATTAGAAATGGAAAAGTGCCTATAGTCATTTTTTATTTCACACATTTATTGTGGGCGAGCCTAGCCCTCACCTGGTTTGAACTTTCATTTTTCTTTTTGGTGCTGAATCATTGGTCCTTCCCTTCGTCCTAATGATTTGTTCTTAGAAGTGAAGCTTCTGTCTGTTATGAGGAAAATGGTGTGTGTTAAAAAGCAAGCATTCATCAGTTGTGCCAAAAAGTGCAGCAAGACAACACCCTTCCCTGGAAAAAGGGACATTTTTACTTTAGAGTAGACAGTCACAAATTATTAGATTGGTTTCTGTATTCACATTTCTTCATTCCTAGACAAAATACTAGTGAGTGGTGTATGTCTATGACATCTAACATTCTTAAATGTACTTTGTAGGTGGAACATCTTGTGCTGGGCCCAGAGCAGAGGTGGAGGGAAGCTCTGGGGAGGAGGCGGAGCAAGTGCCAGACCAAACTGCTGTGCGGGTTGCCACGGTAGTGGCGGCAGTGGTAAGCTCTTATATTCCTTACTTATTGAGATTGCAGACTGCATAGTGTGCTGCTCCCCGTGAGAAAACGTAAGGTTTGTCCAGATGAGAGATATGAAGAAGAATGATTGACATTTAGGGGCCTATTATGATGGTGGAAGGAGTCCGTCCGCCACCATAGAGTAGGAGGGACCGTCCGCAGGGGCAGCGGCGGTCCCTCCGTGGTAATTAGGATGTGACCGCCACCCTGGCGGTCACATCCTGTATTTTTATCATTGCGGCGGCGGTGCATGCTGCTTTGTGCAGGCAAATGCAGGGGGGTACCATGGGTACCCCCCATGTGCACCCCCCCTTCACCCCTGGGGGCCCGCAACGGGCCCCCAAACAAAAATCCGTATGCCTTTGCACGGCGGAAATGCCGACGTGTAAAGGCATGTTCCTCCAGACATCCTAATATGGCTGGCGGTGTCTGATAGACACCGCCAGCCATGTTAGTGCTTTTCTGCCGCGGACGGGAGGCGGCCGCGGCGGAAAAGCTGCGGACTGAAAAACGATCCCCCAGCCATCCTAATCTGGCGGGGGGTCTTTTTCAGTCCGCTGCAGATTTTCCGCATCCTCCCGGCCGGCGGTGGATTCCGCCGGCCCGGAGGATGCGGGAAATCCGCAATCCTAATCTGCCCCATAGTTTGAATGGATGGATGCCTGGATCATGGTACTATCTGACTCTTAGATAGCATATGTGTATCTAGAGAGAGTAGACGGTCACTGGATGAACTAAATGTTACTTTGAAGAGCATGTAACACCGCACCCGCACGTCTGTCCCAGTGTAGGAAAGGCAAGGAAAAGAAGTTGTAATTTTGTCCGAATACTACCATGAATAGTAGCAGTGGTTTGTATTGCAAGCACAGCATATATCCCGCTATTACGATGGCCACTCACTACTACCTCTGTTAATAAGTTTAGTAGAACTCGGTCATTCATGTGTGGATGTATCACTGTTCAATCAATAAAAAGCAAAGCCCCTAAAGTCATCCCATATGTAAGCAAATACATACCATGTGCAGTGATAGATAATGAGATTATTTATCTTCTTCATTTTCCTTTTCTAGTATTCATTGGCACTGTAGGGTGAAAGTTAAATTAATTAAGCAGTAGCCCTTGTAACAGAGTATTCTCAGTGCCACCCGTAAAAGAAAAGTACGAGCATCACCACCTGCATGTACTGGACTGGTACAGTAATGCAAGTTTGTCTCACTCATCATGGCGGGCGTCTGTTTTTCTCGGGTGCAAGTTGACTGTGCTGGCATTATGCCGGCTTGCAGAAGTTAACGTACCAATTTTGCTAAACAAGAGAAAAGAAGAAGAAGAATAAGACTGGTGCATACTGTCATAGTCGACTCTAATGGAGTGAGTCCATAGTGCTCGTAGAATTGATTCCTTAAACTCCCACTAATGTTAGAGCAAGGGTGAAGAAGTGGGTGGTTAGATAAATACTGGCCAGAATAGTTATGTACTGCACTTGCAAGTTGCTAGTTCTACTGTGACACAACTTTCTGCTGAATCATTTTGTGTTAATCTTAAAGAACATTGGTTACAGACTATGTCTTTCTTTCTTCATATAGATGCTCCTTCAAAACCAACCCGGAAGGAGCTGGCTAGACGGGCCTGGAGTTCTGGACTTTTTGGTACCGTCCAGAGGTGTCAGGGACAACACCCGAAGACCCCGGAGTTCTACCTGTCTCGGTGCACAAATAAACAGAAACACGGGCTTCTCGATGGTGGCATCAAAGACCAAAGGTTTATTACTGCAGGGACACAGAAGTCACAGAAACTACACACGGGCAGATTCTAGGAGCCTGTTCGAATTGTACAAAGTGGGTTGCTCCTTAAGTACTAAATTTTCAGCTTGGGGCAAATTCTTTACATGTTAGTACATTTCTAAACCTTTGTGTCCTAAACAATAAATATTTGGCGTTACACAAGAATCGTCAATAATATCTGATGTCAAAACATTACGAACGAGGGGTTCCCACTGTTCCATCATAATCCCATGTCAACTTTTCATTCAAGAGCCGGACCGCCTCATCGTAAATTTCATTACCTCCCCCTAATAAAGGCCCAGAAGGAAAGGAGCAGAGCCAGGTGCAGAAGATAGAAAAGCAGGATAGGAGATGTTTGTGGGTCGTAAATGGGCAAGGCTACCAGCTTCGGCCGCCTAATCGTGATCAGGCCAACGAACACGAGAACCAGTATAGCAGGACTGGCCTCAGGCTGGGGAGGCAGCTTCTGCCGAGTCATGCGGCCACAGCGTTTTCTGACCTAAAGTGCACGTGTCATTTGCAAGGTGAATCGCCGGCTAAAGCTTACGTGTCCTTAAGTGAAAGAGGTCACTGCGTGCCCATTGACTATGTGAGGGCAAGAATACAAAATGGCTGCCGTAATCTAAGATGGATGCCATGGGTAAATCAGAAATGTCTTCATAGCAGGAGTGCTCTTGCTCGTAGCATAGCGCAAACACCAGGATATGCTAAATGGATCATTTGCGGTTCACTGATACCGAAATTATGAGTTTACGACAATGTTGAAAACACGGGTTCAAATCGTCACGGAACCTCAGACCCTCCTTTTGCCCTTACATAGGCAATTACTCAGTCTATGTCAGAGTCTATTTCGATGTTCATCAGGTCAGTGATATGTTGTTGCATGATCATCCTTTCTCGTACCTTGTTTCCAAACACAGGTGGTTTTCTGAAACAGGTTGCAGCACAGAGGCTACACAAAGCGGGACCACATTGGATAATAAGGCAGCACGAGAACAGGAATACTAGGACAATACCAACGACCATCAGAACATTCCATCCCCACGCTGATAGTAAAGTCCAAAGCCACTCCATTAAGGACCAGTTTCCTTTGTCTACGTGAATAGAGTCGGAAATCTTGTGTAGCTTAGAGATCGCTTCATACACAGTCGGAGCATTATTGGGAATAAAGACACAGCAGCTCGATTGGATCATTCTGCATACCCCACCTCGATCTGCAAGTATTACGTCTAGAACCATACGGTTCTGCAACGTCATGAGACAATCCGCCTGGAGCTCAGCTGTTAAATTACTAAGGGCACCAGCAGTTTCTGTAATAGTAGATTCAACTGCCCGTGTTAGCTGACGTAGATTTCTACTATTGGCCATAGGCCCCCAGAACGGAAGGAAACCTTTGAAGAAGTCACCAGCTTCCTGACCAGCGGTATCTTCCTTGCTGAAAACACCTCTTGCTACTCTGGTCTTGTGATAATCTGGGGAAGCAGTGTACGTTGGAGGCAACAGTCGAGCAATATAACATGAACCTGAAAAGTCAGCAGGCAGCCATGTATATGCTCTATCCTGACAAATGAAGTAGGTACCCCTAGCAGTAAGAAAGGCAGGGGAAGAGTTAGACGGATACACGTAAGTCTCAACGCACTCACTCTTCCCTAACTGAGCTCTTGGATTTCTCCCATTTCCTTGCAAACAGACTTGACCTCGGTGAGGTACGACCCAGACTGGAGTGGAGCTCTTACGCTTGCTTTCATCCAAACTAATGCAATACTCCGTAGAATTCCAACTCAAATATACCCGTAATTTATCTCTAGGGTAAGATGGGGTGTTATTGACGTCTTTAATCATGTCAATGATTCCCTTGACTAAAGCTTTATTGGCAGAGTTATATTTAGTGGAACGTGGTGGACGCGGAGGATAGGTCTCAAGGGCATAGACAAAAATAGTCTGAAAGGCCTGAAATGATCCATTATAGCTAAAAGGCAAGACCAGATAGGGAATGCCTTTATCCATAGTGTGCGGTATCAAACCACATACCCAGCAGTCTGTTGTGTTAACTACCAGTTGGTGTTGATGCAAGAGTTGTACAAAAGTGTTATTAATGAATTCTGAGCGTCGAGCTTGTTCATGTTCAGGAAACGAGTGAAAGGAATGATAAGAAGCAACAGTAGAAGAAACGGGATCAAGGGGAGGCACTGTGGTTGTTACCGGTGTAAAAATTAAATGCATACAAAAGACGATTCCACCCACCAACGTTATTAAAACAATCAAAAACGTAATTGCACTTTGCATCAGAAAGCATTTGTTATGAAGAATCTTGTAAAGTCTATTTCTGCGAACATAGATTACATTCTCTCCATACAGCCCAGGAAGCTCCATCTTCTACAACCGCTCGCGACCACTGATGATGTGTACGTAGTTGAAAATGCCTCTATCAGCCCTGGGAGTTCCCAGAACTAACAGAAAGATCGACCTTGTGTCTGACCCCCGCAGATTCAACTAGGCACACAGCCACGACCCTACGGCTACCCAGACGGCAAGGTAATTAAAACAACATAACATACATAGAAAAATAAAGAATTAGCTAACTTCCTGGCTGGAGGCAATGTATCAAAATTCAAATATGTAAAATAGGCAGTTTCCTGCTTTATTTGTCCTTTGTGTGAGAACGTAAGTTGTATCTCAATTTTCCTGGAGCTGTTTGATCCGGAAACAGTCTATTTTCAGCAGATGTGACAATGTTCAAGTTCGCAGATGGCAAATGTTCTTTTGATGCAGAGGACAAATGTTCGGAGTTCAAAGGTGCAGTTTCAGAAGGGGAGCCAGAGTTCGGTGAATCAGTAGTCAGTTCTGCATCGCTGAAGGGAATGAATCTGGGGACTGGTTCAGTTTCAGAAGCACCGATTCCTTTTTTCACCCAGTTGTCGTAAGGAAGTGGAAGGGGTACACGCTTTGCGTGCGTCGCATGGATCCAGTTATTTTTGCCAGCCACACGTATAGCAGTCCTCGTCGCCAACAAGACCTGGAATGGTCCGACGAATTTGGGTTGGAGATTTCTCGTCCGTCCAAAGTTTCTTATGACCACCTGGTCACCGGGTTTCAGCTGATGACCTGGACTCTCCGGTGGCTTTGGCAATGCATCGAAAACCTGTTGGTGAATAAGACTCAATTTAGCAGTCAAGTCGAAAAGGTAATCAATTAACATTGGATATTCCAGCTGCTTAAACTCCTTCGGTCTAGGTACCCCCCATATATTCGCAGGTCGACCGAATACAATCTCATAAGGGCTAAGCCCTACTCGAGAATGTACAGTCGCTCTTGTGGACAACAGAGCCAAAGGTAGTGCATCCGGCCAGGACAAACCCGTGGAGGCCTGTATCTTAGCAAGTTTCAGTTTGAGGGTGCCATTGTAACCCTCAACTAAACCAGCAGACTGAGGGTGATTCGCACTGTGGAACTTTTGTTTTATCCCTAAGCCCGCACACACACTCTGCATAACTTTCCCTACGAATTCACTTCCATTATCTGACCATACAATCCGTGGCATGCCAAACCTGGGGAAGTATTCCTTGAGAAGGATTTTGGCAGTGGACAAGGCAGTATTGTCCTTTAGTGGATATGCTTTGATCCATCTGGAAAAAGCACAGACTACCACCAGGACGTACTTTAGATTATTGCAACGATCCATGTGAATGAAGTCTAACTGGATCACTTCAAAGGGGCAAGAAGGAGGAGCGAAGTGACCAGCGGGTGTGGGGATTCCCTTGCCAGGATTATGCATCAGGCATATCACGCAATTTCTCACCACTCTTTCTGCACACTTACTAATTCCATCATTCTTCCAGACTGGAGCCAACATCTTACAAATCCCTTTAGAACTGATGTGCGCTGCTCCATGCGCCATCGTTACTACTGCAAGCACATACGCATCAGGCAACATCCAACGCTGCTGTTCTGACAAATCAATCCAACATCCACTCGAGTCCAATTTACCCGTATTCTCTTTCCATGCAAGCTTTTCCTCTTCAGTCCCCTCTTTCTGAATTTCTTTCACACTTTCCACTGTATCCTCACACATTCCAGACTCAGAAATCCATCTTGCAGACGTTGCAACATACATTCTACTCATTGTATTTCTAGCTGTCTGTTTAGCGGTCTCATCAGCAAAAGCATTTCCACGACCAACATCATCCGTGATTGCTCTATGAGCACTACACTTCACAATCGCAACTTCAGTCGGCAAGGTTAGAGATTCCAACAAGTCATTAACTAGCTGACCATGTTGAATCTTAGTCCCATGGGACGTAATGAAACCTCTCTCTTTCCACAAATGGCCAAAACTATGGGCCACGCCGAACGCGTACTGACTATCTGTGAACACATTCACTCTCTTTCCCTTAGCTAAAACACACGCTCTAGTCAACGCGATCAATTCTGCAGCTTGGGCAGAATTCTGACTCACTCTTGCAGTCTCCACAATCGTACTCAAAGTCGTCACTGCGTAAGCAGCTGTCACATCACCATTCTCCAATTTAAAACAAGACCCATCAACATACAACGTGCCATCTGGATCTGATAACGGAGTGTCTTTAAGATCAATTCGTCCTTTTGTCTCTTCCTCGGTTCTGAAACAACAGTCATGTGGTTCCGAATCACTCGACTCCTGACTAGTCGGCAACAATGTTGCTGGATTCAATACATTGCATCTTTTGATCTGAATATGACTCGCTAGCAGTGTCAGCTCGTAGCCTGATAATCTAGCACTGGTAAGGTGCTGCGTCTTGGTTCGGTTCATGAGTGTGTCCACAGCATGAGGAACCATGACTACTAGCATGTTGTTCATCACCAAACCAGCAGATTGTCGAATGGACGCTGCAGCTGCTGCTGTAGCTCTCAAGCAACTAGGCAACGCTCTGGCTACTGGATCAAATGTTGATGAAAAATACGCACAAGGGCGTTGTTTGTCACCAAATCGTTGCGTCAGAACACTCAATGCGCAACCTTCTCTCTTGTGAACATAGAGTGTAAATGGCTTACTGTAGTCGGGTGTACCCAATACAGGAGCTGAACACAATGCATTTCGTAACTCAGAGAAACTCTGCTGACATTCGGCAGACCATGGCACCGGACTCAGAACACCTTTCCCAGTCAAGGCCACCAATGGTTTTGCCAAAAGAGAAAAATTTGGGATCCATTGCCTACAGTATGAGGTAATTCCTAAAAACGTGCGCACTTCTCTCTGTGTGCTAGGAACATTCATCTGCGTAATTACTTTTATTCTCTCTGGGGTCAACTTTCTTCCCTCCTTTGACAAGAGATGACCTAAGTAGGTCACTTCTTGGCAACAGTATTGCATTTTGGAAGGTGACACCTTGTGATTTAAATTGGACAAATGATGCAATAAGGAAATTGTAGCTGCTTTGCAAGTTTCCTTGTCATCGGCAGCCACTAGAAGATCATCGACATATTGCACTAAAGCAGAACCAGGAGGAAGTACAAAGGAATCTAACTGACTTTTTAATGCCTGGCTGTAGATGGATGGGCTTTCACAATACCCTTGTGGAGCACGTTTAAACCTGAAGCTTCGGCCTCCTAGAGAGAAGCCAAAAATATCTCTGCTTTCCTCGGCTATCGGAATGCTGAAAAAAGCATTCTTTAAGTCGATCACAGAGAACCATGTTGCTGTAGCAGGGATCAACGTTAACAATGCAGTAATGTCTGGAACCACAGGGAACTGTGGGATCACAATTTTGTTAACCTCTCTAAGATCGATTACAAACCTATAGACTGGAGGCTTTGAAGGATCAGTGCGTTTTAGAATTGGCAGTACAGGACTATTGCAGACATTTCCTCTAGTTTCTTCTACTACGTATTTCTTAATCAAATCTTGCACGATCAATAAAAGCGCACGTTCACCTTCACTAGAGATCTTGTATTGTGGGATTCGGGGAAATTTGACATTCGCATTCAAAGTGACTACATATGGTGGAATTTCCAAAAGGCCTACATCGTTAGGACCAGTCGCCCAAAGAGTATCAGGGAGAGAACGCAGCTTCAGTGGGAGCGCATCCATTGACAAGTACATCGGGGAGATGATTCCTTTACCTAATGTAAGCTGTACTCCTGACGGAGAACAATACAGAGTCGCGTACAGGCGTTTTAACAAGTCTAAACCAAGCAGATTTTCATTACAACCAGTCGTCAAAATCAAGGGTGCTTTCAATTGACGGGGTCCAACAGAAATAGACAAAGGACCAGATACGGGGTTGTAAACAGGGGCGCCTGAAAAACCTACAGAAACATTTGTTAAGCCAGACAAAGGTGCGCCAGGGAGTTTTGTATGTATGATCGAACTTTTTGCTGCACCAGTATCCAACAGAAACGGTTCGACTACACCTGATGTTGCTACTGCGACATAAGGCCCACTCTGATCTAATGGAACTGATACTACTCCCTCTCTTTGTCCAAGGCTGTCCTAGTACTCGTTTTGCTGAAATTCCTCACTAACTTCACAGTAGTCTTCAACGTGATACTGTTGAGATCTATTTTGTTGGGCAGACTGTCCATTTCGCTGATCAAAATAATTAGAAGGGCGATCATTCGTTTGTGGAGGCATAGCACCTCGTCCTCGACCTCTAGAATTTTGCATAGAACCACCACGACCTCTCTGAGCTGCTGCAGCATTATTTTGTGCTAATACTGGACACTCATTCTTATAATGACCTTCTTTCTTGCAGTAAGCACACTGATTCCATTGGTATTGTGGTCTCTGAGAACCATAATCTGTCCTCTGATATGACCCTTGCTGTGTGTTAGTCTGATTCGTGTGAGGCGGATATGCTTGTTGCAAAAGAACTTTAGTTTTTAAATCTTTCGTCTTTTTATCTGATTTTTCCTTCTCTTCTTTATCCCTATTTTCATAATACTGGGCAGTTGCAAGTATTTGCGCAGTCGTAGAGACAGCCCACGCACTTTCAGAATCTTTCAATTTATTACTGAGCTCTGGTAACAGATTGTGCACAAATTTATCAACGAATAGTCTCTGTCCTCCTTCCGTGCTCATATCCTGACCACTGTGATCTACGAAAGTTTCTTCAAACCTTGTGAAAAAGTCGGAGACACTTTCGTCCTTTTTCTGCCGGCATGCGGACAACTTGTCCCAGTTAACACGCAACGCTGGCATCAGAGTCTTCATTAAATCGATTATTCTACCGGGCAAATCAGCAATTAGAGGTTCGGGTTTAGAACCACCTATTTGTTGACCATCTGCCGCTATTATAGCTGCCCAATCACCACCTAGGGCAACTGGATGATTTTCTTTACGAATTTTAGCCCAAATTGGTTGTGGTACTACATTGCCAAATAACATGTCAATGTCCGCTAAATTCATTACGCAAGCTTCAACTGTCTGCGCTAACTCTTTGTAGTATCCGGCTGGATTTTTACATGGATCTGGCAAGGCCTGTTTCACTGCTAACACTTCGGCTCGCTTCCACGGAATGTGTATCTACACTCTCTGGAATTGCGCCGGAGCGGCTGCAATACCATGGACCGCATCAGCTTGTACAGCTTCACGCCAAATTGGAGGAACCTCCCTCATAGGATATTGTCGATTCTGCTTCGTACTGCGTTTCCCTAACTCTCTTGGTGAACGAAGGGAAGGATCGAATTTAAAATCTAAAATTAATTCCATAGCTTCTTTTATCTCCTGACCAACTATCATACCTGCAGCAAATTTTTGTGGAACTTGGATTAATTCATCCGGTACCTGTTCAGATTCGCTCTCTTCCCATTCTTCACGTAAAAGGGAACACATGACATCAAACATATAGCGTTGTGTCGGTTCCTTCCATTGCATGAATGTATCTAATACATCTCGCACACTATATCTTCCAACCTTCGAAATCCATCTAAGGGCAGTGGAGTCTAATATTCCACGTTCTTCACTACTAGGAAGCTGACTACGTCTCTGAACGGAGTCAGAAACAGGACTCTTAATCAAAGTTTTGTAAAAGGGAGATAGAATATTAGTGACAGAATCAGTGATTCTTCGACGAACAGAAAGCGGAGTCATATAGCTTGCAGAAGTTTGAAGGAGAGTAGTAGCCGGAACAGAAGAGACAGCGACAGTAGGGGTAGCAGGCAAAGTAGCTTGTGAAACAACAGGTATAAGCGGTACAGGCATAGGCAAAGGAGCCGGCAACCCTGGAAGAGGGGGTGCCGGAGGAACATTAATATTGACCACAGGAAGTACAGGAGCTTGATTCGGGGGAGCAGGAGCAGGAATACCAGGCTGTCCAGCAACCGGTATTTGAACATTCAGTAAAGGTGGAGCTGTAGCACCCTGTGCATACGGTGGGGGTGACCTCAACAAGTAAGACAACAGGGGATCCTTTTCGGGGTCCTCTACTATTTTAGCTGTACTCGATGGCAAGGCAGGATAGCACTTGTCTATCGCTAGGTTCCGCTCTCTATTAGCCACCTCCATCGCTTTCTCAGATTCGTTGAGTTGCAGCTGCTTGGCAGACTGTTCTAAAGTCAACTCTTGTTCTTTCTGTTCTTTCTTTAATTTTTTAGTTTCTCTCTGTTTGGATTCTTTTCGCCAATAACGGAAAGAATCAAACATTGCCGGCCGGGCTTTCTTCTTAAACAATTTTCTTTCTAAATTATCAAGAATTTCGGGTTCAAAACTACCATGCAGTGGCCAACTAAGGACACCGTCTTTCTCTGTATATCGGATCCATACCTCATTATAAGATATTGGACCCACACCGAACTTACAATGAAGATCATAAAGGGGAGTTCCAATTGGAGGAACCAGACATGAGTCCTCCAACCGGGAATCACTGTTGCAACCAAAACACGACAACATACAATTTTTCCGACTTACCATTTTATAATCCGGAACACAGAACAAACACAAACAAAGGTGCGCACTCGAACCAAGAACTTAGGCCTACCAAGGCGAACAAATGTATCGATACCCAAACTAAACCAAATGATTATCGTAACTAGAACAACCAGTGATAATCTTACGAAACCAAACCAAACCAAGAACTAAAAGGATGATCCAAACAGGAGCAAACCCTTACGAAGTAACCAAACAACTAGCAACCACTTAATACTTAACTGAGGTACTGAAGACGTCACCAAGGAGAAACCCGTCTCGTCTCGCCGTACTAAGGTCTGCACTTCGGGTCCAAGACAGGGCGACGGTCAAGGCAACGGACCACTGCAGCCGTCTGAACCGGAACCCTCGTGGAAGAGAACGTCGGGCCACTTTTGCGATATGCCGGGATCGATGAAGTGGGGCGCCTCCCTCTGGAATCTTCACATGAAGCTTCTCGAACTCTTCAGGCTTTTGGACCGGTACCGAATGACGTCGCCCCACGCTGGGCGCCAATTGGAGTTCTGGACTTTTTGGTACCGTCCAGAGGTGTCAGGGACAACACCCGAAGACCCCGGAGTTCTACCTGTCTCGGTGCACAAATAAACAGAAACACGGGCTTCTCGATGGTGGCATCAAAGACCAAAGGTTTATTACTGCAGGGACACAGAAGTCACAGAAACTACACACGGGCAGATTCTAGGAGCCTGTTCGAATTGTACAAAGTGGGTTGCTCCTTAAGTACTAAATTTTCAGCTTGGGGCAAATTCTTTACATGTTAGTACATTTCTAAACCTTTGTGTCCTAAACAATAAATATTTGGCGTTACACAAGAATCGTCAATAATATCTGATGTCAAAACATTACGAACGAGGGGTTCCCACTGTTCCATCATAATCCCATGTCAACTTTTCATTCAAGAGCCGGACCGCCTAATCGTAAATTTCGTTACCTCCCCCTAATAAAGGCCCAGAAGGAAAGGAGCAGAGCCAGGTGCAGAAGATAGAAAAGCAGGATAGGAGATGTTTGTGGGTCGTAAATGGGCAAGGCTACCAGCTTCGGCCGCCTAATCGTGATAAGGCCAACGAACACGAGAACCAGTATAGCAGGACTGGCCTCAGGCTGGGGAGGCAGCTTCTGCCGAGTCATGCGGCCACAGCGTTTTCTGACCTAAAGTGCACGTGTCATTTGCAAGGTGAATCGCCGGCTAAAGCTTACATGTCCTTAAGTGAAAGAGGTCACTGCGTGTCCATTGACTATGTGAGGGCAAGAATACAAAATGGCTGCCGTAATCTAAGATGGATGCCATGGGTAAATCAGAAATGTCTTCATAGCAGGAGTGCTCTTGCTCGTAGCATAGCGCAAACACCAGGATATGCTAAATGGATCATTTGCGGTTCACTGATACCGAAATTATGAGTTTACGACAATGTTGAAAACACGGGTTCAAATCGTCATGGAACCTCAGGCCCGGCAACGGAGGCTGGAGGCCACTGTCGCTGAATATCGGCGGCTGGTGGCCCAGGAGAAGGGGGACACGCAGTCTAAAACAGCATCTACTGGCACAGCTGCATCCTCCTCCGCGCTCCCTGGGTCACCCAGTCAGCGCAGCAGGTCTCCAGCGGTACGGAGCCGGGGAACCGCAGCCACCCGCCACCGCCGAGCAGCAAAGTGTCATGACCGCGTATCCTCAGGATCAGGGCAATGCTATATAGGGGTCCACCTCCAGACTGCCCTATACTCTGAAATCAAAACACACAGAGCATAAGGTAATCAGGTGAGGGAAAAAAGACCAGGAATGGACTGGAACGGGACGGGAGGCTGAAATGAGAAAAACCAAGAAAACAGACATTCATTAGTAACACATTTCTGCTAACTACTCTCGGTAAATCTCGCTAGGACACCACCTACCACGGGCACTAGCTATAATTTCCTCGGCTCCCTCTCGGTAGGTAGTGTAAAGACCTTCTTCCACTTTAACACACAAATCTGGAAGATAAGAAACAAGGTCAGCATTCAATAAGGCACTTCCACACCCCAAACACTCTCCCAATGTTGTGTTCACCCACACACACCTTCCAGCCTTCCTGGGTTTGCACCAAATTATATTCCCTAATAGTGAACTTTCTTAAATCCAAATGAAAGGTAAATGTGCCCAAAAATAACTTGATTATTCTTTGAAAGTCTCGAGAATGATCCAAAACAGAACACAGTCTTGCAACCACAATGTTCATTAATCCAAAATGAGAAACGTTATCCTCCCAGGATTTTTAGTAATCAAGTTCCAAGTACTAGACTGCATCTCCTTAAAAGCGCTAGTGCTCACTAGTTCATTAATTGCGCATAACTCACGGAATCCTTCCACTTCAGGAGAAGTCCAATCCTTATCTGCTTTGAAGGACTCCGATAACACCAGCCGGTGCTAGAACCGCGTTAAACAGCCGCTGAACGCTCTAAAGGGAAGCCGCTACTCCCCGCTCGTTAGTTCTCTCAGCCGAGGGAACAAAGGCTTTTCGGAAAGGCTGCCTAGGGTTTCAGCTGATTCACCCCTCCTGTTGCGCTAGATACTTTCAAGCCTGGATTGAGGGGGAAGTCCGAACAGCAATACAGCTAAGGCACACGGCAGCCGCCGCACGCCTTCTCTCGTCGATCGAGAACTCCGCCTTGGCTGGCTCACAACCAACGCGGGGAAACACAAGTTTGAAGCTCCGGTAACCAGTCAAAATCATGCACACAGCGCCTCAGCAGGCAGGTAACTATATAGACGATGACGCCTCCCCTCTGCTAAGCATTCTGGTATTCGTAGTTCTTCTCTATTATGTGCAACCCAGCTGAGGTGGCAACCCTTCCATAATCCTACTCATGACAGTATATCCCTCCTTACCAGCGCCTACTTGCTCCAGGCTTCCCCGGATGACTGGCAAAAAAGCGGCGGATAGCCACAGGAGCATGAACCCCGGTACTAGGTTCCCATGAATCATCCTCAGCAGCATACCCCTTCCAGGACACAAGAAACCACAACCTCCTCTGCCTGAAATGGGAATCCAGAATCTTGCGCACCTCATATTCCAGGTTCCCATCCCGTAATACAGGAGGGACTGCCCTCCTGCGAGCAGTGAAGGCAGTTTCAATAAGCTACAATGGAAGACAGGATGAATCCGTAATGAAGCTGGAAGCTTTAGTTTGTAGGCCACTGGATTCACCCGTCTCACCACAGTGTAAGGCCCAATGTAGCGGGGATGGAAAACGCTCCGGAATCGGAAACGGATATTTCTTGTTGAGAGCCACACTCTGTCTCCCACCTTATACTCTGGCCCTTCCCTCCGATGCTTGTCTTCCCATTTCTTATACGGCACCTTTGCCTTATCCAAAGAGGCCTGCACCTTCCGATGGATCTTCAAAAGCGCCTTCACTTGGCCAGCCACCGCAGGATGATTGGCCACATCACAGGGTATGGTCACAGGTAGGATGTTAGCATTGAACCCGGAATTCGCCCGAAAAGGTGTTTCCCCAGTAGAACAGTGCCAAGCATTGTTATAGGACAGTTCCGCTAGCCACAGCAGAGAAACCCAGGAATCCGCAGCCTCATCTGCATAGCAGCGAAGATACTTTTTCAGAGTTTGGTTCAGTCTCTCTGTCTGACCATCAGATTGAGGATGGAAACTGGTCGACAGGGCCGCAGAGATGTTCATAGCTTTACACCAGGTACGCCAGAACCTGGCCACAAACTGCGGACCCCTGTCCCAGATGATGACTTGCGTAACCCCATGAAGCCGAACCACCTGAGTTAATAGCAACTGGGCTGTTTGAGAAGCTGAGGGAAGATTCCTGCAGGGGATGAAATGTCCCATTTTGGTGAAACTATCCACCACTCCCAATATGGCATCATTCCCTTCGTCCATGGGCAAACCCACCACGAAATCCAAACTGATAACCTGCCACGGTCTCGATGGAGTCGGCAACGGCATGAGTAGCCCTGCTGGCTTCAATGGAATATTCTTGGCTCTCGCACAGGTTTCACACTGGTTTACCCACTGTCTTACCTCCCGTACCAGGCCTTCCCACCAGAAATGTCTTTGCACTTCATGTACGGTCTTTTGATGTCCCTGATGACCAGCCATCAAGGCATTATGACACCAGTTAAATGCCATCAAACGGAGCGCATGGGTCGGAAGAAACAACCTGTTCTGCACCATTGGTAATCCATGTTTAAGGGACCGATGAACTGCCACGGCCGCCCACTCTTCCCATTGCTGCGGAGTACGCTGCTTCGCTACCACCTAAAGAAAATGTTCCACCTGGATCGAACACAACACCACCTCTGGCGATAGAATAGGTTTGGGAGCCATCCTCTTATCACAGTCTGTATTCAAGCATCGGGATAGGGAATCAGCTTTTCTATTCTCTACCCCCAGCCGGAATGTAATAGCAAACTCGTACTCCGCGAAAAACAGCATCCAACGCATCTGCCGTTGTGACAGGTGCCGGGCCGTCTTCAAGTACACAAGGTTACGGTGATCAGAATATACCGTCACTGGATGGTTCCCTCCCCACAGATAATGCCTTCACTCTTGAAACGCCTTCTTCACTGCCAACAGTTCTTTTTTGGCGATGGTATAATTAACTTCAGCCGGATTGAGTTTTTTCGAGAGAAATGCTACCGGGTGCAACAATCCTGTTGCTTGGTCTCGCTGGGATAATACAGCCCCGATTGCCACATCAGAGGCATTGGCTTCAACTATAAACGGCACATCCATCTGGGGGGGCATCAGAACGGGAGCAGAACTGAACGCAGATTTTCATTGTTCAAATGCCTCCGCGGCTTCTTGTGTCCACAAGAAAAGTACTCCCTTTTGTAACAAGCGAGTAATAGGAGAAACCAGCTGTGAAAAATGTGATATAAATCTCCTATAATAATTAGAGAACCCCAGGAAGCACTGGATGTCGCGCACATTCAAAGGGACCGGCCACTCCAGAACCGCCTTCACCTTTCTGTCAGCCATTCTGAACCCTCGAGGGTTAAGGATCACCCTCAGAAACTCCACCTCTTCCACACCAAACTCACACTTACTCAATTTACAGAATAAGTGGTGCTCCTGCAGTTTTTGCAATATCAAGAACACATGACTCACATGTTGAGCTGACGTCACAGAATAGATCAATAAATCATCAATATAGATGATAACAAACCTGACCAGGTACTCTTTCATAATGTCATGTATGAAAAACTGGAATGCCGCCGGATCATTGCAAAGCCCGAACGGCATTACCAGGTACTCATAAAGACCAAAATAGATCTTGAAAGCCGTTTTACACTCATCACCAGCCCAAATCCTGACTAAATGATAAGCCCCTCTTAAGTCCAGGCGTGTATAAATCCCCGCCTCCCGGCCCTGATCCAAAAGGACGGCGATGAGTGGAAGCGGATACCTGTTTCGCACAGTCACCTTGTTCAGCTGTCTATAATCGATGCATGCCCTCAATTCTTTATTGGCCTTTGAGAGGAAAAAAAGTGGCGAGGCAGCAGGGGAGCGGGAAGGACGAATGAACCCAAGGGTGCTAAAGTGCTCAATGTATTTCCTCAGATGCTCTGTTTCCGACACTGAAAGTGCATACACTCTACATGAAGGTACCACCGCCCCTTCCACCAAGTCAATTTGGCAATCATAATCCCTATGCGGGGGCAATGTTTCCGCCTTCACTTCACTAAAGACATCCCTAAAACGGTTGTATGCGGAGGGCAATTCCACCTCCTTTTCCACCGCTGTTGCTATGGTGAACCCATGGGCCAAAGAGGTCACATGGGAAGCCGAGGACATCAAACAACGATCTTCACATTCCTCGGACTCAAAACCAACTGTCCTTGCTCTCCAATCTATGGAAGGATTGTGTTGCCACAACCAGGGCATCCCAAGTATTACCTCATACTGAGGAGCCTCAATAATGTTCAACACGATCCTTTCTCTGTGACTACCTACCCCCCCAGGCATAACCAGTTCCACGTTCTCAGTATGGGCTGTAACCGGGCCAGACTTCAACTGCGTGCCATCCACGGCCAACACCATCTCAGGTTTACTAATAGGCACCTTCACCAACCCCAGTCTGTCAACCAACCCTTGATCTATAAAATTGCCCGTCGCATCAGAATCAATCATGGACACTACCGGATGACTCTCGTAGTTAGCGGTTCAAGAACATATATAACAGGATATGAGTCTGAGACTTCTTACATGTGGGTACCTCCAATGACGGAATTTTCCACTCAGGTGATGGATTCCGTTCCATTAACGAAACCCCAGTATTGGGATAACCAACATCACTAGCTGCTGCCTTAGTCACCGCTAACTGCTTCGCTGGAGGTAAATATTTGGTCTTTTTTTGCCTCATGGTGCAGTCCCTAACATAATGCCCCTTTTTACCGCAATACATGCAGAGACCCATAGCTCTTCTACTCTCCCTCTCTGCTTTCGTTAAAGGTGGCCGAATCGCCCCCAACTCCATGGGCTCTGGTCCCGCATCCTTGACACTAGACCGACCCCCCAGGGGCGGTCCGCCTCCGGATCTGTCACCCCTTTTACGTTCTCCGCCTCTGTCGGTCATACGATGATCTAATCTCAAAGTAAGATTAATAAAATCAATACAGGTCTTAGGTTGGGGGTCTATCTGTGCTAACTCATCTTTGAGGTCCTCATTCAAACCCTGATAATATAATGCCATCCGTTTAGCCTCAGGCCAAGACGTCTCTACCACCAATCTGTTAAAGGCAGTCATACAGGTTACAAGTTCCTTCCTCCCCTGACGCAACCCCAACAACTCTTTATCCGCACTCAACGTAGTGGCCCGTCTATCAAAGACTCTCTCAAACTCCGCGCGGTACTCTTCCCAGTTAGACAAAAGAGCATCAACTGATCTCACTAAAGGCACTGCCCAGTTGGCAGCGTCCCCTGTTAGATAGGAAAGGCAACTCAGGATATGTGAGTAGGGAAGGAGGCTGGTCTACACGAAAAGTGTAAGGCAACCTGGGTCAAAAAGGTCTGTATCGTGGCCGGATCCCCAGAATACCTCTCTGGACTTGCCAACGGTATAGGGGGAGACACTGTAACCTGTATAGGTGAACCACCAGTAGTGGCATCAAATGGGTTGCACGTTTGTCTATCAAAACGTTCTTTCAACGCTGCAGTTTCAGCTCTAGAAGCCTCGAGTTCATATTGAACCACACCCAACGCATGCAACACATCGTCTAGAGTGGCCATCCCAACAGCACCCCCTGACCAGGAGGATGTTAATACTTGGGTACGTGATTCTGTCATGACCGCGTATCCTCAGGATCAGGGCGATGCTATATAGGGGTCCACCTCCAGACTGCCCTATACTCTGAAATCAAAACACACAGAGCATAAGGTAATCAGGTGAGGGAAAAAAGACCAGGAATGGACTGGAACGGGACGGGAGGCTGAAATGAGAAAAACCAAGAAAAAAGACATTCATTAGTAACACATTTCTGCTAACTACTCTCGGTAAATCTCGCTAGGACACCACCTACCACGGGCACTAGCTATAATTTCCTCTGCTCCCTCTCGGTAGGTAGTGTAAAGACCTTCTTCCACTTTAACACACAAATCTGGAAGATAAGAAACAAGGTCAGCATTCAATAAGGCACTTCCACACCCCAAACACTCTCCCACTGTTGTGTTCACCCACACACACCTTCCAGCCTTCCTGGGTTTGCACCAAATTATATTCCCTAATAGTGAACTTTCTTAAATCCAAATGAAAGGTAAATGTGCCCAAAAATAACTTGATTATTCTTTGAAAGTCTCGAGAATGATCCAAAACAGAACACAGTCTTGCAACCACAATGTTCATTAATCCAAAATGAGAAACGTTATCATCCCAGGATTTTTAGTAATCAAGTTCCAAGTACTAGACTGCGTCTCCTAAAAAGCGCTAGTGCTCACTAGTTCATTAATTTCGCATAACTCACGGAATCCTTCCACTTCAGGAGAAGTCCAATCCTTATCTGCTTTGAAGGACTCCGATAACACCAGCCGGTGCTAGAACCGCGTTCAACAGCCACTGAACGCTCTAAAGGGAAGCCGCTACTCCCGGCTCGTTAGTTCTCTCAGCCGAGGGAACAAAGGCTTTTCGGAAAGGCTGCCTAGGGTTTCAGCCGCTTCACCTCTCCTGTTGCGCCGGATACTTTCCAGCCGGGATTGAGGGGGAAATCCGAACAGCAATACAGCTAAGGCACACTGCAGCCGCCGCACGCCTTCTCTCGTCGATCGAGAACTCCGCCTTGGCTGGCTCACAACCAACGCGGGGAAACACAAGTTCGAAGCTCCGGTAACCAGTCAAAATCACGTACACAGCGCCTCAGCAGGCAGGTAACTATATAGACGATGACGCCTCCCCCTGCTAAGCATTCTGGTATTCGTAGTTCTTCTCTATTATGTACAACCCAGCTGAGGTGGCAACCCTTCCATAATCCTACTCATGACACAAAGAAATCAGCTGCCCCCACAGCAGTTGCAAAAAACGGATGCACCGCCTTTCCCTGAGGGTTTCCTACCTCGAGCAGGAGCTGCTCAACACGAAAACCCTGCTCGAGACGCTCCGCAAAGAGCATTCCGACCTGGCCCGGAAAGTCAACAGCAGCAGCCAGCAGTAGGAGGAGACTGTCCCTTGCCCCTTTTTTAAAGACTTCTGGGGGGTGGGAATTGCGAGTTGGGTTTTTTCACTTTTTTGGACTTTTCACGGACATTCGTTGGGGTTAGGGAGTGGGGGTGAGTTGGGTATTGTGGGAGATTATTTTTGTCAGGGATATAAATATACTTTAAACTTTATCTTAGCATACATGTTTTTTTTTACTGCTTTTGAGGCTGGTGGGTGGGGGTTTAACAGTAACTTTGTTTTCGTGAAACTTAAGTGGCATCTTGATTCAAGTTGTGTAATTAATTGCCCAAATGTTTTCAAAACTAAGTGCCTCTCACAGAGTAAGTGAATTCAATAGTCCTAGGACTTTATTAGTACTATCGTCAGTCTCTCGTCTTTCCTAATACTCCATTATACTTCCTCCCCCCAAACGCTTATCTTACCTGTAATTTGTGTTTGGAAATAGGGCTAGGCACAGGGCTGGCTGCACGGCAAATGGCGATTAAGGCTGGCAATCCTGGGCGGATGAAATGTCATCATTGCGTTGGTACTAGTGGTGTTACACAGTGGCAGTTGCAGCATCTGAAAAAAAAGAAAATGAAACCTTGTTTGTCCTTACCGTAGCATTAGAACGGTACGATAGAGAATATAGCAGGTGACAGTACACTAGAAAAGTGCCACAATGTAGCCTAACAAATGGTAAAGTATTGAAAGTATAACTAGTACTTGCGTTGAATTTCTTGGATATTGGCTACTACTACAAGAAATAGTTCTGAAGCGTAATAATTTGCCACGTCTAGGAGGAGGATGTTCTAATCTTGATGACCTATCAAGTTGATGGCGCACATGAAAATCAGCTTTCCTTTGCCAATAGTGACTGAGTGTCAAGCTGAGTAAGAATGTAAGAATAGAATATATCCTCGGATTCCTTCACCAGCCTGTTGCAATGACCTTATCCTCGCCAGCAAGTGTGTGGAATTATTGCTGTCATTTAGTCACACATCAATCAAAACCACACAGCACGGCGGAATAGGGTTAGGGTTTGGAAAATGGATGGGAATGGGGGATTTTGGGAAAGTTTTGTTGAGAGAAGAAAAAAAAAGCACAGCATGTACAAACAATAATTGAAGATAAAGAAATCTTTGGGTACAAAGCTAACCATAAATCTTTTAAGTGACATAAAGGAAGTGCATGCACTACTGCATGCATGGTTACTGAAAAGTAAGTAGTACTTTCGACGACCGTGAATGACAGAATGCGACATAATAGGGCTGCAGCGTTTTCACTTGCCTATCTCTGCACTCAGAGAAACACTTCTTACATTAAATTAGGTTTAACAAATAGCAGAAGTAAAACCTATAGAATGGCTGTAGGGATGAATTTAAAAGCAAAGATCCAAGAAATGCAGACTCACACTCATAGAAGTTCACAGCAATAACATTACTTTAAAGATAATTAGAAAAGAACGGATACTGTATCTGTATGTTGTTGTAGTTGTCCTGTAGAATTTGGTAAGTTGCATGCATCAAACCATTCCTCTTATTCGTGGGACTCCTCCATTCCAGCTGACGCTCCGTCCATCAATGTTGGTGACCTGAAGACACCCTGTCCACTGCCTGCCTGGTGGATGCTGAATTGCGGCTCGCTAATGTGAAGCCTGACTTCATCCTTTTTTTCCCATTGCACAGACTGAAACCCGGCCTGTAATTATTGATGGAAAGAAAGGAAGTGATATTAGAACACCACTAACAAATAAATATAAGGTATGTACGCTGTGTAGTGCAAAAAGTCACACTTTGAGTTTACTAATAGACAGTACAATATTTTTAAAAGTGCGTACTCTGTCTGAGTCTCCTTTTGAAGGATAAATAAGTATGGGCAAATTAATTTAGCGGATCTTTCCCCGCAAGCTAGGTGTACTGTAAACTGTGTTTTAGAACAAAATTAGACCTTCCCAGCAGTGCTCCCACCCAGACCCTTACTAAAGCCAGTCCCAAAAATTTAGAAGACCCCCAATCAGAGCTCAAAAAACGAGGCCTAGTAGAAAACTGGTGACAAAACGTACTTTGAAAGTAAAAGTGGGCCCAAATCCCCTTACCCACCGTGGATTGTATTCAAACCACTTGCAAGCAAGCAAAAGTATCCATTCCCAGCATCGCTCCAAGACTCGCAAACCCCCCCACAAACAGCCCCCCGCCCAAACACATGCAATACAAATACTGCTAACCCTAACGAGCCCTAAGTTAAGAATAGTGGCAAACGCTTTCTTTAACTATGCCAAATCCCCCCTTTCCCACCATGGATTTTCTTCAAATCACTTGCAACCAAAGTTACACATTGCCACGAGTGCTGTAAGACCCCAGAACTCAGTTGCAAAAATCTAGAACACCCTGAAACACATGCAATCCTGCTGCTAGTGCTAACCCTAACGAACCCTAAGTTACAAAAAGTGCCAAAAGGCTTTTCTGCATGGATTTTCTCCAAACCAGTTTTATCTGGTATTAGACCTTCCCAGCAATGCCCCAAGACCCGCCAACCCACCCGCAAAAAAGCACAACGCCCTCAAACAGCCAAAAAGCGAAAATGGAAAATCTCATACTTACAATATTTTTCGGCCTTCTTTCAATTCTGTCCAAACGAGCTGTGCAGCTAGGCCATAACTCCCGTTATTCACCATGGATTTCCTGAAAAGCAAATGCAATCAAAATTAGACTGTGCCAGCAGTGCTCCCAGACCCCAAAACCCACCCACAAACACCCGGAACCCCCCAAAGAGCACCTCAAAGACAAGCAAGTCAGCAAAAATGTAAAAAAAGAAATTGCCTTCGATTTGGTCCAAACCAGTTTTATCAGGTATTAGACCTTCCCAGCAATGGCCACAGAGCCGTCAACCCAGGCGAAAACAAGTAGAAGACCCCCAAACAGCCAAAAAGCAAAAGTACAAAAATGGGGACTTAGTCATTTCCAGGGCAATTTCCAAAATCACTCCGCGCACGCTCTGCTGCTAGGCCCTAACTCCCCTCTGCCACCATGGATTTGCTTCAAACCTCTTGCAATCAAAAGTATCCATACCCAGCAGTGCTCCCAGACCCCGAAACCCACCCACAAACACCAGGAAGGCCCCCAAACAGGCCCCCTAAAACACTAAATTGAGCGAAATGTCAGAAAAAGCAAAAAACTTTTTCCTCATGGATTTGGTCCAAACCAGTTTTATCCGTTATTAGACCTGTCCAGCAATATCAACAGAGCCATCAACCTAGGGGAAAACAAGTAGAAGACCCCCAAACAGCCAAAAAGCAAAAGTACAAAAATGGGGATTTAGTCATTTTCAGGGCAATTTCCAAAATCAATCCGCGCGCGCTCTGCAGCTAGGCCCTAACTCCCCTCTGCCACCATGGATTTGCTTCAAACCTCTTGCAATAAAAAGTATCCATACCCAGCAGTGCTCCCTGACCCCGAAACCCACCCACAAACACCAGGAAGCCCCCCAAACAGGCCCCCAAAAACATGATAGTGAGCAAAAAGGCAAAAACGTTTTCAAGTCTGATTTTGTCCAAACCAGTTTTATCCGGTATTAGGCCTTTCCAGCAATGCCCCAAGACCCGCCAACCCACCCGCAAAAAAGCACAACACCCCCAAACATCCAAAAAGCAAAAATGGAAAATCTCATACTTATAATATTTTTCGGCCTTCTGTCCAAAGGCGCTCTGCAGCTAGGTCATAACTACCGTTTTCCACCATGGATTTCCTGTAAAGCAAATGCAATCAAAATTAGACTGTGCCAGCAGTGCTCCCAGATCCCGAAACCCACCCACAAACACCAGGAAGCCCCCCAAACAGGCCCCAGAAAACATGATGGTGAGCGAAATGGCAAAAACGTTTTCAAGTCTGATTTTGTCCAAACCAGTTTTATCCGGTATAAGACCTTCCCAGCAATGCCCCAAGACCCGCCAACTCACCCTCAAAGAAGTACAACACCCCCACAAGTGCAGAGTCTTTCTTCATTGGGTGTAATCCAGCCCTCTGCTTTGACGGAAATAGGAGTCTGGAGGAGGAGGATAGAGAACTTGTGAACCTGAGGAATGCAGACTGCGACACCTTCAAATCAATATGCAAAAAAGTGAAGACAGTTCTGCTGATGGGCTTGTTTTTGTGATTAGGTGATTAAAGATTTAATTATATTAACTGTGCAAAACAAAGAAAGACAGACACACAGGAATAAAAGTGAACAAGGACGAAAAAGAAAGTTATTGATTCATTGGCTCATTTTCAGGGCTCGGTGTCAGGGAATAAGAGTTCATCCTCATACTCTGCGAATTCAGGCGGGAGTAGGTCACCTAACAGAGAAGAAATTCCCTCATCTAAGTTGCTGTCCTCCTTGTCTTCTTCCGGCGTGTATTCTCGTACTTTGTAATCTGGTGGTATGAGGTGCTGATTCATCTTGATCATTGTTAACCTCTCCACATTTTTGAGCGAGAGGCGGGTCCTTTTGCAAGTTACAATGCCACCAGCAGCACTGAAATCACGTTCAGAAGACACGCTTGCGAGTGGGCAAGACAAGTAGTTTATAGCCAGGTTGGAGATCTCTGGCCACAATTCTTTTTTCCCATGTCAATACGCCAATGGGTCAGCATTAACATAGACCTCTGTTGAGTCATTCAGATAGTCCTGCACCATCGACTCAAGGTTCAACACGGTTCCTCCACTTTGCTTACTTTTTACTGGGACCTTTTGAGAAGCAAACCCAAGCTTAGTTAGCCAATACTTTTCTTCATCCAATGTTACTGTTGTGTCTGGTGCAGATGATCCGGTTGCCAGTGTCTTTAACGGCTGAGAGGTCACTTCTGCCACAGCCACAGGTGCAGAAGTGGATTCTTTTGACTGGGGATGGCCTGCTGATGATGATGTACTGCCTTTTCCTTCAATTTTCTGCCGTTCTCTTTCAAACCTCATGGCTGACACAGCTAGCCAATGTTTGTACTTTGAAACTTCTGAGTCACCAAAAGGAAGGAATGCTCTGCCTGCCAGTGCCTTTTTGTAGTGTGGATCCAGAATAGTAGCACAAATGTAATGCTGTTCTGAGTGGATCATTTGAAGACGTTCATCGCCAAGTAGGCGCTGTAATAATTTCTCCGCCAAAACAAAAGCTTCTTGCTTTTCTTCATCTTTTTCAAACATAGAAGACACCGCCTTCAGTTGGTGCTGTAGCATGCACAACAATGGGATAGCTTTTCCCAAATTTCAGTCCTTCCTGCTGACTGCACGTGTGAAGACCTCAAAGGGACGAAGCATGTCTGTCAGGCTTTTAACTAGCTTTCATTGCGCCGCATCTAGCCTCAGGTCCTTCAGAGCTCTACCCAGTGTTAAGAAATACTGATCGAGTACCGTATACTGCTCATACAGACTCTCAAGCATGTAGAAGGTTGAGTTCCAACGTGTTGGCACCTCCTGGATGAGTGCTTTCACTGGCATTCGACGTTCATGTAGCAGGCCCCTCAGATGCTTCCGGGCCTTAAAGAATGGCTGGAATGGTTGCACATTTTTCGGCAGGTGGTCACTAACTCGCACACTTGACTTTCTTCACTCAAGAATTTTTTAACAACCAGATTTATACAGTGCGCCAAACACAGCACTCTGAAATATTTACCCAGCTCCATGGCCTTAACTACATTGGCGCCATTATCCATGGAAACATAACCAATCATGCGTTTTTTGGGGAACAGCCATTGAAAGACCTTTGTGTTAAACTCCTTCAAAATGTTTTCTCCTGTATGACTTGTCTCCATGCCAAACATGGCTAGTGTTGCATGTTTCCGAGCAGCTTTAAAAACGTTGTCCGGGTCAACACCTGCGTTTAGCTTTGCTTTAACCCCTGAAAAAGAGACCCAGTGTGCAGTGATGCACATGTAATCAGTGCCTGCGCCACTGGTCCACATGTCTGTTGTCAGATGTATAGTGTGAACAGCACTCTTCTGCAAAGCTGCCCCAATCACCTCCAGCACATCTTCATGTAGTGCTGGAACCACAACTCTGGCAAAATAGAACCGGCTAGGAGTCTTCCATTTAGGGCTGAGCGTTGCCACTAATTCTAGAAAACCAACCCCTTCCACAAACGAAAAAGGGAGAAGGTCCAGAGCTAGCATTTTAGCCAGCTTTGTGTTATACAGACGCGCCAGTGGGTGGTTGCGTTCAAATGGCGCTTCTGAAAACAACATGGTTCTAATGGTGGGCTGGACCATTTTACGGGATGATGATTATGACTTCTTCGACCCAGTTACGCTCGATGATGAACTTTTTCGCATTGGTGTCTCACTCTCTCCCACACTCTTAGTGTGGCTCACAGGGGGTGTACTCCTGACAGGGGTAATGGGTGTAAGTGAAGTGTTTGACGCCTCCTCCTCCTCGTCATCATCAGATGAAACATCAACGTGTACAGTTTGTCGACTTCCAATTCGGGCTTCCTTGATCTCCTTTAGGTGCGCAAGCCATTGGACAGTGTGCTGTCTCTCAAGATGACCTCTCTGGCCTCCGGTACCATAGTTGGTACCAAACTTACCACGACTAACTGCATCCTTACAAATGCTACAAAGGCTATGTTTTCCCTTTTTGGGCAAACACTAAAGAAGTCCCAAACTGCAGACTTGAAATGTCTGTGGGGGGCGGAGGAGGCGATACTGGTGGTGGTCATGCTGCTAATGCCAGATGAAGTGGAGGATGTGTGTTGCCGAACTTTACTATGTTGTGCACTTGCACCACCACTAATTGAGGTTGAGGTGGATGGAGGTCCCTTCTGGCGAGAAAGAAATATGGAAGCGGTAGGTGGAGGTGTACTAGTTAACTCCAATGATGGTGGTGTTCCCATTGCCTCCTCGTCAACAACATCATCACGCTCAGCAGCTTATCGGGCTAGGGTCAAAATGTCTGTTTGCTGCATGCCCACTGAGGCTGGAGTGAAGTCTATGATGACTGCGTCGTCGTCGTGAGAGTCTTCATCAGCAGGAGTATACGCCACGTCTTGTTCAGCGTCAGCATCACACTCCATAACTATGAGAGTTTCGGGGACCTTCCTTTTACGCTTGGCTACCTTTGTCAGATCATGGTGTGCCTCACTCTCAGACGGCAGTGGTGGTTCCCAAGTTTGATCCGTATCATCAGAAGGAGGTGGGCTTGAAGGAGATGTAGACACCATCCTTGATCTTTTCCTTGCTAGGGATGTGGAAGACAATGAATGATCATCAGGAGGAGTGGCTTCCTCAAATGATACCTCGGCTTGAATGTCGATTTCCTGATGTGCCCCTACTTCGGGAGGAACAACTATTGTGGGCACTTGTGCCCCTCCATGCACCTCTGCTTGCACATCTGCTTGCGCTGCCTCTCCTTCCACATGTACTTGGGCTTGTACTTGCACATGTGGTTGTTGTTGCGGCTGTGGTTGTTCAACACTCGTCAGATGAGTTACAACAACCTTTGTTGATTGAGGGACATTGCTGCTACTTTCTTGCGATGAGCCAACATCACCGGTCGATGGTGATTGAACAAGTAGACTGGCTGCCTCTGCAGCACTCAAGGGCTTGGACTTAAGTTGGCGTGGTGGTGGTGGCACTGAGCCCAATGGAGAGGGGGTGCTGCTCCCAACTTGGTCCCCAGCAGATCCCACTGCTGCTGCAGGCGTACTTTTTTTCTATTCCCAAAAAATGTGGCGGGCGGCACACCAGTCTCCTTGGTAACTTGCTTCTTCTGCTCCTTACTGGCAACTTCCTTGCTAGAGGAGCTACGGGGAACTTTTTTTGGGGCCATCTTCTTCAGAGGTTAGAACAGCAGGCCGCAGTTGCACGAGTTGCAGAGTTGTCTGTGGCCAGACGTGACGTCGCGTGACATTATACTGCACACACACAACGCTGCAGGACTTCTTCCTGGCACTGGTGGTTCTCTTGTGCTTGTGCACCTAAAAGCAATGGAAGACAGAGAAACATCAGTTCAGTTATACACCCCAAAAACTCGAAAAAGACATCAAAATAAGCACAATCCCATGCCATCCATGCCCTCAATCGTGTTCAAATTCAAGACACCCCACAGAAAGACTAGGCCCATGCACCACTCCCTAGCCATGGGCAAAAGGCCCCAACAGCAGCCAAAAGAATCAAAAAACACACAAAAATCACCACAATCCCATGCCATCCATGCCTTCAATCATGTTCAAATTCAAAACACCCCACAGAAAGACTAGGCCCATACACCCCTGGGCATAATGGATGAAAGCATGGAAGACTGGGTGCAGGCCTATGGCACAACAAAGCACACTGCCTGGCTTCAAAATGGCCCCTAGACACCCACCACATGGCCAGGCCTGGCCTGCACCAGTCCTCAAAATGGCCCCCACCCACATGGACAGGCCCATGAACACCCCAAAAAATCAAAAAACACACAAAAATCACCACAATCCAATGCCATCCATGCCCTCCATGATGTTTACATTAAAGAGACCCCACAGAAAGACTCAGTCCATGCACCACTGAGTACCCCTGGGCAAAAGTCCCCAACAACAGCCCAAAAATTGAAAAACACACAAAAATCACCACAATCCCATGCCATCCATGCCTTCAATCATGTTCAAATTCAAGACACCCCACAGAAAGACTAGGCCCATACACCCCTGGGCATAATGGATGAAAGCATGGCAGACTGGGTGCAGGCCTGTGGCACAACAAAGCACACTGCCTGGCTTCAAAATGGCCCCTAGACCCCCACCACATGGACAGGCCCGGCGTGCACCAGTCCTCAAAATGGACCCCACCCACATGGACAGGCCCATGAACACCCCAAAAAATCGAAAAAACACACAAAAATCACCACAATCCAATGCCATCCATGCCCTCCATGATGTTTACATTAAAGAGACCCCACAGAAAGACTCAGTCCATGCACCACTGAGTACCCCTGGGCAAAAGGCCCCAACAACAGCCCAAAAATAAAAAAACACACAAAAACCACCACAATCCCATGCCATCCATGCCCTCAATCATGTTCAAATTCAAGACACCCCACAGAAAGACTAGGCCCATGCACCACTCCCTAGCCATGGGCAAAAGGCCCCAACAGCAGCCAAAAGAATCGAAAAACACACAAAAATCAGCACAATCCCATGCCATCCATGCCCTCCATGATGTTTACATTAAAGAGATGAAAATGTTATGTAACGCTTGCACACTATGATTTACTTGAGTTCATCAGCTGTTGCGTGCTCTAGGGTGTACTCTCTGTCAAGGAGTACTGGAGTATAGGAAAAGAGCGTGACCCTGAAATTGGGTGACGTACCCTAGTCACAGCTAGGTCCCACTAAATGTAAATGTAGTTGAGCTTATATAGCGCACAGCTACCCGCAGTGGGTGTCCCGGCGCTTGCTTAGGGAACCCGTCCTGATATTCCCCTGTGTGATAGCCCCAGCGGGTATCCACAAGGTGAAAGTCAGGCATCCTGCCGCGAGGGGCCGTTGTGGAGATTAAGCAAGCTATTGCCCAGAGTCGCAGAGTGTGAACCCGTGAGTCGAGAAGGCACCGGAGCGAGAATTATCGAGTCCGTGGAATTTTTAGCCCAAGACCCGCGAGGCGGGGAATTGAACCCTGGTCCAGGACCGATCTCAGCTTCCGGGTCTGCCGCCTCTAACCCCTGAGCCACACTTCTCCACAGGTTGGGTTGTAGAGTTTCGTTTCTGTTTAGAAATGCAAATCTTTCAAAAACAAATCCAAAGTTTTCATATTCCAAGTTTCTTTATTCCTTATCTTTGTTTCATTATTTCATCTTCAAATCAATTCGAAAAAAACAACAATCAATGGCTTCCAGCCTTATATCCAAAGTTTCATTGTCCAATGCATTTCGGCCAATGAATAGCCTTCATCAGGGACAGAATTCTAAAAATCAAAAAAATCACAATCACATATAAGGATATATCAGAGTACGTGAATACAAATTAAGGTTAACGTCATCAATGTACATTATATCATAAGATGCCCAAAATGAATTTGTATCCGATGTCATGCTTGATACGATGAACGGGTGAATTAGAAAAACAACTTGTGAGTCTGAATAAAGTGGTTAAAAAAACAAGTAGTGCCCAAAAGCAAAGGGGAACGGAAAAGATGCAAACAACACTGTTCTCTGGTTCACCTCCTTCTGGTTCACTGTTCACCTCCTTCTACCTCCACTCCTCACAGATATTCTTGCTCCTATTTACCACCGTCTTAAAGTAGTTGGTAAATGGGAGTGGTAAACCTCAGGGAATTGGGAATTCAACACAATTTTACACCCGGTAAAACTAGGTCCACACAGTTATTACATTCCATTGAGTTTGACTCATAATTGCATGCTACCGGCAGGGTGTTAGGACGCGGCACTGGTAATTATAGATGTGGAGTTTGCGCTCGGCATGTATCCTGCAACTCGTAATAATGCCTCAACTGAGCTATATTTAGAGCAAAACGCAAGCAGAAGATTCTTCATTTCATTCATGATGGGTGGGCGTCGACTCTTGCTTTTATCAATGTAAATCCTTCAGCGCTTTGATGATATTAAATTACTACATAGCCATCCGTTTACACAAACACGCTAATTCAGTAAACCACACTAACACATAATTGTCGCACAAACTCAACTGAATCCATATCCTTACACTGTTCCAATACCTGCCCGAAATGTTTTTTTTTTTTAATTAAACAAAAATGTCTTGTCCTTATATTGCAACAGGTGGCAATTGCCTTCCTGCTGGATCAATCAGTGTCCCTTACTAATCAGGCAAGCGCTCAACAACGTGGGCGAGCCTTCTCCAGCATTTACTTGTTGGGCCTAATAATCCTGGCAGCCCAGGAGTTAGTCCTCTGATCTTAATCATCAGACATTCCCCGTTCCACATCTGTCCTTACTGGCCTCTGCCTCTCCCATCAATGTTCCCAATCCAACTACATCCCCACTATTCCTGTTGATAAACATTTCCAATCTAACCCACTAACCCGTAGCAATGATATGAATTGTGGGAGTACCAGGAAGATCCATTTCTTACACACCTTCCTTCTCGCCAAAAAAGATCAGGTCAAATAAAAGTGATTGCTGTTTGTTGGACAGCTTAATCATAGGCCCACTTTTACACAATTAAAACGCTGAGAAAGTTCCTAGACCAACTCCCAATAAATGCTAGGAAGTCAGCAGCTGTTGCACTGGTTCTGTCTCGTTTAGACTATTGCAACAGCCTTTATGCAGGAGCTAACAAGTCAGTACTAAAAGAACTTTAGGTGGTCCAGAACACTGCAGCCAGGTTGGTACTCCGGCTCCAGAGGGGATCCTCATCAGCAGTAGCACTTAATAAGCTGCACTGGCTTCCAATTCACAAAAGGATTTTATTTAAAGTCCTAATTATCATGTACAATGCACATAAGGCAACAGGGCCTTCCTATCTGTCACAAACAGAGGCTGGTTGACAACCCTTGCAAAGCCGGGTACAGCAGGAGCGATGACGTAGCTAGTTCCCCCCTTCCCTATTAGCGGCTCTACCTGAGCGTGGTAATATAACACTCCACAGATATGACCTCAAAAGAGGAAGGGGAAAAAATTGAGAAATAAAACATAACACTGTGGCAGCCAGAAACCATCTACTGCATGGATTGATACGGATATAGATCATACACCTATCTCTGCGTCTGTTTTCCCTCTAAACAAAAGACACAATGAACAGGCATTAATTTCCTCCCCCCTACCTTTCTCTGCAAAACACAATAAGTATGGTTAAGAAGATAACTCACTTTGACTACTGCCACAAACATCCAGAGTAAAAAGGCACAAAAGGAAAAAATAAAGCAAGAAAAGAAAATGTTTCCTGGAAACAATAGTTCAGGAATGTTTGTATCTCAGCCAGATAAATGATGCAAAACACATAGTAAGATTAAGTAGACTCCTACGTATCTGCCAGTCTCTTGAGTATCCTTCGTAGACAGGGTTAATCCAATCACACCCTGATGCCTTATGAAATTAAACAAAAAACAAAAGACTTCCAACTGTTCCTAGAGAAAAACAAGATAAAGAAACTCCTTCGTGATGATTGCGGTAAAATCCAATGAAAATAGTTATACCCTCTGAATATCTGCTAGTTGCCTAACTAGCCAGTAATCCAGATGCCCGGGGTACGGGGGAAAGTCAAAAAGCTTCCATGCTTGGTCTCGCTAGAAGTCAGAGCGCAACAGCACGGCTCGTGCTGCTAGCCTCCAGACGCTGTACACGGGGGCAGAGTTCACTTGATTAGCTCCAGCGCGATCGTGAACTTAAACTCAAAAACTCCAAAAACAAATGACCTTGGCCTTTAGACAGGCCAACGGGGATTCCAGAATACCTCTGAAAGTAATGATAAAGGAACAAAGAATCAGCGTGCCGGCTTCTCCTCAAAACTCGATCCGCTGCTCAGATTACAGGTGACAAGCACCGGTCTTGCTACAGGGAGGAGCTTAAATAGGAAGTAGAAGAAAGGGAGGAAGGAGAAAGAGAAAACAGACCACTATCCAGGCATTCTGGGAAATGTAGTCTATGTGCCCATTATGCATTCTTACCCCTCAATCTGGCTGGGAATGTGGCACTACCTCAGGTCTAGAATATACCCCTACTCCACTCAGCGTTTGTTACGATCATCCGCAGGCAACTACCTAGTGACCCCCAGTTATCGTCTGAAAACGAAAGGGGAAAAACAATTGAGGTACTAGGTACCAGGGCCTGGAATTCTCTGCCACTACAATTGAGATTGACAAAATCTGAGCTTCTTTTCAGGAAACTACTAAAAACTTGGTTATTTTCCACACCTGATAAATTGGTACTCTCTCTTATCTGAGCTTCTTTCTTCTTCTAGAGTTGTCCCTCTCGCTGCCCTCTACCATTGACCTCCATACTCTTCCCCCTTAGCGCCAAGATACTCCTTGGAGTGAACGTTGCCCTTTATAAATACTGTCATTCATTCATTCACTTTCCTCTGGGGTACTAAAAATGGCCAGCGTGAGGCTTACCTTGATACCTTGAGTGGAGAAGTGTGGCTCACTGGTTAGAGCAGGCAGACCCTGAAGCAGAGGTCAGACCCGGGACCAGGGTTCAATTCCCGACGCGGCAGGGTCTTGAGCTCAAATGTCCATGGACTCGATAATTCTCGCTTCAGTGCCTGACCTAATCTTGGGTTCACACTCTGCAACTCTGGGCATTAAGCTTGCTTAATCTCCACAACGCCCCCCCCCCCGCGGCGGGATGCCTGGCTTTCACCTTGGGGATGCCCTGTAGGGGCTATCTCACAGGGAAAAGCCAGGACGGGTTCCCAAGGCAAGCGCGGAGATACCCCTTCGGGGGTCGATTCTGGCGCTATATTAGAAACCTGATAATAATAATAATAATAATTTCTCTGTCTATTATCTTTGGCAGGGCCTTACCACTTCCTGCAAGGAGAGCTGTATACCGGGAGACTGCATGAACATATGCACATCATCTGCCTTCTCGAGTCGGCATTTATGACACTTCTTCACCACTCGGTTTCCCAACACCGACAGCCTATTCGGGGTCCAGCATGCTCCGTGCAATGTGAACAAGTGATACATTTTATTAAAAAAAGCAGATTCACTGTTTCCTACAAAATGCTATGGAAAGTCGCCAGTTATTTGAACAGTTGTGTTACAGTATCACCAATATGGCGGATATCCTATGTCTGCCTTTTTACAAGTGCATTGTGTCCAACGCACTTGTAATACGGCAAATGGGATACCCATCACGTTTGTGATGCTGTATCTTTAAGTATTTGTCAGCCCAAAAACTATTACACTCTATGGAAATAGCAACATTAATATTTCTCAGACGATTTTGATGCTCTATTGCAATCTGAAAACTGGTACGAAGGGTTAGAACAAGATACATACTTTTTCATGTGCATAAATGTACACGCTTTACGCTGCTCCATGGCCTTCATCTTCCCATCTAAGTCTGTGTAGGCCACTGCGAAAAGTTGCCACATCAAGGGGGTCAGAGACCGCAGCACCCTCATCTTTTTTTGCTGGGAGGACCTTCCAAGTTTTGTCAGAGAGATGAGGCTGGTTCACAGCCGAAGGTCCTGCCAATATTTCTGTCAGTGGATGGTGCGGTGCTTGAAATCCTCCTGTTGGACCACTTTCCTAGCAAAGTGAGACTGACTTACACAGAGGAAGATAAGAAAACAAAAAATATGTATATTCGTGTTTTGGTAATCATCACAAATTTGCAACCATACTTATGTATATATTACATACATTTTATTTTACATACATTGGTACTGATCCTGATTTTGTTTGGTGTGCTACTGCATCACAAATGTGCCAAAAATTCTGCCCACCATATTGAAATTGCAAAATGTAATATGTACCCTGTAATAAAGTGGATGGGATATCTGTTACGTTGTGAGGGAGTAACATGCCAAGCAACTTACAAATCATAACTATTATTTTATTTTGATATTGCTGTGAAAATTGTATATTTGTTTATTTTGGCCATTGCCCAATATGTGATACTTCAATAAGGATCAAACTTTGGGTTTATTATTTTTTGGACGTTACTCCAAGATAGTGTGATGGATAGGCCCTTCACCTTCTTACACTTCTAACTTTGTGTATGGACTATATGTCACATTGTGATGGAGTAGCCATTCTGGCAAATAGAAGCTCAGGCTCTTTTTGTTTTATGTAGATAGTTCTCACTTCTCAATCTCAATGAGTACCCTATTTACATAAAAAAACATTAAAATATAATAAGTAGAGTCAAGTGCACTGTAAAATGTTAAAACATGTTCCCTATTACGTTGTCAGTTTGAAAGGTAGCTTTCACAGCCAGGGCCTCACATGGCTCTGATAGTGTCACATCCTAAATCATTTATAGTAAAACAACATTCAAAGGAAAAACAACATGCTTTGTGTTGGACTTGGCCCTTTTTGCAGGGTCATCCCTGAACTTTTTGCCTTCCTCTTAGCCTTTTTTCTGACATGGTATTTATGGTTTTAGGACTCTGGGCACTTTAGCACTGCTGTCCAGTGTAAAGTGGGTGTGCTCTCTGTGGTAAGCATGGTAAGATTGTTGTAAATTAATCTAGGACCCTAGTGTAATTTTCCCGATTTATGCCCTTATATCGGTATAAATTACCCGATCCTTATATAGGCATAGAAATCATTACCATATTTAGACCGAGCCTATGCAGTCCAAATACGGCATGGCTACTTCCACTAAGTTCCGAGAATCAACAACGATTTCTTAGAAAAACCCGCCTTCCGCAGCCAGGGACTTCCCATTGCCTGAATACTAATTTATCTAGGAAATCATGGAGTTTTCGAAGAACTGAGTCTTTGATGATGTTATTAAGTCCATTCATATGCAAACTCAGCACCTTCAAAGTATAAATATGCCTACATTTGCCCAGACAAACACACAGTGGTTTGGAGCAGATCGACTATCTACTTGCCCGACACCCTGCAGCAGCAAGTGCCGAAGGAAGCCGACCCTCCAGCAGACGCACTGCGAGACTCTGTCTTTTCTCCTGCCGAGAAATCCAGCTCCAGTGTTTCCAGGCTACCCTTGCGGAGTGCTGGGAAATCGAGTCCTGAGTGAGAGATACAAGACCTCCTTCATTCTAAACCGAGGTACGGAGCTGATTAGACCCTTAGAGAATTCTTGGAATAGATTCTTGGCAAAGAATACAAAACTTAAGCTACACCTCACTTACTTCTTCCTTTGTACTAGACTTAGGTTAGGTACACGGGGGTAGGCATATTTTAGAAGCACCAGTTGAGTACTTTTAGTCATTCTTATCACTGTATGTATTTTAGGTATTTATGGCTTAGAAACCATATCATGCTTTTACAGTACTACTTTATAATACTTATCGTATTATATGCCTTGTACTTTATAACCAGTATTACGATTGTAGCAGTACATTTCTTATGCTTGAGAAAGAAGACTGTTCAATAAATACTTTTTATTGAAAATGCCCGTCTCTCTATTTTCTCAGCACCTCTGGTGAAACGAAGCATGCACGATTGACTGAGTCAAATAGCTATCTATTGTTTCCACTACTCTAGAGATTGATTTCTTATTCTTGGGAAACAAAGTTGTCATGTTCATGCGGTTGTCAGAAACTAATCCCTTCTTGTGAATTCGAGAAAGTTTCTAGTGACCTCTGAGCTAGCTGGCACTCACAATTAAGTCTAATATATTCGGTAGAGACCTAATCGACCTCAGTCCTACGTCTAAAACTACAGGATATATTATTCCAATACGCAGAGCCTATTGGGAATATAGGAACTACACTACATGGCGCCCAACGTTTGGTAAGGCGATAATTTAACACTAGATACAAGAGTAACTCAGTCGTGTTTTTCACACAGACCCCTTTTTCCCCTAAAATACTCCAATAGACATCTGGAGTGGGTAAAAGGATAATTTCCACCAAAACTGAGTAGGACAAAAATCCTATGTATTAGTTTTTGGTTTGTTCAACGTTAAAGGATACAGTGTTCCATAATATTGTGCACCTAATCTTTGTTTCCTTGAAACTCGTTCTGCAAATTTTCGGTCAATATATTGACAGATAGTGATGAGGAATTGACTAGAGCTGCAGCAGCAGCTCAGGATGCTTTAGACAATAGAGCACTACAAAATTACCCAGATGTTATAATCATCCCGGTAAATGTAAGAAAAAGTATAACTTACAAACTCATAAATAATGGAGTATCATCGAGAGGTGGTAAAGTAATCTTTGTTATGGAGTCACATGAATATCGGCAAACAGAGGTATTCTATTCATGGATTCACTTTCCTCCAGCAGATGGAGGAACACACGAGTTCCACTACTACAAAGTAGAGGAACCTCCAACTGAATACGTTCCTTACGAAGACATTGAAATTCCACTAACTTACCAAGAGCAGCAGCTCTGGTTTAAAGGCGCCCTTCAACATCAAAATCACATTACCAGGCTCGGTCCACTAGGTAGACCAGGAGCTACATGGCCGGTACTAGCCAGCTATACACAAAATCCTGAAATAGAAAATATGACAGGTAGAGAACTGTTAATACAGCTTAAACAGTTAATTAAAATAAATAGACAATTGTTTCAATATGTCATGCGGACCTTAACAGTCCAACCTACTGTGAGGATTCCACAGCACACACCTCACCAGGAGAACACAAACAAAATCACTCCACAGACTATACAATCAGTCATTGGTAAATTGCCGGCCATAACGGAACAAATTCCATTTTGGTTAGCACAAAAAATTACTCATATAGAGGCAGTATTCCCTGATAGTACACCTCATGAGAAACACAGAATTCTGACAATCTGTTTACCAATGGGGATAGCACCACATGTGGAGGACTGTGACACTTGGGGTACAGTCTTTGCTTCAATCTACACAAAAACACATGGTGTTCCGTCGATGGCGGTAATACGAGATGTTCTGAGACAGATTCAAAATAAATACGGACCAGAACCTGCTTTAAATCTTGGTATGAAATTACTAAAAGATTTTAAACAGATCTCGGCTATACTATTTGCCAACATTAAAGGTGAAGCAGCATCAGTGGCAATCCGGCAAAAATTAAAAGAAACAGATATAACAGACAAACCATATGAGCTTGCAAGAATAATTGAAAAATCATATGAAGAACTAGGTAGAGATACTTTGGGTGGAAAACCATTAAAACCCCAACTAACAGAAAATCCTGAAAAGGTTTTTATTAAAAAATAATCTCTCTACTCCTAAAAAGAAGTGGGAAAATACTAAACAGACACTTCCTAAAGAGAAGCGTTCTCAGCCCAGAGGAAGATCTCCCCAACGGGGAGGTAGGTCTCCACAACGGGAGCCCTCTGAAAAAAGATATAACCTTAGGAATAGGGATACTTTGAGACAACCTGATTGATATCAAGATACTGATACACGTTCCTCTCGTACCTTTCAGACATCCACGCAGAAATCCGAGAGGAGAGGACGATCAGATCAAAAAGAGGAACGGGTGAAGTCCAAAGAAGAACACCACGTTCCAAAAAATAAGAAAACTCAATTCACCAAGAAGAAGGTAGCAAGCGTAACGATCAGACATGCCAAGGATCTTGAGACACAACTCAAGAACGGGGAGTGGGCTCAGACAATGCTAGACAGCGCAGCAGAAGTTACCATAGCTCGCAAGATCCTGATGGATCATCTGGAGACATGGACTTGAATGAATGCATTCAAGTTGAAACTGCCGACACCAGGGTTAGTGTACCCCAAAGTTATATGAAGTAACACTCCGGATGGAGGTGGACAGAACTAGAAAAATAAAAGCGCTCTTTTGGGATAAGCTTTCCAAGGGTTATGACATTCTTCTAGCTGAACAAGGCTGGCCACCTGAATTTGTCAGGGAGTGCCCACATGGCGAAGAGATAATTATGCCAGCCTTATCAAATCACATTCCGACTCACAAAAAATACACCTATGCGAGATAATGGGCTGTAGCCCAGGCTCCAGCATTATACAAAAATCAGGTAGGATGGGATGAGGACTCTCCTCACCATAAAATCCAGTTAAAAAATCAGTCTACTGCACAAAGGCAGTATCCAGTTAAGCAAGAAGCTAAAAAACAAGTCAGGGAGATTTTGACTCAACTTGAATACCAAGGGGTGATTGAAACATGCACCTCGTCAATTAACAATCCTTTGTTTCCTGTCTCCAAACCAGACAATTCATATCATCTAGTTACAGACACTTAAACTCTTGTTGCAAAACTTTTGCAGTACAAAATGCACACACTGCAGCACTGATGAATAACATTGTGCAGAAAAAATATAAAACCACATTAGATATTTCGAATGGGTTTTTCTGTCAAAAAATTGCACCTGAAAGCAGGCATTTGACTGCTTTCTCAATTATGGGGACACAGCGACAATTTTGACGTCCCCCCCAAGGATTCAAGAATAATCCAGGGTTATTTTCGGACAGAGTAACAGAGTCACTACAAATGTACGATGATGAGGCATTATCTTATGTTGATGACATCTATCTTACAGACGATGATTTGGACGTGCACTTGAACAGAGTGAACACCATAATACTTAGGTTTGCTTCGGAAGGGTACAAATTCAATTTTAAGAAATCACGAATTGCCCATCACAACGTCCTATTCTTAGTATACGAACTTTCAAGTGAAGGCAAAAGCCTGGCAGAAAACTTTTTAGAGAAATGTGCGCTGATCCAACCTCCAAAAACGCTGAAAAACTTACAGTCAATTCTAGGTTTCCTGAATTTTGGAAGAACTTATGTTCTAAATTACGCAGAAAGGGTTAAACCTCTCTACGAACTAATCAAACCTGATTTCAAAGAAACTAATTGGACTCAAACACACACAGAGATTTTGCGTTCAGTGCAAACAGACATGTTAGCAAAAACACAGTTAGAAGCATGCGACAATGTGCACAGTCTTGTAATCCGAATCATCCCAGGGAGATGCGGATTCACATACCTAACCTTTAATGAAGGTGAAAAGGTACCAATAGCTTACAAATCACACTTGTACACACAAGCTGAAATAAAATTCACTTCTACAGAAAGAATTCTGATAGCGGTTCAAACTGCAGTAGCAAAGGAGAGAGCCCTAGCACAGGGTAAACGCATAATGATCGTTACACCTGTACCTGCTTTATAAGCAGTGACGGAAGCGAGGATTCCGAATGCTAAAGCTTTACATCCAAGATGGATTCAATGGGTTAACTCTCTTGCTGCAACAGACATTGAATACGTCTTTGACCCCTACTTAAAGACACAAGTATTCCTACAATACAAACAAGAATATCCCCTGCCGACCAAAATTCTGCCTCTAGAACATTATGGATATATAATCTATACAGACGGATCAGCACAGCCCGCAATTGGGGGTAAACAAGCCTATAGTGCTGCGTGCGCGATTGTTAAAGGTCGCTGGCACGATGGTAAATTCAGACCTATGGTAACCAAAACTCAATCACTCGGAGACTGTACAGCTCAGCGAGCTGAATTACAGGCTTTCAAGATGACACTTGAAAATACCGATCGCGAATTCCCCACACTTATAGTGTACGATTCGTATAACTGCATCAGGAATTACAATGAATGTCTGCAGACATGGGTTCAAAATGGTTTCAAGAACAGAAAAGGTGGCACAATTAAGCATAAAATGTTTTGGGAACAAGTAGTTCTTTTACAGAAAGAACTACAAAAGTCTTACGTGATCCATACACTGAGTCATCAACGTAATGCCGTTCACGTTGCAGGGAATTCATTGGCTGATGAAGCCGCGAAGGCAGCTGTGCAAATGGCTTCCGTAGCTACAATCAATCATTCTAAAACAACGATAGACGGCGAAACACTGCTAGCAGTTAATGCCTCAATGAAAGGCAACTATGCAGCGTTACCACTAAATTATCCTCTCGGAAATACATACATAATTGATGCAAACTCCACTCCTTTCGCTCGAATCCCTGGAGTGGGGGACAGAGTAATTCCAAACAGGAACCAGAGAGCTGCTTTGGTACATGAAGCACATATGGGAGAGGGTCTGACACATGAAGGGATCTTAAAATCTCCAATAGAATTGTTATGTTATGTTATAGGCGCTTATATCGTGCACAGCTGCTCCAGCGAAGGGGCGTCCTGGCGCTTGACAAGGTAAACAACACAACACAACTAGAAAGTAGGAACTAAAAAGGCCAGCAGTCTAAGGAAATAGGAAGGTCTTGATGGCTCTACGAAATGAAAGAAAATCATCCAGTGCACGGATCTTTAAAGGAAGGGAGTTCCACAGAGCCGCAGCTCGCACTCGGAAAGAGCGTCCACCCGCACGGCTAAGCTTGAACCGGGGGACCACTGCAAGTACCTGACCCAAAGATCGTAAAGAGTGGGCAGGAACATACAGAGACAGAAGGTTCATTAGGATCTGGGCAGAGGAGCCCTTGAGGATTTTAAAGGTCAAGCAAAGCGCCTTGAACTGAATCCTCTGCTTAACCGGCAGCCAATGTAGGGAGTTCAAAGTGTTGGTGACGGAACAGAACCTAGGCAGCCCCACCACTGCTCTGGCTGCCGCGTTCTGAACCCGTTGTCGACGGGTGATTTCAGCCTGATTAACCCCTACCAAGAGGGAGCTGGCGTAGTCAAACCGCGAAATCACCGTCGCCTGCACCACTAGCTGCCTAGTCGAGGCATCAAAGAATTTTAAAACTGGTCTGAGCCCACGCAGAATGCCAAAACAGCCAGCAGCAGTTTTTTTAGTGTGGCAGACAAAGCTAAGGGCCGGATCTAACCACACCCCGAGATTTTTTATCTCCGTTACCGGAGTCGGGGTGGTCCCCAGTTCAGGTGGCCACCACACAAATTAGAAGAGATGTACTGGTGGCCAGGAATGAGTGTCCAAGTTTACGAATTTGGAATAAACTGTGATACCTGTTAAAGATATCATAGCTTTGAAGATCACCAGATACCTGACTACAGTGTAGCCAGCCCAGTTCAGACACCATTGTTAGACAGCAATAGACTATCTACAAGCAGACGTCACCATGGACAGACGCGGTCCCACAACTACTAGGACAAGATTTATTTGGATGTGGCCCCAGCGCTCGGCTGACGCCAGAACTGTTATAATATAATATGAGATGGCCAGCAAGGGATTTTATTTGTATGAAGTTGCAGCACTAGTTAGGACCTGATGAAAGGCAATCAAAGTACCTAAATCTGAGTTTAATCAGCGGCTGTTCAATAAAGTTAAAAGTTTCTAACACTGAGAAACAAAAGATGTTACCACACTAACATCATGGGTACAGTAAATGAATAATAAAACATGAAACCAGGATAATTTGTTTGTCTGAAAGGTTATTATTTTGAATTCAAGACAAAGAGTAGTTCTGTACAAAAAATGAACTGTAAAATTAGGCAGGGTACATACAAAGATATACAATGGATATTTAAGGTCTTGGTTATTTTTCCTATACTATATCCAAGAAAACAGTCCAGACTGCTAAACAAAGGTGATAACTAGATTTCCACTATTAATCAGGAGAAAATCAAATGTCGATATAAATCAAACTGTGCAGAATTGGACTAGGTAGGTCGACGTTTCGGTCTTATCTTGATCATTTACAAGACCATCATCAGGACGGAGTAGTACTATATACAATGGTTGACCCTTTTTTAGTTCCAAGTCACGACAATTTAAGGCTTTAGTGACAGCATCCGCTAGTTTCTTTTGGAAGCGGGCAGTGTGCCCACTCAATTTTGAGTGTCAAGCACTTGTGCATACAGCAGTATTGCAGTGAACAGGTTCTGGTAATTTGTTCAATTCGCGATACTGTTCCAGACGTTCAAAGTTATTTGTCAGTCACGGGCACGGGACGTCAATTACGAGCAGTCCAGGTAGAAACTAGCGGATGCTGTCACTAAAGCCTTAAATTGCCCGTGACTGACAAATAACTTTGAACGTCTGGAACAGTATCGCGAATTGAACAAATTACCAGAACCTGTTCACTGCAATACTGCTGTATGCACAAGTGCTTGACACTCAAAATTGAGTGGGCACACTGCCCGCTTCCAAAAGAAACTAGCGGATGCTGTCACTAAAGCCTTAAATTGTCGTGACTTGGAACTAAAAAAGGGTCAACCATTGTATATAGTACTACTCCGTCCTGATGATGGTCTTGTAAATGATCAAGATAAGACCGAAACGTCGACCTACCTAGTCCAATTCTGCACAGTTTGATTTATATCGACATTTGATTTTCTCCTGATTAATAGTGGAAATCTAGTTATCACCTTTGTTTAGCAGTCTGGACTGTTTTCTTGGATATAGTATAGGAAAAATAACCAAGACCTTAAATATCCATTGTATATCTTTGTATGTACCCTGCCTAATTTTACAGTTCATTTTTTGTACAGAACTACTCTTTGTCTTGAATTCAAAATAATAACCTTTCAGACAAACAAATTATCCTGGTTTCATGTTTTATTATTCATTTACTGTACCCATGATGTTAGTGTGGTAACATCTTTTGTTTCTCAGTGTTAGAAACTTTTAACTTTATTGAACAGCCGCTGATTAAACTCAGATTTAGGTACTTTGATTGCCTTTCATCAGGTCCTAACTAGTGCTGCAACTTCATACAAATAAAATCCCTTGCTGGCCATCTCATATTATACTAAACTCTGCCCGAGCCCGCAAGGGTATATTGGGTTACTCACCTTTCTAAGAACTGTTATAAAGCATTTGCGAGTCTTTATCGGCACATACGCAATTGGCACGCTACATTCTGACCAGGGTCCTGCGTTTAGCTCTCGACCTTACAAAGAGGCCATGACTAGCATGGGCGTTGTATTGCAGTATTCTAGTCCCTTCCATCCTGAGGGTAAAATTGTAGTGGAAAGAAAAAAACGCGACATAAAGCATTCCATAACAGCTAAGGTATTAGGTTTGGGTGATGGGTGGGTCAAACATCTAATAAGTGTCCAACGTAGTCTTAACAATCTGCCAAGAAATTCTCTGGGTGGAATCGCTCCATATGAATTACTATTTGGTACTAGAATGATAATCGAAGACCTCGATTGTCAAACTTCAGTGGTGGGACAAAAACCCTTTGATGTCAAAGATCGTTTGGCTGTTTTACAGGACTTAAATGAAAATGTAACTGTAAATGAGTTTGTATTTATATAACGCACTTCTACCCAGAGGTCTCGTAGCGCTGTATTCATACCGCTGTGGAACCCATCCTGGCTTTCCTGTGAAATGTCCACTCCTGGGCACCCCCAAGGTGAAGCCAGGCATCCAAGTGCTGCTGGGGCCGTTGTGGAGATTAAGCAAGCTATTGCCCAGAGTCACAGAGTGGGACCCATGATTAGACTAGGCACCGAGGCGAAAATGATCAGGTCCGAGGAAATTGAGTCCAAGCACCGCCAAGGCAGGAATTGAACCCTGGTCCCAGGCCAGACCTCTGCATCAGGGTCTGCCGCTCTAACCATTGAGCCACGCTTCTCCAAGAAGAAGTCTGAGGAACACGATACAGAAGCCAACGACCACTGAAGAAAAACCACCTGTCCCTGCAAGACCTGTCTGGATTCCAAATATTGGGGATCTAGTCAGGGCAAAAGATCGCGTTAAAGAAGGAATTTGGGCCGTCTTACAGAAAAGCAGTACCTGTCTTAGCAATCCACGGAACAAGATCAGTAGTACTACCACCCCTTGCTGGTAAAATGGAGAACAGAGTTGTGTCCATCGACCTGGTCAAACCACATCATGTGGCCAATAATAAGTAATAGGCCCAGTGGACTCCCAAGATGTAGCAGATGACCAAATCTTGCTACAATCCAAGAGGTGCAAAGTGAAAGACTTATCACCTTTGATAAACCTGCAGTAAGAAAAGAAGGACTATGCAACAAAGCCATGGAACGTGTGCCTCTGGATACCCAAATAACAGTTTGTCAAGAAACTCCTGTCTACAATGATGTAGTATCTGACTATACAAATATGACGAAGGAAGAAGCAGCTCCAAAGATTAATAACAATCCTGATGCAATTCCATCAATTGACAGAACTGCCTCTGGCTATTTCATCAACTTTGATACATTTTCTGAGGATCCCAGTGAACCTGAAACAACGCCAGCAAACAACTCTTTCATCAACTTGAAAAAACATATCTGGTTTCCCCATGTACTGAATTTTGGATTGTGTTAGGTGTACTGTTCCTCCTGCTCTGGCTCATTCTGGTTTTAAGCTTGGGACAAATGATAGATGGAAAATACAGTACAATGGACACAGCAAGTAAGAAAATCAACTTGCTCCTGAAACCTCACAAATCATCTCATCATGAACGAAGAGACCACTCATCAGTAAACATCACAGTCGTTCCTATCCCAGGTGGTATAGCATGGGACAGAACTGATTGTGACATCTATGGCCTGGTGGAACTACTGAAGATTCCACAACAGTTTAAGGTCTCTGCGTGACTTTGTATCACCCAGCGCATTTTCTGATGATTGGGACTTTGAAACTGTTCATAACATGATGACAGACTTAGAAATGTCAGCTAAATTTACAGATCATAAATATATAGAAGGTTCATCAGATTATGAACAAATGTATTGTTTTAATCACTATGGTCACCATTATTTGCATAAATCTGCAAACCCTAGGAATGTTATTGTCCAGCGCTGCCAAAGGGCAGCTCAAAAACATTTTATGAAAAGTTTCCGTACTTCTCAGGGTTCAAGGTTACAAATCCAGAAACGTTTTAATTCAAAAATGTGAATAAGACAGGAATGAAAACAATGTTGACCAATACTAAACAAATTTATTCTGCAAACTTTTATGCACAGCTGTCTACATTAGGTTTTGACTTTTGGAAAGACAGCATTGAGACAAAAACTGTCTGGGGCACGAAAGACTGGCAGGTACAAGGTTTAGAAGCCCTGTTCAGAGCCTGCATTATACCAGAACATATGATATTTTTAAATGACACTGTTCAACAAACTTCTTGTCTTGGCCTAGCTAAGATAAAAGATTTAAATAAACCGTCCATACCCAAGCCCGCACCAGACAGTAATAACACTGCGGATGAAGAGGTAGACGTAAAACAGATTTTACAACAAAACAGAACTAATCCTGATTGGAAAAAATGGTTAATCTGGCCCACAGACACAAATAACTGTCAAGATAGATTCCTGAACAAAACACAAGGGTTCACAGTGAATAGACCAGACCTAAGATATTCCCAGAGAAGACATCCAGGGATACTATTTACAGTGTAGGGGAGCTATGCCTTGAATGGCTACAGAAATCTACACTTCCAGATATCAAACAACACTTATCTTTACTTCAAGAAGGCAATGATTTGCGAGATTTCTTAACGGGGCCTTGCAAACCACGTCAAAATCATATACTAAGGTATATACGCTGCGCACAACGAAGCTTGGAAAATAACGCAAATGGAAACTGCAGAAAGAATACGAGAAATTGATTGTATTAATTTAGAGATGCTCTCTTTGTAGTGAACAATGGGTTAACAACTCTGTCCTCCAGAATATATTCATTTGACAGTATTGTATCCTCTGCAATCGACATAATAGAACAAGACTTGCTAATGTTACAACATGGCCAGTCTCAATTACGTTCTATAATGCAGCTAGGCTGGACGTTACAAAATCTTCATTCAGGCTATGTGCCATGGCGTCTAATCAGCACAACGTCATTGTTTGCTGTATTTAACCTTACATATAAACAAATCTCTTTAGCACAAAGAGGAGCAGACTATAGGGTGCTGAGCCTTGAAGAACAGGAAAGATTATCATTGACAGTTTCTGAGAAGCCTGTCGTTGAATGGATAATACATGGCACTATCACGATACCAGTGACGATTTTCCAATTTCAGTATTGTCTACGGCATATACCAGCAGGCATATATGAAAGGTTGGGTAAAGAATACATTAAGTCAACCTGTACTTTACCTTACACACACAAATGTTGGAGTGGGGGAAAAGAGGTATTCCTTAGTGGTAAAAATTGTAAGAACTCACTAAGTGGTACACTTTTGTGCCAGGGTATTAATTTACACAGAGCCTGTGAAGGTTCTGCAAATAGCCTCTCTTGCCACCTGCACTTTACACCCTTCACAGTGATAGAACCAATTTTCAGGCAGCTATCCAATGGCAGCTACGTTATGCTCAATGACCACAGCTGTTGTGGCATGTTGCCAGGAAAAGCGTATCTAGTTAGTGTGTCATCCAGGGTCACTTGTTGTATGCAAGTATTGTATCCAAAGAGCAAGACAGACCAGGAGACGGCGTTATGGCCTTCACTGAATATCTCTTCTATACGAATTGATACTTTAAGCAGAATGAAAGTCATTCTCTTGCTAAAAACTGGGCCACTGACCTCGTCTAAAGAAACGTATGATCTGCAAGTTGCAAGGACTTCTGCAGAGATACATGCATTATTATCAACAAACTGCCCAGTACATTTCGCAGAAATGTTAAGTCAAATCTTAAACATTTCTGATACCAGTGGCATCACACATGTATTTAAGATGATTTCTTCGGGACTGTTAACACCATTTAAAGCAGTCCTCAGCATTTTTCCAAATTTCATGCACTCTGTTTTCGGCGGCCTGCCGCTCATCTTGGGACTCGTAGCAGGAATTCTATTTTTATTCCTTCTGCTCCGATATGGCAAGTCCAGTCACCAGCGATACCCAGAATACCACGGAACAAGCCCTCCTTGCCATGAGGTATCGTTAGAGAATTACACAGATTCTTGGCTTGGCTCGTTTAAGAGATCTGAACACAACTTTGTTTCTATCTTTCAGAGCAATCTGGCAAGATTGCATCTTACCTGTTCAGCGATGCCTGCTTTGCGGAGAGGAATGCGTGTTGAACATTTGTCTTACACTTCCATCAGTCCTGCCATTGGATGCTTTGCTAGGTCCGGTAACGACTCATGCATTGTGTTGCCCCCAACGGCTGCCAATTCTGATGATGACATTCATCGAGGTCTCAACGGCAAGTCTAACTGAGGGTGAGATACGTGACACTACAGGCACATAGGTACCTTCTACTGTGGACATTGCTAATGCATCCAAGGCTGCCGGCGATGATCCTCATCTATGCACATTTGACCTGCTAACTGAAGTGGCTCCACTTTCACCTACTATGGTAGACAGTTTCTTTGCCAGCCTAGACGATCTGATGTTTTCTCCTGACACCGAGAATAACTTTTGATTCATGCATACAGCGTTCCCTGAACTCTGAAATTCGGCCTTCGTTTTTTCAAAACAAACTGTCTAACAATTTGAATTTTTTCCAAAATATAACTTTTGGCACAGAGTAATCTGCTTAAAGTAGAACTATTCTTAGAGAACAAGATTTATTTTGAAAACTTCCTAATGACAATATTTGGCCTTGTCCTAAAAACAAAACAGTTAAATATTATGCTATGGGATGGTCTCGACTTTTTTCTATACCTTAAGAGACATTTCATTAATATAATGTTATGTTCCATGAAGATTAGAATGTATGCTTTCATAATATGCTTCATATCTGTTGAGACTTGTTTTTTCATACAGTTTATACACATTTCATGTGAACAAACCTTTTCAAATGCAAATTGTATTTCGGGTGGGATTGTAAACACTAGCATTAGATATGTTCAGTGCTTATACATTTAGTTTTATTGAACTTAATATCGTGAAGTGGGTGTTGTAAAAGAATCTAGGAACCTAGTGTAATTTTCCCGATTCATGCCCTTATATAGGTATAAATTACCCGATCCTTATATAGGCATAGAAATCATTACCATATTTAGACCGAGCCTATGCAGTCCAAATACGGCATGGCTACTTCCACTAAGTTCCGAGAATCAACAACCATTTCTTAGAAAAACCCACCTTCAGCAGCCAGAGACTTCCCCTTGCCTGAATACTAATTTATCTAGGAAATCATGGAGTTTTCGAAGAACTGAGTCTTTGATGACGTTATTAAGTCCAATCATACGTCAAACTCGGCACCTTCAAAGTATAAATATCCCTAAATTTGACCAGACAAACACACAGTGGTTTGGAGCAGATCGACTATCTACTTGCCCGACGCCACGCAGCAGCAAGTGCCGAAGGAAGCCGACCCTCCAGCAGACGCATTGCGAGACTCTTTTCTCCTGCCGAGAAATCCAGCTCCAGTATTTCCAGGCTACCCTAGCGGGTTGCTGGGAAATCGAGTCCTGAGAGAGGTACAAGACCTCCTTCATTCTAAACCAAGGTACAGAGCTGATTAGACCCTTAGAGAATTCTCGTAATAGATTCTTGGCAAAGAATACAAAACTTAAGCTACACCTAACTTACTTCTTCTCTTGTACTAGACTTAGGTTAGGTATGCCCCACCCATCAAAGTAGCCTTTCAAACTGTCTCAGGTCTCTGCCATTGCAGGGCCTGTGCGTTCAGTGTCACTGACGCTGTGACTTGGCACCTAAAGTGCGTGCCACGTCTGTGACCCCCCTTTTACTGCATGTAAGTCACCCCTAAGGTAGTCTCTAGCTAGCCCTATGGGCAGGGTGCGTTGTAGGTAAAAGGTCAGACATGTACCTTAAATGTGTGACATGTCCTGGTAGTGACAAACAGCCATTTTGGGTCTCACTGCTGTGAGGCTGCCCTCTCATAGGAATGCATAGGGGATTCCCTGATAAGTGTTTCAGTGGTAATTCCTGATATGAGAGGAGCAGCGTGGTCAAGTTTGGTATCTTTGGAATAGTGATAATAAATGCGGCGCAATGGTGTGCAGAGATTTATAATCACTATTTTAGAAATGCCACCTTTTCAAGTTCGATTCAGAAAAGGGGGTGGTGATGAACAGAGTGTCTGAATTAAGCAAACCACTCTTACCCAGTCCAAAGATCAGGGCTTGATCCATCACTGTTTTTTAGCTCACTGCACCATCCCAGCTCAGAACCTGGCTATATGCAAATTAGTCTGTCCCTGGCCCAGTGCATCATGGGAACAGGGCAGACCAAACTACCAAGCCAATTCTTATACTGGGAAGGAAACAAGCTACCGGGGACCGGTTTCTGACATTTCAGCCGTCTTCGGCCCGGCTTGCTTGAATCCTGATGGTGCAATGAGCAAGGGACTCACATCTGAGTATACCCTTCCACGCTTATGGTGGACAAAAACGATTCAGAAAAGGGGGTGGTGATGAAGAGAGTGTCTGAATTAAGCAGACCACTCTTACCCAGTCCAAAGATCAGGGCTTGATCCATCACCGTTTTTTAGCTCACTGCACCATCCCAGCTCAGAACCTGGCTATATGCAAATTAGTCTGTCCCTGGCCCAGTGCATCATGGGAACAGGGCAGACCAAACTACCAAGCCAATTCTTATACTGGGAGGGGAACAAGCTACCGGGGACCGGTTTCTGGCATTTCAGCCGTCTTCGGCCCGGCTTGCTTGAATCCTGATGGTGCAATGAGCAAGGGACTCACATCTGAGTATACCCTTCCACGCTTATGGTGGACAAAAACGATTCAGAAAAGGGGGTGGTGAAGAACAGAGTGTCTGAATTAGGCAGACCACTCTTACCCAGTCCAAAGATCAGGGCTTGATCCATCACCGTTTTTTAGCTCACTGCACCATCCCAGCTCAGAACCTGGCTATATGCAAATTAGTCTGTCCCTGGCCCAGTGCATCATGGGATCATGGGAACAGGGCAGACCAAACTACCAAGCCAATTCTTATACTGGGAAGGAAACAAGCTACCGGGGACCGGTTTCTGGCATTTCAGCCGTCTTCGGCCTGGCTTGCTTGAATCCTGATGGTGCAATGAGCAAGGGACTCACATCTGAGTATACCCTTCCACGCTTATGGTGGACAAAAACGATTCAGAAAAGGGGGTGGTGATGAACAGAGTGTCTGAATTAAGCAGACCACTCTTACCCAGTCCAAAGATCAGGGCTTGATCCATCACCGTTTTTTAGCTCACTGTTTCATGTATCTTAAAAAGCAGTATACTAGAGTTCAACTGCCCGTCTCATTTGTGTTAAATCATTATCAATTTAGGCACTTCTCAGACTCGTTGCTTCAGATTGGAATTTTTTCTCAATGAACACTAAATTTTGCAATGAATTGTAAATAAGCCTGTATTGCTTTCACTGTATTGAATGTACTTCTCACTGTTTTGTCTTCATTGTCTAAATGTTAGCACTGTGTTGTTAAGATGAATATTTTAGTATAGGTCATACATTATGATGACTGTTCTTTAGTGAACATTGATGTTTTTTGTATGTTTATATGTGTATAGCGCAACAATGAACGTTGAACTCAGTCATTATGTCATAGTCAAATTGTTTTATTCTATTTTTATTAGGGATTTACAATATTAACTATCTACTGTCCTGATGATGGTCTTGAAGAGTTGCCCATAAAGACCGAACGTCGACTCTCAGCTTTATCCAAAAGAAAACTCTGCTAATCTTTATTTTGGATAGGCGGCTTACAGGCTTTACAGAGATTTTGATTTGTTTTCAGACATTTATCCTGTATTCCTGTTCTGCATATTTCCTTTTGCATTGTATATTTCCCTTTATGACCTAATTTTGATAAAATTCACTTTTTTTGCCTATACACACGTCTATTTGTTTTTGTCTCATTGTTAAGTATTGTTATGTCTAATCAGTTATAAGTATATGAATGTTTTTTTAATCTACTGGAATTAATTTCACTCAGGACAATTAAGTTACCTGCATTTAACTCAGTTTCATAATTAATTCAACTTAATTAAGATAACAAACTCCTTTGGAGGCAACTTTACCCATTCTACCTCTGCTGGAGGGCCCTGTGTGCTGGCCTGCCTGGTCACAGCTGCACCCCTCTAAAGACTCCTGGATTCCATCGCTTTGTGAGCGCTCCATCTGTGCTGCTGAAAGTCCCAGAGAGGAGGCTTCACCCTTGCCAGGGGGAGAGAGGAGCATTTGAGCCTGCAGCACTGGGCTGCGACGGGCCCTGATGAAATCCCAAAGTGAGGGGTTCCCTCGTGGACCAGGAGTGAAGCGGGAGCCTACCCTGCATTGGTGTGCTCCCCGCAGTGTGTGGTTGCAGGAGCCCAGCGGGAGCCCATCCCACATTTATTAGGAATTTTGGTGGAGCTGGAGTCCACCCCGCATTTATGCATTTCGGTGGAGCGGGAGCCCACCCCGCATTTATGCCCTGAGAAGCGGGAGCCTACCCCATGTTTGTGCACCCGATCGCCACCAGCATCACCCGGAACTCAGGCGCCCGTGCATGGTTTGGGTGTAGTTTGACAAAGAGAGGAAGTGCCAGCCAGAAAACAGGCGACGGAAGGCCTAGTCGTGGGTGGGGCCTAAGGCCAAGGAAGCCGAGAGCCCTGGATGCCGCAGATGGAGAGGGATGCTGGTGTCTAAAGAACCGGAGGCTTGCGGGCTCCCGGCAGAAGTCCTTCGTATCCAGGAAGATTCCTGAGATGCCCCGGTGATTGGGGGCTGAAGTGTGGAGCATCGTTGGTGCTCTCAGAGCACAGTTGGTGCCAGTGATTTTTCGGCACGAGAGGAGCCCCTGGAAGGAGGGGCTCACACGGCACTCTCTGGGTGCCATTCTTTCTGCTGTTCCCAGCTGCGCCGCAAGAGCGCTAGCAGTTGCAACACGCTAGTGATGGTTTTGGGTGGAGCATGGCTGCACCGCCAGAGTGCAGGCAGCTACAACAAAAGGGGCCACCTTTGTTTTACAAGTCCCAGAGTGGGGCTTCAGGGGCACAGTAGTGCCAGTGCAAAGCAGATTTGTCTCAGCTGCACTGCGAGAGCGTGGGCAGCTGCAACAGATGTTCATCTCTTTTGATCTTGAGAAGGAGGGGGTGAGATGCGCCCCTGTGCATTACATACATTGTTCTTGCTGCCAAGGCAGCCAGAGGGCCAGTTGGAAGGCCCCAGTTTGATCCCTAACTTTTAGGATAGAGGGCATTTGGGCCCCCAGGAAGGCAAGTTGGCCTGGGGTCATTTTGAGTACCTGTGTGTACTGATAGGGCGCAAGGCCCTAAAGGAATGCATAATGCGTTATGCTAAAGGTGATGTATGCACCTGGGGAGTGTTACTATGGTGCGCTTGTAAATCTGATTTATGCACAATGTGTTCATGCCTAAGGTGATGCAGACATAATGCATTTATGTTGCTAGTCATAATGCGGAGTACAGTACTCTGCCAGTAGTTACTGGTTGTTTTATATTTGCTACTTGTCCTTTCTAAAGGTTCTGACAGTGGCCCGATTGGCTCTGTCATGTATATAATCCCCTGAATATTATTACCTGGTGACAGTTGGCACAGTGTATATATGTGATTGTGATTCTAATGTGTTTTGGATAATACAAAGGCTATTTTTTTATATAACCTTGTGTGGAGTCTCTTTTGTGGTGTGCCTAGTGTGTCGCTGCTCTGTGTGTGTGTTTTGTGCAAACTTTTTACACATCGCCTCGGGGATAAGCCTGACTACTCGTGCCAAGCTTCCAAGGGGGTGAGCAGCGGTTATCCTCAGCGTGTAACTCCCTTGCCCTTACTAGAGTGGTGGTTTCTGCCTGGCTTAGGCGCATGCCCTAGCCAACCAGAAATCCCATTTCTAACACTTTGTAACATCATGGAAATTATTGATTTTGTCACTGATTTTTGTTGCCCTTGAAGGAAATGACATTTAGAATTGCACTTTAGAATGAATTTTAAATCATGTTGTGTTGTTTTCACATAGAAAATGACACGCATTAAAAATGTGCTTGCTTCAAAAGAACAAAAGAATCACTCTAGAATGTGTTTCATGACATGTAGTAAAATGTGATTGCCTCATAACGTGTAGGAATTATTTGGAATGCATTTGATTTGCTAAAAGAAGAACTTAGTAAATCACATGTAGAGAATATTTACTTGCCTAACTGACGTTAAGAAAGATTTTTTTATACCCGGCTATTATATTTAAATGGGAAATGTCCTTCAGACCGAGGCCCGAATCCCATAGTGCCTTTACAGCACCAGCAAAAGAATGAACGCGTCTTTAGTACGCATTCATTCAGCATAACAACTTGCCTTAGGGGGGCGATTGGTTGAATGGTGTTGGATTTAAAGTCCAACACCTTCCCTACTGTTGCGCATACTGGAGTTGGAATAGTAAATTAACCTATTCCCAAGTCCAGCACCCCCTAAGGCAAGTCGTTCTTACTCTAAGACTCACTTGGAAAAGACACTTTATCCTTACCCTTCGTTGCCAACAGCTATTGCTAAAGGAGACTTTAATCTAATTCCTTTTCTCTGATCAATGCTACTGCAACGATCACTCCTCATTCACTGATAGTCTGACGGTTGCTACTGAAACTGTGGGGAACTCGGCTAAGTTTCCAGAATGGCTCTTTATGGGTAGTTATATCTATGCTCCGAAATCTTGCTCTTTTCTGAAAACGGAACTCGTCATGGGTTCCCCTGCACAGGATAGGTTAGGCTCTTAGCTAGTTTAGTAACAATCTCCTTTATGGAACATTCTGTGTTGATTTATGCTGTCACTAATCAATGTTTTATTCAATATTTCTATAAGCTTGATTAACCTATATAAAGATGACAAAACCATACTGATCCTTTAAGATAAAAAAGTTTTGAAAATGTATTCAACCTCTCATCATTGAATGGACATTAAAGATCTGACAATTGATGATATATGCATGATTTGTGTTTTTGTTCTACTCCATTCGCAATATGGTGGTGAAGGTCCATTAACCTGTCAAGCGCCATCTGAATTTGCAAACAGTTAAATCTGTAAGACGGGGTGTTTAGTCTTAAATACCATTTGGCCACTCCCATTAGGTACTAACAACATGATTGAACACATAGCTTTCTCGTGCTAATGGGAGGGCCTGCATGCCCTCACAAATGTCTGCCAGAGTTAATTATAATATCAACATTCCTAGCTGGTTAAGTAGTGTGGCTCACTGTCTAAGATTTGTGCTTGTTTTGCAAGCTTTAATATTTGTGGAGTGCATTACGTGCCAAATCCTTACAAACTATATTTTCAGAAATATAAACCAGACTCAGATTAAGGTTCCAAGCAGGTGTTTATGAAGTCAAAATGTGGGTAAATTTTTGATCAAGCATTGGTTTGACTAGAGAAAGCTGGGCAATCACCCAGGGTGCTGCATTTTTTATTTTTCGTCAGTAAAACGTATGTTAGATATAGTAACCAAACTCAAATTTTAGGCATACGAAGGACACATTGTTTTTGTTTAACAATAGCTTATGTGTACAACACTAATTGATTGATAATAGCATTATGAACAATTTTTCTTATTGGGGATGTTGACATTAATACAGTAGGGTAAGACTGTCAAGTACTTTTCTCGCGCTCTGGACCAACTCCAGCCAGGAAGAAAGGCAACGGACACGGACCAGTTGTAGTGCTCCAAATTTTTATTTCAGGTGCAGTAGAAGTCTCATGACGTTTCGGCTCGCAAGAGCCTTGTTCACATGACAATGTTCAACTAGAAAAAACACAATTTTATACTGCCAGTGATTGGATGATATTCGTCATATGAGAGGGTAGTGGTATATCATAGTGAACATAGAAGAAATACTAGCAGGTCTTTATAATGCATGTTAAAAGCGTATATCAAGACCATAGTTTGGGATACAAAATTACGGTAAAATACCAGATTGCTGCCCAAAATCATCTTCAATTTAAACAGAGGATATCTAACAAAATATATATATATCATCACTTTATGCTCTAATCTACTAGGACTAATGTAGTCTGATATTCAATACCCAAATTTATATAACAGAATTAGCAATAAGCTGTTATACAATAAAGTGCAAGTGCATATCATTTTCATATGTGCAAAACCTGCAGTCGTGCAAATTTAAATGTGCAAAAACCTAGCAATAGTGCAAAAATTTGCAATGTGCAACAACTCGCATAATAGTGCAAATATTTGCTGCAGTCAGCTATAGAGGATCCCTTCCTACTCAAGGAACCTCATATTGGAATACTGTATATTGTACATCAAATGCATAAAATATGGTTAAAAAGTTATAAAAGAATCAAATATTCAGGCCTATATAGATACAATTGATGATAAAATTCGTACAAAAAGCTTTAGATTATTGAAGACCCTCTGTTTCCAAGTACTCTCTATCCTATGTCACTATGTTAAAAAATATTCATCACCGTGAATTAAGTGCATAGTAGGCTGAGTATACGTGACTATCAGGGAACAAGGACCCCTTTAATCTACTAATATCCAGCCATACCAATCATATGTTAAAATCAGACTTTAATAAAACTAGCAGCCAGTCCCGACGTTGTCCGGGAGCAATTAGGCTTCAGGGCCCCCGCCCGCCCCGACGTTGTCCGTGGGTCCCCCGGAGCCTTCATCCATATATTGCAGTATTATACCTCTATGTTTACTTTGTATGTTTTTGTAACCTGCACACATAACATTTTCCTCCTGTAATGCACCGTTTGGCTCACTTTTTTAATGCTCCGTTTGCTTCGTCTTGCTACCTGCACACGTCACTTTTTCGTCCTATACCTCTATGTTTACTTTCTACGCTTTTGTAACCTGCACACATAACTTTTTCCTCCTGTAATGCACCGTTAGGCTCACATTTGTAATGCTCCGTTTGCTTCCTCTTGCTCACGATTTTCATTTTTGCTTCATTTTTCCGCCGCTTACCGCTCCTAAATAAATAAATAAATAAACTACTTCATCCGCCGCTCACCGCTCCTCCCCGCCTGTCCGCCACTCCTCGCGCCTGTCCGCCGCACCGCCTATCCGCCGCTCCTCACCGCTTCTCCCCGTGCCATGTCCACCGGTCCTCCTTGCGCTCCTGGACGCCGCTCCTCCCCGCGCTTCTCACGTCGGGCACGCACGTCGCGGCCGGCGCTTCTTCCAAGGGACTACTTTTTTTCGGTAAATTTTTTAAATAACGTATATTTACTACGTTTATATAGCCTATCTCCATCTGCACACCCTGACGATTACAACGATGTATCGGGTGTGTGGATTGGCACCGTGGTTCCCGAGTTTACCCGCCTCAAAGGTTCAAAGTTCTTCCTTTATAATAGTAGTATAGATAGCAGCAAGTACAGATTAATTTCAGATTCAAAAACAAGAACTTGAATTCCTTAAGCTACACTATATGTATCCCAGCCGAACTAAAAATACAGCAGTACTTTGGATGACATATCAATAATGTGTTAGTATAAGATAACTTAAGGCAAACATGTATACAGGTCCTCCGTTACATTCAATCCCCCCGGACTCTTAGTATTAAGTAAAAGGATATATTTAGTCTCAAGCCTCCTCAACTTGCTCTCTCTGTCTCCACCCCTTCTGCTTGCTAGTACAGTATCAATTACCCAGTATTTCAGCAAGCTGTTATTGCTCTGGTGGGCTTCCCTGAAATGTCGGGCCACTGGGTATGTATTGTCACCATTTGTGATCGCACGCAAATGCTGTAAGATGCGCTTATGTACAGCATGCTTCGTGCTACCCACATATCTAAGTGGGCAGGGGCATTGGAGAACATAAACCGCAAATTCGGTTTTACAGGTCAAAACCTGTGTTATGGGATGAGGATGGTCAGTGAAACCGTCCATGTATGTTTTAGTGTTTTCCCCATGGACACACGCCTTACAGGTCTTACAGCGGTAAAATCCTTTATTCTGCTAACACCAAGACGTTTTGTTGAATGGCTCTGGACTAGTGTCAACTATTTTGTCCCGAAGGGAGGGCGCCTTGCTGAATGTGAGGGAGACTTTTTTGGGAAGATTAGTTCCAATAATCGAGTCACGGGTAACTAAAGGCCAATGTTTGTTCATGATTTTATATAACTCATTATGTTGCCTGCTGTACCCTGTTATGATGTGGAACTTATTCTTCTCTAAGTCCAATTTGTTTCCAGTTACCCCAGTTTCAACTAATGACTGCTTTACACTCCTAGTCAGGAGCTCCTCCCTAGTTAACATCATGGATTTTTTTATAGCTTTATAAATCACCTGTCCAGAGTATCCACGTTCCAAAAAGCGTTTCTTGCTTTCTTCCTGAGCTAATTTGAGGTCTATGGGGTTACTGCACACTCGGCGTAGACGAAGCTTCTCCCCATAGGGGATGCTCGAGATCAAATGTGCCGGGTGAGCATATACATATATATATATATATGTATATATATATATTGGCAAGTTTGAGCAAGGATATATATATAAATATATATATCCTTGCTCAAACTGCACCTTCTGACAACGCACTTGAAGAACGGGTGCCTAAACGCGGCAGTGCTTGCCGCGTACATATCACGCTCAATTCCACGCCAATCCAGGTCCAGAAATAGGCCCTCACAGGGTCAAACTGCAATATTGTTAGGTTTATTTTTCTTTTGCGGAAAACATGAAAAATGACGCATTTTGGCTATGCCTTAGCCTAGTATTTCATGAAATACTAGACTACGGCATAGCCGAAACGCGCAGTTTTTCATGTTTTTCGCAAAAGAAAAATACACCTAAGAATATTGCAGTTTGACCCTGTGAGTGCCTATTTCTGGACCTGGATTGGTGTGGAATTGAGCGTTATATCTATATATATATGTATATATATAGATATATATAAGCACTTGTCTTATTCATAGCTTACCTGGGTTTATGCTGGACCATGATGTCCAACTCCTAAGCTATGGTGGATTCTACTAGGAGTAAACTAGCAGCAACAAATAAGTAGGTCTATTAAATTTGATGTGTGGGAGGCAAGTAACCTCAGATTTTATACCAGTTGGTTCCTGTAATTCTCTCCATTGCTTTACTTTTATCTGATTAAATATCCCTCCAGCACCCCTTCAAAAAGTTTAAAGTAGAATTCTATCAAACATAAAGATTTCACACCACTACAAGACATTGAAGAAAGGAGAAGGAAGAGAGACCCTCAGGAGCTACAGGTAAGGTAACCCACTGCAGTGCCTCTCATTAGTAGGAGACACTATCACTGGACTTTCTAGGGTAACATTAATTCTGTCAGTAGTTATGGGAGATAACTGAGGAGTCTCATGTGTTGTCTTTAAGTGAAGGGCTCTTTGTTTCTTATGTTACACTTTTTATTTAGAACATTTTGAGCTAACTTTATTTTACCCACCCTCTTTCCTACTTACACAGCACAGTAGTATGGATTTAGTCTTAGCCATCAGCTGCTTTTTCAGCAAAAAAGTCCACAGTGTAACACGCCTTTCCCTTCTGATTTGGCCCCTTGATGGCCTGTGCACACTTTGTGAAGCGGTGTGGTGCTGTAATCATGACATAGCTAATAATCACAGTTATGGCCAATCTTTGAGCCAGTTTGGTGATAAGCCTCACCTTCTCTTCATAAGCCTCATTCATTATTGTTAAGCTATTGTGAACTGGAACTGTAGAGACTATAGCATGGAGTACTTATAGAAGGAGAGGCAGCTGCTTTTTTATGCTTTATAGAATTGCTGTATTTTTTTCTCAAACTGCAAAGGATCCCAGAAATATTATGGTGACGCAACAGTTGGAGGCTAGACTAGAACACAGTTGCACATCTATTCATGTCAGGTCGCCATACAATTAGGTGTCCGAAGGGAAGAATTATTTGAAACCTACCAGTTCTGCTATCAATTTCCTGTAATACAAAGGAAAAATAAGAAAGCCAGGTTTATCAGAATCGCAAATATAATTGCATGCATTTGAAATGATATCTCCTGGTGTTCCCTGAAGAATGTCAAAAGTCCATCACCAAAGTAGACTTGTGCAGACAAATATCTTTTTTTGCTATATTTCTTTGTGTCTTTAGGTAGTGTGAAAAATGCAGTTACTTGTTGGAGGAGGGGCCTACTCAAGCAGCAACCACAATCTTTGCCAGGGTGAAATGCAGTAAACCCCAACCTAATCTGTGCTTAACCCTCTGGTAGCTTGGCATAAAGGCAAGCTTAACTTAGAGGCAATGTGTGAAGTATTTCTGCAACACACAAGCAATAATAAAGTGAATGAAGAACACAAGAAAAATACCACACCAATTTAGAAACATAGAGTAAATTGCAATACATTATTTGACACAAACATGACTAGCATCTAATCAGTAAAACCAGAGTTAAGAATTTTTAAAGTTACGGTAAAAACTAGCATTTACAAAATCAATGCGCCAACTGCTCACATCTAGTCATGCAAGAACGGATCAAACTCGAGAAATATGGCTGCCCGTAATGGAGCGTGAGTAGGGTACACAGAGTGGATTGGGCTAGGTCGGCACTTATCTTTGGACTTAGAAGAAATTTCAGGAAAACGTCCCTGAGAAGGTAGAAGTTCAGAAAGGCATGACTGCAGGCAGTATCTGAGGAGAAGGTGTCAGGGAGCCGCTGCAAGAAGCCATGAAGAAGATTTTCACATTCTGAATTAGTCTCTTTTTTGGAAGCTGAAAATCTCCAGTTGGACAAAGCTGGAGGCTGTAGTCAACAAGAGTTCCGCGAGGCTGGCTACCCCTTTGGCGAAGGACTGCTGAAAAGTATTTGCTGCTCTGGAGATGAACGAAGTAGGAGCTGCCCCAATGTCCGGTCAAACGGTGATGCATCATGGGTGGATAGATGAGCAGGTTGGTCCAGGTCTCCTCTCAGTTCTCAGAGCAGTTTTTAGGCAAAAAATATCCACATCACAAGTTTTGGATTTTGGCTACCTTGGCACCTATAACACCACCACTGAGGGCCCACTACTGGAGGGGCACTACCTGAGGAGTTAGGACTCACTCAGGCTCAGAGTCCAGGTGCAGTTTCAAGATGGTTGGAGCCTTTAACATCCCTGAGGCACCAATTAGGAGGCTAGCCAACTAGCCCTTGCAGTCATGGGCTCAAGAAGTGGAACAGGGCTCAAACAGCTGGGCAGGCACATGACGAGTCAAGGCAGGCTGCAGGCAGCAGAACAGTCCTTCCAAGTGCAGCAACGTAGTCCTCTGAAGTACACAGCAGGCCAAGCAAAAGGCAGTACTCTGAGTCCTATTGCAAGTCCAGAAAGTGAAGAGTGGGTCTGAGGGTCCTATTGTTATATCTGGTGCCTTTTTTGAAGTAGGAAAAGATTCTAGAAAAGGCAGAGTACAGCCTATTCAGTGCAAGTGTGGCCACCTGCTCCCCCATCCTGTCTGGGATGGCCCATCTAGGAATACCTAATCCCTCTATACTATGGCTGTTTCTGGAGTAATAAACAAAGTCTAACTTCTGACTCCATCCAGTCATGTGTCTCAGTAACAGGCTGCAGCCACCAAATAGTTAGTGTATGAAAATGCCATCCTATGTTATCCTATAGAAGAGGTCGGCCTGGCAGTAGTGAAAAATGAATTTAGGAGTTTTTCACAACCAAGACATGTAAAACATAAAAGTGCATGTCCAACCTCTTAAGTATACTGCACAGTTCCCTATGAACTACCTAAGGGGTAAAATATGTACTAAATAGAGAGTTTAAGTGTCACGTTTTCGGCGAGTTAATCGTAAAACTAGATCACCCAGAATGCCTGCGGTGTAGTCTGTCTTCTGTCTCTTTGCATTAGCCTTTTCCTGTTTCCTATATCTGTTCCTCTTTAGAGGCATTCGGTGCTTGTCACCTGTGAACCTGCCTTTCCCGTACTTGGCTATCATTTGAGAGGCCGGCCTGTTTGATCGAGTGGATTTATCGTTGGGATTTAGCGGAGAAAGTAGTGCTGTGAAGTCGCGCCTGTGCCCTCTGACCCTGGGAGCCGCGCTGTGAAGAGCCGCCCTGGGAAGCCGCGAGGAGAAGGCGCCGCCCGCAGCTAATGCGGTAACTCTGTGCACGTTGTTCTAGAAAGCTGCGCGAGAGAAATAGACACTCTCAGTTTTTGCATTGTGTGCCGTACTGTTAACCAGGGATTACCTCTCCCCAAACAATTACGAAGGTATTCGGGACTGTTAGACCTACTGATAGAAGAGTATTTTTAGCTCCTCTCTTTTCGTTGGTCTTTTATTTTGTTTAGTTTCACTCTGCACACGAGACTAAGGGATACTAGTTATCCTCTGAGCTGTTGGGAGGCTCGGATATTATCTCGAAGGATTATTGCTACTTTGCATTCATTCTGAAGAATATCGAGGACATGTGCAGTACTTAATTGAGCAGGAAGAGACATTATTTGGGGAGCACATTAGCTTCCTGTGCATATATATATATATATATATACAGGACTAAGACAGCTGCTCTCAGGAACTGTTGTTCTCTGAACTCTTCTGTTATCTTTTTGCCTTTGCTTTATTTTTTCCTTTTAGTGCCTTTTTTCTTCTTGGATGTTTGTGGCAGCTTAGATCAGTGAGTAACCTACTCTCCTTATTTATATAGTCTATGCTAGTAGACATAAGGGGGGGTTGTATTTACAAGTGTTTCTTATATCTCTATGCAGGAAACAGAATGCAGACAGAATGAGGAATTCCTAACCTGTCTTCGCCTGCAGTGGATGGTTTCTGGCTGCCAGTCCGTTATGTTTTATTCCCCTTCCCTGGGTGAGGTCCTCAGAGGGGAGTGTTATGTACATGACTCACTAGGGGGGCCACTCCCAGGGAGGAGAGAAACTAGCTACTACATCGCTCCTGCTGTATCTGATACATAAGGTTAGTCTATCTGCCGAGATTGTGACAGAGTGACAAGCCCACGCCCTCTTACGGCCCGAGCGATGGACACCAACACAGTCTTGCAGTCCGTGTTGGACTCTCTTACAGTATTAAGGGTAGAAGTAGATGCGGTCAGGGGGGAGAATCATGATATGCAGAATGAGATGGGTACCCTTAGACTTGAGGTTGCTAGATGAGGAAGGTTCAGTCCCACTGGTTCTAGGGGAACACATTATATCAGAGAAGCAACATTACCCCCCCCCCCCTGCTCAGGCACATTCTCAGTCAACCCAGGGAGCACAAGGCCCATCTACCATTCAGGTTATTCAACCTGTTCAATTACCCTTGGCACCTCCTGAAAGGTTCTTAGGGGATCCTAAGAAATTTAGTATATTTCTAGGTCAGTGTAAATTGCACTTTATGTGCAAACCGTCTGTCTTCCCTGATGATCATTCTAAAACTGCATTTATGTTGTCCTATTTGGGAGGCAACGCTGCGAGTTGGTCATTTCCCCTGATTGATAGAAATGATCCGGTGCTAGCTAATTTTGATGACTTCTGTGAGGAAATGTGTGAGTTGTTCGACCGTAAGGCTCATATGTTGTCTTTGGATAGGGAACTCATCACGCTTAAGCAGGGATCACTAGATTTGTTGACTTATATTACTAATTTCAATCGTCTTGTTGTCGAGACTGGTTGGCCCAGGTGGTGAACATGCCTACGTCATGTGAAGAACTGATAGATCTCACAGTACAGCTGGATCACAGACTGCAGGAAAGCAAGGGCGATAAACATCGTTAAGAGGTGTGTTTTCCCATAACAAAACCTAGACCGGTATCGGAGGGTGCTTCATCTGCCTATCCAGTTGAACTTATGCAAACAGGAGGAGTCAGAGGCCCCTTGAGTCCGGAGGAACGAACTCGCCGACACAATCAGAAGCTCTGCATGTATTGTGGTAAGCCTGGGCACTTCATTAGAGACTGTAAAGCAAAAACTAAGAGTGCCAGAAACATACCTGCTGTAGATTATCCCTCTCATGATGCGGGGAAACGAGAAAGCTCAAACAAATTAGAGACCCTTTGTTTGAGCTATGACACGGAGAAGGAGGTCTCTCATGCTGTAGCTAACACCATGCAACCGTCTGTGCCCCACATGAATTTATGTGTCACCATAAAATGGCCAGGAGAAACGCCCGTGATGGTACACGCCATGTTAGATTCAGGAGCTACGGGCAACTTCATTGACTTACGATATGCAAGGAGATTGGGAGTTCCGTGCATTGAGAAGGATATGCCTGAAGCAGTGAAAGCAGTGGATGGATCTGATTTGACATCAGGGCCAGTGTGTTATCATACTCGTCCACTTATCATGCAAGTAGGACAAGATCATTATGAGCATATATCCTTTGACTTGATTGATGCTCCTCAGTTCAGACTGATCCTGGGAATGCCGTGGTTGACGCAACATGGCCCTGTAGTTAAATGGGCAGCTTGTTCTATCACTCTCAGCTCTGATTACTGTGCAGAACATTGTACCCCGACGCATTTGCATGAGGAAATCAGGATGGAAACGCCTGCAGTACTTTAGCAAGCGGAGGAAGAACATTGAGGGTCAACGCAATTACTACATCTTCCGGAGGTCTATCGGAGGTACCAGGATGTCTTCAGCGAGAAAAAAGCCAGTAAGTTGACCCACACCGGGAATACGACTGTGTCATAGAGTTGGAACCAGGAGCTAACATCCCCTGTAGTAGGGTATACGCCTTTACTGAGGCAGAGAACACATACCTGCAACAATATTTGAAGAAGCTATTGGAGTCTGGACTCATTCGTCCATCAACGTCCCCTGCATTGTCGCCTCTATTTTTCATCCCTAAGAAGGAAGGGGGATTGAGAACATGCATAGACTATAGAGCTATCAATAGAGTAACCAGAAAAAACAGGTATCCTCTGCCTTTGATTCCAGTCCTGTTGGATCAGTTAAAGGACGCACGAATATTCACCAAGTTAGACCTGGGGGGTGCATATCACCTAGTGAGAGTTCGCAGAGGAGACGAATGGAAAACTGCTTTCCGCACCAAATATGGGCTCTACGAGTATCAAGTCATGCCCTTTGGCCTGTGCAATGCCCCAGTGGCATTTCAGTTTTTATGGATGAGGTGCTGAGGGGCTTGCTGGACGTCTTGTGCATCGTCTATATCGACGACATTCTGATTTATTCCTCTACACGAGAAGACCATGTTAGGCATGTGATGGAAGTACTGGAACGATTGAGGCGACACAAGTTGTATGCCAAGCTAGAGAAGTTCTTGTTCCATACCAGAGAAGTGGAGTTCCTAGGTTACGTCATCGGTCCGAATGGGATAAGGATGGATCACAAGAAGACTCAAGCCATCATTCAGTGGGAATCTCCCTCTTCTGTGAAAGCTTTGCAGAGCTTCCTAGGTTTTGCAAACTTTTACAGGAGATTCATCAAAGACTTCTCTAGGATCATACAGCCATTAACCCATCTCTTGAAGAAAGGAGCAGTTTTCAAGTAGACTGACGCTGCCGAATGCGCTTTCCAAACTCTGAAGACACGTTTCATCACAGCCCCCATTCTACGACATCCAGACACCAGTCAGCACTTCGTGATGGAGACGGACGCATCTTATTATGCTATCGGAGGCATTCTATCGCAACGAAATCCGGATACAGGACAACTTCATCCGGTGGCATACTTCTCCAGGAAATTGTCCTCCTGCGAAATCAACTGCAGTATTACGGATAAAGAACTGCTGGCTATTAAGAGAGCATGTGAAGAGTGGAGACACCATCTCATGGGGGCAGGCACACTGTGGAAATCTTTACGGATCACCGGAATCTCCTCTTTTTGAAAAGCGCAAGAGCATTAACACCACACCAGCTACGGTGGTCTTTATTTTTCTCAGATTTTGATTTCGTTATTAAATACCGTCTGGGCCCCCAAAACGGTAAAGCTGATGCCCTTTCAAGACCGGAATCAGCGTTCACGAATCCATCTTCAAATGACGACGATCCTCCTTTCATTCTTCAAGAGGCATCCTTCATTCCAACTGCTTCAGCAATTACATGCTCCTCTGATTTTCTGAAACAAGTAGAGGAGAAAGTTGAAGCTGTTGATTTGCAAACCTGTATACCTAAAGAACCACTGCAGAGATCATTAAGAAACAAGCTTCTCTTCAGGGATAGACAATTGTACGTACCTGAGACAGAACTAGAGCATCAAGTCCTAAAATGGACTCATGACTCTTCATTAAGTGGACACATGGGAGTTCAAAAAACTGTACAAACCACTTCCAGATATTTTTGGTGGGAAACGTTACGGAAGGACATCGAAGAATATGTGGCTAAGTGCTCCATCTGCACACAGGCCAAGGCCCAGCATCAACGAAGCTGTGGGTTATTACGTCCCATGCCGATACCCCCTGCACCATGGCACACAGTATCCATGGATTTCATTGTGGAGATGCCTCTCAGTCATGGCAACAACACCATCCTTGTGGTTATAGACCATCTAACCAAAATGGGTCACTTTATAGCCTTGACCAAGTTGCCCACGTCAGGAGAATTAGCCTTAGTCTTCTTGCAGAACGTGGTGAGGTTACACGGTGTTCCCTCTGTTCTTATCACGGATAGAGGTACGCAGTTTACTTCTAAATTCTGGAAGGCTTTGTGTGACATCATGAAAAAACGATGCCCGTTTGTCAACGAGCTATCATCCGCAGACAGATGGCAAAACTGAGAGACTTAACCAAACACTTGAGCAGTATTTAAGGTGTTTTACCCTTCAACAGAACGAGGAATGGAGAACGTTATTGTGGATGGCGGAGTTCGCTTACAATAGCGCTACTCGTTCTTCTTTAGGATGCTCGCCCTTCTTTTACCTTAATGGCTTTCATCCCAATTTTTTGCCTTTCAACCACCCTGGTATATCCTCCCATCCTTCTATTCAAGAACACCATGCTCACCTTACTGCAATTGCACAAGTAGCCAGGGAGCAGTTGGTGGGAGCCAGAGACCATGACAAAAAGCAGGAAGACAGAAAAAGACAGCGTATGCACCAGGAGATAAAGTATGGTTGAGTACCAAATACCGAAAATTGATGGGGAACACTCGTTTGCAACCTAAATATGTTGGTCCTTATCCCATAGTTGCTGTCATTAATCCGGTAGCCATGAAGCTCCGACTTCCCTCCTCATGGCACATACACCCTGTGTTCCATGTGTCCCTATTAAAACCATATGTGCAGGTTACCAGAGCTTCAGTGAGGCCACAGCCTTTAGACATTGATGGTGACATGGAGTATAAGGTGAGAGCGGTGCCCGATTCAAGGAGGGTGAGGGGTGTCTTGCAGTATTTGATTGATTGGAAAGGGTATGGGCCTGAGGAACGCTCCTGGGAACCTCACACCAATCTTCACTGCCCTGGCCTTTTGAGGCGTTTTCACGCCCTGTACCCTTCTAAACCTGGTGGACCGCTGAGACGTCGGTCGTTGAGAGGGGGTTCTGTCACGTTTTCAGCGAGTTAATCGTAAAACTACATCACCCAGAATGCCTGCGGTGCAGTCTGTCTTCTGTCTCTTTGCATTAGCCTTTTCCTGTTTCCTATATCTGTTCCTCTTTAGAGGCATTCGGTGCTTGTCACCTGTGAACCTGCCTTTCCCGTACTTGGTTGTCATTTGAGAGGCCAGCCTGTTTGATCGAGTGGATTTATCGTTGGGATTTAGCGGAGAAAGTAGCGCTGTGAAGTCGCGCTGTGAAGCTGTCAGCTAACGCGGCTTGCCTGTGCCCTCTGACCCTGGGAGCCGCGCTGTGAAGAGCCACGCTGGGAAGCCGCAAGGAGAAGGCGCCGCCCGCAGCTAATGCGGTATCTCTGTGCATGTTGTTCTAGAAAGCTGCGAGAGAGAAATAGTCACTCTCAGTTTTTGCATTTTGTGCCGTACTGTTAACCAGGGATTACCTCTCCCCAAACAATTACGGAGGTATTCGGGACTGTTAGACCTACTGATAGAAGAGTATTTTTAGCTCTTCTCTTTTCGTTGGTCTTTTATTTTGTTTAGTTTCACTCTGCACACGAGACTAAGGGATACTAGTTATCCTCTGAGCTGTTGGGAGGCTCGGATATTATCTCAAAGGATTATTGCTACTTTGCATTCATTCTGAAGAATATCGAGGACATGTGCAGTACTTAATTGAGCAGGAAGAGACATCATTTGGGGAGCACATTAGCTTCCTGTGCATATATATATACAGGACTAAGACAGCTTCTCTCAGGAACTGTTGTTCTCTGAACTCTTCTGTTATCTTTTTGCCTTTGCTTTATTTTTTCCTTTTTGTGCCTTTTTTCTTCTTGGATGATTGTGGCAGCTTAGATCAGTGAGTAACCTACTCTCCTTATTTATATAGTCTATGCTAGTAGACATAAGGGGGGGTTGTATTTACAAGTGTTTCTTATATCTCCATGCAGGAAACAGATTGCAGACAGAATGAGGAATTTCTAACCTGTCTTCGCCTGCAGTGAATGGTTTCTGGCTGCCAGTCCGTTACGTTTTATTTCTCCACTTTTCCCCTTCCCTGGGTGAGGTCCTCAGAGGGGAGTGTTATGTACATGACTCACTAGGGGGGGCCACTCCCAGGAAGGAGAGAAACTAGCTACTACATTTGATACATAAGGTTAGTCTATCTGCCGAGATTGTGACATTAAGAATCAGCAAGGGGGTTATTTTGCCAAGTCGAATTTGCATTCAGGCTGCAATGGCAGGCCTGTGACATGTTTTAAGGGGCCACTTAAGTCACTTAAGTGAGTGGCACAATAAGTGCTACAACCCCACTAGTAATATTTAATTTACAGGCCATGATTATGTGGTGTACACTTTACTAGGGAACTATATATCTGTCAGGGACTGTCCGCGACAGTCTGGGACACAGTCAGGGATTTGGGCAAAGACTGGCAACTGGTTAGAAAATGTTAGTAGAACACGGAATACAGCACTGCCCAGGATCTCACAAGGAGTCAAAGGAGAAAAGGGGATCCAAAGGGGAAGCCTGTACAAGATGGCTAAGACTCAGAAAGGAAGGGCACTCACAAGGCAATTTAGCATTCAGACTAACTACACCCAGGACTGACATGCAAGACATACATATTATACAACATTAACAAGCGCAATAAGATCCTCACCCACAATTGCTGTTACAGATACTGACTGCAAATACCCACAAATAGGAGTTGCATGTAAAGGCAGGGTCTGTGGAGCTGATACTTATGGTGATGTTATAAATGTAACTCAAAGTCAATACTCACAGGGAACAAGAAACACCACGTAGGTAGTCAGCTGTGCCCACGGAGCCTGGCGATCAAACAGGAACACGCAAGGCAGTAATAGCAAGGGGGTAGAATTAAACAGAAGCAAAATAGACAAGAAGCTAGCAAGGAGGAGTGCTTAACAGAAAAGGAAGGAAGTCACAAGGCATGCTTGGCAGAAAGCAGGTAACACACATACAAGGTAACAGAAGCAAGACAGCAGGCAAAGAAACACAGTAAACTAGGAACCAGAACCAATGAAATGGGAAGATATGCAGGGACTGGAAAAGGATATACAGAAGGAAAGGCTACAAGGGTATACTAGAATAGTGCTGGATCAGGAGTCAAGAAAACAAAGTAGCACTGAAGGCAGTGCTGGAGCAAGAGAAAGAATTTAGCAAAAGCTCAAAAGCCCAGGCATTGCTAGTTCAGGAACAAGGGAAACTGCCGTAGTTCAGGAAAAAGGAATGCTAAGACTCAGGAGTCAAGGTAGCACTGCAGGCAGTGCTAGTTCAAGGAAACAAAAAATAGCTACAGCTCAGGAAACAAGGACTCCAGAGAGCACTGCAAGCAGTGCAAATATGGAACACGAAATAGCTGAAGCCCAGGACCAGGAACCAAGAATAACTATAGCTCAGGAACTCAGGAAACGAGGCAGCACTGCAGGCAGTGCTAATTCAGGCTCAAGGAATAGCTATGGCTCAGTAATCAAGGAATAACAAAAGCTCAGGAAACAAGGATCAGTCTCACCAGAAAACAGCTACAATTACCCACCATGGCCTGAAGGGAGCTGGGGCTTAAAAGAGCTCACAGTAATCACATGCATCAAGTGTGAGCAGGCTAGCAGCAGCCAGCCACAGGTGAGCTGTATTCCTCCACCCATCCATGGCCAGCAGGGGTTGAGATGAAACAGTGAGCAGGGAATTCTAGGTAACAGGGTGTCAAACATGAGCAGACTGGCTTCAAGCATGAGCAGGCTGGCTTTCACAAAACCCGGCATGGATTACAAATGGATGGCAATTTGCAAGTAGAATCCAAATGACTGAAAGTCAGTATATGCATGAAGGGAAGGGTCTGGAAGCTTAGTGTGACACTGGAGGGCCCCACAATGCAGCCCCCTGGTGGTAGGCTTGAGAATGCAGGGAGTGAGTCGTGACAAATGCCAATCAAATCTTCCAATCATGTGTAAGCCAATTTTACCATGTTTTAGGGAGTGAGCACAAGCACTTTAGCACTGGTTAGCAGTGTTAAAGTCCCAAGAGTCCAACAGTTAACAATTTCAGCAACGTCGGAGGGTAGAGGCAAAATGTATGGGGGAAGACCACCATGAACCTTACAGGTTTAACAGTTAGTTTACCAAAGAAACTGAGGGCTAGGACCAACCTGGTGTCCAAGAGAATATTAATTGGTGTATGTGTAGATGGGTCTGTAATATGAAGGGTTCAGTCAGCAGAGGTGTCACAGCAGGTTGACTTAGCATAGTTGATCTCCATGTTCCCCTTGCTTTAGTTCTACAACCATGGTTAGAATCATTTCCTGAAGAAACAAGGCACCCTGGCATATTATGATCATATTCATCATTGATAAGGATAGATGTTTCTGCTAGGAAGTTTGGGACATTGAACTGCTTCCATGGGACTAAAGAAGAAGATGAACTTCTGTTTCACATGGACAAATAACGACAACAACAGAAACCAAAGCCAGCAAGGATTAACATATCAAAAGTCTACCAATTACATGAATGAGAATTATTGCCAAATTACTAGCTATATAAGGCTGTATCACCAGACATATGCGAGGCGTTAATGCATAGTGCATACTGCTGCATTGTCGGAACATTGTCAACCTTCTACTAAAGTCGTTTCTGACAAGCCAGCAAAGGGCCTACAGCAGTGCATCACAGGGACATAAGAGACATTAGGGATTTTCTTAGAGGTTCGCAAATGGTTACTTCATCACAAACATGACGGATATCCTGTTCGTCTTATTGCAAGTGCATTAATCAACAATGCACTTGTGGTGGTGAGCCTCAGCAAGGCCTACCAGTGCAAGGGTTTCGTCCTTTTCTGCACAAGTCCTCAGACCAATGGGATAGAAGTTGGCACAGAAACTGGAGTAGAAAATACAAGGTGTATTAACCTCATGAGGTGGTACTACATTCACACAACACCCTTTGGCAATGTATGAAGTAGCACACTGAATAGAAGGAGCCTGGTCCTTTTATACCCACACAGGGGCTCAAAAGAAGGCGGTACAAGTACAAGAAGTAGGTTTTAGTTACATATAAGGTCATACAGAAAAGGCACAGTCAACAAGTGGGTGGAGCTAACAGTTGCTAATTCTGGTGAACACATTCTGACATTTACAGACTAACAGCAGCTGCATGGACAGCTGCAAGCTCAACTGAGCATGTGCAAAGTGGAAGAGGCTAAAAGTAACCTGTCTCTAGGCAGATTTCAAAAGCAGACAACAGCAAAGTAGGAAAGAGCACATGGCATACACGTGGTAGCACATGGCAAACAAAATGGCTGCCAGAAATACAGAAATGGATTCCACAAAACGGACAAATACAGGATGGCTTCTGCTAATACTAACCCAATCGCTGCCAAATTACAACACACTTGTAATAAAGATGTGTATTTTTGTTATGGAGTACCCATCTCTCAAACTTTAAATCAGGCCCTTTGTCTGTAATGCCTGCACTCTCATGTTGATGATTTCTTATTCTTTGAATTTACGTAACTGTTATGGGTTATCACCTATGCTTTTATAATAGTTTTACTATTCAATAAATTGCTGAATGTTATCAATTGTCATGACCCGAGTAGTCAGACAGGGAGGTCAATCCACAACTCCCTTAGTAGGTTAACCCACTTCCTGGATATAACTCCAAAACATGATGAGAACCCACAGGAAAGGGAAAAGGGAGTATAGGCATGAGAGACAGAAAAATACACTTGTTCCAGCAGTCTGGGTGTTAAAAGACCAGCAGGGGACTCTCTGAGTTTTGGGATGTCACAGCATCACAGCAGCAAGGTTTGGAGCACAACGTATCTGTCAAGATAAAAATTCAGCACCCAGTAGGTATTAAACAAGGGTTTCACAAGTAACTGATTTCGCAGAAAAAACAGAGCAAGCACAGCTGGACAACTTGATTTCCGGTGCTTGTAGCTCTTACCTACTTTGGTTCTTAGGCAATGTTCCAGGTTTAAATGGGGCTGGGTAAGAGATACACGCACCAGAAATCACGTTGCCCTAGATACACAGAAGAGGTGTCCAGAGCAGGAGTGAAATACACAGGTAAACAAGAAGGACTTAGGAAATCAGGGAGGGGAAACATGAGGGGAGACTGAGGGAGCCAACAAGGGAAAAAACAACAAAGGTGAGGGAGTGAAATAAAGGCGAGAACTGGTACAAAAGGTGAAGAAGTCTAAACAATTGATGTTCGCAGACCTTAGTCTCTGGGTCAGCTCAATTTTTATAGGGCTCTTCCTCATCTGACCTGTGATGCAGCGCAAAGTTTATAAATATTTCTCTTCACCCTTATAACAATCTTGAACTAGGCATAATTCATCATCAACCCTCAGACTTACAATAGTCTCAATTGTTACTCAGATTTCTACAAACCATGGTCCTTCAGTGGATCTTTTGTTGAGCTGACAGGGACAAGAATACTAGGAAATGTGAACGATTATTCTATGAGGACCTGAAATAAAATACGTGTTACCTCAAACCTAATTCAAAACCTTTCTCAGCCACAGATACAAAGGCCTTGAGACAAGAAATATGACTAAAAGAAGGCGACAGAATCGATAAAGATAATTCATGGAAAACATTCATCTAATGCCTCATATTGCATGGATAGGTCAAGAAAATGCATTTAAAATCAGATTTAATGAAAAGGTATTATTACAAGTAGCCTCACAACACAAAACAAACCATTCTTAGCCAGCTGCAAGTTTTCAGGAGAGAGAAACAGGATAAATTTGAGGTTCAGTTATTAATCATACAAATCAAAGCAAAGCTGATCGCTTCCAGTTCATCCATAGTTAGATCTGGGCAAGTCTGATCGGCAGCACAACGGGCCACAGTCGGAGTCAGGAACCTCTCAGCTGAAAGGTGATTTTCCTGCTCAACTTTACCAGCTGGCAAAGTACAGGATTCGAAGTCGCAGCTAGATATAGTTCAGTTCATTAAGTTCTAGTCCACCCAGTGTGGATGGAAAAGGGACATAGAAAAGATAATGGGGATCAAAGGTCTGTCTGACAGCATGCCAGGCAGGAAAGGAAAATGACAGCAAGCCCCCCGGCTCCTCCTCCGATGGGGCAATTATACCTCACAATGTTTCAGGTTTACACCCCTTAACGTATCAATTCCATCAGTCCATGAGATTCTCATTGGTCACTCATAGTGGGCTGTTGTGGGGTGATCACTGAATCACACAAATCCGGAAGAATTAAGTAATCCTTTTTACAAATGTCATTAGGATTCATTAAGTTCAATTATATTCCCATTTCGTCACTTCCACGAAAGTTGGTGGAACTCTTACTTTTCTCACAATCCGCCCGTTCTCAGGAGCATTTTCCCTGGGTTTACAAACATACAGTTACAATCTTAACGAATATGCTTCTTAGCAAAAAGGGAGTCCATTGTTAGCTAATACAGAAATGAAACTTCACAGAAAGTTCTCATAGGGCTTAGGTGAATGCCACACATGGTTTTAGATTACCACAGGAAAAGAGAAGCATTAGAGTTCTACATGAAAATTAGCAGAATCACAACCATTTAATTTTATAATAAATCACACATTCATAAATGCATTTCGATTCTCTCCATTATGGCAGATATAATTTCTTTCAGGAGCTACATATCAATATTAGGCACTACTAAAAATGTCTTCTTAAGCATTATTTGTACTTTATCATTTTCAAAGCAAACTAATAACGTGTGACTCTCAAATACATGTGTTATTGTATGAACGTTACAAAAGCCCAGATTTGCACTGTAGCAAATCTCTCTAATTAAAGCAATTTTGCATTTCAAGAACTTTATTATGTGTGTGTATATTTAATGTATGATGCACATTTGAATGTTATTATCACAAAACTCTCTGTTAACAATATTTTATTTTCTCACAACATGTAAATGCATTAATGTGTTGTTCTCATTGTGTCTCCCTTTGTTTACATTTTCATATCATTTTAGACCACTCTTCATGCTTTTACGATGCAGCATGTATTCTCAAGTTTTTCAACTTGGTATGTCTTCATCAAGAAATGTTTGTCGTAATGATCTTTTACAGGTGAGAATGAAAAAATGTCCAGCTGACACGTCAAGAATGTTTTGATTCGATGAAGACCACTGTGACAAGGTCTCCTCGGAGGACGACCCTGCACGCCCAGGGGGCACCGGAAGACTCCAGCCTTGGCTGTCTCCGGCTACATCAGGGAGGCGGAGCCCAGACATGTCTCAAAACTCGGAAGTGGATCCCGGTGAGGTGGCGAAGAGAAGCGAGGAAGAGGACGACGTCGAAAGCGAGAACGAGGAAAGAATTGGAGCAGTGTGGGAGACGGAGGAGGCAGGATCGAGAGACGGAGACTGGACGAGCAATGAGAAGGACAGAGCAAAGAATATTGAAGGCCCTGAGGAAGAGGACGCAAACTTCCATCAGACAGAGGAGATGTCGCCGGAGGAAGGCTCCAAAGATGAGGCAGCCGCCACCCTGTCAACGGGTCATGGCTGCAGGCAAGTGCTGCAGGAGAGAGAGCATATGGTGGGAAGGTGGCGGTGGTCTCAAGCGGTATTCACGGGGATCTAGGGAGGGACAGCGGGAAGAGGGAGGGAACAGAGTTGTTTTCCATTCCTCTTTCTATTGAGGACTCACTCCCCTTCCCGTTCAGCATTCATACCGGCACTGGGTACAGTAAAGACAGGAGAAGGATCCAAAAAACACACTAAGGGATATTAACAAAGGGATCACTTAAAGCTGAGAACCCTCCTACAGATGCACCCCCGAACGGTGTGAAGAAACACCAAGGACCCTCACTTGCTTGCAGTAGGGACAAGGGCTCCCAGTAGAAGGGGGGAGGTGGGATTAAACTGTGGTCACCAGTGAGAACGACAGAGAACGTATCATTGACAGCCTCTCTTTACTTTCTCTTTTTCCTGAGGGGACGTCTGACATTAAGGGAGCCAGAAGCAGATGCAGGCAACGGACAAAGGGGGTTGTATCTAGGCTAAGCTCCCGACCTCAGTGTTTAGAATAAAACCTTCTTTACACATACCCCAGTGGGTTTGTGGTACTTGGGTCGGTGACACGTAGTGCCTGGAGTGGGATCTTTCACGACCCGACCCGGTACAGAAGGGGCTAAGCAAGATGATGCACACCATCAGCCTGGATGACATGCTGAAACAGTTGGCTGAAGGACAACGGTATCGCCAGTTGGTAGTGGAGGGACAGACCACAGAGGCCCAGAAAGACCGGGAACACCTACAGGAAGCTCTGCTGGCCCAGGTAGGCCTCATAACCCAAAATCAGGTGGTACAGGGCTCAGCTATTTAACGCCTGACTGGCATAGCTAGCAGCAAAGTCCATCCTAATGTGCCGAGTTCAGTACTACAAAAGTACCAGACAGGGAAGACCCGTTCTTCTTCTTCAACAATTGCGAGCGGGTGGCCAGTACGGCTCAATGGCCTGTGGAGCGATGGGGGCAGTATATAGCACCTCTACTATTGGGGGAACTTCAGACCACCTATCAAGCGGCCAATCCAGCAGGAACCACCTCATACAGTGCAATCAAGAACAGAATGTTAGAGTGGTTAGGGTATGACCAGGAACATTATCACACTAAGTTCCAGAAAGAGAAGTGGCTTCCCCAGGATAATCCCAGCGCTTTCTACTATTGCATTCAGAACTTGGGGACCCGTTGGCTGCAGCCCCATACCAATGGAGGAGGTTATGGACCGGATACTGCTGGAACAGTTTTTGGAAGGACTTCCGACTGCCATACGTGTGTGGGTGAAACAACACCCGAACGTAACGGTCAACAGTGCCATAGAACTGGCCTGTGCCCACCAGAGGGTTCCAGAGCAGCAGGCTATCACACCATGCATACCAACCCCTCTGGTTCAGGGATGAAGGTTTTCTGCGCCAGGTCCCTCGAACCCTTCTCACGGACCACTCATCGACCCTCGGCTGCTTCCTCGGCCAGCAGTCAGAGAGACCGGGCAGGAGCCTCAGTGCTACCATTGCGTCGACTGGGGCCACATAGCACGCAACTGCCCCCAGAAGTCCACGCTTCTGAATCGATGGAGGTGGGATACACAAAGGAACGGGTTCTCTGGGCAGGAGAGGGGAAGGAGGCATATCACCTGCATCTCCACGGTAAACAGCATTGATACCGCAATAGTAATCAACTCTGGTTGTCGCCATTCTGTCCTCACACAGGAACGCATTCTTAGTCACCAATGGCAGAAGGGTGTCAATTACGTGTGTACATGGGGACCAGAAGACCTATCCTGTGGCTGTTGTATTCCTGGGGGATAAAAATGAGGAGAGACCCATCTGAGTGTGTGGTATACCCCGCCTGGTCGAGGACATGATCATCGGCAAAGACTTTATTGAGTTCCCCATTTTCCTTTCCAGGGCGATCAAAGAAAAGGAGGGACAGATATGGTTGAGTGAGGCTCCATTCTACACGGAAAACATAGAAGGGAGTAGGTACAAGACCAAAAAGACCCGTAAGGGGAAAAGAGACAGTGGTATTACATGGGCTGAATAACATCCCTTCTACCTCCACAGCTGCGGACGGAGAGCAGGGAGAGCTGCGTAGTTTAAGTGCAGCCCAGAAGGAGGATCCCACCTTGGGGAACGCATGAGCCCATACCGTGACAGAAGAAGACGACCAGGTAGCCCTTGTTTTTTTATATCAAGGGGTTTGTTATACAGGAGGGTAAAAAAGTCCACCGAAATCATAAGACAACTCCTTGTTCCCCTTCCTTTCTGTAACTAGGTCCTTGTCATAGCACATAACCAGTCCGGAGGGGGCATTATGGATGTGAAAAAACTGAAAAATACCTCTTTCGGCGGCTCTATTGGCCAGGGGTCTCCTCTGATATCAGGAAATATTGTGCAGCCTGCCCTCGGTGCCAGCTACTCAACCCTTTGCATGTACCCAAAGCGCTGTTGTATCCCTTCCTATAATTGAAGTCCCTTTCTCTAGAGTAGGTATGGACCTAGTGGGTCCTCTGGTCGCCTCAGGAAGGGGGTACCAGTACATCCCAGTGGTGGCGGACTACACCACAAGATATCCGGAAGCCATACCGCATACTAGCATGACTACTAGCAACGTGGCACAAGCCATGATAGGGTTCTACAGTAGGGTCGGGTTCCCCCGAGAGTTGCTGACAGATCAAGGCACACCCTTCATGTCACAGCTTATGTCTCAGATTTGAAAACTCTTGGGGGTGCAATAGATAAGCACCTCTGTGTATCACCCCCAGACAGATGGCCTGGTATACAACCAGACCATCAAAAGCAATCTTAAGAAAACAGTGTCAGACACAGGGAGGAACTGGGACAGACAGTTACCACTAACCCTGTTCACGATTCGGACTCATGCCCAATCCTCCACGGGTTACAGCCCGTTTGAACTGGTGTTCGGGAGAAAAACACCAACCCTTCTTGACATGGCGGCAGAGAGGTGGAAGGAGGAGGACGACGAAGGGAGGGCCTTACTTGACTATGCAGCCCTACTCAAGGACAGGCTGATTACCCTGTGGGAGGAGATCCGACAGAATCTGGACTCAACCCAACAAAAACAGAAAAAGGGATATGACCACCAAACAGCCCCGAGTATTTCTTCTACTGCTCTCCATGACAACAAACTCCTGGCCAAGTGGCAAGGCCCTTTTATGGTATTGGCCCAGATTACACTCATCACCAACAGAGTAGCCGTCCCCCATACAGAGAGGAAGGGCAGATATATCATGTCAACCTACTTAAAAAATGGGTTGACACACCCGATGCATCAGACAACCCCATCAACACCAACCTGCTGATATCCGATAGCTAACCCTTGTCCATACTTTTTCCACAGGGAGACGCGGTCCTTGATTCAAACTCTATCTCTAAGGGATCCCAGTTACTGTCGGAGCAAAAGGAAAACCTCTCCATGGCAAACGGCTTCTGGGATGTCTTTTCAACCAAACCCGGGAGGGCTCCCCTTGTACAACACGATACCATCACTGATGGAGCTAAACCGGTCAGACAGAGGCCTTACCGGAAACCGGAAGCCAGAAGGAGGGTGTTGGAAAATTAGGTAGAGGACATGCTCCACAGTGACATCATAGAGCTTTCCCAAAGCCCATGGTGTTGACCGATCGTGCTAGTATCCAAACCCAACAGCACAGTGAGATTCTGTGTGTATTATCGAAGGCTGAACAAGCTCTCCCACTTTGATTCCTACCCTATGCCAAGAGTGACGAGATGATAGAGAGGCTAGGCACAGCCAAATATCTGACGACACTCGATCTGACAAAGGGGTACTGGCAGATAACGCTAACCAACACGGCAGAGAGAAAACAGCTTCTGACACCCCTCCAGGCTTATATCAGTTTACGGTCTTGCACTTCGGCCTCCACGGAGCCCCAGCATCTCATGAACGTAATGCTAAGACCCCACCAGCCCTATGCAGCCGCCTATCTGGATGACATTGTCATACACAGCCGTACGTGGAATCAACATTGCACACACCTAAAAGCCACAGTAACCAGCCTTCGTCAAGCAGTCAAGCAGGACTAACAACGAACCCGGACAAATGTATGCTGGCCACAAACGCTATACGGTATTTGGGGTACCACATTCAGGAAGCCCAGATACGACCTCAGCTGGACAAAGTGGACGCCATCAGGTCGATCTCAACCCCCCCCCCCCCCCCCCCCCCCCCACTAAGAAGGGCATCAGGGCCTTCATGGGTCTGGCTGGCTACTACTGGCGGTTCATACCCCGGTTCTCGGAGGAGGCCGCCTCTCTAACAGACATGCTTAAGAAATCTTGCCCTAACACAATCAGGGAATGGACTCTCTCTCAACTACAAAGCTATCAACGTCTCAAAGACCTGCTGAGCTGCGACCCTGTCCTTATCAGCCCAGACTTCGAGAAGGGGTTCACCCTACAAACAGATGCTTCTGACTGGGGTCTTGGGGCGGTGTTGTCTCAGAACAATGGCTCGAGTAGGCTACACCCTGTGGTCTATCTTAGTCGCAAACTGGTGCCCCGGGAGTTCAGGTATTCCACAATTAAAAGGGAATGTTTGGCCAATAAATGGGCCATCCAGGCCCTGCAATATCATTTGTTGGGTCGCCCTTTCCTTCTCTCGGCTGACCATGCTCCCCTGGTTTAGCTGGCACGGCATAAGGACACGAATGCCCGGGTTCTGCGATGGTTCTTGTCCTTAAAACCCTTTTCGCTTCAGGTGTCCCATCATCCTGGATCTCTCCAGGCCAATGTGAATTTCCTGTCCCGTTCTACTTCTCCTGCATGGCCCGATCAGCCATGCCTGGTGGGGAGGCTCTGTGACGGGTCTCATCGGCGTACGACCTTACACACTCTGGGGGCACCGGAAGACTCCAGCCACAGTAGGGACAAGGTCTCCCAGTATAAGGGGAGTGGGATTAAACTGTGGTCACCAGTGAGAAAGACAGAGAACGCATCACGGACAGCCTCTTCTTACTTTCTCTATTTCCCGAGGGGACGCATGACGTTAAGAGGGCCAGAAGCGAATGCAGGAGACCGACAAAGGGGTCACGAACCAGAAAAGGAGAAGGCCATGGAGACAAGAAAAGCAGAGGCTGTTGTATCTAGGCTACACTTCCGACCTCAGTGTTTACAATAAAACCTTCTTTACACATACCACAGTGGTTTTCTGGTACTTTTGTCAGTGACAGAAACGGAGGCAAGGATTATGCTTCTCTTTCTTTACTGAAGCCAAATTAACAGCAATAAAACTTTCAACTACATAACCCCTGAAGCTTAGTATAACATCACTGCACCAATCAAAGGGTCCCCCCACAGGGTATATAACGCTTTACAATCAAAGTCCATTCTCTTTCTTTGTGAACAGTTCATAACTATAACCAGAACTCCAAACTTTTGTTCTTCAAACCCGATCCTTGTCACCAGAACTTCCAACAGTGGAAAACTTCTTAACTATACTTCCTCCAAAATAATGTTATAAGTAAAGCGTGTGTGCCACGGTTATACCAAAAGTAAAGGAATAGAAAAAAAACATCTATTTATTTACTTTTGGTATAATTGCGGCACCCACGCTTCACTTGTAACATTAAAAGTAAAGCACGGGTGCTGCCATTATACCAATGTTAAAGAAATAGATTTTTTTTTCTACTTCTTTACTTTTGGTATAATCGCGGCACTCGCGCTTTACTTTTAATGTTATAAGTAGAGCGCGGGTGCCAAGAGTATACCAAAAGTAAAGAAATAGAACAAAAATCTATTTCTTTACCTTTGGTATAATCGCGGCACCCGCGCTTTACTTTTAATGTTATAAGTAAAGCGCGGGATTTGCAATCTAATAAGTCTTCTTTAGGGTTGGCTTACGCTTTAGGTGTGTTCTTTTAATGCAGTCCCTTTGCAGAGTCTCTGATGTGCACTGTTTTCCTACACTGTGATAAGGGTGTCTCAGTATATCAAAGGTGTTTACTGCTAACTTGTAATCAAAACATTTCTCCATGGAGACAAGTTCCAAACTGGAAAGTCATTCAAGGTATTTTGAACTTTTGCCCTCGGTAGCTCCTAGCAAGGGCTTGATCCAATGAATAAGATTAGGGCAGTGATAGTATTCGATCATTTAAGAGTCCCCCCGCCCCCTCCAGCGTGGTGTACTCGAAAAAGAAAGCTTTGGCCAGCTTTTACATTACATTCAGAGCTGCTCTGCATTTTGACTAAGCATGGGCAGAAAATCCGTTCCGCTCGCGGATTTTGCGGATTTTCTGTAAATTTGCAATCCGCGAACTTCTGCGAATTTACCGAAAATCCGCAAATTTGCACGCAGCGGATTTTTTTTCTTGGTGATACAATATTGCGGCGTGCGGCGTTCACTTACCGTCATTCAGCGTTTGCTGAGTTGTTTTTCTCGATATTTTGCGAGTGCTGCGCCATTTTGGATCTTGCTGCGGGATCCCGCGGGAGTTTGGCGACCGCGATTACGTAATCGCGGCTTGCCACCTTGCACAGCACCCATCGCAAGAGTTTGCAATTGCGAACACGTAGATGCGGCGGGCAGCAACAGTCTTGCACTCGCGAAATTACAAAATTTGACATTCTGCACAAGAAATCCACCAGCAAGCAGCATAAACCTTCTGGAAATGATGATTTTTATCAGAATAACTCCTCAGGTTGACATTTGCCTGCACTTTTTTTTGCAGGAAGTCCATTTTTAGGGGGGGGGGGGTGGGAGGAAGGAAGTGCCCCACAGTCTCCAACTTCCTGTTCCTGTCCAGCAGGCTCCTCCCAGTGCTTTCTTCATGTGCTAGTCACTTTCATTCGGATTCTTGACCTGGAAGGATTACTTTTTGTGGATGCTGCTGGATATTTGGATTTGAGTCCTTTTTGACTTTCTTTGGATCACTTTTGGATTAGAAATTTCACAAGTAAGTTTGTTTGGGGCATTACAGTTGCTGCAACTACAATTTTGGAATTTTCGATTTTTGGGCTGTTGTTGGGGCCTTTTGACCAGGGGTAGTGAGTGGTGCATGGGCCTAGTCTTTCTGTGGGGTGTCTTGAATTTAAACATCATGGAGGGCATGGATGGCATGGGATTGTGCTGATTTTTCTGTGTTTTTTGATTTTTGGGCTGTTGTTGTGGCCTTTTGACCAGGGGTAGTGAGTGGTGCATGGGCCTAGTCTTTCTGTGGGGTGTCTTGAATTTAAACGTCATGGAGGGCATGGATGGCATGGGATTGTGCTGATTTTACTGTGTTTTTCGATTTTTGGGCTGTTGTTGGGGCCTTTTGACGAGGGGTAGTGAGTGGTGCATGGGCCTAGTCTTTCTGTGGGGTGTCTTGAATTTAAACATCATGGAGGGCATGGATGGCATGGGATTGTGCTGATTTTTCTGTGTTTTTCGATTTTTGGGCTGTTGTTGTGGCCTTTTGACCAGGGGTAGTGAGTGGTGCATGGGCCTAGTCTTTCTGTGGGGTGTCTTGAATTTAAACGCCATGGAGGGCATGGATGGCATGGGATTGTGCTGATTTTTCTGTGTTTTTCGATTTTTGGGCTGTTGTTGGGGCCTTTTGACCAGGGGTACTGAGTGGTGCATGGGCCTAGCGTTCTGTGGGGTGTCTTGAATTTAAACATCATGGAGGGCATGGATGGCATGGGATTGTGCTGATTTTTCTGTGTTTTTCGATTTTTTGGGGTGTTCATGGGGACAGGCCATGTGGGTGAGGGCCATTTTGAGTGCTGGTACAGGCAGGCCCTGGCCATGTGGTGGGAGGCAAGGGGCCATTTTGAATGCAGGCAGTGTTCTTAGGCCTGCAACCATTTTGCCTAGCTTTCAACCACTATGCCCAGGGGTAGTGAGTGGTGCATGGGGCTAGTCTTTCTGTGGGGTGTCTTGAATGTAAACATCATGGAGGGCATGGATGGCATGGGATTGTGCTGATTTTTCTGTGTATATCGATTTTTGGGCTGTTGTTGTGGCCTTTTGACCAGGGGTAGTGAATGGTGCATGGGCCTAGTCTTTCTGTGGGGTGTCTTGAATTTAAACATCATGGAGGGCATGGATGGCATGGGATTGTGCTGATTTTTCTGTGTTTTTCGATTTTTGGGCTGTTGTTGGGGCCTTTTGACCAGGGGTACTGAGTGGTGCATGGGCCTAGTCTTTCTGTGGGGTGTCTTGAATTTAAACATCATGGAGGGCATGGATGGCATGGGATTGTGCTGATTTTACTGTGTTTTTCGATTTTTGGGGGTGTTCATGGGGACAGGCCATGTGGGTGGGGGCCATTTTGAGTGCTGGTACAGGCAGGCCCTGGCCATGTGCTGGGAGGCAAGGGGCCATTTTGAATGCAGGCAGTGTTCTTAGGCCTGCAACCATTTTGCCTAGCTTTCAACCATTATGCCCAGGGGTAGTGAGTGGTGCATGGGCCTAGTCTTTCTGTGGGGTGTCTTGAATTTAAACATCATGGAGGGCATGGATGGCATGGGATTGTGCTGATTTTTCTGTGTTTTTTTATTTTTGGGCTGTTGTTGTGGCCTTTTGACCAGGGGTTGTGAGTGGTGCATGGGCCTAGTCTTTCTGTGGGGTGTCTTGAATTTAAACATCATGGAGGGCATGGATGGCATGGGATTGGGCTGATTTTTCTGTGTTTTTCGATTTTTGGGCTGTTGTTGTGGCCTTTTGACCAGGGGTAGTGAGTGGTGCATGGGCCTAGTCCTTCTGTGGGGTGTCTTGAATTTAAACATCATGGAGGGCATGGATGGCATGGGATTGTGCTGATTTTTCTGTGTTTTTCGATTTTTTGGGGTGTTCATGGGGACAGGCCATGTGGGTGAGGGCCATTTTGAGTGCTGGTACAGGCAGGCCTGGCCATGTGGTGGGCGGCAAGGGGCCATTTTGAATGCAGGCAGTGTTCTTAGGCCTGCAACCATTTTGCCTAGCTTTCAACCATTATGCCCAGGGGTAGTGAGTGGTGCATGGGCCTAGTCTTTCTGTGGGGTGTCTTGAATGTAAACATCATGGAGGGCATGGATGGCATGGGATTGTGCTGATTTTTCTGTGTATATCGATTTTTGGGCTGTTGTTGTGGCCTTTTGACCAGGGGTAGTGAATGGTGCATGGGCCTAGTCTTTCTGTGGGGTGTCTTGAATTTAAATATCATGGAGGGCATGGATGGCATGGGATTGTGCTGATTTTTCAGTGTTTTTCGATTTTTGGGCTGTTGTTGGGGCCTTTTGACCAGGGGTACTGAGTGGTGCATGGGCCTAGTCTTTCTGTGGGGTGTCTTGAATTTAAACATCATGGAGGGCATGGATGCCATGGGATTGTGCTGATTTTACTGTGTTTTTCGATTTTTTGGGGTGTTCATGGGGACAGGCCATGTGGGTGGGGGCCATTTTGAGTGCTGGTACAGGCAGGCCCTGGCCATGTGCTAGGAGGCAAGGGGCCATTTTGAATGCAGACAGTGTCCTCAGGCCTGCACCCATTTTGCCTAGCTTTCAACCATTATGCCCAGGGGTATTGAGTGGTGCATGGGCCTAGTCTTTCTGTGGGGTGTCTTGAATTTAAACGTCATGGAGGGCATGGATGGCATGGGATTGTGCTGATTTTTCTGTTTTTCGATTTTTGGGCTGTTGTTGGGGCCTTTTGACCAGGGGTACTGAGTGGTGCATGGGCCTAGTCTTTCTGTGGGGTGTCTTGAATTTAAACGTCATGGAGGGCATGGATGGCATGGGATTGTGCTGATTTTTCTGTGTTTTTCGATTTTTGGGCTGTTGTTGGGGCCTTTTGACCAGGGGTACTGAGTGGTGCATGGGCCTAGTCTTTCTGTGGGGTGTCTTGAATTTAAACATCATGGAGGGCATGGATGGCATGGGATTGTGCTGATTTTTCTGTGTTTTTCGATTTTTTGGGGTGTTCATGGGGACAGGCCATGTGGGTGAGGGCCATTTTGAGTGCTGGTACAGGCAGGCCCTGGCCATGTGGTGGGAGGCAAGGGGCCATTTTGAATGCAGGCAGTGTTCTTAGGCCTGCAACCATTTTGCCTAGCTTTCAACCATTATGCCCAGGGGTAGTGAGTGGTGCATGGGCCTAGTCTTTCTGTGGGGTGTCTTGAATGTAAACATCATGGAGGGCATGGATGGCATGGGATTGTGCTGATTTTTCTGTGTATATCGATTTTTGGGCTGTTGTTGTGGCCTTTTGACCAGGGGTAGTGAATGGTGCATGGGCCTAGTCTTTCTGTGGGGTGTCTTGAATTTAAACATCATGGAGGGCATGGATGGCATTGGATTGTGCTGATTTTTCTGTGTTTTTTTATTTTTGGGCTGTTGTTGTGGCCGTTTGACCAGGGGTAGTGAGTGGTGCATGGGCCTAGTCTTTCTGTGGGGTGTCTTGAATTTAAACATCATGGAGGGCATGGATGGCATGGGATTGGGCTGATTTTTCTGTGTTTTTCGATTTTTGGGCTGTTGTTGTGGCCTTTTGACCAGGGGTAGTGAGTGGTGCATGGGCCTAGTCCTTCTGTGGGGTGTCTTGAATTTAAACATCATGGAGGGCATGGATGGCATGGGATTGTGCTGATTTTTCTGTGTTTTTCGATTTTTTGGGGTGTTCATGGGGACAGGCCATGTGGGTGGGGGCCATTTTGAGTGCTGGTACAGGCAGGCCCTGGCCATGTGCTGGGAGGCAAGGGGCCATTTTGAATGCAGGCAGTGTCCTCAGGCCTGCACCCATTTTGCTTAGCTTTCAACCATTATGCCCAGGGGTATTGAGTGGTGCATGGGCCTAGTTTTTCTGTGGGGTGTCTTGAATTTAAACATCATGGAGGGCTTGGATGGCATGAGATTGTGCTGATTTTGTATGTGGTTTTCGAGTTTTTGGGGTGTATAACTGAACTGATGTTCCTCTTTCTTCCATTGCTTTTAGGTGCACAAGACTCAAGAAAACGACCAGTGCCAGGAAGAAGTCCTGCAGCGGTGTGTGTATGCAGCATAATGTCACGCGACGACACGTCTGGCCACAGACAACTCTGCAACTCGTGCAACTGCGGCCTGCTGTTCTGACCTCTGAAGAAGATGGCCCCAAAAAAAGTTCCCCGTAGCTCCTCTAGCAAGAAAGTTGCCAGTAAGGAGCAGAAGAAGCAAGTTACCAAGGAGACTGGTGTGCCGCCCGCCACATTTTTTGGAAGTAAAAAAAAAAGTACGCCTGCAGCAGCAGCTGGATCTGCTGGGGACCAAGCTGGGAGCAGCACCCCCGCACCATTGGGCTCAGTGCCACCACCACCACGCCAACTTAAGTCCAAGCCCTTGAGTGCTGCCGAGGCACTTAGTCTAGTTGTTCAATCACCATCGACCAGTGATGTTGGCTCATCGCAAGAAAGTAGCAGCAATGTCCCTCAATCAACACAGGTTGTTGTAACTCATCTGACGAGTGTTGAACAACCACAGCCGCAACAACAACCACATGTGCAAGTACAAGCCCAAGTACTTGTGGAAGGAGAGGCAGCGCAAGGAGATGCACAAGCAGAGGTGCATGGAGGGTCACAAGTGCCCACAATTGTTGTTCCTCCCGAAGTAGGGGCACATCAGGAAATCGACAATCAAGCCGAGGTATCATTTGAGGAAGCCACTCCTCCTGATGATCATTCATTGTCTTCCACATCCATAGCAAGGAAAAGATCAAGGGTGGTGTCTACATCTTCTTCAAGCCCACCTCCTTCTGATGATACAGATCTAAATTGGGAACAATGCCTGCCGTCTGAGAGTGAGGCACACCATGATCTGACAAAGGTAGTTAAGCGTAAAAGGATGGTCGTCAAAAGTCTCATAGTTATGGAGTGTGATGAGGCTCAACAAGAAGTGGCGGATACTCCTGCTGATGAAGACTCTCACGACGATGACGCAGTCATCATAAAGGTCACTGCAGCCCCAGCGGGCATGCAGCAAACAGACATTTTGGCCCTAGCCCGAGAAGCTGCTGAGCGTGATGATGTTGTTGACGAGGAGGCAATGGAAACACCACAATCATTGGAGTTAACTAGTACACCAACACCTACCGCTTCCATATTTCTTCCTCGCCAGAAAGGACCTCCATCCACCTCGACCTCAATTAGTGGTGGTGAAAGTGCACAACGTAGTAAAGTTCGGCAATCCACATCCTCCACTTCATCTGGCATTAGCAGCATGACCACCACCAGTATCGCCGCCTCCTCCGGCCCCCACAGACATTTCAAGTCCGCAGTTTGGGACTTCTTTAGTGTTTGCCCAAAAAAGGAAAACTTCGCCATTTGTAGCATTTGTAAGCATGCAGTTAGTCGTGGTAAGTTTGGTACCAACTATGGTACCGGAGGCCAGAGAGGTCATCTTAGGAGACAGCACACTGTCCAATGGTTTGCGCACCTAAAGGAGATCAAGGAAGCCCGAATTGCAAGTCAAGAAAACGTTGATGTTTCATCTGATGATGACGAGGAGGAAGAAGTGTCAAACACTTCACTTACACCCAGTACCCCTGTCAGCAGCACACCCCCTGTGAGCCACACTAAGAGTGTGGGAGAGAGTGGGACACCAATGCGAAAAAGTTCGTCAGCGAGCGTAACTGGCTCGAAGAAGTCATCATCATCATCATCCCGTAAAAGCATGGTCCAGTGCAACATTAGAACCATGTTGTTTTCAGCAGCGCCATATGATCGCAACCACCCACTGACGCGTCTGTATAACACTAAGCTGGCTAAAATGCTAGCTCTGGACCTTCTCCCTTTTTCTTTTGTAGAAGGGGTTGGTTTTCTAGAATTAGTGGCAGCGCTCTGCCCTAAATGGAAGGTTCCTAGCCGGTTCTATTTTGCCAGAGTTGCGGTTCCGATTCAGAAAAGGGGGTGGTGATGAACAGAGTGTCTGAATTAAGCAGACCAGTGCTGTTCACACTATACATCTGACAACAGACATGTGGACCAGTGGCGCAGGCGCTGATTAGATGTGCATCACTGCACACCTGGTCTCTTTTTCAGCGGTTAAAGCAAAGCTAAACGCAGGTGTTGACCCGGACCAAGTTTTTAAAGCTGCTCGGAAACATGCAACACTAGCCATGTTTGGCTTGGAGAAACGTCATACAGCAGAAAACATTTTGAATGAGTTTAACACAAAGGTCTTTCCCTGGCTGTCCCCAAAAAAACGCCAGATTGGTTATGTTTCCACGGATAATGTCGCCAATGTAGTTAAGGCCATGATTCTGGGTCACTATTTCAGAGTGCCGTGTTTGGCGCACTGTATAAACCTGGTTGTTAAAAAATTCTTGAGAGATGAAGACAGTCCAGCGTGCGAGTTACTGGCCACCTGCCGAAGAATGTGCAACCATTTCAGCCATTCTTTTAAGGCCCGGAAGCATCTGAGGAGCTTGCTACATGAACGTCGAATGCCAGTGAAAGCACTCATCCAGGAGGTGCCAACACGTTGGAACTCAACCTTCTACATGCTTGAGCGTCTGTATGAGCAGTATACGGTACTCGATCACTATTTCTTAACACTGGGTACAGCTCAGACGGACCAGAGGCTAGATGTGGCGCAATGGAACCTAGTTAAAAGCCTGACAGACATGCTTCGTCCTTTTGAGGTCTTCACGCGTGCAGTCAGTAAGGAGGACTGTAATTTGGGAAAAGCTATCCCATTGTTGCGCATGCTGGAGCACCAACTGAAATCGGTGTCTTCTATGTTTCAAAAAGATGAAAAAAAGCAAGACGCTTTTGTTTTGGCGGAGAAATTATTAGAGCGCCTACTTGGCGATGAACGTCTTAAAATGATCCACTCAGAACAGCATTACATTTGCGCTACTATTCTGGATCCACGCTACAAAAAGGCGCTGGCAGGCCGAGCATTCTTTCCTTTTGATGATGAAGATGTTACAAAGTACAAACGTTGGCTAGCCTTGTCAGCCATGAGGTTTGAAAGAGAACGGCAGCAAATTGAAGGAAAAGGCAGTACATCAGTATCAGCAGGCCATCCCCAGTCAAAAGAATCCACTTCTGCACCTGTGGCTGTGGCACAAGTGACCTCTCAGACGTTAAAGACACCGGCAACCGCATCATCTGCACCAGACACAACAGTAACATTGGGTGAAGAAGAGGATTGGCTAACTCGGCTTGGGTTTGGTTCTCAAAAGTCCCAGCAAAAATATAGCAAAGTGGAGGAACCTTGGAGGACCTTGAGTCGATGGTGCAGGACTATCTGAATGACTCAACAGAGGTCTATGTTAATGCTGACCCATTGGCGTATTGGCATGGGAAAAAAGAATTGTGGACACAGATCTCCAACCTGGCTATAAACTACTTGTCTTGCCCACTCGCAAGCGTGTCTTCTGAACGTGTTTTCAGTGCTGCTGGTGGCATTGTTACTTCCAAATGGACCCGCCTCTCTCCCAAAAATGTGGAGAGGTTAACAATGATCAAGATGAATCAGCACCTCATACCACCAGATTACAACGTACAAGAACAAACGCTGAATGAAGACGAGGAGGACAGCAACTTAGATGAGGGAATTTGTTCTCTGTTAGGTGACACTGACCTACTCCTGCCTGAATTCGCAGAGTATGAGGACGAACTCTTATTCTTATTCCCTGACACCGAGCCCTGAAATTGAGCCAATGAATCAATAACTTTCTTTTTCGTCCTTTTTCACTTTTATTCCTGTGTGTCTGTCTTTCTTTGTTTTGCACAGTTAATATAATTAAAACTTTAATCACCTAATCACAAAAACAAGCCCATCAGCAGAACTGTCTTCACTTGTTTGCTTATTGATTTGAAGGTGCCGCAGACTGCATTCCTCAGGTTCACAAGTTCACAAGAACATGCTCCTCTATCCTCCTCCTCCAGACTCCTATTTCCCTCAAAGCAGAGGGCTGGATTACGCCCAATGAAGAAAGACTCTGCACTTGTGGGGGTGTTCTACTTCTTTGCGGGTGAGTTGGCAGGTCTTGGGGCATTGCTGGGAAGCTCTAATACCGGATAAAAGTGGTTGACCAAATCGGAGGCGAATTTTTTTTTGCATTTTTGCTGACTTGCTTTCCTTTGAGGTGCTCTTTGGGGGGTTCCGGGTGTTTGTGGGTGGGTTTTGGGGTATGGGAGCACTGCTGGGACAGTCTAATTTTGATTGCATTTGTTTTTCAGGAAATCCGTGGTGGAAAATGGGAGTTAAGACCTAGCTGCACAGCGCGTTTGGACCGAAGGCCGATAAATATTGTAAGTATGAGATTTTCCTTTTTGGCTGTTTGGGGGTGTTGTGCTTTTTTGCGGGTGGGTTGGCGGGTCTTGGGGCATTGCTGGGAAGGTCTCATACCGGATAGAAGTGGTTTGGACAAAATCCATGAGGAAAAAGTTTTTGCTATTTCTGACATTTCGCTCAATGTAGAGTTTTCGGGGGCCTGTTTGGGGGGCTTCCTGGTGTTTGTGGGTGGGTTTCGGGGACTGGGAGCACTGCTGGCTATTGATACTTTTGATTGCAAGAGGTTTGAAGCAAATCCATGGTGGCAGAGGGGAGTTAGGGCCTAGCTGCAGAGCACGCGCGGAGTGATTTTGGAAATTGCCAAGAAAATGACTTAGTCCCCATTTTTGTACTTTTGCTTTTTGGCTGTTTGGGGGTCTTCTACTAGTTTTCGCCTGGGTTGATGGTTCTGGGCAATTGCTGGGAAGCTCTAATACCGGATTAAAGTGGTTTGGACCAAATCGGAGGCGAACATTTTTTTGCGTTTTTGCTGACTTGCTTGCCTTTGAGGTGCTCTTTGGGGGGGTTCCGGGTGTTTGTGGGTGAGTTTTGGGGTCTGGGAGCACTGCTGGGACAGTCTAAATTTGATTGCATTCGCTTTTCAGGAAATCCGTGGTGGAAAACGGGAGTTATGACCTAGCTGCACAGTGCATTTGGACCGAAGGCCGATAAATATTGTAAGTATGAGATTTTCCTTTTTGGCTGTTTGGGGGTGTTATGCTTTTTTGCGGGTGGGTTGGCGGGTCTTGGGGCATTGCTGGGAAGGTCTAATACTGGATAGAAGTGGTTTGGACAAAATCCATGAGGAAAAGTTTTTTGGCACTTTTTGTAACTTAGGGTTAGTTAGGGTTAGCCCTAGCAGCAGGATTGCACGTGTTTCAGGGTGTTTTAGATTTTTGCAACTGAGTTCTGGGGTCTTAGAGCACTCGTGGGAATGTGTAATTTTGGTTGCAAGTGATTTGAAGAAAATCCATGGTGGGAAAGGGGGGATTTGGCATAGTTAAAGAAAGCGTTTGCCACTATTCTCAACTTAGGGCTCATTAGGGTTAGCAGTATTTGTATTGCATGTGTTTGGGTGGGGGGCTGTTTGTGGGGGGGATTGCGAGTCTTGGAGCGATGCTGGGTATGGATACTTTTGCTTGCTTGCAAGTGGTTTGAATACAATCCACGGTGGGTAAGGGGGTATTTGGGCCTACTTTTACTTTCAAAGTACGTTTTGTCACCAGTTTTCTACTAGGCCTCGTTTTTTGAGATCTGATTGGGGGTCTTCTACATTTTTGCGACTGGCTTTAGTAAGGGTCTGGGTGGGAGCACTGCTGGGAAGGTCAAATTTTGTTCTAAAACACAGTTTACAGTACACCTAGCTTGAGGGGAAAGATCCGCTAAATTAATTTGCCCATACTTATTTATCCTTCAAAAGGAGACTCAGACAGGGTATGCACTTTCAAAAATATTGTACTGTCTATTAGGAAACTCAAAGTGTGACTTTTTGCACTACACAGCGTACATACCTTATATTTATTTATCAGTGGTGTTCTAATATCACTTCCTGTTTTTCCATCAATAATTACAGGCCGGGTTTCAGTCTGTGCAATGGGAAAAAAAGGATGAAGTCAGGCTTCACATTAGCGAGCCGCAATTCAGCATCCGCCAGGCAGGCAGTAGACAGGGTGTCTTCTGGTCACCAACATTGATGGACGAAGCGTCAGCTGGAATGGAGGAGTGCCGCTAATAAGAGGAATGGTTTGATGTGTGCAACTTACTTACCAAATTCAACAGGACCACTACAACAACATACAGATACAGTATCCATTGTTTTCAAATTATTTTTTAAGTAATGTTATTGCTGTGAACTTCTATGAGTGTGACTCTGCATTTCTTGGATCTCTCTCTGCTTCTAAATTGATCCCTACAGCCATTCTATAGGTTTTACTTCGGCTATTTTTTAAACCTAATTTAATGTAAGAAGTGTTTCTCTGAGTGCAGAGATAGGCAAGTGAAAACGCTGCAGCCCTGTACTGTCGCATTCTGTCATTCACGGTTGTCGGAAGTACTACTTACTTTTCAGTAACAATGCATGCAGTAGTGCATGCACTTCCTTTATGTCACCTAAAAGATGTATGGTTAGCTTTGTACCCAAAGATTTCTTTATCTTCAATTATTGTTTGTCCATGCTGCGCTTTTTTTTCTTCTCTCAACAAAATTTACCCAAATAGAAACCCCCATTCCCATCCATTTTCCAAACCCTAACCCTCTTCCCCCGGGCTGTGTGGTTTTGATTGATGTGTGACTAAATGACAGCAATAATTCCACACACTTGCTGGGGAGGATAAGGTCATAGCAAAAGGCTGGTGAAGGAATCCGAGGATATATTCTAGACTTACTCAGCTTCAGTACTATTTCTTGTAGTAGTAGCCAATGTCAAAGAAATTCAAAGCAAGTACACTAGTTATACTTTCAATACTTTACCATTTGTTAGCCTATATTGTGGCACTGTTCTAGTGTACTGTTACCTGCTATATTCTCCATCGTACCGTTGTAATGCTCCAGTAAGGACAAAGCAGGTTTCATTTTCTTTTTTTCCATAGGCATGCAACTGCCACTGTGTCACACCACTAGTACCACCGCAATGAGGACATTTCATCCGCCCAGGATTGCCAACCTTAATCGCCATTTCCCGTGGAGCTAGCCCTACTTTCAAACACAAATTACAGGCAAGATAAGCGTATGGTGGGAGGTAGTATAATGGAGTATTAGGAGACATGAGAGATTGACGGTAGTACTACTAAAGTCCTAGGACTCTTGAATTCACTTACTCTGTGAGAGGCACTTAGTGTTGAAAACATTTAGCCATTTACACTTAAAGGAAGAAAATGACACAGACTTAAGTTTCAGTAAAACAAACTTACTGGTAAACCCCCACCCACCAGACTCAAAAGCAGTAAAAAACAGGTATGCTCAGATAAAGTTTCAAAAAGTATATTTGTGTAGCCCTAACAAAATAATCTCCATCAAGACCCTCCCTAACCCCAACGATTGTCCTTCAAAAGTCCCAAAAACAACCCAACTCCCAATTCCCACCCCCCAAAAGTCTCTAAAAAAGGGGCAAGGGACACTACGGCAGGATGCTGTTCACTTTCGCGGCCAGGTCATCATACTCCTTGCGGAGGGTGGCATTGTCGGAGCGGAGGCCCTCCACCAAGGTCTTATATGTTAGGACCTCCAGCTCCAGGTAGGACACTCTGAGGCATAAGCAGTGCTGGCGTGCCTTGCAACTCCTGTGGGGGGCAGCTGCTGTCTTTGCTGCTCGGCGGTGGCGGTTGGTTTTGGTAGCCCGGCTCCGTATCGCTGGAGCACTGCGCTGGCTGGCAGCCCGTGGGGGCACGGAGGAGGATGCAGCTGTCCCAGTGGATGTACCAGTAGACTGCGTGTCCCCCTCCTCCAGGGCCACCAGCCGCCGATATTCGGCGACAGTGGCATCCAGCCTCCATTGCCGGGCCATTCGAGCCAGCTCCTTCCTTGTTGGTTTGTTTGATTTGGAAGGAGCAACTATATGAAGAAAGAAAGACATAGTCTGTAACCAATGCTCCTTAAGATTAACACAAAATTATTGGGCAGAAAGTTGTGTCACAGTACAACTAGCAACTTGAAAGCACAGTACATAACTATTGAGGCCAGTATCTATCTAACCTCCCACTTCTTCATCCTTGCTCTAACATTAGTGGGAGTTTAAGGAACAAATTCTACGAGCACTATGGACTTCCATTACAGTCGACTATGACAGTACACCAGTCTTATTCTTCTTCTTCTCTCTTGTTTAGGAAAGTTGGTACGTTATCTTATGTAAGCCGGCATTATGCCAGCGCAGTGAACTTGCACCCGAGAAAAACAGACGCACACCATGATGAGTGAGACAGACTTGCAATACTGTACCGGTCCAGTACATGCAGGTGGTGAAGCTCTTACTTTTCTATTACGGGTGGCACTGAGAATACTCTGTTAAAAGGGCTACTGCTTAATTAATTTAACTTTCACCCTACAGTGCAAATGAGTACTAGAAAAGGAAAATGAAGTAGCTAAATAATCTGATTATCTATCACTTCACATGGGATGTATTTGATTACATATGGGATGACTTTAGGTGCTTTGCTTTTTATTGAGTGAACAGTGATACACCCAGACATGAATGACGTACTATTACTAAACTAAACTTATTAAGAGAGGTAGCGAGTGTCCACCGTAATACCCGGATATATGCTGTGCTTGCAGTTGCAATACAAACTACTGCTACTATTCATGGTAGTATTTGGACAAAATTACAACTTTGTTTCCTTGCCTTTCCTACACTGGTACGGACGTGCGGGTGCGGTGTTACATGCTCTTCAAAGTAACACTTAGTTCATCCAGTGACCGTCTACTCTCTCTAGATACACATATGCTATCTAAGAGTCAGACAGTACCATGATCCAGGCATCCATCCATTCAAAGTATATGCACACATACAGTTTTTGTTTCACCCACCCAGGCTGTTCTCCTTCCACCCATCCTTGCTTCATCATTCACCCATCGTTCTTTCCACACTTACTTACACCCTTCTTTCGCTTTTCGTTCATCCCATCCATCAAGTTCATCTCAGATCTGATTGGGATTCTTCTCGCCAAAAACCTCACAGCTAAATCGAAGTACATTTAGAGGAGGCTACTAACTGGTTGATTTATAATACACCCGTGCAGAAAGCACACTCTGCAGTCTTCAATCTCAATAAGTAAGGAATATATTGCTTACCCCTGCCCGCCACCACTGTGTGAACCCTCACAGGCACATTGGTGTCGTCCGGCACTTGCACCGCCTCCTCCCCAGAACTTTCCTCCTCCACCTCCGCGCTGGGCCCAGCACCAGATGTTCCACCTACAAAGTACATTTAAGAATGTTAGAATACACCGCTCACTACTATATAATATTTAGTCAAGGAATAAAGAAATAAAACAATGTAATAATTTGTGACTGTCTACTCTAAATTAAAAATGTCCCTTTTTCCAGGGAAGGCTGTTGTCTTGCTGCACTTTTTGGCACAACTGATGAATGCTTGCTTTTTATTTTTAACACGCACCACTTTTTCTCCTAACAGACAGAAGCTTGACTTTTAAGAACACGAGCAAGATCAAGTTCAAACCAGGTGAGAGCTCGGCTCGACCACAAGAAATGTGTTCAATTAATCGTCAGCACTAAGCACTTTTCCATTTTCAGTTAAACGTTTAGTTTTATGACAAACTTGATTTTAATAAATGTGTTTACTTTTAATAAAGCTTTTAAACTTAAATAGACTCTGTGGTTTTTGGTCCTCCAGACTAGAGTGGCTGAGCTAAAGGTTTTGCAATTTTTGCAAGCATGAGTCCGTGCCTCTGACACTTCTTGACTCTGACTCCGAACTCTTGTCCTGCGTTGGATAATCATCATTGGGGATCAATCATCGGTGACTTTGGGAGCTAAATGACTCTGCCACACTATCTAGTCAGTAAGGAGATTGGGGGTTCAACTACAAAGTCTGTTATCACTGAGGTATGTGGAAAGTCTAACAGCGCCTATTATAATTGATAAGCTAAGCAATGCATTATTTAGTGTCCATAGTTCTGTTTGTGCAGATTTGTCCCTGCAACAGTAGTAGAATGGATTGTCCTCCTATCCAAACCAAAAGTAAAGTAGTATCTTATTCTTTCTTGGTGGTCATTCACCTTTTTATTGTTGGCAATTGTCAAAGCATAAACATTTAGAAGACTTGAAAAGACATTATGGACAATCCCAGAGGACTGCACTCAGTGCATAGAGCTATTGCTGACTAGAATGGGAGTCCAATGGAATTGCCAAATGTGCAATCTTAGTTAGCTACACAGACAGACTAATAAGAATAATCTAGTAATACCACAGGGAGCCATAGTCAAGGCAGGATAAGAATTTAGATACAGTCTACAAGAAGATCAAAGATGATTTAGAAAAAAATTGAATGAGGAACACTAGGAAAAAATAGGTACTATATATTAAAATTAAAACTTACCGGGGCCAGCAAAGGAGCCCTCGCCTGACCGATCCTGTTCAGCAGGACAGGATCCTCTAATGCCCTCTTGCCCCAGGGGGGAGCTGATGTACAACATGAAAGAAAGAAAGACCAGAAAACATGGATGATATTTGTCAACCAAATCAAACATTTCAAAAGAACAATAACAAAATATTTTGGCGAAATAGCAAATAGACACCTATTCCACGGGATATATTGACCGATCTCATGTGGTCTACTACGTTACTAGTATTGCTTGATTTGTGGACCGTCGACTTGGAAAGTTCTTATGTAACTCACTAAACAAACTACTAAAAAGGTTCGCCTAGGACTGGCAGGCAGCAGTCCGCAGCACGCGAAGTGACAGAAAAAGTCCATCGTGATTGCAGATCAGCGACAACACTAAAAAGTTTCCTACTACATTAACCAGTCATTAAAATACTCAAACTATCAATCCATCACCACTATTTCTTCTTATCGCCATGTGTACAAAGGAAGGACTGGACTTGAGTCTGTAGGGGCTGATTTAGAAGCCCCTTGCGGCTCTTTTGCTCCATTGTTGCGTGACTTTTGTGACGCAACGGCAGAACAAAAGAGGCGCCATGGTGCGGCGTATATTAACAACGTGACGCATACGGGAGATGCATCACGTTGTAAAGCCCTGCGCCATCAGGGGGCGTTCCGGCGCAAGGTAGGGCGTTCCTGCGCAGGAACACATCCTAAAAGTGGCTGAGGGAAATCTACAAGATTTCAATCAGTCACTTTGAGGACAATGATGCGTGACTCAAACCCTGCGCCTGCTTGAAGCAGACGTACGGATTGACGCAGCATTGGGGAGATAGGGCACCCCAGAGCATTGCTGGAGCTGCGCCATCGTTGCGACGCAACTCCAGCAATGCGCCGCCTTTACGGCGCAGATGGGTAACGCTTTGGTGACGTTTTGGGCCCATGGTGCGCCGCATTGTAAATACGGCGCACCATGGGTGGTGGTGGCGTGGCGCACAATTACTGGCGCATCCCTGCTACTTTGCAGGGATGCGCCGGTAATTAAAAATCTGACCCTTAGTGTCTAGCATTACGCAGTTCTTTAAACTACACTCACACTTAATTTCACAGGCCAATGAAATGAACACAAAATCAAAAACAAATAAGCATAGTAGCAACGCTACTGAGAAGGAGAGCAGTGCACCTGAAATGCACAGAACATTTTGAAATATAATTTACCTACAATGTAATCAGCAGCATTAATGCTCTTGGTAAAAAACAAACATTTGCAATATAATAAAACACAGAGCAGGAGAAAACAGAGTAGTAAAGAAATAGCTACTACTACTCACCAAGCCCGGGGATCTCAAGGCTGAGCAGGTCGAGCAGATCGCGGTCCCGGTCCAGGACATCCGTCCAACGGTGGGTGGCCTCTTTGTAGGTGCGCCGGACCCGAGAGTGTTGGTACATGGCCCGGCATACCTTCTCCCACCGCTTCCGGCGCTCCTGGATCCCGTACCCGCTAGCGATCTTGCCGCCAGCCATGATGGTCCTGGGGAGTCGGCGCTGAACATAAAAAATTTGTGCGGCTACGTCCTCCGGGCTGAAGATCTCCCGGGGTGCGACCTGCTCCCCCCTCAAATGCCCGCACGGGAGCCGGGCACGGGATGGGGACCCTTCCCCTTCTCAGGATGCTTCCCGGCTCCCTTTACCATGGTTTGAAGAAAGGAAGCTAAATAATAAAGAAGAAATAGAATAGGGAAGAAGAAAAGAAAAGAGTTTAAAAAAGTAGTTTAAAATTAACCAAAAGTAGCAGAAAACACAAAAATATAGAGCTAGAAAAATAGAGGGATAGATAATAAGTAAAATAGATCAAAAAAACTTCAAACAAGCAAAGGATGGCAGAGATTCAGAGAGGATACAAAAAGCATGCCCAGAACCATAGCAATGAATAAGAAACAAGATGGCCACGCCCGTTCACGACCGCGTGGGTAAGTTCGCAAGAGATTTTCCTTGCGATCACACACGAAATTGTACTAGCGAGCCGCACACTTTGCGAGATTACACATCGCGCCCGGAAACGGAAATACGTCATGCAAACAAGATGGTCGCGCCCGTGAACGACTGTCAGGGTAACTTTGCGCTGTTGCGCTGCAAGCGGCTCCCTAAAACGCACAAAACCTTGCGAACTAACACGCCGCAAAAAAACAAATCGCATATTCGCACGAATTCGCGGCTTCCGAATTCGATCTCGCGCAAGTTCGCGCCCCGCGAATCCCGCGAAATTGCAGAAAAACGGGTTTTGCAAAACTGAAAGCACTCAGCAGGTGCAAAAGTTCAAACTCATCATTAGTAACCATTCCCTGTAGTGCTTCCTGACTGGGGCCCCTCCAGAGTTCAGTTGCTAGTTGCAACAATTCTATGACCCTGCTCTGACCCTCACAGAATAGCTCATAGAATAGCTACAAGTATGGCCACAAAGGTCCTGGAAAAAAAATTGCACTGCAACAGAAAGCAAATTACAGATAAGGAAGCAGGTGCCAGACTGGAATTTTAAAACAGTGACACATTAATATTTCAACCCCAAATTAATTCATGTCAGTTGAAGCAGGGCAAGTGTGCTTGCTTTTCCCCCCCATAATCTACAGAGATGAACCAGAGGGTGGCATTGATGTACAGAGGGTGGCATGGGTGAAACAGGGTGGCAGTGGTGAAACAGAGGGTGCTGTGAACCTGTGATGATGAACCAGACGTAGAAACAACATAGTCGCGACCGGTGCGAGCCGACAAGTAAGTTCGCAATTGCGAACTGGCACAAAACCCTCGCGAACTGGCACAAACCCTTGCAAACACAAAAAAAAGAAAATCCACAAAATCGCGAGAATTCGAGGTTTTTGCGGATTGCGAGTTCGCAAATTCGCGAACGCCAGATTCACAAAATTCGCCCATGCTTAGTTTTGACAGATTATGAAAGATGGCAAAAATTAAGCAAAGCCTATAGGAAAAGACTATCCAAAGGTCATGTACTTTCTTTACACTACTTACTGCTAGGCTTCATGGAACATTTTTCTGAAAGATGGTATTTGTATGAATAAAATTCCAGATATTTCAGCACATTGGGTATATTGTAATTCATCCTGTTTGTTTTGTCACATCCATGCGTTAGTATCGCTGGTGATTTTTGGTTACTTGATTGACGTAAGGAGATATGCCTTTTAGTAGCATATCCTTTTATCAACATGTTGTAATTTGGCAGCGATCGGGGTTAGCATTTATCTGAAGCCATCTTGTATTCGACAGCCATCTTGTCTGCCATGTGCTCACCATGTGTTCTGTCCTCCCTTGCTGTTGTTTGCTCTTGTATTCTGCTTAGAGACAGACTATATTTAGGCTCTGCTACTCTGCACATGCGCAGAGGAGACTGTGACTTTCCATGCACCTGTCCATAGTCTGTAACAGTCAGGGTATTTCTGTCGGAACCAGCAAACTGTTAGCTCTTCCAACTTATTGACTGTGCATTTCTGTATGACCTTATATGTACCCAAAACCTTCTTCTTGTACTTGTACCGCCTTCTTTTGAGCCCCTGTGTGGGTATAAAAGGAGCATGTTCCTTCTGTTCAGTGTGCTACTTCATACACTCCCGAAGGGTGTTGTGTGAATGTAGTACCACCTCTTGAGGTTAATAAAGTGCTCCGTTTTATATTGCACTTTCTGTGCCAACTTCTTTCCTATTGGTCTGAGGACTTGTGCAGAGAAGGGCTAACCCCTAGCACTGGTAGGCCTGGGTGAGGCCCACCACGACAAATTGGCGCCCAACCAGTGGGGCTCATCGGCGACTCGGATGCCCAAAGGAGTGGTCGCTACGGATGATCATGGCCCGAGGAGACCCGCGTCTTGGCAAACCACAGCGTTTTTCCTTTCTTTCTGATCTGACTATCCAGGTGGTGCCGGTCCTCGACTGAGATCTCTTCTGTTGATTCGCCGTGTAGTGACCGTTTGGTCGATTTAGGAACTTGGCGGTTGGAATCTGGACACCAAGGGTTTGGTAAGCGTTGTTATGCTACAAAATTTGCTCTTGGTTTTGTTGCCTGGGATTGGTAAAGTCGTTTTTGCAGCGCTTGCTGTGGCTTTGGAATTGTATTGCCCAATTTTGGATTTGTAAGTGATTGATATGAATTGCAATTTATATAGGCAGGTAATGAGAAGAATTTTCTCTGTTTTGAATTGATTTGAACGGCACACCGTACAAGAGTACTTTAAGTGCTACTTTGGGTATAATACTGCATATTCTGCACTATTTTTGGCATGCCTGTTTCTATCACACTTCGAAGGATGTGTTGCTTTTGTAGTGGTACCAGTTTGAGACTTGATGAAGCACAACCGGCTCCCTCGGAAGGGACGCCTAATAGGGATATGTATATTAAGTATCGTATTTCTTCTATAAAGTGCAGCACGTTATGGAATAAATATACTTGTAAGGATCCTGAGTTGCGTTGGCCTATGCATGGGTCATTTGATTTACGAAAGATTCCGTATGTGGAGCAATGTGTGTTTAAGCGTAAGACTAGGCAAGATATGTTTGACTGTGTACGAATGTGGGAGAAGAAGTACGTGAACAAATGAAGCAAGAGCAAGCCTTGATTGAAAAAGAACAGTGGAAAAACATTCATGTGAAAGCATTAGAATTAAAAAATAAAGAAATGAAAGAAATAAAAAAGAGAGAGGATAGGGAGCACCATTTGCAGGTAACTGGCCAATACGCTGTTCGGTGACCCCTCTATCCTATCCTTTATAGACCGCAAGATGATTTCTTGTTATTAGATCATTCTCCGCCTCCGTATATTCCTCCTTCTGCTCCCTTGCATCATGAGTCAGATGAGGACTCTGCTTCGGAGCAAGATAAATTACGGGAAACTAGGTTCTATGTTGTCCACTCAGCATTCGTCTGAGCATAGATATGCTGCCTGCAGAGCTGTCAATAGTGCTGCCCCAGCTTCTGAACTTTTAGATGAGTTGAAAAGTTGGCAGGAGAGGGAACAAATATATTTTACTGAGGTATTTGCTGCAGAGGTCCTTGAGCGGTTTAGGAAGCATTCTGAGGAATTAGAGCCCATTATTGTACCAAATGACTGTAAGCAAATGCTTGAAGGTCTTTTTGTCTTTTCTCAGGTGGCTGACTCAATCAGACGTTTGGTTAAACTGCGTGCTGAAGCAGTCCGTTTGCGAGATGAGAAAAAGGCAGCAGAGGCAGCTACACAAACATCTCAGACCGGCATGACACAGGCTTCTGCTTCTGGAACAGATAAGACTATGATAGTCCTTACGAAACCCATGCGGGAAGCCACACCTTTGTTTATTCCTCCTAGAGGCGAGGGAACAAATGATGATAAGGATTCCGCTGATGCAATGGGTTATTTCATTTATAATTGGGTTTATACTCCTTGGAATAGAGCGGATGTCATGGCTCTTAAAGCTGCATTGCCTGATCCGCAGAAAAATCCAGCCGCCTTTTATGAGGAATGTGAGGGTGCCATTAGCTCTTGTACTACGACTCTGCCAGATATAGACATGTTTTTCGGATTGATATTACCCCTGATATGTGGAGGACTATTCGTAAAGTTGATGATCGTGCGATTTTTTGGGGTGCTATGGAAGGATATAGAATTAGAGGACGCAGAAAGGGAACCCGCACAGAAGCCATGTCGACTAATTTTAGGTCTCCCCGCAGCCATATTAGTTAAGTTAAAGACGATCATTCCCCCTAAAAAGATAGGCTGGACTGTGTTAGCGTCTTGCATGAAAAAAGTAGATGAATCGGTTACTGACTTCTTTACACGCTTTGAGGAGGCATTCCACGATTTTAGTGGCCAGTCATTGACTGATGACACGGGCAGGCATCTGTTTGTCGATAAATATGTCGCAAACCTGTTGCCAGGAATAGCTTGTCGCCTAAAGACAAGTGAGAGTTCATGGACTACCTCTTCTCCGGTTTCTCTTTTGACTATGGCTCAGTATTATGAGCGACAGGAATTAGAAGCGAAGGGCAATGAGGATAAGAAGACTAAACAGTTAAAAATGAAGGTTATGTTGGCTCAGGCTTATGGTCTGCCTTCTAGAAGTAATGATAGAGGTGGGCGTGGGTCTTATGGTCCGTCTTTTCCTTCTTACACTTGTTTGAATTTGTCTGTTGACCAATGTGAGTACTGCAGGAAATTTGGACATTGGGCTGCCGATTGTCCGGCATTGCGTCCTCAGCATTATCCACGTGGACGGGGACAAATGAGAAACCGTTCAGGATATTCTGGATCTAGAGGAAGCACGGATGATCATGCTAGGTTTGATGCTAATATACGTGGACAGGATGGGTTTAACACTTTTGATAGACGGAACCAATATCAAGTGTCCGATTATTTCCCATCTGATTTGAACGATTCTGCTTATGCATAGGATTGCCTAGGATGGGGTAAGGAATCAGTTGAAGTTCCAGTAGATCAGAAGTATCCCTAAGTTACAGCACATGTTTTGGGTTCTACTGATCGGTTTCTGGTTGATACAGGAGCTACACTTAGCGCCTTGTCTAAACAATTGGTTCCAAGGGCTCCCCTGTCTGGCTTTACCATTACATCGATAGGTTTCGATGGAACACCTTCCCATAGCCCACTCTCTCAACCACTTGCATTCCATGTTGACAAATTTACTGCTCCATGCCCATTTTTGCTTTCTCCGAACACACCAGACAATATTGTGGGTCTTAATATGCTCAAATATTTCAGGGCTACGATACGATGTTCTCCGGAAGGAGTACGTGTTATTTTGAATGACAACTATCCCGTGATTGAGAGATCCTGTCTTGTTAGAGAGGAAATTGCATTACCTTCTCCCCCTAGTACTTTGTGGGCGACTTCCGACACCGATATAGGGCAAATGGTTATTTCGCCAGTACATATTAGTGTCAAGGAGGGTGCTTAATTGCCACGCTTGTCTCAATACAAAATTTCTCAAGAAGGCAAAGAAGCACTTGTACGCATTGTCCATGATTTAATTGAAGTGGGGGTTGTGGAAGAAGTTCCCTATAATATTTATAACAGTCCTATTCTTCCCATTTTGAAAAAAGACACTGACACTAGGATTTACAGATTTATCATTGATTTGCGAGAAGTTAACAAGATTTTAGTACCACAATATCCTGTGGTTTCTGACATAACGACATTGCTTACCTTAGTTCCTCCAACAGCCACTACATTCGCCGACATAGACCAGAAGAATGCTTTCTTCTCGATTCCTATTCATCCTGTCAGCCGATATTTGTTCGGTTTCACTTTGAATAATGGATTGTACAGATTTTGTAGAATTCCTCAAGGGTACACTGAGAGTCCTAGCATTTACAGTCAAGCATTGAGAAGGCAACTTGATTCTTTCACTTTGCCTGAAGGTGTGGCTCTCATACAATATGTTGATGATATCTTGTTGTCAGCCGATACGCCTGAACAGTGTGAGAAATGTACTCTGTCTTTACTTTCCTTCCTTGCTTCATACCACCATAAAGTGTCACAGAAGGAATTGCAATATTGTAGACCGAAGGTAACCTACTTAGGTCACCTTCTGTCTAAGGAGGGTCGTGCACTTACACCAGATCACATTCAAGTAATTTTAAACACACAAGTACCTTCTACTCAGAAAGATGTCCGTGCATTCATTGGTCTGACTTCATTTTGTAGGCAATGTACATTAGGTTTTTCACACATTGTTAAACCCTTGTAAGTGCTTCTGACCAAAGACACTCCAATGCCCTTCCCTGGACGACCGAATGTCAGAATGCTTTTCGTCATTTATGACAAGCTCTTTGTTCTGCACGACTGTTAGGCACTCCAGATTACACGAAGGGTTTTACACTCTATGTACATGAGAAAGATGGGTGTGCATTGTCAGTTTTAGTGCAGCCACACGGTGTTAAACAGCGTCCCTGTGCGTATTTTTCAGCGGTCCTTGATCCCGTTGCTCTTGCATTGCCTGGGTGCTTCCGATCAGTTGCAGCAGCAGCTGTATCCATATGTCAAAGTGAAGGGATAGTTTTGTCACATAACTTGTTGGTGCTAGTACCCAATGCAGTTGATGCCCTTTTGAATCAGACTAAGACGCAACACATAACTAGTGCTCGTTTGAAAGGATACAAATTGACACTGTTAGCCCCTCACATTACCCTGAAGAGGTGTGCGATTTTGAACCCAGCTACTTTGTTACCATATCCAGCGACTCAGACTCAGTCAAAGGAGTCTCATGAATGTATATTCCTTACTGAGGAACAGACAAAGGGTCACATCGACTTGCAAGATACACCTCTTTCAGATGTAGATGGGGAATTGTGGGTTGATGGGTCTTGTTTGAAGTTACCAGATGGCACGACTTCATCAGCTGCATATGCAATTACGACACTTCAGACAGTAGTGGAGACAGCTCGTATACCACAGAAGTCGGCTCAAGCAGCTGAGCTAATAGCGTTGACACGAGCTTGTGAACTTAGCACTGGTTTGAGTGTGAACATCTATACAGATAGCTGCTATGCTTTTGGAGTGACCCCTGATTTTGGCCTACTTTGGAAGGAAAGAGGCTTTCTTACGTCCCACGGGATGCAGATAATGCACTGAGAACTAGTGCATAATCTTCTGACTGCACTGACATACCCAACGAAAATAGCTATTGTGAAGTGTAGTGCACACAAGAAAGTGACTGATAAGACAGGACAAGGCAATGCCTTTGCAGATCGTGTAGCTCGTGAGACTGCAATGCAACTAAGCACTACATCTATGTACGTTGTGAAGTCACAAGTTGAATGTTGGCATGATGCTAGAAAAGAGGCATCTCCAACCTTTTGTGTAGTGAGAGCTACTTCTGGTCAGTGAAAATCGTTGTGAGCTACTAAACCTCAAGCAACTCACGCATTTTTCCGAGAGACCTCCCACACCCGGTTTCATTGAAGTTAAGCCTATTTCTTCAGAGCCCATACTGTGGTTTGAATATAATAACACTGAAAGGAATGACTTTGGATTTGTGCTGTTGGCAAAACGCTTTACGACCTTTCAATTAATAGCTTCAAAATGTGCAGGTTTGTTAGTGGCATAGTGGGGCGGGAGCTGTTGAGGCTGGATTATTGTAACCCCAAGATGATGTGATTGGGTTGAACTAAACTAGGCCTATACTATACAGAACCCTGTACTGATGCTTTTAACTACATTTCATAACATTTTACACTTCAATACAATTCATGATGATGCAATGCGCCAGCCTTAATTACATTTCTGATTTTTAAAGCAGATGATAGTTAATAATGAAAATGGAAATGTGTCTCTGCCATCTCCAGACAAAATCCATGTAAATAACAAGGCCTGCCAATTACAGCGCCGAGGGGGTGTTTGTACATGTGCTCGGCTGTGTGGTCACTCTCCTGCCCTTGGATAAGTTTGGGATTATTAGACCTGTATTTCACTATGTGTGCAGCGTGTTGAGTAGTGTGTGATGATCAACTGTAATCCACAGCTGCAGTTACACTATGGGGCCCACTACAAGTCAGACAGAGGTCATCTTGTGAAGAGAGGCTGCCACCCTATTACAGTTTTTACCAAGTGCAAGCAGGGATAGGAAAAATGCAAATCTGTTGCTTGCTCATTTTCTCTCCTCTTCAAAGCAGAAGGAAAACATGCATGTAAAGGGGTCCACAAGAGGGGGCACATATAGAAGTGGATCTGGTAATGCCAGCTAACCTGCATCATTTCCCCGATTCTAGGGCTGGTAACTTGTAATGCCGGGTAGGTGGGTGGGAGATACTGGACGGAATCTTACTGTTACGTACGTGGTCACCACTACAAGCTGCAGTGGCTTCCTACCTTTTTTTTTTTTACAAGTTTAGCAATAAAACTACGGGGCAGTATCCAGAGTGGACCCACGCAGCCCCACTGTCCATCAGAGAGCCATTTCGCCAGCCCTAGGCCGGGGCACAAATGAGGGTGGGTGTAGTAGTGTAGTGTAGTTATTGTTAGTTAGTGTTAGCCACTGTGCTTACCTTTGTGCAGAGACCCTCAGGTGCCTACTGATGGGGTGACATGGGAAGCTTACGCAGCCTCACTGAGTGCCAGGTCAGACTGCAGCACACTCAGGGTGCTGGGAGGTATTGTAGCAGTTTCACACGGCAATGTGCACCCATGCGGCATCCTTGGGGGTGTTACACTCTAATACGGACCTCCAGGAAGGTTTGTGACAAAGGTAAGCCACCATTCGTGCTATGCTTCACACAAAGTATTAATACTCATTTGATTAAAGTGAAGCTCGTTCTGTTCTTTGAAAAATCGTACAAACCCTTCTTTAATCCCACTTTGTGTTGGTGCTCCCCCTTCTTGTCTGTGCCCAGTACAGACCGGACAAGGGTCTCTCTACCAGTCTACCTTGCTTGTCTAGTAATCATTTGAGGTAGTCAAGGAGCTGGGGAGAGTGTAGCAATATGAGTCACCCTGGAACTCTGTGCTGCATCCCAAAAACCACCCTCAGGGTCACGTTATATGTGACTCACCTTCTACATAACGCACTGAAAGTGTGTTCCTAAAAAAGCCATCCACAGTCCTCCAGGGCCTACACATGTGCAGGCCTTGCATAAGCCACTCACAACAAGAGTCATCTACTTAACCAGCACCTCTCTAATTCCATTTCCGTTCATGATACTTCAAGGTTATTGCACAGAGTCAGACAGGCGTGCCCTACTGAACTACTAACTTTGCTTATATACCTATCGGGTTCGTTTTTACTGCCCTTATAGGCATAGTTGCATTATCACCACAGCGCAAATGTTGTCTGACCTTTTTGTTAACATGGAGAGTCACACAAGGGGTTCAAGGCCTTTACAAATTAATTCCAAAGAGGATCAGAAAGCAAGCGGAATGGGGCCATCACATTCCTGAACTAACAGCTTTCTCTGAAAAACAGCAGCGGGCAGCAGCTGTAAATAAGACCAGTTTTGCTTTTGGCTCGAAGCGCCGTCTATAGTAGAAATAAACTTAAAGATTTAGTTAAGATGACTAAGAGAATAATTATTCCCAGCTTCTGTGATACACCTGACATGGAGTGTCGAGTGTAATCACACAGCTTACCTGCTGCTCTGATGAGGCTCTGATGAGAAGGGCAGATGGCGCGGCTCCCGGCAGTTGTTTACTGCTTGCCTTGCGCGACCTGCAAACAGCTACTCTGTCCTGCCACGCCTAACTGCTCCGCACTAGCATACTTAGCGCTCGTGGATCACACACTGAGGGCGGTGCTACTGAGCAAAAGGCAGGGGGCGCACAGCCACAAGTGACGCTGATGGAACGTCATCCTCTTCGGCCAGGCCTGCCCCGCCCCGAGCTACTCACAGGGTCTCCACGAGCTACCAGTAGCTCGCGATCGACCGGTTGGAGACTCCTGTGTTAGACGTAAAGAGATCTGCTTCTGTGGAAGAACTTGAGCAGTGGTCCAACGAGGGATTGTTAGACGATGAGGGCTGGTGGCGCAACAAAGAGATAAATAAGTGGAAATTGCCTGCTGCTTATTTACAGCCTATGGTTCAAATGGCACATGGGCGAGTTCTAGCGATTACAAAATTGCTTACCCAAGTTTGGGAGCATCCAGAGATTGCTGGTACAGCTAAAAGGATAATAGAGTCGTGTTTGATCTGTTGGCAGTACAATCCTGGAAAAGGGACACGGACTCCTACAGGAGAGTTTGCTACACAACTGCACCTTTTGAAGTTTTGCAAATGGACTATATCCAACTTGAACGTTGCAATAACTTAAAGTATGTCCTAGTGGTGGTATGAGCCTTCAGTAAATGGATAGAGGCGTACCCTACAAAGGATAATACAGCTCTAACTACAGCTAACATGCTTTTAAAGGAGTTCTTTCCTGGATTTGGTGTTTGCAAACTTTTGTGGAGTGATAACGGACCTCATTTTATTGGGCAAGTTGTTGAGCATGTCCTGAAAGGATTAGGGATCAAACAGAAGTTCCATGCAGTCTTCCTCCCACAATCGGCAGGATTAGTGGAGAGGTCAAATGCTACTTTGAAGTTGAAATTAGCGAAAATACTGGCCTCCATGTCTTAGAAATGGCCTGATGTGTTACCTTTGGCTTTGTTGTCCATAAGATCGGTGCCACATTCACGATCTGGGCTTACGCCATATGAGGTGGTATTTGGGAGACCAATGAACATTTGGGGAGTTCCTAAGCCACGCCCCCTACATGATGTACCTTGTGTTCTGATGAGCGACTACTTAGCACAGTTAACTGATAGTTTGATCTCTATTCATCAACAGGTTCGAGAAGCACTTCCTGACAGAACTACGGGTGAGGCCCACGAACTCCGGCCTGGTGACCACGTGATGGTTAAAGCTTTCGAGAGGTCAAGCAGTTTGGAGCCGAGGTGGCGAGGACCGGAGCAAGTGCTCCTAGCGACGAGGACAGCGGTTCGAGTGACGAACAGAAAGAACTGGGTCCATAGCACTCATCGTAAGCGAGTGTCGCCTACCTTGGTGGAACCTGCTGTGCTGACTGACCATCGAGAGATTCTGGAAACTGAGAAGGGCCACACTATCTCACCTGACGAATCTGAGGGAGTCTTCCCGGACCACACGATCCCTGGAGCATCCCGATACCAACTAAGTCCGAGGAAAGAATCTCCAGTACTGAAAAAGACTGGTTTAGCAACCGTCCTGGGTTGGTGAAACGGAGTGCCGATGTGGCAAGGGGGGGATCAGTCCTGCAAAGTGACACCCGTCTTGACCCTCGGTGAAGAAATCAACGGCTGCCCAGGGCGAAGAGCTCCAACAATTGTTATAACAAGGGAGAAATTATGTCTACAAGAAGATCAACTGTTGCTAAGATCATTTGCGCTGTAGGATTTGTTGTTGCTATGGTGGCTATAGCAGTAATAACCTGGTTTGTTGAGAAAGTGGCTCATGCTCGACAGCTTTTGATCGCCACTACTCTAGTACCAGCTGAGCATCATTATTTTACCCTTCCCTACCATGAGCAAAAACATCAACAATCCTACCTAAATAATAAGTTCATTCAGATGTTGCATCATACTCATAATGCCACAAATACTACCAACTGTTGGGTGTGTGGGGTGATACCTGCTCACCAAAATAAAGGAGGAACACCTTTTATTCCTCTTCCTTTCTCTCATAATGGTTCTTGCCAAGCTTGGTTTGCGCGTATATCTGCTTGTGGAGAGACGACATTGGGACAGATTAATTATCATCTTAATAAAGTGTGTTATCCAGATGAAGATGGTAATCCACAAGCTGAATTAACTAAATGGGAATTGGAAGAGTACCGACCTGTGAACACTTCTATGCCCTATGTTTTCCCAAATATGAGAACTATTAAGAATAATGGACTATTTATGATTTCTGTGACCAGAGCTAAAGCATAGTAAAAGTTGGGAGAATTCCAGTGGGAAGAAGTGAGTGTACTGTGGTTTTGACTATTGAAGGTGCCACCAATCTTAGTTTTATATCATCACATAATACCTATTTTGTGTGTGGTAATAAGGGATATTACCAACTACCTGTTGGATGGTCAGGAATATGTTTTGTATCCTTTTTGCTGCCCCCTGTGTTTCTGGCACCTGCATCATATCATCGAGACTTCAAACTATATAACGATATCTCTAAGAGCAGATATAAGAGGACGATATGTACTCATGAGGTAGACCAGACTGATACCACCTTACAACATTATGCTGATTTCAATTTGGGCTTGTTTTTCTTTGTGGGTGCTGCATTAAACAGTAGAAAAATAAGACAATTGACTCGTGTTGTAGAAGCTGTGACCAATCAGACAGCTATGACACTTGGAAACATCACGGAAGAGTTGCAAGTTGCAAGGATTGTAGCACTCCAAATCGAATGGTTCTTGATGTGATATTAGGTGATCGAGGTGGTGCATGTCGCATCATCGGCAGCAGCAGTTGTGTCTATATTCTGGACCACTCACCTTCAGTATTTGATGACATCTCAAAACAGCATAAGATGGCTGCAGAGATTCATCAGGAGACTGGTACATGGACTTTTTCAAGTTGGATGTGGACACTTTTTGTCACTTGTGGCTGGAAGCTGTTAACTATCCTATGTATAATACTGGTGATATTATTTACATGCTGCGTATGTATTCAATGTGGTCCCATGCTTTGCTCCATTTGCATCACTGCTTGCACACCTGCCAAGCGAAATGTTGCAGAAATAAAAGCACAACGTTTATTGAATAAAGAGGTCACTGAAATGATGAACATCAAGATACAAGATGTGAACCTAGATTGCCCCAAATGAACGAATGTCTTCAGCTAATGCTAAAAGGGTCGTTTGTTGTAATTTGGCAGTGATCGGGGTTAGCATTTAGCTGAAGCCATCTTGTATTCGGCAACCATCTTGTCTGCCATGTGCTCACCATGTGCTCTGTCCTACCTTGGTGTCGTTTGCTCTTGTATTCTGCTTAGAGAGACTATATTTAGGCTCTGCTAGTCTACACATGCGCAGAGGAGACTGTGACTTTCCATGCACCTGTCTGTAGTCTGTAACTATCAGGGTATTTCTGTCGGAACCAGCAAACTGTTAGCTCCTCCCACTTGTTGACTGTGCATTACTGTATGACCTTATATGTACCCAAAACCTTCTTCTTGTGCTTGTACCGCCTTCTTTTGAGCCCCCGTGTGGGTATAAAAGGAGCATGTTCCATCTGTTCAGTGTGCTACTTCATACACTACCGAAGGGTGTTGTGTGAATGTAGTTCCACCTCTTGAGGTTAATAAAGCGCGCTGTTTTATATTGCACTTTCTGTGCCAACTTCTTTCCTATTGGTCTGAGGACTTGTGCAGAGAAGGGCGAACCCCTAGCACTGGTAGGCCTGGCTGAGGCCCACCACGACAAATAGATACAGCTAGTGCACGTTTTCTCATTAACCGGGGCTTTTCAGGCATGTAACAGTAATTCAACACCCTGGTGAAAACGCTCATGTTTCCTATACTGCATTGCTTTGCACTGGAGGATGGGACTTATCACCATGTAACAAAAGCCTATTTTGCACTGATTTATTCTTCCGTTGAGGCATTTTTTGAAGACTATCTTCTCAGATGTGCCACTAAAAGTAATGTAGGTGTCTGCTCAGAGTATTTCACTGAAGCTACTTCTATTTTCAGTTTCTTATCTTTGTAAACTGTATGTCATCCTCACTCAGTATTAGTTAGCCCTTGTCCAGTTTTATAACATATACGGGAGCAATATCCCTGATGCTCATGCTCTAAAACACTGTATGCTTATTAGATGACCCACCATTCTCTCTTGCATTTCCTCTGTTCACCCTTGAATATAAATTGAGTTTTAGTCAAGGATGTTCCATTCTAACAAATTGCCTACATTTCCTTACTGTGTTTTTGGTACTAGTATCAGAATTTGCAAAGAAGGATTAAGGCCAGTGTCTGTGACTACCAGGGCCCACTTTCCTCCATATCTTTCAGACACCCTCCATTCCCCATGCTATTTTAGACTGAGCTTCTGATCTGCTTCATATGTGTCTGATACTACAGCAGGGAGTATTGGGAATAGTCATAGCTGCAAAAGACCTCTTACTTATGGGAGTAGGGAAGGGCCTGCTCCAAGCCACATTTTCCTTAGTGTCACCCACAGCAAGGTAGGACTGGAAATAGCTGAATTGCTTAGGGCCTGTTTGTCTACTACTCTACTCAATAATTTACCAGTTCCCTTCAACCCAGAGTTAGCACTTAATCTCCTTCCCAGTGCAGGGAATTTTTTCTCTTCATGACAATATTTAAGGATCTTTTACTGCTGTTTTCACTGTTTTACTGTGTGAATGCATCCTTTAGATAAAGCCAAAGAAGGTATACCTGAAAAGAAAGGCACATTAGTATATATATTTATCTGTGATGTGTTTGTGCCATGTATATGGTCAGTTGGAACTAATAGTTTTCAGTTGAGAGCAAATGTGTTAGGCTCATCAGTGTGAGACACAAGGCTTGGAGCCAAGGAAGTTGTAGACATTTGGTCATGGCCCATTAAGCACCTGCAGCATTTCAAGAAATACTGTAGGTTCCAGTTTGTAGTTGCTTTCTAGATCGAGCCTGGGCAGCGCAAGCGCTGCTCTGCGGGGCATGCGGTATTCAGGTATGGACTTGACGCTCCGCTCATTTTCTGCACATCTTTTCAGTTGGCTCCTGTTACTGTCCTTTCTGAATTGATGCTTTTGATTCATGAATAGGCTTAGTAGTCGGATGTATGTCGTTACTACGCATGCTTTTACAACGTATGCCATTAGCACGCAGGTTTTACAACGCAAGTAGTTACAACTACTTGCGTTGGGGGGCGCTGAATAGTGAATAGTTTAATTTACTATTCCAACTCCAGTCCCTGTGGATACTAGGGAACGTTTTGTTGCGTGGTAATAGTTGCATTGTAAACGCTGTTCCCCTAGTATACCCTCCTAAGTGCCGCCTTGTCTGGCTTTGTAGCCTCCAATGATGACTCGACTTTTTACTTGTGGTGTTACACGGTCTGTTTTATTTACAGTCTGTGAACACTATTTTCTTTAATGCCTATCTTCTGGCTACTGTTGCAAGCACGAAAGGCTCTCTCTAACCCACCCATTTTTCCTGACAGAGTGGTGCCCAATCATGAACGCTACGCTTTATCTTTGAAAGATGCTCCGTCCCTGCTTCACGGGCAGTTGCAGTACTTTATTATTTGGTAAGACTTTTACATTAATTGCATTCTCTGAAAGCAACCACGCACCTTTCTTTACTTTTGCACAATGTGGCACTTCTGCACAGCTATGCCGCTTGCCAAACCGCTTGATATTTTTAAATTACTTTGTTTATGCGACAACGTGTACAATATTGACGCTGCACCTGGTACTAGCCCTCCTGCTCGTTTATTGTTATCTTGAAGTTTGCAGTAAGTTAAAATGTGCTTAGTTTCCCTTCTGGAATGTTAGTGACAGAAAGGGTAGGCATACTATTTTGATTACGTAGAAAAAACTGCTGGTGCTTTGGGCAACAAATTGCTAAAGGTTGAAAAGAGTTGTTTTGCAGCATTATGGCTAATGTTTTATTAGCAGAATTAAATAACGGCACCCTACCCTCCATGTAACACATTAGGATAAAATAAATAAGCACTGGTAAAGACAATTGAACATGCTGTACAAGATTAGCACTGACCTATTGGCTTTGACAACACTTGTTTGCATTGGTGCTCCTATCTCGACCCTTGGCATGCATTTGCCGCAATGCATATGCACACAGTGGCCATTTTCTAAACCATTCCATGATGGTCCCCATATGCGCATAGGTCATGACATTACCATTCCAACATGGCTAAAATCCATGTTGGAATGGTAAAGTAAAAATAAAAAGAAGAATGCCGAGAGCTTACACATAAAGCAAGTGGCCACGTACTATTTTTCAGCAACAGGGCCCTCGAAGCAGTATGGTACCAGAATATCTTTGTCAGAATGTTGTTAGCCATAATTACTGTGTCCTAAATATCATTTACACATATATGGATTTGGTAGGATGAATAATTGAAAATCTACACCCAATGGGATGTAAGTCTACTATTCAATATTTAGGACACAGTATTTTTTCAGACAATATTTCTGGATTTAATATTCTGACATGCAAAAACACGTAAAACATGAATGCAGAACTACAACCAGAGGGAATCACTGGAGTGAAATGGCCTGGATGAGTTAGTTTTAGGTGAGCTTACAAAGACTGAACCTAGTGAGGCCCCGCCGGAATAAAACAATATTAAAAAAGTAAGACCAGTGCATTTGTGAACTACTTTTGAAAAGTGTTCACATCTTTGATATGCAATGGGTTGATACTAACACTGATGGACAACCCTCTAAGCCAATGCAACAAGCTCACTGAACGACAGTAGTCAATGTTGAAAATGACAGTCCAAAAGCCCCCTTCTCGATGCTTATACAGCATGTTGAATGTTGTTTAACAAGATCTTCCCGGTTAGCTACAGCTCTATGTTGGCAAGACGAAAGACGAAAGAACAGGAAGGCAGTGGATGTTCCAGATAAAAATATAGTACACATTAAGGGAGCGTTAGTTTGGTTAAGATTCCTTCAAATAGCGCCAGTGCTGTCCTCTGCTGCAGTGGAACTTCCACATTGGTGTCTCTTCTCTCGTGACCAGCATTGAAGGTCTGCACAAATGGTACCATACCCACTTTGGGGATCATTAACCCGGAGGAGGTGACCCAATAATTCTCCAGTCTTTCATCAATAACCAAAAAGGTAACAAGCATTTGCAATGCAACAGGTCTCGCACTATTAAAGTTTGAGTTATTGGCATTGCTAAACAATGCAAAACCAATAGCTCAAACTTTAATAATGCGAGACCTATTGCATTGCAAATGCTTGTTGAGATTGTAAATTAGACTCCCGAAGGATTAAATACTCTACCTGCCAAATCTAATGCATGAACATCCGAGACTGGTCTACAGGAGATTAGGCACAATAATAGAGTAAGTTTCGCCGATAACTGCTTGGGGGAAAGACCCTCATTCGCTGGCCAATTGCTCAGAAAGTGTAGAACCATATACACAGCCCACAAAGTAGAATATCTGTGTTTAGGTGGTTTCACCAAAATAATACCACTCACTACTTTGCATATTAAGGGATGTTTCCCCACTGGTTTCCCATCCACATGTGGATGACCAGCTGAGATCGCGGAACGGAAGTTATTTACCGTCCGGTAAGCCATGCCTTTATTAGCCATTTCCGATAAAAAGTTAGCAATCATATGTATTCCGGATTCCATGGCATTCCCCTGCCATTCAGAACACCAACTAACCCATCTATGCCAAGCTGACTCGTATCTATTGTGCGTAGAGGGAGTCTAAGACTGTGATAGGAAAAACATTGCCTCCTGCAAAACTCCTGCACTTATCAGCGTCTCCTGAAAGTCTCCACGTCATGAGGGATAATTGTCCCTGTACTACCAATGGATGAGGTTAACCTATCGGGCCCATGAATATCTCTTGGAACAAGAGCAGATGTACTGGAAGAACACACGTCAAAGACAACGCCAACAGAAACCGTGCTTGTGCTTTCCAGCCTGTAGAAATCATGATTAATTCTGCATTCAGTCTGCAGACCTGTACCAACACTCTCTGGATCATGACGAATGGGGAAAAGGCATAACGCATGGCCTTCGTCCATGATTGAAGGAATGCAACTGAGTTGAACGCCTGTGGGTCGAGACACCAATTGTAAAACTGGGGAAGCTGAGTGTTCAGCCTGGATGCAATGAGATCTATCTTGCGTGGACCCCACTTCCTGTTCAACTGCTGGAACAATTTGGGATGCAATCGCGAATCGCTGGAGTCCCGTAGGAATCACAAGTTCCAGTCTGCCACCACATTGGAGCTGCCCGGAATATTCTCCGCTGGCACTGGGATGTGGTGTTGCAGGCAATAATGCCAGAAGTCCTTGGCTATTCCTACCAAAAGCTGAGACCTTGTGCCACCCAAATGATTGATGTATCTCACTGCTGAGACATTGTCCATCTGCAGGAGGATACAACTCACCTTTTGTGTAGAAAGGGTCCGGATAGCGAAGGACCCGGCCAACAGCTCCAGGTAATTTATGTGCAACTTCAGTTCCTCTGCAGACCATCTGCCCCCTGTTTCTACTGAATCGCACCGGGCTCCCCAGCTCCATCGGCTGGCATCAGACTCCATTACCACCTCTGGCACTGACGCGAAAATGGCCTTGCCATTCCATGCGTCCATGTGTTACAACCACCAGGATATTTCTGTCCTGGCTTCAGTGGATAGTAGAATCTGCTCCGCATAACCCTTGCGCAAATGTATGAATTTGAGTCTTTGGAGAGCCCAGTAGTGATAAGGCCCGGGAAAATCGCCTGAATATAGGAAGCCAGTAGGCCTACCAGTCGTGCCAGAATCCTCAAACATATAGTCGGAGAGGCAAGTGCTCTCCTCAACTCTTTCTTGATGGATATCCTCTTTTTCAATTCTAGTAACAATTGTGTCAGAACAGAATCCACCTTAAACCCCAGGAATTCCATTGATTGGGTAGGGGTCAGTAAGGACTTGTCCAAATTGATGACGAATCCCAAATCCTGTAAGAGCAGGGTTGTACAAGTTAAATGCATTAGTACTGTTTCCACACTCTGAGCCATTATTAGGGCGTTGTCCAGATAAATGATAAGTCTCACCCCTCTCGCTCTCTCAGATACTGCACCACCGGTTTGAGGAGTTTAGTGTAACACCAAGGGGCGGATGAAAGCTCGAAGGGCATGGTTGAAATTTTGAAAACTCAGAGTCCCCACTGAAACTGTAGTCATCTCTGATGAGGTGGAAAAATCGGCACCACCAAATAAGCATTTTTTAGATCGAGACGCGTCATCCAATCTTTTTCTAACATCTCTCAGTACGTGTATGCCACCCAGGAATTGAATTCTTTGAAGTTCAAAACAAATTGAAATCCCTGATCTTTCTTCTGTACCAAAAATATTGTACTGACAAAACCGTGAGGAAGGGGTACATTCTCTACAATTGTCCCTTTTTTCATCTGTGCCCTCACTTTATTTCCTATGAAAGACTTCTCTACTAGGGAAAAATGTAGAGGTTTGGGTCTGCAATTCTGCTGTGGGAATGAATAAAACTCTATCCGAAAGCCCTGTACTGTTTGAAGTACCCAAGGGTCTTGCATTAAACTCTCCCACACGTGAAGGAACACCCCACTTTGGCCTCCAACCAACACCTCCCCAGCCTGAATAAGGCTTACCTGGGAGGATTCACAGGTGTTGTTTTGTCCTTTATAAAAACCTCGGTTTTGCTGGGGTGTACTGATAGCATACCTGTATGTAGTAAATCTCTGCATGTTATGCTGTGTGTGAGGTATTCAGTCTATTATCAGTCTATTATGTTGTGTTGGAAGTCTGTGTGTTTTTACTATATAGAAAGTGAAGCAGAGATCAAGTTAACATTCAACCATAAAATGTGCAGGAACACTGTAGTTTGTGTACCTAGTTTGTTTAATAGGTTCTGTAATATGATGATTTTTAGGTCTTGACTATTCTATCACGCAGAGATAGATAGGCGAGTATATAAAAAAAAAACTCTACCAAACTTGTGGATCGCATACAGTTCATGTGAGCTATGCGCGTGCACGCCATCGCCAGCCACGTCACACCACCATTTGTCTGTCGCATCAGACTTCAAAGGCTACCGCTCCCCCACCCCCCCACCACAGCAATGCTTGTATGTTGACATGAAGGCGTGTTCCTGTTTTTCCGAACAGCAGGAATTTTTGTAGTTTTGCTGCAGGTATATTCTGTAAGGTTTATACATGTACTTCGAGGTGATGAAAACACTAGAAGACTCCTTGTGGCCACCACTGTAGACACCAATGAAAAAACAGCCTACTCTTAGCTTCAGGCCTGCTTTATGCATATCTAATTCAAGATGGAGAAATGCAGCAGCACAGACTCTTCTGGAAGATCCCCCTCCGCACACCATGGCTTCCCAGGGAGATCCGCAGGTTCAGTTCAAGCTCGTCTTAGTCGGGGATGGAGGCACCGGCAAGACCACCTTCGTCAAGCGCCACTTGACCGGCGAGTTCGAGAAGAAGTATGTGGCCACGCTCGGAGTCGAGGTCCACCCTCTCGTCTTCCACACGAACCGAGGCCCCATCAAGTTCAACGTCTGGGACACCGCCGGCCAGGAGAAGTTTGGCGGCCTTCGAGATGGCTACTATATCCAAGCCCAGTGTGCCATTATCATGTTTGACGTCACATCAAGAGTCACATACAAAAATGTTCCTAATTGGCATCGGGACTTGGTGCGAGTGTGCGAAAACATCCCCATCGTGCTGTGTGGCAACAAAGTGGATATCAAAGACAGGAAAGTGAAGGCAAAGTCCATAGTCTTCCACAGGAAGAAGAACCTCCAGTACTACGACATTTCCGCAAAAAGTAATTACAACTTTGAGAAGCCCTTCCTTTGGCTTGCAAGAAAATTAATCGGCGATCCCAATTTGGAGTTTGTAGCAATGCCTGCTCTTGCACCACCTGAAGTTGTAATGGACCCAGCATTGGCAGCACAATACGAGCAAGATTTACAGATTGCCCAGACCACTGCATTGCCAGATGAGGACGATGATCTGTGAGCAAAAGCTGGAGCCCAGCGTCAGAAGTCTAGTTTTATAGGCAACTGTCCTGTGATGTCGATGGTGCAGCGTGTTTGCCACTTTATTATCTAGCTGAGCAGAACATGTGCTTTAATCTTTGGGATGCGGAAGGAGATGAGTGGGCTTCGGAGTGAATGTGGCAGTAAAAATTAATTCCTTCATATTTTGGACCTGCGTATTTAGCTGTTTTGGACTGCAATTACTTTATCCTCACGTTTCGAATCTAATTTAAAGACTGCTACAGTCGCATCACATTCAGTGGTGAACCCTGTTACTGTCGTTCCCGTTCCTTTTCGTTTAGACCATAATAAAGTTGTATTACAAATACCCAAAAAAAAAAAAAAAAAAAAAAAAAGATGGAGAAATGGCTTAACTAAAAAAGGGTCACTATTAATCTCTCTCTTTACATTCATAAACAGATGTCATCTCGTAAGGTGTACTCATAAAGAGTATTCAAAGGCCGCATATCTGCAGTCCCTTTAACATAAGGTAGATCAATGCCAATGCTAATATCCAATAATATGAATCCCAAACGATTGTCTTTTACAAGCAATTAAATTAGTTTGCAGTAATACCGCCAAATCTGAAGTGCGTCTCTATGTGGGGATGCAAAACAATTTGTTTATGCTGCTTCTTAATTCTAAATTAAACATGCTCCCGAGCCATGTAAACACATCTTCAAAACAGAAAGACCGTCATCTTTTTGTAAACTGTTACTGAGAGTTCCCCGTAAATTACTTTTAAGTGAACTGTCACAAATCGCATTCACAAAACTCACGACTTTCATTGCATGAAAACATCTACTGCACCTTGGCAGTCCTCCGCCAACCTTCATTCTCTCCGAGCACATTACTCACCGTTTCTGAGTTCTGCCGAGACCTTTCTTTCCTGATATGGAATGTATTTTCGATGTGAAATTCCCGTATCCGAAGCGTGCCTAAATACGTCAGTGCCGTACAGTAGAGCAGCAAAGCTTATAGTAACTATGCTCAGTCAGTAACACAAACAACATCTTCATTCCCCTCCGCTCACGTACCTGCCGCATAAAAAAGTTAGAAATGGGGGAGGAGCCTAGCGACGAACGAAGCTGGCCGCATAAGCTCTCGACTCCGTCGACCTCCTCCTGCTGCTTGAATATCCTGCTACAAATCCTGCTTTTTCGCCTCACCCCCGTGTGGGCGACCCGTTGCTGATGCTGGCGGTGTGGTCCTGGGAAACTTATGGCCCGGATTGCCGGAGTTACATCGAGTGGAAGTTCTTGGCCTAACGCTGACCGAGAGCCGGGACCTCGAGTACTGACCCTGCCGGGTTGGAGTGCAACAACGGCGGCCGGGGGATCCAGACACGATCCGGTCGATAGAAGTGGAGAGCAACCTGCCCCTGGATTGGTGGAGAGCCTGCGGTTCTACCCGCATTGTGGAGGTGTAATGATCCTGTGAGTGGCTGAGAGGTCGGGTGTCCCCTTCTCGGCGTTCCCTTCCCGCTGGGGTGGGGCCCCCTTCCGAGAGGCCCTATCGTTGCTGGACTGTGTGCCTCCTGCCCCCGCCTGCCCTCATCGCACTTTGGTCCCTGGGGGAATCGGGTGACCCGAAGGGCACATTGATGTCTGGAGTCGATCAGTTTGCGGCGGTGCGGGGTGAAGAAGAGCCATCATTGCGAACCGTGATGGCCGCCATTAAGGGTATGTGCTCCTACATGGTTGCTCTTTCACATAAGTCGATCGTGGATGACACCGAAACTGCCCGATCGCATAAGGACTCTGATCTGTCTGGTCCCCCTAAGCGAGCCGTTTCTCCCACTTTGATCCAGGTATCTACGACTCGAGGCCCATCTAGTGTCGAAGCCTGGATAGCAATGTCTGTACCGCTGTGTGCGGCTGAACCCGCCGCCATGGTGTATCGCCCGCCCACGTTGGCGAGTCCACCTGTGGCCGTGTTCACGTGCTCGTCCCCCTATGACTTTATTGAAACTGTGACCCGACGGAAACAGCGAACATCTATCGATCATGTGAGCTGTGCAGTGTGGTGGAGTATGGAACGGTCGGGATCTGGTCGTACCGTGACGAGTGTCATGGCGGCTGAGGATTGTGGTGGACGGTGGTTATCCGTTGGACTCGCCGCACAGATTCGTGGACTGGCTGAACTTTTGACTTATCCTGTGAATACGCGGGTGCGGTGTGCGGAACTCATGGTGAACACTCGTAGAGGTCAAGGGTGAGATTGGTGTTCGACTCGGATGTTTGAGAGGGACCCGGGATCCGCCATTTTCTTGTATCAGGGGGCGGGGCGGTGTAGGACGTCTTTCCTGGGTTCTACCGAATTTACTTTGCTTTGCTGCTGATTGTTTAATGACCAGGACTGTACGTCGCAGGAGGGGGGTAGTGCGACCGGGGATGCGAGGGTCTCCTCCTCCCTTAACTTTTCTTTTCTTTCTTTTTCTGTGTTTCCTTCCTTTATAAATCTCTTTTCTACTATATTTCGGGTTTTTGGTCGCTGGGCGATAGGCACGCTGCTAGGGGGGTAGGCCGTAGCCATCTGCAGGGGTGCAGGGTGGGGGGTAAGGGGTGGGGTATTTTTGTTTTTCCGTTCTCTATTTCTATGGCCTTTTTCTCTTCTTTTAGTTTGACTGGACTTCCTTTTTTCTCTCTCCCTGGGTTGGGGGTCAGTTTATCGGGTTACTGTTTGGACTTTTTGGGCGGCGCTGGGACTGTGGCCGCTCAGTCTCTCCTGTCATTGGTTTCATCGGGTGGGGCATTAGTCGGGAGTTTTCAGAAATGTATGCTTGCTTATATTGTTCGCTTCAAAATGTTGTCGTCTCTGCTGTTGGACATGCTTCCCTGCCCACCCGGTGATTGTATCTACTTTAGATCCCATAGCCGGCCCCCTCCTGTTCTCTTTTCTCTCTTTCCATCTCGTTAACATATGGAACTGTATTACGTATTTACTGTGTATATCCTGTTTTATTTTTAAAAAATTGACCTCTCTAATCCTTAGATGCTCTCCTGGGTGTGCCGAAACAGTCCGATTTTCTATTTTTTTGCTGCCATGCCTCCGGGATGTTTGGCTGAATAGCTGTGTGCACCCTCTTCTAAATAAAGGTCCTCCAAAAAATTTTTTTTAAAAAAGGTTAGAAACAGCTCACGTGCCTCAGATCCAAAAACATTCACAGGTCTAACTTGCAATCGCATCATTCAATCCGCTCCTTCTCAACACATACAGCCGGCAACAAGTCCTTTAAAATGAAGGTAAATTCGACAGTCTGCTCCTACCAGCCCTTTTCAACAATTAATTGAAAAAAGTCACACTATCACAAAAGCTTCTTTGGCGCGCTTCTTACAGTGTACTAATGCGGCCTGTAGTGTGTGAATTTTTTTTATTAAGATTTGGACTCTAATCCCAAACATGTGCCTTCATGGTATTTCATGCTGCTGAAGTCGATAAGATGGGAAGGTGACCAGGTCTACAGATTTCGAACGGCTGCTGCAGCATTTTCTACTTCTGCCCAGGGAACCAAAACAAAGGAAATACTTACGCCTGTCCTGGATTTTAGAAAGGTGCAAATAAAAAAAGGTGTAGAGTGGTTTTTTTAAGGCTCTTTGAAAAAAAAAGATTCACTCTCTCCACTCCCATCTTCCCTCTCACCTCAACCTCCCCTCCTCCGTCTCTTCTAACTCTTCCCTCACTCTCTCCCCTTTCTCCTCATTCCTCTCTCTCTCCCCTCCCTCTCTACCCTCACACTCTTCCCTCATTCCTCACCTCTCCCCTCACTCTCATCGCCTCCCACTCTCCTCACTCTCACCTCTCCTGCCCCCTCCCCCCCTCTCCTCACTCTCCACTCTCCCCTCTCACCACTCTCCCCTCCTAACTCCCTCTCTCTCCTCACTCTCCCCTGTCCTCATTCTTCACTCTCCCCTCTCCTCACTCTCCCCTCTCACCACTCCCCCCTCTCACCACTCTGTGGCAATGACAATGCTTTATTTAGGTGATTAACCCCTTCGATGCTCATGACGAGCTCAGCTCGTCATGAGGCACAGTGCTCCTGTGCTCATGACGAGCTGAGCTCGTCATGACCACACCCGTTTTCATTATGGCCCAGCACAGGAGAGGGATGCCATCAGCAGGGATGTGGTTAATAAAAATCAATACAAAAAAGAACAATCAGCATACAAAACATGTTTAAAATTGAATACAATAATGTGTGTGTGGGAGGCATGTACTACATGAGACCTTCCACCAGTTAAAAGTCAAGTTGTGGCATGGTCTGACTGTCCATTAGGGCTTGTCGCGCATGGTAAATAAATTTGGCGAAGTTGGCCAAGTGCTTCAACGTGTCCAGCAAATATAGTTGAAGAACTGCCTCTTTTACCGTCAGTGTTCCCAGTTGGAGAAGGATAGGCCTTAGATGGATTCTACAGACTGACAACAAGGCAGGGCAGCATAATAGGATGTGAGACAATGTTTCACGCTTGTAGTGGCAGAGACAACACTCCGTGATTACTGGACTTACTTTGACCGAAGGATATAGGTGTTTTAAGGGAAGCACATGCAATCTTGCTGCCAGAATCCTTTGTAGGGCTTGCCTGCCCAACGGCTGTAGAAGGTGAGGTTTATGGCCATTTAAAATGTAAGTAGAGCTTTGCGTCTCATGAAAGCCTCTGACTGTCAAAGCTCCAATGTCAAGTTTTCGTGAGCAGGATCTTACTTGCTTTTTTATTACAGTTTTGATGGTTGTGTACTATATTATGTTGGGATCCCAGTTCTCTGTCGCTAGATTCAGAAGCTCTTTGGCTGAAGTTAGACCAGCTGACCACGGGTTACCTGGCTTTTTGAATATTTGATTTATAACAAACGTCATCAAGTTCTTTGATTCCATAATGTTTAGATAGTAATATTTTTCCAGGCTTGCTAATTCTTCTAAAGATTGCTGGTGAATTCCAAGCGAATTAGAGTGTTCCTTGTACATAACAGAAGGCAAAATAGTTTTTGTAGGCTGCACAGTTGATTTTTTCGAGGTCTTGTCCCAATTTACCTGGGAACGCCTGTATGGCGTAATTGAGGGAGGGTAATAATTTTGCTCTCAAAACTCATTGGATGGCCGCAGTGGTTGGACTTTTCAAGGTGGCGTTGACTTTGGAAATGGAGTAGGTAACCATTTTGGGTTTCTGCTGGAGCTTGTGTCGATGAACCTGTGGCCGGCCAGTTTCGCTAAGCCAGACTTCAAGGTAGTTATATGATTGAGTGCTTGATAATAGTAGCGATCCCAATCTCCATTTTTTTTACTTCTTTTTTTGGTAGCGGCCAAAGATTAGTATCTTGGATTTTGTGGGATTAGGAACCAGCTTGTTCTCGGCGTTATATACTGCTCATGCTGTCAAACCTTTTTGGAGCCCGACTTTGGTATGATCCAAGAGGACGAGGTCATCTGCATACTGAATCAATTGGATTCTGACTACCCCGATCCTTGGAGTCGCCAGGTTTTCTCCCTGTAATGCGTTACCCAGGTCAGCTATATATAAGTTAAAAAGAAGCGGGGCAAGGACACTGCCCTGCTTTAACCTGAGGTCTGTGCTAATCTTTTTCGTGGCTGATTCGCATGAAAGTTTGACTCTTACCCACGTTTGAGTATCCAGTGATCTGATGGCTTGTAGAAGTTTTGGGCAGATGTTCCAGCTAACTATTTTCTTCCATAGAATATTTCGATCTACGCCATTGAAGGCTGCTGGGTAATCAATGAAGCAGGTTAAGAGAAGCTGGTCGCTCTGAACCTTTGCTTGTTGTATTAAATATCATAGGACTATGATGTTATCTCTGGTCGAGCTTCTCGAGCGAGACCCTTTGATAGAAGGGGAGCAAGTTCTCCTAGGTGACCCAATCTACTAATTCCCTAAGAAGAGTACTTGCATATGCCTTGCACTCCACATCCAATAAGGCAATCATTTGATAGTTCTTAGGGTCTGTGCTTGGCCCTTTTTTGTAAATTGGATGAATTAGAGATCCCCTCCACGAGTCTGGGACAACCGTCAGGAGCCTGCACTCCACGTACAGCTGACCCAGGTTCTCTACCCAAAAGTCGATGTCCTCACGGAAAAGAGAGCCCGGCAGACCATTTGGTCCAGGGGCCCCATTGTGGCAAATTTTTTTCAAAATTGCTCTTAAAACCTTTCTTTCGACAGGTGTAACATTAACTAGAGGGGACGTGGGTTCAGTTGTTTCTTCATTTGGATATTTTTTTACTTGAATTTTTCTCTGAGTCGTTGGTATAAAGAGTTTTTACGTGGGCTATCCTAGTACTTGCGTCAAGGGGGTTCTCTCTATTGCAGGTTCCATGGGTAAGCTTGTTTATGTATTGCCAGAATTCTTGGGTCTTGCTGGGGGCAAGCACCTCAAAGATCTTCAACCATGAATGAATGAATGAATGAATGAATTCTTTATTGTTTGGTTACTCAAAACCATTACATTAAAAACAAGATACAAGGTTACAAAATTAAAAAAATTAAAACCAGGGGAGTTTGTGACGCCCTGGGGGCTGGGGTTACGATGAGTAAGGTTCATATTGAGGCATGGGTCTGCAAAGTCACTATAAGGGCAGGCCCTCCGGGGCCATCAGCAAGGATCGTGTCTGGTGAATGAACTTTCCGACCATTTTCGCTCTGTTGCTTCACGTTTCACTTGCCAGACAACTTTTGCGTGAGTCTTGGCCGCCTCCTTTAGATCTTTTTTCACAGTCATCGATCTGGTTTCTCTATAGGCTCTGCGTTTGGAGTTGAGTACTTTTGAGGATTTCTTAATTTCTGGCTGGAATCCCAGTTTGTAAGTAGGATTGTCAAAGGCTCTTCGGTTTTTGCTCCATCGAAGTTGGTAGGCTAAGTCATATGCGAGAGTGCCCCACTCTCCGATTCTGCCCTGATCGTTACGGCCGGTCTGCCAATCTTTCCAGATGGATTTCCATACAGCAAAGTTTTGAGTCACAGCTCCCCCCACTCACCGCTCCCCCCTCGCATCACTCCCCCCTCTCACCACTCTACCCTCTCACCACTCTACCCTCTCACCACTCTACCCTCTCACACCACTCTCCCCTCTCCCCTCTCCCAACTCTCTTCTCTGTCCCCTCTTCCCTCTCCTCTCTCTCCTCACTCTCCTCTCCCCTCTCCTCACGCTTCCCTCTCCTCACTCTCCCAAATAAGTAATTTTTTTATATTATGTATTAATTACAATGTTACATATCAATGATGCATTTTTACAAATTGCTTTACAGATTCTTTTTTTGGGAAACACTCTACCAGACAAAAAGGTTAGGGAATTGATTAATACTTATTGCACACTAAAAGACATTACTATTAAATTGAAATACACATCTAGTTCACAGCATGAATAGTAAGCATAATCTATCTATGCCTGCATGCTGCACACTGCTGCACGACACAATGCTGCATGACACAATGCTGCACGCCACACACTGCTGCACGCCACACACTGCTGCACGCCTCACACTGCTGCACGCCTCACACTGCTGCACGCCTCACACTGCTGCATGCCTCACACTGCTACACGCCTCACACTTCTGCATACCTCACACTGCTGCATGGCGCACACTGCTGCATTACTCACACTGCTGCATTACTCACACTGCTGCACGCCTCACACTGCTGCACGCCTCACACTGCTGCACGTCTCACACTGCTGCATTACTCACACTGCTGCACGCCACACACTGCTGCATGCCACACACTGCTGCACGCCACACACTGCTGCATGCTGCACACTGCTGCATGCTGCACATTGCTGCATGCTGCACACTGCTGCATGCCGCACACTGCTGCATGCCACACACTGCTGCATGCCACACACTGCTGCATGCTGCACACTGCTGCATTACTCACACTGCTGCATGCTGCACACTGCTGCACGCCTCACACTTCTGCACGCCACACTGCTGCACACCTCACACTGCTGCACGCTTCACACTGCTGCACGCCTCACAATGCTGCACGCTGCACATTGCTGCATTACTCACACTGCTGCATGCTGCACCACACACTGGTGCACGCCACACACTGCTGCACGCCACACAATGCTGCATGCCACACACTGCTGCACACCGCACACTGCTGCACGCTGCACACTGCTGCATGCCTCACACTGCTGCACGCCTCACACTGCTGCATGCCTCACACTGCTGCACGCTGCACACTTTTACATTACTCACACTGCCGCATGCCACACACTGATGCATTACTCACACTGCTGCATGCTGTACACTGCTGCATGCTGTATACTGCTGCACGACTCACACTGCTGCACAAATCACTCTGCTGCACGCCTCACACTGCTGCACGCCACACACGGTTACATTACTCACACTGCTGCACGCCACACACTGCTGCACGCCTAACACTGCTGCATGCCTCACACTGCTGCACGCCTCACACTGCTGAACGCCACACACCACCACATCACTCAGGGACACCACCACATCACTCAGGGACACCACCATATCACTCTAGGACACCACCACATCACTCTAGGACACCACCACATCACTCAGGGACACCACCACATCACTCAGGGGCACCACCACATCACTCAGGGGCACCACCACATCACTCAGGGGCACCACCACATCACTCAGGGGCACCACCACATCACCCAGGGGCACCACCACATCACTCAGGGGCCCCACCACATCACTCAGGGGCACCACCACATCACTCAGGGACACCACCACATCACTCAGGGACACCACCAAATCACTCACAGACATCACCACAGCACTCAGGAACACCACCACATCACTCAGGGACACCACCACATCACTCAGGGACACCACCACATCAATCAGGGACCCCACCACATCACTCTGTAACACCACCACATCACTCTGGGACACCACCACATCACTCTAATACACCACCACATCACTCAGCCCCACAACAGCACTGTCCTTGCTTGCTACCAACAAGCATTGCCATAGCCAATAGGACTCGCATTAGGAAAGTGTAAGCTATTGGCTTTGTTAATAACTATGCTATTAATTTATATATTTTCAAAGCCAACACATATTTTAAAAAATTGTCATTCACAATACCAATAGCTCACACGTTCCTAATGTGAAACCTATTGCATTGCAAATGCTTGTTAATGTTGAGTGCTCTTGGGGTCCCATGACAGCTATTTATACTGTATCTAAGCCGTGCCAGGTGCATGTGCCATGTTCTGTTCAACGGGACTAGCTTGGGTCGTCAGTGGGACTAGCTTGGGTACTATTGCAAGGAAAGACTTCTACTGACTATATTTAATGACTGTAATACTATTAGTATCTTTCCAAATAGTATTATCAGCCAAACATAAATAGAGACGATAGAAGTGATTGAACTCAAGTATTGCTTTTAAATGGGTGAGGAATGGAGTCAATTATAAGCAGATCCAACATTGAATAAACAGCAGGTACTTGACTATGCTCAAGAGTATTAATAAACATTATATAATGAAATATATAGTCATTGATTGCCCTCGACCTGAAGGGCACTTAAAGAAAGAAAATCCGACATGTGGAACCAACCTAAAGGCAGATGTGTCCAAGACTCCTGCCCTCCTGAGCATAGCTGTACAGTTACTCCCTATCTCACCCATCTATGGATTAGTTTCAGTGAGCATCCACAAATGCCAGACGTTGACAAGCCAGTACATACACACAACTGCTGTATGGAATTAAGTATTCGGCCTTTCCAGGGCCCAGCATGGCCAGACAGGTACTGTACACAAAATACCAGTCCAAGGAGTAAGGGGAAAAGCAGCTAATGCAGCTTGACATAGATGATGCCATTGGGCTCCGGTTAGAAGGGACAACACAAACTAATCAGATCCAAGCCTTATCCAGCCATCCATAGAAACCCCCCACCTGGCACATCTACAGATATTGTGATCCCTGAACCAGTGGAAGTATCTGCGACTGGCCCAAGCAGTGTTGTCCCACTCCATGAACTGCACAAGGTTCACCCTCCTTATATTTCATGCTATTGCCACCTAACATGCTAGTACATCCCCCACCAGTAGCTGCTGTACAGCAAAGTAACATCTCTCTCTGTTATGAAGAAAATAAAAAGCATTGATAGCACTAAATTACCTTGAGATGGGTTACAGGTGTTATATTGAATCAATAGTATTTGGCTATTGCTAGGATGTTTTAACTTACTGCTTACATATATACTGGACACTAAATGCATTGACACCTGCCTCCTGCTACCCCAGCTACCTTATCATTAGAATATTTTGAGCCCACTTAATTTGTTGCTGTGTTGTTCTTTCCTCAATACAAGATATCAGTTTACTGCATACCAGGTACTGGAACAGAAGTGTGTAGTATAAAGAGCAACAGTGCATGAAGCGAGTGATAACAGAGATGCTGTGTGAAAACTCTGAGGAAGTGTTAGTTCTGAGATAGCAGGACATCAGGATAGAGCGGCACTGTGAGAGCTCGGAAAAGTGTTAGCACTAGGATAGCAACTGTGCCTAGTGCAAATTGAAGATACAGATGCGTTGTGAGAACCCTGTGCTACTCTTAGTGCTGGGATAGTAGTTGTGCAAGGTAAAAGTGAGGAAAGCGATGCAGTGCGAGACCTCTGGGCTAGACTTAGTATTGCAATATCAGCAGTGCATGTTGCCGGTGATCATAAAGATGCATTGCGAGTGCTATGAGGAAGTCTCGGTATGGGGTAGAAGTGTATGGTACGAGTGAGGCTAAAGATACAGTGTGTGCTCCGTGCTACTCTTACTACTCAGTGATGCATGGCACAAGCGATGATAAAGATGTATTGTTATTGCTTTGTGTCTTACAGTACTGTGGTTTCATGAGAAGCTAATAAGCTAACCCTTTCCAGTTTAAATGTTTACAGATGTAAAACTTCCCAAATTAGATATTGTAATTTCAACAAACAAAAAATATATTTCATCCTGTGCTGGGACACATATAACAGATAAAGTTTTGAGAGATATAATCAAGAAACCCAGCGCTTGCAAGTTGTTGAACATCAGGCAGAAGAAGCTCACCCACTGCAATATTTATTTTTGCATTTATAGTATTTAGTTCCCTTTCCTCTGACTACCTTACCAGTGTTTAGTTTTCTAGTGATGTGGTGCTGTTAATAAGTCTTGGGATGATTCAGTCACAGCTCTGGTGCAGGTAATGAGAGGTTATCCAGGGCACTAAGTCAAGAAAGGGCGATGGTGCAAAAAGTAGAACCTGGAGTATGGGCTGCTTTGCATACCTCTGATTTTGTTTGGTGAGAGATGGCACTCAGCTGAGCTCTTGTTCTTTATGACCCTCGCTGTTTTAATTTTAACTTTTGACTGAGATAGGAACCTGTTGCATACCGATCTGAAGACCAAAAGAACTTCTCCACTAATCCACTTCCAGGGTTGCCCCACCCACTGACTAAAGAAGCCCCTACTCTCCTAATGGACTAAGTCAATTACTGTTTCACTTTCAAAACCAGTGCACTTTTCAGGCTTCTGAAAGCCAAATGAAATGACAAAGGCTGACAGCTACATAAAATAAACATCACTCTTAGAGACAGCCATGTTTGCTATGTAATTTTTGTGTTGCACAGTGGCCTCTCTTCGCCAGCGGTAGTAAAGGCAGTCCCAGTGGTTGCAAAAGTAAAGCCAGGGGTCCCAACTGCGACCCCTGGCAACCCACAATTGACGTCAATGCCCCCTGAAGCTACGCCCCTGCCTTCCTGCCATCACTAAAGCCTTGGTAATTCTGAAGTTATTTACTTGCATGCTTATTCGAAAGGTGCCAGCTGGCTGTCTAGAATGTTCACTGTTTATGTACTATAGTGCACATTGTGAACCAAAACAAAGGAACTGGGACAGTTATGTAAAATCTATAAACAGATGACAAATAAAAGTTCACCACACCACATGCAGATATATTGAATCAAAGAAATTTACAGTACTGCAGATAAAACCACATCACCTCACCCATATGCAACTTGTAATGAGAAATAAACGTGTTTGGGGAAACCCAAGTTGCAGCTGAACAAATATCTTTAAAAAAGATGCCCAGGAAGAGCACATGGGCTTCCTGTGGAACAGCCCTTGATTAAAGCGGGAACCGTATACCCTGATTTTTGATAGGCAAAAAAAAAAGGTAATTCAAACCAACTTAATCAAAGTGGAAGCAGACGGAACATATTTTATTATTTATTTTAATTTTGAAGGTTTTATATAGCGCGAACAAGACTCTTGCGAGTATCAGAGCGCTTTACAGGTCATAAGTAGAAGGCAAGATTTGTTTCTTAACCCAAAGGCTATGAACATAATAAAATCTTATTTGTTGAAAAGATAACACTGTTCGCAAGCTAAAAGTAAGGGGGCTTTGTAGATTTAATGAATACAAAATAATTTCTCCAGATTAAGGAGATGGAAAAAGCCATACGGCTAGAGCAGCTAACTTTGGAGCTGGGGAACCGGGTTCGAACCTCAGCGTCGTCTCAGCATCCTGTGATTCTGGGCAAATCACCTAACCTACCGGCACCTACCAAAAAATGAATGTGTCCTTGTGTAACGTAACTGGTGCTCATGTAAAGTTCTCTAATACCTTTGGGTCAAGTTCACGCTATATAAATCTGCATACATTTTTAAAAGACAAATGAAAAAACAAGACATTAGAATTCAGAGGGCCAGCTTCATAAAGGTAACTTACAATTTTGAGTACGTTTACTACTTCTTGATATTCAAAGTCCAAGTGAAAGTCACATTTAAGAAAACAAAATAAAACAGTAGTAAGTCCAGCACTACAGATGGCCACCTATTGGTACTGCAACACTCTCCCATAGACAATAAGGAAGGTAGGGACTCTAAATAAATACAGGAGGAAACAATTGCAAATAAAAATACTTAAAATAGTTAAAAGTATAAATACATACAATTTAATGGTAAAAATATATAAAAATTCGAAGATATTTATTATAAAATATAATACTTTGTAACAACGATTATAATTTCTGAATTAGCATTCTATAGGACTAACGCTTTTCCCCCCTGTTTTTCATAAATGAGCTTTGAAATTACTGGTTTTCCTTTATTTTTAAATCCTCCAAAAACACCTTGAAAGAGAAAGATTGTTACCCTTTCCTCGCTTACTAATTGACAAGGAGCATGAAGGTGCCCAAGATTTGCCTGAAAAAACACACACTTTGTAACTTTTAGTTAAGGTGGGTTGGAACTGGTGGTGCCCATACTGACGGGAGGTGAGAGAGCGAGGGTCTTAAAGTCAGAAGCAAGGCATTGTTTCTGCCAGCAAAGCTGCTACTGTACTACTAAGGCGAGCGCGGCGAGATCTGAGTGAGCGCCCTGCGTGCGCCGCTGACGGGGAGGTTCCCCCGGCCCCCGCACTGTCACACGGGCTGCGGGAGGAGCCGGTGTGAGCCGCTCTCGCATCCTCTCCTCCCAGCTCTTATCAGGAAGCGAGTGGTCCTCCGGAGCCTGTCTATTAAGTGACGTCACTGAATCATGTCGACTCGCAATGTGCGGCCATTTTGAAAAAAAATCACGAACAGCCTGAGCGGCTCTGATTGCCCGGGAGTCCCTGCGAGCGAGCGGCCGCGCCCGGGGATCCGGCGGGAGTGGGGGTGCTGCAAGGGCCCAGGAGCCGCCACGAAGCCTGCCGCAGCACGCCCAACGCCATGGCAGGTGAGCAGCCGGGAAAACACATGGTCGGTGAGCCGGCTGGAGGTCCCCCTCTGCCGACCTGGGAAGGGAGGGTGCAGGGAAGCCGGCTAGGGCATGTGTATATAGGCGCTCACCCTAACCTCTCCTCTGCTCCCACACAGGCATCGGCGGAGCCAACGACTTCCAGTGGTGCTTTTCGCAGGTGAAAGGGGCGATCGATGAGGACGTGGCGGAAGGTAAGACTGTGGGGGTGAGGGTCCCCCCTCTGCATGGGGCGTGCAGGCCCCCGCCCATTTCTGCAATAACATGCCAGCGGGCACAGCCTCAGAAACGTGTGCCGGGTGTGTGACGTCTAATGCTCTGCGTCTGCTGCTCTGCACAGGGCATGACTAAGCTGCAGTCAGAGCAGTCTTGAGTGGGGTTGTGGGGAATCGCCCGTGGACTGGAGAGCGGCTGCGGGGGGCGCCGCTTTGTTGCAGCATGCGGGAAGTGGCCCGCTGTTGAATTGCTTCGGGGTGTTAGTGGCTCCTTAAGACAGCTGTATATGATTGATGGATTATGGGGAATAACAGCCATATTCTGGGATGGTGCTACACCAGTGGTGGCAACAGAGTCTGTGCCCATGACCTGCTGTAGTGTTGCGTTACAGCCGGTTGTTATCACCATAATGGTAGTCGCAATTCTGCCTGAAGGACACCCTTTATTGATCGTTAGCTGTTCTTCCGGGTCAAATGTACCCATGCTCCGTAACTTTCTGTATGGGCAATGAGGGTGTTTACAGAGCGATTCAAGAGAGATTGGGGCTGTCCACAAGAATGATGGTTTCTTTCACACATTTTCGCTCTCCTCTCTCATTTGAACTTAATAACAGTCTCCGGAATTCGTTTTTCTCGTGCCAGGTTGTACTTATTATTTTGATGTGACTGTTCATAATTGTCTTCTGTTTACACGACAACTGCATAACATGCAGAGTCCTCTAATATCGATTAAAAACGTGTGTGGCTGAATGATTGCATCGAATATCTTTTATCCTGTCAGTGTTGTTTTAAGGGGTTCGTAGAAAGTCGGATGTTTGTCCATCCTGAAGTTTTGTTGAGCCACTGTACTTGAATATTTTGATGGCTGAAACTGTTAAACTATGCGCAACACTGTGCATCTGCATATTTGGTATATGCCATACTTTTCTTTCATCTGCCTTAGTTACTCACTATTGTAGACCTACTCAGAGCAGAACCTGATTATATAGGCCTATACTGTGAAGCAGTGCTAAACTACTGTATCACGTATATTATTGCTCTCTTTTGGTAAAGGAATAGGAATTGAACTTTGCTCTCTAGTAATGTTTGTAGGGCCATGGAATTTAATAAAATATCTACTTTGGACAGGTTGTTAAATAAATCTTCTTGTCCTGTATATAAAAAAATACACTTGTCTCCTTGGTGCCATGTAATGCGGCGACAAATTATGGCAGCGATCTCATTTTGTAAGATTTATGACAGTAGCCTCTCTGATTATTCCAGGACTCATACTATAGTAGGGATTGACTTGTAGCAATTCCCTTATTTTGCCACCTTTCGGAAGATCTACATACTGGGGTTGGAGGTAGCATTATGGAATGGTTCCTTCCAGGGTTGTAATGCCCTTTTGAGTCTGCGCAAAGCTACTAACTTGCATGTTTTAGGGGTTTTCACCAGCTCTTCTTTAATCTTTTCCCATACGAAGAAATGTTTGAAATGTATCCCTGACAAAGGCAAAAGTATAACTTCTTACAAGGTTAGAAAAAAAGTGGTTGGAAGAAAAATGGTCTTGTAAACCCATTACTTATTTTTTCATGAGCAAATCTACACATTCATATTTCTATGTGCTAAAATGCAGTTCACAAATATTTTTTAGAAGTAAGATTTCCTGGCCTATGTAAGTTCTTGTGAATTCATTAATGCCGTAGTACTGCACAAGTGCAAATACATATACCATGGGTGAATTTTAGTGACTCTGAAAGAAATGGGCCCAATCTATAGGTCTGGTCTTTTTATCCAGATTTTTTTAAATTAAAATTCTATCTATCACCCGGCTTCACTGTGAGTGACCGCATTCTGCTCTTTCACAAGGAGGATACTGGCACACAAAGTAGCTCTATTTGGTCCCAGGAACTACTATGGCAATCTGCTTTTTGAAACCCCCCAAAAGATTTTTGCTTTTTTACCATTGTTTGTTATATTCATGAGGGCTCAGGAGCATCCACAGCAATAAAGTTTTACAAAATACATGACAAAACAAGACACACATCGACAAAACCAAAAGGTTGACCACCTATTTCAGACCTGTTGGCTTTGCCAATAGTTGTTAATTTTCATGTTCATAGAAAAGCGTTCCCCATCTGGGGTTTGTCCCCTTCAGCACTGCCAAATGCCCCTATTTTATGAGGGATCCTTAATCGCAATAAATCAAGTAATCCAATCTTAACATTGAACTGTTTTTAATTCATCAAAAAGGTGCTATTTCTGTTTCTCATGACACCTTATTAGGAAACGTAATTCATTCTCTCCAGTTTTTCAACAATGGCATTCCATACTTATGCCATCCAGTCCCAAAGCATTTCGGGCGAGGAAAGCCCTTCCTCAGGGGATAGTAGTTATCACGGCCCACTCATAAACATACCGGCGTGCCTTGCAAGTACTTGCCCCTCGTAAAATAGGGGCATTTGGCAGTGCTGAAGGGACCGAACCCTAGATGGGGAACGCTTTTCTTTACTCATATATATTTTACACTCAAGGATCAGAGTGTACCCTTTGATGTATGCTTCAATACCCGAGTGGAATACTTTGGAGTGTGTGACCCAGAAAATTAGTGATTATTTTCATGTTGCCCATAATCTAGTTGAAACTGGTTCCATTCTGATTATTGTTTGGAAATACTAGCATGTATTAACAGACTTTACTAAATGATGCTTGAAATAAGTGATGCCTAACATTTTGCACTAGTTTAGCAAAAATGTTTTTTTGAGGTTGTTGCATTTTATTGTGAACTTTTTTCTATAAAACAAAGAATCGTCAATCCTGCTTTCAAGCTTCTGAAAATATCTGTCTTCTCAGAGAGCCTTATATGTAGCCTCATACTGTTAAACTTTGAAAACATATGGACGTATTTTTATACTTGAACCACCTTTAATTGTGCAGTTGGAGCTTACAGCATTTCGTTAGAGAGTTCACCCTTAAAAGCTTTACATTCATGAACCATTAATAAAAGAGCGAACAGCATTACCAGAAGGTCACCAATGTTACCCTAATTGCGGACAATGACCTTCCCTGATCCATAATGTGGTACTATAAACTGGTCCGCCAAAGGGTTTATACTGCAGGGGGTTGGGCCTACTTGTCCCAAGGACTAAATAAACATGACCCGACCACCTTCCCACCCAACAACATGCACTTGGTGTCGGACTATAGGAATTCCACATCCCTGGTTTGAAACTGCATTTATTACAACCTCTCTGTAGACACCTAAGCACACATTCATGCAGACACACCCACAAATTTGCAGACACACCCACATATACACAAACTCAGGGGCGTAGGAGACACTAAAATTCTGGGGGGGACAGGGAAACCTTGTGGACTTTCCAGTGACGCTATACAAATCACTGCCCGTTAAACAAATACAATCGCATACTTTCTAAATGAAATATTGAGAAAAGCAGGCATGTTGTCACAGTTTTCATGTATGCTTTATTGTTATTTGCATTCATATAGTAATCAGACCAAATGTTAAAGAACCATGTATATGAATCTTGCTGCACCAAGCAAACATAGGTCGCTGACTTAGGGTATGGGCGTCGTGTTTGCAAGTGCATTACGATTTGAAAAGTACCTGCTGCTGCATTCCTGGTGTCCAGCAATTTTCAGGCAACAATAAAAATGTGAAGATAACTTTGGCGATTAATGTTCTTTATTGAGAGAGATCGGAGGTTTGTCTAGTGGAAGTTTTGACTCTTGGTAAGGTAGACACAGTGGGGTAATATGCCTGCTGCAAAGAATGTGTAGCACGCAGATCACAAAATGCTATCATGTAAATTGGTCAGTGAGTTACTGCTTTTGTCTGAGAGATTATTTTGGTATTTGCAGTTTATAAGTTAAAATCCTAACATTGAGCTATTAACCATCATCAAAGAGCTGCATGAAAACTTCAAGGTATAGATTAGAACATTATGATTTTTCCCCAGTGTTTGCTTATCCTAAAGTTGGAAAATGGGTTCATTATGATAGAAATCAATTCTGATTATTAAAGAGAACACTCCAACCATGGTGTTATGTTTTATTTTCTGAGTTTGTGCTTCTTTAGTGTTGCAAAGCCATCTTGTGCCCTGGGCACTCCCCAACGTTTTGCTGACTGGTACTGGTGGTACCTGACTCTGACTGACCCTGGCCTGTGCTGTTCTGAAAGAGACACTTAAAGATACTGTCAAACACCTACATACACTAGGGTGCACTATGGATTAGGGTACCCCTATGATTGGCATGACCTCTCCTATAAGGCCCTAGTTCATAATAGGGCAAGGAGATTAGAACTACCTTTAAGTCCCTAGAATATAATAGGGCATGGCAGTGTAGAGGCCAGAAGCCCTTTCTGCGTTTGCATGTGTGCACTGCTGAAGCCTGAGGTCAGTTAAAAGTAGCCCTGTGTTGTAGGACTGCTTTTAAAATGCAAATTGTGCCCGAACTCGACTTTTGGGTTCAGGGAACTTATAAATTGATTAACTACAATGCTGGGGCAAAATTAAGTTAAGTGCAAAAATGTTTTCCACTTAACTATGGCTGTATCATATTTGCAATAATATATATGAAGAGGGGTGGAGAGGAAAGAAAAACATATAACAAAGCGTACAAGCAGTGACACAGTTGTGTATTATGAAAAACTGCTCTCACTCACACACAATGTGTGTGACATGCTTCATTATCGGGTCTGCTGCGACGCCCAGGTGTAGCCACGCTAAGGGCGGAACATAGGGAGGGGAAACCTAAAATACAAGGACAAAGTGCAACACAAAACTGGAAGTGACAACAATGTTCACAACAGGAAAAGACAATCCAGGACTGGGTGCTGTGTCAGAACAAAAAGTGCAGTCAAAAATAGTGAAGTTAAAACTGGCTCCTGGATACCCAATTTAACTTTATTGATAGGTTCCAAGGACAGGACTAAAACTGATTTACTGATGGTGGTGTTAAAGTAGGAAATTAGGAACCCCTAACACCCCTCCTTTACTGCTAATGTCAACATGTTTCGACCTAAGCGTGCCCTCAAATGGTCGGTCACATAGGTCTTCTTCAGGACGTCTGCCTGTCCCAGTTTCATATAGTAACCCCCTTACCGTAGTCTGGTGCTATAGAGGTACTAGTAGATTTCTCAATCAATTAGGTCCATGTGGAGGGAACTCCACCAACACGGATGACATGTACTGCAAGGAAATATATAGCATTCACAACTGTCAACAAGGCCAAATGTTGGCTACACTGCAGTGTTTCAAAACAACGTATTCCCTCGTCTTGCATAATGCCCCTCCATCTTAAATATATTTCTTTATTTCAAACCCACAGGCAACTGCTAGCCAGTCAGTTGACCCTACCTTAAACCAATTGTTACAAAAATTGATAAAAAAAAGTGTCCCACTAATCTTTTAAAATACCAAACATATCGTAAATGGCTCTCACAGGAAGATTATAATCTCCACTAGGTGACTTCATGATCTTTTCGTAATTCATGATATGTGCCCATATATATGTTTATGTATGTATCCTCTCGTTCATTAAAAATAGTACCAACTCACCGAGTTTATTAGGAGATTAAACTCGACCTGACGTCTGGGGGGGAGGAGTTCTAAAGAACACAACCTATGTCATAAAACAAACGGAGATTCACAAATGCAGAAAAGCCAAAATCATGACATGTATCCATGTCTACATAGTTATGCGCCCCTCTAGACAGCTATAAATAGTTTGTTTTGAAACACTGCAGTATAAGCAACACTTGGCCTTGTTGACAGTTGTGAATGCTATTTATTTCTATGATGAAGCATGTCACACACATTGTGAGTGAGGGCAGTTTTTCATAATACACAACTGTCACTGCTTGTACGCTTTGTTATGTTTTTCTTTCCTCTCCAACCCTCTTTGTGTATATTATATTTACTTTAGGGGGTTCAGGCGGTAGAGTTGTGTGTAGACCCTCTCCCCTCCCATGTGTGAGAGAATGTATAATATTTGCCACATAATACATCATCTGTTGCATAATCTAACAATTTGACCCACAACAATTTTGAAGCTCAAATGGATCAAAAATTACTAAAAGAAATGTGACTTATGATCTGTGAAGTGCAGGGGCCTTTGCAAAGGTTGACTGGTCACCTTTCCCTCTGCTGCATTTGAATGTTACACAGGTACTAATGAGGCAAAAGCTTTGCAGAGGCTGTTAGTATGTGTATATATATGTTAAAATAATAAAGTTTCATAAAATGCACTGCATCAAACTGCAGCCTTTTTATTGTTGCATCATTTAGTCAATACTGCAACATAATTTTGGCCTCCATTGCTACATAACTCCAGTGGCCCGAAAGAAGGCTGCACATGTTAAAATTGTTTGTGCATGAAGCAGAGACCATGAAGTTTGCAAACTTAGGGGCTGATTACGAAGGCAGGCAGACTTCAGTCCTTCCGCCATCGAATCGGGGAATGGGACCACTGGCCTTCAAGGTGGCGGCCCCACGATAGGCATTACAATGCGACCGCCACTATGGCGTTCGCCGTGCCTATCTTTTACATTGCAGCAGGTGCTGCTGGCTGCATCATCTGCCTCAATGTAAAAACTGACATGTTACAAATATCACTGCACTACGTGGCAGGCACAATGCGGTGCCTGCCACATGGTGCAATGATATGTAGGGGGGCTTCTTAGATGCCCCCCAGGTCCCATGTCTGGGGCCGGGGGGAAAGGGGCCCGCTATGGCCCTCCAATGTCCCTTTCCACCAAAAGTTCATGGTGGGTAAGCTGCCATGGATAGGCTGGCGGGTAAGGGGTATCGTAATCATTACTGTGGTGCCTGGTAGGTACCACCAGCATTGTAGGAACCACGAGCCCCTCCTCCGCACTGGCGGGCTTAAGGAGCCAGTCGGGTGCGTGGCGGTTGGTCTTTCCGACCACCAGGGAACCACCTGCCATTGTAATATGGTTGGCGTAGATGCAGTCACCGATGGCGGTGGGACCGCCACTGACGGGGTGATGTGGCGGTTCCACCTCCATTATAATCACCCCTTAAGTTTGGTGTGCATGCAAATCCTACATTGCAGACCCCTGGTAAGTTGCAACTCTACTGCTGAAAAAGGCCAATGGAGGTACCAATGGATGCGGTGGACTGGCCTCCAGGATCTTGTGACCTCAGTGACAGTCACTGTCAGTCTAGGGTGTGCTTCTTCGTATGCCTGCTCGCAAGACTGGAGGTGAACTGCAGTATGGATTGTGGTAGACAGGCCTTCAAGGTTAACTCACACTTGCCACCGTTAGGGTCCACCTGCGTGTGCTAAGACGCCAGGGCTTCTAAGGTCTATCGGTCCTCCTAAGGTGTAGCATCGGAATGAGCTCGGTCAGGAGTGCCGTCTGGTGGACTGGTCATGAATGCTGTAAATGGTGCGCCAGTTCCAAATTCAGCAGCTCTGGCCAGAGTGCCACATCTTCTCCCACACTGAACACCATAGTGCCCCACTGAGAGAAACTTGCACTGCCTTCAGCTACAACTCAATTGTGCTGCAACTAAATTCAAATTATGCACTAGACAATAGTAAAATGCTGCCTGAAAAAAAATGAAGAACACCCTGAAAAAAGCAAACGCTGATAAGGAATGCAAGAATAAGCAAATCATGTGAAATGTATTCAGGAACAACATGGTTACCTTAACAGTTTTAAACTCATTATTCAGAAATCAGTAAGTGATTTTTCCTGAAAAATTCAGGACATGGCTACAGGACCAGGAAGGGACCCGTTTCAATGTCCATTGCTTATATCCTTTCAAAATGAAACCAGCTTGGTTTTAAAAAAAAAAAATCACATCCCCGAACAGAGAGCTGCAGTACACATTTTAAAGCTAAAATAATTTTAAAAAAATGTATTAAACATTTACACTTCACCCATCACCCGGGTATTGCAGTCCCTTTAGGAATGGTTCACTTCCCCACCATGGGAAAACAATGTTGTTCAAAGAAAGAAGAAAAAAAGAAAGCGCTTTCACTGGCAAACTCTGTACAGTGGTTTTAATATGTGTTGATGTAAATACCAATCTGGCCTGTCTGCTGACCACTCTGTATTGCTTAATTTAGATATTTCATTTTTTTTCTCTCCGTCCCAAGGTTTTTCTTTGGATTTATAAAACAGTCAGTAAATGAGGAAATATCCAGCCAAAGTGTCAGCCTATTTTGGATCCATTTCACAGAGAAACAAATAAAGAAAAGGTGATGCAAGACAGAGTACATAAGAGCTCTTGAAATCAGAACTTAAGCAGGAGCAAGACAGAGACAGAAAGGGGTATAAAGGAAAATAGAGAGTTTTTTCCCCTTCTCTGCCCTTCCTAGAACGGAGCCTTCCTGCAGCATAACAAAGGGCGGGTGGCCTCTTTGACTCCAGTCAGGTCATGTGCAAGGCCATTAGGGAGCGCTTTCACACAATAATGACCCTACCACAGACAGGAGGGAGAGGGGAAATTATTTTGTCCCCTCACCCCCCCCCACCCTTGACCCCCCCCCATGTCCCCCCCCCACTCCAAAATCTGGGGGGGATATTTCCCCGCGTCCCCCACACTTCCTACGCCCATGCACAAACTCTTTTACAGACACTGCCCACACGTGCACACACACACAACAGACTGACAGATACCCTGGTACAAATTGCAAATAAAGTAAAAGGTAGTGGGCGGCATTTTTCAATTCTCGCCTAGGGCGGCAAAACACCTAGAAACGGCCCTGATCCGCTCACAAGGTAGTTCTGTTCAATGACAGTCTTTTTATTTCTACTTAATCATTACTGCAGTTTTGCTGTTTTTATTTAGAGCCAAATATGATAGGAGGGCCCGTTCCAGGTTTGTCGTTTACGTTTTCCTAACCAATTCGGTTGTAAATTCATTTTAGAGTTCCCTTTGTTTATCTGACTGCTTTTTATTTCACAGCAAACCAGATTGTATTAATTTGAAACTATTCTGTATTACATTATCATCCTTGTACTATGAATGCAAGGAAGTGTAATTATATCTATCTACAAAACTGTAGTCAATAGATGAGCTTTATTTTTTTTCAAGAACCAAAATATTGCCCATAGTAATTTTTTTGATTGAGCGAGAGTATGTCAGCTTCTTAAGCAACGTTTTGCAAAAAATCAGAGCTGTCAAATGGCTGACTGCTAACGCCAGACATACTACCTTTGCCAATGCTTGCTTTTGAAAAATTATTCTTGTACTTAAAATCGCTCCCATTGGTAATTTTTAAAAAGTTTATAAAAATATATATTTTTTATTTTGCTCCCAGCGTTCAAAGGCAGGCAGCAAAATGTTCACAAGAGTTTTTCCTTTTAAGCCCAGGCTCTAAATAAAAAGTGATCTAAAGTCAATTGATGACATTTGCTCTCAATGAACTACAAAAGTGAAGCAGCCAAAATATAGCACGTATTCAGTTTTTTTTTTTTTTTTTAGGACTCGCCAAGCCAATGCGCTTGCGCATTGCTTTGGCGAGAATTATGTAGGGGCTCCAGCCATGAGGGCTCTGGAATGCGGAATATGGCCAGTGCATGTGTGCCGGGCGCGCCCTCACCATTTGCTCCCCCGCCCCCCCAATCAGACTTGAAAGGAAGCAGCTCGCACACCACCATTTGTCTGTGCCTCGGCATAAGACTTCAAAGGAATGTGCTCCCGCCCTGCCCCCGCCACAGCAATGCCAGGAGCTTGTTATATTTTCTCTGTCTCTCGAACTTGGCCCGTGGGCGTTAGACAACGGGACAAGACGTCGCAGATTTGCCCACACAGCTATAATTTTTCTGTGTCCTGTCATTTCCTTCCAGCATTATTTTTTTTCTGTTTGTGACTCAATGTCATTGTCCTAACCCCTTAATTAGTCGATCTCTTTTCCCCTTACTGTACTTAATCTGTTAGTGGATCACCCTCTTTGTACTAACCCCACACCTGGTCCCTGTTCACCCCTCACTCAGTGCTCCTCTTTTCACCTCGCACTTTACTTGTTATGTTAGTGGCTCACCCTCCTTATTATGACCCACCTACCCCATTCTTGACCAGTCACTCGCCATGCATTAGCTAAAGCTCGCCAGTGGGCCTTTTGCCCCTCACTAAAATCTCCTCTCCTCACCTTCGTTTCCCAATCCTCTCCGCACCCCCAGACTCGCCCACTGTTTCCCAAATTGCACTTCCAAACTACTCTCTAATCGTTTTTTACCCAAGTGTTGCTTATCTCCCCTGCCCTCGTCCATTGTTCCATTGCTGCCCCTCTGCTTATACCTATTAAAGCATCTCCTCTACTCGCCACTCTCCCTTTCCATTTACTCCCAAAGCATTCCATTGCCCCCGTATTACCTCTCCTCACTGGCACTCATGACAAGGAACACAATTTCAAACTTGGTGGAATTACACTCCTTTCCCCACTCTCTCCTACTTCCCTTGCAACATCTTTCTTTCCCTAATTTCTCTCTTCTCGCCAACTGTTTTTCCCTCGCTTCCACAATCTCCCCTGCATCACTCATTCCATTGACAGTCTTCCCAAGTTCAACCCCCATCCTTCGCTCCCTACCTTACTGTTACCCATTATTCACGTACGTCTCTCCTCTTCCTCGCACAACGCACGTTTTTTTATTTATTATTTCATATTGCCAATGCTTGTTTTCCCTTCGCTTGCCCCGCAATCACTTTAGCAGCACCCCTTTGATGTTCTCCTTCAAAGAACATCCTTTTAGGGCTGCGACAACCCGCCCAGCCCTCTCCCTATCCGCACAACTCGCGTTAATTTTTTAAAAATTATTTCATATTGCCAATGCTTGTTTGGCCTGCGCCTATGTTGCCCTTTCCCGCGGCACACATCCTGCTTTGTACTGTTGCAAGGGGTTGACAGAAAAGAAGTTTGCACCGCTGCTCCATTTGTGAAGCCTTTTCAAGGTAATAATTCAAAAAGGGGGTGGTGATGGACAGAGTAATAGCCTGGTGTTTCCCTGGTGACCACCATGAAATAAACTACTGACCGCCTTCCCTTTCCCGTATCTTTCCACCTCTTTTGGCGCCCCTCCTGTCTAGCACTCCACTATTTGGGCGCATTCAGGCATTTTTTATAGCATATTTTTTAATATGTTAATTATAAATTGAACACTTAATTCTGGAATCTTGCAAATAAAACGAGCAACCGGGAAGCAAGCCGCCACCTCCCCGATCTCCCATCGCTCAGAAACAGGGGCTCTGCTAGCACGTGCACAGATAACTCCAGTAGTGAGGCCTTGAAACCGTTATCTCAGCTGGCAGCGAGCCTTCCAGTCAACCTGATGTACCAGGCTGTCTGGAGGGGGCAGTTGTGGGTGTAGACAGCAGAGATGGAAAAGTGCCCTGGTCAAATGCAAAAGGATGGCCACAAATGTGGTTGGTTACAGTGCTTAATATGAGCCGGTGGTTTCCAGGGCTCGGCACCGGCACTTAATTATCAACACCGGAGCTTGTGACAGGCTGCCGCAAGGGGGCACTGTCTAGATAATTTAAAGATGACCACAGCAACAGGTAATCAGTAATTTAATCTAAATTAAAAAAATTACAATTAGCCGTTCTTCTAGCTTTGGGGGCCTGAAATAGTCAGAATGATCACACTTGTTGGAGTGTGATGGTTAGTAGTCGTGTTGTTACTATCACCCCTGATGAAAACGTGTGCCGTACATGAAAACATGGTCCGTAATAAACCAAGGAAGATGTTTACAATTTTGAAGATCCTCCTTTGACAGGAAGCCACCCCCAAACATGGCTCTGCAGACACAGCTCAGCAGTACCAATGACATTTAAGCTCTGCGGTGGAGCGGGCGATTGTATTGAAAGACCCAGTGCCTCGTTGAGAGAGTGATCGTCTGTTTGTTTCTCAGGCAGCTGGCCATGATAGGTGCCTGGTGGCAATGGGCTTCCCAGAGACCTTTAATTATTTACCCTGCTGTGGCTACATTGTTGGACAACGAGAGTCCTTACATCTCTAGTACTTGGCTCAGACTTTGCACCTCAGTCCAGCCAAAGTGCAGTGGTTCTCTGATCCTGCAGTACTTGATTCTGCTCTGCTCTCTAATCTTTATATACATATTCTTTGAATTATTTCAGTAGTGTTTTAATACTGGATAAAAACCTACAGGTGCGTGCATTAGCTACTTTGTGGATGCTTAACCGCATGCGCGCTAGCGAGTTTTCCCGCTGTGCGCTGAAATTTCAAAATAGAGCCTTACGTGACAAAGCCAGCTCGTCATGCGCGCAGCGCAGGTAACGCCCATGACGAGCTGGCTTTGTCACCAGCATCGAAGGGGTTAATTGAATGGCAGAAGTGTTTCTGTGAAAGCAATAGTTCCAATCTTTAAGAAGGGATCACCTCTGCTCCCAGTCAACTATAGGTCAATAAGCCTGATAGACGTGTCACAAAAACTGTTTGCCAGGCTGTTGCTGAACCGCCTACTGGATTGGATGAGGGAGTGTAATATCCTGAGTCCTTTCCAAGCTGGCTTTAGGGAGAAGGTCTCAACCACAGACCAGGTCTTTCGGCTTGTTTTCATTTTCTGGAAAACGGTGCAGCTGGAGGGTGGCAGCCTCTACACTGTATTCGTGGACCTGAGGGCGGCCTTCGACCTGGTTCCCCGGAAAAAGCTTTGGGAGGTGCTGGCCAAATTGGGTGTCCCTGAGGGTCTGTTGAAGATGATTGTTTGTCTTCCCAGTGCCAATTTTGCACAGGTAAGGTGTGGTAAGATGGGGGCATTGTCTAATAGGTTCCCCGTTGCCAGGGGGGTAAGACAGGGTTGTGTGCTTGCACCGACCCTGTTCTGCCTCTATGTCAACGGGGTTATTTCTCACCTAATCGGGGTCGTTAACTCTGACGCTCCCAAATTAGCGGGTGTAAGGGTGCCGGCTGTCATGTTCGCCGATGACACCCTGCTGCTTTCAAAGTCTGCAACGGGCATCCAGCGTGTCCTTGATGGTTTTGCGGACTTTTGTGAGGACCATGGTCTCGAAATTAACACCTCAAAGACCAAATTCATGGTCTTCAACCCCCCACCGAAATTCCGCTTCAGCCCCAAAATTGGACAAAGCAGGCTTGAGAGGGTGAAAACCTTTGAGTATCTTGGTGTCATGCTAAATGATAGACTGTCCTGGAACACGCATCAGGAGAAAGCTCTCCTTAAACTGATCCAATACTCTGGGGGCATCATGAATCTTCTGGCGAATAACAAATCATCGATCAGGCCCATAGGTCCTCCGATACAGATCTACAAGATACAGGCAAGGGGGGCTGCCATGTATGGGTGCGAATTTTGGGGCCATGTAGGTACATTAGATCTGCTGAAAGAGGAGAACAAATTTATTCGAAGGATTGTAGGACTCCCCCCTAGTACGCCCCTCGTCCCTCTTAGGTTGGACCTGGGGTTACGACCGCTAGACGAAGAACTAGCTTTTCGCCCTCTGGCTTATTGGCGTAGGCTGTGGGCAACCCCAGAATTGGCCAGCTACAGACCGGGATTACATGAGGTGCTCGCCATGCCCAATGCGGGGAAAATTAAGTGGCTTAAATTTATCAAATCAGAACTGGAGGGTCTGGGACTTTCGAAGATGTGGTCTGATCCTCTGGCTACTTGCCCACTTATTCCCAAAAAGGAATTAGCTAAGGCATATCACGACAGTAAATTAATGGAACTTTTTAACCACCAAAAACCTGGTTCATTGACTGATTCGTTCAAATGCTTTAAGGACACTTACAACTTTGAACCAACTCTAGATAAATTGCATCCTCCTTCGCTCAGGAAACTATATTTGCAGTGGAGACATGGGTCTCTCCCTATTCGAACATTCACAAGCAAATGGAGCGAACAATCAACCAGTATCTGCCCAGCATGTAGAACGTCTGACGAATCTGAACTTCACATACTCTTTTTTTGTCCGGTTTACAGAGAGATTCGCAAGAAATGGATAGTTCCCCTATGCAGAAATCTGGGATTTGTGGAGTGTTTGGCTGCTCATAGAGTTTTGAAATCCAATCTGACTGATCATATTGTGTTTGCAGTGGCCAATACCTGGGTGCTATCTGGTGTCTGAGAAGGAAATGTCTCAGGGCTGGCAACTGACCTTAATGCACCTAGGACATGATAGTGTAATAAGGGACTCTGTCTTTCAACAACAATGTTTGATTTTATACTGTATAAATTCCCATTTTTAAACAAAGTTTTTAAATGAATGTTCTAAACGTCTTTTATGGTAAAAATTTTACCGAAATAAAGATTTTTTGAATTGAATTGAAAGCAATATGAAATCACTAAATATTTGCAAAGGAGCATACATATGTATAGTTGAAAACTTGCCTCAAGAGAAATCTCCGGACATTTATGATTCAAACCATTTCCCTGTTCCCTTCTCTTCTCCAGTGCTGATCTGCTGCTCTCTTCCACCTCGCCTCCTTCTCTAACTCCCTGTTCTCTTCTCCTGTGCCGATCTGCTGTTCTCTTCCACCTGCCTCCTTCTTTAACTCCCTGTTCTCTTCTCCTGTGCTGATCTGCTGCTCTCTTCCACAGCCTCCTTCTTTAACTCCATGTTCTCTTCTGCTGTGCTGTTATGCTGCTCTTTTCCACCCACCTCCTTCTCCAACTCCCTGTTCTCTTCTCCCGAGATGATCTGCTGCTCTCTTCCACCTGCCTTCTTCTCTAGCTCCCTGTTCTCTTCTCCTGTGCTGATCTGCTGCTCTCTTCCACCCAACTCCTTCGTTAACTCCCTGTTCTCTTTTGCTGTGCTGATGTGCTGCTCTCTTCCAAGCCGCCGCCTCCTTTAACTCCATGTTCTCTTCTCCTGTGCTGATCTGCTGCTCTCTTCCACCCGCCCGTTCTCTAACTCCCTGTTCTCTTCTCCTTTGCTGATCTGCTCTTCTCTTCCACCCGCCATATTTTCTAACACCTTGTTGCCTTCTCCTGTGTTGATCTTTTTGCTCTCTTCCATCCACCACCTTCTCTAACTCCCTATTCTCTTCTCCGGTGCTGACCTGCTGCTCTCCTCCACGCCGCCTCCTTCTCTAACTCTCTGTTCTCTTCTCCTGTGATGATCTGCTGTTCCTTTCCACCGCATCCTTCTGTAACTCCCGGTTCTCATGTCTTGTGCTGATCTGCTGTTCGCTTCCACCCACCTCCTTCTCTTCCTCCCTGTTCTCTTCTCCTGTGCTGATCTGCTGCTCTCTTCCACCCGCCTCTTTCTCTTACTCCCTGTTCTCTTCTCCTGTGCCGATCTGCTGTTCTCTTCCACCCGCCTCCTTCTTTAACTCCCTGTTCTCTTCTCCTGTGCTGATCTGCTGCTCTCTTCCACCCCGCCTCCTTCTTTAACTCCCTGTTCTTTTCTCCCGTGCTGATCTGCTTCTCTCTTCCACCCGCCTCCTTCTTTAACTCCCTGTTCTCTTCTCCTGTGCTGATCTGCTCTCTTCACCCCACCTCCTTCTTTAACTACCTGTTCGCTTCTCTTCTCTTCTGCTGTGCTGATCTGCTGCTCTCTTCCACCCGCCTCCTTCTTTAACCACACACACACATACATACAACCATGCACACATACACACACAACCACACACACAACCACACACACACCAACAAAACCAGACCCACAAAACCAGACCCAACCACACACATCTATCTTTCGCCCTCACTCTATCTATCGCACCACCACCGCATTACTCCGGGGCACCGCAGCATCACTATGCGCTACCATAGCATCACTGAACACCACAGCATCACTCGTCGACACCACATCACTCAGCGCCACCACAATATCAATCTGTGCAAGCATTCAACAACTAGTTCAACTATGTTCTCTCAATGTTTCAAGCTTTATTACAAATGTCACAAAAAGATGTTAATATTTCACTTCTGTTCTTGGATTTTTGTCACAATAAAATACACCGAACAAAATCTTCACAAAAGTTATTTACAAAAGTTTAAGCTATTTCCATTATAAATTACAATAACTTTTATTTAAGTATTCATTATTTAAATACATTAAAAGCCATTGTCATTTGTAATATCAATACATCTAAGTCACGTAAATACAAAACATGTTGCATTACAAATGCTATAGGTGTCATATTTGCAAAAGATAAAAGTATTGGCATTTAAATGACAAAGCTATTAATTTCGCTATTTTCAAAACCAACACATAACTAAAAAAATTGTAATTTTCAGGACCAATAGCTCACTTTCCTAATGCAAGACCTATTGAATTGCAAATGCGTGTTTAGAGGTGTCTCGAGTCTTCTCCTGAAATAAGAACACATGAGGTTGATCCAGAAGTAGTGTGGGATAGCTGTGCTAGTAGTGGTATTGCATTTCCAACTTAAAAACTGTACAGCCATCTCAAGGCTACAATATGTTTGGGACTCCACGGCTCACCCCTCATCCAATTTCTTTCTTGTCCTCTTATTCCTGGCAGTCTTACTGATACTGCACCTACCCACTTCTGGCCTCCTGGTTCATCCAAACTGCTGTCTCTGGTCTTCTGGACCACGTGCTCCTGGATTGAAAAATCTGCTGTTATCAGGTGCAATGTTAATGCAGTTTCTCTCAGCGTCCACTACCCATAGCAAGTGGAACTTCCCTGCTAATTTCACAGGTCCTAATATGAGCGCAATAATCTTCTATGTCCCAGTGTGTATTACGTGTTTTAATCAGTGCTCGGATTTTTGTTACCAATTTGAAGAAAAACTGCTCTTAAATCTGGACACTTGGTGACAGTAACACAGTCATATCAGACTGGCCTATGCCTCTTTATAGAACAAATGACCAGCACCCATAAATTATTAAAAAAATTATATTTCTGTATCGCTGCATGAGGCACACAAGTGTTTGATTTAGGATAATATTCTTATAGGTAAGGGACTCTGATCTTTATAATGTAATTTTGTGACTGTTCGACTAATGACAAAGGTAGAACAAAGTTGACAAATACTATAGTTATTTGCGTTATTATCCTTATTTCCCTAGTTCAAGAGCGAAATGTGTGTTGGCTGAGGACAATCAATTGAAATTCATAATCTACTGGTCGCTTACTAAAGAATACATATACAGCCTTGGAGGGAAGAAGTAAATAACTCTTAGGCGACAATCCTGGGACACACTGGTAATAAACGGAAGGAGAAACCGAATGATTTTAACTTTGAAACTGTAAATTTCGAACAGAGAAGTAGCCCAAGTTTCTGGGTGCTACTTGCCTGCTTTGCATATTATGTGCAATGCACTTAACTGGTTAGCCAGGGCACTCCCCGCAAAGGTTTAATACTATGGGAAATAAATAAAAAGGCAATACTAGTGCATGCATAATAAACCCTCTCTTTTTACTCCTATACTTTACCGTGCTACATGTTGTGCATTTATTGTCATAATCAAATCCTAGAACATTTATTGAGCGCACATATCACTCAAGAGTCTCATGGCGCTGGTGGATGTCTCTGAGAGGATAAGACTTTAGATGCAGCTAGATGTCATACAACCATGTCTTTAGATTTCTGCGGAAACAGTTGTGATCACTTAAGGTGCATAGATGTAATGGTAGTTTATTCCAAATAAACTGCGCTAGATAAGAGAAAGATCTCCATCCGCCTGTAGTAGTGCGTATTCTAGGAGACACAAGAAGCGCTTGATTGCTGGATCTCAGGAATCGACCAGGTAAATACCAGGTTTGTTTTTTTTCCCAAAAAGCTGGGCCCTTTACGTACATGTTCTTGTGAAGTTTTCTATTACTTTAGCACAGTTACTTAAAACCATTGCTATAAAAGTCAGCATTAGCACATTTGTCGTATTTGAAAAACAACTCTCCAGGCTTAATGACCTTTACACTTGTAAAGGAAACAGTCTTGTAGTTGCCAAAGTAAACATATTGCTGAGCTAAACCTAAAATAAAAGATAGATTAAGACAGAGGATACTAAACCGGGGGACAGAAAAAGTCTGTAATGAGTTTTTGAGGGGGAGGGGGTGGGAACACAGGAACCAAAGAAGGTAAAAAAAGATTGTCCAAAAGTCTCACAAATTTTCCAGACCTTGCAAGTACTTGAGTGTCTGTGGACGTACAACACAGGGCAGAAGCCTCCCAGCATGTCCTAATGCCCCATTTTATATACAAAGGTTTTAAGAGAGACCTTCTAGGGGCAGCCAGGGCGGGGCAGCAGCACAGGAGATGCAGCCATGATTCGGAGTGGTAGTTGCATATTCTGCAAGCCCCCCCCCTTACTTGTTGGGGCCCATCTGTTAAAGGTCGTCGAACGCAGGCCTAGAAGTCGCATAAACATTGTTCTTCTGTGCCGCTGCATTTAAATTTTCCTGGAGATAAGATTGCGGTTTCCCGGGAAGATACGAGGAGTTCAAGGGGAGCAAAATGGTGGATGTTTTTACAGCCTGAAGGTCCATATGATGGGAGATTAGTTTGTCCTGCTTATTGATACGTTTTTTCCAGACTGAGTATGGAATGGTGTCTGAAATGAATGAATGAATGAAGTAAGTCCATCTTATAATGCCCTTCTTAGCCCGAAGGGCGTCAAGGCGCCTAATCCAAAAAGATATCCACATAGCAAGCTTATTGGTAAGCCTTAATAAAGCACCATGTTTTTAATGCTTTCCTAAAAAGAGGCAACGAAGGTTGCATCTTTGTCGGAGGGGAGGGCATTCCACAGGCGGGGGGCCACTGTGGCAAAAGCCCTGCCTCCCCATCTGACTTTTTTGCTACGCGGGATGCACAAAAGATTCTTGTTGAAAGAACGAAGACTCCTACTAGGAGAGTAGGAGGTTAACAGAGATCCTAGGGCATCTGATGGTCCTGCCAAAAGCGCTCCGAAAACCAGACCGAGAATTTTGAACACAATTCTTTGCTGGATCGGGAGCCAATGGAGGTTCTTCCTGGCTAGAGTAGCAGAGAAGGACTTGGGGGCATCCAACACGAATCTCGACGCAGCATTCTGCACGCTCTGGAGGCGTTGAATATGGCCCTTGTTAATGTCTGCATACAGGGCGTTGCAGTAGTCTAATCGAGAAGACACCAACGCGACTACAGTCTGTTTACGTGCCTGAGGGGAGAGATAATGGGCGATTCTCCTCAGAATCCTGATGACTCCCCAACAGGTAGCCACAGTGCGATTTACCTGCAGATTCATAGCCAGCGAGGTATCAAAGATGACTCCAAGGTTCCTGGCAGAGGGCGATGGTATAGGACAAGCTCCCAATGATGGTGGCCACCACTCACTGGACCAGACATCCTGGTCCTTACCAAAGATCAGCACCTCTGTTTTATCGCCATTCAGCTTCAGGGAATTGCAGATCATCCATTCTGCAACTACTCGCATGCAATTCCTGAAACTGGACGAGATGGTGCTGACCGAGTGGGTCAAGGACACCATAATCTGTGTATCATCTGCATATGATACAACCTCCATCCCCTGCGATTTAACTAACCTAGCAAGGGGGACCACATAGATATTGAACAGGGTCTGACTTAACGCTGACCCTTGAGGGACCCCACATTGCAACGGTTTAGCAGGGGAGAGGAACTCTCCAAGTTTAACCCTCTGCTCCCTGAGTTCTAGAAAGGAAGACAGCAAGCTCAACGCTGGGCCCTGCAACCCTACCTTCCTCAGACGAGTTGTTAAAGTCGAGGGGGACAGGGTATCAAATGCTGCCGTCAGATCAAAAAGGACTAGCAGAGTGGTCTGTCCTTGATCAACCTTAGTTCGGATATTATTCATCACCGCAGTGAGTGCAAATTCCGTGCTATGAGATTTCCTGAACCCATGTTGGGATTGGTCCAGGTAGCAAGAGGAATCAAGAAAAGTGGTGAGATGAGAATTAAGATGAGATTCCAGCATCTTAGCAGGGGCAGGGAGCAGGGAAATGGCCTGAAGTTTTTAAGATTTTCTGGGTCCAAGGTAGTTTTTTTTAAAAGGGGCTTAACAATGGCCTTTTTCCAGGCTGCCAGAAAAATGCCCTGAAGGATAGCACCATTCATCACCTCCAATAATGGTGGTAATAAGGTATCCTTACAATCCCTCAGGACCTTTAAAGGGCAAGGGTCCAAAGGAGAACCCGACTTAGTCTTATTCAACAAAGAGTCAAGGTCTTCAAAGGAGAGGAGAGGAGGGGAAAGACCGTAAGGGTCTTAGCCGAGTCCCTAGGCCAGGGCTCTATACTGTCTTGGGTAAGACTAAAGTCGTCGTCAAGAGTCTTTCTATGTGCTTCTAGCATGGTGTAAATATCCACAATTTTAGAGTGGAAGAAATCAGAGATCCTGTCGCAAAGATCTTGAGAAGCTACGATTGGGTCCGGTTCCTGTAAGGTGCACAGGGTATCGACTATCTTAAAGAGCTCCCTGGGTGAAGTGAGGGACATCGTGCGTTTCGAAAAGAACTCCTGTTTTTCCTTAATAATCGTGGCCTTATATTCTCCCAGTAGCCGCTTATGGCAGTCTCTGTCTGTAGGTTTCCAGGATTTCCGCCATTTCCTCTCCTGCACTTCTGTCTCAGGAGTCTCAAGGACTCTGAGAACCAGGGGGCCGAGGGTTTTGCCCTAGCTGAATAGCAAAACGAGGCAGGGACTAGCACATCAACAGCTCTCGCGATGGAAGTGTAAAGTTTGTGTGCAGCAGCACCGGCGTCTCTGGAAGCCAGATCGGCCACGGATCCTATTAAAGGGGCAAGTACCTCATTGGTAATGTTCCTAAGGCATCGCTTGGGGATTCTATTGGCGGGAGCCTGAGAAGTCAGGGGACCTAGAGGGGAAATCGGCTCCAAAGGCACAGCTAGATGGTCCGACCAGACCAGAGGTACGGGGGGGACCAGAAGACAGCCTAGGGTCATTTGAGAACACCCCGTCCAGGATGTGCCCTGCCAGATGGGTGGGGCTGGACACCAGCTGAGGGAAACCACATGCCGTAAAGAGAGAGTATCTTTAGAGCTCAAATCGTCAAGATGGAAATTTAGATCCCCTAGAATAGTGAAGTAAGGTTTACCAAAATAAGGCTCCATAATTCTAAATAAATCATGACAAATTAGATCCAGATGAAAGAAGAGATAAGTTGTCAATCTCTAGCACTGTTATGGCCTTTACAATCTGAGTGTTCCAAGGGTTACCAGGACTAGAAAGAGTTTCTTTTAGCAGGGATTTTAAAGTATTAACTCCAGCTTTTAATGTCCTTATAAAATATTTCAGGGTGTCTGCCTCGCAATAGATCGATTGTCTTTGTAGGCCCAGCTCCAAACGTAGTCTTGCCCCCTGGATGAAACTTGGAAGATGGAAGATTTTTTTAAAGGTGGAAATTTGAGCGAGATCAAGACTAACCGAGCATGCACCGGGGAAGGCCTGATGCCCGTAGGTTAAGGCAGGAAGTAGAGTAGCTTTGATCACCTTCAGAATGGATTCTGCGGAGGGGCTGCTCAGGAACAGGTTCAATCGGGTCAGGGAGTATGTAATTGCTCCTGCTCTCTTTTTCAAGGCAGCTAGATGAGCTACTGGTTTAGACGTCGTTGAACCAGACTCCCAGGTAATTGTATTTTAGGGTTGTATTGATCCTGGCAGGCCCAATGTTCCACTTTAAACTTTTCTTATTCTTGCATCCGCCAAATATCAGTACCTTGGTCTTTTCCTGGTTGATTGTAAGGGCGTTGATGGTATTGTATGTATGGAGCATACTTAAGGCTCTTTGGAGACCCGATTTTGCTTGGTTCATTATTACAATGTCATCAGCGTATTGTAATATGTGCATGTTCTTGTGCGTAAGGCAGAGTAACTTAAAACGTATTTGTTTTCGTATGGGCAACCAGTGCAAAAGTTTCAGACTGGGAGCCGATGGAGATCTGGGTGGAAGATCAAGTACCAGTCTAGCTTCAGTATTCTGCAGAACCTGCAATCTTGATAAAAGATTTTCGTTGGTGGAAGCCAATCTGGCATTCCCATAGTCCATACTATTGATAAGTCCTTGGACTAGGGTTTTTTTTGCCTCCAGTGGGATCCACTTAAAAATTTTACGCAGGCTACGCATGACTCCTATGCAGGCACCAATGGTCTTATTTACATGGTCTTTCATTGACCGTTTGTTGTCTAGTTGGAAACCCAGATTTCTCCCTGACTGAGTTGGAGTAGGACAGAGGCCAAGAATAGAGGGCCACATCAGGTGTCCAATACTCATCTGCCTTACCAAACAGCATAATCTCAGTTTTACCTGCATTCAACTGAAGATGGTTAGTGCACATCCATATCTCGATTTGAGACATACAGTCTTTAAAGCGAGACTTAGTTTCCAATGGATCTGGACCGAGAGTGACCAAGATCTGGGTGTTGTCGGCGTAAGACACAACTTCAGAACCAAAGAATCAAATCACTTTGGCCAGAGCGGTCACATAAAGGTTAAAAAGAGTCGGACCCAGGATGGAGCCCTGCGGTACTCCCATCTTTATTGCTCTACTACGGGAGTTTGTACTTCCCACCTGTACTGTCCTAGTACGTTCAGTTAGGTAGTTCTTAAGCACTGGAGAGCCTTACCCCTGACACCAATCTCTCAAAGCAGACGCTCAAGGATGCTGTGGGAGATGGTGTTGAACGCTGCGGATAAATCAAGCAGGACGGGGATAGATGACTGCCCCCGTCTAATGCCCGCCTGATATTATCCGTTACCTCGAGCAAGGCTATTTCGGTGCTATGGGCTGCCCTGAAACCGGATTGAGAAGGGTCAAGCAGTCCATGGTTCTCAAGATGCACAGCAAGCTGTTTGTTGACTAGGAACTCAAGCATTTTCCTGAAATGAGGAAGCAGCGATATGGGGCGGTAATTGGTTAGGAGTTTTGAGTCTGCAGTAGATTTTTTCAGTATGTGCCGGACCCTGGCAGTTTTCCATGATATAGGAAATTCAGATTCTGACAATGATTTAATAAATAAGTTGGTGAGGTGGTCAAGTAGAGCAGAGGCAACGGTAGGACATTTTTTTGATGACTAAGGGTCAGTAGGTGAACCAGTTTTTACGTTAATAAGAGCTTCAGTCACCTCTTAAGAGCTGCACTGGGTAAATTCCATCAAAGTATGAGGGGGATCTAAAAGAGATAACGAAGAGTTCCCCATATCATTACAATTATCATGCACTGGAAAGGAAGTGTGCATAGCCATGATCTTGTCCTCAAAGAATTTAGAGAGAGAATCTACCCAATCCTGGAAAGTAGAAAGTTGAAACTGAGCAGGAGGAGTAGAGAATTCTTTTAAAATTTGATAGAGCTCTTCATTTGAGTTTGCAGCCTTCTCAATAGAAAAAGAAACAATTTCCTAGTATGTCTTATGTTTTCCATGTACTTATGGTGAACACCTTTATATGATGCACGGTCTGTCAGTTCTTTGGGTTTCCTCCATTTCCGCTCTGGACCTACAGGAGAGCTTCTGTTACTTTAGTTGGTCGGTAAACCAGGGAGCAGCTTGTGCTTTAAGATTAACTTTAATAAGAGGAGCGATTTAATCCAAGGTGTTGGGTATGGCTCTATCAAGGGAGATAGCACACAAATCAATGTTATCGTTGTGGCTAGATGGAGTGGGCCTAAAAGTGGCAGCAAAAAGAGGCAGAGTGACTTTACGCCAGGATCTTCCCCAGTCTACTTCCTTACAAGGGACTGTGCCAAATTTGCTAGGCCTTCGATGACATTACTTTCACATCTTCTCAATACACGTTGACCGGCTGACTTTGGCGAGTCTCAGGGACTAGAGTTGGGGTAAGTTATGTCTGATATGAAGCATGACGATTGAAATTCTTATACCTTATTATGTACAACTATTATTGTAGTTACTAGTCTGGAGAATGTTAGTCCATAGGAAGTTAATTCAGTATTTAGTCCGCTGTGTATAAAATAATAGTTTCCGCCATTGTGTCCTAGCAGTGCAATGACAAGGGTGGACATGATGTGTTTTGAGTTTTAGCAGTTGCTACTTTCCAAAATGGTGGTTCTTCGTTATTGGCTCCCTTTCCTGCGTTGTCAGTCTTTTCTGCCGTTGTTGCTTTTCTAGTGTATCCTTTTACTCAGTAGCTTTAGCAGTGCCATGTTGTACCATTCATCTTCTGTCACTATTCTACCCTGTTTGAATGATACATTGTTTTTTGTATTTGCTGTTTCTTGTAGGTGTTGGAGCCACTCTGTCCCTTTTCACTGCTACATGTGTTGCATCACGTTACATCTGCAGTGTCCCTTCTCATCTGCTGTTCACGGTTGCATTTTTACATCTATTGTCATGTTCACTAGTTGCATCTGATATAGTCCTGTTGCATTGTTACACATGCAGAGTCCATGTTACTCAGATAGTCTGTGTTAGTCTATTACATCAGCTGTGTTCCAGTTATCCTTTTACGTCCAATGTTACATCCGGTGTCCCTGTTACAGTGGTGCATCTAATGTGGCATTTTCTATGTTGCTCTTTCAATGTTTGTTTGTGGTATCTCTGTTACACTGTAAGTTCAATTGTGATAAGGAAGCTTGTATGAATACTGGCCCAAAGCGGCCTGTGTAGTGCCTTAGTGACTTAATCAAATTATCTTTAGGTCTGTCGTTAGCCATGACCTTTCTATTTTTACTAAAATTGTGTATCTTTCTTTAGGGGTTTTCGGCTGGCTCTCTTCAGTCCTTGGTATGCTAGTGTGTCGTTCTCGTTTTTCTTCTGACCTTTAAAGCAACAGCATTGGTCAGTAGGTCAAGCTAACTTTACTAAGAGTGACTATTATTTTATTTAACAAAAATGGCCTTGCAGCTTCACTAGCAATATAGGTTTCTAAAACTATGGCATGACAAAGCAAGCTTTGACAAAGCTGAAAGGCTGGTGGCCAGAGCCATACTCTTTGACTTTGGCAATGCTTATTACTGTACTGTACAAGAGCTATGACGCTGAATATTGGGGTTGTCAATTGTTTGCGAATAGTTTTGGAGTACCTATTGGTTTTTATTTTGACTTTATCACCTTTGAGCCTGTTATAATTCTACCACTAGGTCTGTGTCTATTCTATGTATTGGTCTAATCAAGTAATTCGTCCTGTTATTCTCAACCCAACACGTTCTTTTAGTTGGTTTTCAAAGCTTTCGGATGAAGTGGAACAGTACAAAGGTATTTGTCTTTTAATTCACTAGGAGAGTTTTACTAGGTGAGTTTCTGATCTCTAGCTTGTTTAGCTTGAAACTGACGGCGGTTTGCAATGCTTCTGGTTTTCCTTGTAGGGGTGGTTTAGTTTTTGTTACATTGGAGTATTTTTCTAATTATTTATACTTCCCATAGTTTTAAACGTTTAAAACTGCATTCTCTATCTAGGTCTGATCCAGGTAGATTGGTACCTTTTCGCTACTTTTAAGATTACCTGGCGAGAGCATGGGTTCCTGCTCTGGAAACCGATTAGCATTCTTATAAGTTTATTCGGAGGATTTCACCCAAATTAGAGCACTTTGGGGAAGCTGATTTTCCAGTTATTTTGTATGACTGGTTGACTGGTTTAGCTTTTTGCATTAATCTTGTGCTCATTTGTTGTCAGGCCGTGTGCAGTGTTACAGATTGAACGTTTGTGTTCGATTTGGAATGCAACATGTCCAGGAAAGATTCAGGGTAAACACAAAGGCTGCCAGCAATACCGGTCCATGTCGTACCCAAATTGCCCTCTGTTGAGAATTCTTCACAATTCCCAGTCCTTTACAAACCACACGATAAAATACTAGGGCCATAGAGTCTTGTTAAGAACTGCTCACCTTGAAGTTCGTGCTTTGGCATAGTGGGCAAGTTTCACGGACCAGCAAAGGACTATGCATGCTGCTTACCTCCCAAGAAGTTGTTGCATTAAAGCGACAGTGAAGCCATTTAGTTGATTTTGTTATTTGGGTTTTGATCAATATTTTATGATTATGTGGACTTCTTCTATTTTACAACTTAGATCGCTTAACATTTTTCAATTTCACCCGAATCCTTTCAAGGATAATTGGGCAAATTTAAGAATATGTTGTAATACTTTTACTTTCTACTGCTTTTGTAAATGTATTTTGTCAGACTGCTGCAAGACATATTTATTTTTTCTTCTGCTCATTAGCCCAAGAAGACAAACCTTAGGGTGCAGTAGTCTGACCAAGGGCCGGAGTACGAGCCTGGCAGTCCAAGGACTGCTAAACTCGTGGGGGCGTGGCGGTCCAGCCACCGCCACACCAGCGGTCCGACCGCCCCATTACAAGTTGGGTGGTCGGACCGTCATGGGACCGCCACCAAACCAAGTTCACTGGAGGTGGTGCAGCGGTCATATGCAGGGGTCCTGCCAAGCATATTACGAGTTTCCTCTCTGCCGCGGTTATCATGGCTGTTACTCCTTCATGAAAACTGTGGCAAAGAAGAAACAAAGGGGGTGTTACAGGCTCACAACATTTTAAGTCTATGCCGTGCAGGAACTGTTTTTGGCATTCCCATTGCGGTGCCCATTTTTGGATGCCCCACCGTGGGAATGCCCAAAAAAATCCGCCAGGCCGGAGGAAACTACTGATCTTGCGGGCGGCTTATCATGCCTTTGCACAACGGGAGCGTGGTGTACCGCCCGCTGCTCCAAAAGCTGTAATCGGGCCCTTTGTGGTAATTTGAGTTAGGGTGCAAGTACAAAGATCCAGTATTAAGAAATTACTGGCATTCCCAAAAGATTAGAAAAAACATGTGACTGATTCTTGGCCTCAATGCCATCTAAACCCGCCTGATGCATTTTCTCAATTTTCAGGGGTCATGGGTCAAATGTGACTTAGGAGTGTAATATTTTCTTTCTACCGCCGTAACCTTATGAATAAATTGTATTTTAAAATTTTTTATTCATATATAGCCATTGCTATATTTCTCAACTCTTTGGTTTTTGTAACCATCGCACACTAACTTAACTTACTTAAAAAGGTGATTGGTTCTACTACTGAGAAGAAAGTCTGGTTTACAGTGCGAAGCTATCGTATTGGCTTTGTTTCACAACTATCGATTTACTTTGACAAGAGTCCAGGTCATGACGCTTTGTATGGCAGAAGCCTCAATCTAACCAAAGACCGATAACCATGATTAAGAACACTATTTTGCCTTCTTTTAATATCTGAGCTGTATATTTATTTTTCTCTGCGTAAGTGTAAGCCTTCACTGCCATAGATAGTGTGGACCACTTATGCTAGTTACACATTTGATTTTGAACAGTTTGTACTGTACTTTAATTTTTATATTTTTCTGCTTTAGAAGAAATAATCCACGTTTGCTAACAGATTTAGACTGTGTACCGTACTCCTCATCACTTTAGTGTGGTGTTGGAAACAAAGCGTCCAGCAAAATTAATGTAACTGCTCTCTGTGTCCACTGTTCATGTTAGACTGTCTTGAATATAATGCTAGGTGTTCTGTGATTTTTGTTGGCTATAAGCTAGATCAGCAGTAGTGTTTTGTTTTTTATACAGTTCTGCGTTACTCTGATTTTTTTCAATAGGCGAGTTAAGACAAGGACATACATTTTATATTGATCACGAGTGTTACATCTCTTTCAGTAAAACCGTCTGAGCTATAATAAGGTGTTTAGCACTTTTCAAAATGGCAAAAACAGTTTTTGTGACTTTGCCTGGGCATGCTTCATTTTGTTTTTTGTGTGCTTGATTTTTGTTTTTCCATACAGCAGGCCAACTAGTGTAGTTTGACACAAAGGCAGTCCCTGTTGTGTGCAGAAACCCTCTTGGTGCAGTTGTTAAGGGCTTGTGGTATATTGGACATTGTGAAATAGATGATGCATGTTTAAGGCCAAAAGAACAGCGGAGCCCTTCGATATCTGACCTGAGTGATCCTCCTACTTATTCTTAATTATTTTTACTCTTAACCAAAACTGTTCTTGCACCGCTGAAAGACTTACCTTTCTTTTGCATTTAATATGCATTATCTTTGTTGTGAGCTCATTGTCTTAAATCCTTTATTTTTTTTAAAGTATAAGAGCTGCTTGTTACTGGGTTCCCTCCCATCCTGCATTTTCTATGGGCTAATTCTGTCTTTGACTGCTTGAAATGTGCCATCTTTAAAGCTCTGGGGCTGGGATTGGCAATTTAATTGTTTATCATTGGGAACTGCATTGAGGCATATTTTATGTTGTGCAATACTTTTTACTAAAACCTGCTAGACTAGCCTACATGTCTTGGCACCTTCATTGGCTTCTTGTTTTTTTTCCTTCTACTTTTGGCTTATGAAGCATACTTGACTCATTGGAGTACCAATTCAGAAAATAGTTCTCACAAACCTTAAACATAATGAAATGAATTTAGGCATCTCTGGTAGATTTGACAAGCTGCGAGGCCACTGGAGATGATCCTTCTTCTAATATAACAAATATGATAGCATAGCTTATATCCGTTTGAAAGCAATGCACCCTAAATATAGTCCAACTATAATTAAGGCTGAAATACCCCCATGTAGGACTATGACTGACAGAAGTGACAGTGAATGTAATTTTAAGGGTACATGCATTTGTCTCTATCAATTGCAGGGAGGCTGCGTACTGGAAGTCTGCTGCAAAGTATATACTACCCCCCCCCCCAACCCTCAACTGGCTTCACATCGAAGGAAAATGTATCTACAAGACTGCTTGCATCACCCACAAAAGCCCTTCATACACCTAACCCCTACTATCTAAATACCAAAAGTTCAACAACCGGAAGAGCCCGGACCCTGAGAAGCTCCAACTCACTTCTTCTCATACCTCCCAACCTGAAAAAGAAATGCACCTAGTATCTGGAACGGACTCCCTTGATATCTCCATTGCAACCCCTCCTTTTCCTCTTTCAAACAGGACCTTAAATACCTACTGCTCAACAAATATTTCAAACCGCACACAAGCCAAGCTATGTCCCAACGCTCACACCCAAACCGACTAGGCCTGTTGCGGAGGTCGATTGATTGTTTCAGCTGTCTATTATGTTATTTACTGCATTAACCTATGCTGTTCTGATGTCGGCATATTGTAACTACCTTGGCTGCCTAACTGTTTTCTTTGTATATATGTATGCACTTAAATCAAACTATCTCACATTATATGTAAAGCGCTCTGATACACTCTGATCTAGCTAGCGCTATATAAAGCTTCTAAATAGTTGGCATCGCATCCTGCCTTCCCCTTTGTTCTGGGTACCCTTAGAAAATTCAATTTTTCTGGTGGACTTCAGATACTAGTCATCCATTTCATGTAGCAAAGGATTCCACTACAGACAGCAAAACTTCCTTCCCCAATTCTTTGTTGCTACCTATCTGATAGAGACTTCTAGCTGCATAGTCCTTACCCTAGAATCATCCTTAGGAGTCAGACTAGATCTAGAAATTTTTCATGGGCAGTACCCTTGCACTCCGGTAGTCTGCTCCGGGAGCGACGTGCGCGGGGCCTATGTAGGCGCTACTCCTATGTGTTGACGTCAGTACTTTACTTTTCTTTCCGCACCAGTTGGGGCAGATCCGGGGAAGAACTACCCCAGTTTCTTTTTGACTGCCCTTTTCTCAACCTTTTGTCGAATGTTTTTGTGAGACATTGTGTCCTGGTGTGAAGGAGATGTCCGTGAAGAAGTCTTGTTTTTAGCCCTGTGGCGCCTGTCACTGGCAAATATCCGTGTTGGACCCACACCTCATCTGCCTCTGGTGCCTCCAGCTCAACCATGACGCCAAGGGGTTTTGATTGTCGCGGCATGCACTCGAAGGCCTTTAGGGAGCGTTCCCTCAAGCTGCATGCCGCTCGCCATGCGACACATTGCAGTGGTCTTTATTCCGCTTGAGAGGACTGGATCTGTCGCAGAGCCATTCTAAACTCTTGTTGTCACGCTTGAAGTAGTTTGTGTAAGTTCCATAAGTATAAAAAGAGCAAGAAGTTTAAAAGGTCTTCTACTACACCGAGTCCGTTCAAGTCATCTGAGGAAACGAGGAAGCGTTGGCATCCGAGGCGTGGGTCCACTGTTAAGCCTGGGCTACCTCTGCGCCTCCCCAATTTTCCAGGAGCCAGCGCAAACCCTGCCTACCTCCGAGAGTTTTATGAGGCCATGCATTTCGTATTTGGGCGCCCTTCCCCACTGGAGATCCTTCAGGCCCAGGGGTTTGGGAGGGTCCTCCACTGGTTTCCACCAGCAGTTTTGCCCCCTGTGCCAGTCTGGCCCGTTGGATATGCACCGCCCCAATTCTCATCCCGACCCCCTCCAGGACAGGGTTCTTCAGCCTTTTCTGGAGTGAGAGCTACTTTTTATCAGTGAAAATGATCGTGCACTACTGAAGGCAAAAAAACGTGTGCATTGTTTCTGGATGCCCCCTGCCCAGCTTAATTGACCTTTGGCCTAATGGCAATAGAGCCAGATGGTATGGTGTGAACAAAATACCTTGACTAGGGGCTCTATGAAAAGGCAGATACGTCATTGAGAGCGTGGTCTGTGAGGATGTACGAACATGAGTGTGCGTATGAAAGGGATATGTGAACAGTTGACTGTCATATGTACTTGTGGCACAAGGCATACTTTTATCCATATGTGGCACCGTTACATGTATAGCAAGCACAGATGTGTGTAACCTAAAGCGCAGAAACATTTTCTCCAAGAATGTTCAGAATATTTTTCTGCAGTTTAAATTTCTCCGCCTTAAAATAATGGCTGTATTTTTTATTTATTAACATGGCGCTGTTTTGGAAATTAAACTGAAGTTGACTGTTTATATGGAGTTCATAAAATTAATAATTAACTGTTTTCTCCCACTTCCAAGTGTCGCATTTAAAAACACCAAGCATCCTGCTCCCAGTGGCCTGTAGACATGGTGCCATATGTGTAACAGAAAAATACATTTGTTTAAATGGGAGGTATTTTAAGTGAAGAAACATGCTTCAAACGTTAGGACGTAATTGGCTTAATTGAAAGTGGATAAAGATATTGTCTCAATGTTTCATAGAAAAAGTTTTCTTCACTTTAAATTTTTCCCACTTGAAAAAAGCAACTATTTCCCACGTATAAATTTGGCACAGTGTCTGCTGGCCACTAAGACCAAAAGGCTTCCTGCTTGTAAATGTGACACTTTAAAATGGGGAAAAAATGTAAATGATGAGTTCATCATTGGTAAATGCTAATTAAAATTATTCTCTTTTTAAAAGCATTCAGAGACCTAATTTTGTTCTCATACTCCAATATTGAGTTATGGACTTTTATTTGAGTTGCATTCTTCAGTTCTTCCTTTCTGTGCCCCAAACTGGCTCATAAATCTGACTGAGCACCTCTTATTATCAGGCTCTGCTATCTGCTTCGTTGGGATAATAATGTAAAATAAATCTAGCCTTCCCTTAACTTTAAAAGTAAAATGTGACCCAGTGCTTATTTAAAAAATAAACTCAAGGCTGCGAGCTAATCTGGAGGTCTCTGGGAGCTACCAGTAGCTAGCAATCGACCAGTTGGAGACACCTGGGCTAGAACTTTAGGATGAAGGTAGGGAGGGGGCACTGGGCCCTGAAGAATTCCAGCCCCTAGAAGTCACAGAGGACACCTGGTGTGAGTATTTGGTGGACTGGACACTTCCCCCATATACTCGCCTGGTTTCTCCCCTTACCATAGCTACGGAGGAAGGAGCCTCATTTGCTATAGTGGTGAGGAGGGCAACCAGGGTCCTAGACCTTCAGCTCCATAGTGTAGCTGTCAAGACAAACGTCTTGATGGGGGTACTTCACCCCTTCAAACCGCTTTTGCCATTTAATGAAGCCCTCACAGACGTCCTACCTGGGGCCGGGTCCAAGCCCTGCACAAGGGTTCCTGTCAATAAAACAGCCAAATGCCATTGCCTTCCCTAGGGGTCCCCAACTTTCTCACCCAACATCCCATCCTGGGGAGCTTTGAGGTCCAAGCCACTTCTTCAAGAGTGAATCCCGGGGTATTCCCTACCACTCCACTCGACAGGGAATATAAAAGCTTGGATACCGTGGGAAAGAAGATATTTAGAGGTTTTCTTCCGCCAATTTGGCACTCCGATAGGTGAACACTGTATGTCTTTTGGGCAGATACTCCAATTCGCTCTGGGACTCTGTTGCGCAGGCGCTGCCTATGGTCTTGGAAGAGGCCAGAGCTATACTTTTCCAAGCTGCTGCTGACAGTAGGAACGCAGCTAAGTTCTCCATACACGGTGTACTGGACACGACTGACTCACAAAGCACAGCGGCTTCATCGTCTGTGGCCCTTGGGTGCCAGGCCTGGTGGAGAACCACTGGTTTTCAGGGGAAGTCCAGGTGGCACTAATGGACATGCCCTTTGAAAGGTCTCCCATCTCTATGGGGACAAGGCGGACTTCGCACTAGAGTGCTCCAAGGACAGCAGAGCTACGGCCAGGTCCATGGGCCTTTCCATGGCCTCCTGTTAACCCCGGTCCGCCTTTATGCTCCTTTGGTGGCCATGGAAGGGTCTTCCATCCGCAACGCTAGCTGTCCAGCCACCACTGCATGCAAAGGTCTCCACCGTTGCGTGGCTAAGGGCACGGTACCAATAGACCTTGTGGATCAGGTAGCCAGGGTTCAGGCCAGTACATCACCTCGCACCTTCGGCAGCCACATCCTCCAAGCTTCTTCAGTTGGACCTCTGACATTCATGGGCACCCATTGAAAGGCAGGATACGCCATCACTTGCACCACTGTAAGTCAATAACAGCCAATGGATGGGTTCTCCAAATTGTCCAAAGGTGTTACTCTCTCCCCATCATGACTACCCCTCCACCCACGCCACCTTTTTGCAACAGGCTGACTAAATTCTGTATCTCCTTACTCCACCAGGAAGTGGCGGCTCTCTTGGTCAAGGGAGCCATAGAGTGCAGGCCTTGAGAAATCTACTTGCCATGGCGAGTTAGATTTGATCAGGGTGAGCTATTTTTAGGGCCTTCTGTTCCGTTATGGCGAGTTGATTAAGAACAGGTGTTCTGTTAACTCCGAACAGGAAAGGGCAATAAAGACGAATTTAAATCTTGTTTTTATCTGGTCTCGTTTGCTGTGGTTCAAAGACTGAGGTCAAAGGCCAGCTTATGTCTTGTACAGTTTGCTGCTTATTGTATCCTGGACGGTGATGTTTTATTTCTCTGACTGCAGAGTTAGACTTCATAAAGTGAACTGTGTGACAATCATGATGTGCAACGAAAGGGAAATGAATGCTATAGGATGTCAGGTTTTTTCCCTAACATTTATGTAGCTTGTAAATGAACTGTACAAATATTTCCCTAGTTATGAAAGCTAATGTTTTTAGAACTCTGTGCTATGGGAACCAAGATTTTAATAGAATCGACACCAATCAGAACACTTAACTTAGTGATATTAGAATTATGAATATTTTTGCTGAAGCCCAGGTGCTCCAGGCCTAAACGGCTACACCTTGCTCTCTTCAAGCAAGGGAGGAGGTAATGGACCCCCGTCTTTGCCCAAATTAGGCTCGAGGGGGTACTTCCAGCCTCATGGAGAGGCTCCATAATCTCGCCTGTCTACAAGAGAGTGGACAAATCCTTGGAAAAAAAACTACCGCTTTGTGGCACTCATTGACAGCGTGGCTAAGTATTTTGTCGGGACATTGTGTAGGAAATAATTAACTACCTGGTCCTCAGACAAGGCTATAATCCTGCTCAACCAGACTGGATTCTCTAAGCTGTCAGGCACCCTCATCCTATCTCTCCTGATTGATACAGCAAAAGGCTCTCAAATGCCTCTGCACCTCTGCTTCGTCGATTACAGGACAGCCTTTGAACATGTTGACTGCACTACACTATGGTGCAGGCTGGCTTACTGGAACAGTCCTCAGGCCTTACTGAATATGCTCATTTAGCTTCATACTGACTGGTGGGTTCAGGTCAATCGGGGCACTGGAATTCGCTTTCCAGATAAATCCCAACAACTAAGGGGCTGAAGCAGGGATGTGTTCTCATGCCCATCCTATTTAACCTCTTTCTCGCTGATCTGACAGAACATTTAAATGTCTGTAACTCCTATGCCCCAAAATCAGGTGGCAATACACTTTCCAGCCCCTTGCAGGCTGATAACGTGGTCCTGTTGAGACACACCCAGATGGGGTTGCAGTGTCTGCTCAACGCAAGAGAATTCAAATGAAAATTACCTGACCATCAGCAGCAATAAGGAAAAACACAGTTCCCGGGCCAAGACACGGATAGATTCAGCTGACAAATACAAATATTGTGGGATACTCATTGACAAAATGGCTCATTTGTCCCCCCAGAAAGAGATCGTAAAACGGCAAGGCCTGGCACTGGCCGTTCTGCTATAAAATCTCAAACGGAAAATGGCTGGACCAATACTGACTCCCCTTCTTAGGGTAGTGCATGCTAAATAACTACCAGCCATAATGTATGGGAGTGACCCACTAAGAGGGAGAGACGCCAGAATGTTGTACAGCACAATGATGAGAGCATACAGAATAAAACTTCAATCTCATGAATTACACATCTCCGACAGGGGCAAAAGCAGGGACTTGCTTTACATAGTTTGAGCCCTAGGTAGGAGAACGCATGTCCACCATGGTGTTATCATCTTGCTCCAGGAACTGAGGAAATGTTGGAATTTCTAGATCTTGGGTAGCAATGTGGGTTGTAAGGTGATACCATATATCGATCTGTGGCAGCAGTGTCAGATGAGGGACACTTCGGCAGCTTGTGACTATCTCCAGGAATCCCTATTTACTTGGCTAACCCAGTTCTGAAAACTCCCATCAGCCAATTGGCCTTAAAAAAATTGGCCAGGAAAAGAATACATTCTTTCATTGATTGAAGACAAGGCCACCTTAGCATGCAGAGCCCACGCCTGGCTGACTCTAAATAATAACAGGTCTATTGCACTCAACAATACTTTTGCCTCTCCCTCCTTGGCAGTGAAAGAGCACACTGAATGTTTGCTGCATGTTCATCAACGGAAAAGAAGACATGCCACAGCTAATATGCTCTTGCAAGGGGCAGTTGCTAAGAGTTCCCTTCAACCAAAGAGAAGTATGCACGCAGAGGCAGGCTGTGCTTGCCTGCTTCGCTCAAGGGGCCGCAGCTGAACTACCGGCTGGTAAACATTTCTCATAAAGGTAGAAACGAAAATGGCAACACAGGGCAGTTTGGCTCCTATCAACTTGACCACCATTAATTCTTATGAAGGGCCCTGACTGGTCTGTAATCGCCTTCGGATTGAAGCAGCTAGAAAGTGCATGTGGCTTATGAGAGGTAAACAGTGTAAGCCACACATCTGGACTGCAACTTCATTGTCCCGTAACCCACGACTAGGTCTTTGGGTGGGGTCAAGTCAATCAGTTAGGCCTCACTGGTGGCTAATGATCCGATGGCCCTTTCGATTTACCTGGCCTGCACTTTTTTGCTCTGTTCTTTGCTTCTAACTCCTGTTGTTAGGTGTCTTTATTGTTTATAACTATGTGTAAAGGGAGTGCATATCAGCACTCTTGAAGACATACCCCCCCCCCCCCCAGCCTGCACTTTGACGTGCTTGCTCATTGGCTGCTCGCTACGCCCTTTGAACAATTTCACCACAGGAAGAGAGCGGTTAAACAGTCTGAATCTGCCTGGATCGCACGTTAACTCACTACTTGCACCTTCTTTGTCGACATAGGCCTTATCAGACCCGTTTTAACATGCCCACAGCTTTAATTAGAACTTGCTTGCTTTATAAGCAGAGAGCAAAGGCGTGTGTGTGTGTGTATATATGTATATGTATGTATGTATGTATGTATGTGTGTGTGTGTATATATATATATATATATATATATATATTACCTACTGGCGGTCGCCAGTAGGTAGTTATAGTTAGGATTTTTTTCAATGTTAAATCTCAAAATTCTATTTGGAATAACTTTGGCGCCGGTTGACGAATCTGCCTGACAATTTCCTCAAAATGGCCTCGTCGAGCTCCGGTCCTTCCCTGAAAGTTTGGGGGGGATGCGTCAAGCGGGGGCCGAGATAAAAGGGGGGGTCCCAAAACGTGTTTTCCCCATGTTAATTTCCATAGGGCGGTCAACCTCACTTTTTGCCCGAACGGCTGAATGGATTTTCACCAAACTTGGCAAAATTGTAGGGACTGGTAGCCCGATGTGCCTTTGCTATGTCTCAAGATATGTGCTTCAGTGGATTTTGAGTAATTTTGGTTCAAAAAAATATATATCTATGGCAGCGCCCCGGTACGCGCTCCGGGGAGCGACGCGACTTGCACGCAGAAAGCTGATGGATTTTGAGTAATTTAGGTTCAAAAAAATATATATCTATGGCAGCGCCCCGGTATGCGCTCCGGGGAGCGACGCGACTTGCACGCAGAAAGCTGATTGGTTCTTGGGTGTCTGTACACATTCGAAACAGTCCGGAGCGGCCGCCATCTTTTCTCTCTGTAAGATCGAGAGACAAGAGGTGGCAATAACGAAAGGGGAAATGAATAAAAGGGGGCAGGGTAGACACCCCCTGACCCCCTAGATTTGAAGTGGGTGGCTGAAAAGGCCCATATAAAGCAAAAAAAAAAAAATTACAATTTTTGCGGGTTTAGCGCCCGGTACGCGAACCGGGCAGCGCTCCGGGAAGCGGAACAAAGAGAAAAAAAGAAATTTTGTTATAAATGGAAGGTAGTTCTGAAAAAAACTGTTTTTTTATTTTTTCTTTTTAATTTTTTTTAATTAATTTTCTGAACAATTTTTGAAAATTATTTTGAGTTTTTTTAGTGTTTTTTTAGGGGAAATAACAAAAAAGCGGGGTTTGAACATCTCAACAGGAGCAAAAATAAATAAAAAGGATTCATTGTTTTCTCTTCTTGTTGCATTTATGATTTTCTCCAGCTCGGTTAATCAAAGTAATACTCTTTTCTCCACAATATATACAAACTATTTTGTAGTTTTCAAAAGGACTTTGAATATTGTGGACCATTTCTCGGCCTTCTGGTCCGGCGAATGATGTTTGTCCACTGGAGGTGCTGGGGATGACATTTGGGGGGTTGGCAGCAAGATCCCTTACTTGTGCTTGGGAAAGATTATTAGGATGTCACCGCTCCATGTGGCGAATCATTGTATGATTCCCAAAGCTGTATTTCTTGTTGAGGTTGCCACGAGAAAGTACATGTTTACATATCAAACAAGACACCTGGGGTGCATTGACCTTCTTTTGTCCAGGTGGAATTTAAAAAAATTGCCATATGTAGTGCTCTTTAATACGGCTCTGCCTTGGTGTTTCTGGCAGGAACTGCTGCCTTACTTGCTCTTCCTCCTCCTCCTCTTCGTCCTCATTATCTTCCTCTCTACCAAAGTCCAGTGTTGGAGGTGGTCCTTTTGGTGGTGGTGGTGGTGGTGGTGGTGGTGGTTGCTGAGAAGCACCAGCTGCAGTATTACAGAAGCCATTGTCAAAAACAGGTCTTGCTCTCTGGAAGTAGAAAGTAAGAATGAGGTAAAAAGGTGGGGGCTTTCATCGTTTTGAGAAAAAAATGTTCTGAACCAATGAAAAGTTATTTTTCAGGTCACATGAACTGTTACGGTTACGTTACGCGCCCCGCGCCGCGCCCCGGAGCGCTTACGGGGCGCTGCGCGTCGCTCTCTGTAGCGCTCCGGAGCGCTTCCGGGTGCGCTAACGCAGTGTGTCATAAGACGCATCACGCGGCTACGCGATAGGTCACACTTACGCGACACGTCACGATGTTGTTTTCGATCGCGTCAGTTGCGCTAACGGAACGTTTCCCGGGGCGCCAACCCGGGCGCGCTCCATAGTTACGCTAACGGGGCGCACCCCGGGGCACGCACCGGAAGCGTACCGAAGCAAAATTAAAAAAAAAAAAACTTTCATACATCCCCAAAAAAATATTAAATACATAGAAAAAATAGTATTCACACAGTTTAGTTACTATCCAATATATTTAGTGCCACACTACAAATTAGTCAAGTAAACAATCAATCACACTGCTACTAAATCCTCCATCCAGACACTTATACATCCACTTATTCTTCAATGCGGATTGATATATATATATATATATATATATATATATATATATATATATATATATATTCAATGAAAAAACGATAAGTTTTAGACCATATATAGATAGGAATTAGCATTTAAAAAAACCTTTAAAGTTGATATTTTACTCACACAAAACCATTGAAATATGCATAGAAAATATAGTATTCATTATAAAGAAGAATATATGTTACAGCTATAGATATTTGCTATTAAAAAACCATTGAAATTCACTAAAAAAAACATAGGTTTGAGACCATATATAGTTAGGAATTTGCATTTACAAAACCTTGAAAATTCACTGAAAAAACCAAAGGTTTCACACCAGTTATAGTTAGGAATTGGTAGTTAAAAAAACTTATGAAATTCACTGAAAAAACCATATGTTTCACACCAGTTATAGTTAAGAATTAGCATTTAAAAAACCTATTAAATTCACTGAAAAAAACATAGGTTTCACACCAGTTATAGTTAGCTGGAAATTTTACTGACATAAAACCATTGAAATTCCACGTTATAGTTAGTTGGACTCACTATAACTTGCGCGTGTAATGCACTGCTGATGACGTCCCATATTACATCACTCATGACATGGTCAGTGACATCACTCATGACATCCCGAAAAGAGAGAAAACTTGGAGTAAGATATATATATATATATATATATATATATATATATATATATATATCCCTCCAAAGAACAGCTTTTCCCTCAGTGTACCAGGAATCCTCCACGCCACAGATTACGCAGACACGGACCAGATTAAGGTGCTGTTTTCTTTATTTAGTGCTAGTTAGCCGCATGACGTTTCGGCTCCGAGGAGCCTTGTTCACATGACAGTGTTCACATCACTGATTCGTTCTTTTGAAGTGCCAGTGTCTGATGTAAATTGGGTCACATGTTAGGGCTAAGTATGGACATAGTAAAAATACTGGTGCCACGGTTTTCCTCAAGGTGTAATTGATCAATTCTCACATAATGACCATAGCTTTTGCATGTTTGTGCAGTGTATTACAGTTGATAATTTCACATTAAAAGACGAAATTATAAAACATTGTAAATAGCCGATATATATCCACTGCTGCCAGGACAAAAGAAAACGAACCGGACCCATTCAGGTAGATTTGCTGACTTCTTTCATTTAGTGCATCCCTCTGTCCACCATGACTCGTTTTGGGCCCTTGATCACATGACATGGTCAACCTATCATCGTGATTTAAAGTGCATATACGGGTCATCTGACCACGGGCCTATAGAAATTAACAGACTTCCGCCTAATCCACAATAATTAAACAAATCCGCGAGGTGATGTCTCTTCATACTATTTACAAGCAGTATTACTGCAAAATATATATTACATCATTCTCACGTTGTCACTGCACCCCTTGTAACCCCTGGACTACAAAACATTTTTTGTGCTGTAATTGAAGTCCTCAGTGCTATGCTTTACTAATCTGCAAATCTCGCAAATAAATAAATAAATATCAAATAAAACCAATGTAGATTTAAAATACATTACATGTAAAATCCTGGTTTGATATTTTATAAAACTGATATAAATATACATTCTTTATTTGTGCAAATATGCTAAATATGTGCAACATTCGCAATGAGATTTGTGCAAAAAAAGCAATTTTCTGAAGATGTGGGTTCGGTGGGGGTGAGTTGCATAATGCCCAAGTGGGCTTAATTGATGTTGGGATAACTGCGTCTACACTGCCCTCATAATCTGGTCAGCCCCTTGTGCACATTCCTAGGAGTTAAACTTTACCAGGAAGTGAAAAATAACCTCAAATTTGTGACTTCACCTCCACCCTGTGAATGATCTAACAATTTAAATTCATAACTAACTTTAAAATCAATCTTATGTACTGATGACCCCCTCACATGATATTGTGCTGTTGCCGTATGGCGTTGGTTTCACGGATGTGCTCCATCTAGTTCAGAATTTCATAAACATGTATGCAAGTCCTTTGTGGCGTTGAGACCATTCGGCGTCTTAGAGTTGAGCTCAAGGATGTATCTGGTTTCCAGTAGTCTTAAGCGAGCCTCCCTGTCGCCCCCTCTACGGAGCGGCGGTGCCATGTCTATGGCATAGTAGCTAAGGCAACCCAGATCACCATTGTGGCATGAATTGATGTCTCGCCGCCGGGTATGACTCCTCCCCATTACTGACCGCCCGGATGTGCTGGAGTATGCGCTTGTGGACCTGCAGCTTGGTGCTACCCACATACCGCAGGCCACACGCACACTCCAGCACATACACGACGAAGTCAGACTTGCATGTTATCTTCTTGGTGATACGGTTTGGCACCTCACTAAATGCGGTCATGTAAGTTGTTCTATTCTTCCCCATGGTGCACGCCTTGCATACGGCGCACTTGATAAATCCCTTGCTTTTCTGTAACCAGTTATTCTTGCTCACCACCTCTGGGCTGCTCCTGTTCTTCACAAGCATGTCACTCATTGACCTGGCTCGGCTATATGTTACAGCCGGATAGTCTGCCAGTGATCTACCAATCACGGGGTCCCCCCTTACAATGTGCCAATTTCTGCGAATAATCTTTTGCAGCTGCTTGTGTTGACGACTATAAGCTGTTATTAGTCTCGGTTGGCTCCCTTCATTGCTCCCCACCTTATTGGTCTTGTCGGGTTCCCCCTCTAGTTCAGGAGGAGTGTTTGTCTTGTTGGCCCTTATCGTGGCTTTTTCAACCAACGTCGCCGAATAGCCCCTCACCAAAAACCTCCCCTTGCTGCTGGCTTGTGCTGCTGAACATGACTCCTCTGTGCTGCATATTCTCCTGATCCTCAGCATCTCCCCGTAGGGGATGATCTGGATCAGGTGAACAGGGTGGTAGCTAGACGCATGGAGGACCGTGTTACCTGTGGTCTCCTTCCGATGCAACCTGGTCTGTAGTCTGCCCCCCTCGACATAGACTTCAACGTCGAGGAAGTTGACTTTGCTCTCGCTTATCTCGCCTGTAAATCTGAGATTTAAATCCTTGACATCTGAGATGAACTGTTCAGCCTCACTCGTCTACCCCTTCCATACTATGAAGAGGTAGTCTATGAACCTTTGCCACGACACTACCTCATTTGCCATTACCTCCGCATAGGTGATCCCAGGACCTGCTCCTCCCACAGCCCCATGTGCAAGCACGCGTAGCGGGGGGAGAAGCAGGCCCCCATCGCAACTCCTCTCAATTGTTGGAATACTTGGCTCTGAAATAGGAAATAGTTGCTGGTGAGGCATATCTCCGTCATTTCCCTGATCATGACATTGTGTTCTAACATGCATGCTGGTCTACTGTTCAGAAAGTGTCACTGCCTTCAAACCATCCTTGTGGTTGATGCTGGTATATAAAGCAGTCACGTCAAGTGTGATCAATAAATAATCATTCTGCCACACTATTGTCCTGACCTTCTCCAGGAAGTCCATAGTGTCTCTTAAATAGGATAGTAAGGCCTTGACATGTTCCTGGAGGAAGTGGTCAATGTAGCGCAACGTATTTTCAAATGTTCCCTGTCTGGCCGAGATAAAAGGCCTTCTCGGTGGCTTGATCTGATCTTTATGAACTTTGGGGATCAAGTAAAATACAGGGATTACCGGGTGACTTATCTTTAGGAACTTTAGCTCATCGCCACTTAGGAGTCCTTATCTTTCCAAGTGTACAATTTGGAGTTGAATTTGTCCCAAGCAGATTTTGCGGTTTGCCAGTCACTTCTGCAGTAACATTGTCTATCATTGATCTGTTTCAAAGCTTCCTCCATGTATGAGTGCATGGGCCAGAGGACAACATTTCCCCCCTTATCGGATTGTCTGATGATCACCTTATTTTGACTGCAGTTTTTTCATCAAACTCCCATATGCACTGTTGTGTTTTTGTTTTTTGCTACCTTCACTTAATGATGTCTTGTGAAGTTTCTTGATCTCAGCCGTTACTAGTTCATTGAACACATCGATGTTATCATGAACCATCACTGGATTAAATGTCGATTTTGGTTTAAACAGGGTTGCCCCCGGGGCATTGGTTGTCATGGACCTATCTTCATCTAGAGTCCCTTCTGTATCACCTTCCCTGTGAAGATCTTGTAGATCACAGTGGAGTTCATATTCCCCTGCTGTAAGCATCATGGATTCTGCACCCCCGTGTCACTGATGGCAGGAGGTTTGCGGATTTTGTTTTTGACTAGGTAAAGTTTTCTTAATTTCAACTTTCTTGTAAACTTAAATAGATCCATCCTGGTACGAGCATAATTAAAAGTACTGGGTGGGCAGTATGTTAGCCCCAATGACAATGTTCTAATCTCGCCCGGACTCCAATGCATGTATGTTAAATTTACTACTGTCATAGCATCTCTTACTTGTGACATCATCGGCGGTTCCATCTCTTGTGTGTTTTCTTCTTCGGTGCTGAATCTGCAGCTTTGCCTTGCTGCCCTGCATTCTCTGCGCTGCCTGCGCCTGATGTTGCGCCTTTGGTGCTCCTGAGTTTGAGGCATGGGATCTCGGTGATTGTTTGCGGTCGTGTCTTAGGCAGTCCACCTCCTGGGCCAACGACCGCTTTGTAAACCCCAACTGCCCTGTTGCCGCCTGTTGTTCTGAGTCACTGCTAGGCACAGAGCTAATCTCAGTAGAGAACGCTGAGGTGTGTCCTATATTCGTGGCCACCTGCGATGTCTGTGGTGTAATACTGCCTTTAGGGGGATCGTATTTCCTTGAAAACGTGATAAAACGCCCGTTCTGGTAATCCAGTTTGGTAATCCAGTTTATCACGCTGGAATTTAAAAGTCTTTCTTTTTTTAAATATATATATACTGAAAAAAACATAGGTTTCAGGGGTGTTATAGTTAGCCGGACATTTCACTAAATATAACTTGCCCACCCGCAATCCACTACTGATGATGTCACATATTACATCATTCATGACATGGTCAGTGACATCACTGATGACATCACTGATGACATCATCCACGTGACAATCTGATACATCTCATCATACACTAGTATAACCTTTCAACACCTTTTTAAAATATGGAGTACCATAGTTGAAACCATTGACACACCAATACCAGTTTCTAAAAACCCACTCAGTGATTCCTACATCTACACACACATCTAAACACTTACCTATAGATTCACTCATACATGCTAACAAAGATCAATAGAATATTATTAAATATACTTATACACCTACATCGACATTACACACCAGCACACATCCTATTCACTTACGCTATCATTTACACCACTTTATTTATTTGTATAGATAGTAACTCATACTTAGTGTGTTATAAAATCACTATTACAAACATACAGTTTTCGATACAGTCACTCATATAATCCCTGAGTCTTATGTATACTTATTTATATACAACAACTGTCACATACACTGCCTTTTATATTTCTAGTTTGTTGGACATGTATCATTGAGAAAAATATTTACTCATCACCACACCCAGAAAGAGATTCATTCACCCAAACAACTGTTTCCAAATACAGCCTTAACCTCATATACCTAGCAAATCAACTATTTACACATCTTTGGACAGTCACACGCCTCCCACTCAACCACACACACATTCACTATCCCATACAAATACTCACTTAACTAATTAATAACTAATATAGACTTTCCCATAGCTAGTAACCAACTTATGTAGTAGTTTACGCAACAAGAGATAGTGATACAGGTATTCACACAGTTTAATCACTATCCCATATATTTAGTGAGACACTTTAAATTAGTCACTTAGACAGTCAACCACATTGCTACTAAATCCTCCATTCAGACACGTATACATCAACTCAGTCTTCAAGGCAGATTGCTATATATATATATATATATAATACTTATTTAAATATCGAACCAAACCACATTCACTGGATGATGTCATCAGTGATGTCACTGACCATGTCATGACTGATGTAATATGTGACATCATCAGCAGTGGATTGCGCACGAGTTATACTTAGTACAACTAACTATAACAAAGGAATTTCATTGGTTTTGTACGAGTGAAATGTCCAGCTAACTATAACACCCCTAAAAGCTATGGTTTTTTCAGTGAATTTCTAAGGTTTTTTAAATGCTAACTCCTAACTATAACATGTCTGAAACCTATGTTTTTAAGTGAATATAAGTGTGTGTATATATATATATATATATATATATATATATATATATATATATATATATATATATATATATATATATATATATATATATATATATATATATATATGTATGTTTTCAAAGTCCGCTCTGACGTGCTACCTGCGGCCCCGAGGGAGGTGGCACCAATGCCGGCCGAGCACGCCGGTGATTGTAATCCAAAAGTTCCAAAGTAACAGTGCACTCAGACCACAAAACAAACGCGACTCCACTGCTGCTCCAAGGGTGTTTATTCACCTAACAACATGTTTCGGCTGCGGACAGCCTTGATCATGTTAGGTTGTGTGTCAGTTTCAAACATTAATAAAGAGTTCGAATGAAAAACATGGAAATGGGACTTTCAAATTCAGTATACATCGCTAGTCATGCAAGCTATGAAACCAATGTAAAATTAAATTCAAATTACATTATTGAGGTCCAGCAGGCTGCCCAGAGTACTATACAAAATAATAAGTAAACAAACCGCTGTGGCGCCAATTTGCATACATTTTCAAAATAAAGAAAAATACATACCCGTCTCATCCTCACATACAACACTGAGTCCAAACAAATACAGAAAGTCATATCCCAGAATTGGAACATTCTCACTGCTTACAGTGTGATCGGCAAAGACATTTCTAATAGACCCTTGATAACCTACAGGAAGGGTAGATCCATACGGGATATGGTAGTGAAAAGTGACATCACACACTACCCCAAAACACAGAATTTAGGATTGCTTGGTTTCTTTCCCTGTGGCCACTGCAAGGCGTGCAGATACAGTACTCACAAGAAATCGGTTGAGTACAATGGGGTCAAAAAGGAACTCCAACAATTCCTAACCTGCAGCACAACAGAGTCGCGTTTGTTTTGTGGTCTGAGTGCACTGTTACTTTGGAACTTTTGGAGAGATATATATATATATATATATATATATATATATATATATATATATGATTGACAAAGGCCTCTGAGGTCGAAACGCGTCTCTCCTTGTGCTCGGGATCGAGGGCGAGATCAACTAATAGAGATGCCGTATCTTAAGCCACTTCGTGTCCATGCGTCCTTCCATGGTGTCACTGTGGGAGGTGGATTGTTTGTTTCATATATATATATATATCTTCTCCACTCCTTGCCTCGGAAGTAGTCACCGCCTGCCAAATCAACGGGTGTCTCGTCTGTATCAAAGACCTCCGCTGCCAGGTCTTTTCGAAGAAAACTCAACGGGCAGACAAACCACACGCTGACGAGACCGTGTACCGGACAAATTGAAGTTTATTTGTCAGAGCCCTGGACGCGTTTCGCCTGACCAGCAGGCTTGATCACCAGAGGTACAGTGTAAACGGAAACCATTATAAAGTGCAAAACCCAGGTAAACGAGGTCACATGACCGGAACACAGAATAAAGGAAAGCAATGGAAAAAAGACTTATAGTTCGTTCCATTGCAACACAACATCCCTTGAAGTACATAGCGGAGCTCAATTAAACCAATTCATCGGCAGCAAATGACAAATTAAAATTTGTAAAACATAGTTGTAATTAGGTGCACTTCTACTGGTTAACTCAAATACTATACATCATGTGATGAAAAATAGTTTGCACAAACCATTATGCCCTAGTGGGCTTTTTGTCATATGCAGGATTATATTCAGCCGTATTTCTATACATTTTAGCATTGAGCAAACATCTTGGAATACCGCCCAAGTGGGCAAATAAGACAACAGGTTTCACATGTGACCCCTATTTATAATCATAACACCCATTCAATTGTGCAAATTAAAATTAAAACCTCTTTCTTTAGTGGGAGCGGGGATCCTGAGCCGAGCACCTACTCCCGTTTGAACATGTACAGATAAACTAGCCTATAGGCCTAACCTCAGGTCCAGGTTGGTTCCCCGAATCTGAACATCTCGATCTACAGATGTGTTTTTAAATCTTCTTCTAGGTTGAGACCTCCAGGGGCCTCATCCTCACATACAACACTGAGTCCAAACAAATACAGAAAGTCATATCCCAGAATTGGAACATTCTCACTGCTTACAGTGTGATCGGCAAAGACATTTCTAATAGACCCTTGATAACCTACAGGAAGGGTAGATCCATACGGGATATGGTAGTGAAAAGTGACATCACACACTACCCCAAAACACAGAATTTAGGATTGCTTGGTTTCTTTCCCTGTGGCCACTGCAAGGCGTGCAGATACAGTACTCACAAGAAATCGGTTGAGTACAATGGGGTCAAAAAGGAACTCCAACAATTCCTAACCTGCAGCACAACAGAGTCGCGTTTGTTTTGTGGTCTGAGTGCACTGTTACTTTGGAACTTTTGGAGATATATATATATATATATATATATATATATATATATATATATATATATATATATATATATATATATATATATATATATGATTGACAAAGGCCTCTGAGGTCGAAACGCGTCTCTCCTTGTGCTCGGGATCGAGGGCGAGATCAACTAATAGAGATGCCGTATCTTAAGCCACTTCGTGTCCATGCGTCCTTCCATGGTGTCACTGTGGGAGGTGGATTGTTTGTTTCATATATATATATATATCTATATCCGTCAAACAAGGTTACCCCTTCGGAAGAGCCACATCAGGTTGGTATTGCTTATATTCTTTTAATGGAGGTTGCAGCATGGAGATGGGATCACGTCACGGCACATCACATCATGCCGACGCATTTCGGGCCACTGCCCTTTGTTATAGGCAAAGTTCCATTACGAGTGCACAACATATTTCGCATCTAAATCCCTTCATTGACAACCCGCCCTTGTGGTGGGCGTGGCCGCTCGCACAGCCTTATGGTGTCTAAAGTCTGTATTTCTCCAGTGAGCTGTTGTGTACTCGAAAATCCAGGAAATTATTACCCTAGTGGGTTGCTGTGATTCTCCCAAAGAATCTGTGCTGACACCTTAAAGTCTCCTTCAAAAAACTCCTGTCCCGCAGCTGGTGTTCGCCGGTTGGCGTCACCGCAGGTCTGCACTTGCAGCGGGCTTCTTCCACGGCCGAGCCAGCCGTAATAAATCCATCAAACAAGGTTACCCCTTCGGAAGAGCCACATCAGGTCGGTATTGCTTATATTCTTTTAATGGAGGCTGCAGCATGGAGATGGGATCACATCACGGCACATCACATCATGCCGACGCGTTTCGGGCCTCTGCCCTTTGTTATAGGCAAAGTTCCATTACGAGTGCACAACATATTTTGCATTTAAATCCCTTCGTTGACAACCTGCCCTTGTGGTGGGCGTGGCCGCTCGCACAGCCTTATGGTGTCTGAAGTCTGTATTTCTCCAGTGTGCTGTTGTGTACTCGAAAATCCAGGAAATTATTACCCTAGTGGGTTGCTGTGATTCTCCCAAAGAATCTGTGCTGACACAGCATGTCATGAGTGATGTCACTGACCATGTCATGAGTGATGTAATATGTGACGTCATCAGCAGTGCATTGCAGGCGCGCAAGTTATAGTGAGTCCAACTAACTATAACGTGGGAATTTCAATGGTTTTATGTCAGTAAAATTTCCAGCTAACTATAACTCTTGTCAAACCTATGTTTTTTTCAGTGAATTTCAAAGGTTTTTTTAATGCTAATTCCTAACTATATAAGACCTGAAAGCCTACCAGGAATCTCCAGTATGCGCCAGGGGACTGCATTGCAGAGAGGTGTAATGAAGCCACGTCCCTTTTTACACCTCTCTGCAACGCAGCCCCCATGCATGTTTGAAGAGGCGGAACTAATTCCCCTTGCATACTGGGGGCCCCTGGGGGCCAACTAGCCCACCTGAAACCTCCAGTATGCGCCAGGGGGCTGCATTGCAGAAGTGTAATGAGGCTATGCCCCTTGTTACATCTCTCTGCAACGCAGCCCCCTGCCGCGTTTGCAGAGGGGGAACTAATTCCCCTTGCATACTGGGGGTCCCTGGGGGCCAACTAGCCCACCAGGAGCCTCCAGTATGCGCCAGGGGGCTGCATTGCTGAGGGGTGTAATGAGGCCACACCCTTTTTTACACCTCTCTGCAACGCAGCCCCGTGCATGTTTGGAGAGGGGGAACTAATTCCCCTTGCATACTAGGGGTCCCTTGGGGCCAACTAGCCCACCGGAACCTCCAGTATGCGCCAGGGGGCTGCATTGCACAGAGGTGTAATGAGGCTATGCCCCTTTTTACACCTCTCTGCAACGCAGGCCACTGGCGCGTTTGCAGAGGGGGGACTAATTCCCCTTGCATACTGGGGGTCCCTGGGTCATATCTGCCCAAACACCGATATTCCGAACGCTTGAAAATGACTTTTCTTGAGAAACATTTGGATTTGGATTATCATGTCCTATACTTTGGAATTTTTGAAAGACGGACTTTGAGGATGCTATAAATTACTCAAGTCTGCCCGAATTGTGTGGGTAAAATTGATACCTAGTCACTTTGACTAAGAATGTACTTATGTCTCGTCTAACATTTGGAAGAAATATCTAGTTATATGACAACAGGATACCGACATAACTTGAAGGAAATAAGAACGCCCTGAAGAAGTTCTGTTGTACAGAACGAAACGTTTCGGCTGGCTGTGGTACATAAACTTAAGGAAAATAAAAGCATTTGAATATACACCAAGATTCAGCGCTTCAATAAGGACTCTAAGTGATATGATTTGATTGGACTTATTGTGCAAGTGGTGCTGTGCCAAACTTTGGAATATTCTCCACTACTCTCTACTACTTACTCTCTCCTACTCCACTACTCTCAAATACTCACTCTCTACTACTCATTCTCTACTACTCTCTACTACTCTCTCCCTACTACTCACTCCCTACTACTCACTATCTACTACTCTCTACGACTCACTCTCTACTACTCACTCTCTACGACTCACTCTCTACTACTCACTCTCTACTACTCACTCTCTACTACTCATTCTCTACTACTCATTCTCTACTACTCATTCTCTACTACTCATTCTCTACTACTCATTCTCTACTACTCACTCTCTACTACTCACTCTCTACTACTCACTCTCTACTACTCACTCTCTACTACTCACTCTACTACTCACTCTCTACTACTCTCTCTACTAGTCTCTACTACTCACTCTACTATTCACTCTCTACTACTCTCTACTATTCTCTCTCTCTGCTACTCACTCTCTACTACTCTCTACTATTCTCTCTCTCTGCTACTCACTCTCTACTACTCTCTACTGCTCACTCTTTACTATCTACTACTCACTCTCTACTACTCCCTACTACTCACTCTCTACTACTCAATCTCTACCACTCTCTACTACTCCCTCTACTACTCCCTCTACTACTCACTCTACTACTCACTCTCTACTACTCACTCTCTACTACTCTCTCTCTACTAGTCTCTACTACTCACTCTACTATTCACTCTCTACTACTCTCTACTATTCTCTCTCTCTGCTACTCACTCTCTACTACTCTCTACTACTCACACTCTGCTACTCTCTCTACTGCTCTCTACTACTCTCTACTACACTCTCTATTACTCACTCTCTACTCTCTACTTCTCTCTCTACTAGTCTCTACCTCTCTACCGCTACCTCTCTACCTCTACACCTCTACCTCTCTACCTCTACACCTCTACCTCTACACCTCTACCTCTCTCTACACGCACCCATATACACACATATATATATCTATGCATGCATATGCATTTATATATGTATGTGTATATATATATATATATATATATATATATATATATATATATATATATATATATATATATATATATATATACTGTATATCTATATAAATACAAATATAAATGCATGCATACATATACATATATGCATACAGATGCATGTTATTTACATGAAAGTTTAAAAAACACTAATAAAAGCAAAGCTAAAAAGCCACCTCATTACAAACAGAATGGCTTTAACTTAAACAAGGGGGAGATCTATTGCATTTTCAATGCTTTTTTACTTTGGTTCCATCAAGAAGGCATTCAGATGTGTCACACATTTGCCATAAATTCTGTATGTCAGCACTCTAGTTGCTCATTAGATCACTGTAGTAAAGCTACTGCTCACCAGGGAAGTCTGCTGCTGGTATTCAAAGTGCATGTTTCAGTCTGCATGTCAGAATTTTTTTAATGAAATAGAAGAGGATTTGAGAAGTCACTTAAAATGATCCCTAATTTTTCTTTCTGAAGCACTAATCATACTTTCTATGGCAAAATGAACCCCCTCATTTTGTTCCTTTTTAAATTAAATGTTTTCAGACTTACCACTTCATTCCAAACAAGATGGCTTATGGTGTGCCATACTTTTGTCATAAGTAAGACTGTTAGCGCTCTAGTTGTTCTTTAGAACACTCTGGGACATTCTGTCATTGGGCTATACTTGGGCTACATCTGGGTGATATTTGGGCTACATTTAGGCTCTTTTGTCTCTGGTGGCCATCTTGGGAGACTGTATGTCAGAATTTTTTAATGAAATTGAAGAGGATTTGAGAAGTCACTCAAAATGTGCCCTAATTTTTCTTTCTGCAGCACTGATTATATTTTCTATGGCAAAATATACCCCTCATTTTGTTCCTTTTTAAATTAAACGTTTTAAGAGTTACCACTTTATTCCAATCAAGATGGCTTCAGGTGTGCCATACCTTTGTAATATGTAGGACTGTTAGTGCTCTAGTTGTTCTTTAGAACACTCTGGGACATTCTGTCATTGGGCTACATCTGGGTGATATTTGGGCTACATTTGGGCTCTTTTGTCTCTGGTGGCCATCTTGGGAGACTCTATGTCAGAATTTTTTCATGAAATAGAAGATAATTTGAGAAGTCACTCAAAATGTGCCCTAATTTTTCTTTCTGCAGCACTAATAATACTTTCTATGGCATAATATACCCCCTCATGTTGTTCCTTTTTAAATTAAATGTTTTAAGAGTTACCACTTTATTGCCATCACGATGGCTTCAGGTGTGCTATACCTTTGTAATAAGTAGGACTGTTAGCGCTCTAGTTGTTCTTTAGAACACTCTCTAGGAGGCTGCAGTAGAACACAAAGGAATCAACTGACAGTCTCTGTCCTTGTTGGATGTACATGTTTTACCGAGAATGTCAGACTTCATTCTCACATGACTGAGAAAGATAATGTGAATTTACAGAAAATAGCTTATAGATCCCCTTCCAAACCACTGTGGGAAAATCATGAGATATTAGTTTTCTTTCAAACATGATTCATGATATCACAGCAGAAGGCTTTTTCACATGGTAAAATCACCTTAGAACACACCACAATTCCTAAAATGAGTATGGTACCATCAACAAATGATTTATAATGTAACTAAAGTCCTAAAACCCTCTATTAACTACAATGCTTTTTAATGAGGTGCTATCATGTATATTGGTCCCAAGATGGCTGCCAACACTTCTTGGATGAAGTGCTGACAGCTAATCAGATCAGATGTGTGGTTAGGCTCTGCCCAGATATATATTTTTTTGAACCTAAATTACTCAAAATCCACTGGAGCACATATCTTGAGACATAGCAAAGGCACATCGGGCTACCAGTCCCTACAATTTTGCCAAGTTTTGTGGAAATCCATTCAGCCGTTCGGGCTAAAAGTGAGTCCAACCGCCCTATGGAAATTAACAGGGGGAAAACACGTTTTGGGACCCCCCTTTTATCTCTGCCCCCGCTTGACAAACCCCCCCCCCCCCCAAACTTTCAGGGAAGGAGCGGAGTGCAGCGAGGCAAAGTTAAGGACAATTACAGGCAGATTCCTCAACCGGCACCAAAGTGATTTCCAATAGAATGTTGCGGATTTCCTATAGAAAACAATCATAACTATAACTACCTACTGGCGACCGCCAGTAGGTTATATATATATATACATATATATATATATATATATATATATATTCATTCCGTTTACAGCTGCTATAAAACTTTGTTGAAGGATGTTAAATCTTCTCAAGCCTATGCGCATCATAGTTCCTCCCGCCACAATGGGTGCTATAGTCTGTTTATGCTGCCTAAATGTTTTACTATGGTTAAGAGTGGTAAACATGCTAAACTCTGCTTTTACTTTTGTTTTGTTGTACATCAGCTGATGATGTCGACCTCTTTAAGTTCTATATGTCCGCTCACCGTCACTGCAAGCATTTGTTGCAAGTAAAAAACATGTTAAACTATTGGGAATGTATGTCTTATATTACTTATTGAACTTTATTGCAAGGGTTTTAAGTAACCAAGCAAATTTGATTAACTTGTAAACTTGCTGAAACCCAATTTCCACACACAAATGTTTTTAAGCTTTATAGTTTTCAGTAAACTGCATGGTAGGTGAAATGTTTGTGGTCATTTCAATGGAAAATGTGCTGTCTGTAAATTAGTGTGCTACCACATCATGCGTTACTGATATGTTATTAAAAGTGAAAGGTTTTTAAACATTAACTGAAAAACGTTCCTACTCCCGTCCAGATGACAGTGCTGTTAGTAAAGTAAGATGTGGGTTAGATTATTATAATACATTGAGCAAAAATTTTGTTTTTTACATCAAACAAGTTTTTTTTGTACATCATAAATGCTGAGCTCACATATTTGAATGTGCTCTCTTGATAATGAAGAAAAAGGTGACTCTCAAAAATAAAATATCTGCCTAGGATCACATAACTTGAGACCAGTTTACAGGTCAAGCACATTACAGTTAGGTCGAGTAGATTATTCAAGTCACTAGAACTGCAGGTCTTGTAACATATTTATAATTTTTCTGCAGAGGGTGCCAGCATCATAAGTAGATAGTTTTGTGCGATTCTTGCTACTTTCACGGGCCCAAGAAGGAGGGAGGCCTTTGTCCTATCCTTGACCTATACCATCCCAGTTTCTTCCTGAAGGAGGAAAAATTAAAAATGATCACACTCGCTAAGGTCCTCTCTGTGCTGGACCCGGGAGTGTGGATGGCAACTTGGTTGGATTTCCCTGATGCATACTTCACATCCCCAACCTGCCTGCCCACAGACGTTATGTGCGGTTCATGGTAGGCCACAGGCACTTTCAGTTCACTGTCCCTTGGGACTTGCCAGCGCCCCTCTGGTGATGGTTTGGTTGCAGCTCATCTTCAGAGATCCGGGGTGCCAGTCTTCCCCCCCCCCCCCCCCCCCCCCCATCTCGAAGACTAGCTTTTGAAGATGGGCTTGCCTCAGGTGGTTGCCTCCCCCCGCCAGACTATGGTGGACCTCCTGCACTCGCTGGGGTTCACTATAAATGTGCCGAAGTCGCACCTGCCCCTTTCTCAGACGCTCTTCCATCTGAGCTGTTTTGGACACAGTGCATTTCCGGACCTATCCACTCAAATGGTGAGTCCAAGAGAATCAGGCTATGATACAGATGTTTCAGCCTCTATCCTGGAATTCGGTGGTTGCTGGGCCTCGTGGCCTCCTTTCATATGCTGGTTCTGCAGTCAGGCCAGAAGTTTCAGTGAGCGCAGCATCAGGGACTCTCCATAAAATGGTCCAGATATTGGAGGAGCCTGCAAAAAATCTGCAGTGGTGGTTAATGAACTGTGTTCAGGTCGGTGGCAGACCCCTCTCCCTTCTCCAACCAGATCTGACAGTAGTGATCAATGCGTCAATCCTTGAATAGGACGGCCATCTGTGCAATGTGGAGATCAGGGCCCTCTGGTCTCCGCCAGAATCTGGACTCCACATCAACCTATTGGCGCTCCAATCGTTCCAACTGGCATTGAAAACTTCTCTATTCACCACTGCCGAGAACGGGCAATGTTGTTGGATTTTCCAAGGTGGCTTTTGCTTAAAGACACTTTTTGTTTCAAGTGTGACTCTGCCCTCCTGTATGCCGTTCCGCCCATACCACTCCTGCCCAGAGTCCTCAGGGAGGACCGGGCCCAAATCATCCATATGGCTCTGATTGGGCTTGGAGATTCTGGTATCCCGAGCTGTTGAGCATGGCCATCGGTACTCCTGTATGGCTGACCCCTTTAGGAGTATCTTCTGTTGCATGGGAGGGTTCTCCGCCCAAACCTCTCAATGCTCTGCCTCCATGTGTAGAGATTGAACAGCGACAATTGAGAGCTTTCAACCTTCCACCTCAAGTCTGTAATGTTAACTTGCCAGCTCAGCGCCCCTCCACCAAGCTGGTGTAAGCTGGCTGTTGAAGCTCATTTGTGGGATGGTGTACAGACAAACAGGTTGACTCTTTATTGGCACCCATTTCCCAAGTTTTTTTTATTTATCCTTACCCTGGCCCAGCAGGGCTCTGTCTTGAACATGTTAATGGGTTATTTTTCTGACATCTCTGCTTTTGTGCGGCTTCCAGATCAGCTTTCCCTCTTCAGATCCTTAATTGTAAATAGGTTTCTGAAAGGTTTATAAAAATGTAATTCTTCAAGCTTCATTCATTTTGACCCAGTGGGACCTTAACTTGTTTCTTACTTTTCTAATGTGTGCTTCCTTTCAATTCAAAACTGCCTTCTTAGGCTTCTTATCATCAAGACAACCTTCCTGGTGGCAGTAACATCCGACATCCCAGCCTCCATACATCTTTCTTCCCAGACAAACTGGTTCTTCGGACTCTAGCATCTTTCTTCCTGAAGTTAGTCACCATGCCTACTTCTTATGCTCCCCTCATCCCTCTAGGGAATTAGAGAGACTCCACCGTCTGGACCCAAAATGAGCGCTGCCTTTTTACCATGAATGCACAAAACCCATGAACTATTTGTGGGATATGTCTGAGGCAAAAAGGGTAAGCCGTGCTGAAATGAACTATCTCCAGATGGATCGTGCTCCGCATTAAGAGCAGAGCTGCTACAGATTGGCCAAAAAGCAACCCTAGAAAGCTTGCATGTTCATTCACCAGAGCCAAGGCTGTGACCACTGTGTTAGGACACGGAGCTCCGGTCGTGAACATCTGTCATGCATCATCATGGGCCTCATTTTTTTTGTGTATCAAGCACTACTGCAGAGACAGTCTGGTCCGTCGGGACGAGCACTCTGCCTGTTAGTTCCTGCAGGATCTCCTAATCTAAACCACGTTCACAGACCCACCTCTGGAGAGATATTGCTTGGGTATCGTTTTTAAGGAAAGGAATCTAGCTAGAAGTCTCTATCAGAATAACAAGCAAAGGTAAGTAACTTGTTCGCCACAGAGCAAACAGGACTCTGTTTTCTAAAACTGTACAGTATAACATATCATTCTCAATGTCTGGCCTTTGATTGCCCCATGAAGTTCTTAAAACGGAGAAGAATGGGCAAGTAAGGCTCTCAAAATGGTGAAGAATGGGCAAGATGCAAGCTCAAAGCCATTTTTTGGGCCTCGTATCTATTTTTCCTAACTTATAACTGAAAATATAACTGCTACCTATTCTATCTAAATAAGCATGATTATAATTCTTTTGTTTCTTTTGCAAGCCTGCAACTAGTCATGGAACCTGCCTCCCCCCCGCCCCCAAGTAACATTATTTGGAGAGTGGTGTGTATGGAGTGAGAAGAATGTGGCAGATTGTGCACCTCAGCATATTTTCTGTTACTCCACATGAGTGGAAGATAATTACTGGAGGTTTCCTTACTGATAGTTTTGCTTTAGAGAATAAGGGAATAGCAATCTGTATTTTTAGTTTCTTCTCATGGAATAGCAGAATGGGCTCTAGTTGATATTTTACCGTTTAGATGTTTTTAATGATCTGGACATTTTGCAGCTCTTTCCTAAAAAGCCTACTTTGTTCCCCACTTTTTGTTCAGACTTGATTCTACTTTAAAACAGTACTGCAGTGGTGGAGAGGTGCCTATGGATAGCTGAGTCTTCACCCTTCCCTCGCTTTTTGAAAGCTTGATTCCTGAAAACCTAGTCTATGCACATCCTAGCATGTTATGGCCTTGACGAGAAGCACTGTGCTTGGGCCAACTCTGAATATTGTCTTTTATAACTTGTGTGTCAAGTGGTTCTTGTAGATTGATGTAAACACTTTTTTCGTCCTTTAAAAACTATCTTAATATTTAATCTGATGACAAATACTGTGACTTGTGAGAATATAGTGATCCTTTTCCTTCGTTCATTAACATAAATTCTTGCATTGGGAACCGGCTTACTGGCATTTAAAAGCTCTCTTGGTGTCTATTACCATGCAACCTCTTGTGACACTAATCTCTTACCTGTAAGACTGAATGGTTTTGTAGCCATTCTTTCTGACTCGAGAGTTGGTTTTATAGAGAAGAATGGAGGCAATGGAGGCGCTCGGTGCTAGGGAGGATGAAAATCTGTGGTCACCAGCCCAACAAGCTTATCTCGGGAGGTCTTCCCACACCTTTGCAAGCAGGTGGCTTGCTCCCATCGGCATCTTTCCTCTTGAGAAGCACCCAAGTCTTGCACGTTCACCAGTAATCACTCATTGTTCTAGCAGCAAATTGTCTCCGAGCAAGTGTGCAGTTTTCTTATAGACTTTGCAACTAACCAACTCTTTAGTATCAAACGAGGAATGTGGCAGCTGCAGCTAATTAAGTACCTTTGAGGTGGTACTCGGTGGCTACAGACTGGTACACATTTAGTTTCTGTCAGTGTTTCTTATAGATTTAAGTAATAGTTCATTTTCTTAACTTTTTTACTCTTTTCACTGGTGAAGGCAATGAGTATGGTTTCTGGGAGATCTACTGTATGAAACCAAAATACAGATTCCATGGAGATAAAATGTGTGTGAGAACACGATCCATCTAACTGGCGACTTTTTAGAAAGATCGATTTGAAATTAAAAGTGGTAGGGTGGATATCGGCTTAGTAGGGAAGTGGAAAAGGTGCAAGACACCTTGACATTTTTGTGACGCAGGAGCCGATAACGTGCCAAAAAGCCATATTAGTAAAGACAGGTCCTTTGTTGAGGGGGATGCCCACGTCCAAAATCCTGTCTGTTTGTCTGTCTGTTGGACACATCATTCTGCTGTACTTCGAGACACTCTTTAGATTAGCCGTATTGTGTTAATTATGTGGAAATAGTGTAATATTTATTCTTGAAGAGGGATTAGTTTTCCAGTATAGTGATGTACAGCTTTATTTCAATACATTTAACAGTTAAGTGTTTCAGTTGAAATTTGCAACAACTAATTTAAAAGAAAAATGCATTTTCATTAAACATGTCATTCTAACTCCGATATAGTTATATGAAAATGCAATTTTATAGTATTTCTTAACCGTTTTTGCAGTCAGGAAATATTCGACCTGATTCACGTTAGATTCAAATGTTATATCACTGTGTTGCAGCAGTTTTAAAGCTCTTAGCATTCTCTTGGTTTCACAGCCCCCTCCCTGTTCTCACACCTTGGCATACCTTGAATTCGGTGCATTCACTGTTATTCATGCCCTTCAAGCTGTGCCTTTTGGGGAACTCGTGCCATGACTTAATCTGCCTGTTTCTGTAGTTGTACTTGATTTTCTCTTACAGTCAGATGGCCCTCCACCAAAACCTCCTAAATGTGATAACCTCTCCCAGTCCGATTTGATACTTTTCCTCTAAGAAATGTGCCAGGAAATCTCACTTCTGTAGGAGCACCATCTCCATCCATTGAACGTGACCTTTAATTTGTCAAGGATTATTGCATCATATTGACCGTAAAATTAAATTTAAAGCTATTGCTATAAGTAACTATCAAATACAATTCTATACTGTTAGTGAAGTATGCTACTGCTGGTGCAGTCAAAAGTACAATGAAGCACTCTAACACAAAATGTTTAGTCATAAATACATGTTTTTGTATTTCACTCTGCCTATTTACATAAACCTATCAACTCATACCTACTTGTTACTATTTATTCTTGTTTTGAAACAGGATTGAATTGCTAGAATTTGTTAAAAGGCAGCGGAGACCAGGCTAAGTCTTCCTTTCCTGAATGTGATGACTAACTCATGTTGGCCTCCCAGTTCTCTACCTCCTATTGGTGTAGAACAGGAGCATGATGGTAATTCTCCTTATATAAGTTTACCAAGTTTGTGTTTGTATTAGCACTAAGAATACTTATCTACGTTCTAAGAAAATGCATTTGGTATAATTTTTGACAGTCCTTTTATTGGCAGTGTGCTTTTTGTGAAGGAATTTATGTCTCTAAGAAATGTAAACCATATACATAATGAAATGAATAGTAGGTTATCATATTGGGATTGTTTTAGTTAATATTCACCAATTTAGAAATGCTTTTGTCCATACACAGGGGTGGGTAGCTCAACAGAAAGAGAGCTTTGTCATTGATCCTATTGCTTATGATCGCTAACCATGCTGTTGAAAGGTTTTCAAAGAATGAAGGTTACTTGGGAAATATAAAGGAAGAAATGTAATCAAAGGCAAATGTACTTGGCTCTCTCAATGATGTTAAGGTGAAAAATATGCAATGATTAAAAAACAAAAAACGTGGCCATAGAATAAGTAGTCCAATAATCTGACCGGTGATTCTTGAATCTTTCAAGAACTTTAAAACTTGTGCATCCATCTGTGACTAAAATGACAGCAGGTAAGAGTATAGGTACATTAACATATTTTTTTACCTTAAGCATGTTTTTGAGTGATAATTTTTCTCCCCCATGCATCTATTATATCTGTGGTATGTTCATTTACAGTTTCCCCCCTGTGGTTCTCCCTCTTACTGCTGTCTTGCCATTAAAGCCTTTACACTGGTTTACCCAGTATATATTTTGTTCCATGTTTTCTCCTTTCCTCAACTGTAGCAGAACGGCTCCATATATAGTCCCTCTCATGGTGAGCTTTTTCCCTTGTGTGCGATATTCCTTTCCTCTTGTAAATTGTCTCCACTCTCCATTGTGGTGTGTTTTTGTTTCCTTTCTTTTGTCCCCTTGGGCCTCAATGCCATTGCTACCTACTCCTCTCATCAGTCCTCCTTCCGCTCATCCCTCTTATGGTTAGCCTTGTTTTCCGTCACCTTTGTAATCTGTCTCTTTTACAGCTACCCTCTGTGTAGTCTACATTCCAATTTTATTATATTCTACTTCCCCCTCCTTCTCATGGTCTCTCTTCACTCCGCGTAATCTTCTCCCCTGTTTTTTTATACATGGTTAGCATCCCCTTCTTGTAGGCAGATTCTGCTCGTGTCCTGCATCACTTCTCCAGTTTCCTGTTTCTTCCTTTACACACATGTGATTTTGCTCTATTGAACTGTAATGAGAGCAGGTATTCTAGCTTTGAAGTGAAGCTCGAAATTTTGGGAATAGATGGCTTTTTTCCCATCTCCTAAACTGTCTCTTAATTGAACCTCTGCCCCTAAGTACTCATACCTCTGCCAACCAGATTGATTGACTATCTTCTTCTACTGTTAGCTTAAAAAACTAATTTGTTAAAAAAAAAGAAAAATGTAGTTTGAGTATGTTTCTTAACTCTGTGTCTAGAAATTTCAAAAAACCTCATCTCTTCTTTCAGAAAATATATTGTTGAATGTTCCACCTAACTAACCTGAACTTCCGTTATCTTTTGTCGTGTGAGCTTTATGCAATTGGCTTTAGACAAAACTTTCCACTCGATTAATAACCTAAATTTTCTGAGTTATGAATTTGGAGCTCATGGAAGAGAAAGTTGTCCCCTGCTTAACTTTTGCGCCATTAGTCACTGAATATGTAATGATAATTGACTGGCTCTCGTGTATGGATGTATACCACTAAAGGAAATGAAAAGGTAGAACTGTGTGCTTGTTTAATACAATTGGAAAAACGTGTTCTGGCTCCATAGCTTAGAAGTTCCTATGCATCAGTATTAATGCAGCATTTTGCCTTTTATCTGCAGTCTCTGTTACATATACATTTAACGAAGAGATAGTTAAACAATACTTGCGTTCTGTGCATTTCATTCTTTTTCCAGTAACCGTATCTGATGATGGTATTTAGTAAGAATTTGCTGTTGCTATCGTGTGCCGGTTTACCAGCACATTTCTGAAATATAAATAAAGAATCGTGTATATATAGCTAGACCTATGTCCGGGATGTCGAATAGTCGGCATTAGAACTTTTGTAATGAGTAATAAAACCAAATAAAATAGTTTGCTGTGGAAGTAAAAATCCTGTGTGAACATTTTACCACGCCGCACAGCCTAAATCGTTAGTCCACATCTTTATGCCAAATAATATATCCATTTCTGTCAAAGAATACATTCTATGTTCACTCTTTATAGGGAATGCCGATGTAGATTCTGCAGCACAACATATTTAATTAGTTATATTTTTCAAACGGAATGCAATTAATAACTAAGCAGGGCTAGATGAATTTTGCTCGAGCTAAAAGGCACAACGTATTTTTTAAAGTGGGCTACCATAGGGTCCAAAAAGCTTGACTTTTTCCACTGGGAAGAGTTGTGGTTGGGCATGTCTAATTTTTCTGCTGCTTTATCTACAGTGAGGTTTGATCATGATAAAATGTCCTATAACGTTCAAATGACTGTACAAGGCAGTACATATCAGAGATGATGGATTGCACAAATTGAAGTGGAGATTGGCTTATTGTTCAAAATGGCATGTTTTGATGAGTGAAAAGCAAAACTAAAGAACACATTTTAGACAAGTAACATACATTAAGTATATACATTACAGGCCTACTTGCAATTTTGGTGCGTTTTTGCTTTACCTTATTATATTGGTATGCTCACATGAGACGTGATTTCAGGTAGTTTTGATATGAAGGTGCGATCTCTGAGAAAGGCAGTAAGTTCATTGTTGGAATACATCCGAACCTGTTTGATGCTGAAGGCATTTTGGTAGGTAGATAATATAATCCTGATAGGTGAGTTAAGTATTGTATTGTATTGTATATTGGATTGTATATTGGATTTATATAGCGCTTATCACCCAGGGGTCTCTAAGCGCTTGCCTTGGGAACCCGTTATGGCTTTTCCCTGTGAGATAGCCCCTACAGGGCATCCCCAAGGTGAAAGCCAGGCATCCCGCCGCGGGGGGCTGTTGTGGAGATTAAGCAAGCTTAATGCCCAGAGTTGCAGAGTGTGAACCCATGATTAGGTCAGGCACCGAAACGAGAATTATCGAGTCCGTGGACATTTGAGCTCAAGCCCCTGCCGTGTCGGGAATTGAACCCTGGTCCCGGGTTTGACCTCTGCTTCAGGGTCTGCCTGCTCTAACCAGTGAGCCACACTTCTCCACACTGGCCCTGAAGCAGTACCACCTTAATCGACTAATGTTAGTTATGCAGAAAGAGAATAATGACTTATTGCAGTGCAAATAAATGCTTTTTGGCAAGAAGCAGACCAACATTTCAAAGATCTGACATGGTTGAAATAAAGTCCAGCAGTTTCTGATCGACTCAGATTTTTCAAGTAACATTTTAATTGGCTGAAGTAGTAGCACTGTGAAATATAACCCGTCTTCTAAACCATCTATAGTCTAAAACGAGAAAGCATGAACAAATTAGTAGCTAGAAGAGGTGCAGACATGCTGAACAAATAAAGAATTTCTCTTTTTTTTTTGAGAACCTTGGATAAACCTTTGTAGTGCTCTGATGCAGACAGTATCTTTGTCCGCTTGCCACAGAGGCATAGTTGCAATGAAGTGTTGCGGAGGGTGTGAAGCCTTTTGCGAGGTTAAAGAACCATGCAGAAAAATCTCTGGGTGCTGGTCAGATCTCTGTGTAATAACACAAGTCTACTGAATGGATGACCATTATCAACTATTGCATGTTAACACCAAGCCATCAACTTAAAAAACCCCTTATGGGCTTATAACTTCTGTGTTTTGTTGCTGTCCCTGAAAATGGCACCTTTTTTTCTCCACTTAATTGTTAATCTGTGATATTTGTGAACAAATGCTATCCAGGCGTAGCTTTTTGGTGCTCGTTGCGTAAGCCGAGAATCTGGTGAGTTAGACTCGCTAGGCAGACAGATTTGGATGCAACCTGGTCCGAAGCCTCAAGTAGTCAGTTAATCACTTTAGTTGATACTCTGCCCATCCACATCTAAGATCAGGCAGCGATCTTTGTTTCTCTTAACCATTCGTGTACATGAACAAAGAGGACATTTCACCTTGTCAGCTTGTCTAGATCAGACCCTAGATTCAAAAGGATTTTTTCACAGAGTTATTGAAGGTACATGAGGTCTGTCCAGCCGCTAAGCCTGCGATCAAAGATTTGTCTGACCTCAAGATGTCCGTGGTCAGAGGCTGTTTTTAAAACTTAGATTGCTATGTACTTTTTATATTTGCAGTGGGGAATGCTTTGGTGCTGCAGTAGTTTGCCCAAGATGGCTTGAGGGAGTAGAGTAGTAGACTTTTGACTGCTGAGACAGTCAAACTGTGTATCAAGGATAAGGGAGAGCTAGGGAGATGAGGGGTCTTTCAAACAACCAGAGTCATGAAAAGATACTGGCACAAGCACCCCCCCTCTTCCCTTCACCCGCCTGTCTCAATAACAAGCATGGGCCCATACCAAAAGTGCATTTGTTTAATTGACTAGGCCTTTTAGAGAAAGCTGATTTCATGAAAAATGTTATCTTTGAGCTGTGGTATAACTGTTAATGGCATAATTTGTTAATAAAATCTGGGGAAAATATTTTACCTTTTCTGTCGTGCTTTAATATGTTTGGCCAGAGTAAATCTGTGTCTTGTGTATAAAATACGATTGACTAGAATTTCCCTCTAGTCAATCCTGTTGGTCAGACTAACACTTCCTTATGCGTTCACTGTTAAATAAATGGACTTATAATATGAATATGTGTACTTTATGATGAGTTGTGTTTAGGCATGCTTCTTATGATTATCACTGCAACTTTTATCTTTGTTAAGATTATTCTGTTCGAAAATGCAATGGTAATTACTCAGTCGTTATATTAGTCTGTGATAAATTTGTTTTCTCCATGTTCCATTCACCTAATAGTGTAGTACTGACTCTGTTTATACCCTTATCAGAGGGTTTGGTTTGAGAAGAGGGATAAGAGTGCAGGATTAAAGATCTATATTTTTTATGCTTCCCTATTGTGTAATGCTTGTTGTAAATTCTATTAGTCTTGAATGTGGTCTTTTTCTGGACTCATGGTTTGGTATTGGCTGCAAATGCGGTTATGCTTAGCACGTTGACTTATTTGACAACATTTGTTGAGTGGGCCTATTAAAAATGGGGGTTTCTGGTTGTCGGAGTATGCACCCTGTATAAGCAGGAACCACCACTCTAGTCAAAGTATGCTAGTTGCACACTAAAAGATAACCTGTACGCCCTCCTGCCCCCAGGTAGCTTGGCAAAGAGCAGTCGGGCAATGTGTAAAGTAATTGTGCAATACACACGCCACAAAAATACTCCACACAGGGTTAGAGAAATAGATTATAATTTTATGAGTAAACCCAGATCAAAACAACAATAAAATTCAATAAGTAGAACTGGAGTTATGAATTTTTGAAGATTAAATCAAATTATAGTGCTTAGAATCATAAAGCTCCAACCGGGGCCATCTGGTCACTCTAGACCGGGGTACGTCCAAAGTTCAGGTTGACCGCGATGGAGGGCAGGCCAGACACAGGACTCTTGCAGATCCCACTGAAGAATTACCTTGGATGGAGGGAGCGGCGACATCGAAGACTTGATGCAAGGAGCAGCGGAGGTGAGGTTTTGTCGTTCATCCCTTGGATGTAGACTATGCATCGTAGGCTTTATTAATGAATGTCTTTACGATGCAGGTGCTGTGTTGGCGTAAAGTTGTCCATGCATCAGTTATGATGGATTAGAACAGCAGAAACCACATTTCAGGGGCCCATGACTTGATTGACTCTACTTGGCAGGGCAGGACTCACACTTGGTAGAATCCAGGTGCTGTTACTGGGTTAAAGGAAGTCATTGGTGGAGAAGTGTGGCTCACTGGTTAGAGCAGGCAGACCCTGAAGCAGAGGTCAGACCCGGGACCAGGGTTCCATTCCCGACGCGGCAGGGTCTTGAGCTCAAATGTCCATGGACTCGATAATTCTCGCTTCGGTGCCTGACCTAATCATGGGTTCACACTCTGCAACTCTGGGCATTAAGCTTGCTTAATCTCCACAACGGCCCCCCCGCGGCGGGGTGCCTGGCTTTCACCTTGGGGATGCCCTGTAGGGGCTATCTCACAGGGAAAAGCCAGACGGGTTCCCAAGGCAAGCGCGGAGATACCCCTTTGGGGGTCGAATCTGGCGCTATATAAGAACATAATAATAATAATAATAATGGCCTTGAGACTTCAGAACAGGGGGAAATCCAGCAAGCCATTGGAGTCACTCAAGTGAGATGCGTCCAGGCCTAGTCCTCAACACAGCAGAGAGCAGCAGGGCACCACAGCAAAGCAGAAAAGCAGTTCCTCCAGAGCAGCAGTCAAGCAGAGTGACAATCCTTGTAGCACAGCAGCGTTCTTCACAGGTCCAGTAGTGTACTCTCTTAGTAGAGTCAGAGTCCCAGTACTTATACCCAGTTGTTCCTCTGAGTGGAGTTGACTAAAAAGAAAGGTCTTTGAAGTGCACACAGGCACGTTCGTCTAAGCCCAGGCTCCAGACTAACAGTAGGGAGTAATTAGCCCTTTATGTGGGGAAACAGGATACTGCCAATTCAGTTGTAAGTATTTGCCCCCCACCCCCTCTTTTCCTGCCCAGGAAGAGCTATCCGAATGCGGATGAGTTTTGTCACACCTACCCGTCCTGTGCTTGTGGCTGTCTTGGAGGGAATGCACAAATGTAGCTGTCACCCACCACATACGCTGCAGGCACTTAGAGCAGAGAAATGCCCACTTTCTAAAAGTAGTATTTCTAAAACAGCAGTATTAAATCCAATTGGATCATTAAAGCGGAAGCGTCATTACCATTCCAAATATATGAAACATGATGTCACAACAGCAAAACGGTTATGGTCTAAATTTCACCTGCACACCGTCTTTCCCAAAGTGTCTGAGTTGTGTTCACTCCTTGGGTGAACCGGAAAAATCCAATTTTATCAATACATATACATCCACAATTTGCGGAGCACAAAGTTACAGAACATCTAAAGAGATTTTTTCAAACTCTCAAAGTTTATACCTTATTTATAATGGAGCATATGACAGCAAAAACTTCTACCAAATGTGAAATAACCATATTTTTTCACATTCAGATTGTTTTTCCATCATTTTTATTCATCTAGTCTTCAAGTATTTTGATAAAACAAGATGACATGTCCAAGAAAAAACAGCCTACACGTTTCATTCACCTGGGACTTCTTCAGGGTGATGCTTAATATTGTGGAAAGTTCTAACTTCAAAGACCGAGTATATGTATCAGCTGTTATATCCTCGCGTGTTTCTTCTGTGAGTTCAGCGCATATTTGTCAAGTTTGTGAAGTTTTTGCTGTCATATGAAACATGATGCGCTACTCCTTTCTGATCTGAGTGCATTGTGATAGCTGCGAGTGCAGGGTGAGCGTGAAAGTGAAGGTGAGAATGAGAAGTGAGTTGTCTGAAAGCAGGGTGCATTCCCAGAAACTTGAAGTGTAGGATCTCAGATAGAAGTTAAACTATTGCTATAATGGTTTTAATTAGGGATTGAGGGTGGAGGAAATAAATAATGTGCTGATCCTGCAACAAACTTCCAGTCTTATGATTAGGGTTACCAGCTCATTATGTTGATGGCACAGAATTAAGCAGTCACCAAAAGCTGTATTTTTAGCACTTATCTGTGAATACTTAGAACAGCAAATATAAATAGAAAGCACTTTTAATTGTGTCACTTTTAATTGTGTTATAGGGCTTCCTCAATGTTCCATGACTGAAAATTAAAGAGAACAAAGACAGAAAAGTCACATAACTAATTAATACATACTTTTTTATTTATAACTCTCTTTAGTGCCGAGCAGGCATTTTTCTTTTGGCAACCCAACTTTATATTCCTTTTCATTAAATGCATTCTCACACTACAGCAAGAAGTGTAAAAATACAAATGTAAGGAATAGGCAGAGTGGGGGCCCAGGGGGTACTGGAACCATAAAAAACATTAAGCCTCTGAAACCAGTTTACAAAAGGAATGTTAATATGCTAATGGTCTTTAAAGACCTGTGAAAAACTCAGTCGTGCTGGAGATAAAACTCCAGACACTGCCCAGCCGAGCTCCCAGCAGCTCGAGTTTCACTGCAGCAGCCCAGGCTGAGACAAAGGATGGGGGAAGAGGGGGGCTGAAGCCCTGGAGGCCAGGGCAGAAGTGTGACTGTGAATGCGCGACCCCTTTCACACCACTCCACAGCCCCCCTGGGGGTCGCACCCCACAGTTTGAAGACCCCTGATGTAATGTGATATTCGAATATGCTTATCAGAATGGGTCATGAAATAACATGTATGAAATGGCTCTTAAATACAGAAGAAGGGTCGAGACCATTCCATGACATAATATTTGAACTGTTTAGGTTGTGGACAAGGTCAAATATTGTCACTTGGATGTGTTTCAAAGAATTCCTGTTCTCTAAGAATAGTTCTACATTAAGCAGATTACTTTGAGTCAAAAAAGGTACATTTTGGAAAAAGTCAAATAGCAGAAAAATAGAGTTCTTAAAGTTAGAAGTTTTGTTTTGAAAAGTGAAGGTAGAGTACAGAGTTCCATAGAACGGTGTGCGCTAACTTCAAAAGTCATTCTCGTTGTTAGGAGAAAACATCAAATCTTCTAAGCTGGCAAAGAAATAGTCTACTACAGTAGGTAAAAGTTGGCCCACTTAAGTAAACCGATAGCACAAAAATGTGAAGCATTGCTGTCAGCGTTGGCCGTATTCGCAACGTTCATCGGCGATGGAGATGGTACCTGTGTGCCTGTCGATCCACGCATCTCATCGTCAGACGATTGTCTGTAATCTCAATGAATGCAGTCATCCGGATTGGTAGCTGCTGGGGACATGTTGCATGGGCCGTTACTAAACCAAGCAAAGTATCAACATCCGTTTGAAGTGCTGATGGAAGTGTTAGACAGATGTCCAACACGCATTCTTCTCCACATAGCAGGCATGGTAGAACAGTTAAGATGCAATCTTGCCAGATTGGTCGGAATGATAGGAACCACGTGGTATTTAGGTCTCTCAACCGAGCCAGGCCCAGGATCTATCATACGCTCACGACACTTCATTGCCAGGAGAGTGTTCTCTATGGTAATCTGGGTATCGTTGCTGACTGGACTTGCTATATCGAAGCAGAAGGAACAAAAATAGTATTCCTGCTACAAGTCCCAAAATGAGAGGCAGGCCGCCGAACACAGAGTGCACAAAGTTTGGATAAATGCAGAGGACTGCTTCAAAGGGTGCTAACAGTCCCGAAAAAACTGTCTTAAATACATGTACAATACCACTGGTATCAGACATGTTTAAGATACGACCTAACATTTCTACGAAATGTATTGGGCAGTTTGTGGATAAAAGGGCATATATCACTGCAGAGGACCTTGCAACTAGTAGATCATACGTCTCTTTGGACGAGGTCAGTGGCACCGTTTTTTGTAAAAGAACGGCTTTCATTCTGCTTAAAGTATCAATTCGAATAGAAGAGATGTTCAGTGAAGGCAATAACGGCGACGCCCCGTCTGCCTGAGCTTTAGGAAACACTACTTGAATACAACAAGTGACCCTGGCTGACACAGTTACGAGATAGGCTATTCCTGGCATCATTCCACAACAGCTGTTCTCATTAACATTATATAGATCCCGTTAGAAAGCTGCCTAAAAATTGGATGCATCACTGTTGCTGGAGAACCTTTTAGATGGCAGGATAAGTTGGTCGAAGAACCATCAAAGGCTCTATGTAAATTAATACCCTAGCATAAAAGTGTACCGCTTAGTGCGCTTTTACATTGTGTACCACTAAGAAATACTTATTTCCCCCACTCCAAAATCTGTGTGTGTATGGCAATTCCCAGGTTGACTTTATGTATTCCTTACCCAACCTTTCATATACGGCAACTGGTATATGTTTCAAACAGTATTGCAATTGTGACAGTCAGAGTGATTATCCGGTGTATTCGATAATCTGTTGCAGGTTTTTCTGAAACAGTTAATGGTAATTTTTCCAGTTTTTCAAAATGCTCAGCACTGTATAGTCTGCTCCTGTTTGTGCCAAAGTGATTTGTTTATCTGTAAGGTTGAATACAGAAAACAATGATGTGGTGTTGATTAGACGCCATTGCACATATCCAGAACGAAGATTTTGCAACATCCAGCCTAAAAGCATTATAGAACGTAATTGCGGCTGTCCATGCTGTAGCATGAGCAAGTCCTTTTCCATTATGTCAATGGCAGAGGATACGATGCTGTCCAAAGAATGAATTCTGGATGACAGGGTTGTTAACCCATTGTCAACTACAGAGAGTGCTTTCTCTAAATTAATACAATCAATTTCTCGTATTCTTTCTGCAGTCTCTGCCTGTGTCGCTTTCCAAGCTTCATTATAAATAGCATATATACCTGCGTATATGAAATGTTTATGACGTCGTTTTGCCGGACCTTGTAAGAAGTCCCTTAAATAAACGCCCTCTTTACGTGAAGATAATGTTGTTTAACCTCTGTAAGTGTGGATTTTTTAAGCCACTCAAGGCACAGTTTTCCTACACTGTTTGTTGTTACTATCCATGGATGTTGTCTCTGGACATATCTAGGATCTGGCCTAGTTACTGTAAATCTGTGTGTTTTGTTCAGGAATCTATATTGACAGTTGTTTGCGTCTGTGGCCCAGATTAACCATTTTTTTCCGATCAGTTCTGTTTTTAAGTAAAATAGTTTTTACGTCGACCCCTCCTTCTGAAGTGTTTTTACTATCGGGTGTAGGTGTAGGTATGGACGTTTTGTTCAAATCCTTTATCTTGGCTAGGCCAAGACAGGATGTCTGTTGCACAGTGTCGGTCAAAAACATTATTTGTTCAGGGATAATGCATGCTCGAAATAAAGCTCCCTGCACCTGCTATTCTTTTGAGCCCCAGACAGTTTTTTTGTCTTTGTTGTCACTCCAAAAGTCGAACCCTAATGAGGACAGCTGGGCTTAAAAGGCTGCTGAATAAATTTGCTTTGTATTGGTGTGGACTGGGCTTGTGGACCAGGGGTGATAGCTTTACCAGGTTGTTGGTCAGGAACGAGAGCGACACCGGGTCGTGGGGGTAAAGATGGCTTTCTTGGTATCATATGTTTCGATTTTAACATCAAAGTTCTCCTCGTTCTAAATGTGAGTCTTTCTTTGGCAAACTGACTGGGATCCGTTTTGGCGTTCGGGTATTCTTCCTCTTGGCTTTCTGGTAGTAGTTGTTCACATCAAGGTCTGGTCATTAAGGCGATTTCCTTGGCTCCGGTTTCCCATGCAAAAAGAAGACCAACAGAGAGGGGGCCGTTAGTTCGGCTGACTACTGGGGAAGTTGCACCTAGGGGCCGTGTGTAGTGAGACAGGGGAATCACCGGTGAAAACGTATATCTAACGTAAGTCAGTGATGTGGGTCGGGTTTACAGACAGTGAGGGTAAACGCGGGGTAAAGGAAACAAGAGGGTGGGGAGACGAGGAAACACAGACACGGGCTTTGTACACTATTTACACACGCTTGCTTCCCACCCAAGCTGCCATACACCGCCGTACCTGGGATTGCCACGCTCCCCCCCCCCCCCCCCCCCCCCCCCCGGGAGAGTGGCACGGCTGCTCACGGTGTCGTTGGCCTCCTGGCTCTCCATGGGACTCTTCTTCACCTTCTCTAGCGTGTTCTTCGGTTCTTCCTCGTAATCCTTTGCTGCTGCAATCTCCAGCCGCCCGTTCTCCAACACCGCTCCTCGCCTTCTCCTCCGGGGTGATGTCACACGCCACGAACATCACTTCCTGGGGTTTATCCAATCCGGTATTGCTGACGTGCACAGAAGGAGTGTCCTCCTCCTCCGTGAACGCCCAATTAAAGGCGCCGTGTTCCTCTTCTTCGAGTCCGTCCTGACCTGAATCCCAGGAGTCAGTCTGCAAGGAAGGAGGCATTACGGGGTCAGTTCCGGGTGTGCACCACTCCTCGTTTCCACTCAGCCTCACCTTGTTACACTCCTCCCCCCCTGGATTCTCCCGATTGGGGAGAATGGGCATGCGAGAGAGAAAATCAGCGTTCCCATTGTCCCTCCCCTTCCTGTGTACTACCGTAAAGGCAAAGGACTGGAGAAACAGAAACCACCGTAGTATCCTGGCATTCTGTGTCCTGTTCTTTTGCATCCACTGTAAAGGGGCATGATCTGAGTAGAGTGTGAACGCCCTCCCCTCCAGGTAATAACGCAACTTCTCCACAGCCCAACGTATAGCTAGGCACTCTTTTTCAACAGTGGGATATTTCTGCTCCCGTGGATGGCGTTTACGGCTTATGTATAGTATTGGATGTTCTGCATTGTCTTCCCCTATTTGTGACGGAACCGCTCCTATACCCGTCTCTGAAGCATCTGTGGCTAGCGAAAAGGGTTTTTCGAAATCAGGTGGTATCAGTACAGGGCTAGTGGTAATTGCTTTCTTCAAGAGGGGGGAAGGCATTCGTGGCTTCTTGGGAAGGAGGTTGAGGTAGTGTGTTTTTGACATTCTTCTGAAGTAAATTAGTCAGGGGGGTGGCTATGTCGGCGAAGTTCTTTATAAACCGCCGATAGTAGCCCATGAGGCCCAGAAATGCCCTTAGGTCCCTTTTTGTAGAAGGAAAAGGAGTCCCTGTGATGGCTTTTATTTTCTCCTCTTGGGGTGCAATTACTCCATCCCCTAGCATGAACCCGAGATATTTCACTTTTGAGAATGCTGCTCGAGATTTCTTGGCATTAACATGCAGTCGGGCATCTCTCAAAGAGGCCATTACGTTGGTTAGGTGTTCTAGATGTTCTTTCCATTTGTGACTGAAAATGACGATGTCATCAAGATACACAGAACTATAACTGATATGTGGAGCTAATACCGTATTCATAAGTCTCTGGAACGTGGCAGGTGCCCCTTGGAGGCCGAAAGGAAGGACATTGAACTCATATAACCCTTCCTCGGTGGCAAACGCTGTTTTGTGGCGGTCCTCCTCCCTTAGGGGTACCTGCCAATATCCTTTTGTCAAATCCAGAGTCGTTATATATTTGGCTTCCCCTATTCGTTTTATCAGTTCGTCTACCCTGGGTATGGGGAACGCATCAAAGGTGGAGATGGCGTTTAACGCCCTGAAGTCCATGCAAAAACTGGTGGACCCATCAGGCTTGGGTACCATGACTATGGGGGATGACCAGTTGCTCTTTGATGGTCTGATGACACCAAGTTCTAACATGCTAGCTACTTCCTTTCTCACATCTGCCCTTTTTGCGGCTGGTATGCGATATGCTCTTTGTTTCACTATACTCCCCTTGGCTGTATGAATCTCATGTTCTGCCAAGTGGGTGCATCCAGGTGTGTCAGAAAACAAGGGGGAAAAAGGGCGGAGTTCTTTAAGCAATTCTTGTTTTTCCGTATCGGTTAGCTCAGGATTGATGGGTAGGTAGGCCAGGGTTGACTTAGCACTATCTTCAGGTAGTGCCAGATTAGATGTTCGTGGGACTGGTCCTAACCACTTCTTCCGGAGGTTTATGTGGAAGGTTTGCTTGCGATTGGGTGACATTTGTATCCTATAGGTGGTACTGCCGAATTTCTCTAGTACTTGGTACGGTCCCTTCCATTCACTCCTAAACTTTTGCGTAGTGGAAGGGAGTAAAACTAGAGCCCAGTCCCCTTTGTTCAGTGATCTCAATCGTTTACCCTTATCGTAGTACTGCTTTTGGTGGCTTTGGGCCGACTTCAAGTTTGAATAGGCTAAATCTCTGTTTACCTAATCGGGACCTTAACTGCTGGGTGTAGTCTAGTAGGGAACGCTGTTCATCAGCCTCTTCTTTCTCCCATGCTTCTCTGGTTATTTCGAGGAGGGACCTCGGTTGCCGGCCATACAAAAGTTCAAAGGGGGATTGTCCGAGGCTACTCTGGACCTGTGCTCTTACCACATATAGTGCTAGCGGGAGCATTTTGTCCCAGAGAGCGCGAGAGAGCGCGAGAGAGCGAGAGAGCGCGAGAGAGCGAGAGAGCGCGAGAGAGAGAGCGAGAGAGAGAGCGAGAGAGAGAGCGAGCGAGAGGGCGAGCGAGAGAGAGAGCGAGAGAGAGAGCGAGAGAGAGAGCGAGAGAGAGAGAGAGATTCTCAGCCATTTAGTTACAAACTTTGCGACGTGGTCGTGTGGGTACCATCTTGAACTGTTAGGGTGGGAGATATTGTTCAGTGAGAATATTTCTCCACCTAGAGGGTCAAGGATCGCGTCTTTTGAGAAGGGGGAAGAGTTTGCCTCCGAAAGTGTGTTAAGATCCAAGTAATCTACGTCCTGGTCATTGAGGTCAAGGATGAATTCATCATAGGGGTCGTTGAAGATCTCGTCTTCATCTGAGCTAGGGTCAACACGTGCACTGTCAACAATTGTGCCGCTGAGGGCACCCGCCAAATCTGTGCCGCTAGGGACACCCATCCTGAATGTGCCGCGAGGGGCACCATTTCCTTTTGAGGCGCCAGAGCCTCCCATAGAGGTACTTGGACCTCCCATGTCATATGAGGTATCGCGACCTCCAGCAGCGCTTGGGCAGTGTTTGGTTTTCTTATGGGGTTTGGAGTATGCACCTTCGGGATCACGAGGAGTGTCATCATCATTTGGTATGATTCTTTTATGTGACATGACCTCTCTCAAAGTATCCAACATACATGACCTCATTTCCCTTTGTAGAAAGGATTTGATGGCATTGCTATGGTGATTAGGGGAGCTAGCGACTGCGTAGTCTGATTCCATGTCAGACATAGTAGGTAAGTATGTATATAAAATTAAAATGTTTTAATTCTAAAGAACCTTACATTTATGATTAATAATGTTGTTCTTATAAATAGGTTATAGATCCCTTATTAATATGTCTTAATAAATATCCTAAGTTAAATAAATAAATTATAGCTAAACAGGGTCTTTCTTTTAAAAAAATATTTTTTATGATTAACAAAAGTAATGCTAAGCCTACTTTCCGTGCCAAAGCTTCTCTTTATTTAAATGTGTTAAAAGGAGGGGTTTTGGGTAAGAAATGCCCATAAAACTAGTGAGGAGGGAGACTATTTGGGAACAGCTGATCGCACACAGTAAAATCGCAGTCGGTACAAGGCTCTGAGGGCAACCGACGCGCTCGAGACTGCTGATCCATTATGGTTGAGGAATGGACCTTAGGAGGCAGGGGGCGTTGCGCCGCCGCTGCCGAGGTTCATTCCTCCAAACTGAAGAGACGGGCTCGCTGTGTGTATATCGTGGGAGCCCGGTAATGAAAAGAGAGAGAAAGCCTTGTTTTAAAAAACAAATAATTCTTTAAATTAATTTACAGCAACTCTAAAGGGTAAACGGGGATAATCCTTAACATTAGGTATGAAACAGCGTTAAAAGTTGAAAGCACGCGAAAAGTCTGTATCACGCAGAGGTCGCATCAGAACAGAGAAATCCCTACACGAACTCCTAACGGTGAGGAAAGGGGAACGGAGGGTTAGGAGAATCGACAACCATATATTGGAAGTCGAGGGAGGGTTAGGGGTTGAATGTTTTGTGAGAAAAACAGCACATGGAATCAAAATGGGCACATTAGGACAGTGTAGGCAAATTAAGGATAAATAGTACTGTACAAAGTCATATAAAGTACAATAAATTATCGGTCAATAACAATGGTTAGAGAAAATAGAGCCAACTTACCTGTTGTGAGCCGCATTTAAAAGAAGCAGCTCTACTCCTGCTCATGGCTTATATTGATGCTGTGATGTCATCTAATTCTTCTTCTTTGTGATGTAAGCGGCTGTTGTGAGTTGCATTAAAGGATTTATGCGTAATGTTAGCCTCCGTGTCTTTAATGAAATCCAGATTCTCTGGTCATGTTAATAGGAGAATCGCAATTGTATTGCAGAATTTGGTAGCGGTGGATGGGGCCACTAGTGTCTGGATCTTGAATGGATGATTTACTCAGCCAGAAGAACCTGACTAATATGCTACAATCTTGCACAGCAGCTCTTTGCCCCTCGACACCCACCCCTCACCCCACACACATTCATTAGCCTTGGGAGAGAGGTAGTTATTGAGTGACACATTTACTTTGTTTTTTCACATACATGGGCATTTCTTAAATTGCTAAGTGTGCCCCCCCCCCCCCCCCCCACCCCCCCCCTCCTTTGTCAATGCTGGCAAATGCTTCCTTTTGGTGCAGTAGGATTATTGATGCTGGGTGGTTTTCATTCAGTGCTCACAGTATGTGTCCCCTATGCTAATGAGCATGATCCTTAGAGAGGATGTTAATTTCAAATGGCATAACATATACCCATTTGAGCAAATTATGTCTGATATTTTTTACCATTTTGGTTAGTATTTTTCTGTTGCTTGAGAATGCTTGGAAACATGTCGCAAGTCCGTGCACCTCTGGTTATAAATATTGATAGTGGAAGTTGCCAGTCATTTTTAAGTTACTTTTTTTGTTTTGTGTTCCTGCCAAAGACTGCTTCAGCTGTCTGTCACAGATAGTATTGTGTGACGTACTACATGAAGTGGGCTTCGCTTCATCAGCTTGCTCTTTATCGATTGGCTTTACTCCCTATTCTTGTATATCCACCCTTGAAGACTTTCCTCTTTACCCTTACTTTTGATTGGCTGTGGTGCACCTTTCCAGCACTGTTGTTGTGGAAATCTTTTTTTCCTTCTCTTTCTTAGTCATTTGTATGTTAGCACTCCACGGGAGTGCACATTTAGTTTGATTCTTGCATTTCTTTTGTCAGCATACCTTTGTGATCTTTACCCTCACTCCCTGAGCTCCTCATATCTAATTTTCCTCACCTGCAGTCATTTTGTCTTATTGTCTCTGATGCAAAGCACTGTTGCAACTTGTTGCTGCGCTCTCTATTCCCTTGTATGCTCTCCTGCTTTCCTTCTCGTGTTGCTTCCTGCTTTTGAGTTTGTAAATGCCAGGTGCTTTTAAAATTACAGCATCCAGCCATCTTTCAAACTCAAACAAATTTTACTTTCTATGCTTTCAAGATGGCCACTGCTTTGCATCCACAAGTGACCTGATGGCTAGCTTGAAAGTATGACAATTTTTATTTTCTGTATTTTCATGTTGACAGAAGCCAGCCCAGTGTCTCTTGTTTGCTTTGTTGGATCATCTGGCATTGGCAAAGCTTAAACCGTTCGGCCATGAGACTTAAGTGAGACCAATGGACTTTCCCAACCACTTGATTTTTTTTTTGCTAGCTCATCATTTCAGGTACGATGGGTTTTATTGTTATTGCTTCTTTGTCACCCCTTTTGCAGACCCATGTTTTTTAGCCTGCTGTGGCCATTTTATTGGGCTTTTTACTTTCCTTCGATCTCTTTCAACTACTTGGGTAAAGAAAGTGTTGATGGCTTTGCAAAGCATCTCTTCTCTTTTATTTTTTCAGCGGTCCTTACTCTTTCATTTTGCTTTCCCTTCTTACCAAAGATATGGCCACTCCTAAACTTAGCAACCACCACACACATTTGGCTTTGCCAATGCTTGTATTTTTAAATTTTCAAACACATCAAGGTTTGGTTCAGACGGAGTTCATGAAGTGTGACATGTAGTTATCAGGATATCAACTTATTTGTCTTTAAATTCTCTCTTAAGTGTCTTTGCAGTTTCTGCATGATTTGACAACTTAAGAGATTATTTTTGATTGCCGGGGTCCACGCACATGGGCGGGACTATTCACTAGATTATGACTATAACAGAGATAACCCTACTACAGAACTGGAGTTACAGGACCAGAACTACTCCTTATAAGGGAACTGGGCATGATAAATAGGCAAAGAATTCCAATAGAAAGCTGCTAAAAGAGTAACGGAGCGGCCACCCATTCTGGCTTCTTTAATGCACTTGGCCCTTGCCATAAGTTTTCAGAGCAGAGGGCAGATTTAGGCGTTTAGAAAACTTCTCAGTTGTGAAGGAGTGGTCCAGTATTGTATAGTGCCCTATAGGCATGACATAGCCTGAATGTGACCCTCTTGCATACTGGAAGCCAATGAAGTGAATTCAGACAATTTGAAGCTGGGGTGCTTCACTCACTGTTGCATATCATTCTGTTAGCTGTATTCTAAATAGATTGCAGACTGTTAAATAGGAAATTGGCCATTCCTAGATTTAGAGCATTCCTGTAATCCAACCTGCTCCTAATTTGTGCTTGAATGAATGTCCTTCTCCATTCTGCCGGGATCCAACAGAAAAGCTCACTCGATAGGCGTAGGATACAAAAGCCTTTACCACAAGTTGTATTTACCTTGTCTTGCATGGGGTGGGTGTTGTCTATTACGAATTCAAGATGCATAGCTACTGTCCTTGGTTTTGGAGCAGAGCCCTGGAGCAATGACCATTAGTAGTAGTTCCAAATTCTGCTGCCAAATTCTGCTGGGCCGCAAAAAGCAGTATTACAGTTTTTCAGTATTAAGTTTCAAACATTGAGATTGCATCCAAGTAGCTACTTCTAAAAGACAACCGATGAGACTATCCCTTGTTTATCTGTTGTTCTCTTCTATATATATGTAGCCCTTAATTATGATCCACCATTCCTGGGGAAATGTCATCAGTAGGCATAGTATTATGGGCAACAGTATATTGTCAGATGATGATCAAGTTCAACCTCGCCCAACACAGCGGTATCGCAAAGCTACTCAAATGTTTCAACTTTCCTCGAAGTTGATCGCACCTTTCATGCCTGCATCCACTGGCCTGTTGAGTTGAAGAGCTCCATTGCTTTTTTTTTGTTGTCCAATTTATGTCTAGCAATGAGCAGTGTTTTACCAGATTGTTTCAGAATTTGCATGCCCAGACTCTGCAGTATCCTACGTTTTTGATGTAAACAAATACCCTCTTAAAGATAAGCCTTTGGGGATGATGGGAAACCTTTTGTGTAAAATGAGATAACAGAATTTCAATCTACTACTGAGATTACTGAATTCTTCCACAGTGATGTCTTATTATATTTTGCACATTTTTTAAGTATAGAAATATTTGTTGCTGAATAAGCCTTGAATTGTTTTTCCTTATGAGGAAACTAGGGCATCATTTTATGGTCTACATTTAGACTGTTAGTAGCTCTCTTTCTACACAGTGGGGCCCTAAAATAAAATCATGGCTTCTTAATGCACAATTCTTTTAAACCTGTGCCGTCTTGTGATGTTGGCATTGTGATATGGAAATCCAACGTCTTAGTCACGATCACCACCATGACAGGAGTATTGTATTATTCTTAGGTCTTGCTCTCCTTTCATTGACACCCACCCAGGTAGCAGAACCATTTTCCTATCCAGTGAGCCGAGACGGTTGCTTACAGAGTTAGAATGTGGGACATGCATGGAATGGAAATGCTCACACTTTAACTTTGCACAGTTTTAACATGAAAGTATCTCTAAATTGGAAAATTGACAGGTGATCAGAAAGTCTGACCAGGACTGGGTAATTTTATCCCGCCTCAATAGCATTTGTAAATTAATTCAGGTGTATGATAAATGCTAGACTAATGGTGGGCTTATGATGGGTATGATAAATTGTATTATTAAAGTCTTCCACACTCGGGCTTATTTAGTGAGCATGCCAGTACCTCTTTGCCACTCTTTCCATAATCTTTGTGTTTATTTATGGAGATGATCTTGAAATCTTTTAATTGCGGAGCTTATGGGAAAGTTGTTGAAAAAGAGTTGACCCTGTAGAGTTACTGTTATCTGCTGTTACATATGTGTTGCTGTTTCCATTTTTAGGTCGAGGGACCGTTAAGCTGCGAAGCAGCTTCCGGTCCGTAGAATTAATGTCTCTCAGTAGCTCAGTAGATCCCACCTCCTTGCCCTGTCTCTTCTCCATTGGCTGGCTTCCTAAACGGAGGCCAGCCATTGGAGGAGAGATCCCTCACTCCGATGTAGCCCCGTCCTTTTCGGATTTGGGGGCGTAATTTTTGCTGTTCTTTAGACAGTGACGTCGTCCGTCACTCAGCACAGCAAAACACGCCCCCAAATCCGAAAAATTCCGTAAGCTTTGTGGCCGCCATTGTTGCCCAGCCAGCGCCGACTAAGGAGGCCTCCGTTGGAGGCCCTTAAGTATACTTTTTGTTTTTTCTTCTTTGCAGGTTTTTCCATTTGCGAGAGAGAATCGAATCGGCAGTCGTTCCAGCAGCGTATTGGACGCCCACGCATCCTTTTGTCCCATATTTCTACCGGTGACTGCAGGCAGCCCTGGTGCGGTGCTCAGCGAGAGGCGGACTCAGTGTATCAGCAACCGGGAGAGAATCAAGGACACGCAGCTGCCCTCCGCCGCCCTCCTCCAAATGAACGGTCCCCCCCTCGGATGTAAGCAGCAGAGTCCGGGGGACAGAGACACCCAGAGTTGGGAGAGAGCGCACCGCAACAGTCCGGAACCAGGGGACTCGGGCATCGCCTTCTACCGGCTACCTTTCTCGCACGGCGGAGCCCCCGGGCGACCCCAGCTCGCGCCCGCAGACCCGCTTCGACAGGCCCAGCGCCTGCCCATCAGGGTGCTCAAGATGCTGAGCGCTCATGGGGGTCACCTGCTGCACCCAGAGTACCTACAGCCGCTGTCCGCCACCCCGATCAGCCCTATAGAGGTAAGAGTCGCAAGAACTGGAAACCATACCACCTCTTAGGCGCACCTATCACGGGCAACCCCAACCACGTTTGACCCCCAAACAACCGTACCATGTATGTCCTAACTTGCTTCTACCCGACATCTTGCCACCCTACCCCCTTCTGTGGCCCTGATCTACCCTGTTGAGTTGTGGATCATACTTGTTTGACAGCTTACTCTATAGTACCGCCTTGCCGGGCTATGGTAAGCCCTCTGCACACTTACCTACCTAATCCTGTTCTGAGCTCCTCAACATCAGTGCACCCCGAGAAGTCCCTATGCCATCTGCATGGACAGGACCTGCCACCCAATGCACTTCACACCCTACAGCACTGACGCCTACTGCACTTTCAACTATCATACCCCGTCACCTGTATTCCACTATGACAGAGGTCTTCCTTTTTTGTGCGCCCTACAAATATTCGGCTGAGATCACCCTCCAGCACTCCAAACCATGGCTGATTTTAGTGAACCGCTGACACAACTCCCACGCGCGTACCCCGCTCCTAGTCAGAGGTGTAGATGGCAAGAACCCGTGGTTAATGTATCGCCCCCTATACAGCGTCACTGCGCTACCTACATTCCCCCCTGTGGCCGCTTGTGGTTTATCGGAGCAGTCCACAGTGACAGGCAAACCTCTCCCGCGCCCTCTCTGCCGTTGCCTGTGCCCCCAATGGGCCTTGCACGTGTCAGTCTGGAGCCCATCAGGTGCCCCTTGCACATTCTGTGTACAGATACTGAGGCCTCTATGCGCCGTGTGGCTCCGGCCACCTCTAGTTGTGGAGGTGAAGGCAGAATCTGCTTTACCCGGGCGATAGGGTACTTCGGAGGTCCCTTTATTCCTGTGACAGAGGAGGGGGCACGAAGCACACCAGAGTACCTTTATCAGTAGGCAAACCGCAAGAAGCCCCCCCGCCCCCCAAACACATCCTTATCTCCACCGTGCCCACCTCGCAGTTATCTTCTTCTCCTAGTCTATTAACGCCCACCCCAAACCCTTCACTCCAAGGGGCATCCTCACACCTTCTTAGGATGTGGTCCGTTCTCCCCTCTAGCGCCCCGGCCCTGCTGGCTGGAATGCTGCAGCAGCGCACACGCTTTGTATGTAAACGCTTTCTATAAACTATTTCCACCCTCCTTACAACACATTCCGGAATATGGCAGTATCTCGCATTCTTCCTGTTAGGGCATTTTAGAAACATGGGATTTAGCACCCAGGGCAAGCAGCAAGATAGACCACTTTGGTTTCTGGTGAACATCCACCAATCTATCCTTCGCCAGCGGGGACCAAAAAGAGTCTATCCCCAGACAATTAAAAAATATTAACCGACAAAACTCCTTTCGTTATTGCCAACAGTTATATGTATTACCAATCTACCAGGCGGAGGGCTGCTTTATCTGTGCCACGAGGATATTTTTAAGGGTACCTTCTGCGGGGGGTGGGTTTGGGTTAACTCTAAAAGCATGTCTTCCTTTGTGGCTGTGGTGTCTAATGTACGGGGTTATCGTCAAACACTTTGGACCAGAGGCTGAGTGAGTTACAGCAGCTCTGGGCACACCCAGGAAGGGACGAGTGTACCACTTCACTTAGAACCCTTGAAGGTGCGGGCAGTAACTTGCTGGAGGACACTTGTGGGGTTTATGAGAGCACATCTCCAAAATGCATTAGTGGTTTTGCCCAGGACTCTTTTAGAATCCCTTCTGTAGTGTGTATTAAAACAATGCATGGTATGAAGGTGAAAGTGTGCCGAAGCGCCTTCAGAAGCTTCATAGATGTGGGGTGGTCTCATCTTTTCTCAGGTATATTATGTACCTGGTCGGAGGGCACTCACAAGAGCATTCCTCCTTTTCTCTGAGAATGTCACAGTTATCATTAGGGACTTAGGGGATCAGCCGCGCTAACCCCCAATCATTAGGGGGAACAGGTCAGAACAGTGCCAAGGAAAAGGGTGGCAGTAAAAAGATCAATTATCGATCAGTGAAGAACGGTGGTGTAATAAAGGCCTCTGTAGTCCCAGCGGTGCAGCCCCCACCCCCCCCACCCCCTTTCAGGGGACTCCCATTCAATTAAAAGCATACGAAGAGTGGTGACGTGTGAGTCTCTGGAGCCACTCGTCACGTTCTGCCGGGAGCCCCATCATTTTGTGGTATGCCACTAGAGAGGAAAGTCAGTTTGAGTCAACAGTAGTTGATATTATTCTGTGTGACTCAATGCTTTTTCACTGCTGGGCCAGGACACAATCCACTTTGGTAATCTATAAAAAGGTTATTTTTTCTTTGAAAGCTGGTATTTCTCTGCAGGTAGATCTTTTAATAAGTGTGCCTAATACATGATATTGGAAATTAGCTTCAGTTTTGTGGGTCTGCATGGTCAGGATCTCTCAGTTCTTTCTGACCCTCAAATCTTAGGAGGGAATTATTAACGAGCAGTTAAATAACTTTGAAAGGCTCCTTAAGATCCAAATGGACCACAGGCAACAATTCCTAATTCAATTGAGACACTGCTGAAAGGATTACGCTGACTGCTCAGGTTGCAGGGTTGGGCAGCGCTGACTAGGCCTGGTGAAACTTTTAAAACTCTTCCTCTGGGTACCAGCGGGGGAAGCGTTCTGAAAGGCTGAAGGCACAAATTAAACTCTGGCAGCCGTGTTCAGCCCGGACTCACGTGGTGTGACCTATCCTGCAGCAGGCACCACCAAGCTGAGACTGTCCCGCAGCTGCATTGTGTTATATTCAAATTGATGGCATCGTCCCTTCATTGCTGCACTCTCTGCTCAGCCCCGCCCCCATCCAGGCTGCAGCCCTCACTCCTCCACTGCACCATCACTCACTGCTGCACTCTCTCCTCTGCCTCTTACAGTACCGTCATTCACTGATGCACTCTCCTCAGCCTCTCACTGCACCATCCCTTCACTCTCTCCTCAGCTCCACTATACCGTCCCTTCGAACTCTCTCTCACTACCTCACTCTCTCTCTCACTACCTCACTCTCTTTCACTAACTCACTATCTCTCTCACTACCTCACACACTACTACACTATCTCTCATTCACTCTCTCTCTACCTCAATCTCTACCTCACTACTCAACTCTCTTTCTCACAGCATCACAATATCACTACCACAGTAACTATCTCTCTAACACACTACTTCACAACTTCACTCTCTCTATCTCACTACCTCACTCTCTCTACATCACTACCTCACTCTATCTATTACTATCTCACTATCTCTCTCACTACATCACTACCTCACTCTATTACTATCTCACTACAACACTCTCACTACCTCACAACTTCACTCTCTCTAACTCACTGCTTCACTCTCTATCTCACTACCTCACACTCTTTATATACTACCATTTCTATCTCACTATCTCTCTCACTATATCACGACACACTCTCTCTAAAGTTCCTACATCACTCTCTCACTACCCCACAACTTCACGCTCTCTCTAACTCACTACTTCACTCTCTCTCTATTTCACTACCGAACTCTCTCTCTCTCTCTCTCTCTCTCTCTCTCTCTCTCTCTCTCTCTCTCTCTCTCTCTCTCTCTCTCTCTCTCTCTCTCTCTCTCTCTCTCTCTCTCTCTCTCTCTCTCTCTCTCTCTCTCTCTCGCTCTCGCTCTCTACTTCACAAAATCGCTCTGTTTCTATCTCAATACAGCACAACAACTCTCACCCTCACTACCTCATTCTTTCACTACCTCACTCTTTCACTACCTCACTCTATATCTACTTCACTCTCCCACAAAACAGAAATAACTACATCACTACTCAAATTATATCTATAAAACTATCTCACTCTCTCTCTCACTAACTCTCTCCATAACATCACTCTATTTCGATATCACTCTCACTACCTAACTATAGCACAAGTCACTCACTCAAAAAATAGCTACAACACTCTCTCGCTAACTCACTCTATCTCACTAGCTCACAAGTTCACTCTCTCTCTCCAACTCACTACGTCACTCTCTCTCTTTCTATCTCACTAAGTCACTTTGACTCTCTCTTACACTACCTAAATCCTTCTCTATCTCACTACTTCACAACATCTCTTTCTATCTCACTAAGTCACTTTCACTCTCTTGCACTACCTCAATCCTTCTCTATCTCACTACGTCACATCACTCATTGTTTCTATCTCACAACCACCAAAAATCACTCTCCATCACTAATTCACTCTTTCACTACCTCACTCTCTCTCTCACTACCTCACTCTCTCTCTTTCTATCTCACTAAGTCACTTTCACTCTCTTTCACTACCTCACAAACTCACTCACTGTTTCTATCTCACTACCTCAGAACATCCTTCTACCTCACTCTTTCACTACCTCACTTTCTCTCTCTCACTACCTCACTCTCTATCTACCTATCTCTCACTACATAACTCTCTACTCCACTCTACCTCACTATCTCACAACTTCTCTCTCAAAACATCACTACCTCACTCTCTCACTACCTCACTCTCTAGCTCACAACCTCACAACGTCACTCTCTTTCTCTAACTCACTACCTCAATCACTCTCTATCTCGCTACCTCACTCTTTCTATCTCACTAACTCACTTTCACTCTCTTTCACTATCTCTTTCTCTATCTCACTACATCACATCACTCTATGCTTATCTCACTACCTCACAACATCCCTCTCCCTCACTACCTCACTCTTTACTACCTCACTCTTTACTACCTCACTCTCTACTACCTCACTCTCTATCTCACTACCTCACTCTCTATCTACCTCCCTCTCTATTTCAATACCTCACTCTCTCTCTATTTCAATACCTTACTCGCTCTCTATTTCAATACCTCACTCGCTCTCTCTATCTCACTACCTCACTCTCTCTCTGCTAATGCAATAGGTATCACACATGCAAAAAAACAAAGCTAATGCCAATACAAATGGCAATGCCATTTATTTAAGAATACAAAAAAGATAAAAAAATAATGAGCAATTCCAATAGCTCTACCTATAATATTGCCGAGACCATTGCATTGTAAATGCTTGTTATATTGCATATCTGTGGTAAATATTTTACCCTATACGAGTTTGCCAGATAATTTCGGACAATTAAAGAAAATAGCTCAATCAAATGAGAGGCAGAGTCCGTGGTGTCTGAGTCATAAGGGCTTTAATCATAAATGATGACTCGAGCCATGGAAATCTATTCCACCAATACAAGGGATCGGGTATGCAATGATGGCAGGAAAGATGTCAACGATTTATTCACAGTACATGACATATATAGGAAAATGATACAGTAGCATTGAATACAGTAGGCGTGACAAGTGAAATGTATATGATAAGAACACATGTGCGTAGCAAAAAGGCGTGAACAAGGGTGTGCACATAGGCGTGTACTAGAAACGTCACAGAAAAGTGTCACAAGTGGGTGGATGCTTAGAGAATTCTTGCAGAGTCAGCTGAAACCTGTGGCCTGAATGCGCGCGCAGCTAATATGACGTGTGATTGACGTACATCTTTAGGAAGCTAAGGGTCTGACTTTTAGCACTAGTAGAAGAGACAGAAGTCTGGCATGTCAGATCGACCTGTCCCTATAACCTATCTGATATCTAGTATTTGGAGGATGTTTAATCTAGAGTAAAAGGTCTCTTGGGCAGAGGCTACTCTATACTGAATGTATGCGTGTCTAGGTGCAATGCGCGGAGCCAGGGCCTACCATGGTAGCGGGAACTGTAAATTACTTGCACGGAGACAGGGAGACTTGCTCTTTGCTCTGCAGCCGGGGATATGTTTACCTAAATCACTAGACAGGAATGTGTTTTCGAGGAGCTGAACTGGCTACGCTGATAGCTTGAAGGTAAAATACTGTTTTTTGGCAGGCAGACCAGGCCGAGCCGGGCACCGCTCGCTTGGCAGGAAGTAAGGCAGAGGTCAGGGATGCATCTCCATGCTGCAGCTTTCTGAGGCAGAGACAGACGTGGCTCGAAGACAAAATTCAGGGCCTAGCTCGGTAGAGCCAGGAAAAACGTGAAAGTACACCATATAAAGACGGTGGCACGGCATACTTAGGAACTGAATTATCAATCCATTCATGGTGGATCTGATAGAGGACATGTTAACGTTGGACGCAAATGTATTTGCGTCTTCAGATTCGGTCGTGGAGGGAAATTACATGTACTTGAAACTCGTACATGGAGCCGTTGGGGGACACAATTGACCATAAAAATTTCAATTACCTCATATCAAGTGTTGATAATTCTTCAGACCGAATTTAAACTCCTGTTACGGGTGATTATTTTCTTGATAGTTTGGTTTTCTCAATGTAGTTGCGCAGTTGAAATGGTTTGGAAAAGAAGGAAGTAGATAATGTTGTATTCCAAGTTCGATTAATTTTCATTGCTTGAAAGTTACTTTCTTTTTACATGACCGGTTGGCGAGGATTTGGGGCATTGTGCTTTGTTTTGATTTGAACCCTTAACATTTGGATTGGATCAGGATGTAGAGTTGTGTCTACCACTCACTACCCAAACCCTCAAATAAAGTAAGAAAAGTAGGCATCTTGGTAGACAAAGTACCTAAGTTTGATGAGCAAGTAAATAAAATACCTTTGGCCGCTTTTTGCTTCCTAAGGCTAATAATAAAGAGACACATTCCCCCCCCCCCCCCCCCCCCCCCCCAATTTATTAAATAGTTAAAATGGCATTGATCCTCATGAGGATCGATTACTGTAATAATTTGCATGTTGCGGCTCGTTTTTATTTTAAAGTTCCGAAATAGGATTCAGTCAGAGGAGCAATTAAGAAATTACACTGGCTGCTAGTTAAGCTATCATGCAAGTGCAAGGCTCTCTGTATGGCCTATAAATCGTTGCATGGATTCGGGCCAGATCATTTACAAAAGAAATTCAAATGGTACATTCCAGCTAGGACACTTCGATTAGGCTCTGCTAGAAACCTGTTTGGCTCCCCCCCCCCCCCCCCCCCCCCCCCAACTCGGTTTAGGAAAGCTACCTGGGGTGGGAAGAGCTTTTTAGGTCTACTGCCTTGCTTTGGGACAAACTCCCATTAATACTAAAATCTGCTCCCCCCCCCCCCCCTACTCTCCTTTAGAAAAGCCTTAAAGGCCTGGCTTTTCATACAGGAGTTGAAGATATCCACTCTTCTGCCTGACCCGACAACGATATGGTCACACCCTAAATCGGATTCAGATAGCGCAAAGACACCCTAGGGCTTGAGTTCGCGCTTTATAAGTCAAATTTACATTACATTACATTTACATTACAGTTGCACATTTTGGGTTTTGTCTGAGGTACAGAATATGAGTGACCAAAGATTATAGTAGAATAGGTGTTTATTGTGTGCTCATTTTAAGTATGGGTGGGTTGGGAGAAAATCCCTTTACTGGTGTTCCTATGTGCCCAAGTTTTAGCACCAGACACCTGGTATTTTTTAGGTGAAGATGGCCAGCTGCCTGTCCCCTTAATTGTAAAGAGAACCCTTTTCGCTTTAGCTTCCACAACGTAAAGAATGTTTTTCTCACTTCATCTAAAAATTTCGCGTTTTTTAGGTGTAATTGTATTAAGTGATAACCGAATACCTACATCGCCATAGGAATGGTGTCCTTAATGTCAGAGGAAACAACATGACATCACCCCGTTCAGATAAGCAAAATCTTGCACAAAACTGCTGATAATAATCATTGTGCTCACTGAACACTTTAAGGAAAGGGAAAGTGGAGAGAGAGAAGGAATCTGGCTTTAAGCTGTAGTTCATACTTTCCAGCTCCCTCATTCAACAAAAAGTGACAGTCCCCCTCAGGCTTCCATCAGGTGGGTACAGTCACACCTCAAACGTGACCCCATGAATCAGTACCACCCAACTACAGTCTGGCTCTAACCATATTCTAGGTCATAGAGGAGTGCCTTTACAGGCTTGATGTGTGAAACACATAGGTCTTTCCATTAGAGCCCACCTTCTGGCGTTTGTAGGATAATTCAGATACCCACTACTTTGGGTGTCTCCATTTCTCCCTTTAAAGTCAGCATCTCTTGTTTGGCTGGGTACAGGTCGGGCAAAAGTAGTCATTGTCTGCCAATTTCAACCCTGTCCTATGCCCTTGTGTAGAGTCCATTCACTCCCTTCAGTTTCAGAAAAAAACTTTTTCACAGTGCCACCCAATCTCCTGTTTGATGTATTCCTCCTATCCCATCCTCATCGCCAGGCAGAACAGCCAGTACTTCCTTGATCACAGCACTCATCCTGAACTGTATCAACGTTGCCAAAATCTATGCTGAAATATTCTGCACCCACTATTGTGTGCTCATCCATTTACTAATGTCTCTATTGTCTCAACTTTTAGTTAAAGGTCTGCACCTCTTATATCAGTGTGAGTTTAGCACTCTTGCTCTACTCTGTCCTTTCACGTTCCCTCTCTGCTGTTTGTAACCTTTGTGCTGGCAACTCTGACTTCTCTTCAGTGTTCAAGTATTGATGCCTCAGAGGAGATAGTTTCACCGAAATCAGTGTGTATAGCCAATATTAGACCACATGAAGGTCTCCTCACCCTGAAAAAGCGGAGTGCCTTCAGGAGAGCCTCCACATAAGTCTCTCTTGTCCACTTTTGAGCAGGATTGCTTTGGGGTAAAGTAGTCTTATTTTCTGCCATATTTAAGCCAACAGGACTATCCTTCATTAGCAGGACAGCGCGTACACACTCTGAAATCTTAGGCTTCCTTGCCTTAAGTGTATAGTAATTTTGCTTTCGGCCCCTGCTTCCCCACAGTACACCTACTTCACTGTCATTGTGGATAAAGAAAAAGCATCTGGCTTCCACCAACTCAAATCTCGGGCTCTCCCAGCTTGTGATGACCTAGTTACCCCCACCTCTTATTGTGCACTGAGGGGGTTGTAGCTTTGGTTATGCCAAGATCCCATCAGTCCTTCCTCCTCCTCTGGAGCTCCTGATCACTCTACTGTGATGAACTTTCTCCACTAGTAGCTTTGTCGACCTTTGGGTAAACGTCACCAGATGTAGGCTTCGGCACAGGGTTTGCCACCTCTCACCTTCATCCGCTGGCCAGTGCTCATCTAAGATTCATTGAATACCACCTCACCAGAACACCTTCCTATGGGCCACGGCAGCCGTTATTACTCCTGAGGAGGTGAAAGCCCGAAATGGGAACTCCATCGTTTTGAAGCCATCATGAATTAAGGCTAGTTCTGTCTGGAGTGGCTAAAAAAGTGTACTTTAAACAACCAATTTGTTGTGTAGCTGGCTGCATAGTTTACAGTAAAAACTACAACATCTTTGTAACAAGAAAAAAAAATACTTTCTAACCTAGGTCAGGAAACTATTACATCCTTGACATTTGCATTATGTTGCTAACTCAACATAAGAAAATCAATAGATGCATTTGGTTTGCATTACATATACTGCTCCTCCATTATTGGAATGATTACACATTTCCTTCATTAAGGTCAGCTGACTGTTTTGTAAGAGGGCATAAGCATCTGTTGCTGGCCTCATCACTTTCAGACCTAATTTTCCTCGGATGCAAGTAGCCCAACTGTTTATAAAAAAAAAGGCAGCCATTACTTTTGTCACAGAAGGCAATTGAAAATATACTCCCTGGTGGTGGTGATCCACCTCCTTTGAAGAGTTCCTTATAGGTGCTGGCTTGACATTGACAAGTTTCTTTGTTGCTTTGTGGGACTATTTGGTTCTGCCTTGGGAATTTGAAGTGAGGGGTAAAATGAGCAAGCGAGACCCTAAGAGCTTCCATGTAATTTTTCTGTGATTAACATCTCACTGGGATCACTTTTGCCAGAAAGCTTATCTATAGAAAAATAGGAAGCATTGGAATTTGTTTGATTCACTTAGGGCTCATTACGAATAAGAGGCTGTTTTTACCTTTTTAAATGCCAGCTCCCAGAATGGGGCTTTCTGTAACCAAGTAGAAAAGATGTATCTGCTTGCTGCACAGAATGATTGCCATCTTCGTAACCAAGCTGTGTGGCGGTTTTGTGTGACTTTTAAACTGCTGTGAAAGCTTTTGCCACTAGTTTCTTGCTGAACCCCTTTATCTTTGCTATCAAGTCACTGCCAATGAATGAGAATTTACTCCTTTGATCTGAAAGTCTTGGAGATTGGTGGAGCAGTGCTCTCCTCAAAGAGAACTAGACTACCTGCATCTGGGGTTTACTACTGCTTGTTTCTAAGAATCGTAACCCCTGTCTGGAAAGTGTAGAATGACCTCTGGTCAAAGGAAGCTCAGGTGCCTACACAGAAATATCAGGCACCCGTGTAACTGAACGTTTTGCTGAATGCCTGAGCTTAGTATGTGAATATTGATCCTCAATCCAGAACCATGCACTGATGTATGACATTTTCCTTTAGATCTTGTAATCAATTCAATTCAAAAACTTTATTCGATTATTTGTTAACAATAATCATAAAAGTACATACATGCATGATACAATAAAATACATATAAAATGCGGCTAATTTATAAATACTCATGTAACAAAGGACATATTTTTCCTCAGATATACCGATTTTAGGATAAAAACAGCGGTAAAAAAACAAATGTCCTGCGAATCAAGTCCAAATAAAAGCCTTATAGCAGATTCAACAGTGGATACATTATATTTTTTAAAAAGTGGTTTCAAATAGGTTTTACGGAGATGAAGATAAAATGGGCAAATCAATAAAAAATGCTCCGAGCATTGCTTTGAAGTCCCATCACATGGGCAAGGGGCAATAGTGTGAGTCTTAATATGCGGACACGCAACAAGCAAATGAACGGTCCCAATTCGCAGTCTTGTCAAAACATATTGGTGAGAACGAATGGTAACCATTTTAAGGTATCCTGCGAAACCCGGTCCCAACATATTATACTTATCATAAAAAACATGTGTAGGGTACAGAGAAGTGACAGCATTACGCTTTAGAATACTAGCCCTGATAAAAACATATTTAAGTTCTTTCTTAGGGATGTCTATAACACCAAGTGGGTTATCACAAACATGCAATTTGAAGACATCCTTAAATACACAATAATAATGTAATTGAGCCAGGGGATACGGGAACATTTGTCCATGTGGAGACAATGTAGGATGATCTTCTTTGTAAACCCTGTCTGCTCCTTGACCCAAATACATCTCCATACTAAAAGTGGTCTAAGACTTATCAATTCAGAAAGGTGTTCCAGACCAACCTCATGGTGGATCAACTTGGTGGAGGCAGAGGGTGGTAAGCAAAGAAGCTTTTTAACAAATTTATTTTCCTCCACCTGGAGCATATTATGATTACAGTGGCCCCATACCCCTGAACCATAGAGGGCCAAGGCAACACATTGATGGCGATATAAATACAACATGTCGGATATCCGCCTAGAGCCTAGCTTAGATGCAAACTTAAAAATGCCAAAGGCACACTTGCCCATTTTAGCTCTTACATTAGTCACTTCGGGCGCCCATATGCCCCCATTATTAAAAGTGATACCTAAGTAACAAAATTTGTCAACCACTTGTATTATTTGATCCATAACTGTAAAAGGTCTTAATTTTTTGACTTTCTTACCACAGGCCATAATAAAAGTTTTTGAATTGTTAATTTTTAATTTTCTCCCATTGATAAAATCCACAAATTTATCCATGAGCTTCTGAAGCCCGACAGGGGTTCTGGAAAGTAGGACCGCGTCGTCGGCATAAAGCAATACCGGAATGGGTATGCCGTCAGCAGTCGGTGCATCAGCACTGACAGCACGTAATTCGGACTCGATGGCGTTTATGAAAAGGGAGAAAAGGAGGGGGGCAAGGACACATCCCTGCCTGATACCAGAGCCTACAGGGATATTAGCCGAACACTCCCCCTGTTGCCCATACCGTATCTTTGCCGATAACTTCCTATACAGTTGTGCCAGAAAGTAAATGATTTCCTGTGGGGCGCCCATATCCAGTAAAGTTGTCCACAGAAGACCGTGGTCAACCAAGTCGAAGGCACTGGAGAGGTCCGCGAAGCAAAGGAACAGTGAGCCTTGCTTAGCGCGTGCATATTTGCCTATGATAAGGTCCAGGTTTATGCACTGTTCTATTGTGCCTAACCCCTTACGGAATCCAAACTGGGAGTCCGCAAGGACACCATTTTCTTCAACCCAGTCCTCCAAACGACTCAATAACACCCTACTCATGATTTTGAGGGAGGCAGTAAGGAGTGAGATGGGGCGATAGTTTTTTGCCTCTCCTCTCGCTCCTTTTTTGTAGATAGGGATAATGATGGACTCCCCCCAGACCTGTGGGGCCGAGGTCGTTGCTGCTGCATTAAACACCTTAGCCAGCAGTGGGCTCCAAAGGGATACATCAACTTTATAAAGGTCCACAGGTACCCCATCGGGGCCCGGTGCCTTCCCCCCCTTACTACACCGAATGGCTACGTCCACCTCGGTGACTGTAATATTAAGGGGTAGGGGGGTGTCACCCACAGCATCCTTATCACTCCCTACATCTAATCCCTCGGGGTTAAAAAGGCTAGAAAAATGAGCCACCCACTGTTCCTCGCTCACCTGGGCAGACAGTACCGGGAAATCATCATTCTGAAGAAAAGGACTATTGACCGTGGACCAGAATAACTTAGTATCCCTAAGATCCACAGCCTTAGTCAGGTTGTCCCAGGCTTCTTCCCTTAGTTCCTGTTTTCTAGCCTTCAGGTGAGTTATATAGTTCCTCCTCAGGGCCTTGACTGCTTCCCTATCCCTGGGTTTACAATTAAGGGCAGCTTTTAATTTTTGTAGGGATTTGGTACATTCCTTATTGAACCACCCACAGGTGGCCCTGGTGCCCTTGAGTTTTGTACCAGTTAAAATGTTAGCAATATTTTTATTGATGGTATCAAAGCTAGCTAATATGTCAGCACTACCTATATCAGGTTCAAGACCGCACTCTACCTCAACTAGACAGGCTAACACTATGGTACTTAATAAGCGTTCCTCATTGTGCCTACCCCATTTAATTCTGGGGCTGTTTGGTCTGTGTGGAATTACGTCAGACACTGTACCGTGCGACGCCTTTATCTTATCCCCCCACAAGGATAGGTACATTGTTAAGCAGTTGTGGTCGCTAAGGGCTATGTCTACTATTTCGGGGGTGGTACACAGAGCAGTAATACTGGTGGAGACGATGAGGTAATCAATACCCGTCGCACAGTTCCTACCTATAAAGGTAGGTACCGGGTTACCCTCTTTGTCTTCGCCAGGTAACATAATACATAGATCCAATTTAAGCATGAGGGTGTTGAGAGAATCGCCATAAGTCGAATGTAGGAAATGGGCCTGATCTTCCCCATCCTCCCCACCATAACCACACACCCTCGTGCCGGCAAAGGGACACATATGGATGTTAAAGTCACCTCCCCACAGAATTTCAAAGGACACCCTATTTTGACCACACAACTTATCAACCTCCACATCAAGTTCATCAACTATAACAGTATTTGAATGGTTAAAAACATTGTTATAATAATTTATTACTAGGACATTTCTCCCATCCCTATGTTGCAACCATAACAACTGCGAGTGCAGGCCAACAGTCAGATGGGTTTTCACTCGCACCGGCAGCCTAACAGACAGCAGTATCACCAATCCTCCACTAGCTCTACCCATATTGGAGGGCTGGGCTGGACAATTATAGGCAACGTAACCATCAAGGTGGACATCTTCAGTAACCCAGGTCTCCTGGAGACATAAGATATCGAATTGGGTTAAGAATTCTAGCCACCCTAGACGGTCCACCTTGTTATTCCAACCAGCAATATTCCAACTCCCCAGCTTATAACCTCCCACTGTTGGTCTTGCGGCCTCGTTGGACGGAGGGCCCGTATAGGAAGGGGATACGTCCCTGATCGGGGGGTCATCAGGTAACCGGGGGATAATACCACTCGTCGGTGAGACCATAGGGGTTATAATATCAGCCAGGGTAAAGGGGTCCAGGTTACGTTGAAAGTACCCAATACTATCTTCATTGCAGCTGGTAGTACGGGCAACATTATGTCCAGATAACGGATTATCCATAATAGAATTTCTCTCCTCCATACCTCTGTCCACTTCCCCCCCCATCATCTCCACGTGTTCCCTCACCCACCTCCCCCATGGCCAGCTGACTTCAATCGCAATCCTCCAGGCCACTAAACAGGTCAAACCTATTGGTGGTCTCTAGGGGCGTCAAAGGCTTGAGATGGTCCATTCTCCTATGGGATGAGGAATTATATCTTGGAGCCACAATATTCCACCCGTACGGGTCGGCTATTATTGCAGGATGATGAACAATTAATGGAAATCCATTATTGTACCCAGGTGGACAGTATGGGTTTGGATACTTTTGCCTGGGTAAAGGTGGTGGAGGGGCTGGCGGGAATTGGTGGGGCGGGAACACCACTGAACATGGATAGAAGTATGTGAGAGGGCGAGGGGTGATAAGGTTACTATCGTGATCAGAGGACCAGTGAAGTATAAAATGGACAGCATTCTGGTCTCTTAAATTTATAACCACTACGTCGCCCTCGATGTCCTTGGGTCTTCCCCCCCCAACCAGGGGAGGCGACGAACATGGACGATTTCGCCATTGATGTTATTTGCAATGGGTCTATACATGCTCAACCAATGCATAATTTAGTTCTTCAATTGGGCAAAACCCTCGCGTTTGTTCGCCTCTAACTCTGGCACCCCGGTAAGAACCACCACGAAAGGCACTGCTTCCGGTGGAAGTTCTGGAAGGGGGCCCTTGCTGTAGTTTCCCCGTGTAGGCCTCCCACTCCCCCTATCCCTCTTTTGATCTCCAGTGGCTTGTCCTATGCTCTTCGTCGGCCCACTAGCAGTTACAACAGGGGGCAATGTGAGTTTACTTTTTGATAATACAGAAGTAGCTTTGGGTATGATTTCTCTAGGGGTATGTGATGTTTGTGACATGTCCATAGTCTGAGCGGGGGCAGATGTAGGGGTTATAGCTGGGGTTGGTATAATGGTAGTTTGTAAAACAGGGTTAGATGGTACCTTAGTGGATACTAGCTTGCTACCCATATCACGCTCTATCTTCCCAAGCCTATCATCCATTTTATTAAGTCTTTCTACGATAGCAAGAGTGTAAGTCCTTATAATGGACTCTATACTATCGATTAAGACATGGTTTGGGGATTCTTGTGGTGTCACAACAGCGGATGAATTATCAGATATAGAGCTAGCCTCCACTACTTTAGACGTGGAGCTTGTATGTATAGGTGATGTAGCCATGGTTCCCTGATCCAATGCAAGTACCCGCTCTCCCCTTATGTTAGCATTGACTTTAATCCCAAAATCAGCATGATTGATTTTCCGCTTCGATAAGTTGGCCCTTTTCCGCCTTTTTTTGTTAGGTGGTGGGCCATAAATTTTAGTAGGCGTAACTTTTTTTGCCCTATTCCTTACGGGTCTAATTTGCCTAGGAGCAGGGGTTATCAGTGCCTCAGTTATAATTGTGGTCTTGGTTACGCTGGGATTAATAGAGTTAATGGGGGCATTCACAGTATCCTGGGGACCAATGTCATTCGTGGGCGCACACTCTCTAAATATTAATGGAACGCTATCCTGGGAAAAAGAACAAACATTCTCAGTTAAGGTCCCCTCCAAGGTAGAGATGATCAGAACGGGTGAATCAGTTAATGGTCTATTTTTCAGGCTTTCCACCGAGCGTCGACGCTCAGCCCGACGTTCTGCCAAGGTAGGAGTACTGGGGGTGTCCGTAACAGTTTTCTTAAAATAATTGTCTAATTTCCCATTGATCAGGCTCACTGGCTTATCAGATCCAACAAGTTCCGGTGTTAGGATTTCAATAGACATAGTAGCCAATACAATACTAATACACCCCTGTGAACTTACTCCAATAGTCCTAGATGGTCCGATAATCGAATAGGGATTCTGGCCCAGCCCGGCCTCTTCTGGCCTCTGAGGGCCACAGAGGCCCTCTTAGCCCGTCTTCGCCCCGGGCCACGACCCGCGCGCGTCCCACGATGCGCGTCGGTAATCCTGCTTAAGTTAGTAGAGGGGGCGTGGCACTGGGAGGGGGCGCGGCTCGGCCGGGAAGAGGAACCAGCTGTTGGTGTTTGGAGGAATGCTGGTCCTCGCAGTTCCGAGCGCCGCGCCTCTCACCTCCTCTGTGGCCACGGAATTAGACTCTCCGTTTAAAGACCACAAGGCACTCAGGTATCACAAAGGTGCTACGCCTGTAGCAAGGCTCTGTAGTCCGGCAGCAACAAACACCTCTAGCGAGCGGCTCACTAACTCAAAATCAAATCATGTTTTGAAGCGGCTATGATTTTGAAATTCAATCAAAACTGTAACGGTAAAAAATAAAAATCCCCGACTAATTTAACGTTGTAAACTGGTAATCTTTAGTTAACCAGGAGCAACATTGAATACCTTTTTGGTACTACTAAGAGCTTCATCTAGTGAGGACGGGTGTCAATCACCAGTCACCTTCAATAAATACAAACTCCGCATATTCATCTGATTGGTGGTCCAACTCATGAGCTTTTGCAAGAAAACTTGACACCACAGTAGAAACGCTGCTTAGACATTTCTGGCTATGTCAAGTCCTTCTTGGGTATACATTCCGATATTACTCTTAAAAAGAATGGGCTTTTAGACCTCTTTTGGATGAATCGCTTATTTTTAGATGGCTGTGCGCCTCTGTTCCTCATCCGTGAATGGTTTGAAGTACCCAGATTTGCAGATCCCATAAGCCACCATTGGCTTTTTGAATTATCATTGCTTTTATTTCTAAAGACTCCAGATCCTGCACAGCTTCTGTGGCTTCATTGTGCTTTATTTGTTTGGCTTTGTTCTCTGCTTTAATGGTTGGTGTTTTGCCTCTGATGACTGAAATCACCTGGTCAGCATGTTACTGGAGTGGTGCTGGCTACCTTTGCATGGTGTCTGGTTTTGTTCAGAGTTGGTTTCAATCTGTACACCTTTGCCGCTCTTGATTTTATTGAGAAAGATGCATAGTAAGTAAGTAATACTTTATTTGATTTGTGAAAATCATAAAAGGGTGGGTCTTACCACCATGGGATAAAACTTTACATCTTTGAAACAGCATAAAAACAACATAAATCACATGAAAAGATAATACATTAAAGTAACGCAAAGCAGTAGCAAGTTGCTCGAATGTGCAGTTACTGTGTAAAGTTGAGAAGCACAGATGGAACTGGGCACGGGGATAAATGTCTCATTGCAGCTGCCAGTCAGCAAATGGATATTCTAAACGGGGTACAGTGCTTGGGGGTTAAGTGTAACTTGATGGAAGTAACGCGTTGTTAACTCAGAGTGAAGTTTTTTTTTTTTTTTTTTTATGCCGGAAGAGTGGAATGAAGGGTGTCCATTAAGAGATTGAGGGAGAGTCTGGGCCCAGCCTTGGGGGGGCCAGTTGGCACGGGTCGTCTTTAATTGTTTCCTTGTTTTCCAGCTCTTGGGCAGCGTGGGCCAAGAATTTTATAGTTTTGCAGGAAAGTTGTATCCAAGACCCGCTAAGGCATTTTATTACAGCCGCCCTGCAGGTTCTTACTTGTGCTTCTCTTAGGAGTGGTAACAAGAGCGTCTTCCTTGGATTTTGGAGTGCCGGGCATATGCATAATAAATGCAATAATGACTCTACGCCCTTGCCACAAAGGCGACAGTTTGAAGTTGGCCAGGTACGCAGCCATTTGGGGGTGAGGTCTTTGCTCGAGAACCAACCCAGCCTCAGAAGACTTAATTTCCTCTTGTAGTGATCCCTAAAACAATCTTGCAAGTATGGCTGATGTTTCAGATGAAAATAAAAATCCCCGACTAATTTAACGTTGTAAACTGGTAATCTTTAGTTAACCAGGAGCAACATTGAATACCTTTTTGGTACTACTAAGAGCTTCATCTAGTGAGGACGGGTGTCAATCACCAGTCACCTTCAATAAATACAAACTCCGCATATTCATCTGATTGGTGGTCCAACTCATGAGCTTTTGCAAGAAAACTTGACACCACAGTAGAAACGCTGCTTAGACATTTCTGGCTATGTCAAGTCCTTCTTGGGTATACATTCCGATATTACTCTTAAAAAGAATGGGCTTTTAGACCTCTTTTGGATGAATCGCTTATTTTTAGATGGCTGTGCGCCTCTGTTCCTCATCCGTGAATGGTTTGAAGTACCCAGATTTGCAGATCCCATAAGCCACCATTGGCTTTTTGAATTATCATTGCTTTTATTTCTAAAGACTCCAGATCCTGCACAGCTTCTGTGGCTTCATTGTGCTTTATTTGTTTGGCTTTGTTCTCTGCTTTAATGGTTGGTGTTTTGCCTCTGATGACTGAAATCACCTGGTCAGCATGTTACTGGAGTGGTGCTGGCTACCTTTGCATGGTGTCTGGTTTTGTTCAGAGTTGGTTTCAATCTGTACACCTTTGCCGCTCTTGATTTTATTGAGAAAGATGCATAGTATGGGCCCACTCTAGAACGAGGCTCACCTTTTTAATGGCTAAATAGGTATTGAATTCTTAGGAGGGGTACGTTACCCTTTCAGTATTGTAATGGTATTACATTTCATTTAGCAAAAATAAGCAAAGTTTTATTCATCTGTACTTAAAAACATGTTCTTGTTTTCCGAAAGTTACATTAAATAGGATGACTTATACAAAGGAAGATCCTACGTTTGGGGTTGTCAGAATGATGTTCAGCTTGAAAGATCATGCTGGGATGTAGCTTGATTATTAGTTTAATGTTAGCAATGTTTGGTAATTATTCTTGATGTCTGTTGTAGCCATAAAATGATTTGGCAAACAGAAGGTTTGTATTCTTTTTGAAATTATGAAATTCCTATTCAAATTCTACATTAATCACCAAATCTCACTCCAAGGTTGGGTGATGAGATCATGCATAACATTTATTTACCAAATGCAGTTCAATTATTGTACGCTTCGTTTGCTTTCACTACCACATCTAACATGGTGGTGTTGGAAACGTTTGTATTGATCGTAGTATTTCACCAGAGAAGCTTTCTTTTTACCATTGTTCAATTTTGCAAAATTAAAATCTAGTCTTTCCATTCCTTAAATGTCTTTTGTTAGTGAATTTGTTTCATCATATTTGAATCCGTTTCTTTGTGGACTCCAAATTACGTCAACTGTTACTCAAATGTAAAACTGTAGTTAACTAAATGAATAATTATTTTACTGTTCAATTGATTTTTACAGCTGACATAATTTCAACAGTCGAGTTCAATTTGACTGGTGATCTTCTTGCAACTGGAGACAAAGGCGGCAGAGTTGTTATATTCCAAAGAGAGCAAGAGGTCAGTGCTTTTTTTAGTTCTATATATTTAGCCTTCTTTGCGTCTACCTGTTTTAATCTCTTTCTCCAGACCTTTACAGATTATTAAATATACAGGACGTGCCTGTTTAATTTCTCAAACTCTTCCATATGTATTCTATTGTGACTAGTAGTCTTTGGTAGCCCAGCTAGGGATCATTCATAGATTAACACACTCTGAAATTCACAGAGTTTCACTTTGAGAATTGAGGTATAATTGATAATTTGGCGTCTCGGGTAAACATTCATCCTTTCGCTATGTTCACTCATAAAGGGAAAGCACTTAATTTTAAAAATACTTAAAATAAGCACTCTCTTGATTTTCGGATCTGTGTGCAACCTATAGCACACAGAATGTTTTTTCTCAAATTAAATATTGAATGCAAACAGAACATGTTCATGGTATTTGGCTGTTATACTGAGATGTTGATGCGCTTCTCTAGAGCTTTGACAAATTTCCTAGAATTATCAAAGCAAAAAAAAGAAGGGCGTAATGGAGTGGCCAGTGGTGTATGACCCATCGCATGCTTGGCCAAACAAGTGTTCATAAGAAGCAAACCTGGACTAAAATATTGAGCATATTTGAACAATGTTGCATCTGTTCAGACAACATACAACCAAAGAACTGGTTCCCTGATCGTAAAAGCCAAACCGGGACCATCCGAGATGTGTCAAAAAGAGGGGGCCTTCTACCAGGGTCTCAGATTAAGCTGTGATGGTTTAGATTTAATTCTCAGCGGAAGAAAGCGCTCCCTTATCTTCAGTCTGAGTCCTCCAGAAGTGACTGCTGGAAGAATCCGGCAGAACAGAAAGAACACAAATGTGGAGAAGAAAAGCAAGGGACCACACAGATAGTTTTTTTCATATAACTCTGAAGTGGAAGCAAAGCCACTGCTGAACAGTCCTAATGCTGTAAAAAACAAAATGGCAGGTTTTACCAAAGGAAAACTTTATGAAGATCAATAGTTACAACATATTAAGTGCCCTTAAAAGTAGCCTTGAGACCCATAAAGGCTCAAGTGGAGAGCAAAGAAGTAATTGCAAATAAAGTAGTCATCCATAACAGACAGAAGTAATGGTCAGAATGGAGTTCCAGTGTTGTCCACCAGATGGTTTGATACTGAGAATAAATAAAGTTGGGGAGGACTGAAATGTTCAAACAAATAGACCTAAAAATTATTGGGTAGCCTGTAATTAAGAAATGGTTGTACTTGGACCTTCTTACAGATAATCCAAATGAGGAGTGCTGCATATGAAATTTTAATAGCAGCAAGACTCCTAAAAAGATTTGGCGAGGTACTTGGGATGGTCTCAGGACAATGTTGGTTATCCTTTGGGATGATGTTCTAAGTGAATTTGTAAGAAAAAGGCTGGTTGGGAAATGGGTGGCTTCGCTGGGAGAAGAAGTTATGTTTTTTTTAATGCCAAATCACTATATGTGCTATTCCTATTTATGTTTGATTCCCATATGTTCTTTCTGCATAATTTATTTTAACTGGATCACACCAATCTGAATTTGCACTCCAATCTCCCGGTCTATCGATCAGATTGTTGCCACTTTAGCACATCGTCCTCCGAGACAAGCACTGTATATTTTTTTTTATTGAAATCGTGTTTGTGTCTGTATTAATTTGAAATATTACAAGTATTTTCCCGGTATATATGCTGTTAAGCTCCGAAAACATCTTACTTTGGTTGATGATTGATGGTTGTATTTCTCCAGTATTAGAGTGTCTTTCATAGATTCACATGCTTGAATATTCCCCGTCGTCGAAGTGGGAATCCCACGGTAAATAAAATAGCAATAACATACCAATAACATATGTATGTAACTACATAACACATAAAATATATACTAGAAAAATACATAGTAAATACTCAAACAATTCCTACATAGGAATACATGGTAGAGAGGGAAAACACTTGTAACACATTCCTGTCATTATGTTAGTCCAAACTACAGCCAATCAGGCGCCAGCACCCTTCCAGAACCTTCTCCTCAGAGCTCAGACCCTCAGATTTTCTACCGCCTGTCGTATAAAGGGAGTCTCCCTGAGCTCTGCTCGGTTTTCTAAACTTCTTCAAGTTTTCCAGTCTTCTCAGCATGTCTTCAAGTAAGAAGTCTTTATTTAGACCTTGTTTTTCTTGTGGGAAATTGCGTATTTACTCTGAAGACCCCCACAAGGAGTGCATTTATTGTCTTTATCCCGACCATGAGGTTGGTAAATGCAAGTTTTGCAGAACTTTCTCTACAAAGACCCTTAAGGACAGAGGAAGGCCGTCTCCTCATTTGGCTTCAGAGACTTAAAGATAAGGATTCGGCACTGTCGGATGCAGAAAGTTTGCTATCTGGTCCTTCTAAAGCAGCCTCCAAGCGTATTAGTGTGCAGGAAATGCCTTCTCCTTTTCTGAAAAGGAAGAAACGTTCCCTGTCTGTGGCTTCTGCGGTGTCTTCACCACCTCCTACTACCTCTACGCCCACGAGACATGGCTCTCAGGCGTCTTCTGCTGCCTCCCATCATGTTTCTGCTCCGAAACATGTTTCACCGTCGACGTGAGCGTGGACGATCGTCCCAACGACGAGATCTGCCATCTCCGGATCGTCGACATTGACGACGACATCAGCCTCCGGATCGTCGTCTATGGCAACGTCGACGTCTTCCATGTCGACTAAGGTATCGCTTAGCTTGAAGACTCTCGTCGACGATACCTATTGCCTCGTTGTCGACTAAGAAATATGCTTCGTCGTCAGCAAAATCATAGTCGACGAAAGTTCACAAGAAATCTTCTTCGTCATCTGGCCCGTCGATGGCTGCTTCATCAATGCCGACGACTTTGTCGACAAACTTACCGTCTACGATTGTTCCGTCGACGGCGGATCCCTCTGCAGCGACTTCGTCGACGCCTCTGCCATTGTCGTCATCCACACAGTCGACGACACAGACAACGGTGGTTCCTTCTTCATTTGCTTCATTGCCTTTGGTGCCCTTGTCTTCCACCGAGTCTGGCTCTTCCGCCGCCGACCCCTTGCACCATGGTCGTCAGCGGCCAGTTGACCATCTGTTCATCCCAGATCCACAGCCTCCCTCGCCCATGTTTGCCACGGGCTCTGAGCAGGACTCTGACAATGATGTGGTGATTCCTTCAGAGTGGCACGCAGTCCTTCGGATTTGATTATCCAGTGTCAGGATTATGGTTATGATGATGACGACCAATATTCTCAGGCAGAGGAACATTCTGTGCAGGTTCCAACTGCGACACTGCCTTTGTCGCTCATCTCAAATCTCCAACATATGTTGGATAACTATAACCGGCGTTTCCCGCCCCCTCCACAGGGTTCGCTTGTGCCTCATGTGCCTGCGCCTGCGGCGGCTCCTGTCACAGTTCCACCACCTCAGCCACCTACACCTTCTCCACAAGTTTAGACGTCAGTGAAAATACACACTACGGTGGACCCTGTTGATGATGAAAACGTCATTCCAGAACGGGAAGATGCAGAAGTTCACGATGATGATCACGATGCCACCCGCATGGTGGAGTGGGACGACTACCAAATCCAGACGCCTTCCCCTCCTCCGGTGGAGCCAGGGGATTCGCCTCCGGTGGACATTGCAAGTTTCCATCAGCTGATGGATAGAGCGGCCCAGCGCTTCAAGCTGTCCAGAGTCCAGAGGGAGGAGGACTGTTTCCTCTATGATTTTAAAAATCAACCGTTCAAGCAAGTCCACACTATACCCATCATAGATTTTATATGGACTGAATTGGTGAAATTAATGCAAACCCCAAATTCACTACCAGCACAACTGCCTCGCCTTGAGAAAAAATACAAGGCGCCCATTGGTTCTCCAGCGTGCCTTGATGCTCATCCAAAGCCTGACTCAGGGGTCACTCAAGCTGCACAACGTTGTTCCCGTAATCCAACATCTCCAATTACGGCTCCTCCGGATCGGGAGGTTCATCGCCTGGATGCTATTGGACGCAAATTCTCCACTATGGCATCCACTACGGTGAGGGCTGCTAATGCTTTCGCCATCTTAGGCCGCTACGACCGCCAGATGTGGTCGGTCTTGTCTGCCCTGGTGGCCCTCATCCCTGACGCTTCCAAGTCGGAAGCCTAAAAGATTCTGCAGCACGGAGAGAGGACATTGGAGGAAATTATTGATTGCGCAGTTGACATTGCGTGTACTGGCTTTCGTCAGGCTTGCTGGGGCAGTGGTCTTGCGGAGGCAGGGTTGGTTACGGTCCACCTTTTTTCCGCCAGGAGGTACAAGCCAAAATCCTTGATATGCCGTATGATGGTGAGTCGCTTTTTGGGGCGCATGTAGATGAGGCATTACAGTTCGTTAAGAAGGACACTGATACTGCTCGCTCATTGGGGACTTTACAGTTTCTGGAGCAGCCTTTTCGCGGTGCACGCGGACGCGGCACCTCCTCAACCTTTCGTGGAGGAAACACTCAATATCGTTCCTAAGACCAAGCTAATCAACGTTACTCATCCAACCAACAGCAGTCCACCCGACAGCAGTCATTCAAATCCTACAGGGGAAAATCCTCATATAGAGGATCCACTCCCAAACGACAATGAGTTGTGTATCCCCCCCCCCCAGTGTTGGAGGTCGAATCTCCCTGTTCTTTTTTTCAGTGGTCCTCCATCACCTCAGACCGCTGGGTTCTGGACATTGTGGCAAAGGGCCATGCTCTAGAGTTAATCAAGATTCCTCCTCCCACTCCACCGTCTGGCCCGCCTCCTCCCCACCTTAAGGAGCTTTTCCATCAAGTTTGTCTTCTAATTCAGAAAGGTGCAGTCAAATTGGTTCCCAAGTCTGAGGGGAAAGGGTTTATTTTCTCATTTTTTCCTAATACTCAAGAAGTCGGGAGACTGGCGACCGATCCTTGATTTGCGAGCACTCAACGGGTATCTCAAGAGCCAATCCTTCCGCATGCTTACACTAGTAGCGATCTTGCGTCTTCTCTCCATGGGCGACTTCATGACCACCATCGACCTTCAGGATGCTTACTTCCGTGGTACATTTCTCCAAAGGCATCGGAAGTACTTGCGCTTCCGGGTGGGACGGAGAGATTTCCAGTTCAAGGTGTGGCCTTTCAGCCTCCGGTCCGCCCCTCATGTCTTCACGAAAGTATTTGCTCCAGTAGTGGCTTACCTGCGTCTCCAGGGCGTCAAAATCTTTCCATATCTGGACTGCCTCCTCAAGTCAGTCTCGCAAACAGCTGCTTCAAGACACTCGTCTTGGTCAGGACGTGTTTCGATCTCTCGGCCTAGCAATCAATGCAGACAAGTCCCAGGTCAAACCGGCTCCCCGCAGGAATTTTTTGGGAGCCACGTTAGACACAATGCTTACAAAGGCATTCGTGTCCCAAGTACGCCAACAAAAAATCCTCCGCTTGGTGTCTCTGATTCGGGCAAAACTGTCCATTTCAGTCCGGATCTTAAAGTCATTTCTGGGGATGGCATAGTCTTGTATTGCGCTGATCCCAAATTGCAGACTCTCCCCGTTCAGGAGGAATTGGACGTACAGTGGCGTCAGGTCACCGGTTCTGCCGTTTAGCAGGATGGCCACTTCTGAGATGTCTGTTCCTGACAGTGGGGTTCCTCTGCGCTAGGGCAGGAGGAAAGAGTCAGGGATCCACCTACAGGCAACTGAGGGCAGGAGGAAAGAGGCAGGGACACACCCACCCACAACTCAGGGCAGAAGGAAAGAGGCAGGGCATAACCTGTGCTCTGTGTGCATGCACAGCAGTTCCTGTACAGTACGGACTTCAGTCCATGTTGTGCAGGAACGTTGTGAGGCATTCCCTTTACAGGCACCAAAGCCTTTTAAAGAGGCTCTGCCCTGGGAAAGCCATGTGTAGGCAGTCCGGGGCCACCGCTGTGGTGTACCACCTGCCCTAGCACCACAGAAACTCTTAATTGGGCCCTGAAGGGGTAGGGCACACAATGGACACAATGGACCAACTGGAGGTGGAAAAGTGATCGCAACATAGGGAGTTAGATTTTGGTGGGGATCAGTTAAAGAGTATAAGAGCAAGAACACACATGCTCTAGCATTTATTACTGAAGGAGAAAGTTGTTCTAGTGTAGGCAGTGCAAAGATACAAGCCACCCAGTCAGGTGGATGGTAAAGAAGCTTTGTTCCAGGGGAACAGAAAAGAAACACATTAGAAGCAAGCAAATTAGATCATGAGAAAGCCAACCAATCGTAAGCAGTGGGCTGCCTCTAAAGCCTGTTGTAAGTATAATGTTTTCCACAGTGGGTCTCCCTCAATAGGCATTGAAAAACTGTTTGGTGACAAGACCTATTTACTAATTGTTGTCTCAGTTGTTAGTGGTCCTTTGGTAAAATCATATAATTTTCTCACAAAACTCTTCAAAAAAAGTTTATCCTCCTTGGCTCCTTCTCGAAATGTTTCAGTGGCGGTGGGGGGGAGGGGGGGGGGGGGGGTTCTGTCTAGGGATGGAGAAGAAGAAGAAAAAAAAGATGAGTCCCAAAATGCGTTTTCCCCATAGGAAAACAGCAGCTAAACAGAATTACATCAACTTTGGAAGAAAGCAAGACCTTTGTGTTGCAAGTGGGTGTTTTGTGATGTGATGAAAATCCGTTTTGAGAAATTAAGGGTTAGAGGCATGGGAGCTGTAGATCACATGCTGTGCATAGCCCGCCATCTAGTGTTTGGTCTGGATGTTTGCACTTACTTTTCTTCAAAGAAGTCTTTTCCAGTCACAAGGTAGTTGACTCCTCCTTTCGGTGATAGTGCGCATGGGCATCCACTCCATTTATTAGATTGTTTTTTTCTTTCAGCCATCACGTTCAGATGTGAATTAATGCGCTCGGGTTCGACACCATCCCTTTTATTCCCTCGGTGCGCAAGACACTCCCCCTCAACGGTATTGTTTCCGATTGCGTCTCCCTTGCTATCGCATATCGTATTTACTTATTAAAGCTATCTTTCGATTGGAAAGCTCGTGGAAGGCCATCAAGTCTACCCGCATCAGGCTAACTCGCAGTCGATGGAACAGACTTCCTTCAAATTCTGCCCTCGGTGTGACGCGAAATACCCACGCACCAACTCCTACGAAGTGCGTAACCTGTGTTTGTCTCCCGAACACAGAGAACAGGACTGCGACGCGCGCTGGGCTTTCCGCTCCAAGAAAACACTACGCGGCTGTCAGGCTTGACGTTGTGACATGCAGAGCCAGCACACAAGCTCCATTCCGGACATCTTTGGGCAACAATCAGACGAAGAGGCCATAGAGGTCATGGGAACCGAGGGGGGAACAGGAGTGGATCCCCATCTCAGAGCTCGACTCCGACCAAGAGGAAGACATCCCACATGGAGAACGTACTGAGAGTACAGCCCCCCCCCCTTCGTCCCAAGATCCAATTCCACATAAAAAGAAGACTGGTCCAACCCACGCCCTCGGTTCCCAGTCGGCACTGAGACCACACTTCCGATGCCCCGCCTTCCGGCTCGGCACCGAAGCCTACTAAAAAGCCTTCCTGCTCCGAAAAGACTCACCCCAAACACAAGTCCGGCTCTGACCCACAACTTTCGGCACCGAAACACAATTCGGATCCGAAGACACCAACGCCTAAGACTCTGGCACCAAAACTTTTGGCATCAATATAGTCAGATGTGCAGAAATCACCAAAAAAAACTGTTTTGATGCTCCGATCGACAAACAGGATCCGAAACAGAAAGTGTTGCATCTTCATCCACAGACTTGACACATCAACACTAAAGTGACTTTAAAGAGAAGGACTGATACAGAATAGGAATATCACATTCCTTTGAAGAAGAGAACTGTTGGAACCGACCCTTCTCCTCTGCCATCACCTCCTTTTCTCATTTTCAACCAGTTTCACCTGAAAATTCACCACAACATAAACCTGACAACCAGGATGAGGGAGATGGCAATGGGGATGATGATCAGCCACTACAAGACCCATGGGACGATTACAACATCAATTCGCCCACAGGCAATGATCCTGACCTGTACCCTAACAAGCCCTCTCCACCAGATGACAGTGTAGGCTACATTGAATTGTTGGGTAGAGCTGCGAACTACCATAGGGTGCAGCTACATTAGGAATCCATGGAAGAGGATTTCCTCTTTGAAACACTTAGTAGCAAGCATAAGTCATCACACACACTACCCATGATCAAAAGGGATGATCAGGCATGTAGATGACATCTTCAACGACCCTGTCAGGGCTCGTATTCTTACCTCCAGAGTAGATAAGAAATAATAGCCAGCACCATTGGACCCAGTATGTATAAGGGGACAATTACCATTAAACCCCATGGTTGTGTCCAATGCAAGGAAAAGAGAACTCCCAAACTACAGGAGATTTTCTACCAATCTGGCAGTCAATTATAGACAATTGGGTATTACAAATTATCTGTTCTGGTTACTGCCTGGAGTTCATCAACACTTCTCCAAACATTCCACCAAAGTCACACAAACTTTCCCCAGATAACCTACACCTCCTCAAAGAAGAGGTGCGGTCTCTCCTGAAAGGGGCTATAGAGTCCGTACCACCACATCATCACAGGTCGGGCGTGTACTCTTTTTACTTCCCAATACCCAAAAAAGATGGTTCTCTCAAACCAATATTACATCTCAGAGAACTCAATCTTTACATTCAGTCAGATCATTTCCACTTGGGAACACTTCAACAAGTACTACCTCTTCTACAGAAAGGCGTCTTTCTGTCTACTCTAGATTTAAGACTCCTGTTTTCATATTCCAATCCACCCCACTCATTGCAAATTCCTCAGGTTTGTGGTAGAGGGTAAACACTTCCAGTTCAAGGTACTCCAGTTCCGAGTCACCACTTCTCCCAGAGTCTTCACAAAGTGTTTGGCGGTAGTAGCTGGTCACCTGAGAAGACAGTGCATCCGTGTCTTCCCATACTTAGACAACTGGCTCATCAAAGCCAGTACGTACCAGCAATGTCTTCTGCACACTTTCAGAACAATTCAGTCACTACATGAAATAAGGTTCACAATCAATGTGATAAAAACACCCCTCCAACCACTCAATACTCAAGACTACTTAGGAGCCACGCTAGGTACTCAAAAAGCTCTGGCGTTTCCCAGCACAGCCAGAATTCGCAATATTCAGCCTTTAGTTCTCCAGTTTTAACCCAATTATTGGCTTCCAGATCTGTATTATATGCAACTACTGGGAATGATGGCACCTTGCATCATACAGAAACAGGGGGGGGGGGGTCACTCTTTCCAACTGTTCCACTTAGCCCTTAGCCACAAACGTTCTCTCCTAGCGGAACGCCTCCCAGGAGTGAACAACCTGATCCAGATCTCTTCATCAGGCAGAGGCAGCAAATACACGAATGGAAACGTAACCCTCTTGTTCCCCTCCCATACTTTCAAAGTTGGGGAGTCCCTCATAATAGACCTGTTCTCTCGACACCAAAATGCAAAATGCCGAAGCTTCGCCTCCAGGTACCTACACCCGTAATCCAAGGGTAATGCACTGTGGATGAACTGGTCAGGGATATTGGACTCCGCTTTTCCGCCTCTCCCACTCATTCCATTAGTGGTTCAGAAGCTCAGGCAAACATCTCACACTAATCCTGGTAGCTCCCACATGGGCACATCAACCTTGGTTCACAACCCTGTTGGAGCTCTCTCTGGTTCTGCATCAAAAGCAAAGTTTAACCCCCAGTCTCCTAACACAGAGCCATGGAGAAATCAAGACACCAAGATCCCAAACAGCTGAACCTCACAATGCGGCTCCTGAAGTCTTAGTGTTTGGATACTTGAACCTTCCACCAGAATGTATCACTATCATTAGGGAGGCTGGAAGACCTACTTTAAGAGACTGGTATGCAGCTAAGTGGAAGCAATTTGTTATGTATTTTGGTAACCATCATATCGACACTCTTGATGCTTCCTTACAAAACATCATCTGCTACACTTGCTACAGTCAGCGTTGGCTTATACCTCCATTAGACTACACCTGGCGACAATAGTTGCATATCTACAAAATAGACAGCATTTGTCATTGTTTAGAGCACCCGTGATCAAAGCTTTCATGGAAGGGCTAAATAGTCATTCCACCAAGACTCCCACCTGCTCGGAATCTTAACATAGTCCTCACAAGATTAATGGTCCCACCTTTTTAAGCCCATGCACAAATGCGAACCAAAGTTCCTCTCTTGGAAAACAACTTTCCTCATTGCATTCACTTCATTAAGGAGAGTGAGTGAACTACAGGCATTAAACATACAAAACCTTTTTTCCACCTACACGTAATTCTTTTTGTAAATCCGTTCTGTAGCTTTGAAAATACTAAGGTAAATCCAAGTTTGTATATATATATATACACACACATATATCTCTCCAGAGCAAGGGAGTCAGGGTATTCCTATCTCATCCCCCCTTTTTTTATTGAATGTTTTTTCAGGGACTCTGCTGAAGCAGAGTCCCAAGATGGCTGCCAACACTTCCTGATTGAAGTGTTGGCAGCCAACTAGATATAGAGAAAGATTTAGAGTCCCTGTCTTAAACGTAGCAGACTAGGATTGCTGAGTCATTACTCATAGAGGGGGTCTAGCTTAGGAAGCAGGATAATTCTCCATATCACCTTAACAATACAATTTAGTAACACAAGCAAGGCAGAGTAGACAACTATAACAAAGTGAATTAAACTGAAGCTACTAGTAGATATACCAGGCAACCAGTTTTTTTCAATTAAAAAATCATGAAATTTATTCTTTACCTCCCGGTTGGGTTACAATCTAAAACATAATAAAAAACCAATTTAAAAAAAACGCCAACAGTGGTAATACAGTGAATATATGTACAGTCAAAGTAAAAACAGTCGACGCAGCGTTTCGGTGCTTTTCAATCTTGACACCTTCTTCAGGACATTTACAACATTTGACTCCGTATCTGTATTTCAAGTGGGAAGAGCGTTTCAATTGCTTTCCAATTTGTTGTGGACTTCTCAGGTATTTGATGATATTTAGTAATCCAATTCTCATCTTGATGGGTAGAAAAGGATATCTTTTAGTAAATGTTCGGCCTCCCTGCTCCTCCGTGCTCTCGTCTTCATCAAATCAATATACTAAAAGATTTACCTGACATCAAAGCAGGTTTAAAGACCCAAAGAAGCTACTCCCTTTATCAACGGTGGCCCCTCCGTGCGTATAGAAGATCTTATTCTTTATATTTAAGCTCAAGAGATATTAAATACCTGAGAAGTCCACAACATATTGGAAAGCAATTGAAACGCTCTTCCCACTTGAAATACAGATAGAGTCAAATGTTGTAAATGTCCTGAAGAAGGTGTCAAGATTGAAAAGTACCGAAACGCTGCGTCGACTGTTTTTACTTTGACTGTACATATATTCACTGTATTACCACTGTATGTGGTTTTTTTAAATTGATTTTTTATTATGTTTTAGATTGTAACCCAACCGGGAGGTAAAGAATAAATTTCATGATTTTTTAATTGAAAAAAACTGGTTGCCTGGTATATCTACTAGTAGTTTCAGTTTAATTCACTTTGTTTTAGTTGTCTATTCTGCCTTGCTCGTGTTACTAAATTGTATTGTTAAGGTGATATGGAGAATTATCCTACTTCCTAAGCTAGACCCCCTCTATGAGTAATGACTCAGCAATCCTAGTCTGCTACGTTTAAGACAGGGACTCTAAATCTTTCTCTGTCAAGATACCCCTCCCTGCTATAAATGACAGGGGAACCTCCTATTTTCTTTTACAGGCAGCCAACTAGATTACAGGACGGGGACTCTCAGATCCTTGTCCCTGCATATACAAGCTTGGATTTACCTTAGTATTTTCAAAGCTACAGAACTGATTTACACCGATTTAAAAATATATATTTCCACAATCCACACTGCCAGACGGCAACAAGCGAAAAAAACGGACTCTTCAAATAATTTCAACTGCCGGTATTTATTTTTTCAATTTTGTAAGTGCATTGCTGTGGGCACCAAACGCGCTTCGGCGATCCCTGTCGCCTTGATAGATAGATATATATATAAAAGCCTTTTTTCTTTTCCCAATAACTTTCGCGCCAGTTGATGAATCTTCGTGAAATTTGTAAAACCGGTGTTCTGCCCCGGTCAGCTCCTATCCTGAAAGTTCAGAGTGATTCGGTAAGCGGGGGGTCCAAAAACGTGTTTTCTCCATGTTATTTTCTATAGGAAACTTTAGACACTGCTACAGCCCGAACTGCTGAACGGAATTACACCAAATTTGGCAAAAGGTAGCCCTTGTTTCAGAAAGAACTCTTTTTTTTTTTGAGTGGTATAAATCCGTTCAGTAGTTACTGAGAATTTTGTTTTAAAAGAGGTCGGGAAATCTATTTCCCATAGGAAAATTTAGACACGGCTACAGCTCGAACTGCTGGACGGAATTATACCAAATTTGGCAAAAAGCTAGTGCTTGGTTCAGAAAGAACTCTTTTTGGTAAATGGTGTAAATCCGTTCAGTAGTTCCTGAGAAAATCAAAAATAAAAGTTTCAATATCTATGGTCGCCGTGGATCCGCGGACCCTCACGACCATGAGCTTCATTGTAATTGGCTGTCAACACACCAAACCAGGAAGTGTTGGCAGCCATCTTGTGACTCTGCAGAATTGAGTCACAAGAAAACAGAAAAACAAACACGTAAAACAAGAAAAGGGGGCAGGGTAGAAACACCCTGATCCCCTAGGCTTGCTTAGGGGGTCCACAAGGACCCCAGGGCAAAAAAAAAAAAAAAAAAAAAATGTAAAAGAAGAAAATAGGCAAAAGTCACAGAAGATCCGCAGATCCTGCTGTGAAAATAAAAAAAGGAAGCGCTTTGTTATTATTTATCTCCCGGGTGGGCCAAGTTCCGGGGGCAATGTTTATATTGTGATTGCGGGGGCCCACGGGTGCACCCGCAGCCCCGGGGTCTGCCACCCCCTCAGGGCTTTCCTAGCATATTTGCTGGGGCACGCGCCCCCCAGCCCCAAGGACTGCCACCCCCGGGGCTTGCGTTTAAAATGCCCCCCCAAAAGCCCCAGGGACCGTCACCCATGCCACTTTTTACACCTCTCTGCAACGTAGCTCTATGGAACTTACTGGAGGTACCTGGTGGGCTAGTTGGACCCCAGGGACCCTCGGGATTCAAGGGAACTTAATCCCTCAACTTAAAATGCGTGACGGGTGTGTTTGAACAGTGAAGGGAGGTGGCGGGCCTGAGGTGGCCTGTGCAAACACCCCCTGTGGCACAAATGTATTCCCCGTCAATCCTGGGGGCCAACTAGCCCACCAGGTGCCTCCAGTAAGCGCCACAGGCCTGCATTGCTGAGAGGTGGCCCAGGCCACACCCCATTTTACACCTCTGCAATGCAGCTCTGTGGTGCTTACTGGAGGTACCTAGTGGGCCCGTTTGGACCCCAGGGACCCTCAGGATTCAAGGGAACTTAATCCCCCAACTTACAACGCGCCAAGAGGCCTCTTTGCAGAGTGGTGGAGGAAGGGGGCATGGCCTTTCTCTAACTCTCACCAATCCCACTGCGTGGGGCTTACTGGAGGTAAAAGGTAGGCTAGTTGGCCCCTAAAGTACCCCCAGCAGTGAAGGGGACTTCATTCCCCATCCAAGAGGGTGCCAGGGAGCGTGTTTGTAGAGTGGTGGACAATGTGGGTTTGGCCTGGTACAAGTACTTACCAATGCTGCTGTGTGGGACTGACCAGAGGTAATAGTTTTGGAATTTGGCCCCAAAGGATGTCCTTGGAGGCCAACTACCCCTCTTGTTACCTCCAGTAAGTCCCACACAGTGGGATTGCTAAAACGTCTTCCGAGGCCATGGCACCTTTCTCTATCCAGAGGGAGTTTGGGGGCCAAGAATCCCTGCTGGTACCTCCTGTAAGTCCGACGCAGCGGAATTCCTGAGTGTTGGTTGGACGCCCCTCACCATTTCTCCACCACTCTGCAAACGTGACTACTAGTTAAAGTAGCATATTTTTGCACCTCTGACTTAGAGGTAGTTTTAATCCCCCTGCCCTATTATGCACTAGGGCCTTACAGAGGAGGTCATGCTAATCACAGGGGTACCCCAACTCATAGTGTTCCTTAGTGTATGCAGGTTTTTTCACTGTATTCTAAGTATCTTTTAGCATTGCACTGGCTCTAGGCCTGGTTAGTTAGTCAGTTACCACCAGTATCCGTCTGAAAAAGTTGTGGGCACAGGATGATTTTGCAACAAGGCCTCTGTCTGCACTTCTGTTGGTTCTCTCTGCACATCTCTTCTTTCTCCTGCACTTTTCTTAGTCTTTCTGGACTTCTGTTGCTGCTTTCTGCATTTGTATTGCTTCTTTCTGCTCTTTTCTTCCTCTTTCTTCATATGCCCTACCTTTGTAGGCAATGTTAGAAATTAGCATTTAAAAAACCTTTGAAATTCACAAAAAAAACATAGGTTTCAGGCACGTTATAGTTAGTTGGAGATTTCACTCATATAAAACCATAGAAAGTCAGCCGTTCTAGTTAGTAGACCTAACTATAACTCACACCCCCGCAATGCACCTCTGATGGCGTCACATATTACATCACTCATGACATGCTCAGTGACATCATTGATGACATCACTGATGACATCATCCACGTGATCATCAGATGCACCTCCTCATACCCTAATAAAACCTTTCATACACCCACCCTAAAATATAGACCACCAATATCAAAACCATAGACAGACCAATAGCAGTGGATGCATACCTGCTCAGTGATTCATAAATCTACACACATTTACCCACTAACCCATACAGTCACTCATCTATACAGCCACTGATATATCCACTCATAAACCCATATAGACATTCACACACTGCCACTCACCCAAAGAGTTACTCATACACCTGGTCAGTCATGCAAAGAAACTATCACACACCCATTTCCTTGCTTATACGGTCAAACACACATCACTTATTTATAGAGATACTAACACATACTTACTCTCTTAAACAATCACTCATAGAAACTTTTAGAAACCCACATTCATCCATACAGATACTCTTGCAATCACTCACTCTCACATATAGTCATTCATATACTCCAACATTCGCTTTAAAACATATGTAGTTACTTGGACATGCACCACTGAGACATCCATTTACTCACCAACTCACCAATACACACTCACCCACCCATACAGGTGTTTCCATATGCACTCTTGAACCTTATACACCCAGTGAAACAACCACTCCCGTATCTATGCACAGTCACACACCCCCATCCACCCACAGAGACACTCAGGCACCCGTACAGATACGCAGACAACCAATAAATAATCCATATAGACTCATGTAGCTACTCACCAAGCCATGCAGCTGCTTACACACTAACAGACTAATGAAGACTTTCAGAGTTTAGTCTCTAACCCATGCATTCAGTAAGACACATTTAATCACACACTTATACAGTCAGTCACACACCTACTAAATCATCCATTCAGACACTCCTACACCAACTCATACTTCAATACACCTTGGCACATATATATATATATATATATATATATATATATATATACATATATATATATCTATATATATATCTTTATATATATATATATATATATATATATATATATATATATATATATATATATCTATATATATATATATATATATATATATATATATATATATATATATATATATCTAGATATATATATATATCTATATATATATATCTAGATATATCTAGATATATCTAGATATATCTAGATATATCTAGATATATCTAGATATCTCCGAACCTCTCTGCAGTGCCCAGCCGGAACACAACCAAAGGACGAAATACAGACTCCAAATGTTGTGGAAAATGCAGGTCTTTAATTCACCAGTTTGTCAGACGCGTTTCGAATACCTTTTGTATTCTTTCTCAATTAACAAACATGTAGTCCTCTTTTCGTTTTTATACAGTTTTTTTTGTGTGATGCTTTCAACTCCTCTATGTGATGTATAGAAATAGAGGAAATACTAAACAAATATGCATGCTGAGACTTGTAGTTTTTAAAGGCTTCATTCAGTTACTTGCATATTGGGTTTGCACAACGTTACAGCATGAATGCAGTTTCATATGAGATAGAAGATAGCGTAATGCACATTTATACCAATTATCATAACATTATTTAAAATGCATGTTTTGTTTGAATAGGTTACCAATTTCATTATATATTTTTTCAATGATTATAAATAAATAAATATATACATTGAAAATATGTATCTATCATTCTTCTTGTTAGTAAAAAATGACAAACATTTCATATATATGGAATACAATATAAAAATAGAAATAAGCTATTTAAAATATTGTCACTCTAAAATTTTATATAGAGATCACGGAATAAATTCCTGATTTCATTATTGGCTAACCTCATTAACCTAAATCGGTCAAATGACAAATGTGCAAAATTACGCAATGTGCAAAAGTACAAACCAAGTGAAAACTTTGCATTGTTTTATAGCAGCATGAAAGTATTTCCTTGAATAAAGTGCAAAAAAGTGATATAGTAATTACAAAATTTCACCCAATCTGTGCTACTTGCTAATGAAAATCTTGATTCTTTCAAGATATGTGTTTTAAAACTTATAAGCAAAAAATAAATTGTACTTATAATGTGAAAGACTAAAAACAGTATTGAGACAAAAGGAAAAGGAACAGGGGCCAGAGTAATGTTATCAAATTTTTTTTTTCAAGATACAGAAGTTTGGGAACCTGTAGGGAACATTCATAGCTGGTGGATAGGACATCAGAGGAAATGGTGCTAATCCTCAGTATTGTTCAATCCATTTGGCTGTCTACTATCCAGTTCTACAATAAATTTAGATTCCAGCTGCCGCAGACACTTTTCTCTGTTTTCACCTCGCGGATTATCCTTCACAGCTGCGATGACAAAATATTTTAAATCCGCTAGTTTGTTTTGGTGGATAGCTTTAAAGTGTCTTGCGACCGGATATGTACTATCGTTATTAATGGTAGCCCGCAAATGTTGCAGGATTCTGACGTGCACTTGCTGCTTGGTGCACCCACATACCTGAGCCCACAAGTGCACGTCAGAATGTAAACTGCATATTCAGTTTTACAGTCATAGCACCCCTGAATTTTAAGTTCCTTCGGGCTAAAAGGTGAAGTGTATTTCTTGGTTGTTACACCAAATTTACAAGCCCGACATGAAGAGCATTTATAAAAGCCCTGTTTTTCAGGTAGCTAAGGGGTACATTTCTTTTTATTACTAAGATCTGGGATGCTTTTGGCTATTTGACTTCTCATGGAGATGCCTCTTCGATATGTTATTGTGGGATTTTCAGGCAACTCTGGTGTCATGACTGCATCTGTCTGTACTATCGACCAATTTCGATTAATTATGGACCGAATTTGGCGATGCTGGTTATTGTAGGTTAGGATTAACCTAGGTGTATTAGAGGTTTCCTCACTTTCCTGCAGTTCATTTCCCTCCATATTGGACAACAGTGATTCCCTGGATCTACTGTTGGCTTTCTCCAAAGCCCTTTGTAGACTGTATACCGTGTAACCTCTTCTACGGAATCTTTCAATTGCTTCTCGCATGCATATGTTGTTCCTCACTACTACATATGCGTTTAATTCGAGAAGCTCTCCGTAGGGAATGCTATCAATTAAGTGTCTCGGATGAGCACTCGAGACATGTAACGTAGAGTTACCGGCAGTAGATTTTCTATGTTAAGTCGTTCTTAGTCCGCCATTCTCTAAATTTACTCTTGTGTCCAAAAATGTGTGTGTGTGTGTGTGTGTGTGTGTGTGTATATATATATATATATATATATATATATATATATATAAATATATATTGTTAGAACCGGCTGTCTCTAGTTGGCAGAGGTATACACTTCTGACAAATAGGGACACACCTTTTCTAGTCAGGGCAAGGGGATCACACCCTTCGATAACCCCTGCTCACCCCCTTGGTAGCTTGGCAGAGCAGACCGGCTTATCTCAGAGGCTGTGTGTTAAGCATTTATGACCACATACAGTAATAGTGAATACACTACAAATGGACACGACACCGTAGTATTATAAAAATAAGTATTTTTATATAAGGCTTAGCACAAGACCAAATAACGACAAAAAATGTACACAATCGTAATAAATACTCTGGGAAGGGAAAAGGGATAATTCAAAGGTAGGTTCTTCTTTAGCACAAAGTCTTTTGTATCAAAGCAAATCTTCTTCTTGGCAATACAGTTCTTAGCAACAGGGTAACCCACACGGGGGCTACACGACGTCGAGGCAAAGTTAATCCAAAGGTTCGGCGTCGACCGCGAGGAGCGCTACGTCGAGCCTGGAGTCACACGGACCCCCAACAACACAGTACTTTTAGGAAAATGAAGCACACGATGATCAGCGGCGTCGAGCAATCCGGCGTCGCGTCTTCGGTGTCGATCAGGCCTCAGCAGGCGTCGTCGTCGATGATGCGGTTGCACAGAGTGAGCAGCGCTCACGGCGTCGAGAGGGCACACAGTTGATGCGATCAGCAGTGGTGCAGACACGAGGTCCCTTGGAGCTATAGCCGTACTCCCACTCACTGGCGTTGCTGCTGGCGTCGGTCGGGCCCGGCGGCCTGTCGTCGAGGAAGCGAGACACTGGGGCCGGTACCCACTATGTCGAGCTGGATTCGGCGACGTCCGTCGGCGTCGAGATTGCTGGTTCTTTCAGAGGTGCTGGATTCACAGGTTCCAGCAAATCGCACTTTAAGCAGATGAAGTCCTTTAGCCCTGTGACTTCGGCAGGAGACTGGCACTCTTCCAGTCCTTGGAGATTTTCTTAGCAAGCGTGAGAGTACACACACAGTTCCTCTCTCCTGGTTCCTCGGCAAAAATAAAGAAGCACTGCAGGATTCCCCCCAGCAAACAGCACACTGGCAGAAGGGGTAGGCAAGTCCTCAGATCAGCAGGCCTCTTGTCCTTGGTTACAGGGTTCCTTGTCAGAAGTGATCTAAATTCTTGGTTCAGGGGTCCTTCTCTTATACCTCTTTCTGGCTTTGATCCCGTTGTCCATGCAGGGGAATTTCCCAACATCCTGGGTCTGTTGTGGGCGGAGCCAGGCAGAAGCACCTGGCCTATTCACTGAGCAGGGCTGGGTCCTCAGACGCCCAGCAGGAGGTGGAGCCAGCATTGTATCAGGCAGGGCAGGCTATCAACAACTACTCTCCCCCTACTCTCAACGCAAATGTCCCACTCATCCCACACTGACTCATCCAGACCTGTGGAGCCACCCAGCTCCTGTCACACACACGCAAGACCAGCAGAAACCAGATATGGTTAGACAAGAAAATAGACACTTTCTAAAAGTGCTATTTTCGAACCCAGAGTCCAAAAACCATCCACACCAACGGATGCGTAATTAAACCCCGAGTTCAGGGATACCAAACTCGACATTGCACCATGCTCCCCGAGCCAGCTAGGATCATAGCATTAATAATCCCGGCGTCCCATTCTAACTAATGGAGAGCAGGCTACCTCGCAATAGTGAAGAACGAAGATGGCCGTAGTTCACAATTAGGACATGCCAACTTGGTCAGGCGTGTCCTACCTTATACTTGCAATGCACCCTGCCCGTGGGCCTACCATAGGGGTGACTAACATGAAGCTAAGGGAAGGTTTGGGGGGCTGGCAAGTAGGTATACTTGCGCAGCCGGCGTGACAGTACCAGACTGTACGTGGGTCTCGCAATGACCGACCCGTAGACATTCTTTTACGAGGCCGCTCCTGTGGGTGGCACAACACGTGCTGCAAGCCCACGAGCGGCATTTGTATTTACAAGCCCCGGCACTCCTGGTGCACTAGACTAGGGACTGACAGTAAACCAAATAAACAACACGAGAGGTGCCAGAAGTCTGAATGTTGGAACCTAAAAGTGTCCCCTCTGTAAAACAAAACCAACAGGTTAATGTTTGAAGAAGAATAATCCAAGAAAATGCGGATATAGTCATACAGGAGAAGAAAAAAGCCTGAAAAGTGCTTGAAAAAGTACCCATCAGCCCACTCAATAGTGGAACTTCGTCATCTGGGTTTGAATGGTTGAAATAGTGGTATCCAGTATGCCCTTCCTCAGGACGAACCCGGGGCTAGCAAAACTTGGACCACATGGTTGACCCTCAACCATTAAAGATGATCAAGTACAGGCTGAAAGGGCAAAGTTGCAGTGCTCAAGAATTGTGAAAAAAGGAAAAGAAAGGGAAAAAAAATTGTAATCCAAGTGTTCTAAAAATACCTATCTTGATGTCATAAGCAAAACTTTTGGTTCAGCGGCAGATCCCTCTCCCTTCCCCAACTGGAGCACGTAGTTGTGACGGACGCGTCCCTCCAGGGTTGGGGAGGCCACATGGGAGAGGCGGAGATCAGAGGCCTCTGGTCTCCGGCGGAGTCTCGGCTCCATATCAACCTTTTGGAGCTGCGGGCGATTAGTCTAGCTCTGAAGGCATTCCTCCCTTCTGTCCGGGGGAGTGTAGTGCAGGTGTTCACGGACAACACCACCGCCAGGTGGTACTGCAACAAACAGGGCGGGGTGGGGGCGTGGACCCTCTGCCAGAAGGATGTGCGCCTCTGGCAATGGCTGGAACATGAGGGCGTGACTCTGGTGGTTCAACACCTGGCAGGTTCTCTGAACGCCAGGGTGGACGAACTCAGCCGCCGGTGCATGATGGATCACGAATGGTGTCTGAACACGGACGTGGCGCAAGGTCTCTTTCTGCAGTGGGGAGAGCCTTGGTTAGATCTATTCGCTACCGAAGAGAAGGCGCAATGTCATCAGTTCTGCGCGTTGGAATTTCCAAGGCGGCACTCGCTCGGAGACGCTTTTCGTCGCGAGTGGAGTTGCGGTCTGTTGTACGCTTTTCCGTCTATACCACTTCTACCCAGAGCGCTGAAGAAGATCAGGCGCGACCGGGCACAAGTCATCCTTGTGGCTCAGGACTGGGCACGAAGGTACTGGTATCCCGAGCTACTCCGTATGTCAGTCGATCCCCCGGTTCGTCTGCCTCTTCAGGAGAACCTTCTGTCGCAGCAGCAGGGGACGGTCCTCCACCCGAACCTGTCCAGTCTCCACCTCCATGCTTGGAGATTGAGCGGCGACAGTTGAGGCCATTTGACTTGCCTCCTGAAGTTTGTAATATCATTCTGGCAGCCAGGCGTCCCTCCACTAAGTCGGTATACGCCTGCAGGTGGAACAGATTTGTGGCATGGTGCACAGCAAAGGCTGTGGATCCCCCTCAATGCCCCTCTTTCTGAGGTTCTTCTCTTTCTTCTTTCTCTTGCCCAGCAGGGCTCTGCTCTTGGCACTATCAAGGGCTACCTTTCTGCTCTTTCCGCCTTTTTGAGGCTGTCTGATCAACCTTCTTTGTTCAAGTCCCTTATCGTTAATAGATTCCTGAAAGGCATCACGCATACATACCCTCCTGTGCCCTTTGTGATGCCTAAGTGGGACTTGAACTTGGTTCTTACATTTCTGATGTGCACTCCCTTCGAGCCACTCCACAACGGTCCTCTTCGCCTTCTTACTTTGAAGACTGCCTTCCTGGTAGCCATCACCTCTGCCAGGAGAGTGAGCAAGCTCCAGGCTCTATCTTGTAAACCTCCCTTCCTTTCAGTCCATCCGGACAAGGTTTTTTTGCGGACAAGGCCCTCTTTCCTACCCAAGGGAGCCACGGCCTTCCACATTGGGCAATCTATCACCCTGTTCACCTTCTTTCCGCCTCCGCATCCCTAGAGAGAGGAAGAGAGGCTCCACCGTCTGGACCCAAAACATGCGCTCTCATTTTACCTGGATCGCACACGCCAGTTCCGGGTGGATAACCAATTCTTTGTTGTTTACGTGGGCGCTAAGAAGGGTAAAGCGGTGCACAAGCAGACCATCTCGCTGTGAATCATCTTGTGTATCCAGGCGTGTTACTCCTTGGCTAAGAAAGAACCCCCTGTGGGGCTGAGGGCTCATTCCACTCGAGCCACAGCGACTACAACTGCCTTGGGCCGAGGTGTGCCCTTGCAGGACATTTGCCAGGCGGCTACGTGGGCCTCGCTGCACACGTTTGCACAACATTATTGCCTGGACAGTCAAGTCCGGAGGGATGGCTTCTTTGCCCGTTCCGTCCTCCAGGACTTTCTGGTGTGATTATTGGTTCGCAGACCCACCACCGGGGTTGGTATTGCCGGGGTATCTATTCTAAGGTAAGGAATATATAAACTAACTTGTCTCTTTCAGATGTACAAGTTACTACTTGTGTAACGATATATCTGTAAGAGACATTAGTTAGTGATAGATTCCTTACCGACCCACCCATCCTCCCCGTTCTGAGAACAGATATCTAGGGTTAAGGTCATCCCCTTTCAGGGCCCTAGTTTCATGGCACCAGTGTTGGTTTTTGGCAGAGCTCTGCGTTTCTGGCGCGGAAAAGCTGTGTCTAAGAACTGACGTCCGCACGCGGAGGCGGCGTCTAAGTACTCCGACAACGTCATCACGGCGCCCACGATGCCGACGACTGACGCGGAGCCGCAGACGACGCCTACCGACGCGCAAGGGTACTGCTACGCAAAAGTTTCCGGATCCATTCTGACGCCTGGGGATATTCTAAGGTAAGGAATCTATCACTAATTAATGTCTCTTACAGATATATCGTTACACAAGTAGTAACTTGTGCATCACACCAATACCAGTTACTACATACGCACTCGCTGATTCCTAGCTCTACACACACATTCACTCATTCACCCATAGAATCACTCATACATACAGTCACTCATCAATACAACACTATCATATGCACTCATACACCTATACAGACACACACACACTGCCACTCATCCATGGAGTTACTCACACACCTAGTCAGTCATGCAAAGAATCAATCACACTTCCATTTCCTCAACTATACAGTTATACACACAACACCTTACTTATTCAAACATATACTAACACATACTTACTCTCTTATACAATCACTGATACAAGTACACAATGATCCGTATAGCCACTCGCACATTCACTGGCTCTCATGTATAGTCATTTATATATGCCAACTCTCACATGCACTGTGTTTTACATATGTACTTACTTGCACATGTAGCACTGAGATATCCATTCACTGACCAACACACCCATGCACACAGTCAACCGCCCATATAGCTGTTTCCACATGCACTCTTGAACTCATACACCTAGTGAATCAACTGCTCACACATCTATGCACAGAGACACACACACTCAGTCTCCCATTCAAATACTTGGGCAACCAATCAATAACCCATATAGCCACTCATATAGCTACTGATCAACACATGCAGCAGCTTACACAACAGACATACTGATGCACACATTCAGACAGTTTAGTCACTAACCCATGCATTTAGTAAGACACATTTAATCACTCACTCATACAGTCAGTCACGCACCTACTAAATCCTTCATCCAGACACTTATACATCCACTCATTCTTCAATATGTAAAACATATTTAAACTTTACAGAAACACACAATCACTGGATGATGTCATCAGTGATGTCAAATGAGATGTCATCAGTGATGTCAAATGAGATGTCATCAGTCATGTCACTGACCATGTCATGAATGATGTAATATGTGACATCATCAGCAGTGGATTGCGGGTGCGTGAAATATAGTTAGTACAACTAACTTTATAGGAGCAATTTCGATGGTTTTTTAAATGCTAATTCCTAACTATATAAGGCCTGAAACCTATGGTTTTTTTAAGTGAATTTGCAAGGTTTTTTAAATGCTTATTCCTAACTATACAAGTCCTGAAACCTATGGTTTTTTAAGTGAAAAAATATATATATATATATATCCTACTGGCGATTGCCAGTAGGTAGTTATAGTAACGACCACGTTTCCACAGAAAAAGCATTTTTTCATGTGCTTATAACTTTGGCGTAGTTTTACGAATCTTTACGATATTTTCCAAAATGTTTCTCTTTTTTGATCAGCTGCTATCTTGAAAGTTTGGGGGGGGATTGTTCAAGGGGGGTCCCAAAACGTGTTTTTTCCATGCAATTTCCATAGGAAACTTTAGGCAAGGCTAAAGGTCAAACTGAATTACGCCATATTTGGCAGGGAGAAAGGTCTTGGTCCATATAGCACGCTTTTGTTTAAATGGTGTAAATTCGTTCAGTAGTTTTTATGAAATATTAAATTTTACAGATATCGATATTTGAGAATTCTGACATCTGATTGGCTGTGGGGTTCCAAGCACGAGCTTGCGGCTCATTGTCTATGAACGGTTCAAAACTAGGAAGTGTTGGCAGACATTTTGTGATTCAGTCCGTCAGCTCACATCTCTGTCTACAAACCATCAGGTCCATAGTTCTGTTACTGAGTTGAAAGGAGTAGAGGGAAAAAAAGAGAAATTGTATAAGAGGGTATAGTATGAACACTGTGGAGTTACTTTAAGCAGTCTGTATGGTGCAGAGGCAGGGATTTTGAATGTTGCGTTGGCCATGAAAATCTTGTTCGCAGAATAACTGTGCGCGGTATTGCGACAAGGTTGTGTAGGCTCTGGACAGCCCGTCGGAAAACAATGCGCCGTATTGCGACAAGCAGTGTGTAGGGTGCACACACAGGTAGTGTGAATGTTGCGTAGGCCGTAGAAATCGCGTCCCCAAAACAACAATGCGAGGTATTGCAGCAATGTTCAGTAGGCTGTGGACATCCTATTGGGAGAACAACAATGCGCTGTATTGCGGCCTTCCTTTAATATAATGCGGAGTAATATTTACTTATAACGCGGTGTTCACTTTTATCACGGACAGTGTCACTTTATTAGAAGAAGTGTAATATTATGTGGGAGGGCGTCTTCTCTCATACAGCAATTCAAACACCCACCCACCCACTCACTCACACATACAGTCTCTCCGTTTCCATGCATAATAGGGGTTAGCCAACCCCCACTGCAAATGGCCTTTGTGCGCAGCCGGTATTAGTTGCAAAGTCTGGCCCTGCGCTCAACCCACCATGGAATATCCAACTCTTGTGACGTAAATAATTAATTTACTCTCTTAATTTCTATGCAGGTAAGTACTTAATCAATAATAACTCAATCAGAAGGAAAGAAAACAGAGTCCGTGGTGTTAGAGTTTCTAAGGGTTTTATTCCTCATAAAGGAATCAGGATATCATGTTCTGACCACCGCAGGGGTGTCAGAAGGGATAGATGAGCGCGCTCTCGTTTATTGATATTACATAGCTTATATACTTGATTTACATCATAAGTTTCAATGTGAGAGGCGTAACAGCTGAGAGAAGACAAGATAACAGTATACACGTGGTACCAATACATCATCAAGAGGCGTAAACTAGGCGTGAACTAGAGGTGTGTGCTAGAAACGTCACTGACAGGTGACGCAAGTGGGTGGCACCAAGGGGTGGTGCTAACAGAATGTTGCAATGTCAGCAGAAATCGGAAGCTTGGATGCGCGCGCAGCTGTATGACGTGTGACTGACGGGGTGCAGGGGTCTTGACATTTACACTGACGGGAAGAGACAGAAGTCTGGCATGTCAGATCAACTTGTACTTCTATCATATCTGATATCTGATGTTTAGGAACTATACTATCTGGGCGGAAAGGTCTCTAGGGTAGAAGCTATTCTATGCTAACTGTGGATGCGTGTATAAGCGCCTGAGTGTCTACATGTGAAGCGTGGGGGCACGGGGCCTTCCATGGAAGCATGGCAACGGAGGCTATGAATTACTTGTATTAAGACAGATCGGCCTTTTGGCTCTGCAGCTGGAGAGGATGTTTACAGGATCTAGTAGGCAGGAATGTATTCTCGGGGAGCGGAACAGATAACTCGAAGGTTATAGTCAGTCTTGGCAGAAAGCAGGCTTGAGCTGAGCGCGAGGGGCCGCGCTGAATATAGGACATAGTTCATGAGTACAGAGGTAGCCTGGGCAGAGCCAGGAGCCACAAGAGAGGTTCAGATGGCAGGAATTCAGGGCCTACTCTGGCTAGAGCAGGAAAAAGTGAAAGTGTACTACAAAAAGACGTTGGCATAGCATACTTAGGAACGGACTATATAATCCATTCATGGTGCGTCTGAAAGAGGACAAGTTGACGGTGGACGCAAATGTATTTGCGTCTTCATAACTGGCACAGGAGGGAAGTTACATGCACTTTAAGCTGGTACATGGAGTCGGTGGGGTACGCGCTAGGGAACACAACATGGCCAAAATTTAATTTTCCTCATTCCCTCCTTGTTCCCTACGGACCCTTCATGAAATATCGATCCTCATGAATCGATCAGTCTGTTCTTGTAACATCATTTGTTCTTCTTTCTTTCGGTTACGTTTTGAGTGAAAACTGGAATGTTCAATGCAAGAAGTGGCACACAGTCCACAAATCGCTGGCCCACACTGTAGGCACAAACAGCAACTGAATACTAGGACTAGGCCAATGCCTAGGAAGGATAGTATTTTCCATCCCCAAGCTGTTAACGTTGTCCAGAACCAACCGGACCAAGTCCAGGTGCCTGGATTCTGATGTATCTGATTTGCAATTTTATGAAGACGGGTGATAGCTTGATATACAGATGGTGCATTCTGTGGAATGAAAACACAGCAGCTTGACCCGATGACCTTACAGGCTCCACCTCTATCTGCCAAGATGACGTCAATTACAAGACGATTCTGAAGGACAACAACCCGCATAGCGGACTGCTCCTCTGTTAAGTTTCCTAAGGCGGAGGTAGTTTCATTTACTACAGCTTCAAGTGTTCTAGTTAATCTGCGTATTAATTTACTATTCTGGACAGGACCTAAGAAGAAAAAGAACCCTTTATTAAAATCAGTGTACTGTTCCCATGCTGTTTCTGTGTAGTCGACAAGGGGGGCATCTCTTCTGGGTCTATTCTTTATTAGATTGCTATTTCTGTGGTAATCAGAAGGAGCTAGAAAAACGGGTGGCAAAAGGAATGCAATGTAACAGGTACCATCCCAATCTGGAGGTAGACGAATGTATGCGGTATGACCACACACAAAGTAAGAATGACTGATAGCTTTGAAGGATGACTTTCCATCATCACTGAATTCGACCACAGTAGTGCATTTACTATGACCTAAGGGTACTGAACCTTTCTTCTTGATACATAATTCACCAGTGACTGGCAGTACTGACATAATAGGTAGAACTGGTGCAGCTTCGGATTCGACGGTAAGAATCATAAGGCTAATTGTGTAATTACCTAATCCATATACTTCATTTTCTAGATCAGTTCCTATTCTAATGGGGAGTCCCTCCTTATCCGGGTAACAGACGTCTAGTAGGACCAAGTTCAAGTTTCCCCAAACCCAACCCCCATCGAAAACAGCAATGTCTGGATCTAAAGAATTAATTATCTTAAACCATGCCCCGCAGGAGCCATTGTGAGTGAACGGATACGGAAAGAGAGGCAATGCTCCCTTGTAATTCTGGTAGGGAGGGAGTCGGCCACATATCCAGCAATTTGTAGCATTGTTAGTTTGATGAGAGTGATGTAACATACTAATGAATGTATTGTTGCGCAGCGCCAGTCTGTAGGAAAGCTCATGAGGAGGTAGCTCACTAAAAGTGTGTTCAGCAGAGACATTGTAAGTAGATTGTTCACGCTTGAAGATAGGATAGTATATAGATAACAAGATACTAGCAATGATTATTAATATACTGAGAAAAAACATAATTATTAGTGTCACTATGCAGTGACTACGAAGTGATTTGCAATATGTTCTTTTCTTTTCCTCTCTCTCTCTAACTCGATCTAGGGGATACATGTCAGAAACTATTTAACCGATTCACCTAGGGGAGGACTTAAACAATTAAACTGTCTGACTTGCTAGATCGTAACTTCATACGATATTGTTCTTGAGGAGTTTTTTCTCGTTTGCATTCGGAAAAGTCTTTGGGATCACAGTCTTTGGTGGGGGTGGGTGTGTCTTGTTCCGGTTTCAGTCCTGGGAATGTTTTGATATGGCTTAGGTGGACCCACCCCTTTCTTCCTTCCAATTTGACTGCGGTCTTTGTTGTTAGAAGAACGGTCTTCGGAGACTTCCAGCGGGGCTCCAACGGACTTTTCCTGTCGAAGTTTCGGACTAAAACAACGTCACCGGGGCGGACATCATGCTCCTTCACATCGGTGTTGTCAGGGAAGGCAGCGGCAACCTGTGAACGACATGATTGGAGTGCAGACATCAAGGAGGCAAGGTAATCTGTCAACATATTAGAATCAACATCGGTTATCTTTTTAGGAATGGGCGTCCCCCACATATTCGGTGGTCTTCCAAAGACCACTTCGTACGGAGATAGCCCTGATCTCGAATGGGCGACCATTCTCATATAGAATAGTGCCACCGGCAGGGCGACTATCCAGTCGACCCCTTTGTCCTGACATATTTTGGCAAGGCGAATCTTTAATGTCTGATTATGCCTTTCTACAAGGCCTGCTGCTTCTGGATGTCGGACACAATGGAACTTCCACTGGTATCCCAATAACAAGGAAACTTCTTTCATTAGGGCAGACGAGAACGGCTGACCGTTATCTGAGTACACGACACGAGGCAAGCCGTACCGTGGGAAAAATTCACGAACCAACTGTTTGGCAGTGGTCGGAGCAGTGTAATCTGGGACTGGATATGCTTCGGTCCAGCGGGACAGAGCACAGACAACTACGAGAACATATTTAAATCCTCTACAACGGTCCATCTGGATATAATCCATCTGGAGGACTTCAAAAGGGTGATCGGGAGGATGAAATCCACCTTGCTCTACAGGGACGCTTTTACCTGGATTGAACTGACAACAGATCATGCAAGTACGCACTTTCTGTTTTGCGGCTGCTCGTAAGTGTTTATTATTCCAGATATTTTGCAAACTGTCTAGCATTGCTTTCTCTCCTAAATGGGCAGGACTATGTGCTGTATTTATCATGACTTGAACCATAGAGTCAGGGAGAAACCATGTAGATTTTCCCTTCGTCATCCAACCCTGATCTGTCTGGATCCCTCCTAGTTCAATCCATTTCTTTATTTCGTCTGCAGTAGCGTGTGTCTGAATGTCAATAACATCTAGTGTGGGATCTCTGACTGTCATGCAGTTTGTCGGATCTGTTGTCTTGGTCGTGTCAGCTGTCTGAGTGTGAGTCAGTGCTGTATGTTTTGCTGTCTGATCTGCCAGGTCGTTACCCTGGGAGACAGAATCTGTGGCTTTAGTATGGGCTTTACACTTCATGACTGATATGGCTGAAGGCAGATGTATTGCTTCTAACAGTGCTTGAATGAGAGGACCGTGCTGTATCTTGGTACCATGAGAGGTCAGGAAACCTCGTTCCTGCCAGAGCATACCAAAGTCGTGTACGACTCCAAACGCATAACGGGAATCTGTGTATATGTTAACATTTCTGTTCTTCGCTAGAATACAGGCTCGGGTCAGAGCGATGAGCTCTGCTGCTTGAGCAGACAGTGTATCAATACGATGTGTTTCTTTAACTTCAGTTTCAGTGGTCACGGCATATGCGGCCACTAATTCTCCTGTACTTGTTCTCATGCATGAACCATCCACATAAAGTGTCAGGTCTGGATTTGTCAGTGGAACATCTGTTAAATCTCGTCTGGGCTTTGTTACTGCATTAATAATCTCTATACAATCATGCGGAGCTGGATCTGTCATAACTGTAGGTAACAATGTTGCTGGGTTCAAGATACTGCAGCGTCTGATTTCTATGTGTGGCTGGAATAATGTCAATTCGTAACCTGTCAATCGTGCTATAGTCAAGTGTTGAGTCTGGGTTCTGTTTAACAGAACCTCTACAGAATGTGGAACTTGTACTGTTAACTGATGACCTAAAACAATTGAATCGCTTTGTCTGATTGCTAACGCTGTTGCTGCTACTGACTTTAAGCATGCAGGGAGTGCCTGTGCTACTGAATCCAATGTACTTGAAAAATAAGCGCAAGGCTTATGTGAACCTGCTTGATCTTGAGTGAGGACAGACAATGCTGTACCATCACGTTCTGTAACAAAAAGTGTAAACGGTTTGCTGTAACATGGTGTCGCTAAAACTGGTGCTTGGCATAAAGCTTTCTTTAATTCCTCAAAGGCTTGTGTGTGTTCCTGGGTCCAAGGAAGGACAGTCGAAGTCGCTGCCTCCTGTGTCGTTAACTGGATGAGTGGTTTAGCTAGAAATGCATATTGAGGAATCCATTGTCTGCAGTACGAGGTGAGGCCTATGAAGGCCCGCACTTCTTTTTGTGACTGGGGTCGGGGCATGTTTACTATTAACTGAATGCGATCGGGAGTGAGCTGTCTCCCCACTTTGGACAGCAAGTGACCCAAGTACACAACTTGCTGAACACAGAATTGTAGCTTCGAAGGAGACACCTTGTGTCCCTTGTCGGCCAGAAAATGCAAAACTATCAGAGATGCTTGTTCACATTCGGGCTCACTTCGTGCGGTGATCAGCAGATCATCGACGTACTGTAGTAAAGCTGTATTAACTGGCATTTGAATACAATCTAGTTGTCTTTTCAATGCTTGACTATAGATGCTGGGGCTTTCTGTAAATCCTTGAGGTGCGCGGGAAAATTTGAAACTTCGTCCATTTAAACTGAATCCGAAGAGATATTGGCTCTCCGGGTCAATGGGTACACTGAAGAAGGCGTTCTTGAGATCGATTACAGTAAAGAACGTTGCTTCTGAATCAATAGCAGTTAACAGGGTGGAGATATCGGGGACCACAGGATACTGTGGTACAATGCATTTGTTCAGTTCTCGAAGATCAATCACCAGCCGGTATACTGGCGGTGCATTGCGGTCTGTACGTTTAAGAATTGGAATGATGGGGGAATTACAGATATTGGAGTCGGTCTCTACGACCACTCCCTGGGCAATAAGCTCTTCAATTATTTTCAGTAAAGCCACTACAGCATCGGGTGGTAACTTGTATTGTCTGATTCTGGGTAGAACAACACCTGTCTTGAGTGTAACACGGTATGGTGTGATATGCATACAACCTACATCAGCTGGGCCTTTTGCCCATAAGTGATCTGGTACATTTTTCAATCTGACATCAAAGTCACGTAGAACATAATGACCCTTGAAATCTCGTAGAAAGAGTCTGACTCCCTCCGGAGAACAGCAAATTATAGCTCCTAAAGCCTTTAGTGTTTTAATTCCTAACAGATTTTCGGGACATGATTTCGTAAGTAACAAATCTGTAACTCGAGATAATGGACCCACAGCTAGTGGTACTGGTTCTGATACCTCATTTACAATAGGCTGTCCTGAAAAACCAAGGGAAACATTCTGTGAGCCTGAGAGGGGTGCCCCTGGAACCTCATTATGACTTATAGTAGTGCGACTTGCCCCTGTGTCAATTAAAAACTTTCTGTCTTTTCCTAATACGTGACTATGTACATATGGACCTTCTTGATCTACAGGAATTTCAATAAGAGGCAAATCACTTTCCCTCCCTAGGCTGTTTCATGTATAACGCTGATAATCTGGATATGCCGACTGGGCATACTGGTACATTTGTTGTGAGACTTCTCTAGTTGCAGCAGCGGGCTGTGTCTGAGCATGCTGTGGCTGTGGTACTGCTACTGTCTGTACTGTATGGGACTGATCATGCATAGGCTGTGTATTCTGCATTGGCTGTTCGTTCTGTGAGGTCTGTTGATGACCCTGTTCATGTCTAGGCGGACGCGGTCTTTCTTTAGTTTTACCTGTCTCGATGTTATGTTTCAGGACTGGACATTCATGTACGTAGTGACCTGGCTGCTTGCAATAATTACATGTCCCTTTAACGGGAGCGGCAGAATGATTTGTCTGAGCCCCACCTTTTCTATGACCCTCGGCTGGAATTGTCTGAGCTACTAACATTTTCATTTTCGTGTCTTTCATACGTTTCTGTTCCTGCTCTTGTTCTTCCCTAATTCTATTCTGGTGATATTGTAACATTTGTAACATCTGTGATGGCGTATTTGCCTGCCAAGTACTTTCAACCTTGTACACTCTATTTTTAACCAGTGGTAGGGCGTTCTCTACTAATTTCGTTACAAAAAGGTGTGGATATGACTCACTACTTGTTTTTAGGCCACTATTGATAATGAAACATTTCTCGAATCTCGAATAAAAGTCACTAGTATCTTCATCTTGTTTCTGTTTGCAGGACGAGATTGCGTCCCAATCTTCCTTTCTAGTTGTCAATAATCTTGGCAGAACCTGTACTATTAAACCTGGTAATGCTTTAGTCAGATCCCCAAGGCCTAACCCTGGGACTCGTTTCTTTTCTTCGTCTTCTATCTCTGCCCATGCTATCTTTGACTCTCCCACTTCCCAATCCTTCTCCTTTAATTTCTCGTAAATGCCCGTGGGCAACAGTACTTTTAACATTTTCATAATATCATCATACGTGTAATCTCCCATCAATAACATGTCTTTAAGCTCTCTGTGAAAACCTGCAGGGTCTTTATCATGGCACGGAACTAATTTCTTCATTTCTAATAGTTCTAGCTTAGTCAGTGGTGTGTGAACATACACACGTTTCAGGTTATTATCGGCACCCATAACTGGATGTACTTCTCGTAAGGGATTCTGGCTTTCAATGCCGCCACCGCATTGCATGTGGTACATTTTTCTTTCTGGAGGCGGGGCGGGAACATATTCAGAGCTCAGGAAAGTGTTATACTTACGTCGTTGTTCTAGAATTATTTGTATTAATTTGGTACTAAAACCTCTCCATCTATCCATGATTAGTGCTTCTAATGTTTCATGTAAGGGACCTGGATCAGAATGATGGTTTCTGAACTTGATAAGGAGGTGCTGAATCATGTATACACCTGCTATTTTCTGCTCTTCCGGGGAAAGGTTCAAGAATGTCTGCACTAACGTGTCATCATTATATATGTCTGCGTTTTCGGCCCACAACACGGCCGACCGGGCTAGTTCCTGTTCATCCATAGAATTGAGTATATGATACCCTACTCGATCTCAAAGCCTTTTATCAGTTTCCTGGAACTGATGTTCAGAAGAATTCGGATTGGTTAAAGCGGAGAAAAGAACTCTCTTGCTCTCCGGACGGACACCTTTCCTAAGGTAGTTTCCCCTACCTACATACGCTATGATATCTGTAGACTTTTCTGATGTTTCATCTTCATCTTCCTCCCCGGAGGAAGTTTTATCAGTTTCTTCCTGATGTGCAGTTAACACTGCCTTTCTGATTTTCTGGGACATAGTGGCTATACAAGTTCCCTTGTCATGTTTCGCGTCTGCTATATTTTGGCCCCACTTGTTTAATGCGTCTAACTCACTTTGATCTGTCCCGGGCCTGTCTCGTTCTCTTATCACACAATTAATGAAGAATCGTAATATCTGTTTCTGAACGTCAACTTTCTATTTATACATGGCAGCTTTGACACTGTCGGGGTCTTTCCCCGTCTGTATGAATTTGTATAGTCTGTCGAGAGCTTCCTGCATTCCTACATAGCATAGCAAGTTATCGGTGGCAGATCTTAAGCGCAGTGATGCTAATACCATCAGATCGTCTGTTCCGGGTACTGGATCATATCTGCAGAATGACATCCTATCTTTGAATGCGTCAAGCCGGGCTGAATAGGGAGACTGGAAAGGATTCTGTGTGTCCTTTAAATGCAATCTGTGTGTCGGTGGCGGGGTCTGTAGACCCGCTGTCGCACCTCCTGAGGCGGATGCTTGGGCATTATCTCTCCGTGGAGTCTGTATCTGGACTTGTATCTGTCTTTTAGTAAGATCAGGTAGTACTGGTTTCGGTAGGTCTGTCTTAAGTACGGGGGGTGGCGGAGCTGGCGGAGCGGGAGAGGTCTGTTGCGGTACCGGTGGAGCTGGATCTGGGGGCGCAGTGCCCCCCCCATCCCTGTCAGTAGGCAGGGCACAAACAGGCATGTTGGTATAAGCTGGTGCTACATCCTCTAGATATGAATTCAGGAATATGTCTTTAGTAGTTTTATGCATTACTTTAGTTGGAACTAACGGTGTCGGTAAGTTTGTTGGTATCTCTGATTCAGTTTCGGATGGGCCATCTGCTACGAGATACATACCGTTTACAAGATTATTTCGGGCACGGTCTATTTGTTCTGTTTTTACTCGGATCCCTTCAGTAACTAATTCGTTTTCTCGCTCTTTATCTGATTCTTTAAGTCTGTCTTCTCTACGGAGTGCTTTGTCCGCACGCTTACGTGATTCCTTACGCCAAAATTCTATGGCGTCCTTCTGAGATTGCCTAGCTTTCTTTTTCCATAATGCTTCTTCTACCCTCATGATGCACTCGGCATCCCACGTTCCGGTAACAGGCCATCTGTGTCTCTCGTCTAGGTGTTTGGTGTAATCGGCCCATAAATCTAGATATAATATGGCATCTATGCCGTGCTTTTGATACATAAAATTGCCTGGAGTGTCCCTAGGGGGGATAGGAATTTCTTCCTCTAGTAACCCTTTCCTAGTTCCGATCTGTTTTAACTTACTGAGAAACGGCATCCTGCTTACTTATTTACTGAACGCTAGATCTTTATTCCTTAATACTTTTTAACAGCTATATTGTATGGGAAAAAAAACACAATAATACACGTTTAAACAGTCACAGTCATACCACGACATTAATTACATGAAAACATTGAAGACATAGCTACCTACCCCCTACACTGAATGTACCGCTCAACGGTACGGATACACTGCTGTAACAGTGCAGAAATTCGGAATCCTAGATATACTGCTAAACAGTACAGATACACTGCCTAAAAACAGTGCAGACCGGACTTGCGTACCCAAACCCGTCTAGATACGACCCAGCAATGGTACTCACCGGGAAGCACGGAAACAGAAGGCCTCGGAAAACTCGACTGGACTCGACTCGGAACTTCGGAAAACTTCGGAAAACTTCGGAAAACTGGTGGGCCTCTTCACACCTCGGACCTTGCTTCTTTCGGCTGGGCTCTGGTCGGGATCCTCCGCACTCCTCACCGCCTCGTCTGGGCACTGATCGCAGTCTTCGTCACCTCCGTGTGTCAGAGGGGGATGCAGGAAATCCTGCCAGTACACGTGTTGTCCGTCTAACTGATGGCAGGGGACACGGATTGCAACGCACCTTCCGGCGCGTGAGGTGGGGGAGGGGTCCCTATTCGGGCGCCAAAATGACGTAAATAATTAATTTACTCTCTTAATTTCTATGCAGGTAAGTACTTAATCAATAATAACTCAATCAGAAGGAAAGAAAACAGAGTCCGTGGTGTTAGAGTTTCTAAGGGTTTTATTCCTCATAAAGGAATCAGGATATCATGTTCTGACCACCGCAGGGGTGTCAGAAGGGATAGATGAGCGCGCTCTCGTTTATTGATATTACATAGCTTATATACTTGATTTACATCATAAGTTTCAATGTGAGAGGCGTAACAGCTGAGAGAAGACAAGATAACAGTATACACGTGGTACCAATACATCATCAAGAGGCGTAAACTAGGCGTGAACTAGAGGTGTGTGCTAGAAACGTCACTGACAGGTGACGCAAGTGGGTGGCACCAAGGGGTGGTGCTAACAGAATGTTGCAATGTCAGCAGAAATCGGAAGCTTGGATGCGCGCGCAGCTGTATGACGTGTGACTGACGGGGTGCAGGGGTCTTGACATTTACACTGACGGGAAGAGACAGAAGTCTGGCATGTCAGATCAACTTGTACTTCTATCATATCTGATATCTGATGTTTAGGAACTATACTATCTGGGCGGAAAGGTCTCTAGGGTAGAAGCTATTCTATGCTAACTGTGGATGCGTGTATAAGCGCCTGAGTGTCTACATGTGAAGCGTGGGGGCACGGGGCCTTCCATGGAAGCATGGCAACGGAGGCTATGAATTACTTGTATTAAGACAGATCGGCCTTTTGGCTCTGCAGCTGGAGAGGATGTTTACAGGATCTAGTAGGCAGGAATGTATTCTCGGGGAGCGGAACAGATAACTCGAAGGTTATAGTCAGTCTTGGCAGAAAGCAGGCTTGAGCTGAGCGCGAGGGGCCGCGCTGAATATAGGACATAGTTCATGAGTACAGAGGTAGCCTGGGCAGAGCCAGGAGCCACAAGAGAGGTTCAGATGGCAGGAATTCAGGGCCTACTCTGGCTAGAGCAGGAAAAAGTGAAAGTGTACTACAAAAAGACGTTGGCATAGCATACTTAGGAACGGACTATATAATCCATTCATGGTGCGTCTGAAAGAGGACAAGTTGACGGTGGACGCAAATGTATTTGCGTCTTCATAACTGGCACAGGAGGGAAGTTACATGCACTTTAAGCTGGTACATGGAGTCTGTGGGGTACGCGCTAGGGAACACAACATGGCCAAAATTTAATTTTCCTCACTTGTTGCACACAGAAGTACTGTGGTGCTGCCAACAAACTCCACATTTAAAAAAATAAGGATTATTGGAAGAGTCAAGGGCATTGAGGGTCAGGGTGCGTTCTTACCCTCACCTTTTTTCTCGAAATTCAGGACTCCACGAATGCGTCCCTAAGTTCTCTATGGTGGCTGCATCATTTTGTTAAATGTTTTGTGCAGCCAATCAAATTGTTTAGGTACCACAGGGCTTTCCCCGCAATATTAAAATTGCCAATAGGAGGAAAAACACTTCAACCAGTCTGGTTCGATCTAGTTTTTATTTTAAACTTTAGTTCCACAGTACCATGGCTCTGGACCAGCCGTTCACGTTTACCTTTTATGAAGGTTACCCCTTTGCTAATTTTACAAGTGGCTGAAAAGATTTACACCGGACTCTAACTTTTTGCTAAACTAGGTATAATTACTTTCAGCCTTTAGGTTTCCTAAAAACTTTGGACATCCCTTTTTCCATGGCTCCTGCATGATGGATAAGCTTAGAACTTTCCATGTAGCAGCCAAAGTGGATGAATGTTTTTCTGTTAAAGTTGTGTTCAGGTTCATCAAACGACTCTAAAGTTGTTAACCGCATCGCTGCGGCAGCTTTTCCCGCTGTGTGCGGCTATTTTCAAAAAGCCGCGTTATCGGCATACGAGTGCCGTAGCTGATGACGAGCTGAGCCAGTCATCAGCATCGAAGGGGTTAAAGAAACAAACGCTCTTCCTATTACCTAAGTATCACTATACAATGCCGACACACTCTGTCAAGTGATTACATTAAAACTTAGTTCTACAATTCTGTACAGCAAATAAAATATATATTCATGTAATTTAAGTATGGCTTATGTCTTCTGTTCACATGATTTGCTCTTTGTAGAGAAATGCATCCTCACTGGGTTACTTTTAATCTCAATTAATTCAGACAGCAGGTGGCAGAAATATGGCTACGCTCTTTGAGCTGGACTTTCTACTTGTAAACTAAATGAGTTTAGCAGTGCCCTATTCTTTACTGTCCTTCAGAACCGTGTTAGACTAGTTCACTTGCCATTCAAATGACTTTTGCCAAGAGGCAAGCTCTGCTGCAACGAACAGGAACTCTTCCCTCACAGCTTTGAGCATATTTTATTTCAGGGGAAAACAATTTAGCATTTGTTCACCTGGTTTTGGAATATGTTAGAACTGTCTTATGCTAAGACAGTTCTGATATGTGTCTTCTACTCTCTTGTATCCAGTTAAAGGCATCCTATCCTTCCTTAAAACATTTGCTTTATTTCTCACCATGGACAGTGCAGCAGCCGTGCAACACCTGCTTTCGGGTCACTGTACCAATTGGAGAGGTTCCACTGTAGAACCGTGCTACTTCCACGACTCTCTAAATAGTTTAGCTATGAACTACTTAAACTGTTTGAGACCTACTTTCCATCCAAGCACCTGGGCTGACTGCAGAATATCTTTTCTCCATTAGACCAACTAATTTATACTGGTTTGGAGTCTGTTATCTAAACGTCGAAGGGTTTACTTTTTTCTTCCCTTAAAATGGAAATATTGTTCCTTGTGTTTAGAACGAGTTTGAAGATGCATGTTTTCCGCTCCTTGTACGGTTTTGCTTGTACGTACTCAGACGGAACTTGGTCATAACTCCCTGTACAGTACTCTAGACACACTGCCCAACCCCATTTTTAGTAAGCTTAATTGTACATGTTGATGCAGCTCTTCAATCAACTTCAAGAGTTTTCTATTTTCTGAGACACTTTTTCACCCCTTAAGTGAAACACTATTACTCCATCCAGTTACCCTGTCGCCCTATCTAGTGGTTTCCAGAGACTCACTCAGGTCCCCCTGCCGCTCCCTTACTCCCCAATAACTCTATGCTTACAATTTGTTTTTTACACTTTACAGAAACTACAACACTAAAAATGCAGTGTTTATTGTTTTCCAACCTACTCTACAGCCAATAGTATTATGTTAAACATTTCCATTACTCTCAAATGCTGTTCAATATAATGTGTTTTTTATTTTTACTTTGTAAAATGACTTATCTTTCAGGAGAGCTTCTTCAATAGAAGCTACTAAAATATAGCAGCTAGTTTAAATATTTTAAATAAAATACTGCATAGATAGGAATATATGTAGAAATCAGTCAGTATCTTTTATTTTTGTAACTGGGCACTATCCAGTGTTTATATTTGTGATAATGTTTTCAGTATTTTAACTGAAGGAAACTTTTCTTGCAGAATAAAAGCCGTCCTCATTCAAGGGGTGAATATAATGTTTACAGTACATTTCAGAGTCACGAACCAGAATTTGACTACCTGAAAAGTCTAGAAATTGAGGAAAAAATTAATAAAATTAGATGGTTACCACAACAGAATGCGGCCAATTTCCTTCTTTCCACGAACGGTAAGATCTCGTATTAATCTGTACTATTGCAATAGATGGCAGACTGTGTAGAATTAAAACAGGTATAGTTCTGTTAAGTCAGCCCTTTAATATTACACATGCTGTGCCCTTTCCACCGTCTAATGGATATTTTAATTTGTTTGTGCACAATTAGCACATTTTGCAGAGTGAATCTTCTATAAATTTGCATGCAGTACATGTTGCAGAGTAATGCTTGTTCGCAGAATAATCGTTTCTTCTTCACTGTGTGTGGCATGTTGACCATAGATCTGTGCCTCCAAATCTCGCCATGTTACCACCAAATTTAAAGTGACTCAAAATGTAGGTGCTGCAGTTAGTTGCTCGAAGTGTGTTGCCTAGACATAAATGACATCAAAAGACTTCTCCCTTTAAACCATAGGGATTCTTACATCAGGTTATATTCTGGCTTGAGTGGTAAAGGTTGCAAATGAAGAATTGCTATTCAGTTTTCTTTCTTTCAACGTTTAAAAAAAAATATTTCACATGGAGAACCACCTTATATATTTTGACTGAAGTGTTGCACGCCAGCCATTTTCTTTTACAAGTCCATGACAGTCCTTTATACCAAGCATGTATACAGAGGAATCTTTATTTTCAAAAGTAGCCCAACCTGATCAAAGACTTCAACCTTCTGTGCTAATGCCCAGAAATGCAGGAGGTTGTTAAAACACATTCTTCATTCTGAAGAGACAAATCATTTTTCTCTACTAAGCGCTTGTTTCTCTACCCACGTTTTTAGGTCTCGGCTAGAAGCGAGCGAAGCTCTCTCTCGCCAGAGACCTATAGTTAGCGGCTCAGCTTTCGAGGAGGACAGCACCTGGCCGCGCGCAAGGCGATTTGCGCCGGCCGCGAAAGTGCTCGCAGTGGCCAGGTGCTGTCCTCCTCGGAAGCTGAGCCGCTAGCTATACCTCCCGCTGCTTGCGCATGCGCCGTGCCCCCTGGAAGGTTTCGGGCTTACGCATGCGCCGTGCCCCTTCCTGCAGGACCGGCGGTGGCAGACCCGGGGCTGCGGCCGTCCACGGAGCGCGCGAGGACGATGTAAGTGTTTGTTTTCTTTCTTCGGCTCCTCCTCTTGTTTTTATTACAAAAGCGATCTCTGTAATAAGCGCTAAAACATTGAGGGAAACCCTCTTCCAAGAGAGATGTTCCCCTAGTCTTGCCAATCAAGTGACCGCTTTTACACCACTTGCTGCTCTGGATGTTTTATTATAATTTTGGTCCACACGGTGCAGTGGAATTTCAAGTTTGCCATTCCCAATGATAGTTTTGAAAAAAATACATCACAATTGTGTTTGGCGTGCATAGTGACCCTGGCGTTGGTGAGACTAGAGGTCAAAAGTGACAGAGGAGGGTGACAGCGTATGACAGTCATTGGCCGGGTGACGGCTCACAGACGACCCCCTCTGACACCGGTCTGTTTACATAGCGCCTACTGCAAGCACTACCTGCCACTGGAAGTGAGCGCAAGACAGTGCAGGAATCTCCTCAGAGAGATCGGATTATTTGAACAGTTGGTTGTAGGCAGTGGTGGTTTATTCTCATGGCAGTTTAATCGCCATGGTGACAGTGCCATTCCTCCTGGGGGTAACAGGGAGATGTGTGCCAAATGTGTACGGAAAGGCCGAATCACTGAGACGCCTAGGGCAGAAAGGCAAGTCTCGGGGAGTTGACTCCCCACCCCCTTAACGCAGCATTCGCCGTAGTTCTCCAATGACGGTCCTGTTTCCTCTGTGGAACGTTGTGATAAATGTCCTACAAAAAACACAATTTAGTAGCTGCATCCTTCCTGGTACTCAATCATAATATATAAAGCGCTCTTTCACATTTGGGTGAGAGCTGGCGCTATATCAAACAGCACTCCTCTCTCCACCCACCGCACTGGCTAGCCTCCTCCCCCGGGCACACTTCACCTGCCCTCCCGCGTGGTTTGCTTTCCATGCCTCGCCCGTCTCCCAGCACGGGCTCTCCCTTTTATCACGAGCCTTTCCCCCATCACTTCAGCACTACCTCCCTGCACCCTTTTTCATCTGCCAGCACTGGATTACTCTTCCCCTCGCCGCTGGTTCTCATCCCTCTTGCCCAGTGTACAAAGTACCTCAAATCCTGGATGCGAATCTTTGGGAGGTCCTGCACCAACGATGCGCTACGCGGGGTTGATTGAGAACGTCCGTGAAGTGAAGTCCTGCATCGTCTGGGGCACAAAACACTAGCGTGAAACCCTTTGAGAGTGTGCTGTGGCAGAGTCTTTCTGATGTGCAAGTGTGGTATGTGACCGCTCCGCCCCAATTCAAATCCGAGATGGCTTATCCTGCCAACACCTATTTTCCCTTTGTCTCACTGTCTGGAAGCAATACACAAAGACCAGCCGCCCACTACACCAAGTATTGTGACCCAGATACAAGCTGCTGTCCCAAACAAGACAACAAAATGTCAACTTCTAAAAGTGCAATTCTTAAAAAGCCAATCTCGCTATTCCTACTAGTTCCCAATTGAAAGTTATTACTTATTAAATGTAATAAGGTAACCCAATGTTATCCGATGGGAGAGGTAGACGTTGCAGTAGTGAAAAACAAACTTGAGGTTTTCTCTACCAGGACATGTAAAACTTACAAATAAATGTCCAACGTTTTAAATACTCTGCACCCTGCCCTCTGTGCTGTTCAGGGCCTACCATAGAGGTGACATATATGTATTAAAAAGGAAGGTTTAGGCACATTTTTCCAGGATGAAATAGCAGGCTAAAACCACACACAGAGGCTGCAATTATTAAAAGGATTACTTAAATGGGTGGCACAATCAGTGCTGCAGACCCACTAGTATCATTAAATTTACAGGCCCTGGGTAGAATCCGTACCATTTTACTAGAAGCTTAGAAGTTAATAAAACGTGCCAATTGTATGAAGTGATTTCTACAATGTTTAAGGGAGAGGGCAGAAGCACTTTAGCATTGGATAGCTATGGTACAGTGAGCAGAGCCCTAACGCCAACAAAAACGACTTCAGAAGAACAGGAGAGTGAAGAGACAAGGTTTTGGGGGTGATCCTGCAGAGTGGGCCAAGTCCAATAGTAAATTGATAAAAATGTAAATTGATACTTCTATACTGCACTACTCATCCGCAAGGGTCTCAAGGCACTTGTACGAATACCGCTGTGGAACCCATCCTGGCTTTCCCTGTGAGGCGTCCACTCCTGGCCACCCCCTAGGTGGAGGCCAGACATCCTTAGCATTGTGGGGGCCATTGTGGAGATTAAGCAAGCTATTGCCCAGAGTTGCAGAGTGGGACTCCATGATTGGAACAGGCACCGAGGCGAGAACCATCAGGTCCGTGGAATTTTGAGCCCAAGACCCGCCGAGGCGGGGAATTGAACCCTAGTCCCAGGCTAGACCTCTACATCAGGGTCTGCCGCTCTAATCATTGAGCCACACTTCTCCACTAGTACTAATAGTATTTATATTTGGAATTGGTAGTTTTTTTTGGTGCACATTCAAGAATTAGTTCTGTGAAAAAAGCACAACCGAACACATCTATTCTGGTAAAATAAATGACTAAATACAATATCCACAATTATCTTTATATCTGCAGTGTGCAAATAGATTTCGAGGAGTGGAAGTACCTGTTTATAGACCTCCTTGGTACTTGTACTGTATTATGTATGCACCACAGTGATTGATTTGCTAATTTTACCTGGTTAACCCCTTGGATGCTGGTTTATTTCCCATCGCTGTGCGTGAGAAATAAACAGCCCGCGGTATTCGGATGGCACAAGCCCACCGTGACAGATGATGGCCGGGAGCCGTCATGAGCATACAAGGGGTTAAAAGTTGCACATTTTTCGTTTATATTGATTTTCATTCGTATCTTCAACTTTTTGGTGATTTTAATTTAATATGCTGATTTTATTTTCTGTAATTATACACCAAGCAAGTTGCATATTAAAATGAAAATGCAACAATAATGCAATACTTTTTCTTGTGACTGAATGCTTTTCTGAATATACATTTCTGAAATGTAAAACTATATTTTTGTTTCCAGATAAAACTATAAAGTTGTGGAAAATAAGTGAACGGGATAAAAGAGCTGAAGGATATAATTTGAAAGATGACGAAGGGAGACTACGAGATCCATTTCGGATTACATCACTACGGGTAACATCTGCTTTGGTTATTGTGTGACTGATCATTTTGTTACCATTAGAAAAATACAGAATAGTACACTGCCCAAAATAACTTTATTGCTGCTGCTTAAAGCTTTAACTGAACTTTTGCAGAATCACTTGCCGTCATTTGCCCACTCATGTTTAGGTCTCATAATCAACTATTTGAGTGGATTCTAATCAAGGATTCAAAAAGGATCATGAAAAGATAAGAAAAACATCATCTTAGCGCTGTGTAAATTGTTGATGAAGGTGAAATATGGGCCACACAAATACATCCCCACAGTGTTTCCTTCCTCTTCAATCCAGAGTGATTTGAACTCTTCACCCCCTGAATTTTTCTCATGACAACATGTTGGGATTTGTCCATTGAAATTTGTTTTTCCACTTATCTACACATTCTTTTCCAAATGTTTTTGTTGTGAGAGTTGTTTAGGAAGCTTTGAGGGACAAGAATATTTTTTAATACATTTAAGTTGAATCTTTGACGGGGCAACTAAAAGACCTTTCTCTTTTTAGGTCGAGCCTACTAGAGAGCACACACTATATCTGGCTGCGAAAGACCTATTGTAAACTTACAGTGGGCTTACTGTTGGTTGTCTTTGTCACTCTCTTACTTCTTACGCAATGACTTGCCTCTTCTTGTGTTAGAGCCATCACTGGTGGATAATTTATTTATAATCCTCTTTTAGTGCATGAATTGTATTGTTTCACTGCTCACATATAGAGAATTACTTTTTTATTTTTTATTCAGGACACCTTCAGAGTACATGTGTTTCTCGCTCTATCCCTAGTGTACTGCTTGCCCTCACATTACCAAACCCCTCTTTACTGACCCTCCTTCCCCAAATATGCCTCCCCACTATCCCTCAACCCGCAATCCACCCCCTGTAGCAGTATCATTCCCTCAAAGTTTATCTGGAAAAGCACAGCAACAGAAAGGTTTCTGGGATATGGCTGGAATCAGATTTTTTTTTCTCCTGCATATCACATATTGCATGATGGCACAATTTTTGCCAGTCACTCTTTTAAAGGCACTGTGGGAAGGTCCACTTGCTGCACTCACTCAGCTGGTGTCTTAGCAAGAAGATGTACTTGGCATGATCACCTCTCCTGTAGACCTATAAATCCTTTCCCTGGGCTATCACAGAGCAGCAAATAGCTGAATTATGTGGAAAGTAATTTAAGCCTTGGCCCGCACTTTCTAAATATTTTAAATCCTTTTAAACGTTTTGTGATCGAAAAGTATATCAAAATTGAAAACAATTAATTCAATGTACAATTTTGAGATAACATAAGATTTATTTGTTTTCCTTCCAGTTTAAATGGTTTGTTTTACTTTTTTTAATTTTTTTTTTTTACCCTATTTTTGACCACCATTGGCAATGCCAAGAGCTCGGCACTTGAGTTAAAAAGGTGAGAACTGTTGGCATTGTCAAAGCTTGTTGTACCTTAACAACATTAGTGTGTCTTTTCGTATGTGCTTTGAGTGGGCCTTACATCCAAGTTAAACTTTTTTCACATAGTGTAGCACTATTTTCCTCAAGGATCTTTCTTCTATACTTTACTATATGGTGTTTTCTAGTATGATTTGCTTTTTGGTGTGTGGTTTTAAAGGCGGTTTCAGTTACAATTGCGCTAGTTGAGGATTAGTTTCAGAGGGAGTGTTAGCCCCTACCCAACAAAACCATTCAGTTATTGTAATCGGTTTCCTAAACTTTTCAAAATATTTCTTTCGTATTAAAGCTGTCGGTAGGATGTGTAGATGAATAAAAAAAATGTAATATTCATTTTAATTTCGGGAGCTGAAAGTTCCTAAAGAAGGTGTTGACTTGACATTAGCATTTTAAATGGAGCCAGTGCCAAGGTTAGTAAATCAAGTACCACCCATCCAGTTGTCCCCTTTCTGCTTTATCCGGGTTTCATCCATGTCCCTAAAATCATTTGATTTTTATTTTTCTCATTCACCTATTTTTTATTTTTATTTATGCACATATGTCCACTGCCAAATAATGGTGTTATGTAAACTTAATTTGTAGGGTTAAGAGATATCCCATTTGCTTTTTACGTGCCTGGGGCAGGGACTCCCTACTTTCTACAAACTGGTCAATTTTAGAATTCATCCTAACCAAGTTAAAGGTCACCTATTTTAGAACCAACCTTCAAACTCCTCACCTACGCCTACAAATTCCTCAACACCACCGGACCCAAATACCTCAACGAGAGATTATCCTTCCACGTACCTAAGAGGAAACTCCTCTCCGCCGACCTAGCCCTGGCAAAGGTCCCCCGCATCCTCAGAAGTAGATAAGGCGGGAGAGCCTTCTCCTACATCGCTGCCAATACATGGAACGAGCTCCTTGTGAACATCCAGCCTTGCACACCTTCAGGAAGGACCTCAAGACCTGGCTCTTCGACTGATTCCGAGCTTGAACCCCCCTTTCGGTTCGCCCCCCCCCCCCCCCCCCCCCCCCCCTCCTGCGCGCCTTGGGACCATCACGGGTCAGTAGTGCGCTATATAAACCTCTGATTGATTGAACGCATAGCGTATGTAAATAAAGCAGGTATACTGATAGACTATTCTTATTCTGGCTAGATGCATTCAAGAACAACTGTTTCAGTTAACTGAGCAATGTGCTAGATTCTTCAGACCGTGTTAATTACAGGCCACAGCCTAAATAAGACCTGAAGGCTAATTCCGCTTTTCACATTAACCTCATACTGTTATTGTCACTATATATTCTGGCATCCCCTGTTCACTGATGCTAAGATTTGATTTTATGGGCCCCAACAATCAAATGTATTGTAGTTGCACTTACATACTAAACTGTTAGATTCATTTGATGTGGCAACAGAATGTGTTAATTCACTGTCTCAGTGAGTGCTTAGTAGGAAGGATGATATCCCGTTATGTTGCCTCTTTCAAAAGTGTTTCGATTATTTGTATAAGCAATACTGGTACTCTTATCATGCACGCAAATTTCACATCATAACTGTGCCCAGTTCTAAGGGTATAACTAGTTGTTTAAGCCTTTGTGGAAAGTATTACGATGTTGTGCATGATAACCAGGATAAGGCTGTTCTCACATGGCCGTGCATGAAGTGAAATAAAGGTGAGTGAAAAATGGTTGTACTTGGGATCTTGCTGACAATACTTGTGGAGAGATATGGCTCCAGATTTTGGAGCAGGTATGGGACGGAGTGGCATCTGTTGATCATATCCTACTTATGTGGGAAAATGGTTTAGGTTCTCATCGTTGCAATTTGAATAACCTGTTGGTTAAAGTCTTTGAGAGAGTACTTTAAGAAACACCTTTACGCACTGCCACAAACCGCTAACAACTCTCCTCCCTTTGGGTTATGATTCTCTGATTATACTCTTCAGCTCCTCAGGCAGCCCAGTGAGTGTTTAGCACACAGATGCAGTGGACAAGTTGTCAGGCACAGTGACAGCTGCCACTGCAATCTAGAAATCTGTTATAGTGCCATGGCACTGCTCTGTGGGGGATATTAGAGCATTTGAGTGAAAAATCCATCATGCTGGTCTAGCTCAATGGTTAGAGCGGCAGACCCTGATGCAGAGGTCTAGCCCGGGACCAGGGTTCAATTCCCCGCCTCGGCGGGTCCTGGGCTCAAAAATTCCACGGACCTGATAATTCTCACCTCGGTGTCTATTCCAATCATGGAGTCCCACTCTGCAACGCTGGGCAATAGCTTGCTTAATCTCCACAACGGCCCCCACAACGCTAAGGATGCCTGGCCTCCACCTTGGGGGTGCCCAGGAGTGGACGCCTCACAGGGAAAGCCAGGATGGGTTCCACAGCGGTATTCGTACAAGCGCCTTGAGACCCTTGTGGGTGAGTAGTGCGCTATACAAGTATCAATTTACATTTACATTTACCATTCAGCCTATACAGGTGAGCGGAAGCTGCTGGTTTATTTAACTAGACTGGCTGGTGCCTTGATTTCCAGGGTATCTACATTGCTTCTCTACTTTGCTTGAAGGGAATTTCATAATTTAGCTGCCTGTTCAGGGTAGAAGATTCCACCAATTCAGTACTTTCTGTATGATGGGAGACAGTCTAGAGCAATTGGTACTGTTCTCCATCGACAAAAAAGCTTTTCTTTCTCTTTATGGCGATGCTGTTCAGCATTGCTAACTAGCATTGCCAAAGCCACATTGTTGGCTAATTCCTTTGAAAGGCAATACTTACTGGTTTTGTCAATTATCACTCATTAAGGGTGAAAAGTGCTCCCGATAAAGGAGTTTTTCCTTCATTTGTTGTCACGTTTATTAGGAAACGCCACTTTTACCTTGTACAAGACAATTTCAGGAATAGTAGTGTGGCCTAACAGCTGTCAGACAGCTAACATTCATAGGATATTTATTCTATAGCTATCACTTTAGCTCTTCTTCTTTTATCGCAGATATTGCCATTTCAGTCTCTCCATTGTGCTTCTCTTTCTGCCTGCTCAGCCTGCGATGATGTCACGTGGAATGTTGGGGTTGCTTTGTATGTGGTGAGATTCAGTTGGTGTGATGGGCTGAGCAGAGTGGACCTTGCTCCTGGTGGGGCAGTACCAGAGACTACCTGATTTGCTATAGATCTTCTTGTAACTGAAAGACTGTAATTTACTACAAGAATAAATCTACTCTACACATCAACAAGACATGTCTGCGCTCTTACTTCGTTTTAACACTGGCGACGATTCAAAGAACCCATGGAGCTACCTGACTTGACTTTTTAAACTGAAGTAAGTGAAGCTGATTAAGTAGATGAAGAGGCGATTTTTAAAAGGATTTAAAGTTTTGGTACTCAAAGACTTAGACTTAAAGATTTCAAGTATGTAAAATGGATGAAACTAGGCACCCCATTTGCCCCACCAGTGACCCTATCAACGGTCGCCCTCAAAGCTTTGTGTCAGTTTCTTCCCATTTTAACCAAGTGAGAGACTGTCTACTGTGAAGCCTCAAGCATTTGAAGTGTCCGGATCGGAGAAATATAGCAGCAGTGTTGGAGGTTTTAGCTGTTTTCTTCAACAACAAAAAAAGGGGCAAAGTTGCCTGCTTGTGATCTGCTGTGCTGCTGGAGTTGTACGATATGTCTTACAGCAGCTGTGTGGAGTGTGGCTTTTGTTTCCTGGCACCACAGAGAGGGTGCAGCGCACAGTGCGGCCCATTAACTCAGTTTTCGTTCGTGGTTTAATGCCATGAAGAGTGAGCTGTGCTGTGCTGGACTTAGAATCCGTTTCTTTAAGGAGTAACTGTATTTAATGTTTGCTGTCAATTTCTTCCCTGAGCGTGAAGTTATCTAATTTGCCTGTCACTTGGTTTGTCTTTGTCCGGAGGCATAAATCGAGCCTCGGTGATAGTAGTACTTGTTTCCATCCACTGTGTGGTGCTGATGTCATGTCTACTTTAATTTTGGGAGAAATTTTCGCTGAACTATGGCAAAAAATGAAGTCTCACCTGCTTCTTTCCATTAAGTGACGGTTCATAGTTGCCGAGTGGATTCCTCTTTCTCCTACCGCCTCAGTTAGTGACTAATGACGTCACAGAATCTTCGGAGGGTATTGGTGAGCCAAAGCACAATAGAACCTTCTCAACAAGTTGTTAACAGAAGCGTTTCTCACGCTGCTCCGTCTTCACTACGTTGGCCATTCTGGACTGTCTGGTTTGCTGTGAGTCATGCGTGTGATGTCATCACGCATGAATGTCTTCGTCCACACAAGCCACCATTTTGAGTTTCCTTAGTTACCGACACAACGTTAGCAGTGATCTTATTTTTGACGGGATGCAGCTAAGTTTTTTTTTATTGACAGCAATGTTCCATCATCGGAATTAGTATACTGCAGCATATTTTATGGATATGGATATAGTCAACTGTAACACACGTCAGGAGAACCACTTCACGTTAAAATATCCAAAATACTATTTATCTTACAAATGCTTTCTGCGTATTTCTCAGTCTATAGTAAAATGGCTCGAGAGCATAGATCGAGTTCTGACTTTCTCTACAAAATGACAAGGATTTTCCATGACCTCCAGTGTCACAGTTAGTGTATCAGACTAGGTGTACTTTGCCGCCACATTTTTGGATTTTGACAATGTGTTGTTTGGAGAGACCTCGGTGAACAACAGCAGTGAATTCTGTGAACAACTCCCTCCATACCCGTATGATCGACGGTGACTACCTTATTTATTTCAGTTTATTTTGTTGTAGTTCTTAATTGAAAGTGGATGAGAACTAATGTTTATCGTATGCTTCTTGGGTTGTATCTTTTGTGGGTGGTGTGTCCATTGCTTTATGTTTTCGTAATTTTGAAAGGTCATATTATTATTTTTTTGCTTTGTTTCTTTCGCGTGTTGCTTTTGGGTGTCTGTTTGGTTTGCATAAATGTTTCTTTGTTGTCTGTTTGGGATGCCAGAGCAGTCTGTCTTTGGTGTGTCATGGGTTAAAGGACACCCTGCAGTTATTTTGGGTCTAAGGTTATTCTTGGTTTTTGAATTCCTTGGTGTTATCTACACTTGCTATATAGACTGTGTGTGATGTGCGTATTGCACTTGTGGGGTTACCCTAAGTTATGTGGGGTTAAAGGATACCCTGAGTTTTTGTTTTTTTGACTTGCTTTATGTTAGGTGTCCATGCTACACACGTGGGGCTAAGGGTTACCCTAGGTTTTGGTTTGTGTGTGCATGCTGTGTGTGAAGGCTACACACGTGGGGTTAATGGATACCCTAGGTTTTTGGTTGTCTGGTGTTATGTTTATATGCTTCTCAGACTGTGTGTGACGGGTACACACGTGGAGAGTTACCTCAAGTGTAGTCTAACTCCTCTTATAACACTTGTTACCCTTGGTTTTTGGGATTTGTGCAGTTAGAGTTGTAGATCCCGGTCTTGCCCCAGTTTATGCTGGTTTAGTTGTGTGCTTGATTTGTTTTACTGCAGTTTTTGTACTGATTTTGTGTATGGCACATTAGGTATTGTGTGCGGTTTTGGATTTATTGGTTTTTAAGAAGGTATTTTCTTGTTTTGCATTTCTTTTGTTTATGATCATTTTCAGGGAGAAGGAGGTATTGTATTGTGTTGATACTGTGTCTTCTTCTTTCTGTCATAAGTGCGTTTTCCACCAATGCATTTTTTAGTGCTTATGATCATTATCAAAGGGGAGGGATGTGTTGGTTGTATTTATTAATGCATTCTCTTCTTCTCCTTTTCTTTTGAATGTTTAGGGGATGTTTTGGTTTTATATATTATACATTCTCTTTTTCTTCCATTCCTTTGATTGTTTAATTATTAAGAAGGGGGATGTGTTGTAATGTGCTTATTGTCATTTCAGTCTCTCCATTGTGCTTCTCTCTCTGCCTGCTCAGCCTGCGATGATGTCACGTGGAATGTTGGGGTTGCTTTGTATGTGGTGAGATTCAGTTGGTGTGATGGGCTGAGCAGAGTGGACCTTGCTCCTGGTGGGGCAATACCAGAGACTACCTGATTTGCTATAGATCTTCTTGTAACTGAAAGACTGTAATTTACTACAAGAATACATCTACTCTATACATCAACAAGACATGTCTGCGCTCTTACTTCGTTTTAATATACTGATTAGTAGGAACCTAGGTAGTGGTTTTCTTGTGACAAGCTTGCATCACATGTCACAAGGTAGGACAGAACGGAGTTCAGGGATCATGATTATTACCACCTCTTTGTGAAAAGCAATCCACCTTTGGATTATGACAAATTCTACAGTGCATAAAAAGAATGCTTATTCGTAGACTTCCTCCTGAGAAGAAAAGCAAACTGTCATCCTTAGGGTTTGCAGAACATTGGTTATAAACATGACCTTTAGGTTTTATTACCTTAACAGACCATAATGACTGATCCTAGAGTAAGTCTGCTAGAATGCCTTTCATTTACAGGTTTCATTCGAGGTATTGCCAGTATTGATTTGTCTTAATAAATATGTACATAAAAAGAAGGGAAAACTAAACTTGATGAGACCACTTTGTATTTGGAAATGAATTGGAAAGTGTGCCTTCCTTTTGTTATAATTTGTGTGCAAGCAGAATTGGGGGTGGGGGGCAGCTATTGTGAGAGGATTTCTAAGGATTCCAGGCAGTATTCTCTCAAATTAGTTTCATGGTTATTTCACTAATAAAAGATCTTTGCTGAAAAGGCTACTTCAGCAAACTGCATCCGACGTTGAAAGGGTGAATTAGTAGTTTACCCCCTTCTTCTTAAAATACTTTTGTTGCAAATTGTGTCCTTCGTGTTTGACTCCCAATACCCCCAGCAATACCGATCATCTACTATATTACTAAATGCAAATACTTAACTGGGTGATAGGTTTATGTCAGCGGGCACTAGGCATCACACTAGTGTGGATTTGTCAATGCAGGGGACAGCACTATTACATGATATACTTTGCATTGCTTAAGCACATGGGTGCTTAATCTCAATCAAGAAGACTGAGGTCATGCGCCAGCTAGCTCCCCACGCTCCATACACAGAACCAGCCATCACTGTAAATGGGCAGAGGCTGCAGACAAGGACCACTGTTGAATTTAACTACAGTTGCGAAAGCTAGCTCTGCTTTCAGCAGATTGAGCACCAACGTTTTGAAAGCGTTGAGTGATCAGACTACCAACGAAACCAAAGGTCTTCCGAGCAATGATCATTCTAACTCTGCTGTACGCCTGCGAGATGTGGACTGTCTACCGGATGCATGCACGACTGCTTAATCACTTCTACATGTCCTGTCTTCCCAAGCTTCTGAGAATCAGATGGAAGGACAAAGATCCCAATACTGTTTTTTTCCAGAGCTTGTCGGCCATCAGTTCATACTCTGCTGATGAAAGCCCAGATGGACTTGGCATGTCAGAATTTCAAATGTGCACATCCCCAAACTGGTCTTCTATGGATAACTCACTCAGGGAAAGTTCTCCCATGAAGCGCAAAAGAAGCTGGTAAAGGACACAATTAAGGCCTCCCTGAAGTCCCTAAATACCTCCACCTGGGAAACCCTCACACTGAACTGTCCAGCATGGCGCAGCCTTGTTTGCAAACGGTGCCAAATCTCCATGGCGAGGCGTGCTGCTGAAGCCCAAAGAATGCATGAGCTGCTTAAGTCCAGAGCTGCCTGCACCTCCAGACAGTGTATGCCCGACATGTGACAGGACGTTCCTTTCTCCAATTGGACTACTCTGTCATCTTCAGACGCACAGTATGGTCAACTAGTCAATGAAATATCAAGGCCTCGTTGACACCGATGGACGAACATCAAGTTGGCTTTTCATTGCTAATTTATTTGAGTTGTTTTTGTCTAAGTACCAAAATGTACAGTTTATTTCCTTCCTTGTTATCATTTGCCCAAAGAGATCAACTCAGTTATACCAAATGCAGTGGTGATTCTGAGTTTTTGGAGTATAAATTGTTGAGGTTTTTAAAAAGATTACTGTATGTTGTGTAAATAAGTTCACTTTTTAATGTGAATCACCACACAATATGAAACCGGACACTTTGCTGCACCTTCGTATTGTTTAGCAAGGCATAATATTTTTTTTAACACTTTTCCTGTATTTAAAATGTATTTATTTAAAATTTGTTTCTGAAGGACTAAAAACCACTAGGTGGTAGTTTCAGAGCTCTTTGTGTCTGATACATCGGTCCAACAATGAATCCATAGACAAATTGACACTTTGACCGCATAAGCGGAAGAGGAAAAAACCCTGGATAAAATTTCATAGAAAAGAGCAATTTGACCCAGTAGGTAGATTGAAGCTTGTTTTACTGTTCAAACCGATGTGCCATGATAATAGGAGAAGACAGCTGGATAGCACACAGAGATAATCTCACAGCTCGTGTGCCAAAGTAAATTTGTAAGCAACTTTCTGAATCTGAGAGCGATTGTTTCAAGCCATATATTCTTTGAGGGGGAGTTTCTCAGGAGGGTTTACTATTGGGTGACCTGTGTCAGGGCTATTGCACCATCCAAGGCAGTAGATCACAACTGCTAGGATTATGTCTTCATACTGAGCTATTATATAAGAGTGGAAGAATGCTTTTAAGCTTGGAAAACATGTTTGACTACAAGAACTATTTGTGATGCAAGTGAAAGCTTGCTTTTTAACATCCTAACTAGACGAACCAAGGACCTCCGGCCAGGAGAAAGGCAAGTAAGTGGCTCATGGTGGACCTTTGCCATGAGCAGGATTTCACTTATCTTTCAACTGAGGCATAACCACTTCATGTGCATCCTACAGTGGATTTTTGGTAGACAATGTGACAAGTATGGTAAGTTGCCGGAGTAGTTTTCAAGCTTACGCTGGAGCTGTACGTTTTCTACATGCATATGGTATCCAGTCTCGTAATATGCCTGGATTTTGCAAAGAGCTGTGAGGATAATGCAAAGCATAATTATTTGTATTGTGTGCATGTATATTGAAAGTATTTATGTTTCTGCTTTTTTGTTTGAAATCACTTTTCTTGTTGCCAAATGTAAAATGTATTCTTGACCAAGATTAACTTCGTATTTCTTGTTTTTACTCCTAGGTGCCAATTTTGAAACCCATGGATCTAATGGTGGAAGCAAGTCCTCGAAGAATATTTGCAAATGCTCATACTTATCACATAAACTCCATTTCAGTAAATAGTGATCATGAAACATACCTCTCTGCGGATGACCTCCGAATTAATTTATGGCATTTAGAAATCACAGATAGAAGCTTTAGTATCCTTTTACATGTCTGCTGACGTAGAGATATCATTTATTTGGTCATATTTTTTTTAAACCTAATTGTTATCCTAGGATGTTAACTGTTCAACACATTCATTTTGAGGGTCACCCTCTCTCTCGCTTTCTCTCCCCCCTCTCTCCATATATATATATATATATATATATATATATATATATATATATATATATATATATATATATATTCTTTTCAAATGTTCCCGTAGCAGAGGGAACTGCTTGCGTTGGTGTCCGCGTTTAGAGACCGGGAGCGTGTCTCCTAGTAATCCGAAAACAAAGGCAAGGACGCGGCACTCTTCTTTTCACAGTAGATTTATTTTAGGTCTCAAGCAAAACTCCTACGCGTTTCGAACAAACGTTCTTGGTCACGGCAGTGTTCTACAAATGTCCCTTTTCTCTTTCCACATTTTATACTTGTTCACTTCTTGTTACTAAGTGAAGCATTCTGTGTATATATATATATATATATATATATATATATATATATATATATATATATATATATATATATATATATATATATATATATATATATATATATATATATATATATATACACATACATATATATATATATATACACATACACACACATACACACACATACACACACACACACACACACATACATACTGGTGGTTTTTGCAAGGATCTGAGAGTGAGATTGGAACTTTGTTTCTTCTGCATATGTGTGTGAGATAGATGTATATCTATCTCATTGGTAGTTGCCGCGCTAGGTAGTTATTGTTGGGGCCTGGTTTCCATAGAAAGTAGATTTTTTTGTTTAATAACTTTGGTGCAGTTTGATGAATCTTCACTAAACTTTCCACTAAAATAGTTCATCGACCTTCACTAAACTTTCCACTAAAATAGTTCATCGACCTCTGCTCCTTTCTGCAAAGTTTTGGGGTGATATGTCAAGCTGGAGGTTGGGAAGTGGGGGGGGCCCAGAAGTATTCTTTCCCCATGCAATTTTCTATAGGAACACTACAACCAAAACGTCTGAACCGAATTACACCAAATTTTACAGAAAACTAGATCTTTACCCAAAAAGAATGTTCGAAAATATTTTCAGTGTCCAGCCCATATCCTCTGTTGGACTATTCTTAGGGAATCCTGTTTTTGTATGAAAATCTGAGACAGACCTTGGATAGAAATTAATTTAAAATTGAAGCAGAGGAGTGATCATGCCACCGTTGTTAGGCTTGTAGATTAGGCAAAAACACAAATGTATTATACAAGTTGGAAGAGCTAAAAATCATTTTCCCCAGAATTTATGTTGTAAGCGCTATGAGGTGTTACTGTTACCCAGTTCAAAAGTTCCTAATTAGCTAAACTTTATGCAGATGGGCAGGTGGCTCAGTCTTACTGGGATTGGAGCTTGTATCCTTGCTTGCGGTCATTGAGTAGCGAGTGGTGAGTGTTCAACTCAATTGGCCACCCTGCCTGCACAGAGGCCTGAGAATGGCTAGAGTATTTGATGCATTATGCTTCAAGGAATCAGAGTTTGTAAAAGAACAAGATATTGGAATCAAGAATGTATTCGAAATGGTTATTAAATAAATTAATAAAATAAAAACGGAATTATCTGTGTGTTTATGGCAATGTGTGCTGAAGACTTGCCTACTTGAGATGTCATTGAGTCAAGACAAACCTGTCCTCATTTCTCGATTGTAGTGTTTGAATAGCGCCTGTTATTATGAACAAAATAATGGATTAAATTATGTGAATACGGACAGCTTGCCCTGCACAGTTAAGAAATAATCTAAAACGAGGGAAGAACGACCAACTTGGAATGACGGTGAAACCACCAACTAGTATTAGCTCTTTAAGAAGGAAAAAAAAACACACTAATGAAATCCCAAATGTGACAGATTATCATTAATGATCATTAACCTTAAATTAAATCTCATTGATTAACCTGTGTAATAACTTCCACAATAATTATTTCATATGGAAATTAAATAACTAGCCAATGAATCTTTAATAGTGTAATTGGCAAATTGAACTTTGGTACATAAATGTAATATGAGCACAGGCTTTATTGATATGAAATTAATTATAAAAGTATAACGGAGGGAAAATGAGACGCATGACACTGCATTAAACAATATCTAATAGTTTTATCATGATTGTGATATCTGTAAAACTGTTTGATACATTAGGGTTGGCGTGCGTGTGTATGTGTTTGTATATATAGCAAAGTTATCTCGCGGGCAGTAGAGCACTTAATAGGAGGTATAGCCTCGGAAAGATGCAATCATTATGGGTCAGTTAAGGGTAGACTGCTGGATTGGGGTAGTGCACCTTAAAGAGATGGATCTTCAAAATCAGTTTGAATTGTAAGAGAGTCCCTGTTTAGCTGATGTCGATGGGGATGTTGTTCCAGTGGCTGGAACATAGATGGAAAAGTTGTGTTTCATCATTCTTGCAATGCTTTTTGTCCATTCTGGCGATATCCAGGCTCCTGGCCCTGTGTTGTATCCCTGACGGGACTAATTTGTTTCGCAGGTAACCTGCAGTTTGATGGATGTTTGCAGCTGCTCTTGGAAGATGATGTAAGCTGAAAGGATGAGCTAGCGTAGGCCTTGTATCGTGAGCTGATCTCCAGTTTCTTCTAGCCCTTACTGACGTATGCCACTACACTTAGGATATCTTTTTGTGGTGCTTGGGTAGTATCTAGAAAACCACTGTACACAGTTTAGCCTCTGTAAGATTGGAGAGGACTAAGCCTTGTATGGTAGTTCTAAATGTATCTTTCAGGAGAGACCACTTCCCCTTCTTCAATAGGTAAAGTTGAAACAAAGATGTTTTGATCTTCCTGGCGAGTTGTTGCTTAAATGGGAAGTCTAAATCAATAATGAATCCCAGCGATTTTGCATGATTTGTTACCTGGGGGCTGAAGCCTGGTGAGTTTAGTTGTATTGCCAGGTGCGAATTTGAAGTTGATTGCAGATATTTGCAAACTGAAGGAACTCTTTCTTTGTGGAGTTTAGCTTTTGAAAGTAAGTTAATATCAAAGATTGTATTAAACAATAGGCCAGGCAGGTGGACTGGACATTTCACAAATGGCAATGGAAATGATTCAAAATGTTGAGCTGCAAGAATTAATGAAGAACTGCAAAGTGTAGTGGCATACGTCAGTAAGGGCTAGAAGAAACTGGAGATCAGCTCACGATACAAGGCCTACGCCAGCTCATCCTTCCAGCTTACATCATGGTTATGAACTTATGTGGATTGTGCTAATCAGACATTGATCGGGAGAAAGACTCCAAAACAACTTGCCAGTGAAAGTGAAGATGGCCTAGAAGAATAATTGCAGCCATTTAAAAAGCAAAGATCAGTCCTGACAAAGTCCTTGTTTGGAGCTGAAATATGTGTATTGATTTGCTTCAGATCTTTAAAATCTATGTTGATGGTTGTATTACCGATTTTTAACCACGCTGCATATAGTTTTAATAAATTATCTAGTCATTTTTAGGTCTCGCCTGTCGATGCGCATGCGCATCGAGCAAGCGAGACTATTGCGAGTTATCCACTCTTTATCCACACTGCAAGGAATCGTGGCGATTCCTTGCAGTGCCCGTGACTTTTAAGGTCAATGCGCATGCGCATTGAGCTTATGCGCATGCGCATTGACCTTAAAAGCGCGTGCGCGTGCACGTCCGTCTCCTAACAACACACACACACCCTCTCCCCCGCTCCGCCCCCTCCCGCCGTGTCGCATTTCTCTTTCTCCTCCCCCTCCCCTCTCTTCCTTCCGTCTAACGCCGTGTCGCACCTCTCCGCCCCCTCCCCGCTCCGCCCCCTCCCCTTCCCTCCGTGTCGCATTTCTCCTCTCCCCTCTCCGCCCCCTCCCCTGCCCGCCGTGTTATTTGTTTTTTTGTCCTTCGGACTCCTATGGGTTTTCGCTCTCCCTGTGTATACATACCAGTGCGAACCCCTCTGTGCGACACGCCCCTTCCCCACCTCCTCCCCCAGACCTATTGGACGATTCCACGTCACCTGGCCTCGCCCCCTCTCTACTTCCTTCCAGACATTTCTGGTCTCCCTGACTACGCCCGAGGCTCCTGACTGACCCGGAAGCACTCCATACACGTCCAGAGGTATGTGTATCATCAAGGCTGCTACTTTGGCTACTTGCGCTGGCCTCGCAGTCCTTTGACCAGTACCTCTCTCTCTCCCCTCAGATTCAGTATCGGCCATTTCGGTACCCCCGTGGATGTACCGTACTTTCAACCGGACAGAAGACATCGATTTTTGTCCGCCGGATCCACGTCCTTACCTACTACCCTGTTGCGAGTGGCTACAGAGACCAATCAGGTACACTGCCTCTAGCGCCCACCTCCCGTGATCACGCCTACCTGACCCAATGTCCTAAACCCCTGTTTCCCCACAGATCACAGCCCCCTCTGATGTGTGTTCGAGCCACCGCCGAGGACTTATTCACTACCGATGCCTCACAGGTATATTGCATGCAAGCGCCGCCATAATACCAACCACCCCCCTCCCCCCTATCAGCTTTCCACCTCCTCCCTTTGTTCCTCTACGCACGTGTCCCAAAGTTTTTTTTCTGCCTGTATTTCATAGCCTCACTTATGGCCCTATCTACTATTAGTTCTCCTACACGCGCTTTTAGTCTGCTCTGAAGCAGCTATCATTCCCCAACCTGCCATCAATTTCACAACGCGTGCTGCTTACACGCAGTTTAGTCCTGCCCATGTGCTACTCAGAGTACCAGTTGTTCCCGTACCTGTCATTTAACCATGCTACGTGCGCCGTAGACATGTGCTTAGTCATGTTTGGTAATTTGTTTTTACTGCACCAACAGTTTACCTACATCCACATAGACGCTGGCTCTGTTTTATCGGTTCACATTCTCCTTATTATACTCAGGACACACACTATGGTTAATTTATCCCTTCAACGTTGCTTACAGTTCCGCTGGCTTCTCCTTGAAGACACCACTTGATTTAATACTGCGGAACTGCAATTCTTACCGTTTTTTTCATCAGTCCTTGCATACGCTGACCTTACTAATGGGGCATGCTTTTGCACCTTTGACTGCCTGACAGCGCGTCCCCTCACCCTAACTCACCCTCAACCCCTCACCCTAACTCACCCTCACCCACCCTCAACCCCTCACCCTCACTCAACCTCACTCACCCTCAACCCCTCACCCTCAACCCCTCACCCACCTTCACTCACCCTCACCCTCACCCACCCTCACTCACCCTCACTCACCCTCACTCACCCTCACTCACCCTCAACCTCCCTCACCCTCAACCACCCTCAAACCCTCATCCTCACTCACCCTCACCCTCACTCACCCTCAACCCCTCACCCTCACTCACCCTCAACCCCTCACCCTCACCCAACCTCAACCCCTCACCCTCAATACCTCACCCACCCTCACCCAATCTCAACCCCTCACCCTCAATACCTCACCCTCACTCACCCTCACCCTCACCCTCACTCACCCTCAACCCCTCACTCACACCCTCACTCACCCTCACTCACCCTCACTCGCCCTCACACGCCCTCACTCACCCTCACTCACCCTCACCCTCACTCACCCTCAACCACCCTCACCCACCCTCAACCCCTCATCCTTACTCACCCTCACCCTCACTCACCCTCAACCCCTCACCCTCACTCACCCTCAACCCCTCACCCTCACTCACCCTCACCCTCACTCACCCTCACCCTCAACCCCTCACCCTCAATCTCTCACCCTCAATCCCTCACCCTCACTCACCCTCAACCCCTCACCCTCACTCACCCTCAACCCCTCACCCTCACTCACCCTCAACCCCCTCACCCTCACTCACCCTCAACCCCTCACCCACACCATCACTCACCCTCACTCGCCCTCACTCGCCCTCACTCACCCTCACCCACCCTCACCCTCACTCACCCTCAACACCTCACCCTCACTCACCCTCAATGCCTCACCCTCACTCACCCTCAACACCTCACCCTCAACCCCTCACTCTAACTCACCCTCAACACCTCACCCTCACTCACCCTCACTCACCCTCACTCACCCTCACTCACCCTCACCCACCCTCAACCCCTCACCCTAACTCACCCTCACCCTCACTCACCCTCACTCACCCTCAACCCCTCACCCTCACTCACCCTCATCCTCACCCTCACTCATCCTCACTCACACTCACCCTCACTCACCCTCACACTCACTCACCCTCACCCTCACTCACCCTCAACCTCACTCACCCTCAACCTCACTCACCCTCACCCACCCTCAACCCCTCATCCTCACTCACCCTCACCCTCACTCACCCTCAACCCCTCACCCTCACTCACCCTCAACCCCTCACCCTCACTCACCCTCACTCACCCTCACTCACATTCACCCTCACTCACCCTCACTCACTCACCCTCACTCACCCTCACTCACCCTCACTCACCCTCACTCACCCTCACCCTCACTCACCCTCTCTCACATTCACCCTCACCCTCACTCACTCACCCTCACCCACCCTCAACCCCTCATCCTCACTCACCCTCAACCCCTCACCCTCACTCACCCTCACTCACCCTCAACCCCTCACCCTCAATCCCTCACCCTCACTCACCCTCAACCCCTCACCCTCACTCACCCTCAACCCCTTACCCTCAACCCCTTACCCTCACCCTCACTCACCCTCACTCACCCTCACTCACCCTCACTCACCCTCACTCACCCTCACTCACCCTCACTCACCCTCACTCACCCTCACTCACCCTCACTCACCCTCACTCACCCTCACTCACCCTCACTCACCCTCCCTCACCCTCCCTCACCCTCACCCTCACCCTCACTCACCCTCAACCCCTCACCCTCACTCACTCTCAACCCCTCACCCTCACTCACTCTCAACCCCTCACCCTCACTCACCCTCACCCTCTCTCACCCTCACCCTCACTCACCCTCAACCCCTCACCCTCACTCACTCTCAACCCCTCACCCTCACTCACCCTCACCCTCTCTCACCCTCAACACCTCACCCTCACTCACCCTCAACCCCTCACCCTCACTAACCCTCAACCCCTCACCCTCTACCCCTCACTCACCCTCACTCTCACTCACCCTCACTCAACCTCAACCCCTCAGCCTCACCCACCCTCAACACCTCACCTCACCCTCACTCACCCTCACTCACTCTCAACCCCTCACCCACCCTCACCCTCACTCACCCTCAACCCTCACCCTCACTCACCCTCAGTCACCCTCAACACCTCACTCACACTCAACACCTCACCCTCAACACCTCATCCACCCTCACCCTCAGTTACCCTAAACATCAATCACCCTCAATTCCTCACTCACCCTCAACACCTCACTCACCCTCAACACCTAACTCACCATCACTCACACTCATCCTCACTCACACTCAACACCTCACCCTCACTGACACTCACTCACACTCAATCACTCTCACCCTCACTCACCCGCAACGCCTCACACTCAACGCCTCACCCTCAAATGCTCACTCACCCTCACTCTCACTCATCCTCACTCAGCCTCAACACCACACACTCACTCACCCTCACTCACCCTCAACATCTCACCCTCACTCACTCACCCTCAACACCTCACCGCAACTCCTCACTCACCCTCACTTTCACTCATCCTCACTCAACAACACTCAACTTTACTCACCCTTAACGCCTCACCCAACACCTCACCTTCAATCACCATCAACATCTCACCCTCACTCACCCACAAAACATCAGCCTCAACACCTCACCCTCAATCACTCACCCTCAAACATTCACCCACACTCACCCTCCCTCACCCTCAATTCCTCACCCACACCCTCAACACTTCACCCTAAACACCTCACTCATCCTCAACGCCTCCCCCTCCCCCTAACTCACCCTCACCCTCACTCACCCTCAACACCTCACCATCACTAACACTCAACACCTCACCCTCACTAACTCTCAATCCCACAATCACCCTTCCCCTCACTCACCCTCAATACCTCACCCTCACTAACACTAAAACACTCAATCACCCTCACTCTTACTCTCACTCACACTCTACACCTCAGCCTCACGCTCAATGACACACCCTCAACACCTCACCCTCACCCCCTCAACACCTCACCCCCTCAACCTCACTCGCCCTCACCCTCAAACACTCACCCTCAACACCTCACACCCTCACCCTCAAATACTCACCCTCAACACCTCAACTTCACTCACTCTCAACACCTCACCCTCACTCACCCTCAACACCTCACCCTCACTCACTCACACTCAATAACGCTCAACACCTCACCCTCAACACCTCACCCTCAACACCTCACCCTCAACACCTCACCCTTAACACCTCAACGTCAACACCTCACCCTCACTCACTCTGACTCACCCTCACTCACCCTCACTCACAATCACTCACACTCAGTCACCCTCACTCACCCTCACTCACCCTCACTCACCCTCGACCCCTCACTCACCCTCACTCATCCTCACTCATCCTCAACACCTCACCCTCACCCTCATCCACCCTCAACCCCTCACCCTAACTCACAATAACACTCTCTCACACTCACTCTCACTCACACTCATCCTCAACACCTCACTCACCCTCAACACCTCACTCACACTCAACTCCTCACTCACCCCCACCCTCACTCACCCTCAACCCCTCACACAGTGCAATAGGTCTCGCAGGATTTTTTGTTAAAGCTTTTACATTTGCTTATTGCTTTTTTGATTTGTAATTCTTTTGCATTGCCTACAAAAAAAAAAATGCAAAAGATTTAGAACAAAAAACCTATAAACAATTCTAAAAGCACTAACTCTAATGCTGCGAGACCTATTGCATTTCTAATGCTTGTTTTTTATCTTGTAGTGCCTTCCTTTGTGTATACATATATGCGTATTGACGGAAATTGAATGTGCTTACTCTCGTAAACAGTAGTTAATTGAAATTACAAGTGTCATTATTTTATAGCTGGATGTTTGAGATCCTACTTCCAACTTTCAACTGTCTTGGTGGTGAGAACTTGTTTGAGGGCATGAAGTTTGACATCTATTTGTGAGCTAGTTCCTAATGTATCTCTTTTATGTCCTCCCTTTTGGCGATTGGAAATGGTGCTGCTATTCTCCATGACTTGTGCCTTTGGATCTACCATTGTGGTGATCCTTTGATGAGGCAGGGTGGCCAGCAGTGATTTTTTTTTTCTTTTTACCCTTGCCCCCCTCATTCACTTTATTCTGCGTCTTTGCTTTCCTCCAATTTTCAAGTGTCTCGGTGACTGACTCACAGCTCAATACTTTCTCAGTGCTTTAGGGATCTGGTGGACATATTCTGACAGATCGCCACCTTCAACAGTTGTGATGTAGACCATGCCCCTGGGCATGGGGATTTTTTACTGCCTTCCTCTTTCCACTGGATAGGTGCTTCACTAACAGTGATAAAAATGATGGTTCTCTTATTTCCTCTCAGAAATATGGAAAAGATGATGTCCCAAAATGACTTAGAAGACAAAACTGAATTTGGTGCCAGACAAAAAATGTCTAAGGCACAGAGCCCAAAATCCGGGATCCCTTCCCAGGAACCAGAAATAAAAGAAGTGAAGCAAATGCAAAAATATGGCTTGATTGAATACTGTCTTAATGGTTACCATAAAGATAGTGTCCAACGTCAGCGACTTATCTAACTACATTTTCCATTTTTCTTAACTATTCAGAAAAGCTAATCTCCGCAAGTCTGTTTTGCAACTATTAAATTTTTTATTTGAATACACTTTTTTTTTATGTAAAGCAAATTGCGTTTTGTAGATGCCTACGGACATGTTTGTAAATTGTGTTTTTTACAAGCTTTTCTGAAAAGCCTTATGAGACATACAAAATCATTTGAATGTCTCTTGGTTGTGACCTGATGCATGTATTTGACCTAGGAGTTGACAATTGGAGTTACTAGATGAGGGAATATTTTTTTTCCTTTTGTATTTATTAAGATTTAATGATATATATTTTAATGTGAAGTTGTCTTTTAACATACCTTGTAGTAAATTTTAAAGTGTTACATTTTATGGTTGTAAAAAACCAAATGAAGATTTTCTTCTTAAATTGGAGAGTGGTGCCAAAAGAACAACTTTGCAAAGTGGTTTAAGAATAATAAGTATGATGATATCATCTTGGTAAGGCAAGTTGCGGCTTGAATGTTAGTTGACTACCAAATAAGATACCTATAGTGGGTGGTGCCCACATAAATGAGTACCAACAATTGTCTGACCAGAGAGTTACTGATCCAGGAAGTAATGACCGCCTGGAGAAAGAATTATCTGCTTCCAGACAACACTATAAATAAAAAAGGTTCTGAAGGACTATCATCATTTTCTCAAGAAATCTCAAGCTGCCACCTTAGCCAGCCAGATTGCTGAGTCAGGCAATACATTGAGAGACATGTTTAAGATTGTCAAGAGGTTTACCCAACCTGATGCTTTCTTTCAGCCGTTAGAGGCATCTCCTAATCTGTGCGGGCAGCTATCTGTTTTTTTACAGTAAAATTAATGGTATTGGTGAAACACTTACTCTCCCAGTTCCTGGTGACTCCTCTGAGATCAGCGGGTTCTGTGTTTTGATTGTGAGCCCATCTAAGACCTTATGTTCTCTTCTTCAATTTGCTCCATTTTCGATAGGGGAGTCTGAACAGGCCTTGATAGCATGTACGTTCGGGATCACAAGATTTTCCTTGTCCACCTTGGATTCTGGGTGCCTGCCTTGAGGCCATCAATTCCATTTAACCGGCTACTGTACCAAGTTGCTGGGAATTAGCCAAGCTGATAACTTCTCTAAAAAAAGCCATCTGCAGATATACATTCTGACCAACTTTAGACCTGTCTCTTTGTTGTCTACCTACATTCTCTAAGATATAGAAGCTCAATTGTTGACAGCTGTCTAATTACTTAAAACAAGGCCAGCTGTTGCACCCATCTCAGTCGGGTTTCTGTCCCCGTTTTAGTTTGGATTCCAAGGGAAGCAGGTCGCGTTGACACTCCTTGACTTATCCCGTGGCCTTTGACATGGTGTCTCACCCCATTCTCTTGAAACATCTGGAAAATGTAGGCGTGAGTGGATCCGCTTTACCTTGGAGTCGTTCTTTTGTGTCTTACAAAACCCAATCGGTTTGGATGGCGCTGTTTGCCTCGGATCCTAAACCAATGGGCCTGACACAGTATAAAATATATATAACTTTCTTGACCTCATTGGTGTAGTCTTTCGGCGTCCACTATGTGTCTTATGCCAATGATACTCAGATCTCCTTACTCCTGATAGGAACTCACTCAGTGCTCTCAACAGATTTAAGACCTGTTTGACTGCCGTTTTCCATTGGATGCGGGAACATTAATTTACATTGTAATGCTAGCAAAACAAGGATCCTTTCATTTGGCTTTCCTCCCCCCTACCTGGGATGGCGATTGTTGGGCAAAATATGTTCCATCCCCGCCAGCCCAGCTACTATAGTGTACATTTAAGGGTTTTGTTTGATAATCAAACTTCCTCTGACCCCAGGTGGTGGGTGTGGTGAATTCCTACTTTGGACTTTTAAAGTCTATAAATAAATGCCTGTATCTATTTCCGATACAGACACAGAAGATGGTTATCCATGTCCCGCCTACCTCCCAGCTTGATTATGCCAATTCTCTTTATTTGGGTCTTCCAGCTGAAGAGATTTTAGTTGGTACAGAATGCTGCTCCATGCAGAGAGGCTCACTTCTGCCAACATCTTAAGGAGCTTCATTGAAGGCCAATCTAAGAGATATTTCTGTTTAAAGGTCTCACACTGGCCCATAGAGCCCTCTATCAGGCTTGCCCTCTGTATTTGGGTAGTAGGCTTACTGCATATCGTCCTATTAGAACCCTCAGCTTCTCTGGCGCTGTATAGGCAGTAAGCCTGCATATCCAGAGGAAAAGATAGGATGCCACTTCTTTCTTGGTTAATGCTGCCACAGCGTGGAATGCCTTCCCTTTGAGTTTACGTACAATGAATGATGAACACTGTTTCAAACTCAACCTTAAAATCTGGTTGGTTCAGTCAGCTTATCAGTATGCTGACTTTTTGTACTTGTGGTCAACTATTCTGTCAAGCACTGGTATGCAGTAGGTGTGCGCTTTACAAATCCCTGATTGATTGATTTTACATCCCTCCTTGCAATATTGGTTAGACCGTTTCAAAACTGAGTTGCAAGTTAAATGATGCTTCCATATGAACTGAACAGAGGATCACCGAGCATATTGCCTTGATAGTAGTAAAACAGCAAGCTCTTTAAAGCTGTGATCAAGTTCTGCCTTCGGGCATGTAGGAGCATACTGGAGTGAGAGTCCAACAAGGCATCTGAAGACAGGTGACCCTTTCCTAAATGACAAATTATTGAACCAAATCATGACATTTGATAGAAAAGATGTCATTCAGCCTAAATAGGCTGAGAGCCGGACCTCGATAACAAACTGTCACTTTTGAGGAGAGCAGACAAAGTTCAGTAGGTCTATAGTTGGTGTAGGTTGATGTATCCGATTTTGGCTTTTGAAGAAGAGTTACTGTGGTGTTGCCAGGTGTTGGGTATATCCACGTTGGTGAAAAAGAGATAAAGTTAATAACCGGTGCAGTTGAGGAAATAGCAAGTTTGATAATGCTCATAGGTCAGTGGTCAAGAGGTGACCCTGGGAGCGGTGATTCTTGCTTGATCTCTTTGATTGGGCAAAGGGATGCAGAATAAGCTGTGGAAGAAATGTTAAAAAAGGTTCTACAACAAATTTTAGACTGACAGATTGTGTCAATCTGAATTGTTTTTATCTAGTTCTTCTCAGAATATGTTCAGTGTTGGAGTAGTAGATTTACAACAGGCTGGACCAGAAATCTTAATTTGGAGTGATTACGAGCCCTAATGGGGGCCTGTTGGTGGATCATTTGCCACTATTCAGTTTTTTTTCGGAATTGAATCTTTCCTTTAATATAATTGATATTCTGGGTATTATGCAGAGGTTTATGAATAGATGTCCCAGTTCTGAGCAGTGGTAGCTAAGACTCTCGTAAGGGGAGGCAGTATACTTGTCATACCAAAGGCATAAGAACAAGTTTTCTTTATTAGTATAAGATTCCACTGTGCCGTCCATGTCAACGTTGTAAAATCGTCCCTTTCCTGTCTGGTTATTTCTGCTCTGGGACTATCAAGTTTCTGTTCTACCAGTTTATGAAGTGTCTTTTAGTATACCAGTGTATTGAATTCCTGTGGTTGGTCATGCTATTGAACTACTAGGCTCCTCCTTTAATGCTGTAATATCCAGCTCTGATCCTATCTGTTCTGTAAATTCAAATATTGACCTACAGAAAGCTGGCAGTCACCGAATTAACCACAAGGTATAATGCTAATAACTCTATTTTTAGAATGGGCTCCTATGAAGAAAGTCAAATAAGGAAATTAAAATCTCCCTCTTTTCCAAGATAATTTCTTTCTTTAGTGGCCTGTTCTTTGTTTCAGCTGGATTAATGTAAAAACTTTCTTTGGTCTTTTATGTACTTCTTTCTCTGTGGAAAATATGTGCGTAGGCCCTTTACTGATCACCACCACAGAAACTGCATTTGCTTGGCTTGTTGAAGTTAATTTGTATGTTTTACCATGCATACCATGTTAATCCTTCGAAAATTCAACTAATGAAATTAAGGGTCTTCTTCCTTAAGGTGATTTTCTCTTTTAGGTTAGCAAACTGCCAGTAGTAAATCGATTCTTGCATGTCTTGTTTTCAGAGTAGAACATAAGTTAATGCTTGGATTGCCTCGTTCCCTAGTTGCCAAAAGTGCCAGGTTTCCGTTTTAAAGAAGAAATGTTTATCCTATTTTTTTCACAGTCCATGAACTGATAAGAGATTGTCTACTAATAATTTCAATGTTCAGGAGGCTGCCAGGTTCTATATAGCTGAATGCCATACTTTTAGTTTATCAAGTAGCGGTTTGTAAACAAAATGTATACTGATTTTTATTTTTTATTTTTACCAGAACTCTAGGAACAGATACAAATTGGACTTGCCCCAGTATTGGAACTTTCATAGATTCCCATGCTTTGTATCATTCCCCGTCGTCGGAATGGGAGCCTCGGTAAATAGAAAATACCATAGTAGGAAGCACAAAGTGAAAAAATAGGCCTAGGCCTCATCTCATTTTGTAGCTTATCAACCTCTTTTTGTAAAAGAGACCAAACTTTTGCAGTAGCCAATCAGAGCAGCCTCACCCCATAGAACTTTCCTGAGAGAAGCTCAGAGCCTCAGATTTTCTACCGCACGTTGTGCAAGGGAGTCTCCATTGAGCTCTGCTCAGTTTCTTCAATTTCTAACCACTTTTTTCAACAACTTGGATTTCTTTCAGTCATGTCTGACAAGGAGAAAAAAGCCCTTTTTAGAGCCTGTGCTACCTGCTCCAAGAAGAGGTTGTTTGTCGAAGACAAACATATGGACTGTATATACTGCCTGTATCCGGACCATAAACCTACAAGCTGCCAGATTTGCAGGACCTTCTCAGGGAAGACCTTGAGGGACATAGAAGGACGTCTCCTCACATGGCTTCAGAAGATGAAGGACCGTAAGGACATTGTGTCTTCAGACAGTGAGGGCTCCTCGTCGATGGTGTCATCTAAGAAGTCTCAGAAGAGGGTAGGTCTCCCCCCTTCTACTTCAGGCGAGTCCCTTCACAAGGCCTTACCAGGGACCTCTGATAGGTCTGACAGGCCTGCTTTCCTAAAATCTCCTCACCACGGTGAAAAGGAGAGGCAGGGTAAGCCTGAGGAGTCGCAACCCTCAAAAAAGGTGAAAAGGGTTACAACTATCTGTTCCCCTCCCTCTGAGAAGGATAGAGGGGTCAAGAAGCCTTCGACTTCAGTCCAGGAGGTCATTTCAGACAAGAAACAGAGGTCGTCGACAGTGAAAAACACAGGTACGTCGACGACGGCTGTAAAAAAGGATATCTCTGAAAGTTGCCTCGTCGACGGGCTCGTCGACGACGGCTGCGTCGACGCCTGCACCGTCGACAGTATTCAAGGCACTTGATACCTGTTCGTCGTCGACGAAGATCACCATCTCCACGTCGACGACGATGACAGCAAAGTTGGCTTCGATGAGGACGACGTCGACGACGACCGTGTCGACGACTCCTGTTTCCATGCTGCTGACGACGAGTTCGTCGACGATCCCGTCGACGCTCCTTCCATCGTCGATGATTAGTTTTTGCTCGTCGATGACGCAATCCTAGACGACGAGAGCAGTATCTTCGTCGGCGCTTCCATCGTCGACGCAGTCCCATAAGGAGTTACTGTCGACGACGACGACCTCGTCGACTATGTCGTCGACGACGGAATCATCTGAAAAACTTGTTTTTTCGCGCAGAAGGAAGCTGATAACACCAGAGATGACGTCTCCGCAACAGGTTCAAAAACTTCCACCTAATCTTCTGTTGGATGACGACTCTGATGAAGAGACTTTTAGTGAGTTTGGACAAGCTTATAGCCCATCTGACCTACAGGTTAAGGTTCAGGATGTTAGTTCTGAGGAAGGAGAGATGGAACACCAACACTATGTACCTGATCATTACTATGGGGAAGAGGACACTACTACCAGGCAAATGCCTTTGCAGAAGCCTTCACGCCAGGTGCAAGAAGGGATGGTGGCGATGCCATCCAGTTTGATTACGGATCTACAACTTATGTTGCAGGACTACCGGAAGCGTTTCCCTACTTCCCAAGAAACTCAACGAGTGCGTCCTCCGACGCCTCCGCCTCCATCGTTACAGCCTGTGGCAGAACACTCTTTGCCTCCAAAAGAGCGTACCACTGCGCCTGAAGAGCGCCCACAAGAAGTGGTGCAGGTGCATGATACAGATGATGATACTGCCTCTTCTGATGCGGACCAACAAGTGGATCCTGACCAAGATCAACAAGTGGATTGGAATCCAAATGACCCACGGGATCCAGACGTCGCTGATCCAGATAACGCTACCTCTCCTCCAGCGGACGTTGGAGGTTTTCACAACCTGATGGAACGGGCTTCCAAACGATTTGGTCTCCCAGTGACCACGGTTCAATCCGAATGTTTCTTATATGATTTTAAGGAACCATTCAGGAAATCGGTACGGTCCATACCAATCATAGAGCATGTCTGGTCTGAGGGCCTGAAGGCTATGCATAACCCGGCCACAGTCCTCCCGGTGCTACCAAGACTAGAGAAAAAGTACAAAGCACCAGATGGCAGTCCGCCGTGTCTGCTTGGTCAACCAAAACCGGACTCGGTCATTTCTCAGGCCGCCCAGAGCAAATCTAAAAATCCCTCCACACCGCTAACTACACCAAAAGATAAGGAGGGCAGGCGCCTGGACAATGTGGGTAAAAGATTCTCAGCAATGGCCAGTCTTCTTGTTAGGGCAGCCAATGCTTTAGCAATTCTGGGACGTTGCGATCGCCAGATGTGGTGCGACCGTGCCCCATTTGCAGAGGAATTGCAGGATTCCTCTAAAGAAGAAGTGAAGAAGATTTTGCTGGAGGGGGAGCTGGCCTCTTCGGAGGTCATTGATTGTGCTATGGATATAGCAACCACAGCATTTCGAGCGCTAGCCGGTTCGGCTGTTCTACGACGCCAAGAATGGTTAAGGGCCACATGGTTCAGACAGGAAGTGCAGAATAAAATCTTGGATCTGCCATACGACGGAGAAATGCTGTTTGGCAAACACGTTGATGACGCCCTACAGGGCATAAAGAAGGACACCAATACAGCCAAGTCCTTAGGAACATTGTAATATCGCAAGGTACCCTTCAGGGGAGCAAGAGGTAGAGGAATCTCCACTTATAGAGGAGGCAATCAGAATCGCTACTCTTCCGGCTCACAATCTAGCCAGGCATATAAACCTCAGTACACTCAGAGGGGTTCTTTCTCTCGCCAACAGCCCAGAGGACGACCAGGGCAGCAAAGGAGAGACAATACCAGGAAACAATAGCGGCCAGGTGGCTCTTTCCACTGTTCCTGTTCCCTCATTAACACCAGTGGGGGGCAGGATTGCCCATTACCTCAACAACTGGATGGTCATTACATCGGATCAGTGGGTCCTACAGATCGTCAAAGAAGGACACACGTTGGAGTTTCTAGACCTTCCTCCAACAAGAGCGCCAGACGCCTTTCCTCCCAAATATCTCAAACTCCTTCATCTCGAAGCCCACCAACTCTTTACCAAGGGGGCAGTAGAGCCTGTACCCCTTTCTCAGAAGGGGAAAGGGTTCTATTCCAGGTTCTTCCTGGTTCGGAAGACAAAGGACAAGTGGCGTCCAATTTTAGATCTACGGCAGCTCAACATTTATCTCGTCAAGTTGCCCTTCAGGATGGTCACTCTTCAGGACATCCTCCGCCTTCTCAATCCAGGGGACTACATGGCGACCCTAGATTTGGAAGACGCTTACTTCCACGTTTCTATTCATCCAGCTCACAGGCAATATCTTCGATTTACAGTGGGCAAGAGCCACTTTCAATTCAAAGTACTGCCGTTTGGTCTCCGGTCCGCTACGCGGATCTTTACAAAGATTCTGGCTCCAGTAGCAGCCTTTCTCAGAAGACAGGCTATACAGATCTTTCCGTATCTGGACGATTGGCTGCTGAAGGCTCCGTCTGCCCAGGAGGCGTCCAGGGCAGTCGCGTCATGCAGAGAACTGTTCGAGCAACTAGGTCTTCGGCTCAACAAAGAAAAATCAGTTCTATGCCCCTCCAGGACAGCGAGGTTCGCAGGGGCCATCCTGGACACAGAGTGTTGCCTAGCCTTTCCATCGGAGGAACGCCAAAGCAAGCTGATTTGTTCAGCCCGCCTTCTTCAAACTTGAAAGTCACTGACAGTTCGCAAGTACAAATCGCTTCTCGGATCGATTTCATCCTGCATACCATTGGTTCCACACTGCAGGCTCAGAATGCGTCCACTGCAGGAACAGTTGGACAAGCAATGGCGTCAGGTCACAGGCTCCTTCGACGACAGGATTGTCGCTACCCCGGAAATGAGAAAGGCAAGCGGCTGGTGGTTGCTGAAAGACAATCTTTCCAGGGGTTTATCGTTCCAACTTCCGCCATCTCCCATAGTTTTGACAACAGATGCTTCCATGGAGGGATGGGGAGCGGTCCTCCAGGAGCTGAAGGTCAGTGGCCATTTGAGTCCAGTCCAAGTCAAGTTCCACATCAACCTCCTGGAACTTCTCGCTATCCGTCTGGCTCTACAAGCTTTTCTTCCGAGGATTCGCGACCGTGCAGTGCTGGTTCGTACCGACAACGCCACAGCCATGCACTACATAAACAAGCAAGGCGGAACGAGATCCTCCACCCTCTCGAGGGAAGCCCAGACACTTTGGAATTGGGTAATCCAGAACAATATCATCCTTTCAGCGGAACATCTAGCGGGGACACTCAATGTCAGGGCAGACGCTTTGAGTCGCCAAAGGACTGTCTCACACGAGTGGGAACTGGACCAGGCCGTTCTGGAGGAGATCTTTGCACGATGGGGACACCATCCATCGACCTGTTTGCAACTCCCCAGAACGCCAAATGCCAGTCCTTCGCAAGCAGGGTTCACCATCGGGAATCCTTGGGGAATGCGCTTTTGATTGCTTGGTCTGGCGCCTTTGTTTATGCCTTTCCTCCCATTCCGCTGATCCCGAGGTTGATCAGCAAGCTCAAGGTGGAACCGTGCAGGATGATTCTGATCGCTCCAGCATGGCCCAGACAGTTTTGGTACTCAGAACTTCTCCTCCTCTCCCAGGACCAGCCAGTTCTCCTGCATCCTGTTCCAACACTGTTGACAATGGCTCACGGACAGGTTCTACATCCGGACTTGAAGTCTCTGCGATTGACAGCGTGGCTCCTGAGTTCCGAGAGTTCCAAGGTTTAAATCTCTCAGGGGAATGTAGAGACATTTTGGCCCAGGCCCGTGCGCCTAGTCCCAAAAAGACCTATCGGGCTAAGTGGAAGAGATTCTGTGTTTGGTGTCGGAAGGAAGGTTTACATCCATATACTTCTGCACTGCACCAACTCTTGCCTTACATCCTTTCTCTGGCAAAATCTGGATTGGCTCCGTCTTCTGTAAAAGTACATCTAGCGGCCATTTCTAGATTCAGACGTTCATCTTCAGGTCCTTCCCTGTGGTCAGCAAGGATTATCAAACAATTCCTGAAGGGTTTATTCAGGGTCTTTCCTCCAGTCCGGCCTCCACCACCAGCCTGGCATTTGAACTTAGTCTTGTCATATCTCATGAAAGCCCCTTTTGAGCCTATTCATAAGACTGACCTTAAGTTTCTCTCTTGGAAACTGGCTCTTCTCTTGGCCCTGACATCGGCTAGAAGAGTAAGTGAACTCCAGGCTTTCACAATTGAGGAACCGTTTCTACAATTCAAGAATAATGTTCTCATTCTAAGAACTAATCCTAAATTTATCCCGAAGGTGCCCTCAGAATTCCACCTAAATGAGCCAGTGGTCTTAAAACCGTTCTTTCCACAGCCTTCCACACCCGCGGAAAGAACTTTGCACTCTTTGGACATTCACAGATGCCTGAAATTCTACCTGGAGCGGACAAAACAGTTCAGAAAATCTTCACAGCTTTTTGTTTCATTCAGTGCTCCTCGCAAGGGGTGTCCAGTTTCTAAAGCTTGTATTTCCCGCTGGATTTCCAGTGCTATACATTTTTGCCACCAGGCAGCTGGAAAACCACTGCAGCGAGCAGTTCGTGCTCACTCTACAAGATCAATGGCTTTATCGACGGCTCTATTCGCAGGTTTCCCAATCAAGGACATTTGTAGAGCAGCGACGTGAAGCAGTGTCCACACCTTCACTTGCCACTTCTGCTTGGATTCTTCTGTGAAAGAGGATGCAGCAGTGGGCCAGGCGGTTTTGAGGAACCTTTTCCAATAAGTCGGTGAGTTTTCCTTTCTATCCCGCCTTCCTGTTTGCATATTTTGTATTGCTGTTTTATTGTCATGCTTTATGATTCTAATGTGTATCTAGTTTTCTTATCAGTAATATGTGTGACATTTTCAGGTTCACAAATTACAAAATATGCTTTTTCTATTTACTGCTGGTTACTCTGATACAAAGCATGGGAATCTATGAAAGTTCCAATACTGGGGCAAGAAAACAAGTTACTTACCTGTAACTTTGGTTCCCCAGTATTGGTAACTTTCATAGATTCCCATGCGCCCACCCGCCTCCCCTGGAAAAGCTTAGTCTTATTGTCTTGTGGGATAGCTGTTCACAACGGCTACGAAAATCTGAGGCTCTGAGCTTCTCTCTGGAAGGTTCTATGGGGTGAGGCTGCTCTGATTGGCTACTGCAAAAGTTTGTCTCTTTTACAAAAAGAGGTGGATAAGCTACAAAATGAGATAAGGCCTAGGCCTATTTTTTCACTTTGTGCTTACTACTATGGTATTTTCTATTTACCGAGGCTCCCCTTCCGACGACGGGGAATGATACAAAGCATGGGAATCTATGAAAGTTACCAATACTGGGGAACCAAAGTTACAGGTAACTAGTTTTCTTCACTTCTACATTCAATTCAGGGCATTATATCCTGCTGCCTACCTGCCCCCACACACCATCTTATACCAATGGGTTCAAGAAGCCTAAAGTGGCCTTTCAGAGTAAATCCCAATGAATTAAGGTTGAGAGTAACCATCCAGCTGTGAACATTCAGACAGTAGATCCATTGTTGTTCACTGGATTTCTCAAGCCTTATGGATGAACATATTTGCCTCTGTTTAGTGCTGAGATTCTGTTGTGAATCTACCACGCTTCAATATCTACCAAACAGTGGGATTAAATGGGATGTTATGGTACATAAGAGTTCTTCATGGAAATACCTTTTCTTATTCAGTCAGCTCCTTCAGTCAGAAAATCCTCCCTCCATTGATTCTACTCTGTAGTTGCATAAATGTACTATGTAGATGCATGGTGGAAACCTATGTAATTGAAAACTATTGAGAGAAAATGCTGAGCCTTACTTGTGGCTGGCATCTTTGGAAAATAAAATTGTCCATTGATGCTGGAATCTGTTAATAGAAATGGCTGAAAAAGTACCAGAGTTGTTATAGTGGGTATCTTGTACTTTTTTTTAACATGTTTTTATTTATATTTTTGTTAATCAGTTAACAAATACATGCCACATGTTTGTTTGCCTTTACAAGTGTTACTCAGATATTGTAGATATTAAGCCTGCTAATATGGAGGAATTAACTGAAGTAATCACTGCTGCAGAGTTCCATCCAAATCAGTGTAATGTGTTTGTGTATAGCAGTAGTAAAGGAACAATACGACTCTGCGACATGAGAGATTCAGCCCTCTGTGATAGGCATTCAAAATGTAAGTAACTGACTTTCTGTGCTGATTTGTACCTTCTGTTCCATCAATATAATCTTTCCTAAGAACAACTCACATAATTACTGGTCTATTGCTTTTTGTTGCCTTAAATTGAAAATTAATCTGCTGCCTTGTGATGGGAGCTGATGTGTTCTAGAAGATTACTTGTGTGATGAAGGCATGCTCAAAATATTGTGTCCTGCCCCTCCCCCGCAACTATTATTTATTATTTGAAGAATGTTCACTTATTTTCCACAGTATAAAATACATTTACCAACAGCAACTGTTCGAAGAGCCAAGTCTTGAGGAGTCTTCTGAAGGCGAGTAGGTCTTTGGTCTGCCGTAGTTGAGTAGGAAGGGTGTTCCAGGCCTTGGCGGCGAGGTAGGAGAAGGATCTGCCGCCTGAGGTTGTTCGTTTGATGCGGTGGACGGCTGCGAGGGCAAGGCTGGCGGAGCGGAGCTGGCGGGTCTGGGTGTGGAAGCTGAGTTTGCTGTTCAGGTAGGCTGGTCCAGCTCTGTGGAGGGCTTTGTGTGCGTGGGTGAGGAGTTTGAAGGTGATCCTCTTGTCGACGGGGAGCCAGTGTAGGTTTCTCAGGTGGGGGTGATGTGGCTGCGGCGGGGGACGTTGATGATCAGTCGTGCTGAGGCATTTTGGATGCGCTGTAGTCGTCGTAGGTGTTTGGCTGGGATTCCGGCGTAGAGTGTGTTGCCGTAGTCCAGCCTGCTGCTGACGAGTGCCTGTGTCACCGTTCTTGATGTTTCGGTCGGGATCCACTTGTATATCCTGCGGAGCATGCAGAGGGTGTTGAAGCAGGAGGAGGACATGGCGTTGACCTGTTTGGACATGGAGAGGGAGGAGTCGAGGATGAATCCAAGATTGCGTGCGTGGTCGGTGGGTGTCCGTGCTGTCCCCAGAGTGGTTGGCCAGCAGGAATCGTCCCAGACTGAGGGGTTGGGTCAGAGGATGAGGACCTCCGTCTTGTCCGAGTTCAGTTTCAGACGGCTGCTCCTCATCCAGTCGGTGATGGCCTTCATTCCGTCGTGAATGTTGGTTTTGGCGGTGCGTGGGTCCTTGGTGAGGGAGAGGATCAGCTGGGCGTCGTCGGCGTAGGAGATGATGTTGAGGTTGTGGTGGCGGGCCACTTGTGCGAGGGGGGCCACGTAGATGTTGAACAGCGTCGGGCTGAGGGAGGAGGCCTGTGGGACGCCACAAATGATGTCGGTGGCTTTGGATCGGAAAGGTGGGATGCGGACGCTCTGGGATCTGTCTGAGAGGAAGGATGTGGTCCAGTCGAGGGCCTTCTCTTGGATACCGGCTTCTTGGAGGCGTGTTTTTAGAGTGCGATGGCAGACCGCGTCGAAGGCGGCTGAGAGGTCCAGGAGGATGAGGGCAGATGTTTCGCCGTTGTCTAATTGGCGCCTGATGTCGTCTGTGGCGGCTATGAGGGCTGTGTCGGTTCTGTGGTTTAGTCTGAAACCGGATTGGGACGGGTCCAGGATGTTGTTGTTTTCGGGGTGGCGGGTCAGTTGCATGTTGACGATTTTCTCGATGACCTTTGCCGGGAACGGGAGCAGGGAGATGGGCCGGTAGTTCTTGAGGTCCTTGGGGTCTGCCTTGGGCTTTATGAGGAGGGTGTTTATTTCGGCGTGCTTCCAGCTTTCCGGGAATGTTGCGGTTTCGAAGGAGATGTTGATGAGCTTTCATAGTTTGGGTGCGATGGCTGCGTCTGCCTTGTTGAATATGTGGTGTGGGCACGGGTCTGTCTGTGATCCTGAGTGGATGGAGTTCATGACCTTGCGTGTCTCGACGTCGCTGACGTTGGACCAGGAGGTCAGGCGGTTGGTGCTGTTGGTGTTCGGGAGAGGGGTGGAGTCTGGCGTGGTTGGGTCGGTCGTGGTGTTGAAGCTTTCGTGGATGTCGGCGATCTTGCTGTGGAAGAAGATGGCCAGTGAGTCGCACAGTTCCTGTGAGGGCGGGATGTCGTTGGTGTTGGCCCTGTGGTTGGAAAGTTCTTTTACGATGCGGAAGAGCTCTTTGCTGTTGTGTGCGTTGTTATCCAGGCGGTCTTTGAAGGAGGATCTCTTGGCTGATCTGATGAGGTGGAAGTGTCTGCGGGTGGCGTCCTTGAGGGCTTCGTGGTTGTCCGGTGTGCGTTCGTGGAGCCATTTCTTCTCCAGTTTCCGGCATGCGTGCTTGGAGGCCAGGAGCTCGTCGGTGAACCAGGTGGCTCTCTTGCTGGCGTGGTTGTTGGAGGGTCTCCTCAGTGGGACGAGGGTGTTGGCACAGTCGTTCATCCACTGTCTGAGGTTGCGGGCTGCGGCATCTTGGTTGGTGGGGTCGGTGGGTGGGTTTTGGGAGAGGGTGGTGTTGAGCTGATCTTCGGTGACTTTGCTCCAGCAGCGGCGAGACATCTGTTGGATGCGATGGTGGGTGGTTGTTTTTTTTAAGGTGAAGTGAATGCAGCGGTGGTCGGTCCAGTCGGGTTCAGTGGTGTGGTGGAAGGTGACGTGGGTGCTTGTGGAGAAGATGGCGTCCAGCGTGTGGCCGGCGGCGTGGGTGGGCGCGGTGACGAATTGTCTGAGGCCGAGGTAGGGGAGGTTCTCGATCAGCGTTGAGGAGTTGGCGTCGTCGTCGTTCTTGAGGTGGAAGTTCAGGTCCCAGAGGAGGATGTAGTCCGTGGAGGCGAGTGCGTGGGTGCTGGCGAGGTCGGCGATGGAGTCGCTGAAGCGGGCCGGGGTCCAGGGGGTCTGAAGATCTGTAGATGAGAGTTCCTCCGAGGGTGGGGTCGGTAAGGTTCTGGAAGTGCAGGTGTTCGGCGGTATTGAGAGAGTCGTCTGCATGGGTGGTGACCTTGAGGGTGGACTTGTGGACGATGGCTATTCCTCCTCCGATGCCGTTGGCGCGGTCCCTGCGGGTGATCTTGTATCCGTCTGGGATGGCCACGGCGATGTCTGGTGCAGAGGAGTCATTCCACCACGTCTCGGTCAGGAAGGCTACGTCCGGGCCTGTGGTGTCGAGCAGGTCCCAGAGCTCGATGGCGTGTTTGCGTGCGGAGCGGGTGTTGAGGAGTCTGCAGCGGAGGTGGTTGGGTCTGGTTCTTGGTGGTTTGCATTTACTGGGTAGGATCCTGCATGGATACAATTGTGATCTCAGTAAGTTTTCTTGTAGATCATATAGTATGCACTCTCCAGCCATTTTTTGTATCTCTGCCGCAAATAATATTGTGCTCTCGTTTACTAACCCTGTTACGCCCTTTTTGGCACTTAAATCTTCAGGGGATAGCTAAAAGATAAGTTCAAGCTTCCTGTAGATGGTGATAACGGTAAAAAACTAAGCTACCACTAGATTTTTATATTTTTTAAACAGTTTTATTGTTTTAACATTTTTTCCCATACAATATAAGAGTACATACACTTACCTATCTGGGCGTTATACAGTCTGTGACAATAAACACATCATCGTTTTCGTGTCTCTGCCTCATGTGGTAGAAACCCCTTGTCGGGTGCGTACAGACATCACCCCAGGGTCTCGCCCTTTCTAAGACTGAACCATTAGCAAACTAATTGGATAACATTATAACAGCATGTCATCTCGCCCAACACAATACAAAATTCTTGCATATAATCGTATTACTGTCTCATCAAAACATAAAATGCTTAAAAACCCCACAATTGTGCTACACCCACCCCGATCCTCTGGTCCTGCTTATGTACATGACTACCCCATACAGGGTCGAACACCGGCACTGACACAAACATTATTTGCAACACACTCCTCACAATTCCGCTAATAATCCCCTAGGCTGTGTCCCATTCACTCGCCTATTTGATCACCACCTAATGGATTACCATCAGCTGTGTCAAAGGCTATGTCCAAAGCTCTACATGCTTCCAACATAATGTCCCAGTCCATCGCAAATGGGGTCTTACGCAGCCCCCTGGCCTCTTCCCTTCTCAGTGCGGCACTTTTTGCAACCCCCCCCCCCCCCCCATCATGTCAGTTCGCTGTGCCATGTATATATAGTGGGTGGTATCTTCAACTTCCAACGCATGGTTATCGCTTTCACCGGTAAAAGAAGCGCCAGGTTCTTAAATCTATATTGTACCTTGTAACTGGAGGTTCCCTTCCGCAGCCCCAAGATACAGACCTCTACCGTGGCTTCCATTGCCCTTTTAGTGATGTCCACCGTGTGACTCCTGACCAAGGCCCAGTACCCCCCCGCCCCACTCTTGGGCAAGACCAAACCATGTGTACTAGGTCCGCTCCCTCTAGGTGACATCTAGGGCAGTGGTGGTGTGCTGCCGGGTACATCCTGTCTAGTTTGCGTGGCATAAGGTACGCCCTGTGCAGGATCATAGTTTGAATATACTTAAAGCGCGCGTAGCGAGATACTCTTTTGGGGTGTCCCAACACTCTCTCCCATTCCTTATCCGTAAGGGCCCTTTCTATGTCCCTCTCCCAGGCTGTGCGGAGCGGTGACAAGTCGACTTGTGTGTGGGAGCGGTGCCCTACATATAACCACCTGATGAGGTGACGTCCCCGTCCCATGTAGTATAGCGTTTTGATTAGATCATTAGCGGGGGGCTCCTGCCCTGTGGAGCCCAATACTTTCTAACGTATTGCAGGAGCGCTGCATGTAAGAGGTAAATATGGTCCGACGCTCCTGATTCTCGGACAAAAGTACCATGATCCATTAACATACCCTCAACGAAAAGGTCCGCTACTGCAGTGACCGCCACATCCGCCCAAGGTGTAAGTCTGCGCTTCGATAAGCGGCCGCCCTGCAAAGGAATGCCAAGCAACAGTATATTCCCTGCAGTAGCTTGCTATGTGGTAGGCGAAGCGTGTGGAGCGCCCCCTTCCCTATATCTTGTTCGGGCATCCCTATATCCTGCAAGTTACGCCCCGCCGTCCAAAGGAACAGCCACTGCAGTTGGCAGGCATAAAACTGCGCCCTAAGATCAGGCACACCTAGACCCCCTCCGGAAGTGCTGCGCTGAAATTTCATTAGGCTAATCCTTCGCCTCCCCGTCCCCCAAATGAGTTAGACTACCAAGGTGTTCATCAATGGTGCTCGGGACCACCATTTTGGCGATTGCCGCCCTACCCGGCACCGACAGCGGCAAGGACGTCCAGAAGTTAATGCTGGACCTCAGGGCTCTATTCAAGTTGCCTTCTAGCATAACGAAATAATAGGGTCCAAGTACCTTCAAGGGATTTTTTTTTTTTTGTGTCCTCATTTTCGCTCTTGGTGATCAACTAGTAGCATGTGGAAATGTCCTTACTGTCTCAGATAAACTGGGAGGAGCTCAGAGAAAAGCCGCCCTGATTGCCCTACAGTAAGTAATGTCGTAGTCCAACAAAGCCACTTTGAAGTAACCATCTGGGACACATGCTGCGTTCATATACCCAATCGTATATCGTATTCAAATATATTGGGTATAGTCAAGTGGAAAAAAGAGGATGCCAAGCAGCGTAATCATTGGACCTTGGGGGGGGGGGGGGGGGGGGGGGAACCCCAAGATCAAACCAAAACTCTTTACCAGTTTAGTAGTCTCCAGAAGTTTCTCTTGCTTTGATTTCCTGATCTTAAAAGGTCCATCTTTGATGTTTGTAGTACTGACCTTTGCCAATCCAGCAAGATTGGAGGTGAAGGGTCTTTCCATTTCTTACATATTTCCCTCCTTGCCAACAAAATACAAAAGAAAAGTAAATTTTTTGCTGGACCATGAAACTCTGGAGAAATACCAAAGATAACAAGAGCAGGACATAAAGTTAGTTGGAATCCCAAGGAGGTGGATATTGAAATAGAAACAGAGTTCCAAAATGGTGTTAGAAGTGGGCAATCCAAGAACATATGTAGATCCAAGGCCTCTGCCAAGCCGCATTTAGGGCATAGAACCGGCGAATTGTCTGTGAACTTCGACAGACGTTGAGGCGAATAGTAGGCCCTATGTAATGTGAACCAATGGTTTCGGCGTAACCAAGATGGTTTTACAATGTTCCACATGATTTTAAAAGATTCGTACCACATATTCTCCACGCTAATATCGGGATTTTACTAATAGTATTTTATGCTTATTTTGGAAAATTCAATTCGCAACCCAAATGAATAATGGTCTATATTCAAATATGTAAAACCTTGTTATTCATTCAATTTAGCAAGTGCTGACAGTCACTGTAAATGATCAAGAAATAATAAAGAAAAAAGAGCAGAAAAACGGGTGTATACAGAAAAATAAATTTTATGTATTATTTAATAAAATATGGTACTAGAAAGTATATCTACAATGTTACAAGAAGTCAATGATACAGAAACAAAACAACTCCACTGTAACAGTTGTATGCACTTTTCTTCTTGTAGTAAAAACAAAATAGTGGAAGAAAAAGCGTTGGTCGATGTTTCGGTCTCTAGAATTTGATTGCCGAGACCATCTTCCGGACAAAATGAAAATATACTGGTTGACCCCTTTATAGTGTGCAGAGTGTTCGTTATTAATAGCAGTCTGTCAATGGTAATTCTAAGAGATGAAAATAAATTCACAATTGGTCCCAAATCTTTTACTAGATGTAAATGGTACAAGGAAGCAGCCAGCAACCTCTCACAGCGGCTCACCAACTGCGCAGATGACATCGCACCACTGAAGGACCCTCCCAGCAGACCCGGCAGCAAGAAAGCCCCCTGGTTCACCGACAAACTCAAGACCTCTAAGAAGAACTCCTGCACCCTCGAGAAAACCTGGCGCCACGACCAGACCACGGACAACATGACGGCCCTCAAGCACGCCACCCGCAAACACCACCAGGTGATCCGCACCGCCAAGAAGAGAACACTCAAAGAACGACTGGACAACAGAGCCCACAACAGCAAGGAACTCTTCAGCATCGTCAAAGAGTTCTCCAACCCCAGCGCCGGAAACAACGACATCACTCCCTCGCAAGACCTCTGCGACTCACTCGCCTCGTTCTTCCACCGCAAGATCACCGATATACACAACAGCTTTGGCGCACCAACCACCGAACCAACGCCCCCCACCACCACCCTCTGTGCCTGGACCCCGATCAGCACCAAAGACACCACCCGCACGATGAACACCATTCACTCCGCATCACCAACCGACCACTGCCCCCACCACGTCTTCAACAAGGCCGACTCAATCATCGCACCCCAACCCCGGGACATCATCAACACCTCCTTCAACACCGCCACCTTCCCGGAGACCTGGAAGCACGCCGAGCTCAGCGCCCTCCTGAAGAAACCAACAGCGGACCCCACCGACCTAAAGAACTACCGCCCCATCTCGCTCCTCCCTTTTCCTGCCAAAGTCATCAAAGACCGTCAACAGACAGCTTGCCGCCTTCCTCGAGACGAACGATCCCTCAACCCTTCGCAGTCCGGCTTCCGAGCCAACCACAGCACCGAGACCGCCCTCATCGCAGCCACTGACGACATCAGATCCCTGCTCGACAACAGGGAAACAGCGGCCCTCATCCTCCTGGACCTCTCTGCAGCGTTCGACACGGTCTGCCACCGCACCCTAGTACAGCGCCTCAGCAACATCGGAATCAGAGAGAAGGCACTGGAGTGGATCATTTCGTTCCTCGCCGGAATAACCCAGAGAGTCCGCCTCCCCCGTTCAGATCCGAGGCCACCAAAGTCATCTGCGGCGTACCACAAGGGTCATCACTCAGCCCAACCCTCTTCAACGTCTACATGAGCCCTCTCGCAGCCATCGCACGCAAACACAACCTCAACATCATCTCCTACGCCAACGACACCCAGCTGATCCTCTCCCTTACCAACGACACCGCCAGAACCAGCCTACACGAAGGGATGAAAGACGTCGCCGAATGGATGAAGAACAGCCGCCTGAAACTGAACTCGGACAAGACGGAAGTCCTCATTCTGGGATCATCGCCCTCCGCCTGGGACGACTCCTGGTGGCCCCCTGCCCTGGGCACCACCCCCAAACCAACGTACCATGCACACAACCTGGGCTTCATCCTGGACTCCTCCCTCTCGATGACCAGACAAGTCAACGCCGTCTCGTCATCATGCTTCAACACCCTGCGCATGCTCCGTAAGATCTTCCGATGCATCACCACCGAAACAAGTAAGACGGTCACCCAGGCACTCGTCACCAGCCGACTGGACTACGGAAACACCCTCTACGCCGGAACCACAGCCAAACTTCAGAAAAGACTCCAGCGCATCCAGAACGCCTCTGCACGACTCGTCCCCGACATCTCCCGACACAGCCACATCTCCGGCCATCTGAGACACCTGCACTGGCTCCCCGTCAGCAAGAGGATCACGTTCAGGCTCCTCACCCAGGCACACAAGGCACTCCACGACCTGGGCCCCAAGTACCTCAACAACCGCCTGACCTTTTACGCACCCACCCGCCAGCTACGATCGACCAGCCTCGCCCTCGCCGCCGACCACGCATCCGCAAAGCCACCACCGGGGGAAGATCCTTCTCCTACCTGGCAGCTAAGACATGGAACTCCCTCCCGATCCACCTCCGGCTGACCCAGGATCATCTCTCCTTCAGGAAGCTCCTCAAGACCTGGCACTTCGAGCAGTAGCGGACCCCTCCCCCCCCAGCGCCTTGAGACCCTTCCGGGTGAGTAGCGCGCTATACAAATGCCCATGATTTGATTGATTGATTGTAACATTGTAGATCTACTTTCTAGTACCCTATTTTATTAAATAATACATAGAGTATTTTTCTGTATACACCCGTTTTTCTGCTCTTTTTTTTCTTGATTATTACTTGATCATTTACAGTGACTGTCAGCACTTGCTAAATTGAATGAATAACAAGGTTTTACATGTTTTAATATAGACCATTATTCATTTGGGTTGCGAATTGAATTTTCCGAAATAAGCATAAAATACTATTAGTAAAATCCCTTGAAGATACTTTTACCCTATTATTTCATTTGGCCCGAACCCTCAAGGGTATATTGGGTTGCTCATTGTACTATATTTCTAGCGTAACGGCCTGGGCTCGATAAACTTGTATACCTAAATATTTAAAGGTATGGGGATCAACCTTGAAGCGCAGTGAACCAAAACGAAAGTCCTGCAGAGGCGCTTGTTCCTTAAAGTAGAACACCGTCGATTTCGCCGGGTTGATGGCGAGACCCAACAGTCTTTCAAAGGACGCAAATAGCGCAGCCATAGAGACAACAGGGGAGCGGAGGTCGCGCAGATAAAGAATGTCATCAGCGTATGCCGATAGCAAGTGTGTGTTGTCGCCTATGGTTATCCCTATATCAGGCAGAACAGCCCTAATCTGTATTGCCAAGGGTTCAAGCGCTAATAGAAAGATAAGTGGCGAGAGCGGGCACCCATGTCTCGTACCCCTCTGTATCTGGTATTCAGCTGAAATATCTCCCCCTGTCAGCGCTCTAGCCGTGGGAGCATGGTATAGGAGTCTGATCCAACTGATGTACTTCTCCGGGAGCCCAAATCTGTCCAAAGCCCGAAATATATAATCCCATTTAATCGTATCAAACGCTTGACGCATATCCAGAGAAATACAGCCCGCATATTCTTCCCGAGTCGGGGCCTCTGCGAGAAAGTGATGCAGCCTTCTGGTGTTCAGGGATGTACTTCGCGCTGGTAAAAAGCCTGTTTGGTCTATATAAATCAGTTTATGTATTACTGGTAGGAGTCTGTTAGCCAGGCCTTTACTGAGTATTTTGTACTCCGTCGTCAATAATAAGAGGCCGGTAGCTCGCCATATCTGTGGGGTCCCTGCCCGGTTTTCATTAAAACAAAAAATCTACCTCACGACCTACAGTTATATTACATAACCATCGTTTCAATTCCAAATGTGAGACATCCAAGAAGTATTCAGAGACACAAACAGTTCACAAAAATATCCTTTTTTTAATTAATTTCCTTTATCAAAAAATTATTTTATCATCTTATTCTCTTTTTCATAAAAAGGTTTTTCTTTTTTAACAATTATAAGACACTGATATACAAATTATTAAAAATCAAAATGCACATATACAAAAGACCATATCAAAGAGCATTATATACACAACAACTAACAACCCCGAGAAGAGAGAGACACACCAAGTTCACACAACAACTTTCATACCACACTCTCACTAACCCCAACACAAATCAAATCAATCTGGGAAGATCTGCTACAGAGTGATGTAGTAGTTTTAGTTGACCATGTCCAGCAACTGCATAAAGCAGGGTCTTGACCAGGCTATGGTGTTTCGGTGGCTAAAACCGGGATGACATGCCACCTTATTCAGGACCAGCCAGATATAAAGAGGGGCATCTACTCAACCAGGGAAAGGGCAACCTAAAAGGAGCGACACCACCAGTGACTGCGCCGTAGTGAGTGGCAAAGCACCTTCCTTCAATGCTTCCTTATATGCAATTTCCAGTTGGGGCACGAGGAGGTCCGCATATGCGGTTAAAATTCGGCTGCTAGGCTGTCCAACTCAGGGGGTTTTGTTACGGGGGAGTCCCTGAATAGCAGCCCTGATTTCCGACTGAGTGATGGGGCCCAGCAGTCCTTTCTGCACATCTACCGTCTGTTGGGGGCAGGGGACTGCGGCTAAAAACTCGTACGTAGATGTGATTATATCATCTTCAGGTGCACTGTACAGTCTTGCATAATAGTGCCTGAAGGGCACATTGATCTCACCCTAGGTGTTCACCACACCTCCTGCAGCATCAGTTACCTCATTGATCACAATGTTAGGTGGGTCGTCTCGCTGCAGTTTGGTCAACAGTGTCCCTGCCTTATCCGCATCCAGTTGGGTGTATTCTATGACTCGGAAGGACTCTAGTAGTTCGGCGTGGAGAATTCTGGCTTCCTGCAACGGGTCACGTTTGTCCTCATTCAGCACAGCTTCCTGTTCTAGCCTATTGAGTTTCTCCTCAACATCTAACCTATGTATTTCTAGGCGTGTCCCCACCGTCGCCCCAATCGCCTTCCCGTGGACTACCGTTTTGAAGGCGTTCCATTCAATCAGCCTGGTGGACGCTGTTTAACTGTTGTCCGTAAAGTACTGCTGGATAGTGTCGGACATAGTAGTGTGGAACTCAGAGTCCTCTAACATTTGAGGCTACAGCTGCCAAGTCTGCACCAGGGTGGGCACCCTACCCCAACCAAGCACCACTTACAGGGGACTGTGGTCAGAGAAGGACTTCGCCAGATATGTGGCGTGTAGTACCTGCATTGTGATATTATTGGAGTAGTACACCTGATCTATACGTGTATGTAACATGTGCACTGGTGAGTAGAATGAGTTTCTGTGTGTGTTGGGTGTCGGAGGGTGTGACCTATCAAGCATGACCTTCATCACAGCATTACATTCCCCACTGATGACCCATGGGTAGTTTTCCCACCCCACCAAGGCGGCAGACAGCTTGCATAGGAACTTGTCCTGTTCCGAATTCGGGGCATATATTGAACCCAGTACTATCTGTTGGCCATCCAAGGTGCCCCTGGCTAGGATATACCTCCCCTGCTGGTCAACTCTCTGCTCATTCAGCGTGAAGGGCACACCATGCCTGATCCAGAGCGTAGCGCCCTGTGCAAACCCTGAACACGTAGTCGAAAGCACCTGCCCTCTCCACTTTTTGCGGAGCTTCCCAACTTCTAGTGCAAATAAATGAGACTCCTGCAGGAATACTATCTGCGCCTTGCGTCTTAATAACTGCGCATGTACTCTATGCCGCTTTTGGACGGAACCCAGACACCTGACATTCCACGTTATTATGGTATATTTATTCTGTGTCTGCATCTTGTGTCTGGATGTAGCCCCCGTACAGCCGGCGAACCTGGAGCAGTGCTGTGCCAGTCCAAACACATGCACCCCGCAGGACCAATACCCTCCCCAAGAAATCCCAATACTCGGTCCGGTCGTGAAACTATACCAGACCACCCAACTAAACAGAAAACATATAAACCTGTGTAACATCCTGCAAAAGCTTTCGCATCTTGGGGTACGTGGCAAAACTTACCCATGTAGTGCTGTTTCCTAGTCTAAGTTACTGTGGGGCTTAGACGGGTCCCCTGGCCTTAATTACAAGTAACACAATGCCCTTAAAATAAACATATTCGCAGCATTAACGCAGTCATATACATTACTGTTCTGCTGCAGGTCCGTAATAATGTTCGCTCATTCAGGGAATCAGTCCATCCGCCATCTGCGGGGGTCACAGAAAGAAACAGGGTCACGCTCCCGTCAGTGTCCGATTTCTGGCTGTCGACTTCAGACGTTGTCACCGATCTGTGCCGTAGTCCGGAAGGAGGAGACTGCGAGGATCGCCGTCTCCCTACCACTCTGCTTCTATTGAGTTGTCGACCAGAGTTGTGTATTCCTTTTGCGCAGTCTCTTTGAGCTGCGGTGTCCTGCCATGCGGCCATCCTGTATGGTGGATGTCGAGGTCTGGGAGTTGGCCCTCAATTGTCTCCCCAGCTCCATCACCTCCAACCATTCCTCCACGTCCCCAGGGCTTTCAAAGAAATACGTTTTCCTTTCGTAGATAATCCTCAACTGCACCAGGAAGAGGAGGGCATACTGTAGGTGCAGGACCCGTAGTTTCCTCTTGATCAGCAGAAAGGAGGAGCGCTGCTTCTGAACCAGCAACGTGTAGTCCGGGTATAGCGAGATCTTTTGTTCTCGAAGTAAATTTGTGGTACTTCTCTAGATGTCGCGGTCTCTGTAGTTCAACAGCTTAATTATAAGTGGCCTCGGCGGAGCCCCTGGTTTCGGACGGCCCGTGGCTATCCGGTGCGCCAGTTCAATGCAGAATTGGTCCGATAGGACCTCTGAAGTGACATGCTTCTTAAGCCAGCCCTCCATATATCGAATCGCATCTGCCCCTTCGCTTCTTTCCGGTAGGCCTATGACCCGGATGTTGTTCCTCCTCGCCCTTCCCTCCGCGTCCTCCACGCGGTCCATAAGGGTGGCCACCTGGGACTGCAGTTGTTTTATATCGGCAGTGTTTCGGCTTTGCTGCGGGGACAAGGCTTTCAATTCCACTGTATGGTCCTTTAACTTGTCAGCAAGTTTGACGTGGTCCGCCCGTAGTAACAACAATCCAGACGTGAGGGTGCCTATCTGTAGGATTAAGTCTAGTTTGTCCGTAGACTTCACTGCGTGGGTAGGTGGTAAACAGCTGACCTGTTGGGATCCCTCCAGCGATATCGCGGTGTCTGGGACGAGGTCAGTCCCAGACTCACCATCCTGTTGCTTGCCCTTCTCTCGCCCCATTGCTGTGGGCGTCTCTTCCTCTACAGTGAAGGTGGAGTGACACTCCTCTGTTCCGTGGGGTACAGCTCCTATGTTAACCAGTAGTCCCCTCTCCGCAGTAGGCTCTGCCGTTCGTGCCCCTCACAGCCCGTAACGCACTCGGGCAGACAGCAATTTATGGACCTCCGGCTATTACTCCTATAGCGCCGTAATCACCATCCTCCTGCTACCTCAACGCGGTGCCGTCCGATCATGCAGGTCCCGGGGAGGTCTTGGGGCAGGGGGGCTCTCCAGGTCTCCCAAACAGCTGTTGGTCTGACTCCCCTGTGGGGGGGGGGGGCACACCTTCGCTAGTAGAAATGGCTTCTATGACTTCACCACACAGCTCCTCTTCATCGGCCTCTGTGCTATCTCCAGGCACTGCTCAGTCCTCTGGCCCAGGCGCTCAGACACCCTCGAAGTGGCAGTACCTACCTGGGGGGGGGGGCGGGTGGAAGGGGGGCGCTCGCAGGGTGCCACATGCTGTCCGCCCCAGCGGGCCCGTGAGACAGGCCATGCCTGGAAGAGACCGTCTCTATTCACAGCTCCCTCTCTTTATCGGGCGGGCTCGCGCGGGCCCCTCCGGATCCCCGGCACCCGCGTCCCCGGTCACACACCTCGGTCCAGCCCACCTGTTGCACACTGGGTGCTTTGTTACTCTTGTGGACCCCCGCTGTCCACTTGTCTCGTTGCCCGGTCTTTGCGACTCCTTCATGGCCTCCGATCGCTTTGCCCCAGCGATATTTCCAGCAGCAGGCGGCCCCTGTCTTGTCACACCACCGCGACGCGACGGCCCAGGCTGCTCCGGGCCTTGCAGCACGCCGCAAGCCACAACGGCAGAGATCCCCTCTTTAACAGCACTCAGTCCCCGCCAGGACCACAGGGATTCCACGGAGGTCGGCGTCCCGTAGCCTCTGGGGCGGCCCTGCTCAGCACACGGCAGGGAGCTCAGAGTACAGCAGTTTGTCAGGATGAATATCGCCCGGGTTCGGAACTCCCTCAGAAGGAGACTCCATGTTCGGCAGTTGGCCTCGCCCCTCAAGGTACCACTAGATATAGTAAAGAACACAAAATAAACTCAATGTTTAACCAGTTCTGTATCTTCCAGGAGCAGTAGGGCTTTAATTTACATGTCTGTATCAGAATAAGTTTAAACTTGATACGAAGAGGATCAGAAGACAAGGTATATGGCTGACGTCATCCCAGACCGCTCTTCATTGACATAATATCCCTTGCTCTATTATCTAGCCAACTAGTAGCATCTTGGTTTGGGAGGAAGGCCTGTGTCAATAAAAAGTTCCTTTTCTAGTCTGTGTCCATTGTTACCCAATCCCTTCATATTAAGCAGATACCGATGCCTTTAACGTCCTTTAGATGGATAAACAAACCACTGCGGGTTGCACATTAACTCCACAGCGAATTGCCCCACTGGTGGTATCTGTGCTGAATAAACATCTTCTCATGGCTCAAGTGGGAATAATACCTTTATGAAGGCTGGATCCTGATGAAAAAGCTTGGATCTCGTAACAGAACAATTGTTGAAAACATCCAAACCAGTTTCATCACAGTCTGCTACCCTAAGCTTTGTGGATAAGATGAATCTGATTTTACATAGTGGTGACACTTGAAAATAACGTTCCTTGACCTTACTGCTGCCTTCAATATCATTGGTCATGGGAGGTTCATCCCAACTCTGGAGCATTACGTAGGCTTCAGAGACTATGTACTCAGTTGATTCACCTCATTCCTTAAGCAGACCCCCCAGGATATTGCTGCATGGTTTAGCAAATTTAGCGGCACAAATCTGGAAGTTTCGCTGCATTTTTGCAGCACTTTATTTTACCCATAATCGTTCATTTTCAGCCTGAAATCAATGAAAGCTGTTTTAGCAGAGTATTCCACTTTGAAGTTGGCATGTTTGAAGTGTCTGCAGCTCTACTGAAGCACAGCTCCAGTCCTAAACTCGTGGAAGGGAGCTGTATTTATCCCTGGGATGTTCTAATGCCATGTACGCACCCCTGTTGGGGCACCGCTGCCTACGGATCCAAGAGGCACGACACCTCTTCCTCAGGCACCCCCTTTTGTCACTCACTCGCCTGACTCGCAGTGTCATTCTCCGGTCAGTCCCTTTGTTCATTCTCTCCATTTTCTCTCCTTCTCACTCTCCTTTCTTTGAATTCTGTTATTTCCATTTCACAATCGTTGACACATTCCTTCTCTCTCTTTGTTTTCTTGCATTTGTTATGTTTCTCAATCCTCTTCCTTTACTCTGTTTTCATTGTCCCTTCCCTTTCTCTTCTCTTTATTTACTTTCTATTTTCTCGTTTTCAGTTTTGCTTCCATCACTTATCATCCCTATAATTCCCACTCCAGTGCTTCTTATAGTTTTTTTTTCAATTCCCTTTCGTCCTTACTCGCTCTGTTCTCTTCTTCGTTATTTTTTCTCTCATTTTCACTCAAATTTTCTGCCTCGTTTCTTTTCACTGCACAGCTCTTCCTTTAATGTCTTTCCCTCCTGCTTTGTTTGTCCAACCTCCAACTCCGAACTACTAGCCATTTTCTCTTCTCTACCCCCTGGATCTCTCTTCCTCTCTTTCTCTCCCTTTAACTCACCCCTCTTATCCCTGCCCTTTCTTATTCCATCTTCTCATCTCCTTGGGTTACTTCTCTTCTTCTCCCCACATCTCCACCTCTCTAGCTTTCCCACTACCCCTTTTATTCCTCCTCCCAGGTGACCTGTCCGCTGCATTCGATACTGTGTCACATGACATACTTGTGACTCGCCTACAGCAGCTGGGGATTGGTGGCACGGCCCTGGCATGGATTAAATCTTTTCTTTCCGGGCGATCCCAAAGGGTACTTCTGCGTCCATTCGAATCAGAGGATAAACCCCTTGTGTGCGGCGTGCCTCAGGGCTCCGCCTTAAGCCCTCTTTTGTTTAACGCGTATTTGGGCCCGCTTGCCTGGGTAGTTGAGTCATGGGGGGTCAGGGTGGTCTCATACGCTGACGATACTCAGCTTGTTTTTTCCTTCAGAGACCACTCAGACTCCCATGTTTCCAACTTTCGCAACTGCCTTGGCAACATCTGCGCATGGATGGCTTCTAACCATCTGGCCCTAAATACGGATAAAACAGAGGTGCTCTTTTTTAGCCAGAAATCAGCTCCCCCCGCTACCTTGTGGTGGCCTACTGTCTTGAATCCCCCTCCCAATCCAGTGCAGTCAGCCCGCAATCTCGGCTTCCTATTTGACAACACCATGTCCTGCAAAGCACAGGTCAACAGAGTTACCGCGGCCTGCTTTAATAAGTTGCGCATGATTAGGAAGATCTTTCCCTATCTCCCTCAGGCGTCCCGCAAAACGATTGTCCAGGCTCTCATTACGGCACATCTGGACTACGCCAACAGCTTATATGCTGGTGCCCCCCTCTATCTTATTGACCGATTGCAAATCGTTCAGAACGCGGCAGCTAGGCTCATTGGAAACATCCCTACCCGCAACTCGGTTAGAGCTTATCGGGACGACCTACACTGGCTTCCCATCGCCCGACGCATTCAGTTCAAAATCCTGATCCTTGCCTTTCGGGCTATTCATGGAATTGGCCCGGCTTACCTGAGCAAAAGACTCAAGTTATCTTTATCAGAAAGACACCTGAGATCCAACAGCTTCCGCCTACTGACTGTTCCCAGATTTAGGCTCACCCGAAGTGGCGGCAGAACGTTCGGCGTGACGGCAGCCAAGTACTGGAATAGCCTACCTCTTGACCTTAGGTTCATTGAGTCAGAGCAAGTCTTCCGACGCAAACTAAAAACCTGGCTGTTCACCAAACTCTGATTAAGTGAGCCTCTGCAGCCTCAGGTTTGGATGGTTTTGAACCAGGCAACCCCCTCCTGTGATTAACTTGTACTCTTAGCGCCGGGACACCTCCGACGGGGGTAGCCGTGCGCTTTATAAGCTTCTCAAATAATAATAATAATAATATCTCTTCCTTCCTTCTAAATACCGTTCACTCTTTCTCGAGTCCTCTTAGTTCCCTTCCTCTCTACACTTTACCTTCTGGCTCCCATTCCCTTCGCATCTTTTCCTCCCTCCCTCCCCATCTTTCACTTATTCCTTCCCGCCTCTCTAGCGCATTCACTACCCGCACTTTTCCTTTGTCTTCCCATCTCTTCTGTCTTTTTCGCTCGTTTATATTCCATCTCCCCACCTCTCCTCCCCTTCTCTTCCCTCCTCTTGCCCCCCTCCGCCACTTAGGCTCTCATCGCCCCCCCTCTGTTTGCGCTCGGGGAACCTTTTACTCATTCTCCTCACATCTCTATTCTCCTGTCCCACCGGTCTCTACATCTTGTACTCTTTCTCCATTCTTCTCCCATCTCTTCCGCTCCTCTTTTCCCCATCACAACCTCGTTCTGCCCCCCTCAAGACCTCTCCCTTCCCTCCCCTCTTTAGCCTTAGCCTCCTTCTGCACACCTAATTCTCTATCCCATCTCTACTTTGCCATCTCTATCTTCCTTCTCACCCTCTCCAAATCACACCTTCCATTTCTTTCCAACCTTCCCCTTTCTCGCTCTCACATCTCACCACAAACCCTTCTCTCCCCTTCTAGTCTCTTCACCTTTCCCCCTCCAATCTCTTCCTCTCTCCTCTACATCCTCCAGCCCCCCATTCACGTCGCTTCACCCCTTCTCCCTCTCTTCCTCTTCCAATCCTCGTCCTCGTGTCTAATCCGCACCTCCTGCAACAATTCCTTTTCAGCTCTCCACCACCCCACGCTGCACATCTTTCCATCCCCCCCCCCCCCCCCCACCCCCCCACCTCCTTCTCCTGCACCCCCACAGGATGCTCAGGCTGCCCGAAATCTCGTGCTTTTCCAGCATCTATCAGAGATTCACTATGGGAGGGATGGGGTCACTTCTAGGAGTGAAGCCGTCCCCTGTTCCCCACAAGGGCGACATGCAGGAATAGACACGTGGGGGCCGACATTCCAGCAGGTCGGGCAATATGTGCTAAAAAGAGACCTCCCCAGCCCCTGAAACATTAGAAAGACCTATCTCTGGTACCGAAGCATGTACTCCTCAGCCACTAGAGCATGTACCATCTCACCTGCTGCAGCATTCACATTGTTGTAACATTTCTCTGCGGATGCCTGCAAAGATCTAAACAATAAGCCACACATATTGACATTGCAGACAGCTGTACTGTCAACACAGACCTAAAAGAGGTCTCCTACCGTCAACCGTCCGAATTTCGGAGGAAGTTTTTGTAAAAAATTGCGGCATTTTTTCAAAACTGCAGATGTGATTTTTTTTGCAAATCGCGAAATCCTAAAGGGTCTGCTTAAGGACAGACCCATACTCTGAAAATCGGTGAACACTCCTCTTGCATAGCATACATGAATTGTGGGGGTTCTTCAAGTCTTATTCGTACCTCCAACACTTCTATTATCTATATGAATTGATCATGAGTTAGTCTGGTGTCGAGCTATGGCTGACGCATAACTATGCGTAAAATCATCAAATATCCAGGGCATGGTTGTTCTAAGAAGTTGCCTCAAGCTTAGATGAAAGAGAACTTTGTCCTTTTAAATCCAGAGAAAACACAATTTATTTTATTCTCAACATTGGCAAGTAAAGTATACTAGACACTTCTGAGCTTCCTAAACCTGATTGTCTTTTTTTATTTCTCCAGTTCAAACAATCAAATCTTTCGGCTTCAGTTGCGTAACAATAATCTGTCACATCTTGCTAAATTGCTCAATATCCCTGGATTATCCAGAGTTTTGTAAAATAAGAATTTTCTACTTTTCGAAGTAACTAAATATAAGGCCATCTTAGATGGCAAGCAGTCTTTCCCTGTAGCAGCAGTACAAGCATGGAAATGTCCAGCTACAGAAAACTAACTCCACCCTTGGCCTTTAAGAAGAAACTCTAAGGTTTACCTAGCCTAACAGTTCTTCAGTCCATAGTTCCTGCTGACTATATATCTGATTCGTTGACTCAGGACATTTTTCCTCATTCTCCGGATACATGTTCCTTTTGAGTACTTTACATCTTAATGTGTTGCATCTTTCTCTTTGAGAACCGCTCTCCCTATTTGCCTCTCCCTTTGTGTATGGCAGTAGTATTTACTACTTTATCTATTCTACACATGGTGTGCAGTCTGTTTGTTATTTATTTATTTATTTTAGTGTTTTATAGAGCGCGAACTTGACCCATGAGGGTATCAGTGCGCTTTACACGGTTTACAGAAGTGAACAAACAAAAAGCTTAGAGTACAGAAATATATAAAACGGTTGGAGGGGGCAGGGGTGCTAGACCCATAGGGGAAAAAGAGGGACACAAATGTATGGTTAAAATTACAGTTAGAATCCGTAACAAAAAACAGTTTTTAATTTGCTGTATCTCTATTCCAGAGTTTTGATGTAAAGTGCCCTATAACTATGGGTCTCAGTCGGACTATGCAGGTTTTTTTAAATAAAATCTACACACCTGAGCCTTGTTACAGGGGCTTCCCTCTACATCTGCAAAACTGGTGGCAGCTGGCAGTTAGTTAACCTAAGTAAATTCATACCCTTCCCACTTAACACCCTTTACAGATACAGGCAACTCTGGTTTTGCACCAGCCTTGCACAGAAGGGTGAAGAGGCACCATTGGTTTGTAGAGGGTTTGCTTATATTGGAATAAATCAACCCCTTAAGACTTTAAATCCTGTAGATATTTCATCTGCCTTAATGAACAGGAGTGCTTTTGCCATGTCCATATTTGTCAGTAGAATTCTTTTTTAAATATATTTTTATTTCATGAGACATAAGCATATAAAATTAATTCATTCCAATAAATTCACACAGCAAATAACAATCTTTGTTAAAGGATCAAATGCATCGAACAATATAAACACATATCATCACGTTCCACTGGATCATAAGACATCATAAAAAAGACAGAGCATGCAATGAATAAGTCATCCCAGATATTAAGATAGGAAATCTATTCCCATCACCTTAGGACAGTGCAAGATATGTCAAAAGCCCAACCCAAATAAGACCATTGCTATGTGCAGCAAATCAGATGCTGAACCACCTTTTTTGTATCTAGTTTCCCTGCTTATTCGAGAGTAGGCAGCTAGTACCCTTCATATTAGGGGGTCGGGGTTAACCAATGATCGTGCCTTAAATAGCCGGTCAACCATTTGATCAAAGGGGACCAAATCTTTTTACCCCACCTCTTGCTCACTTACCCTTACAGTTGTACAGAGATCATTCTAAATATTAAATGCCCAACAGTTGCCCCAGCCATCCCTGGATAGTAGAAGGCTCTACACTTTTCCACACCGTTAATTAACAGTCGAGCTACTGCCATTGATCTAAAAATTAAGTAGATCTGAGTCAGATCTCCTTCACATCGGTTATCACAACCAAGAAGCTTCATGTCCGAACTAATGTGTATCTCTTTCCCAAAAAGTTTGCTCCAGAATATCTCAATACCTTCCTCAGAGGCTTTAATTTCTCACAACTATAAAACATATGTATGAAGCCGGCTGGACCTTCTCCGCACCTAGGACACTATTCTTACCTTTTACCCCATCCAACCAACTTTGCTGGAGTAAAATACCTGTTTTATAGTGTTTGTCTCTCAAATTAGATGAGACTGTTCATTCCTAGTCCAATGTACATGTATAAATCCACATCCACGTCCCCTAACGTCCTTGCCCAGTTAGATTCAGCTTTCTCAAGATCATCCGGAGCTGTATTCATTAAAAGCTTTGACACCTGTCCTATCTTACAGGCTGACTAGATCTTTGTGTCTAAAAGGTGGATTCTTTCCAATGAACATCTACCTGCATGACGTTTACTCACAAACTCCCTCGCCTTTAGGTACATGAAGACGGAACTGGCAACTAGCCCAAAATCTTGTTGTAATTCTATAAATAAGCCTAGTTGGTCTGCAGAATTTAGGTCCCCTATCTTATTGAGACCAGATTGTTCTCCCTGCCTACCCATCATGTCATAAAAGTTGGTCGAAAAAAGTAGGGACTGCCACAGAGGGGGTGGGGAGGTATGCCTGCTGTAGCGCTTAATCTACAGCAATTTTTAAACCCTTCTTCAGACTTCCTTAAACCACACTTTTGTAAAATAACTATGCTCTACTTGCCTGAGACAGCCCGAAGCTGATTTGCCAAGCGCAAGATCATATATATTAAGAAGGGCAGGGTTGGGGTCAGCCACATTCTTGATCATCCATATTACCCCTTCTGCAGAAAGCAATACCCCCCATCTGCACTAAGAGCCGCTCCGTTATATAAAACAAGTTGGGACCTGCCCAACCTCCCCGTTCCCCACGGAAGAGTTAAAACTTTAAGGGCTCGCCTACCCTTCCTGTACTGCCATATAAAGTGTATACATATGTTGTCCAATTTCCTGCGCAATAAACTATCCACCTCAAGGGGAATAGTGTGAAAGAAATAAAGTACCTTAGGCAGGACTATCATTTTAAGAACATTATATCTACCTATAAATAATAGGTAAACATAATTATATTACCTCAAGTCAGTGCTAATCTTATTTAACTAGGTTGACACGGTATATAGTAGCAACCTTTTAGAGTTTATCTTGATACCCAAATACATAGCCGTATCTATCCTACGACCGTCTATAAGGGCAATATTTTCAGTACAGACAATCTGTTTTTTTCCCTATTTAATAGATAACCTGATATTCTCCCAAGTTCACCAGCCAATTGCTCACACGCAACTATTGCAATTCCAGCTTATGAAGGTATTACTGCGATATCATCAGTGTACAGTAGTACCTTTGTGTCATATTTGTTAATTCAAACTGGCTTTATTACTGGACTCTAGGCAATTTGCTCAAGAAATGAAAAGAGGGCAAACCAGATTGGAGAGCAGGGGCACCACTGTCTTGTTCCTCTGGTAATATCTATTCTCTCTTATTCTTAGCCCATAATCTAGAGTCTTGCATAGGGAGTAAAATAAATTGCCATAATGGCCTTTATCAAGCGTTGACCAACCCGCTTATGTTTCAAGATTTCCCATTAATAGCTCCATGACACACTGTAAAATGCTTTTTCCGCACCGAGGATGATCAAAGCCAATTGGTCAGCTATTACTGCTACGATATCAAATAAGGTTACAGCCCGTCTGACATGACGTGTTGTTCCTCTGCCAGGTATAAAGCCATGTTGCCATGGTGTGATCAGGTGGGCTATGATCCTCCCCAGCAGACTGCCAGGATTTTAGAGTAGGGCTTGGCATCTGAGTTTATGAAAGAAATGGGCCGATACAAGGCTGGGTTATCCAGGGGCTTGCTTTTTTTCAGGAAGATGGCAATATCCGTACCCTGCCAAGACGGGGAGGTATCCTTTTCAGTTGCACCCCTGTGAACAACACAAGCAAAAACTGGGCTAATTCTAGATGTAATGCCTTATACAGTTTGAGGGGGATTTGTCGGCGTCCACCGCATTCACTGAAGCCAGGGAAGGCAGTGCATTCACAACTTTATCTAGGGTAATATCTGCTTTCAACTCCCTATTTAAATCTGAATGTATCTTTCCCTGACCACCTTCTTGCCCGTCTCCTCTTCCCAGGGACTAGTATGCGGGGTTTCTTCGCAATATAATGTTCTATAAAAAATCCTCAAATACGTTAAGATCAGTGAGGTCAGTGGCGAGAGACCCATCATTCCTTTCGATATTCTCTATTTTTCCTAGCTTTCCTGTGTCTTGTGCGCAAAGAGAAGTCTCCCAACCAACTCCCCATATTCATAACTTTCCTCTTTATGTGCCTGAAACCTTTCTGCCCTCCCCTTAAAAGAATTGCTACTGTTCTCAGCTTTTACCATTGTGATTTCTAACTGGATTTGCTCATCCTCTTGCCCTGCATGATCCTCTCCATGTTGATCTTTTCTTGCGTGGCTAGTTTTAATACAGCCCCCTAATCTTGCCCCTATGTTTCTTCCTTCTGGGTGCAGCAAAGCTGATGTTCTCCCCTCTCAGCCCTGCTTTGAAAGCATCCCAGGCCATCCCCCGTGAAGCATTGTATTTGTTCATTAAAAAAAAACCTGACCGTCCATTTCTTCATGTGCTCAACGAATACGTTTTTTAAAAGTCATTTCCTATCAGAAGTCCACATAGTCTGAGATTTAGGCTGCCCTGCACAGAGATTTCCAAAACTGACTATATGAAAAAAGCCTTGGTGGTTTCTTAATTTCAGCCTTGTCAAAAAATATATTCCCCCTTGACCTCTATAACTTTAACGGTACATATCCAACACTTTAGTTTTTATATTTTAATACATAAGGGCAGACATCAAGAAAAAATTTTGGGGAGCTTTGTAATTTTATTATTTTTTTCATTAGTTGTATTTCTTAGTACAAAAGTTTTTTTCCCATTTATCAATTTATCACATCAGTTAATATATCTTTCAAAAAACACATAGTATAAAACACATCATATTATAATACCATCAGTAAAAAACTATTCCATGCAGAGAAAACAATATACAAAACAATCAACATTCTCACAAGTACATACACCCCTTTCTTATCATACATACTACATTCATTCTTGGTTCTGCGTCTGAGGGATCGCAGATGGAAGTGCAAATTAGTACGCAAGGTCGACGCGTTTCGGCAGTGTAGAACCGCCTTCCTCAGGACCTGTCTTGCAGAATACTCATGCACAAACAATATTTTTATAGCCCCTGCATGGTTGGGTATCTGTAACGATAAATGACATACATTTGTTTCATTTGTTCTTCATAATCCATATCTTTTTTACATTATTTTCATCAATTACGTTGCCCTATGTATAACCAAGAAGACACTATTCATTTACATGTGTTATTCTTTAGTTACTGTGACTCTCTTGCGGTTGAACCTGAAATGAGCAATGAACTTACATCCCTGCGCCTCTCATAGCAGACACAAAACTCTAACCTTGTGAGTTATTTTAGAGTTCTGTACCAATGAACATGCTTAAAATTTCATGAAAAATTGAGTACTGTTGTTAGAGAAGACTTATTGGTTGAGAGTTATCTCATATATCCACAATTTGTGCTAAATAACAGGTAGAAGATATTATCACTTAAGGCATAAGGTAATATAAATAGTTAAGTGAAATTCTATATTTGACTGCATGTCTATCTATTTTGAGACTTTCTCACATGTGAACAATTATTTCAACATGACAGATTGAGAATAATGTCACTAAGATCAAAAACAGACATAAGTTTAGTGGTTAGTGTACCTTCAATTCTGGGAAAGGATTCCTATCAAGCTTCAAGCATTGACTTCAGGGCTTATTATTGTATTACTTCCTGTATCAGAGTGGGAACAGAATCTGTCACTTTTATGAGATGTTACATTATAATAGAGGAGTTTATCAAGTAGTTGTATGCCAATTGCTTACCTATATTATCAGGTATTGACTTGTTAGTTGTTGGTGCAAAGGGTTGTTATATTCATTTATTTATAGATCCGATGTTTGTCTGCAGAAACCCAAAAATAAACAGAAAACAAACCCTGTCTTTCTGATGCTTAGTATAGAAGGGAAATATTTTGGTTATTTACTGATGTTGCCTCTATGTTACTGACCTTGTTTGAAACTTGGAGCATGTAGTAACTCTCTCAGTAGTTATAAATGCGAGTGATCGTGGTGTTATTATTTTCGAAACCGTTGTGTATCTGCAGAGGTTTTAAGACAAAACACATAGACCCAATCTTACTACCGTTTTGCATTGCACAAATTTTAGAATTATAATTTAGTATGTCGGAATTTCAGAACTAACCTTGTTTATAAGTATTATAAATCCTTCCCGCAAAGCGTCTTCTAACGGCGGAAAATAAGCGCGACCTGAGGCAGCACTGCGCCTTTCGAAGTTCAGTCCCAGGGAACCATAAAGCAGTCTTCAAAGTCAACAAACGAAGAGGACAGTTGTGGAGCTGCTCAAAGTGAGTGCACATCAAAAAAGTAAGTACCAGATTCAAGTCCCACTGTGGCATCACAAACGGAATAGAAGGGAAAAGGTGAGTAATGCCTTTGAGAAATCTATTAACAGGGGACTTGAAAATAGAGAGCTGATCAGGGAGCCTCAGAAAGGCCGAGATTGCAGAAAGGTAGCCCTTGAAAGTGCCCAGAGCAGAGCCCTGCTGGGCCAAAGAAAGAAGGAACAAAAGGACCTCTGAAACAGGGACAGAAAGGGGATCCACAGCCTTTGCTGTGCACCATGCCACAAATTTGTTCCACCTGCAGGCCTATACCGATTTAGTGGAGGTGCGCCTGACTGCCAGAATGATGTCGGAATCAACGGTCGCCGCTTAATCTCCAAGCATGTAGGTGGAGGCTGGACAGGTTCGGTGGAGGACCGTCCCCTGCTGCTGCAACAGAAGATCCTCCAGAAGAGGGAGTCTGATCGGGGGATCCGTGCTCATACTGAGTAGCTTGGGATACCGAACTCTTCGAGCCCAGTCCGGGGCCACAAGAAAGACTTTGGCCCGGTAGCTCCTGATCTTCTTCAGCACTCTGGGTAGAAATGGTATAGGCGGAAAGGCGTACAATAGCTCGCAGCTCCACTCATGACAAAAAGCGTTGCAGAGTGAGTGCCGCCTTGGAAATTCCAAAGCGCAGAACAGCTGACATTGCGCGTTCTCTTCGGTGGCGAATAGGTCTAACCAAGGCTCTCCGCGCTGTCGAAAGAGACCTTGCACAACCTCCGAGTGAAGACACCATTCGTGATCCATCATGTACCGGCGGCTGAGTTCATCTGCCCTGGCGTTCAAAGAACCTGCCAGGTGTTGAACCATCAAAGAAATGCCTTTACGGTCCAGCCATGTCCAGAGGCACAGAGCCTCCTGACATAGGGTCCACGACCCCACCCTGCCCTGTTTAATGCAATACCACATGACGGTGGTGTTGTCTGTGAACACCTGCATCACCTTCCCCTTGACAGAGGGAAGGAATGCCAGCAGTGCATGAAGGATCGTCCGAAGCTCCAGAAGGTTGATTTGGAGCCGGGTCTCCGCCGGAGACCAGAAGCCTCTGATCTTCACCTCTCCCATGTGGCAGTCCCATCCCAGGAGGGAAGCATCCGTCACCACTGTGTGCTCCATTTGGGGAATGGAGAGGGATCTGCTGCAGTGCCCTCCGAGATCTGGACGTAGTCTGACAGGTTCCCATGATGCTGCGCCCACTGGAACTTCAAGTTCCACTGAAGAGCCCGCATATGCCATCTGGCATGGTTGGTGAGCAGGATGCAGGAGGCCATGAGGCCCAGCAGCCTCAAGGTCGTCTTTACTGAAACCTGGGACAAGGGCTGAAAGATCGGAATCATAGCCCGAATGTCTCGGACTCGCTGTTCGGGAGGATAGACCCGAAACTACGCCTTGTCCAGAACCGCTCCGATGAAGAGGAGCTTCTGAGAGGGGATCAGGAGTGACTTTGGCACATTGTTGGAGAACCCCAGCAAATGAAGGAGGTTGGCTGTAGTCTGGCGGTGGGAGAATACTGTTTGGGGTGAACCCGCCTTCAACAACCAGTCGTCGAGATAGGGGAAGACTGAAACCCCTGATCTGCGCAGATAAGCTGCGACCACCACCATCACTTTCCTGAACACCCGTAAGGCCAAAAGGGAATACGGTGAACTGAAAATGCGCCTGCCCTATCATGAATCGTAGGTAGCGCAGGTGGGTCGTCAGGACGAGGATAAGAAAATAGGCATCCTGCAGGTCCAACGCTACCAACCAGTCTTGCGGGTCGAGGGCAGACAAGACTTGAGCAAGTGTGAGCATCTTGAACTTCACTTTCCGGAGGAAGCGATTGACATTCCGAAGTTCCAAGATAAGACGCAGGCCTTTGTCCTTCTTTGAAACCAAGAAGTAGTGGGAGTAACAACCACGTCCTACTTCTGGCGTTGGAATGCGCTCTATGGCCCCCTTAGCCAAGAGGGCCGTAACTTCCTGCTGGAGAAGTGTTAAGTGATCCCCTGACATGTGGTGGTACTGTGGTGGCATGGCTTGAGGGGTAGATTTGAAGGGGAGGGAGTAGCCCCTTCTGACTAGTTGCAGAACCCCCCTGTCCGATGTGATGGTGCGCCAGTGGTGGAGGTGATGGTGAATCCTGCCACCCACTGGCATCTGGTGGGCTTGAAACACCGGACTAGGAATATCTGGAGGCAGTGGCTGCAGTGGGGGGGGGGGCATCGGGGGGGGTGGACAGACCCGCACGCTGGCCCCGTTACCCGCCTCTGCGGGTCCCATGTCTGCAGCTGCGCTGAGACTGTTGCTGCCCAAGCCTGTGGTTTTCAAACTAACATGCTTGGGCACCACTTCTTTGTCCACGAAAGAGCGAAAAGCAGAACCGGAAGGAGTACGGGTGCCCGAAAGGCCTAAGGACTTTGCCGTAGCCCGCGAGTCCTTCAAATGTTCCAACGCGCAGTCTGCTTTATTGCCGAACAGGTGAGTGCCATCCAAAGAAATGTCCATTAACGTGTTCTGGACATCCCCAGAAAAGCCAGTCGTCCTCAGCCAGGCGTGACGATGTTGAAATCGCCCTGCCCAGCGAGTCAGCAGTGTCAAAACCACAATGGATGGGGTACTAGGCTGCAATAGCTTGGGAAAGAATTATCCAAGCCTCCACCGGACACTAAGGCAGCACTTGCGCAGCTATATCCCACACAGAATGGAAGTAACGGCCCAAGAGACATGCGGTGTTCACAGACCGCAGGCCTGAACTGGCGGAACAGAAACTCTTCTTCCCAAATTGCTCCAGTTTCTTGGATTCCTTGTCTGGAGGTGTGGAAGGGAATGCTCTTGGGGATGCAGAGGCTTGGACAACCAAGCTCTCGGGGTGGGGTGTTGGGAGAGGAAAACTGGGTCGCCCGGGCCGGGTGATGGCGTCGGGCCTCGTTCTTGTCCACAGGAGCCCCTGTGTTGGACCTGGACCAGGTGCCCAAAAGATCCTCTGGAGTGTGTCATTAAAGGGCAGCAGCGGCTCCGTGATAGCAAAAACTGACCGAAGCACCTCTGTCAGGAGATTAGTCCTGACTGCCACAGTAGGGAGTTAAAGGTGGAGAGCTTGGCTGCCTTACGCAACACCATCGAATATGATCCACCCTCCTCCGTAGCCACGGTAGAAGGAGACAGGTTCCGGAGCATAATCCTGGTCACCTGCATTCCCCGGATCCTCATCCCAGTCCAGGTCTAACTCGCATTGGGCTGCGAGAGGGTCCTCCGAGTCCTCCCCGTCCTCCATAGCCTGTGGAACAGGTGGAACATACGGAGGTGGGCGGGCAAAGGGAAAGAAATCCCAAACTGCGTTGGAATAGGCGTCGGTTGACACCCTTCCGGCACCTGTCCCATGCCGGGGACGACGTCGGCCGGATTTGCTGCCGGCGTCTGCGACGTCTATGCCGGTGGAGGTCGCACTGAGGTCAACCGGCATGGACAGGGATTGAGGCCTGGGTCCGCGGGGGTCACTCTGTCGACTCCGGAGTAGTAGACGACGTCGAGCCAGCAACGTCGAAGAACGAGGATCCCCAGCCAGGCCCGAAGGCGCACTGGTGGGTCCGTATGGTCCAAAGACACGTGCCATGACTGACAGGAACTCCTGCAGCTCGGCCGGAGTTGTTGATGGACTCGGAATGGGCGAGTAGGCCTTCGGCAACTGCGTAGGCTAGGCCGGAGCTGCAGGGGTGGCGCCACCTGCCCCCCTTGCTGCGTCGCGCGACCGGCTAAGGGAAGGCGAAGAGCGACAATTCTGCTTAGAGTTCTTATGCTTCGCCTTACTTTACTCTGAGTGCGAAGATTTTGAGCGATGGCTCCGCACCCAGTCCCTCAACCTCCCTCTGGACCGGGACCATGAACGGCGTGGAACCGACTACCGGGCCTCCAGCCACTTTCGGGACCGCTCCCGCAAAGTTTTCGGAGCCTTGGCCCGGCAGTGGTGGCACGACTCAGGAGTCGCAGTCACACCCCAGGCAGTAGAGACACTCGCGGTGCGGGTCCAACACCGACATCGTGCGGGGACAGGCTGCACAATACTTAAAACCGGGCATCCCTATGCACCTGTAGATTGATATATACTTAAACAGAAACAAAAGTCCCCAAAAAATGACTGGGGGTACTGCTCTCTCTGGATCTGCGCTTGCGGGCGTGGAAAAAGAAGGAACTGACATCAGCGCGCGTCGGGGCGTCTAAGTAGCTCCAGCGGCGTCATCTTGGCAGCTACGACGCCAGTGACGTACCCGGAGCTGTACGACGACGCCTACCGATGCGCAGGGGTACTGCTGACAAAAAAAACTTTCTGGATCCAGTCTGACGCCTGGGGATATTCTAAGAGAAGGAATCTATCACTAACGTGTCTCTTTCAGATTTTGTGTCTGTTGATTCATGCATCTGAGGTAGATACCCCTGTGTTACCTGAAGGTCACAAGTTTCTATCCGGTAAAGTAATTCAGTATCTTATTGCAGCAGCCAACTTCCTACTGTATGTATAACATTAGTTTGAATACTTGCACAGCTTCATTCTTTTCATGCTGATAAAATGAATGCCATAGAGTTGTTGTACTATAGTTGAATGGCATGAAACACGAGGTTGCTTAATGTAATCCATTTCAATGTCTGACCATTCTTCCAAGCCCACAGTTTGCATAACGAAGATAATTTTTTTAAACCTAGTATAACTGACTTTCCTAATTGCATGAACTGATTTTCTTGCCATTTTACATACAAAAGGAGGACTGTAGGATGAAGAAAGGAGTGTGTTGGAGCAGGGTCATCCCTTGGCCAAGGCGTAACGTTGTGTTTCCCCTGATGATTTTCTCCGATCAAGCGGCTAATATGAATGGAATCTCCAACTTAATGAGTCTATCATTAACAAATAGAGTGGGAGAAGACGTTCTCTCTTTAGTTGGCTCTGCTTTTACACCCCCGTGCTAAGCTGTGAGCGGTGTTGCTTACAATCCTTTAACCAAAGCCTATGCATGACCAGTAATTTGTAAGAATAATTTATTTGAGAAATTAGGTTTACTACTTTCAGGTCAGATTTCTGGATCAATGCCCCTAAAGCAGGCTTTGGGAACCCAAACCAAAGATTTATTCAACAAAAAAGTGCAAGAATAACATCCCAGAACCTGGGCCTTTAGATAACTTGAAGCCAATATTGCAGTACATTCAAAAAGTGAGATTATTTGGGGAGGAGGCCTACAAACACACAAGCCTTGGGGCTTTGTTACACAACCTACTTCCTTAAAGCTGAAGCAATCCACACAGTAAAATAAGGTAACTCCTTATGTGATGAACTAAAAATAGAAATCTCTTTGCACGCAACATAATTTTTGGAAAACCAATCGTATGCTTTACAGAAATGGCTCAGCAAGCAATTACTATTTTGGTGCTGTTCTTAATTACATAATAATGAAGAAAATTTAATTTATTGAAGCGGTGGAGTGTCTTTGGTATTCTCATTGGAGAATCTGTATATTAAAGTTCAAGCGCATCTGTTGAAGACACGTGAAAGGGTGGCTCGAAAATGCTGGATATACACAAACATCTTAGCAGGAGCAAAATATAGCATGCCCTGTCTAAATGATGTACTTGAGTAGACCCTAGAAGAGAAACTTGATATTTCTGAAAACATGTTTTGCTAAATGTTCTCGCACAGTATAGGGCTAATACAGAAAAAGACCTGTCAAATGTTCTGTTAAACACTTGGGCAAAGCAAATTCAAAACTTTTTTTTTTTTTCATGAAATGGGAAATGCCAACAAAAGAGGTTAACAAATTAAGCATCTCTTAATATTGCTTAGAGACTCAGTACCATAATACATCCAGGACTTTGGAAAAAACTGACTTTTGTCAAAAGAAACAAAAAAGTGTTGTAAGGTGGACTGGACAACAGGAGGGATATTGTCAACTTGGAGAGCAAGCATTGAATCCAAAATAGGTAGGATACAGACCAGATTACATATAAGATGTACACGGGAGAACTTTGTAAATGCACAAATAAAGCAAACAATCAAAATATTTAATAACGTCTGATAACTAACCAAAGGGATTCCCAATGTGCAAACCCTGACCTCTGTAAAAAGCTTGAACCATATTTTAAGTCGCAAATAATGAAAATATGAGATCATTTCTACCAGATCATTAGCCCTTGGCTACTGACCCCTATGATGCCTCAAAGACATGCATTTAAGTTGTCAGGGTAAATTGACAGATAATATTCTTCTATCGGGCATATATGGGAACCATTTGTATAGGAACTTTAGCAGGATACAGCTTTTACCCCAGTTCAGAAATGAGTAATTGTCAGCTTGGAAAGAATATTATTCACCCAGGGCAAACCAGATGTGTACCTTGTCTGTGCTAACCTTACGAGCTCATCCATGCTATTGTCCTTTTACAATTATGATGCAAATCTAGATTGATAAGAAACTGGGAAGAACAGCCCATTATCTCTCATTTTGACACAGTTCACCCGTGTAGCATTCGCATATTGCTTAACTATATAACATGCTGTTGAATAACCGCCTTTTTGCTTTTTTTGTTTTTTTATAAGATACCGCATATAGTAAGCACAATAACTTGTCATTTTAGACCAAGCTTCATCTGTTTAGCTAGCTACACTCGACAGTCGCATGTTTTAAAAGATGGTACTTAATTCAATTAGTCTTCAGTCTTGTTCCTGCGGTACCCGATACCCTTGTCACAAGGCCCCATGCTCCCTCTAAATTACCTAAGCTCTGCAAAGCATGATCGACTCGGGACATGCCCATCCAGGCGATAATACCATACATGTTTATGGTGCATTGTGTGTCCACCTGGGCTCCCTAACTGTACAGTGTTTTTGATAAGAAAAAGTAAAGGTACATGCTGGAACTTGGGCCAAATATCTCACTAAGATATTTCTAATGCTGAGATCATTTATTCTTTGTTCAGAGATGCAAAATATTTCCCAAAGAACTAAATGTTATGATCACACATCTTCTGAAAGACTATAATCTAAGCAGGGACCTTAGCGAAAAGACTCAAATGGGGGATCACTAAAGGTTCTTTGGTATGGAACTGCTAATATCACCATATTAATAAACTTAGCTTAGAAAACTTTCTGGGTAGTGGCAGAATTTGTGTATGATTTCTAGCAGAATTTGTCATTATCAATGTAATGGAGAAGTGAAAAGCCTCTAATGAGAGCCTATAACTATATTTCAGAGTGATGTAACACCTGTTCTAGTTAACCAATTTTCACCCTTTACAAGTTCCTAATATATGCTTGCTGTGCAGATTTGACCTTCTAACTCGAAGTATCATTCATCCCCATGTGACATTGCTCAACAGCTTAGCACCATGGATCTTACAAAAAGAATATTTCAGTCTTTTAAAACTACTGCAGGTTGATCTTCAATAAGTCCAACAAGGCAGTACCTTGAGTTGACGAACTTTGGAGTCCTCCTTAAAGCTAGGTTTCTTGAAGTAGTTGGGCACTAGGGCTGAGGGAGTAGTCTTTAACATATTAGAGTATCATCATTGGGAAATGCAGATCTCCATAGTCGATTGGAAAATTACATGGAACAATAGTCACCAGTATTTTTTTTAATGGGATTTGTAGAGCACGTGGCTCCCCAACCAAGGTTTCCCAGCTCGAAAGAGCCAGTTGAAAAATAGACCATTGTTGCCTCACCTCAATAACCATTTATATAAACTGCAGTAATATTCTATTTTGGGAAAATAAACACTTTTTAAGGAGTGTGCCAAATTCCATCTCCATGGTGCAAGACTGAACGGGTTTGGGTACACAATTTCTGGCCAAGTGATTAAATGAAAGCCCGTCTGTGTTGGCTCATTTGACTTATGGAACCTGGGCAAGGCTTTGCAGGGAGGACCAAAGATATCTCTCACTGGACAATCTAGAGAAATCTGGCGGCAAAGATAAAACGGGCCCCCACCTGCTAAAGCTCTGTAGACAAATGGGGTTATAAATTTTCCCCATGCAATGCACAAGTCTAGTTGCTCTAATAGATTTGTAGTACTCTTTAATAGTCTTTTTATGGATCCGTTTAGTGCCCTCGTCATACGATCTGTGCCAAATATGTTCCAATGACTTACAATTTGTCTTAATCTCTAATAAATATTGATTAAACCAGGGGGTGGTGAAAATGTGGTTTAGATCTACGCACATTCGAGAGGCAGAGTCTTGTCCATGACACATTATATTGCAGAGTATATCTTCAAATTGCATCCCTCTATTGAATCATCCAATCCAATAAGTAGAGGTTCGAGAGTCTCTCAAAAGACTGGAGTCAATCTTGGACCAAGGTCTCTGTAGCTTTCTGTGTGAGCCAAACACTCTGACTCCGGGTGATAAAAAAGGAAATAACATGAAGGTCTATCCAAGCCAAAGGAAGCAGAGCTCCTACTATATGACCAGATAAGTTGGAAAAGGCAGGATCTATATATATGTCCAGCCTTATGTTTTGGAGCTTTTACCAAATTGGGTGAACTGAAAAGCCTACAGACTCTGAACCAGCTTCATTGCAGAAATATCTTTGAAATCCTTGAACAGGTAGCATTACTAATTGATGTAAATATTAAGGGCCTCTTTTACATATTGTTAGTCTGACTCCGTTTAGAGTCTATCACATCGCGGCCCATACCCCAAGAGGCCACCAAGTCACATTGATAGTCAACCTACCCTCAACAAGTGTCTCATTTTCCCTGTTAGTCTCTGGTATACAAGGACTGGCAGGGGCAGGGAAATGTAGAGTTCCCTACGACACAACTGCCTGCACATTATCCAGTTTAAACATAGCACCAGCTCAGCGGAGCTGTTAAAGCAATGAAATCCCAGTGGGCAGACTAGGATCTCTAAATAGGACAGATAGTCCTCCATCTGGGTGGCAGTCAAAGGCCTCTGTCTTGTTCTCAATCAGCGCATACGATGTATGAACAGCTTACCTAATGTTCTTGTGATAGAAAACCCAGAAATAATGCATAAGTATGAAGTATCTGTTGTTCAAGGCATAGTATTTTTTAGTTTGTAGTTGAAGGTAAACTGTTGAATTAATGGTTGCCATGAGCATAGTTATGAGATTAATATAAAACATCCTTTTGAAAAAAGCAAATGGTGCAAATTATGACGTAGTGGTACCTGAAATATGATATGGCACCACAAAGGACTTCGTGATTTGATTGAATGTTTCTGATAATGCTGTTTTATGGCTCTTACTAATGCACAATTTATTTACATTGTTTTAAGATGTTATCATCAATCAATCAATCATTAAATTTCGAAAGCGCGCTACATACCTGTGAGGGTCTCCAGGCGCTACGGGGGGGTGCTACTGATCGAAGAGCCAGGTCTTGAGGAGTCTTCTGAAGGCCAGTAGGTCCTAAGTCTGTCGTAGTTTGGTTGGAAGAGTGTTCCAGGTCTTGGCGGCGAGGAAGGAGAAGGATCTTCCGCCGGCTGTGGTTTTCCGGATACGGGGGACTGTGGCGAGGGCGAGGTTGGCTGAGCGGAGGCTTCGGGTGGGGTGTGGAAGCTGAGTCGATTGTTGAGGTAGGTAAGTCCGGTGTTGTGAAGGGCTTTGTGTGCGTGGATGAGGAGCTTGAATGTGATCCTCTTGTTGACAGGGAGCCAGTGCAGGCCTCTCAGGTGGGGTGTGATGTGGCTGCGGCGGGGAACGCCGAGGATTAGTCGAGCTGAGGCGTTCTGGACTCGTTGTAGTCGTCTCAGGAGCCTGTTTGTTGTTCCAGAGTAGAGGGCGTTCCCATAGTCGAGTCGGCTGGTGACGAGGGCCTGGGTGACGGTCTTTCTTGTGTCTATAGGGATCCATTTGAAGATTCTGCAGAGCATTCCGTGGGTGTTAAAGCAGGACGCGGAGACAGCGTTGACTTGCCTGGTCATGGAGAGGGTGGAGTCGAGGATGACCTCCAGGTTGCGTGCGTGGTCCGTGGGTTCCGGGGCTGTGCCTAGTGATGTGGGCCACCAGGAGTCGTCCCAGGCTGATGGGGCAGTTCAGAGGATGAGGACCTCCGTCTTGTCTGAGTTCAACTTCAGTCTGCTGTCCTTCATCCAGTCGGCTACGGCCCTCATTCCTCAGTGGAGTTTGGCTTTGGCGGTGTGGTGGTCTTCGGTGAGGGATATGATTAGCTGGGTGCCATCGGTGAGAGATATGATGTTAAGGTTATGTTGTCGTGCGACGTGGGCGAGAGGAGCCATGTAGATCTTGAACAGCGTTGGGCTGAGGGAGGATCCCTGTGGAACGCCGCAGATGATCTCGTGGTTTTTGAGCGAAAGGATGGGAGGCGGATGCTCTGGGTTCTGCTGGAGAGGAAGGATGTTGTCCAGGCCAGGGCCTTCTCTTGAATGCCGGCGTCCTTGAGTCGCGTTGATAGGGTGCGGTGGCAGATTGTGTCAAAGGCTGCTGATAGGTCCAGGAGGATGAGGGCGGCTGTTTCTCCTTTGTCCATCAAGGTCCTGATGTCAGTGGCGGCGATGAGGGCAGTCTCGGTGCTGTGGTTGCTGCGAAAAACGGATTGAGAGGGGTCCAGGATATTATTGACTTCAAGGTAGCGGGTTAGCTGTTTGTTGACTATCTTCTCTGTTACTTTCGCTGGGAACGGGAGCAGGAGATGGGCCGGAAGTTCTTGAGGTCCTTGGGGTCCGCTTTGGGCTTCTTCAGAAGGGCGTTGATCTCGGCATACTTCCAGATTTCCGGGAAGGTGGCTGTCTCGAAGGAGCAGTTGATGATTTTCCGGAGGTGGGGTGTGATGGTTGTGCTGGCCTTGTTGAAGACGTGGTGAGGGCAGGGGTCCGATGGAGATCCGAAGTGGATGGAGTTCATGGTTTTGATGGTGTCTTCGACGCTGATGCTGGACCAAGTGGTCAGGCGGCTGGTGCAGGTGGTAGTCGCAGGAGCGGTGGGCTCGGTGGTGGGTGCGGGGGGGTTGGAGTTGAAGCTGTTGTGGATGTCTGTGAACTTGCGATGAAAGAAGGTGGCCAGGGAGTCGCACAGGTGTTGTGATGGTCGGATGTCGTTGGTGTTGGAGCTGGGGTTGGAGAGTTCTTTCACGATGCTGAAGAGCTCTTTGGTGTTGTATGCGTTGTTGTCTAGGCGGTCCTTGAAGGCGGTCCGCTTGGCGGTCCTGATGAGTTGGTGGTGTCTGCGGGTGGCGCTCTTAAGGGCTGTGTGGCTGTCTGGTGTTCGGTCGTGGAGCCATTTCTTCTCCAGCTTGCGACAGGAGTGCTGTGAGGTCCAGAGGTTTTCGGTGAACCAAGTGCTTTCTTGTTGGTGTGGTTGGTTGTGGAGGTCTTGAGAGGGGCGAGGGTATTGGGGCAGTCGTTGATCCACTGTGTGAGGTTGGTTGTGGCGGTGGGTGGTCTCCGGGCGAGGGTGGTCATCAGTTGGTCCTCAGTGGCCTTGCCCCAGCAGCGGCGTAGCAGCTGTTGGGTGCGGTGGTGTGTGGTTGGTTTCCTGAAGGTGAAGTGGACGCATCTGTGGTCGGTCCAGTGAGGTTCGTGGTGTGGTTGAAGGAGACGTGGGTGCTTGCGGAGAAGATGGGGTCCAGTGTGTGTCCGGCGGCGTGGGTGGGTGTCGTCACGAGCTGATGCAGTCCGAGGTTGTCGATCAGGGTGATGGAGTTGGCGTCGTTGTTGTTCTCGAGGTGGAAGGTCAGGTCCCTGAGGAGGATGTAGTCCGTGGAGGCGAGGGCGTGGGTGCTGATGAAGTCGGCGATTGTGTCGCTGAACTGTGGTCGGGGTCCGGGAGGTCTGTAGATTAGTGTTCCTCTGAGGGTCATGTTGGGGTCGGTGTGAATCTGTAAGTGCATGTGCTCGGCGGTGGTGTGAGTGTCGTCGGTGTTGGTTGGGATTCTGATGGAGTCTTTGTGGACGATCGCGATTCCACCTCCTACTCCGTTGTCGCGGTCTCTGCGGGAGATCTTGTAGCCCTGTGGGATGGCTATGGCGATGTCTGGTGCTGAGGTGGCGTTCAGCCAGGTCTCCGTCAGGAAGGCGACGTCGGGGCGGTGGATTCTGATAGATACATCTGCCGTGTGGATTCCTCACCTTGTGAATATCCCCCTTGCGCCAGCAACATTCGGAAATTCTTTTTCGTAGCCTCGCGCCGACGTGGATAGGACGTCACAGAGACACGGCTCCGCTCGCGACTCCGCTGACGTCACCGACGCCTACAATAGGCCCACGCCGGCGTGATGACATCAGTTCCCTTTTTTCCGCGTCGTCGACGCTAACGGTTATCGGGAATCTCTGTAGCCTTTTGGTACCTTGTTGCCATTTTGTTGGTTAATTCTGCTTCTCTGTATCCAGTTTCTTCGTAAAATGTCATCTAAGAAGACCGGATTCAAGCCCTGCAGGGAGTGCGGTAAAATGATGTCCATTACCGACCCCCATGAAGACTGCATCTGGTGCTTAAGTTCCGACCATGATGTAGAGGATTGTTCTTCATGTCGGAAGATGAATCCGAAGGCCCTGAGGGAGAGAGAAGCCAAACTTCTGGTTGCGAAGGTGAAAGCTGGAAAGGAGAAGTCGTCGAGGTCTCGTTCTCGAAAGGCGAGGTCGAGGTCCAGGGCGAGGTCGAGATCTGCTTCTCGAGAGAGGTCGTCTTCGAAGTCGGCGTCGGATCATGTTTCGAAGTCGAAGAAAAAGCACAAGAAGAGGAGACATGAGTCCCGACGCCGGTCTGGTAAGGAGTCGGGCTCGAGGTCGAGGTCGAGGTCACCGAAGAAGGTACGTTCGAAGGTGGTTACCCTCGAAGTCTCCGAGCATGAAGGTGAGGCCTCACCATCTGAGTCGCGTGGGCGATCTCCATCTCCGGCTCCGAAAACTGCCCCGGTTCCGAGTCCGTCTCCGGCGCCGTCCCCGGCCCGTGATGTGGAAGAGGCCCGGGAGGATGTGGATTCCGCGCCTGTCGAAGAGCCGAATCCGATCCCTCTTCAGGACCGGCCTGATGGTTTTCAGCCGCCCTTTCCCGCTCCAGGCCAGGACCCTTCTGCGTTTCTTAACGCAATGTATGGTGTCTTCTCGAGGGCATGGTACCCCTCTGGTGCGCCTTCGGGCCCCACGGGTCCATTGGCATTCAGCCTGGGAGTTCCTCACTCCTATCCTCCGGCTCCGTTTATGCCCTACATGCCGGCTCCGGCGCCGCATTGGCATTTCCCGGCTCCGCCGAAGTCGTCGACGCCGATTCCGACTTCGCCTGCTCCTGGTCATCCTCGAGGGCATTCTTCTGTGCCGTCGGATTCGATACCGGCGCCGGCCCCGAATCCGTCGAAGCCGCTGGTGGATCCGGTTGCGAGGCGTGTTAAGGAGAGATCCAGAAGAGAAGCACAGCGCCTTCTGGAGGAGCAGAGTTATATGGGCTCTCAGTCTGACGTTGAAGAAGGTGAGCTAGAGGAGAGCTGTTTTGAGGAGTTGGCGGACTCCGGGACCCTTGATTTCTCTCCAGAGTGGGAGTTGCCCTCAGGCTCGGGTGCTCCATCTAAGGATATTCAGCCTTACCATCTAGTAATGAGAAAAGCTGCTGAGCTTCTTCAATTGACTCTGCCTACAGTGGAGTTCAAGTCAAACCTCCTCACAGAAGTCTTACATTCTCCTAATTCGGTGGTTGAGCCTTTACTTCCTTTCAATGATGCCTTGACTGACCCTATTATGGAAGTCTGGAAGAAACCCTTGTCTGCCCCTGCGGTTTCTAAGAGTGTTGCAAGGAGGTACAGGGCCGCTCCTGAGGACCCGGCTTTTCTCTCTTCACATCCTTCGCCGGAGAGCCTGGTCATTCAGGCTGCCTGTTCGAAGAAGGGTCTTAGTGCCTTTCCGCAGGTCCCTTGTGAGAAGGAGGCTAAGAAACAGGACCAGGTGGCAAAGAAGACCTTTTCATCGGCCAGTATGGCCTTAAAGTCTACTAATGCCACATGCCTAATGGGGAGGTATGTTCATGCCCTGATGGACTCCTTACGTATCCTGGCCCCTAAAATTCCTGAAGCAACCCGAAAGGATTTTGAGGAGGTGATCAATGACACTCAGGCGGCTGCCCGCCAGGTAATTCAAAGTGGTCTGGACACTGCTGACTCTGTGGCTCGAGTTATGGGCACCGCTGTTGCGACAAGGAGGTCTGCCTGGTTGAAGTCATCGGACTTTTCGGCTGATGTTCAGGCAACTCTGCTTGATCTCCCCTTTGATGGCTCAGGTCTCTTTGGCAAAAAGGCGGATGCTGCTCTTGAGCGGTTCAAGGATTGCAGGGCAACAGCGAAGTCTTTGGGCCTCCAGATCAGGGGCGCTTCTTCCGGCAGGAAGTTCAGGGGCTTTGGTCGCTCCTTTCGGAATTTTCGGCAAGGCCATCAGCAGCAGCAGCAACAGCAGCAGCAGCAGCAAAATTCAATGTACAGATCGTACAGGGGAAAGCAAAGAGCGCGTCCTCGTGGACGTCAGCCCTCCTCTTCCTCCACCTCTTCCAACCCCCCTGCCGCAGAAAAGCAGCCCTAGATCCGCTATTCAGGATCATGTGGGTCCGGTTGGGGGTCGGCTTACTCATTTTCTACAGGATTGGGAATCGGTTACGTCAGATCTTTGGGTTCTCAATCTTGTAGGAAATGGGTATGCCCTTCCCTTTCGGGAATTCCCCCCTGTTTACCCTCCTTGTCAAGGTTTTTGCACCCAGGAACATCTGTCTCTTCTGCAGGAGGAGGTTCTAACTCTGTTACGAAAGGGTGCGATAGAGGTGGTCCCAGAGCAGGAAAGGGGTCAGGGATGCTACTCCCGGTATTTCCTGATCCCCAAGAAGGATGGCAGGCTTCGTCCTATCCTGGACCTCAGGATCTTGAATCTCTATCTGAAGCAGGAGAAATTCAAGATGCTCACCCTTGTTCAGGTTCTTCAAGCGTTGATGGAAGGAGACTGGATGGTGTCGCTCGACTTGCAGGATGCGTATTTCCACATCCCAATCCTGAAGTCGCACAGGAAGTATCTCCGTTTCACGGTTGGGTCACAGCACTACCAGTTTGCGGTCCTTCCGTTTGGTCTTACTACTGCGCCTCGAGTCTTCACCAAGGTGATGGCGGTGGTGGCAGCGCATCTCAGGAGATCGGGGATACCTGTGTTTCCGTATCTAGACGACTGGCTGATCAAAGCGGAGTCGTCAGAGAAGGTGCTCCATCATCTGCAAGAGACAACTCAGTTGTTGTTCAGGTTGGGTTTTTCGATAAATGTACCCAAGTCTCACCTGGTGCCCTCCCAGCGCAACCTGTTCATAGGTGCCGTACTGGACACTACTGTTTGTCGTGCATTCCCTCCTCCTCAAAGGATTCGCGACATTCAGGAAATGATTCCTTTGTTTTACCCTGGAGCGGTCGTTCCAGTCCTGAAGGTCCTTCGCCTGCTCGGTCTGATGGCTTCTTGCATTCTCCTGGTCAACCATGCACGCTGGCACATGAGGGCACTCCAGTGGTGTCTCCGCAGGCAGTGGTATCAGCACAACGGAGATCTCGGGGAGTCGGTGAAGATCTCCAGACAAACTGCAGCGGATCTGTCTTGGTGGAGCGTGGAAGGCAACCTGTCGCAAGGGAAGCCTTTCCATCTACCTCCATCGGTGGCCACGGTGATTACGGATGCATCCACTCTAGGGTGGGGTGCTCACCTGGGGGATCTGGAGGTCAAGGGTCTTTGGTCTCCAGAGGAAAGGTTGCTTCACATCAACCTTCTAGAGTTGCGGGCCATACGTTTGGCGCTCAAGGCCTTCCTCCCTTCCCTTCGCGGTCAGTCGATCCAAGTCCTGACGGACAACACGACCGCGATGTGGTACATCAACAAACAGGGAGGAGTGGGGTCGCAGTGTCTCTGCAGAGAGGCTCTGCGTCTCTGGTCCTGGGTTCAGGACCACCAGATTTGTCTGATGGCAAATCATCTGGCCGGAGTTCTGAACGTACGTGCGGACAGTCTCAGCCGGCAGTTCTCTGCCGACCACGAGTGGAGGCTTCATCCAGAGGTGGTTCGTCATGTCTTTCGGACGTGGGGGACCCCTCGGGTGGACCTGTTTGCCACTCGCGAGAATGCTCACTGCCCGTCATTCTGCAGTCTCCAGTATCCGATGCAAGGAGCCTTGGGGGACGCGTTTCAGTTGTGTTGGGGAAGTCAACTCCTTTACGCGTTTCCTCCCATACCCTTGATTCCTCGGGTTCTGAGGAAAATTCGCCAAGACCGGGCCCAAGTTATATTGGTCGCCCCGGATTGGCCAAGAAGGGTGTGGTATACAGATCTACTCCACCTCTCCTCTCACCCGCCGCTCCGTCTCCCTCTCAGGGCAGACCTCCTCTCTCAGATGGAGGGGCAGGTTCTACACCCCCACCTCCAGACATTGCACCTTCATGCCTGGAGATTGAACGGGGCAACCTGATTTCCTATTCTCTCACACCTGATGTAGTGGATGTCATTTTGTCTGCTAGACGTGACTCCACTAAGACTGTCTATTCTTATAGATGGACTAGGTTTGTTGTTTGGTGTGGTGAGAATGGTATTGACCCGTTGAGAGCCCATTTATCAGATGTGCTCCGGTTTGCTCTCTCTTTGGCTCAACAGGGGCTTGCGGTTGCCACAGTTAAGGGCTATCTTTCGGCACTGTCAGCTTTCATTTGCTTGCCTGATCAGCCCTCTCTTTTTAAGTCACCTGTTGTCCTGAGATTTTTGAGGGGTCTTGTAAATAAGTTTCCTCCTACCCCTTTTATTGTACCTCAGTGGGACTTGAATCTTGTTCTGACTTTTCTGATGGGCTCTCCCTTTGAGCCTCTTCATAAATGTCCTATGAGGCTTTTAACCTTTAAGGCAGTTTTCCTAGTTGCGATTACCTCGGCAAGGAGGGTGAGTGAGCTTCAAGCTCTTAGTTCCAAGCCCCCGTTCCTGACCATACATGCTGATCGGATGGTTCTAAGGACCAGGGCTGCTTTTCTTCCCAAGGTGGTGACTCCTTTCCACCTTGGTCAATCCATTACCCTTCCTACCTTTTATCCTCCCCCACACCCTTCCAAGGAGGAGGAGAGGTTGCACCGTCTGGACCCTAAGAGGGCGGTGTCTTTTTATTTGGACAGAACTAGAGACTGTCGCTTGGACGATCAACTCTTCATTGGCTTTGCTGGCTGCAAGAAGGGAAGAGCGGTCCATAAAAGGACTTTATCAAGATGGATCGTTCTGTGCATAAAGATCTGCTACTCTTTGGCCGGTAAGGAGCCTCCGGAGGGTATTAGAGCTCATTCCACTAGAGCTAAGTCATCTACCTCTGCTTTAGCTAGAGGTGTTCCTGTGGAGGACATTTGTAGGGCGGCAACCTGGTCTTCCCTCCATACTTTCGCGAAGCATTACTGCTTGGATACGGAAGTCAGGAGGGACGGCCACTTTGCGCGCTCTGTCCTTCAGGATTTCCTGGTTTAGAAGAGTGGACACCCTCCTCCGGGAGTGGGGACTGCTGTGGGACTCTATTCACAAGGTGAGGAATCCACACGGCAGATGTATCTATCAGAAGAACAAGTTACTTACCTTCGGTAACGCTTTTTCTGGTAGATACTATATCTGCCTGTGGATTCCTCACTGACCCACCCGCCTCCCCGTTGTCCACTCTTCTATGCCAGATTTATTGTACTATAATGTATATTTGTTTTGATGTCAAGGAAATGTTTCATTTGCTTCCTGCATTTGCTTTACACTGTGTGTTTTGCCTTGACTATCGCATGCTGTACATATTGTTTTGTATATATCTATTGTCATTGGTCCGTCCGTGTGCCTCGATGGCACGGAAAAAAGGCGGAACTGATGTCATCACGCCGGCGTGGGCCTATTGTAGGCGTCGGTGACGTCAGCGGAGTCGCGAGCGGAGCCGTGTCTCTGTGACGTCCTATCCACGTCGGCGCGAGGCTACGAAAAAGAATTTCCGAATGTTGCTGGCGCAAGGGGGATATTCACAAGGTGAGGAATCCACAGGCAGATATAGTATCTACCAGAAAAAGCGTTACCGAAGGTAAGTAACTTGTTCGTCTAGGAGGTCCCAGAGTTTGATGGCGTGCTTGCGAGCGGATCGGGTGTTGAGGAGAATGCAGTGGAGGTGGTTGGGGTCTTTGGCTGGTGTTTTTGTGGGCTGGATGCTAGTGTAGCTGCAGTTGCGGCAGGTGAAGGGTCCTTGGGTGCGTTCGAGGTGGCCCGGTAGCAGGGGTAGGCTCGTCCTGTGCACCTAGTCATAGTGCAGTCTGGCGTAGCGGGGGTCCAGGGGTTCTGGCGCTGGGCGCGGACGGGCGCGGACGGGCTTGCCTTTGGCGCGCCACCTGCGCGCATCCAATTTGCTTCCGCGCGGTTTCCTCCATATGTGGCGAAGTGGGAGGGTGGAGCAGCTGGGAGGCGGGAGCGGGCGGCGAATGGGGTTCGGGGATGCGGGTACAGAAGGAAAAGGGGCGGGGCCGCCGGGGAGCGGGGTTCAAAGGTCACAGCTCACCACCGCGCGGTCTCCTCCATATCTGGCCAAGCGGGAGGGAGGAGCATCTGGGAGGCGGGAGCAGGCGGCGAATGGGATTCGGGGAAGTGGGTAAAGAAGGAAAAGCGGCGGGGGGCACAAAGCGGGAAAACAATCACGGGCAGAGCAAAAAAGAAACCAGATACAGGCAGAAATAACAGTGGGCACAAATAAATGCAAGCGGCAAAGAACAGCAAAACCCAGAATACTTAGGGCGCAGGAGCAGCGTCAGACAGGCGGAAGCGGTGGTGAAGTCCTAGAGACACACAGGGGCCGTGCGGTGTGTGGAGCGGCCGGCCCATGAAAGTGATGCATAGGTGCAGAACTATATAGGATGTCTGCTTTGAACTGAATTGGGCTCTTTATCTGCGCATGAACTAACTCTATGAAAGAATGAACGTGTCACTGTTTGAGCTGGGCTGTTTGGAAACTGTGGTCTTTTCCGAGAGTATCTTTGATAACGTATGCTCTGTGGACAGCGCTAATAAATTCCAGAATAGACAAACAACTCCTTTTTGTGTTTGAGCAATCATCATTCTTACTACTTTCCCAGGAGATGAATAATGGAAGTTATTTCCATTTGCTCTCTCTGACGAATAAGAAATGTTGCAATCTGTATGGTAAGGGTGCCCATTCGATTTTAAATCACCAGGCAAGTTCCGTCTGTCTGAAAAGTCAACACTGTACCTCTGGTGACGATGATTTTTCACCAAGAAACCAACCTTTTGAAATTTCAGTAGACAACTGGGTTGTGGTTTGTGTTCCCTAGTATTGTTCAGAGTAGTTCCTTCTGTGTTTAATATAAACCTACATTCCCTCGTAATCATAGTGGCTGTCTAGTCCTTCGCCTTGTACACTAAGCTTCTTCATAAGCAAGTACACACACCTTCAGCTTTGGATACAAGTGGTCTGTCAGATCTCAGTTTGATTAAACTGGAGAATATAACCTGTTTGGCTAAGCCCTGTATCTGATCTGTAAGCTGCCTTATCCTCGCTTGTCAAACTTTGTGATTAGGACCCATAGTTTTCCATTTTTACAGATAAATTCAAGAGAGCTATTTTCCTGTCTGTTTTTATTTTTAAATACATGAAAATAGAGCTTCTTCGGATGATTTTTTTTCCGCTGTCATTCATGAGTGTCGGGTCAGTAGGTGTACAGATTAAGAGGTAGGCGAAATAAAAAGAAGACAAAAAAGCTTAAGTGCAGATCTGCAGTTATGTATGCTATTCTGCAATGCTGATCTTTTCAGATAATGCTTTTGCACTGTACACTGCTGAAACCTTTTGGACATGCAAATGGAAATATAGATTTATCAGTTAAATAAGTGTGGAAATATACCCATTGCAACTTCATTTCGACAAAAAAAGATACAAATTGATAAACACAGAAACAATGAGGAAAAAATAAATATGAATAATTGCGGACAGAAATGTCAAAATAAATACCATAAAACCAGGAGCCCTATTTATGATCCCCTCAGGACCATTGAAAAAGGAGCACTGACCAAACCTGCACATTAATTAATTGGTTAAAGACCCTTTTTGAATTGCAATCCTTGGCTCTATCAGTCTCCTTTTCCCATGCAACCCACCTGCTATTTCAGCTGTATTGTCCAGGCTGCTGACTTGGTGAATACTTAGAGGAGTAATGTTGCTCTGTATCGTGGAATATGTGGTAGTGGACATGACCTAAGCACAGCGTGAGTGCACTTTTCTTGAAGAAATATACCTACACTATGGTGCAAAGGGTATTACATATCCAAGACTGTCACCAGTTTTCCGACGAGGTTTGATAAGGAGAGATTAAGAACTACCAGTACCAGATCCTCAAAAGTTAGTTTGTGCTTCAATGCTGTGTGTTAAAATGTATACTGAAGATGTAGCAGTAGTTGCAACTGAAATGTTTAATATCTTATTTGCAGTTTTTGAGGAACCTGAAGATCCCAGTAGCAGATCATTTTTTTCAGAAATAATTTCCTCAATTTCGGATGTAAAATTTAGTCACAGCGGTCGATACATGATGACAAGAGACTACCTTTCTGTTAAAGTATGGGATCTCAATATGGAAAATAGACCAGTAGAAACATATCAAGTGAGTTAAAGTATCTTTGTGGTATTTAGAAGTATTACGCTATTTATTCCATCAATTTCTGTCTTAATTGTTAAAAATATTTTCAGGTTCATGAATATCTACGGAGTAAGCTGTGTTCACTATATGAAAACGACTGTATCTTTGATAAATTTGAGTGCTGTTGGAATGGATTTGACAGGTAAGAGTGTTGTCAGAAAAGACACTTTTTTAAATTGAATGTTATACACATTTTACATTTATTTAACAAATTTTAATGTTAATATTTTGAATGTTTTGTCTAAACTTAAACCTCTGTAGCCAACGGATGCTAGTACCCCAGTACATTTTAAGAACTCTTTTTTTTTATGTGCTTATAACCTATTATCTCAAAGACAGCCTCTTCTTTCACAATGTGTGAATGTCTTTTCCTTGATGAATAAATCCATAGATTGTACAGTAGCGCTATAAAAATTGGCTGGCTGAAGAACTTGTCCCCCCTCACCTGTGCCATGCACACCACAAACCGCTTCACTATCCAAATCTCCCTGCCTCCAACTACGAGGAATTCTCATGCCTTTTAAAGAGAAAATTGAACCTTTTCTTTGCTTGTTTATGATTTTCCTACCATTCCCTTTTGTGCTACACAATTGATGGGCGTCTTATGAAATGCAGATCTGTGCCTTAACTCACTTTGTACTTGCATTTGCTTATTCAGGTAATAACAGCAGCGTTTGTTCTTCCTGTTGTACCTGGCATCCTTGGTGTGGTTTTCCCCAAAATGTTTGCCTTCAATCCTCTTATTTTTGCTGGCCTTAGTACTCTGTGCACTTTACTACTGCTTACAGTGCTAAAGTCCTTGTGCTCTCTTATAAACATGGTAACGTGGTTTATTCTCAATTGGCTCATTTAATTTACTATAAAACCTTAGTAAAGTGTATACTTCGGGTACCCAGGGCCTGTAAATTAAAGGCTCCTAGTGTGCCTGCGGAGCTTATTGTGCCACCCACCTAAGTAGCCTTTTCAACATATCTCAGACCTGCCTACAGGCCGAAAAAATGGACGGAATTGCACCAAATATGGCAAAAGGGTAGCTTTGGTTCTGTTTTTTGTTGTAAATTCTTTCAGTAGTTTTGGGGATTTTAAAGGAAAGCCTTTGCAAATAATAATGAGCTCATGCAGAGATCGGCAAATCTCTTATTGGCTGCCAACACTTCAGCCAGGAAGATTTGGCATCCATTTAGGACTCTACTTCAGCCGAGTCCCAAAACAAAAATCAGAAAAAAGAAATGGGGGCAGGGCACGAATATTGTAACCCCCTAGCCTTTGTCTTGGAGTCCACCTCCTCGGGGCTAAGGCCAATATTGAGCAAGGGCCGCATGACCGCCTGGGCTAAATTAAGCAGTAAAGAGGGGGTTTGCCTGGACCGCCTGCCTCACCACCTCCCAGTAGCCCATTACCTCCTGGGCAATATATGTGCCCAGGGACCACCACTTCCCCAGGGCCAGCCCATGCAGAACAAAGGAGGGTTGCCATGTGCCACCCCTACATACCTTCTGGAGCCATATATGGCCCTGTGGACCGCCATCCATCGGGGCTTGCTCCGGCTATCCCCCAATGAGCTGTTTGCTTTCCTCTGCGGGAGTTGTGACCGCTTTCGCCAACCTAAAGCAAACACCCCCTTCCAGCAAGCAGGAGCTGATAACTTCGCTTCCAGCAGGAGTATTTTTTCATCTTTTCCTGCCCTCAGACATGCGTGCAGGTAAAGAGAGAAAAGTATTGCTCCTGCACACAGGGAGCTTCATTTCCAGCAGCTTCCTGTGTGCAGGAGCAGTGCTGGCTCCCGCAGAAGGCGGGGAGCCGGCTGGGACTACAGGGCCTTGAGGCTCCCCCACGGTCCCCAACATGCACACTGGGAGTCCAGGGTGGGGCCATGGCACCCAAGGAGATGTGGCCAGGCCCTGGAAATGGGTTTCCCGGGGCTTAAATCGGCCCAGGAAGGTTGCATGCCCCCACCCCCCTGTGTAAAAAAGTAATAAATGAGGTTCGATTCTGACCCTGGTACTGATTTCACAGAAATTAAAACGGAACGGGAATCACTTCCAAATATAAACCCAGCAGGTGTCCCAGTTGAAGCTCCACTGCAGTAAAGATGAAACAATCCTAACTTCTTGTATAAGGCAAAGCAAGTGTGTTTCCCCTCATATTCCACGTTGACCAACAATATGAAATCCTTGATGGAGTTGAATTAATCATTGATCTATTGTAGCACAATCTGATATGTAGTGACTGTGATGAGGGATTTCTTTCTTGTTGTTTCCTCTTTAGAGCAGAGTCCATAGTTCTCCCATTTTAATACATTTAAAAAGTATGCAAATGCCCAAAATGCATAGCATCACTCACACACCCACTCACAGACCTACACATCCACTCAAACACCCACTCTCAAAGGTGACCGGTTACAGTTAGGATTAAAAAGGTTTCTTTAAATATAGAATTTCACTGAAAAAGTCAAAGGTTAGAGGGACGTTATATTTAGGAAATAGAATTTAAAAAAAACTTTGCAATTCACTGAAAAAAACAAAGTTTACAGGGACGTTATTGTTATGCTAAGATTCCACTTGTACAAAACGATTGAATTTCAGTAGTTATTGTTACCGGAGCGAACTTTAATTTATACCCCCACAATGCACTGCTTATGACCTCACGTATTAAATCACTCATGACATGGTCAGTAACATCACTAATGCCATCTCAAATGAAATTACTGTTCTCATCCACAGAACCACTCACACACCCTCTTGCACCCCCATACAACCTCTCATACGTCCATTCACCTACCCATTCACATAGACTCACACACCTACTCACACAACCAAATCACCCACCCATACAGCCATTCACACACTCACTCACACTAGCATTCACTCCCATAGTCATTCACTAATACAAGCACTCACCCACCCAGCAACTCATACTAGCATTCATTCACCCATACAGCTACTCACATAGCCACTCACCCATACTGCCACTCATACATCCATCCAGGTTCGAGGCATGTGGGCTGCTGAATTCATATCTGTGCATAGATCGCCGCCTAGTGTTGGGTCCGGATGATTGCACATTGTTGTCCTGGAAGAGTCTTCGAAGTATCACGAGATAGGTGGCTCCTCCCCTGGACTACAGTGCGCATGGGCATCGCCTCCATCCCCAGATTGTTTTTTTCCGCCATTGGGTTCGGATGTGTTTCGGTTCCCTCTGTCGGAATCGATAGTTGTTAAACTTTTCTACTCGAGACCAAAAGGTCTTTAGGCTGAGCGTCGGTATAGTTTTGTTCGGGTTTCTTGTCTGACTCTCGGCTCCGAACTCTTGCTACCCTTCCGCGTGCTCTCGGCGCGGACGGGCCTACTCTACGCTAACAGCTATGGAGCGGACTCCGTTCAAGAGATGTCCAGTGTGTAACTCCAAATATCCACACCTCGACGTGCACCCTGTGTGCAACAAATGTTTGTCACCGGACCATGACGAAGACAGCTGCATGGCGTGTTCGAAATTCCGGTGCAAGAAAACACTCAAGATTCGTCGGGCCGCTAGACTTCAGGCCCAGTTATCGGCTACCCCGGCGCCCCCACCAGACAACATATTCGAAGAATCTGTTGGAGACGACGACGCCGTTCAAGTTTCGGACTCTAGTCCCGCGTCCGAGGGGGATGCCTACGACGCGGGTGATGAGGATTTTGACGAAGCCGGCGACGAGGTAGGGGACGACGATCGGGCTATTGCCACCGTGGGGGATAGCTCGGAGGAGGAGCATCCCCAACCAGACTCAGGGGTCAATCCCCTTCATATGGCCCAGGTCGAGGGATCGCCTTCGGGCCTTACCCAAGACCTCGTTATAAGTCCAACGTCCCCGCCTCCGGGCCCGGTCACGGACATTTCTGAGGCGCCACTCCCGTTGAAGAAAACGAAAGTGAAGCCATCGGGTCACGCTCCCTCGGTTTCGAAACCGAAAGTGAAAGTTGCGCTGGGGCAGAAGGTTCTGGAGGCGTCAACTTCCAAAAAATTCAAGATGGCCGACTTGAAGAGCCACGCCAAAATGGCCGACCCGAAGCCCTCGGGGTCGGAGCCGAAGGCGAAGTCGACCGACGCGGCTCCGTCGGCGCCGAAGATGGTCGGGGTCGCGGACCCGAAGACGGCTCCGAAGAAGCGTCAGGGCGACGACGCGACCCGGGATCAGCTGGTGCCGGCCCTTGGGGTCAAGGCGCGTGAGTTGTCGGCCCCGAAGAAGGTGCCTGCCATCGACCCGACTCCCGACTCGGGGAGATCGATCGAATCGGTCAAGCCCTCTCCTGCCTTAACGAAGAAGGTAGCGGAATCCCTGCAGCGGATACGGAAGGACGATGTGGTTCCCGATCCGGACACCGTGGCGCCTAAGCACACGCCTAAGCCTGCGAAGGCGCAAACGCCTATCCGCTTTACCCTGCCGCCAAAGTCGACGCCGAAGGCTTTCGCGCCGAAACATGGCGGGCCCTCAAAGGAGGTATTGACGCCAAAAGCTGCCTTAGTGGTGTCGAAGCTTCGGCTCCAGCCACTTGCTGAAGAGGAGCGTCGAGAGGTCATCATCGACGCCAACACTGGGAAACTGTCTCTCCTCAAAAGAAAAATCACCACTGAGCCGGTGTTGGAACATTTTCGGATCCCTCTCAAGAATAAGAGGGACTCTGCGGGAACTTCGGCCCCGATGGAACCTGTGTCTCCACAAGCCCTAGGACACTCGCCAACGCGTTCCGCCGCAGGCGATGCCGACGAGGAGGACGCCGAGTACAACTATCCGGCGTACTCGGATCCGGAGGAGGAGCACGAACCTTGGTCGGCCGGAGGCGACCCAGAGGACCCGCAGTCGGGCCAGGACACGCAACTTTTTGCGGCCAAGACGTCACCGACGGAGGACTCGGCGGCCTTCAACGCTCTGATTGAGAGAGCTGCGGCTAACCACGATGTCGAGCTGCACTCGGACCCTGTGGATGTAGACTTTTTATTTGACACTTTCTCAGTGGCTGAAAAGTCAGTCAAAACCTGCCAATGCTTAAGGGGGTGCTCAAACACGCAACGGAGGTCTTCAAGGAGCCCACCCGGGCGCGTGTCGTCAACCCTCGCATTGACAAGAAATATAAGGCAGCGCCCTCGGATCCAACATACATCAAGGGACACTTGCCACTGGACTCGTTGGTTGTATCCAACGCTCGGAAGAGGGCGAACTCGCAGACCACTGGTGACGCTCCTCCCCCAGACAAACCGTCCAAAATATTTGAGGCCTCAGGGAAACGGATTGCTGCACAGGCAGCTAATATTTGGAGGATCTCCAACACACAGGCCCTGCTTGCACGCTACGATAGGGCTCACTATGACACCTTAGAATCACTACTGCAACACTTGCCTGACCAGTACAAGGAGGCAGGAGAAATGTTAATCCAGGAAGGAAAGCTCATCACGAACGCATCCATAAAATGTGCGCTGGACGTGGCTGATACAGCCTCCAGGGCAATCAACACTAGTGTGTTGCTTAGACGGCATGCTTGGCTTCGAATATCAGGGTTCAAGCCCGATATTCAAACAACAATACTGAACCAAACAGTTAATCCTGACCACCTGTTCGGCCCAGAGGTGGATGCGACGCTGGAAAAGATGAAAAAAGATACGGACACTGCCAAGTCTTTGGGGGCCCTCCAGTCTCAGCAGTTTCGGAGTGGGTCCTTTCGCCGCTCCAATTCCAGAGGCACCTCAAGGGGTCAGGCATCGCAGTCCACACAGTATTATAAAAGTAACACCCAAACCTCATACACCAACAAGGGTAGAGGTGGCTACAGAGGCAATAACGTCAAGGGCAGGGGACGTGGAAACAACAGCTCCAGGTCCACCACCGCCAACAAGCAGTGACGTCTTGTCACTGCCCCCCGACCATACAACACCGGTCGGGGGGAGACTCCAGCAGTTCCTGCCCGCGTGGAAATCCATCACCACGGACAGGTGGGTCAAGTCTCTTATCCAGTACGGTTACTGTCTGGAACTTACTTCCATTCCACCAAACATACCCCCAAGGAGCCGTCCTATGTCCGGCGAGCACTTGCACTTGTTGCAGCAGGAAGTTCTAGTCATGCTGCAAAAAGGGGCTATAGAGCTCGTTCCATTGCAGGAAAGGGGAACAGGGGTTTACTCCCTGTATTTTCTAATCCCCAAAAAGGACGGATCCCTAAGGCCCATCCTGGACCTCAGGCCCCTCAACTGGTACATTCTCTCGGAGCACTTCCATATGCTCACGCTACAGCAAGTACTCCCTCTGCTTCAGCAGGGGGACTTCCTGGCTACGCTGGATCTGAAAGATGCATATTTTCATATCCCCCTGCATCCTTCCCACAGGAAGTATCTCAGATTCACGATTCAAGACCAGCATTACCAGTTCAGGGTTCTGCCGTTCGGGGTCACCACGGCGCCGAGGGTATTCACAAAGTGCCTAGCGACTGTGGCAGCGCATCTCCGTCGCCAGAACGTCCACGTCTACCCTTACCTGGACGACTGGCTCATTCAAGCAAGAACAGAACAACCGTGCGTCGACCACGTGTCCCGCACCCTTCATCTCCTGCACGATCTGGGATTCTCTCTGAACTACCCAAAGTCCCATCTCCAGCCCGCCCACGTGCGACAGTATCTGGGCGCGACAATCAACACTCTGGCAGCCACTGCGCAGCCAAATTCAGTGAGAATCGCCAGTATACAGACGCTGATCCAGCGATTCAGACCTCAGCACTCGCTTCCAGCGAAAGTGTTCATGCAGTTGATAGGCATGATGGCCTCCTGCATCTCCATTGTCCCGCACGCGAGACTACATATGCGTCCGCTTCAGGAGTGCCTAACACGTCAGTGGACTCAGGCTCATGGGCAACTGACAGACCTAGTGTTGGTGAGCGGTCGGGCATACAACTCTCTGCATTGGTGGAATCCACAAAACCTTTGCAAGGGCCGACCATTCCAAGAGCCTGTGCCACAGATTGTCCTGACAACGGACGCCTCTCTCCAAGGATGGGGAGCGCATGTACTCCATTACACAGTGCAGGGACTATGGACACTACAGCAAAGGAAGATGCACATCAATGTGTTGGAACTGATGGCAATCTTCATGGCCTTAAAGGCGTTCAAAGTACATCTGTGCAACAAAGTCGTGTTGATCCGGACGGACAAATGACGGCCATGTACTACATTCAGAAGCAGGGAGGCACACACTCTCCACAGCTGTCTCATCTGGCTCAGGGCATGTGGAAGTGGGCCATTCAGAGGAACATCTTCCTCATGGCAGAGCATCTCCCGGGCAAGGACAATCAGATGGCGGATCTGCTCAGCAGGCACAGCCATCAAATGCACGAGTGGGAGATACATCCATCAGTACTCCAACCGTACTTCCAAAAGTGGGGTCATCCAGAGATAGACCTGTTTGCCACAAAGGAGAACGCAAAATGCCAAAGCTTCGCCGCCAGGTTCCCACACCCGCAATCACAGGGCAATGCGATGTGGATGAACTGGTCAGGCAGATTTGCGTACGCTTTTCCCCCAGCACCTCTGATACCGCTGGTGGCACGCAAGCTCAGGCAGCACTCAATGACTCTCATCCTGGTTGCTCCAACGTGGGCTCGCCAACCATGGTACACCACGTTTCTGGAACTCTCCGTGGTACCGCATCAAAGGCTTCACCTCACTCCCAGCCTTCTGACGCAGAGCCATGGCGACATTCAGCACCCAGACCGCAACAGCTCAACCTGGCGATCTGGCTCCTGAAGTCCTAGAGTTTGGCTACCTCAATCTTCCTCCCGATTGCATGAACATCATTCGGGAGGCAAGGAAGCCCACTACTAGAGCTTGTTATGCAGCTAAATGGAAGAGGTTTGTCATCTCCCCGAGACCCGGCGCCTCCGAAAATTTTAGCTGAAGCCTTCCCTGCTTTAGAACCGTATTACAGACATCTACTCCAGATCTCATTCTCTACAGCTTGCCTGCCGGCGGATTGGAAACAGGCAGTTGTACTACCGATCAAAAAAAAGCCGAATGTCAGCCAAGACATTATGGAAAACCTCCGGCCAATTTCTCTGCTACCATATTTAGCTAAGTTAGCCGAGAAAATTGCTAACATCCAACTCATGGAACACCTTGAAGAACACGATGTCTTCCATAAATCCCAGTCGGGTTTCAGATCCAACTTTTCAACGGAAACGGCTCTCCTTAGGGCCACTGAAACCCTACGAGAGGGAGCAGATGAGGGCAAGACCATGGCCCTCATCATGCTCGACCTCAGTGCCGCGTTTGACACTGTAGCACATTCCATCTTGCTACAGTGTCTAAACAAAGCCGGAGTAACCAACAAGGCACTGGGTTGGCTGAAAGCCTTTTTGATCGATAGAAGCTTCCAAGTCCAAAGAGGGACTTCCCTCTCAGACAGCGTATTGCTTGAACAGGGGGTGCCTCAGGGCTCGGCCCTGAGTCCCACCCTGTTTAATCTATACATGGCCCCCCTGGCAGAGGTGGTGCAATCGTTCGGCGTGGAGCTTGTCTCTTACGCCGACGATACGCAACTCTTAATATCTCTGACGCAAGCCCCCTCCAGGGAAGCTGACAACTTTAATAACTGTATGAGCAGGCTGGCCTCTTGGATGACAGAGCACTGTTTAAAACTGAACGGAACCAAAACGGAGGTCATCATCATTGGAGGCAATGAGACCAATTGGACTAAAGAATGGTGGCCCACCTGCTTGGGTCCCCTGCCCCCTCCTAGTCGGGAGGCAAAGAATCTAGGAGTCTGGGTGGACAATAAGCTATCTTTTGATAGCCATATAAAGAGAACTGTAGGCAAGTGCTTCGGAGTGATGAAGACACTCAACCGCACCCTTGACTTGTTGCCTCTCCACTCCAGACGGACTATGACGCAGGCACTTATAACTTCCCGGATTGATTACGGGAATGTATTACTCTTGGGCACTTCAGAGAAAAATATAAAAAAATTACAGGTCCTACAAAACTCGGCAGCTCGCCTAGTATTAAGACTGCCCCGTAGAGCCCCTTCACGACCCTCGTTGGCAACTCTCCATTGGTTGCCGATCAAGAAGAGGATCATTTTTAAAGCTCTGCTATGGTGTCACAAGATCATCCATAATAAGGCACCTGCCTATATGTCGGACCTGGCTTCTCTATACGAACCCAACAGAACCCTCAGATCCCAAGGGACAGGTCTGCTCAGAATTACCCGTCCTAAAAAGGCCAGAATGGGAGGCAGATCCTTCCGCACGATGGCAGCGAAGCACTGGAACCTCCTGCCTTTGGACACCAGATTAGAGGGTAATGAGACCTCCTTTAGGAAGAAATTGAAAACTTGCCTCTTTAATCTGTGATAGGTTCCTCTCTCCACAATTCTCACTCTCTCCACAGCGCGGGGACACGCCGGGAGGCGTCACCAGGCGCTTTACAAGCTCCTTTAAACTAAACTAAACTAATACTGTGTTAACCACGATATTGACCCGCTAGATGCTTCCATTCAAAACATCATTTGTTACCTGTTCCACCTGTATCAGTGCAATTTGGCGTACTCTTCCATCCGCATTCACCTGTCTGCTATGGCAGCATACCTCCAGAATAGGCAACACCTGTCACTCTTTAAGGTCCCTGCTATCAAGGCTTTTTTGGAGGGACTCAAGAGAGTCATCCCACCTAGGACACCACCAGCTCCAGAATGGAACCTCAATGTGGTTCTTACAAGACTGATGGGTCCTCCCTTCGAGCCACTGCACTCTTGTGAGCTTCAGTTTCTAACTTGGAAGGTTGCGTTCTTAGTAGCAATTACATCGCTACGGAGGGTTAGCGAGCTGCAGGCGCTCACCATCCAAGAACCTTTCTTCCAAGTACATGCTAACAGGGTTGTACTCCGCACTAACCCTAAATTCTTACCCAAGGTTGTATCTCAATTCCATATAAACCAAACAATTGAGTTGCCGGTGTTTTTCCAAAACCCCGAAACGCTGGCGGAGCGGATGCTCCACACCCTTGACGTTAAGAGAGCCTTGATGTACTATGTAGACAGGACAAAAGATTTTCGCAAAACTAAGCAGCTTTACGTTGCTTTTGCCACACACCACAAGGGAAACGCTATCTCCAAAGCTGGGATTGCTAGGTGGATCGTGAAATGCATTCAAATCTGTTACGCTAAAGCTAAGCGCACTCTCACTATCCCACCAAGGGCCCACTCCACCAGGAAGTTGGGGGCCTCTATGGCTTTCCTAGGTAACATTCCCTTAGAAGATATCTGTAGAGCAGCCACATGGTCTACCACACATACTTTCACTAAACACTACTGTGTAGACGTGCACTCCAAACAGCAGGCAGCTGTTGGTCAGGCTGTTCTCAAGACACTTTTTCAGACTGCTGCAGCTGGCACGGGCAGCCACCGCTAATGGAGGGACTGCTTTGTATTCTATGCACAGATATGAATTCAGCAGCCCACATGCCTCGAACTGCAAATGCTACTTACCAGTATGCATCTGTTCTTGGCATGTAGGGCTGCTGACATTCATATCGCCCACCCTCCTCCCCGGCGCCTGTAGCAGCTGCAGTATTCATTCATATATGCTCATAGCATGGTCATCACTCACATACTTCACTCCATCTCTGCCAATGGCTAAAAACAATCTGGGGATGGAGGCGATGCCCATGCGCACTGTAGTCCAGGGGAGGAGCCACCTATCTCGTGATACTTCGAAGACTCTTCCAGGACAACAATGTGCAATCATCCGGACCCAACACTAGGCGGCGATCTATGCACAGATATGAATGTCAGCAGCCCTACATGCCAAGAACAGATGCATACTGGTAAGTAGCATTTGCATTATCCACTTACGTACCCATACACACATCTATACAAACAGTCACACATCTACTGACTCACCTATCCAGCCAGTCACTCAGGCACTTACTGTGCAAAACAGTGACACACACACACACACTCACTTACCCATATATCCATTTAACAGCCACTAACTTACCCATGCAGCCACTAACTTACCCATGCAGCCACTAACTTACCCATGCAGCCACTAACTTCCCCATACAGCCACTAACTTACCCATACAGCCACTAACACACCTACTCACCCACCCATAGAGCCACTCACCCACCCATAGAGCCAATCACACACCAAAACAGCCACTGACTCACTCCCTTACACATATAGGCACTATGGCAGTCACTCACACTTACAGCCAATGATTCTCAGTCACCAAGACAGCCACTTACACACCCATACAGCCACTTATACACCCATACAGCCACTTGCACACCCATACAGCCACTTGCACACCCATACAGCCACTTGCACACCCATACAGCCACTTGCACACCCATACAGCCACTTGCACACCCATACCGCCACTTGCACACCCATACCGCCACTTGCACACCCATACCGCCACTTGCACACCCATACCGCCACTTGCACACCCATACCGCCACTTGCACACCCATATTCACCTATACATCCCCTCACACACATACAGCATTCAGACACCCACTTCCACACTGGTAGTCATACAGCCACTCGGAAGACCTATACTTGAAACAGTATCAGTTATTAGTAGTGTAAAAATAATAGTAATTTAATTTATGCACTAGCTTAATATATATCTTAGTGTCAGAAGCATTTACAAAACGCTCATTGGATGATGTCATTTGAGATGGTATCAGTGATGGCACTGACCATGTCATGAGTGATGTAAAATGGGAGGTAAAAAACCATCCATTGCGGGGGAATTAAGTTAGCATTAGTCTTCATTTCTTTTTTGTCTGTGTCGTCAACCATTTGGTGCTAGTTCCATCCCTTGTGTGACGTCAGATGGTGTCCTGGAAGTTCCTATGCGTGGTAACCATCCAAAGATTATTTTTCCACAATTGGATCTGGAAGCAAGGGAAGATGATACGACATTTTTGGGGGGATTCACGAAAACTTGGGATTTTGTTGGGTAAACAAAACAACGATCAAAGAACAGCAAGGTACCTGAGAAGAAAGGGGACCTCTGACTACGAATCTCATTGTGGGACCCCGTTGGAACATCACACGGTGTATGTGGACCAAAAATGAGGCGAGGTACGGGTCATGGGGGAAAAAAACCTTTAAGTTCTGTCAAAACTGCCGCCACAAGGTTGCACAACACGACCCGCACAAGGTCTGTAACCTATGCCTATCGAGGGACCACAGGTCCAAGAACTGCAAGGGCTGCACCTTATTTGTGTCAAACTCTCAAGACCCACCCAAAGCAGAGAGGAAGATCCCACAGCAATGTACAGAGGCCAGAAGCAACAGGTTTTGCTGAAAGACTTGGACCACTCTAGTGTTAAATTGAGCAGAGTGCAACTGCAGTCAGCCCACAGAGGCTCAGATGTCGAAATCCTCGAAGTGGATGCAGAGGAAAAATGTGCGACGAAGAAGGCGGTGAAGTACATCAAAATGCGACTGGAAAAGGTAACAAAAATCCCTCACCCCTTGGATAGGAGGGGTTACGAATAGAAAGCACACAAGGCAGCCCAGACGCCAAAGAAAACGGCAACCGAGGGTCATGCACGACCAAAGGAGTCCCATGGATCCCATACCAGTGGTACTGACGAAGGCAAATCGTCGACATTGACAAAGACCAGCTTGGGTCGGGATGCTACATCAAGAAAGAGCATCTCCGAAGCAAGACATCAAAGACCCTCTAGGTTGAAAGAAGAGAGGAGAGTTTGAGGCAGAAATGAATGCGCTCCTTCAATGCAAAAAGGAGTTAGACGGCACCCTAATGGAATACAGAATTCCTTCCAGACCTTCCACAACTTCGGATGTCAAAGAGGAAGAGAATGCCCCAGAGGCACCGGTAACCCCCCAACCTCACGAGGAGGAAGCCGAAAAGGAGCTTGACAACCCAGAAGAGGAAGAAGCAACATGGATTTTCGAGGAAGAATGGAACAACCTGGACCATGTTCAGAGGAGTAACTTTGTACTGAACCCTCGAAGGCTAAACCACCAGATGACATACCCTTCTATAACAGCCTGGTGAAAAGAGCAGAGGGAATATTTCTGCAGGACCACATCTACAGCAGACACAAGGCAGCAGTCATCCCAACAGTCCGAGTACCAGTCCTGGCAACAACACCCAAAGCAGCCTTTTCATGGTAGTGGAAAGGCTAGAGGACAATCCTTTTGAGGTGGAGGAGGAGGCTCAAAGTGACTTGGATGCAAAACTGGGACCCCACACAATACCAGTAAGAGGCAGAATGGCCCAATACTTGCAAGAGTGGGAAAGGATCACCATAGACAATTGGGTTGAAACATGGTGTGCCACAGCTATTAAACAGAACTAACAAATATACCACCACCAACCTCTGCCTCCAAAAAAAGTTGTTTCTTAAAGCAGAACTTTTAAATCTCATATACTTCTAGCTGCATATTCCTTACCTTTAAACTTCCAGACATCAAGCTGGATCTGGAGGTTCCGCTGCGGGCTGGTAGGTGGCCTCGGTCAACTCTGCGTGTTAGTAGTTATTGTCTGCATCCTCAATATAACTGCCACATCAGCGCACGGATGTCTGTTCTTTTCTTTCGTGCCAGCCAGTGCAGATCTGTTGGCGAGCGCTTTCCCCCTGTAATTTTCTGACTTTGTCAACTTCTCTTGGTGTGCTAGGGAGATGTCTATAAAGAAGACCTCTTGGTTCTAGCAGTGCATCGCCTGTCACTGTGCCATGTCGGTCACTGGCCCCCACTTTGTGTCATGGTTGCACTTCAGAGACGACAGTCGTTCGTTCTCTGTTTTGCTGGGTTATGGCTCTGAAATCTTTGAAGGAGCGGTCCCTAAAGCTAATCGCGGCCCAGTGACCAGCGCCTTGGAATTCGCCCCGTTGGTCTAGATCCCGGTCGAGAGCAAGGTCCGAGCACTGCTCGGTGGATCGAAGTCCTCTTCTTCCAAGTTGTCAGGTAAGAGGCATCACAAAAAGCAGCTTAGGTCGAAGCGCCCTTTGACGTCACCACGGCGTGTTACAAGATGGAGGAACATCTGCATTCGAGGGCCCACTCCGCAGGACGGTTGCCTGGGTCGGCTCAACGTGTCCCTCCCTTCCCAGGGCCGGGTGCAACCCCTTCCCAACTTAAAGAGTTTTATGACACCATGTGCGACATATTTGGGCTGCCTGTTCCTGCAGGTATGCCTTATGGCCTTGCGGGTTCGGATGAAGAAGTCCCTGTGAGTTCTGTGCCGTTGGCTCCAGCCCCGGTGCCACAGTCTCCTACTGGACCTGTTCCTCCTCCACAGCGACCTTCCCAGGTAACGCAGCCGCGGTCCTCGGCGGTAGCGCCCACCAGCGGCTCCTGCCAAATCCTCATTCCCAAAAACACAGAAGCAGTCGGGCATCCACCCGACGAGACCGGAGCCGTATGGCTCCATGCCGTTTAACCTACCCTATTCTTAGGGTTAGATGTGGATGAGTAGAATTGGGCTGGGGGGCAGGAACCCTTTGAAATTCCGGCACCACAGAACATGGACTGGTATAAGGAACTGGGTGGTGCCAGTGGCCTGGACACCACCCCAGATTCTGTCATGATGTCTCCCACTAACCTGGCTACTGAGGAGGGAGGCATCATTTACTATTGTGGTGCGTAGAGGTTGTGGAGGTCTCGGACCTGCAGCTTCCTATGGTGGTTGTCAAGAGTAGCATCTTGACAGCGGTCCTGCAGCCTGGTGTCTCCAACTCTGAACCCTTGTTGCCTTGTATGAGGCCTTGACAGACGTTCTTCTGGGCACTTGGTCCAAGCCCAGCACAGGGGCTCCTGTTATTAGAAAGATTGCCCAGCACCATCGCCCTGCAACAGGTGACCCAGTTTTCCTCACCACCCACACCACAAAGGTTGGTGGTTCAACCTTCCACTTCCTGTGGCGCGTTCCCTTCCGCAGCCCTGGACAGGGAATCCTAGAAACGGCAAAGCTTTGGGAAGAAAATGTTTTCTTTCGGCAGTCTAGCTTTGCGGTCAGTGAACACTGCCTGCCTTTTGCGCCGTTATTCCTATTCGATATGAGACACGATTGCGCAGGTGCTGTCTGGAGTCTTGGAAGAGGACCTGATTCTATCTACTCTCCCAAGCTATTTCAGGTGGGAGAAATGCAGTGAAGTTCGCCATGCGATGTGGTTTGGATACAACAGGCTTGCATGGCATTACACTTGCCACAACAGTGGCCATACATTGCCAGGCCTGGATGAGGAAGTCTGTTTTTTTTGGGGGCACGTCCAGGCTAATCTTATGGACATGCCCTTTGATGGCTCCCGTCTCTTAGGAAACAAAGCAGTTGTCGTTCTTAAGCAATTCAAGGACTCGCGCGCTACGGCCAAGTCCTTGGGCCTCACCACAAGATCCCGGCCTGTGTCTGCTTTTTGCTCTTTTCGTGGCTATGGAAGGGGCTACCAACCGCGCCAACCTTATTCCGGCCAGAGGGCCCTGCAAGTTCAGCAACATCTGTGGGGCCGTGGACGTGGTTTAACCTGACCCCTGAGGCTGGGGAGGCCAGAAGTTGAGCCAAGCCACGATCCCCACATCCACCACAAAACCCTTCTAGCCCGATTCCCCCCCAGAATCATTCATTGCCAGTTGGTGGCAGAATACGCCAATATCTCCACCGCTGGCGAGACATCACCTCGGACAGGTGGGTGTTGCATATAGTACAAAGGGTCTACTCCCTCCCCTACGAGGCTTCCCCTCCATGCATGCCTCCAGTGTACGATTGGCTGATGGTGGATCACCTTGCCTGACTCCGCAAGGAAGTCAACACTCAATTGGCCAAGAGAGCTATAGAAAGGGTTCCTGGGACAGAAATAGGTTGTGGTTGTTATTCCCCCTATTTTCTGTCCCAAAGAAGGGCGGAGGCCTTCATCCCATCCTATCCTATCCTATCCCATCCTATCCTATCCTATCCTATCCCATCCTAGATCTCAGAGCCCTCAACTACTTTCTCAAAAAGTTCAAGATGCTCAGGTCCTGTCTGCCCTGGTCCCGGGAGACTGGATGGTAGTGCTGGACGTGCAGGATGCTCGTTTTCATATTCCTGTCCTGCCTGCCCATAGTCATTACTTGCGGTTTACAGTGAGCCACAAGCGCTTTCAGTTTGCTGTGCTCCCTTTCGGCCTCAACAGTGTCCCTCTGGTGTTCACAAAGGTGATGGCGGTGGTCGCAGCCCATCTGTCGAGATATGGGGTTGCAGTCTTCCACCTATCTCTAAGACTGGTTGTTGAAGGCAGGCTCGTCCCAAGCAGTCGTCTCCAACCTCCTGACTACGGTGAACCTCCTGCATTTGCTTTGGTTCACTATCAACATGCCGAAATCCCACCTGATTCCCTCTCAGATGCTCCCTTTGATTCAAGCGTTCTGAACACACTGCAGTTTTGGGCTTATCCTCCCGAACGGTGAGTCCAGGATATTCAGGCTATGATACCAATGTTTCATCCTCTATCCTGCATTTCGGTGAGTGACTCTGGCTGTTGGGCCTCACGGCCTCCTGAATCCTGCTGGTGGACCATGCAAGGCGGAGCATGCAGGCTCTGCAATGGGACCTAAAGTTCCATTTAGTGTAGCATCTAGGAAAATTCCACCGACATTGTTCAGTTATCAGAGGGTACTGTAAAAGACCTGCACTGGTGGCTGATGAACTGCGATTGAGTCAGAAGCAGACCCCTCTCCCTTCCCCTCCCAGATATCACAGTAGTGACTGATGTGTCTCTTCTGGGATGGGGTGGCCATTTGGGGGGAGGTGGAGATCAGAGCTCCATATCAATCTATTTGAGCTTCGGGCGATCGGATGCCACTGAAAGCCTTTTTAATGTCCATTAAGGGAAGGCTAGTTCAGATGTACACGGACAACACTAGAGCCATGTGGTACTGCAACAAACAAGGCAGTGTGGGGTTGTGGACTCAGTTTCTAGACTTGGCTGGAACAACTTGGTAATTCTCTGGTGATTCAACATCTTGCCGGTTCTTTGAATGCCAGAACAGACAAACTCAGCTGAAGGTGCCTTGCACATCAGAGGTGGTACAAGGTCACTTTTAGAGCTAAGGTGAGTCTTAGATATGTTCGCCTCTGAAGAGAACGCACCATGTCAGCAGTTTTGCACGTTGGATTTCAAAGACTGCTCTCGTTTGGCAATGCTTTTCATCATGAGTGGAGTTCAGGCTTCCTGTATGCCTTTCCGCCCATACCACTCCTGCCCAGAGTGCTAAAGATGATCAAGGGTGACAAGGCACAAGTTGTTTCTGTGGCTCCGTACTGGGTACGGAAGGTCTGGTATCCCGAGATTCTGCCAATGAGCACCAATCCTTCGATCAGGCTGCCTCTTCGGGGAGGGGCGGGGGGGCAATCTTCGGCCACAGCAGCAAGGGAGAGTCCTCCACCCGAACCTGTCCACTCTTCACCTCCGGAGATTGAGCAGCGACAGCTGACAGCTTTTGACCATCCTCCCGAAGTTTGTGAAGTTATGGCAGCCAGGTGTCCCTCCACGAAATTCATATACGCCTGCTGATGCAACCGATATTGTACAGAACGGTCTATTGACCCCTTACCTGCCTCTCGGTCAGATATTCTATTTATCCTTTCCTTGGCCGACCAGGCCTCGCCTTTGGGCACTCAAAAGGGCTACCTTTCGGCCCTCTCAGCTTTTCTTTGGCTGCCAGATCAGCCTTCACTTTATAAGTCCCCTTTGGTGCAGACGCTTTTAAAGGGGTTAACCCATTTGTTTCCCCCTTCTCCTTTTCGTATGCCACAGTGGTACCTTAATTTGGTCCTTACTTTATTGATGTGTGCACCGTTTGAGCCGCTGCAGATCCCCTCTCTAAGGTTGCTCACTATCAAAACGGCCTTTTTAGTGGCAATTACCTTTTGCCGAACTTGAAGCATTGTCTTTGCAGCCTTCTTACCCAACAGTGTTTCCGTACAATGTGGTACTATGAACTAGGGCATCCTTTTTGCCCAAGGTTGTAACTCCCATCTGGGATAGTCCATTACTCTGCCCAATCTCTGTGCACCTCCATACCCTTCCAAAGAAGAGGAACGTCTCCATTGTCTGGACCCAGAAAGAGCATTATCGTTCTACCTTGATCGCACTAGAGTTCTGGGTGGATGACCTACTCTTTGTAGGGTATGTAGGAGCAAAGAAGGGGCATGCTGTTCAGAAGAGGACTGTCACCCGTTGGGTTATCCTCTATATAATGATTTGTTATGCCTTTGCAACGTATCAATCTCCTGAAGGCCTTAGGGCCCATTCCCCCACGGCGAAGGCAGCCACCACAGCCCTCCAGCGTGGGATTCTATTTGCAGATATCTGCCAAGTGGCTACATTGGCATCTTTGCACATGATTGGTAGACATTATTGCTTGGATTCTCAGGTTCGCAGAGAGGGCCTGTTTGGCCACTCTGTTCTGCAGGATTTTCTGGTCTAAAACGTTTCCACAGTCCCACCTCCAGGGAAGGTATGGCTTGGGTATCTGTTCAAATGTAAGGAATCTGCGACTAGATGCCTCTATCTGTCGGGCAATTTAATTACCTTCGGTAACGCCTTATATGGTAAAGACATGATCTAGCTGCAGATTCCATACCGACCCACCCATCTTCCCCGTACTGTTGAATTGTTATCAGTGTTAGGACTGTTCCCCTTCATGGCCCTAGCTGTCTTAAACACACCATGGTAAGTCACTTCATGGATCCTGGCGTGGAAATTCATGAAAGGTACGGACGTCAGCGTGCCAGAGTGACCGTTATATTTAGGTCGTGGACGTCCCTATGAGGACTAATACGACAACGCTGATTTCGCACGGAGTCGACCGACACCACCTACCGGCACACAGGTGTACTTCTAAGAAAAATCTTCGGGATCCAGACTTACGCCTGGAAGCTCAAAAGTAAGGAATCGGTTGCTAGATCATGTCTCTACCAGTTAAGGCGTCACCGAAGGTAAATAACTTGTCCATTAAGCGAAGAGGTAAAGAAACTCTACAAAAACAGGCAATAGAGAAAGTACCAAAGAGGGAGCACAGCAGAGGTAACTAATCACCTTACTTCTTGGTACCAAAGCAAGATCTCACATTAAGACCAATTCTGGATCTCAGATTCATAAAAAAATTAAGATGATAATCCTGTAGGAGGTAATCCCTCTCAGACAAAAGTGGTACTACATGGCAACCATAGACTTAAGCCGATCTACACATACCAATGAATCCAAGACCAGCAGTATCTCGGGTGCATGCACGAAGACACACTACCATTTCAGAGTCTTACCCTTTGGAATAAAATCTGTACTGAGTTGTTGCAAAATGCCTTGCTGCAGTGGCAGCATTCCTGAAAAGGAAAGGAATTTGTGTCTACCCTTACCTAGGCAACTGGTTGGTGAAGGTAATCCCAACTCTACAAAGACTGGGATTCTCCATAAACCTCAAGAAAATCGCAAGCCCCGGACAATGAAAAGATCTTCCTAATTACGATTCTCTTCGAATTGCAATTAGGAAATCAGTACTCCTAATGTATGAAACACTTTTGAGTTTCATTAGCAATTCCTACTAGGTCGCAAATAGACCTACCTCACGCATATTAAAGATGTAGGTCACAGTTTGCTGTTGAGGTCTGCAGACCACTGTGTTGCTTTTTAATAAAGTAATCTTTTTATTTTAAATGCTAAATTTGCAGTTTCGTTTTTCAAGAGTAGGCAGTGGTCCATGGGACCCACTGCCTGCTCTTAAAAAATGTTTGTATTCCATTCCCTAAGCAGAAGGGGTCCCCTGGGAACCCCTTCCTATGTGCGCATGGGTAATCACCATCAAGAAGTCGGTAAATATGAATGTTTTGCTTTTGCAATTCAGTCGTGAAACATTCATACATTTCATTCAGATTCGGTATTTGGAAGGGACGCCCTAAACATGCCTTTTACAAATATGAAATCGTGAACACAACTTGTGATTCGGGAACATGTTACCGAATCGCAGTTTGTGTTTTGTACATTTGTAAAAGCATTTTTGCATCAGAATCGGCCTGATCAGCCGTTCCTGACTGCAAAAATTCTTTGTACATGTGGCCCGAAGTCAGTTATGGCTCCTTTTGTCATGTATGAATTTCAGTTTAGAAAGGTTAACCATGCCTAGCTTGTGTGCTGTTCATGTGACCATCTTCTGTCCGTGCAGTGATACAGTAGACTTAACAAAAATGTGCTAGGCTAACCCCAAAGTGTTCCTGCCAGAGCCATACATAGGTCTGTTTGTGCATGAATGTGTGAGCAAACTGGTATAGCTTTTCCTTTTACTACATCTACTTGGAGTGCAAAGGAAACATGCACAACAGTTATATGTGCATAACTGATGTTGGTGTGATGTTGAAAGGTAGGTAGAAGAGTGTTCTGCTATCTACATTGTACATGTGTGTGAATGAAGCTTGAACTGCTCCTGCTGCACTGTATCTGGTCTGTGTGTTATTGAAGCTTGAATATATTTTCACTATACAAATAGTACACCTTTGTCAGTAATCTATCATTCAGTGTTGGTTCCCTTTTCAATAACGGTAGGCCACTTCTAAACCTTCAGAGAGCTCAATCTATTCTTTCAGTTTATTGCCTTTGGCTTAGGACACCCCCGCGCCGCACGGCCACCAGCTGCTGCGTGTGCCTCCCGCCTGCCTCGCTGCCGCCGTGTGACCACGCCCCCTGCCACTGAGCGGCGTGGTCTCCTGAGGTCTAGCGCTGTGCTCGCCTGATACTTCAGGCTCCTGTACCCCGTTTTCATTGCTGTGTGCCCCTCTGCCTGTTTAACTTTTATTTTGTATATTTGTATTGTGCTTGCTGTATTTTTTCTCGCCTGTCCCCCTGTTTTCGCTCCCCCCGGTCTCCTCCCTCCCCGCTCCCCGCTTCCCGCCTCAGTCGCTAACCACGCCCCCTTTCCTTTCTGTGCCCTCCCCGCTCCCGCCTCCCAGCTGCTCCGCCCTCCCTCGCACTTGGCCATATATGGCGACCGTGCGACGCAGGTGAGTGTGACCTAGCTTAGGACACCCCCCGCGCCGCACGGCCACCAGCTGCTGCGTGTGCCTCCCGCCTGCCTCGCTGCCCCTGCCGCCACCGTGTGACCACGCCCCCTGCCACCGAGTGGCGTGGTCTCCTGAGGTCTAGCGCTGTGCTCGCCTGATACTGCAGGCTCCTGTACCCCGTTTTCATTGCTGTGTGCCCCTCTGCCTGTTTAACTTTTATTTTGTATATTTGTATTGTGCTTGCTGTATTTTTTCTCGCCTGTCCCCCTGTTTTCGCTCCCCCCGGTCTCCTCCCTCCCCGCTCCCCGCTTCCCGCCTCCGTCGCTAACCACGCCCCCTTTTCTTTCTGTGCCCTCCCCGCTCCCGCCTCCCAGCTGCTCCGCCCTCCCTTGCACTTCGCCATATATCATATATGGCGACCGTGCGAACGCGCAGCGGTCACGCGCAGCGGTCACGCGCAGCGGGCGTGCCGATTGTGTGCCGAAGGCGCGCCAAAGGTAAGCCGTCTGCGCCCGTCCGCGCCTGGACCGCACCCAGCGCCCGAACCCCTGGCCCCCGCAGAGGCCAGCCCACCCGCCGGACGTACACCGCCGCCACCCTCAACGCACTCAACACCGGCCGAGCCCCGGGATGCCACCGAGCCACCCCGAGACGCACCCACGGACCCTTCAGCTGCCACGCCTGCAAGTTCACCTGCATCCGGACCTGCCTCGCACCAGCACCCGCCAAGCCGAACACCAGCAGCAACCACCTCAAGTGCATCCTGCTCAACACCCGCTCCGTCCACAGACACGCCATCAAACTCTCGAACCTCCTCGACACCACAGCTTCTGACGTTGCCTTCCTCACGGAAACCTGGATGAACGACTCCTCAGCACCCGACATCGCCATCCCAGAAGGATACAAGATCACCCGAAGAGACCGCGTCAAACAGACGGGAGGAGGCATCGCCATCATCCACAGGGACACCATCCACATCACGACCAACACCGACGACACCCTGACTACCGCCGAACACCTACACTTCCAGATCCGCACCGACCCGAAGACCACCCTCAGAGGCACCCTGATCTACCGACCCCCGGGACCATGCACACAATTCAGCGAGGACATCGCCGACTTCGTCAGCCCGCATGCCCTCCCCTCTGCTGACTACATCCTCCTGGGGGACCTCAACTTCCACCTGGAGAACAACAACGACCGCAACACCATCACCCTGCTCGACAACCTCGCCAACCTCTGACTCAAGCAGCTGGTGTCCACCCCCACCCACCTCGCCGGACACACTCTCGACGCCGTCTTCTCATCCAGCAAAGACATCGCCTTCAGCCATGCCACTGGACTCCACTGGACGGACCACAGCTGCGTCCATTTCACCTTCAGAAAACGATGATCCACCACCATCAGCAACAGGTTGCTCGAAGAAGCTGGAACAAGATCACAGCCGACCAGCTCGCCGCCTCCCTGAGCCAGCACCCTCCCGCCAGCTCAGCGAACCCCAGCCAGGCCGCCGACAACCTCACGAAGTGGATCAGCAACTGCGAGGACGAACTCGCCCCACTGAGGACCCCGCCCAGCAGACCCGGCAGCAAGAAGGCCCCATGGTTCACCGACGAACTCAAGAGCTCCAAGAAGAACTGCCGAGCCCTCGAGAAAGCCTGGAGAAGGGAACCAACACCGGACAACATGACCGCCCTCAAGCTTGCCACCCGGAAGCACCACCAACTGATCCGCGCCACCAAGAAAACTGCATTCAAGGACCGGCTGGACAACAACGCACACAACTGCAAGGAACTCTTCAACATCGTGAAAGAGCTCTCCAACCCCAACGCCGGAAACAACGACATCACCCCATCGCAAGACCTCTGCAATTCCCTCGCCTCCTACTTCCACAACAAGATCGCGGACATACACAACAGCTTCAGCACTCAACCGACGCATGCGACGACCGAACCACCGCCCCCCACCACCACCCTCCGCGCCTGGACTCCGATCAGCACCGAAGACACCGTCCGCATGATGAACTCCATCCACTCCGGATCTCCGACCGACCCCTGCCCTCACCTCGTCTTCAACAAGGCAGACGCTGTCATCGCACCCCACCTGCGGGACATCATCAACACCTCCTTCGACACCGCCACCTTCCCGGAGAGCTGGAAGCACGCCGAACTCAGCGCCCTACTAAAGAAACCTACAGCAGACCCCACCGAACTCAAGAATTACCGCCCCATCTCGCTCCTCCCGTTTCCAGACAAAGTCATCGAGAAGACCGTCAACAAACAGCTGGCCGCCTTCCTCGAGACAAATGGATCCCTCGACCCCTCACAGTCTGGCTTCCGAGCAAACCACAGCACCGAGACCGCCCTCATCGCTGCCACCGATGACATCCGAGCCCTGATGGACAACGGAGAAACAGCAGCCCTCATCCTCCTAGACCTCTCCGCGGCATTCAACACTGTCTGCCACCGCACCCTAGTGGTCAGAGCTGATTTGCATATCGCCATTGTCTAACCCAGGGTGGTGTGGAGTGCAAAAAAACGATGGATTAGGACCCAGATCTTTTGACTGGGTTGAATGTGTGACATTGATCCTCATTCGGTCCATCACCTGTTGTTTTTGCAAACTCGCTATAAGTGTACTGGGGATGCCCAGACGTGGGTCCCAGGCACTCCACACCACTGGAGTCAAGCTAGCCGGGCTGATGAGAGGTGTTACCTCGAAACCGGTCCGGTCCTCGGATGCTTGATTCCGTTCTGGGAAGGACATGGCTTTTGTAGTTCGGACTGGACTGTCCCCATGGGGCACAGGGTCAGAGCTGATTTGCATATCGCCATTGTCTAACCCAGGGTGGTGTGGAGTGCAAAAAAACGATGGATTAGGACCCAGATCTTTTGACTGGGTTGAATGTGTGACATTGATCCTCATTCGGTCCATCACCTGTTGTTTTTGCAAACTCGCTATAAGTGTACTGGGGATGCCCAGACGTGGGTCCCAGGCACTCCACACCACTGGAGTCAAGCTAGCCGGGCTGATGAGAGGTGTTACCTCGAAACCGGTCCGGTCCTCGGATGCTTGATTCCGTTCTGGGAAGGACATGGCTTTTGTAGTTCGGACTGGACTGTTCCCATGGGGCACAGGGTCAGAGCTGATTTGCATATCGCCATTGTCTAACCCAGGGTGGTGTGGAGTGCAAAAAAACGATGGATTAGGACCCAGATCTTTTGACTGGGTTGAATGTGTGACATTGATCCTCATTCGGTCCATCACCTGTTGTTTTTGCACAACCGCACCCTAGTGCAGCACCTCAGCAACGTCGGAATCCAGGAGAAGGCACTGGAATGGATCATCTCCATTCCTCGACGGAAGAACACAGAGAGTCCGTCTACCAACGTACAAGTCAGAGGCCACCGAAGTCATCTGCGGCGTCCCTCCAGGATCCTCGCTGAGCCCCACCCTCTTCAACGTCTACATGAGCCCCCTCGCGGCCATCGCAAGCCAACACAACCTCAACATCATCTCCTACGCTGACGACACCCAGCTGATCCTCTCCCTGACCAACGACCCCGCCGCCGCCAGAGCCAACCTTCACGAAGGGATGAAAGACGTAGCCGAGTGGATGACGACCAGCCGCCTGAAACTGAACTCAGACAAGACGGAAGTCCTCATCCTGGGCCCCTCGCCCTCCGCCTGGGACGACTCCTGGTGGCCCCCCGCCCTGGGCACCGCACCCAAACCGACAGACCACGCACGCAACCTGGGCTTCATCCTGGACTCATCCCTCACCATGACCAGAAAAGTCAATGCCGTCTCCTCGTCATGCTTCAACATCCTGCGCATGCTACGGAAGATCTTCCGGTGGATCCCCCACTGAGACCAGGAAGACGGTCACCCAGGCCCTCGTCACCAGCCGACTGTACTACGGCAACGCCCTCTACGCCGGAACCACCGCCAAGCTCCAGAAGAGACTCCAGCGGATCCAGAACGCCTCAGCCAGACTCATCCTCGACATCCCACGACACAGCCACATCTCCGGACATCTGAGAGACCTGCACTGGCTCCCAGTCAACAAAAGAATCACCTTCCGTCTCCTCACCCACGCACACAAAGCCCTACACGATCAAGGCCCGAGCTACCTCAACAACCGCATCAACTTCTACGCTCCCAAACGCCATCTCCGATCAGCCAGTCACGCCCTCGCCGCCGTCCCCCGCATCCGAAGAACGACAACAGGAGGAAGGTCCTTCTCCTACCTGGCCGCCAAGACCTGGAACTCCCTCCCGACAGACCTGCGCCTGACCCAAGACCACCTCTCCTTCAGGAAGAAGCTCAAGACCTGGCTGTTCGAGCAGTAGCAGCACCTCCCCCCCCCCCAGCGCCTTGAGACCCTCCGGGTAAGTAGTGCGCTCTATAAATGTCTTTGATTGATTGACTTATTGATTCTGGCATTTGAAAGTCAGCAATATAAAAACCTCTTTATGCAACAATCACTTTTATGACATTCCACTGTACAAGACAGCTAACTATGCTTTTGAAGTGAACCTATTTCTCTGATTTAACCCCTTCGACGCTAATGACAAAGCCAGCTCGTCATGGGCGTTACCTGCGCTGCGCGGATGACGAGCTGGCTTTGTCACGTTACGCGGGATTTTTAAAAATGCCGCGCACAGCGGGAAAAGCCGCCGCAGCGATGCGGTTAACTCTTACAGCTTAATCGAATGTGATCGCATTACTGTAGAATGCGTCTAATAGCAGTCCTGTTGTGAACCATATACTGTCAGACACACAAAATATTCTTTTACGGAGGTTATTCTTAAACGTCAACTCTAACATCTCAGCCATATTAGCTAGGACTACATCCCCTAAGGCAGGTGGGTTCCCTTGCTGCTTTTACAGATCTGCATTACTTAACAACTGTAAAGCCCTTGCTGTAAAGACATCAGAGGTTTCTTTCTGTCAGAGACGTAAAAATACAAATTGGAGTTTACATTTTTTTTACAGTGCAGTATTGTGAATGTCACTGACGCTGGTTTCACATGCAAGTAAATGGTTATGCTATTAAAGGCTGCCCCGCTGATCTTATATTCAGAACTTTACTTTGATCATCATTCTTACTAAACTGTAACTTAATTATTCTTTTTAGCATTTTTTAAAATATTTATATCTATTGAATTTTAAAATAAACTCTCATTTTTATTTCTAAACAGTGCCATAATGACTGGATCCTACAACAATTTCTTTAGGATGTTTGACCGATCGACAAGAAGGGATATTACATTGGAAGCTTCAAGGGAGAGCAGCAAACCACGTGCCATCCTAAAGCCACGAAAAGTGTGTACAGGTGGCAAAAGAAAGAAAGACGAGATCAGTGTTGACAGTCTGGACTTCAACAAGAAAATACTTCATACTGCATGGCACCCGAAGGAGAACATCATCGCTGTTGCTGCCACAAATAACTTGTATATATTTCAAGACAAAGTTAACTAAACCTGGCTAATTTAAGGACAAGTCTTGCTCTTATATAGTTAAGCCTTCTGGATTAAAGAAAGGCCATGATGTCCTCCCAGTAAGAACATTGATGCACTTACTTCCCTTTTTAGAAAAAAGGAGAAACTGGCCTTTTGAGTTCATGGCATAGTTCTGCCTTCAGCATGAAGTAGCAGTGGCACAGGTTTCAATGTTTTAAGTGAAGCCCACAGGAAACCGAATTAATGGATACTACTCAATAATGGCCAGTATTAAACTCATATTTATTTTGACTGAGCCTTCCTCTCCGTTTAGACCAAAAATATTAACACCTAAGAAAATGTTATCAAAATGTTAATTTTCTCTCTGTTCTACTATTTTGGCCTTCCAGACAACATAATACCTGTGCACACACGTTCCTCCTCGGGCCTTTGTCTTGGCTTCAGTGTTTTTACCTTTGAATACCAAGGTAGGTCTTGAGTGGGTTAGTAAGCAGAGTTTTTGTGAATATTTACTCACTGACTGTATCTATTATCACACCATCTGGTGTATACCACATAATAAAATTAACAAATTATAAAAGTGTTTTTAAATCTGAAACGAATGTCATTTTTTTTTTCTCTCGCATGTATTAAGACAGTGCTAAATTATTCTTAAGGGAAGAATTGAAAAGAGTTAAGCAGAAAACCTATTTTGACAGCATGATAAAAATATTTTTATGTAATATGCTATAGATCAAAATCTAAATTAACTTTTCTCAAGACTACAGTTTGTTTTTGTATTATTTTCCTGTAAAGCAAAAATACATCAAATGCCGAAGTGAGAGATCATAGAGATTTGTATGAACTTTTTCAGCCTTAATAGTTTGAAACCAGCTAGTAAAATGAAAATCTAAAAAGTATTTGAGAATGCAGTCTGTTCATTATTAGAAATCCTTAATATTCGAATTGTAAACAGTGACCTACCATAGGTGCATTATTTTTTTTAATCTTTTTATTACTTTTTTAAGCACATTCTTTTGGTTTCAAACATGTTAAATATTCAGAGTAACGGGTATATGCATGTTAAGTTGAATAGTGCAATTCTAGCCAGTGAATTACATTTTAACTTGATTATGCCAAACAATTAGCAAACTTGACAAGTGGGTTTAACTGTGCATTTTAACTTATTCAGGATTTCTGACACTAAACACTAATTTATAGTGCATCAGTGGCGGAATTTAAACGGACAGTGATAAATGTTTATAAGATCAATAAGAATGAAGTCTTTGTGCCTCCTATATAAAATATAGAAGTGTTCAGATACACTTCCTTGTTAACAGAATAAAGAAGTACTATGATGATGCACATTTTGTGAATAAAATGCAACAAAATATTCCCAGCCCCCATTAATGTCCCTAGAGTGCCACTCTTATTCACATTAAACTACTAAATACTACGCTTTGAGGTTCTGAAATTTTAGTTTAGTTTACAAAAATCCTCTTTATTCTGTATATTGGTTATGACTACTATTTACAAATTGTGGAACCTTTAGGCCAGTAAGCATAAAGATAAGGTCATGTTCCTTAAATATTATAGTTAATACAATGGGATTGTATATACTTGTTTAATTATTTTGACCAAAAAGGTTAATAAATTTTAAATGTGTTTACCTGGATTGACGTTGTTTATTTGTACGTTATTTCCCTTGTATAATTATTTGCAACATAAGAAATAACTTTAAATTACATATAAAATAAAATATAAGAATTTCTTAGTTGGACACTGTATCCACTTTAAATCATTTATACTTGTTCTGCAAGGTGTATTTTGATGTACACATTTTTACGGGGATGCTTTCATTTGTCAGCAATTTCAGCAGTCTTTCTTCTGCAGCTTCTGTCTTGTGCACTATGGGATACCATATTTGCCAAATGTGTTCTATCAAGCTGGAGAGTTATATCTTTAAATCTCTGCACTCACAGCTAGTGTGTTAATTTATTTGTACAGTGTCTGAAAATGTACTTGTCAATGCATTTATTAAAGTAATTTGCTTTCCTTTCTATACTGATTTTAGTACACGAGAGATCAGTTATCCATAGTCCTTGTTTAACAGCACTTTGGTGACACATTGTGATATGCAGTGCATTCAGCTTCCAAATTTTACCCCAAAAGTTCTTTTGTCTACTTCCTTGCTGGCATTGTTTGCTCTGGATTCCACCTACACATTTTTGGGCATTAAAGAGTACACTTGCAATTTATTCTGTTTGTTAACCTTGTCAACCACTCCATTGCAACTTAAATTCTCCATTTCGGTAACTAAAGACAATTAATATTGGTGCATCCTCTGGTACGCATTCATGCTGATGAAGCAATCTGCAGTTGAGAAATCACAGGGATGTCTCATAGCATAAATCCTCTACTTTTAACCACTATTACTGGTGGCACAGCATGTTCTCATTGAATAAATAACAATATAGGTGTGCCCTCACATAACATGTCTAGGAATATATTTTTGGCATAGTCTAAGCTACCGGCATTACATGTATGGCCTTTTTTGAGAGTGAGCTAGGCACTGACTTTTTAATGCACTTATTCATTAAATGTCAGTTATCGATCTAAATCGATTCCCTTTTATATTGGTAGATGGTGGCGGCTTCTGCACTTAACAAAATAGAATGTTTAAATGAATGCCATTGTTAGGACCATACTTAAATAATGTTTTTTTTGCCCACTCTGCTACTCTAGGCAGGAACCTGCCATGGCTGACACCAAGTTTCTGTAGTGCATTGTATGATAAATTACTAGTTATGTAGGAAGCATGGACATCTTTTCTGCTCTTGTACACTTCATGTCACTGTCATAATATTAGTATTTTATTTCCAGGGATTAACAGGACCCTTTCTCCCTCAGAATTAGAAATTCACCATGTAGAGAAACATGATGAATGGCAAGATCCATTGTAAGTTCATGGAACTGGCTGGTGACTTGCAGTATTCTTTAACATACGATAGCGCCTATTTATTTGTATTACTTATACACAGGATCACACAAACCCTTCCACAAACCTATTAAGGCCTTTGTGTCTTGCTCTTTCATATCAAAGAGATAGCATGGCTGTACTAAAGAAGGAGAAAAAGCAGAATGTTCAGTGTAAAATTAAACACACAAAAAGCTGTTAGTAATGTGTGTGAACTAATGTACTGGAATGTATTTAATGTAAGTTAGATTTTTTTAAAAATACTGTAGCTCAGAATGTGCAGAACCATGCAGAGGCAGTCTTTCCTGTAATGACCAATGATTTTGAAGAACCATGAAGAGAGATTGTCCTTCCTGTAGTGACCACTAATCGTGAAAATTATCAAGTAGTTACCATAAATATCTCTGCTGATCAGTGTTCATTTTTGAAACAGATCAGAACATGAAAAGTAATTTCCCATTTTCCTTGTTCAAACTAAAGTTGTTATGATCTTTGACCAGCTTTTTACTATGGAAACTTACTCTGTAATATGCATAACTCATAACAATAAACTGTACAGCCGTAAACCATGAGGTTGAAAGCCAAGAGGTTTGCAAGTGTTTGCAGAACACCAGGTAGGCAATATAGGCATGTTATACACACTTTCTGTTTTTACACGTTAATTTTGTTGTATTTAGCATGAAGCAGGCCATCCATTTTTTAAAAAAAAAGAAGAGAACAGTATACTGTGTAGTTGAGAACTCATGGTTTTTGATAAACAGGCTTTTTTTTCTTTTAAAAACAAATTACCATTCTTACAAAAGGAATCACGCATTGCTGAGGTTGCTGCCGCCGCCTGCATGACTGAGCTAACAGTGGGCCTCAATTACAATTGGAACGTTCAGCTTTTTAATGCATGTACTGTTGATTAAGCCATGCACAAGGGTTAGTCAAAGATTTATAAATGTGCTCCTGCATTGTTTACTAAGAACAGCCCTTGGTTGCATATAAAATGTGCAGGTTTTAATTTGCTTTTACATATTGATAAGTCCAGCAGTGTTCAGCTGGGAATGAGCTTGATTGCAATTGGAATATTCTCCTTTTGCTTACTCTTTCATGAAAGTATTACAAATTACACAGTGGGCAATTGTGGTGTTCAACAAAGGCTATCTTGATTGAGTAAATTCTGCGAAATAGCGAAAATATTTAATTTGTCCTCATGAAACGTGTCTTTAAACTTCAACATTTTGTGCAATGTAATTATTCATGCATTCAAAATGTAGTAGAGGTGCAGAGTGTAATTTGCTGTTCATTAATATTGTTGATTGTGGGAATAGGCCATTACTCACAAAAGAGATTGATTTGAGTAGCTCATAATGCTGCTCCCCTCCTTCAACATCGATAAGCAAAGGTTTTTAACAAGGATGCTTACAGTGAGATACAGTAACAAGTACCTGAGCTTTGAAAAAGTGCCCCAGTTGATTTTAGAATGGAATTGGTGTTTACACAAATCAATTAGGCTCTGCTGTAGTAGTAAACTATTTGCACTGTAGTCAAATAATGTAAATCTGTGCTTAATAGTACACTTTTTTCAAATGTGTTACAGTGCCACATTTATTTTCACTTTATATATGTGTGTATATTTATGTGTATGTATTGCACGAGTTAAGATACTTCTACAATTAATTTACTTGAATTTACTATAACTGATGAATCTTTGTGGCTTGGTTCTTTTAAAACTGTTTAACTGACACTTTCACCTAACCAGAGCATCTCTTTAACACTTGTTTTTTCATTTAGTAAGAAGAAATTACCTTACCTAACTATAACCTGCTTTAAACTGTTTTTTTTAAGAGAATTTCTAATTTTTTCTAATGTAATGTAATATTACCACGTGTATTGCCAGCTTATGGTCAGGCCCTTCATTAAAACCCAACACTGGTGGGGTTTGGGCACAGGCCTGGGACCTCAAACTCATGTGGGTGCACACGGCTGACTGTATGATGTTACAATATAAAGAGTGTCACTTTAAAGCAGACTACTGACTTTGTCAAAGAACAACAAAATATAAATTGGGCCTATTGGCTTCACAAAGGACTATGTGTGTGTATATATATATATATGTGTGTGTGTGTGTGTGTGTGTGTGTGTGTGTGTGTGTGTGTGTGAGAGGAGTGCACAAGCCTAGTGGCAGGGAGCCGGTATTCATTAGGACTTAAGTGTCCTGACACCAGCATTCGTGTGCAGCGAAACGGAGTGAATGTCATCATGCTGGCAAGTGCTTTAGAAAAACATGCAGAAAGCAGACTGCGGACAAATCGTTTTTTGCTCAAGAAGGAGCTGGTAGGGACACTGAATTCCTCAACAAGCATCTCAGAGGAAATCAAAACACAAGCCCTATTCAGTACCATGGAGAAATTGCATAAAAAGAGCTGAATAAGTGGTGGGAGACGGAGTCCCTTCAACGGTATATAGAAGTTAAGAGAGTACCTAGGGGCCTCCGTGTTTTTACCATCCCCACCTATGAGGATCCGGACTGCGACATGCTAGAGGAATGGTCCAACAATTTTGGCAGCTTGCTCACTGACTATGAGGAGGATCTTGGTAAAGTATGCCATTAAGGACAGAGCTAAATTGTTAGAAATAGCTAGTTATTTTGGAAATCAGCAAGTTGGTCTCCAAAGAAGTGTTAGAGGAATATATGGAAAAATCTGTTGGCGTGCATGGATAAGTTGGAAGCAGAAATCACTGCCAAACAACAAAGAAAATTCCTATGGGATTTTAAAAATTATCGATCCGGACGCACGCTGACTGTTCATAGGAAATATGACTGACTATTCGAAAACAACATGGAAGGCGCAAAGGCACAAGCCCATGCCCCCCCCCCACCCTCAATAGATATCAATGAAAGCGACGCCTCGGATGGGAGCCTATCCGATACTTCAACTACAGCTGCAAACCAAGAAATGGTACAGGATCCACTTAAAAGGAAAAGTAATTTTTTATTACAATTTCAAATGATCAACCAAACAAGGACAGAATTTCAAGATCAAGGGGCACAGAAGGGCAGAGGACAAGGCGCCAGTGTAAAAATCAGAGGAACAGGCAAGCCAAAGAGAGGAGGAAGAGGCGAAGGAAAAGCTCCGGTAGGAATGGAGACTAGGGGCAGTAAACAGCGAACATGACTGGTAAATCTTTCCAACCGGATATTGTCCAAAGATGAAGCGGATGTCCTCTCTCTGGGCTTATCCTTTTGCCCCTCACTGAACATCAATTATGCCCCAGCAAGTACTGATTTATTCTTTTTTTCATGGAAGCTCAAATTGAAAAAATGGTTCAATACGCAACCTCGGAGTCAAACAAGGGAAACTATTCTGGATGCTGTGAGTAATCTTAATGTTGAGGATGTTGCATTGTTAAATGTATTGGACAATGATTTGGATTTTGTTGAGAACATTTCTAATGTGGACACTTGGGGGGTGTATACTGACACCAATCCATGTAGCAGCTTCAAACCCAAATCTTTTTTTCTTCCCAATGTGCAATGTGAGGCCATAGAAATCTTCGAAAAAGGTGTTCTTATGAATCTTAAAAAGCTAAGATACACAAAGACCCCGTGTAATAAAAAGAATCTAACTGAAAATCAGATTGCTGCCATCGAGAATCTGAAAGCAGACAACGGTATAGTAATCTTGCAGTCGGATAAAGGGGGGAGCGTTGTTGTATTGGAGAAGTCCAGATATTTGGCAGAAGGGAATCGGCAGCTTGATGACACTGCTTGCTACTCGAAGTCTAACATGGCAGAGATTCTTAAATCTAATACCACCTACAGGGAACTGCTAGTAGAGTGGAGAGAAAGGCCTACTGGAATGGGACGAGTATCACTATTTATACTGTGCCTATCGATGTACCTCCATCTTATACCTTTTACCCAAACTTCACAAGAATTACCAGGACCCCCCCCGGGGAGACCCATTGTTTCTTCGATGGGTTCTCTTGGAGAAACCCTCCAGATTTATTGATCATTACTTGAGACCTTATGTGGTAGCATTCCCCTCATACCTTAGGGACACCACACACTTTTTAACCATCTTTGAGGGAATACACTGGGAGGAAACTTACATCTTGGTAACGCTCAATGTAAGTAGTCTTTATACCTACATTAAACATCAGCTTGGATTAGAGGCTATCAAGCACTACTTCAAGACTCGTTCCATCTCATTATTCAATCACTCAAATGATCGTTAATATGATTGAATTTTGTTTATTGAACAACTTTTTCATCTTTGATGGTACCACCTACAGGCAGTCACAGGGCACTGCGATGGGCACCTGCTTCGCCCCCAGTTACGCAAATTTATACATGGGCTGGTGGGAGCAGCAGGTGGCTGCGCAGATGGAAGAATTTGAAAACAATGTAACCATGTGGCTGCGATACATTGACAACATTTTATTTATTTGGAGTGGGGATGAGCAGTCAGTGAGGAAGTTTGTTGAGAAACTCAATACTGAGTTGAATTTGATCTTTTCAGAGAATATAAGTACTAAAAGGATTCCTAGATGTATCCGTTGATCAATCAATCAATCATCGCATTTATATAGCGCACTACTTACCCAGTGGGTCTCAAGGCGCTGGGGGAGGGGGATCTGCTACTGCTCGAACAACCAGGTCTTGAGTTGCTTCCTGAAGGCGAGGTGGTCCAGGGTCAGGCGGAGGTGGGAGGGGAGGGAGTTCCATGTCTTGGCGGCGAGGTAGGACATTAACAGTATCATTAACAGTACTATAGAAGCTAAACTATTCCTTAAAAAAAAACAGCAGGGAACAGTATTCTGAGTGCCAGCTGTGCGCATCCACGAAATCTTGTGTATAGCATCCCCTATGGGGAATTGCTAAAACTGTAGCACAGTTGACGCGTATAAGATTGAAGAAGCCATCAGGTGTGACCGATTCAAAGAGCGGGGATATAGTGACAAAATGATCTGAGGCCCAAACGAGAGTAGAAGGGGTTACCAGAAGAGATCTGTTATATCCCAAAAAGAAAAGAGCAAAGATTTATTGCAACTTTTTCTGGACAAGCCAGTGAAATTCGTAAGATTTTTAGCAAACACTGGCATGTTTTATTAGCGGACAAACATCTAAATACAGATCTAGGGAGCAATCCACAAATAACCTTCAGAAAAAGTAGATCCCTCAGAGATGAGTTGAGTCACAACCATGTGACACATGAAGAAAGAGAAAGGTCATTGATTAAATCTGGATTTAGATGTAGGAAATGTAAGACCTGCAAAGGCAGTGCTGATTGTGGCAGATTGACTGTACCTAACTCGGGGAGAGAATGTCTTATTAGGAAAAGTCTCACCTTCAATACGACCCATTGTATATATATTTATTTGCCCTTGCAACAAATGGTATGTAAGCAGCACAAAACACCAAGCAAAAAAGGGAGTGCTGGAACACATACGGGCAGTGAGGAATAATAACAAGCAATATCCGGTAGCCCGCCATTTTCACTCTAACCATTCTCAGGAAGAAAATCTAGTCTGCATGGTTGTTATTGATACTTTGGATTTAGGAGTGAGGGGGGCAATAGAGAATTGTCCTTGAGAAAATTGGAATCTCGATACATAATTGATTTTGAAAGTGTTGCACCAAAGGGATTGAATACCAGTGAGGAATTGGCGATCCATTTATATGAAGCATGAATTTTCTTGTAGTAATGCCAGTTCTGCAGTTGCTTTGTAGTAATTTTAACTTTTCATTCTTTAGGGTGTACCTCTGCAATCAACATGGCTTTAAGTGTGAACATTTGGATCTCAGGGTGCTCTACACAAAAGAAAGTTGACAGGAATTTATATGATATTGTATTGAATGTTATATTCTGCATGCACATATAGCTGGAATTGGGGAGTAAGGCAGCTATGCAGCATAGAGTTAGCCCACTGGGGCTAGAGGTTCTAATAACTGATGCATTGCCAGAAAATCATGCAGTACCTGATTGGGAGGACATTGGTTGCTTATGTGTTGGCATAATGAATTTAATTAGTGCCATTTGTACATCAGTGATGTTACCTGGCTTAGCAAAGCCCACTTGGGCATAATTGCTAACTGCACGTCACGTTATTGGTTTTCATTATGGGTACCAAATACCGGTTCCGATCTACATGAGATGCACAGAACTTATTGGCTATGTAAATAATGCCATCTAAGATGAAGGGCATTACATGACAATGAACCTGTATATATGTGTTTATATTTATATTGTACAGAACTCTTATTGCACTCTCCCTGTTTTCCTACTGTCTCAAAATGGTCGCGTGTGATGGTGGGTTGGCATAACGTATTTGGATTGCTGCCATTTACACCTTAGCGGTGGTACCCGGCTCAGTGACGCCCACTCGGGCATAATTGTTAACTGCAGGCCATGTTACTGATTTCCACTATTTTTAACCAATGCTGTTTTCGGCTTACGCAAGATGTACATAGCGCATTTGGTCATATGATTAATTGCCACTTCAGATGAAGGGCTTGATATACCAACTATGACATTGTATTGAATTTGTATATATTGTATACAACACGTACTTTGCACTCCATGTTTACTGTTCCAAAATGGCCAAGATATTAGTTCTCGCTGAGGATATACTTAAACTGAAGTCCTGTTTCCATTTCCATGTTCGCAGGGGTAAAAAATGTGGCGACTATGAGCTTTCTGAAGCGTGAACAAGGCTTAATTGCTGAAACGCGTTGCTTTAACTTGCCATTAAATTCATTAACTTGCCATTAAATTCATTAACTTGCCATTAAATTCATTAATTTTCTACATACGAAGGCTTCCGAGTCTTATGTTGATCTAAATGACTGGTGGAAGGAATATATATATATATATTCCACACACTCCAGGTTCGAGTTCTCTTGTAGAAAAACCAGAGTCGGAGCCCAAATGTAGAACGGTGTTGTCAGAGTTTAATTGACAGAAGAAAAACACCCTACGCGTTTCGAGATCAGCCGATCTCTTGCTCACGGGTGGAGCTTACCGGTACCATCGTTCTTTTAAAGAAACATACAGTGTTATGCTTAGTCACACGTGATCATAGACTTAGTGGAAACATTTTGTGTAAACAAATGTGGCCAACAAAAATAAAGGTTTCATGTGAACACCCAAATAGTTATCCACTGCGGAACGGTACATCAGCGATTAAAGTCACAATTCATTAGCAGTTAATTTAAGCAGTGTAAACAGTAAGGCGCTGGTCAACCAAAATTAATTACTAGCCATGTGGCTGTTAAATATCGATATGCTCCGGTAAAAAGTCCCTCAGTAGCAATGGCTGTGTTTGTGTCCAAAACATACAGTCAGAAATCAGTCCTTAAAATAACAATACAGCCAGAGTGGGCATATGCTGCAGAATTCAAAAACTGCCATTTGCAGTGACTTGTCCGATTTTGCCCAAGTGGGCAAATTCGCAGTGGTGTCCCCGTTCCTGCAACGAAAGAAAAGAGCACATTGCTATATGTAACAAGTATTTCCTTACAGATCACTGTTAAAACCATAATTAAAATATCATATCAAACTTCAGTTACCCAAGAGGCAGCAGCTTCTCAATAAACCAGTTTCAAACCCAATTTTTAATTTTGGAGGTGAATTGCTAGTTCTTCCCCCAAGTTATGTCCTATAGGCTGCATTGTGTTGTACATAATGATGTACCTTGATTCCAGTTTCCTTAGCTCCAACCACCTGTTTCCACCCCTCACATTACTCTCAACACTGTCAAGAACACAGAATTTCATCAAGTTAGGGTTTCTGTTGTGTTCCTCTGCAAAATGCCTGGCTACAGGGTATTGCTGGTTTACATTCCTGATCGCTCTTTGATGCTCCAAAATTCTAAGCTTGGCTTGTTTGGTGGTACACCCTATATAAAATCTGTTGCACGGACATTCTAGTGCATAGATGACATATTCAGTTGTGCAACTGAGGTGTTTAGTGATTCTATGTGGACAACGGTCCTTCGATAGTTGTATAGTCTTACAGTTATTGCTGTATTTACAAGCCTTACATCTACGACAAGGATAAAATCCTTCTATTGTGTCCGCCCTTTGGTTTTCTTTCAACAGTGTAGTGCTGAGTGCATCTTTCAATGACCTGGCTTTCCTGAAAGTCAAAGAGGGAACGTCATGTATCACTTCTTGTATATCTTTGTCCAACTTAAGTGTATCCCAATACTTGGATAAGCCTTTACGCAGTTTCCAAGATTGGCTGTTATATGTGGTGAAGAAACGTATTTTTTCATCTTGTACACGTTGTTTTGGGACTAGAAGCTCATCTCTGTCCATATTGTTGACTCTAACTAGAGCCTGTTGAATTACTTTCTGACTGTAGCCCCTCTCTGAGAACCGCTCCACCATTACCTTGCTTTCACTGGAGAAACTCTCAGCAGAGCTACAGTTCCTTTTGGCTCTAATCAATTCCCCCACCGGTATACTGCGTATTAAACCGGGGGGTTGACAGCTACCCGCATGGAGAAGACTGTTTCCTGCGGTAGTCTTTCTGAATAAGGAACTTATTAGCTTTCCCTCAATGATTTCAAGTCTAATGTCTAGGAATTCTAACCTGTCTTTACTGGTAACACTGGTAAACCTAAGGTTCATAGAATTTTGGTTCAGGATGGACTCAAATTCCTGTAGTTGGTCAAGGGTGCCTTCCAAATACAGAAGATGTCGTCAATATATCGTCTCCAGAGGGTGACGTGGGTACTGCAGTGGGAGATCTTATTCACCACCAGCTCCTCCCACCAGCCCAGATAGAGACATGCCAGGCTGGGGGCAAAGCCAGTACCCATCGCCACCCCCCTGGTTTGATTGAACAAAAGTTTATCGAAGATGAAGAAATTATTTATCAGGCATTCCCACATCATGTCAAGGAGCATGTTGGTGTGTGACAGATGAGAGATAGATCTCTCCTTGAGATAATATTTACATGCTTCCACCCCAAGTTCTCATCTGTCACACACCAACATGCTCTTGCTTGTTAAAAGTGGAGCACACATGGATTTTTACACCTAGGGAGCTGCGTGTTAGCAGCTCCCTGGGTGTAAAAAGCAATGCCGGCTCCCACCTCCTGCGAGGGACCTTCAGGTTCTCCTCGCGGTCCACAACCAGCTGGCCAGGCCCTGGGAGATTGGGTCCTGGCACAATATCAGCCCTGGGAGGGGGGCTGTGCAGGCCCCCTCCATGTTTTTAATTAAGAAAGTCGTGTCCTGGCCCCAGGGAACGAGGCTGAAATGTGCCCAGGAGGAGGGCTGCGGGCCCCCCTCATTTTAAAAGAAAACCTAGACCTCCCTGGGGGGTGGGGTCACCTGGCCCTAAATTGTCACAGGGAAGGGAGGGCCAAGCATTCCCCTTCCTTTATGTTAAATAATAAAAAGGGGGAAGGGAGGGCCCCCGGGGATGGGGTCCCCGGGACAGAAACCGGCTTTGGGAGGGAGCCACGCGGCCCGCCCTCCCATTTTATTTTTATCAAAACATAAATAAATGGGTCAAGCCCCAGGAGATGGGTCAAGGGAAGGGGGACACGCAACTTGCTGGAGGGCGCACTCCCTTTCTCTACTACTCTGCAAAGGTGCCTCCTGGTGCGCTCTTGGTTGGGGAAAGATGTCCCCTTCACTGCTGAGGGTCCTTAGGGGCCAACTAGCCCACCTCTTGCCTCCAGTAAGTGCCACACAGTGGAAATGCTTAGAGGTGGTCTCAGGCCACGCCCCTTTCTTCACCACTCTGCGAACGTGCCTCTGTGCACAGCTGGTGGGGGTGTGAGGTCCCTTTGCCTCCTTAGGGCCTCAGGACTAAAGTGCACTTCATACCCCAATCAACAGTGCACCAGGAGGTGTGTTTGCAGACTGGTGGAGAAAGGGGGCATGGCTTCTGACCACTTCTCAGCAATCCAGCTGTATGAAACTTATTGCAGGTAACAGGACGGCTAGTTGGCGCCAAGGTGACTTAATACCCCAAATAGTAGTGTACCAGAAGGTGCGTTTGCAGAGTAGAGGAGAAAGAGGGTGCAGTCACCCAAAACTTCAGAAAACCCACTGTGTGGGACTTGCTGGAGGTAACAGGAGGAGTAGTTGGCCCCCAGGAACCCTCAATAGCCAAGGGGACTTCATCCCCCTGCTAGTATTATGTCAGGAAGTGTATTTACAGAGTGGTGGAGAAAGGGGGCATGGCCTGCTATCAGATCTCAACAATCGTGTTATATGGGACTTACTGGAGGTTATAGGAGGGGTAGTTGGCTCCCAAGGGCATCCTTGGAGGGCAACTACCCCTCATGCTACCTCCAGTAAGTCTTACACAGCAGGACTGCTGAGATCTGATATCAGGCTGTGCCCCCTTACTCATATGAGCACTAAGACATACTCGCCTATACAGTAAGTGACGGAAGCACACACACCTTCATATAGCCACTCATATTCACTCACTCATGCATAGTCTTTCATATACCCCATCCCTCACCTATACTGCCTTTCACATACCCAGTTACTCACCCATACTGACCCATGTACCAATCACTGACGCATCCATACTGACACTTGCTCGCCATACAGATTTGGAGACATGCTCACAGTACCCCATACAGCCACTATCTCACCCTCTCACTCATCCATCCATACAAGCAATCACACACAACCTCACCCACACACACAGACAACCATAGAGTAATCAGGCAACCAGTCAATCACACATATAGCCATTCATGTACCAACTAACACACTCATACACCCACATAGACGTCAACTGACAGACAGATGCACTCATTTATAGTCACTCACCTATACATTTACTGAGACACATACTCACTCATTTATACAGTCATTCACCCACTGAGTCATCCATGCGGACACTCAAACACCGACTGATTCACCAATACACCTTTGTGTGTATATATATATATATATATATATATATATATATATATATATATATTCACTGAAAAAACCATAGGTTTCACACCAGTTATAGTTAGGAATTAGCATTTAAAAAACCTATTAAATTCACTGAAAAAAACATAGGTTTCACACCAGTTATAGTTAGCTGGAAATTTTACTGACATAAAACCATTGAAATTCCACGTTAGTTAGTTGTACTCACTATAACTTGCGCGTGTAATGCACTGCTGACATGGTCAGTGACATCACTGATGACACCATCCAGTGAATGTGTGCATTTCTGAAAAATAAATGTTTTATATATGTATATGTAAAGGTCAATGGAAGAATAAATGTTTAACCACATGGCTGCTGGCCATTTCCCCCCCCCCCCCCCCTGTGCTGGAAAATGCCATTTTAGTGGCACCATGACGAGCTCAGCTCGTCATCAGCACACGACACCCGTGGGTGATGACGAGCTGAGCTCGTCATCAGCATCGAAAGGGTTAAATAGGTGTCTTAATGGATGTTTTAAAAAAACAAATTGATTGGTTAACTGGCTTATTAAGTGTATTTTAGTGAATACATATATTAGTGAATATTGTTTAAATATTTAAATGTTTGTATCAGTGTTTCACTTTGTGTATAAGTGGCTGCATGGGTTGGTGAGTAGCTACATGTGTGTGTATATGGGTTATTAGATGTATTTTTTAGTATCAGTATGAGTGTCTGTATGGTTTGGTGGGGGTATTACTTAGCACATAGATGCATCAATGACTGACTCACTGTTTGTATGTGTTTGGAAGACGGCATATGTGCAGGACTGTATGGATGGATGAGTGTGTATATATGTGTGTGTTAGTGAGTGAATGACTGTCTCACTAGTGTCTTTATCAGTAACTACATATGTTTTAATCTAGTATAGTTGAGTATTGATGTATATAAGTGAGTATATGTGAGTGAGAGATTGTAGGAGTTCCTGTTTAAATAAGTATGTGTTTCGATAAGTGATTGTTTAAGAGAGTAAGTATGTGTAAGTTTCCTTAGAAGTAAGGTGGCAGTGTGTGTATAGCTGTATATGCAAATAAATGGATGTTCAATAGTTTATTTGCATGTGTGAGTAACTTTTGGAAGACTGTCGATGTGTTACAGGATGTATAGGTGTATCACTACATATGATGAGTGAGTATATGTATGAGTGACTACATAGAACTGTTGGTGAATTAGTGGATGTGTATATAAATGGTGGAATTACTGAATTGGTTGTTGTAACTGGAATGGGTATCTCCTTTTTTTAAAAATTTTAGTTTCTATTTTTGAATATGTGTTTCAAGGGTTACAGTGAAAGGAGGTCTGGCACTCTGCCACAAGGATGGTGTCATCAGTGATGTCAAATCGATCTTAACCTTCATTAGGGTTAAGCTGTTCCCGGAATTGGTCACCGGCACTTTCAATGAGGAAAACGAGCGAACCCATTGTTCCACGCAGCTCGATCCAGCAGCTCGATCCAGAAGCTCTGCGCTTGAAGCCTTCCCGGCAGCTTAACCCTAATGAAGTTTAAGATCGTTTTTCACTTCTGGGAAGCCTGATGCATTAATCCTGCAAACACCCGCCTCGTTCAAGACAGACATTCAATTTATTTGAACATTCCTATCACTATAAATTCCACATTCTTGGCATCTTTGAGATCTAGTGTTGTTCGTTCCTGATGAGAACCCCGTAGCAGTGGGGTTTGAAACGCGTAGACCTTTTTTGTGCTCCCAAAGAACTTTATCAAATTTGTGCTCATTTTCACAAAGCCGGTTGCTTGTTCATATTTCAATTTCCATGATTGAATTATTATTTAAATCAAAACTTATGTTATTGTATAAGTGGAAGCTGTAATTCATTCATTATTTGCTCCCTTCTTTGCTGTTCTTTGGTATGAGTTGTGGCAACTGTACTGAAACAAGCTACAGTGCCTTTTTGGGATTTTTGTTGTGTTGAATGTATGCAAGTATGAATGTGGAATGAATGTAAACTAGAATATGGTGGTGTCCAGTAATTCAATGTGACATGTTTGTTGTATACGGTTTTTAACACTGTTTTTCCTGATCTGTCTGTATATATCAAATTAAAACTGACTTTTTTGATATAGCAATAAAGGCAATTGATAAGCCAAAAGGTCCATTGTTTCAGATTTCTTGCACTTGTATCCATTCAAGACATAAAATAAATATCAGTATTGGCATTCTTTTTGTTGGTTGCCTACACAACCGCCATTGATGTCTTCTCTTAAACTTAGAAGGTGTGCTGAGGAGTACCTAAGTAAATTCCCCGGTAAATGTGACGGGGAAGCACCAGCCTGTCCGCCACCGGCCGCCTCCGGGACGCTGACTGGCGCAGACGGGCTTTCCTTAAGCTCTCCTTCGGCGTGGGGTAGGCGCAGCCGCTGTTCGCGTCCGCTGCGCGGAGACATCCCCGTCTGGATTTATAGTGCCCGCTCGTGAGGCAGCAAGCCTAGTCCGCCGACTAGCAAGCCTGCCTCTCTCAAGATGGCCGCCAAACTAGTGCACTGCCTCCCAGTCCCACAATTCCCCTCAGCTCCTAGTCTGCTGGGAGGGGGCAACGAGGAAAAATGCGGCGGCAGGAAAGAGCGGGGTGAAAGAATGCCCCAAGGGAAGTTATTACAAAATCCCAGTATCAGTTATTAAAACAGCACAGATAGATGTAGTTGTCGGTTCAATGACGTGCCTATTGCTTATTTGGTGTAAATCCGTTCAGTAGTTTTTGAGAAATGTAAGTTTACAATTATAGTGATATCTCTGGTTGCAGATATATCGCAGAGGTTTTTTGGTGAATCGTGAATGCAGGGGCCGATTGGAATGCTCTGATTGACTGGATGCAATCTGAGTAGAAAGTTAGGGCTGTTATTTTATCTATTGGGAACTGTTCCCGGGACTGAACATCTGTGTGAAAGCTCAGGGTGGATATACTCTGACCCCATGGCTGAGAAATGGAGGTGTTAGTAACAGAAGTTATGTGTCCAATATTGATTTTTTTTATTGCGTGCGATATTCGTGGTATTACCGCAACCGCCAGCACACCTCAGTGTTCCATCGCGGGGACATCGCGACTATCAACGTAGTTCCGAATATTGGAGGAAATATTAAAAAATATATATATCGATGAATCATTAATACATTGTTATTGAGATATTGCTAAATGTTTTTTAGAGAGTTACTTATATAGCGAGTCATCTACTGTGATGGTTAGAATTAATTATATTGTTGTTTTTTAATGTGGTGGTGGCTATTGAATTCCTGCTTTTTCTTTCTGCTTTCAGTCATCGCGATCTCTGACCACACTGCTTGAACAGAAAATATGCTTTAGAGATGGTTGTTCTAGAAATACACTAGAAAAACCTGAGTTTGAAGTGTACAGTAATAAACCCCTACTGTGTGAAATACTGTAGTGTGTGCATATATATGTTTTAACTTTATAGGAAAAGCGCGATCATCGCGGTTAACGACGTCATTGCGACGACCTCTGTAACCACGAAAACAGAATATAGGTCTGAAAGATGGCTTATAAAGAAACTTAGTACAAAAGTATGAGTCTAAACATGCTTTGAAAGCAGTATTCATAATACGTGTAGGTCAATGTTCAGAATGGGTTTTTTTGTGTTGGTGGCAAGTGAATGTCTGCATTTTTTTCTGTTTTCGCAACATGTCTGCGATGATCACGGGTACTGATGTCATTGTGATCTCCGGAGTCACAGTGAAAACAGAAAATAGGTTTTAGAGATTTTTTTATGTAAACTCTCTAGAAAACCATGACTTTGGAAAATCCTGTAAGAAACCCCTAGTGTGTAAAATATTGTAGTATGTGTGGATATATGGGTTTTAGATTTAATGGAAAAGACACGATTGTTGCGTTTAACGACGTCATTGCAACGTCCCGAATAACCGCTAAAATGAGAAATAGGTCTGAAAGATGGTTTATAAAGAAACTTAGTGCAAAAATGAGTTTAAACATGCTTTGAAAGAAATATGAATGTAGTAATGTGTTGAACAATGTTCAGAATGCTTTTTTTACACATTATTTTTTAACTTGATGGTGGTCTATAAATGTCTCCTTTTTTTCTGTTTTCGCGACGTGTCCCTAGGCAATCGCCACATTGTGAAGATCCCCAAAACTGAAAGACAAAGACACCCTTTAGAAAAAAACTTAACAATATTTTTGGTACTAGGGTGGCTTTGACAAGAGTTGTGTTGTGTTGGTTGTGTGTGTATGGCTGCTATACATAAGCCAGATGCAGAGTTTAAGGTTACCTAGAAGCACACTGTTGCCTTCATTTGTAAAGTGCACTCTATCATTTCTATAAATTCCATGCATATCAAAATTGTTGTTATAGATACAGCCCATGCAGTGGTATCTGAGGAATACAGAAACAATTTTATTAACATATTTCCTGGCTTCGTCAATCTGTGGACATAATTAATTTGACCACTTCCATTTCTGATTTTGACATATATTCGAGTACACCAATACAGTGTGAGGGAAAAGCGACATCAGTGCTGCAAAGGTTTCTTTCATTAGGATTTCCAGCCGTACCCCAGTCAGTGTGCCTAGGCTGTTGCCACCACAGTGCACAATCAATCCACAATGGACTTAACCAAAGCCAGCAACTGATGAAACTTTGACCCTCTCTGGCCAAACCAGGTAATCTGCACATTTGGCAAATCCAAGTCCCTGTCAATACCTTTTTTTGCAGCCTCTTTAGCCCAATAGATATAGCTGTGGCCAACAATCCATACTCGAAGCATTTTGAAATGAAGGAGCAATAGTAGTCAGGAGAAGGCTGTGTCTGAATTAAGTAGTTTTCCAAAGGAAAAGCAGTTAAAATGGAGTTGTTTTAAAATATAAATGAATCAAATATATGTGTATATATATATATATATATATATATATATATATATATATATATATATATATATATATTTATATTTCATTTGATGCTGTCAGCATGAAAGTGAATACAATTAGGTATTGTGTTGGATTGCTCAGGAAGACGTCTTAATATTGGCCGTTTAAAAAAAGAAAAATGTAATCCAGACATTGATATGCTTTTGAATATGTGGAGTAAAAAACATCTGCTGGATCTCATTTGGAAGTAGCCTGTTCCTTCTGGAATTTTCTGTTAACTTGTGACCTACTGATTCCACTGGATTGTTAGGTTCACTAAGCTAAGAGTGTATTGTGGGGGGGGGAGGGTGTAAGAGAACATTTTCTTAAGTTGGAGTGATGACAATTTAAGTAATGGCAAGTTTTAATTTCCAACTCAGGACTATGTAATCAGCGTATGTGTAGTATTTGAAACATGAAGTGAAGCTAGATATAGGTATGAACTGTATTTTTCACAATTTACTCCGCGATCATTGTGAATACATCACAATCACAAATAGATAGGAATCTCTTTTTGAAAGGGAGGAAATGGGTTAACAGATAATAACCTTTCACAAATGGGGATAGTGCAGTCTAAAATGAAAGACATGATTTCATTTGCTGGCTTTCTCATGATCCCATTGCTAAGGTGAGGTTGCCATTTCATGGTGCTTTGTATGAGAGTGGTGTACCATTCTTGGACTTAGTTTTTACAAATCCTAACAGTGTGAAAACTAAAATAACAATATAATCTTCAAACTGAATTCACTGGTATGTACATAACTATTTAATTCTTTATAAGAAAATTCATTAGAAATGATGATAAAAAAGTATCATAATGATATGAAAAAATATACCAGATGAACTGTATGTATTAGAGGGTATGTGTTTAAGAGCTTAGTAGTGAATGTTTTGGGAAGTAAGAGAAAAATGAATATTTGTCTCTATTACATTGTGTACTTTATTGAAAAATAACTGTATAGTCTTGTGGAAAGTTGCAATAAGGAACTAAATGTTTTAAATGTCTAAATAGCATGTGCAGAAGAGATACATTTGTCATTTGCATTCTGGAAGTTGTACTATTAGTACCATTATTAAACAGAAGCAGTGTAGTCACAAATAAAAGATGAGAACATGTCTGCTTGTTTGTGGATTAGAAAGAAGTAGTACTTGTTAGGTATATATTAGAAGTGTTTGTCAATGTGGTTTTTAACTTCTATGATCGCTTAGCATATACTTACATGGTGAGATATGGTTCTTGTGATTGCAGATAGCTATAGATAAGGTAGGACTTTTGAGTTTAGTTAAAGATGCAGATAGGTATATATTTTTGGAAAGATGGGTTGAAGATGTAAATCTATTAAGAAATTGGTTATATTTACATGGGGATCTATGTTCAATGAGGTTGAGAAAAATGTCATGTATATGGTGAGGGTGGTGTTTTTTCTTTAAGCATAGTTTAAAATTGAGAAGGATTAATAGTGCGGAATAACTTGAAAGTTCTTGTGCTAGCTTCATTTGGAGTGTAACTTTTGTTTGGAAAATGCAGAATATATGTTTTAGAAGCAGAAGAAGCATTTGAGAAATGATGTAGCTATTGTTTTCCATTTTAAAATGTTTTCCATTTTAAAAACTTAGTGATGCATGTGGAAGCTCAGTAACAAAGCAATGTGGATGCTCATTAACAAGACATTGTGGATGTTCGGTAACAAAGCAATGCATGCTCCTAGAGCCATGTATGTAATTGTATACCAACTGTGACATCTAGACTTTAGTCACATGTAGCTCAGTAGAAAAGCATATAAAAGCATAAATACAGTAAAACAAGTAGTTTGATACTGACAGAAGGGGATGACCAGTGAGCCACATATATAATCACAACTGTTATGTATCTAACAGTAATGAAGATACTTTCAAAGTCAGTAAGGCAATAGTTAGATACTCATGCAATCACCCAACCACTAGTGAGGCAGTCATCAAATCAGTGATTCAGTTTCCATGCAGTTATTCAATTACCTAGGGCACTACACATGTACTCTTCGAATCAGGCAGACAGAAATTGTGTAGAGATTGAACTAAGGAGGCACTGCTTATACATTCATCTAATCACACAGACAGTAACAATTTACTTATGCAGTTAACAAGGCAGTAACTATGCAGTCATTGTAGCACACACTTAAAACCCATGCAGAATTGAAATACTGAAACACACGCATGAACTCATACAAACACTCAGGTACTACTCATGCAGTCATCTAATTGCGTAGAGAGTACTATTGTAGTAAACCTGTTATTCATCCAGTAGCTAAGTACTCATTTAATCACTGACAGAATACTCTTGCAATAATACAATCACCCCAGCAGTACACTTACTTTCATCCAATCTCTCAAGGTTTAACAATGGAGTCATGGAATCACTCTGACACTAGTCATGCACCCATGTAATCAGCCAGACATTACTGATGCACTCATTGAATTATTCAGGCACTACCCATGTAGCTATTAGAACACCCAGGTACTAACTGTTCACTGAACCAAAAACACATGGGCAGCTGCCAAGTAGTCATGCAATCACTGAAACACTACTCATGCAGTCATACAATGTAAATTGTAAATTGATACTTGTATAGCGCACTACTCACCTGCAGGGGTCTCAAGGGGCTTGTACGAATACCGCTGTGGAACCCATCCTGGCTTTCCATGTGAGGCATCCACTCCTGGGCACCCCCAAGGTGGACGCCAAGCATCCTTAGCGTTGTGGGGGCCATTGTGGAGATTAAGCAAGCTATTGCCCAGAGTTGCAGAGTGGGACTCCATGATTGGAATAGGCACCAAGGCGAGAATTATCAGGTCCGTGGAATTTTGAGCCCAAGACCCGTGGAGGCGGGGAATAGAACCCTGGTCCCGGGCTAGACCTCTGCATCAGGGTTTGCCGCTCTAACCATTGAGCCACACTTCTCCACAATCTGCTAAGTGCTATCCATGAACTATCCATGCACTCTATAAATAATGTATATACTATCTATGCACTCCTGCATTCATTCAGACACTAAAGTTGCTCTCATTTAGTCATCCAAACAGTATCTATTGAATTATTGAGCCATTAGTCATGCACTTATGTAATCATTTACTCACTAGTCCTGCACTAATCCAAACACCCAGATAGTAGTGATATACTCATGTAAACATGCAGGCAGTAACTATGCAGATATTGAACTAACTATGAAGTTCTGATATACAGAGGAAATAATCACAGCACTACCTGTATCCTCAAAGAATCACCTAGGTACTATGTATGCACCAATTCAGTCATCCAGGAAGTATTCATGTATTCAACCACAAACATTTGTACAAGTTTTACTGAGGAATATGTAGTCTTTTAGAACCATCAGGTGAACTATATATGCAAGCTGTGACATACTATTTGCATGTAGTTGAAAGAATTAGTGAGCTATATGCTTTGATAGACATTAATGTGTAGATTGTTATATGCACAGTTTCCCAAATTTTAAATCTGATACATTTAACACCTTGGCTGCTAATGGTTTTCCCCTCCTGTGCTGAGAGGCTTTGAAAGTCCATTGATCATGACGAGCTCAGCTCGTCATCAGCACAGCTCAACCGTGCCTCATGACGAGCTCAGCTCGTCATGAGCATGGAAGGGGTTAAGTAGAACAGTACGGAGATAGTGAATATACCACTAACACAGTGGTGGAGAGAAATCCAATAGCTCTTATGTTTTGTATTTATAGTGTTGAGACTCTGTATGTACTTGTACACTTCGGGCTAAATTTAGAAGAAAGTATTGTGGAGCTGCAAGTTATTAGGCTGCACCACCTGCATTACTTTCAAAGCACAGGGATGTGTCTTATTTACACCAATATGATGGATCCATATGCTCTCCCCAGTGCTGGTGCACAACTGGCTGCCATGTGCCAACGGGGCCACCCTTGCACCATCATGCAAGGGTGCCTGTGTAGTGGGGATGATTGTTTTTGTGCAGGAAGGGACACCTTCCTGTACAAAAACCAATCACAAGGTATTTTCCTCTTTACGCATACAAACAGGAGAAAATTAGGAGAAAGAAAAGTATTTCTCCTCATTGCATCTCCTTACACCTCCCCTGGGGAGGTGTATGATTGTGGCGCATTGCCAGGTTTACGAATTGTTGTAAATTCGGGTATGTGGCAGAATCCATGGTTGTTGCAACACCCACAGCATTATTCCTTCACGCAAAATGCTGCCTGAAAGGCGCCTGTATTTATAAGGCCATGAAAAGCTAACCAGAGTAGCTGTGCGTGGCTTTGTAAATATGGATTACTATATTACGGTGCTGGTGTGTAAAAAAAAAATGATGCTCCTGAAACTGCATGGGGCTTGTACATATGCATCCTTGCCTTGATGCTCATTTTACAATTTACTACAGAAGGGATAAACTGTTCTTTCACCATGCATAAGTGAGATGTGCTGTAGCTGTGTTGTACAAGATGGTTCTACAATGTTAAAAGGTATATAATAAATAAAGTTTTGTGTATTGCTCTGGAATTGTTACATTGAAGTAAGTGCATGTAGTAATATATCTATGTTAATCAGTAGATTAAAAACTGCAACATAACATGACAACTGTTTTGGTATTGTGTGTAAGTAAGTAAAGTAGTTGGTAGATTGGCTAGGGTAAAAATTTAAATATACTTTTTTCGTTTTTTATAGAACAACATCTACATACCTGCACAAAGTTACAATGCCTATAAAAGCTCAGACAAAGCAACCGATTCAACTACCGTATGTTTGCAAAAAAAAGTTACAATATAGGCAAAATGCATAAAAAGTGGTGAAAGGAAAAAGCTACTGGTAAGAGGACAAACTCATTTTATAAAAATTTACGTGCACATTTGCAAAGATTACAAAATAAAGAAAATGAAATTATGACTATGAGAAACAATAAGAGTGGACAAAGTATACATTGCAAGAACAGAAAAGATTATAAAAGACAGGAAGGCACCTTATCCAGGAGACCGAAGCCCTTTAGGGAAATCTGAGCCAGAATGTTTTGCAGTAGAGTGGTTATAAATCTACAGACAACTATGAAGAAGTATAGGAGGAGGAGAGAGGCACGGAAACAGAAAGATAAAGTTGAGAATAGTTGATAAGGCCTTTAATTTGCAGAGGAAGCTTTTATTTTTGATCCTAAGTAGAATGAAGGATTTTGGATTTTGACAAAAGTGTTGTGCATGAAGAGTCAAAACCAGAAGAAAAGATTAGTGAATATAAGTAACTTTTGTACAGCTTTTAGTGGAGAATGGATGCATACTACTATTACAGAGCCTTTCTTTCATGAAGATAGCTATCTCCAGGATAACATATTAGTTCATGCTATTGATGAAAGTGGACAATATTATGAAATGAAGAATGGCAGTCCTATAGCAAAAGAGTTGATGGCACCTAGAAATGTAGAAGTTATTGAAGATGTACAAGGGAGGGTTAGTCAGGCCCCTGTATACACATGGAATTGTAGTTATGTTGTTGTAGTAGTGTTTGTAGTATTAGACAGCAATCCATTGATATATTAAGGACATTTTTATGTATATTTCCAAGGCGTAGTTTAAAACAAAGTTCTTTACAAGGTTTTGATCCTTGTAAGCTAAGAAGCCAAGTGTTGCAGATACATTAATCACAGATTTCAAGCAATGATGGCTTTCATCTTGAACAAAATAAATCCTCCTCTTGCTGAAGTGATTAATTTCTTTTGGCGTAAAGAGTACTATGCCAGAGGTGCTCCCTATATGCACATGCTGTTGTGGGTAAAAGATGCCCCAAAGTTTGGAACAGACAGTGATGAGTGTGTTGTCTTTTATTGAGCAGTATGTAACTTGCTCCAACTCAAATGAGAGTAGTGACAACATATTAAGAGAACAAGTTCTATGATTCCAAAGTCATAGATGCGTAAAATATTGTCAGCGAAAATACAGAGAAAAAGGGACATTTTATACAAGATGTTTCGGATTCCCACGACCGGTCATCTCACAAGAAAGAGTTTTTTGGCTGCAGTAAGACATGCACTTACAAGAAATGTATCAAAAAATCCATGCAACCACGTATAGAGGCCTCCAAGTACATTAATAGCCACAACCCTGTGATTCTGAAGATGTGGAATGCAAACATGTTTGTGCAGTTTGTTGCAGACAACTCAATTGTTACTCGGTATGTTACATCTTGTATAACAGTCTGAGAAATCTGAGAGGCAAGAGATGTGGAAGGAGATTTCAGCATAAATATCTTACTAAGAAATTGTAGATTTAGTTTGAAAATGGTTTCTTACAGAGAGATCGGCTCCTATGAATGTGTAGACCGGTTAAGCTCAGCTAGTTTGTAAATCTAGAGGAGTTCTATGGGTGAGTTTAGGGCTGTCTAATACTTGCAACAGATTACTATTTTGTAGAATTTGAGTCACACAGTACAGATATTCTGAAGATTAACATGCTGGAGACATACTATCCAAGAAGAAGTTCACATCGGAAAGGCTGTGTCTTTATGACTATACTTCAACATTATACTTTCAGAAGTAATGCCAGTGAAAATATAGATTAACCGCATCGCTGCTGCGGTGATTTTTGTGCTGTGCGGCTGTTTTCCCTTTTCCGCGTTACATGACGAGCTCAGCTCGTCATCAGCACACGCCACCCGTGGCTGATGACGAGCTGAGCTCGTCATCAGCATCGAAGGGGTTAAGGTACATTTGCTGTGGCTGGGTGTGAAGGATATTTGGTGATCCATAACAAAGGAAATTCGATCAACCATCAAAAGCTAAGTTGCCAAATTCCAGATAAGAGTTTTTCTATTTAGCCTTGTTGAAGTTGTTTAAGCTATGGCGAACTAAAAGTGAGCTACTTAGAGAATTTTACTGTTATGAAGACTCATCCAACTCTGTGAAAGACAGAATTGATTGCTCTGTGATTCCTGTGAATCTTCAAATGTTGAGAGATGAGATTGAACAAGAAGAAACAATTGCTGCTGAGATAGCAAACGGGAGTTCTCAGAGCAGTCCAAGTTCAGCACCTGGAAGTCAAGATCCTCTTGGAAAGCCAATCATTGAGAATGAAGCTGCAATAGCTATGAATGAGGTGGAGAATGCAATGCAACAAGTAAAACAGAAAACTGTGGATCTAGAAGTACCAATAAAGCAATTGAATAAAGATCAGAAAGAAATTTTGAAATAGGTAAAAGGTAAATTAGAACATGGATTTCTCCATGATAATAAGAAGTGTGCACGTTCTACATATAAACCAGTTCTATTGCACATAAGCGGTCCAGATATAACTGGAAAAAGCTTCTTGATTAAAGTAATGACAGGTTACCTACAGAAGAACACAATTACAATTTGTCATGTGTAGTAACTGCGCTATCAGGCTTATTTGCTCCTAATGTTAAAGGAGTTACCCTTCATCGATTATTCATGCTGCCTGTTGAACATAACAACAAATTACAATCCAACAAATTATCTGGTGGTGCTAGTCATGAACTGGCAAGAGTATTAAAGCTACTAATTATTGATGACGTTAGTATGGTGTCCAACCTAATGCTAGCTTTTATCAATTTAAGAGTGCAAAAAATAATAAAAACTGACTACGATGTAAGTTTGGAGGAAAACACTTAAGTCTTTGGAGACCTGCTACAACTAACCCCAGTAAAAGGACAACCTGTATTAAAACAAGCATTTGCAATGCAATAAGTCTCGCATTAGGAAAGTTTGATGTTTTGATATTGCAAATGATATTTTTTTAAATGTTTTTTAATAGTGAAAATATAGGAATTAATAATTTTGTATTTTACAATGCCAATAGTTTAAATTTTTTTAATGTGACACCTTTTGCAATTGTAATACAATATGTGTTGTTTGTATGTGACTTATATGTATTAAAATTACAAATAACAATGGCTTCTAATGAAATGTATGAATTAATTTTTAAATAAGTTATTGTAATGGGAGGTCGCACATTTGCCCATCTGGCCCCTGCACTGTGGAATTCACTTCCGCTCTTTTTACGCCTGGAATCATGTTACCTTCGGTTCCGGAAGGGAATCAAATCATGGCTGTTTAATCTATAGTGCTTCTCCCTCTCTTTCCATGTGTAACATAGATCCAAGGCGCCGGGAAACCCTCAGGGTAGCTGTTGCGCCATATAAATGCAATAAATAATAAATAAAATAAAATAATAATGTATAATGATAATTGGTAAGACTTTTGCAAATAACTTGGTGGACTTGTATTTGGAGGGTGGAGTTTGTGGTTTTGTTTTGAGTCTGTTTGATGGTGGATTTGGAGGGTGTAGTTGGTGTTGGAGGGTGGATTTTGAGGCTGTGTGGTGCTTAGTGGTGCTGTGGTGGTTCTGAGTGATACTGTGGTGGTGCTGAGTGATAATGTGGTGGTGGTGAGTAGTGCTGTGGTGGTGCTGGGTGGTGTTGATTGAATTTGTGGTGGTTGTGCGTGATGCTGTGGTGGTGCTCAGTGGTGCTGTGGTGGTTTTGAGTGAAGCTGTGATGATTTTGAGTGGTGCTGTGGTAGTCCTGAGTGATGCTATGATGGTGCTGTGGTGGTTTAGAGTGAAGCTGTGGTGGTTATGAGTGATGCAGTGGTGATGTGGTGGTTCTGGGTGATGTTGAGTGGTGCTGGGCTTGTGCTGAGTGGTGCTGTGGTGTTGCAGAGTGATAATGTGGTGGTGCTAAGTGGCGCTGTGGTGGTGATGAGAGATGCTGTGGTGGTGCGGAGTGGTGCTGTGGTGGTGCTGATTGATAATGTGGTTGCGCGGAGTGGTGCTGGGGTTGCGCTGAGTGATGCTGGGGTTGTGCTGAGTGATGATACGCTGAGTGATGCAGGGGTTGCGCGGAGTGATGCAGGGGTTGCGCGGAGTGATGCTGGGGTTGCGCTGAGTGATGCTGGGGTTGCGCTGAGTGATGCTGGGGTTGTGCTGAGTGATGCTGGGGTTGCAAGGGGAAATAAAAAAAGTCTAACAGAGGGCAGAAGGGCAGAAGGGCAGAAAAACAAGGGGAAAAACGAGTCTAACAGGGGCAGAAGGGCACAAAACGGGTCTAACATAGAGCAAAAGGGCACTCTGACCCTGCACTCTGACCCCTGCACTCTGACCCCTGCACTCTGACCCCTGCACTCTGACCCCTGCACTCTGACCCCTGCACTCTGACCCCTGCACTCTGACCCCTGCACTCTGACCCCTGCACTCTGACCCCTGCACTCTGACCCCTGCACTCTGACCCCTGCACTCTGACCCCTGCACTCTGACCCCTGCACTCTGACCCCTGCACTCTGACCCCTGCACTCTGACTCCTGCACTCTGACCCCTGCGGGCGGCTGGGACATGTGGCTGCAGGCGAGGGAAAGTCACTGACAGTTGATCCTGTGAATTGTTTCGGCCTTTCATCCACTTAAATATGTCAATGTAGGTGGCGCCAGTTAGATTGAAGGAATGGATCTGCAGGATATTGCGACCTGTGTTTCAGCTAAGGTGTGCTGTTTGAGGGGTTGGGGAGGGGTGTTAGCAATAAGAGTAATGCAAAATCGTTAAAGTAGGAGTCAGCTGAACACATTTTTGTTTTATTTCACCTGTTTGGTGTTTTCACCTACTAATGACACACTTTGGTGTTGACAAACTTTGGTGTTTTTACCTACTAATAGCACATTTCAGTGTTTTCAGCTGCACCATTGCAATAAAGGAACAAATGAAACACACGAAGACGGGAGGTGATGGGGAGATGAGATGTTGCCACTGGTAGAGAAGCAGAAAGGGAGGGCGAGGGAGAGAGGGAAGAGAAGACTGAGGGAAAGTGTGAGGGGAGGTATGAGGGGGAGGTGCTGTCACTGGTAGAGAAGCAGGAAGGAAGGGCGAGGGAGAGAGGGAAGAGAAGAGCTGAGGGGAAGAGTGAGTTAACACCTTGGCTGCTAGGCGTTTTCCCCCCCCTGTGCTGAAAATTGCCATTTTGCTGGTGTCATGACGAGCTCAGCTCGTCATCAGCACAGCTCAACTGTGCATCATGACGAGCTGAGCTCGTCATGAGCATCAAAAGGGTTAGAGAAAAGCTAGAGGAGAGGGCTGATGAGGGATGGAGGGGGGGCTGCTGAGGGTGAGAGGAGAGTTGCATGGATGGCCGGGAGGTGAGCCCAAGAGAAGAGAGGAGGTGAGAGGGACTGATGAAAGAGTAAAGGGAGGGGGTTTCTGCCCATAGACTGAGTTTATTTAGTCAGTTATGCATTATTATATAGCGCCAACATTGTCCAGAGGTGCTAGAGTGCTATACATTGAACGAGGTTCGTTACAAAGATTTGCGATTACAAAGACTTGAGATTACAAGTCTTACAAAAGGCAGAAAGGAAAGACTCTGGAGACGAGTGAACATTACTGGAGGTGGCAGCTTGCCCCTAAAGATGACTAAATCTAAGAGAGAGAGGCTGAGGGGGAGAGGGGATCGGGGGGGCAGTGGGGGAAAGCTAAAGGAGAGAGGTGTGGAGCAGGGGCGAGAGAACGGCAGAGGGCAAGAGAAGATGAGATTTAAAGTCCGAGATGGAATGCAGAGGATGAGAGGGGGCTTGTAGAGCAGGAAAGGGCAGCATATTATGTGGAGTGGCATCTTCTATGGATTAGCAGTACTGACGCGAGGACCTCACGCAAGCCGTCAGGTGTGAGCATTATCGCTGATTTGCCTGTGGTTGCTTGCCTGTCTATTTGCATCCCGGCCGCTCTGTGGTTCCCGCGCCTCTGCTGTTTGTTAATGCTGAAAGTGGCGGGCTATGGAAATAGCTCAGGCTTTCGCCGGGAGATCGATCTCATTATGCAGCGGTGGAGTGTGGTCGAGCCCTGGAAACCCCGAGCTCTTCATGCTTCCTTTATGATGCCGACGGGTTTCTGAGATTTCTGAACTTTCTGAACTGCGCTTCGAAGGTTAAGAGCCCTGAGTGCGGATTACACGCAGCTGTTTCGGGAACAGCGTTTGATGTAATGTTGCCAAATAACAAAAGGGTTTGTAGCGAGTGCACTCAAAAGTGAGTGCTGTTGCACAGCAAAATAAATCATTTGTCGGAGCCAGTCTCCCTGGTGGTGGGAACTCACTTTCGAAGTAAATTGACTGTCCATGAAGTGTAAAACATAAAGTTTTGTTTAGGAATTTTAGTCCAGCAGGAATGCATTCAAGGTAGTCAAAATCAATTAGTCAAACAAGCATTGGCGCCGTGCGGCAAACAAAAAACAAGTATTGGGCAGGCTGGTGGCCTGAGAAGCGTCCGTGAAGCAGGGGGCGGGGAGCCGAACCCTTTGATGTAGCTCACGGCCTGGCGGCCGTGAAAAAAAGCAATTAGGGGGGAGGAGAAGTGAGGCCAGCGCGCACTGCGCACACTGGGGAAGCCTGTGGGAGGGAGGTTGATGGCTTTGATGTGGGGAAATGCGCGTGCTTGTGTCCACGTGACCCATGTGAACTGTCTTAAATCCACCGATGGTTTCAGAACCTATTTTAGCCACTAAAATTCTCCCCTATCCATTCCAGCGGAATGGGATAGGCTCGACCTAAAAACTACTGCATAATGTAACGAGGAATTCACTAGGAAGTATTGGAAATGTAAACATTTGGGAAAAGTTCAATATAAAGAGTTAATCTAAAATATGTGCCAAGCATCAGATATGCATTATTCAGACATATTAAAGGATGTAAAAGTGGGATTCCTCACAAAAGAGACCAAGACAGTATTGCAAACCAGTCTCATCAAAAATGTGTTCCCAAGTAATGTTTCAGCTGCTGAAAGTAATGTACAATTTTGTTAAGTAAGAGAAGTCTATTGTTTGTTTGATACCAACTATTGAGGAGTGCAGTAAGTTCAATGAACAATTATTGCAACTGGAAAAAGAAGGCATCGTCGAAATTAGAGCAAATGGTGAAATGGAACATCAAGGAGTTACAGTGCTACTAACAAATAATGCAATTGAAATTGGAAAGTTTAGAAAAGTCTGTCAAACTGCAGGATTAGAAAACAGTTGTGTATCTGTAAAAATTGTTGTGTAATCTTATGTCGTAATTTAAATATTGAAGAAGAGCTAGTGAATGCCGCAAAGGGTAAGGGTATATAAAATGTTAATTATCCAGACAGAAATTATATGGAATACTTAGCCATAAAATTTGATATTGCAGAACTTAAGCCAATTGGTAGATGCGTTGAATGTTTCCTACTTGTGAAAGACTTGTCTGTCCAGTGAAAGTAGTTCCCAGTGTCTTTAGCGTATGCACTAACTATCCTAAATTGCAAGGTTTAAATGTAGGTACAGGTCTTGTTGAAGTTAGTAAGTGCTGATGTGAGCTGTGTATCAAAGTATAATCAGTTAAGAGCTCAATATGCACCTCATTTAGGCTCGTATCCTGTGGTTCAAAAAGCAATACTGTGTCCAAAGCAAAAATTATCTAAACAGTCTATCAGAGTTGAACAGAAAGATAAAAAGAAAGGAGGAAAGAAAAGAAAACTTAAGCAAAATGAGGAAATACAAGGCTATCACTTTGATAATACATCTGGAGTGAAATGTTATGCAAATGTAGTGTTAAATGGACTATATCATTTGCCTCATTTTTACAAATTGTATTTTATAAAGTTAGATAAAGAATGTCTTCACAACTGTGTAGTTTACTTGAAGAATTAAGACAGGATAGAAGTATTATACATTATGCTACTGGAATAAGAAAACTCACTGATGACTACTGGATCAGTAGTGTTCTCTCAAAATCTTCATCAGGATGCTGAAGAACTTCTAAATGGACTCTTTGCTGTGATGATTGGGAATTTACGTTTAGCACCAAAATAAATTCAGAATAATTCCTTTACTTGACCAGATTATGAAGCTGTGCCATTTGAAGATGTAACTACAAATGCCCATCAAGATATGTCCTGTCCAAACTGCAGATCAGAACTTAGGTCAACGTGGTTGCTACAAAGGTGTGGAAAATGTGTCATAGGCTGCAACGATGCAGAGTGAATGGTACTAAATTAGGAACTGAAATTACAAATTTCCATCTCAAAAGAACTTTCACAACTATTGCAGTCATGTAGGGAACATGGTGGCCGTGAGGTAAACAGTCGCGGACTGCTGGAGAGATGAGGAGGATGCATGTTTAGGTGCGCGGCCCCTTCCCCCCCCCCCCCATAGCTGTACCTAGCATGTGTTGCAGATATTGGCGAAATCACTTGCTAAACATCGGCAGAATTTAATGCAGTGCGTCTCGGGGAATAGTGAAGGTTTGTGGTGCCTCCCAGGGGCAGGGAGAGCGACCTCAATGTGGACGCAAGTGGTGGTGCAGCTGCGGCACTCCTGGGCGATACGAGCTCTCTCACACAGTGGCAGAGGCAGCACAAGTTGTCCTGAGGATGCGAAAGATGGACGAGGCAGTGTAAAGGGAGCATTGGACCCTAGCTCAACTGTGGCCTATCAGTATGTGAATAAAGACTGGAGGGGCTGCAAAAGAGATCAAAGAGTCTCTCAAATCCAGCAGAGTGCTCCTATGGAGAAGAGCACACCGTCGCTGGTGAAACCAGGTGCCTCTCCAGATAAAATTTCAAGGTACACCTGACGGACCTGGGCTGTTGGGAAATCGGTTGGGGTTAGTACTGTTTTGCAGCTACCCATAGCCCCAGAGGCCCCCAGTGAAATAGCTGCTAATAAAGTTGGGGGCTTATCCCCAACAAAACTGGTGAGAGCAGGAAAGTCAGCAAGGCAGCTGGGGAAGAGTCCTCGTGGAAGGGGAATAATAATCTCGCCCCCTCCAGGTCAGGATCCTTTCCCCCCTTAATATTTTTATACGGTTTTGACCCATATGACAACTTCAAGGACCGAGGGTGAGAAACCAGCAATTATGCCCCTAAAGGAATCTGAGCTACATGTTGCCCCAGTAGAAGCTAACATAGCTCATGAGGTTGTGGGGGCATCTAGGCGACCAGTGGAGGTGGAGTAATGGCTGGGGGCACTTTACCGATACCAACACAGAATAGGTTAAGTGTTATAGAGGCAAGAGAAGAGGTAGATGGTGAGGGAAGGACAAGACATGAAAACCTCCCTGTAGTGGAGACAGGGGGATTGAATTTACATCTTGAAACCGCGCTGGCCTCCATTCTGCTGAGGAGGCCAGGCTCAAGCTTCTAGGACAAGGCATGAAACACATGCTAAGGGAAATGGGCTTGGTCGACACATGGAGATCTTTAAGGGGCCAAAAGCAGGGATATACCTTCCACAGTAAAAAATATAATAATTTTTCCAGGCTAGGTTACCTGTTTATTGTATGGAGGTTGGGCTGGGAGGGTAAATTATGTTAATTTACTGCCGGGTCATATTTCAGATCGCGCTGCAGTGTGTGTAAATTTAACGGAGGTCAGAGCTAGTTATAACGTGAGATGGACTTTGAAAAGGTCCATCCTATCAGACCTAGATGTGTATATCCTTCTGAAAAAAAGAATGAAGGAGTTTTTCATGGATGTCAATGCAGCTCCCATTGGAGTAATTTGGGATGCCTTCAAGCCATATACATGAGGAGTGCTACAAAGCCAGGTCACTCATAAGAACAAGCTTGATGGAGCTGAACTAAGAAATTTGAAGGATAAAGTGGGGATGTTAGAGGTTAAATTACAGTAAACGAAAGTGCTCACCCAGGATATAGAGAATATAATGGAGCAGCTGGAAGAAGCAAGATTAAATTATAAGATTAATTTAGAGGCAAAATGTCATGAGAGATGGTCAGCTGGTCACATGCAACAATTTGAATATGGGGAAAAGGCTGGAGCATTGTTTGCTTGAAAGGTCGCTGATATATATCGGGGAATTGATCATCAACCCTCAGGGCGAGATCTCTAGTAAGGAAGAGGAGATGCAGGCTAGCCTAGTCTCGCCTTTGTCTGAATTATATATGGAGGAAGTGCGACCAGATGAGGGGACAGTAAAATTATGGTTAGATGATGTAGGACTCCCAGCACTTACAACGGATGGTAGGAAGATAATGGATGCTCCACATACTGAGGGAGAGATAAGAGAACAGCTTTTTCATCTTAAGAATAGCAAGGCAGCGGGTCCAGACTCTCTGCGGGTCGAGATATATAAATTAATTAGTGACTAAATAGTTTCGGAAATGAAACTGTTTAATTCAGTCTATAAGGGGGAAGAGCAGATCCCAAATTCATGGAGGGAAGCCACAATAGAGTTGATTTTAAAACACGCAAAGGACCTGAGGAGAGCAGACTCATATCGGCCTATCTCCCTGTTAAATGCAGATTATAAAATCTATACTGGTGTTTAAGCAGGGAGAATGGCTACGGTAGCCCCACAATTCATACATATAGACCAGAAGGGATTCGTCCCGAAAAGACAAATTCAGGAACTAACACTATCTTTGATTGGGACTATAGATTTGTCAATTGCGCGTAAGATCCTCTTGGCAATTATTACCATTGACGTTGCCAAGGCATTGGGTTTGTGTTAGTTGGGCATTCCTCTGGGCAGTTTTGGAATCAATGGGCTTTGGCATAGGCATTATTACGGCACTTAATAAATTATATGAACGCCCTACGGCTGATATATTTTTAAATGGCTCCCTGACGAAGAGCTTTAATATACTTAGAAGTATGAGGCAGGGTTGCCCCTTGTTTCTCCTCTTTTTCAACATCTACATCAAACCCCTGGTGTATCTTTTGAGGAAAGACGAACAGATAAACCCAATACACTCCCCTCTTGCAGTAAAATAGCATTACACTCGGATGACCTGATAATTTATACCTCAGATCCAGCCCGAACATTACCAAGGGTGGAGCAGTTAACAAAAGAATTTGGGGAGGTATCAGGATATTTAGTAAATATCTCCAAGACAGAGGTGATGAGCTGGAACCTGGAGGGTTGAGGGGATAGAGTGTATGCAGAGATTAAATATTTAAGGATTATCATAGTCCAACAAATTGAGGATATTCCACTGTGAAATCTAAAGAGGGACGCTAAGGAGGTTGATCGCTCATTGTCCAGGTGGAAGAATCTTCCAATAACCATCTATGGGAGGGTTAATTTAGTAAAAATGTCTATTTTGCCGAAGTTGACATATCTGTTTAATTGTAGGCCACTCCTATTCCCTAAGGAAATAATCCATAAAAAAACAAGGAAAAATACCTACTTTTATTTGGGCTTCCTACAGAATACTGCTTGCTTGGAAAAAACTAAGGATCCGCCTCCAGAAGGGTGGGTGGGCCCTGCCAGACCTTAACCTTTACTGTATGGCATTTCAATTTAAAAAACACAATGCTCATGGGGATGCTTGATTCCTCTACCTGGGGAGTTTTATTAGGGGAAATGACTAAGGAGATTGGGGCAGCAGCCTTTCTATATAAGTTCGGGGCTCCAAAGTACTTAAAAAAAGTGAGGTTGAAGGTTTTAAAAACAGCCTTACCACTTTGGAGTGCAGTGAGGAAGATGTTGAAAATAGGGTACTACTCAGAATTCGCACCGATCAGGGATTCCACATGGACACTGGAATGTCTGAAGGATGGATTGACTTTTCCCCTGAAGCAAGCAGGACTGTCCAAGTGGGTGACTTGATATCAGCAGGCGGACTGTTCCCTTGGGAGGTACGGAGTGCAAAAACTGGCAACAGACTGTCTAGGTTAAATATGTCCAGCTTACGTCCTGGGTTACAACACCTCTCCAGTAGATAGGTGGGGTATGGGAGTTTGAAGCCACCCTGTAAGCATGAAAAGGAAAGAAGTTTTAAAGTGGCATGGGCAATTCCTGGAAGCAGAGGAAATGAAACTGGAGACCCCATATGAGATCTGGCGGGACACATTTCAGGATGAGGATTTAAATCTGCTTTGGTCAGACTCATTAAAATGATTATACTCAATAGTCACACCAGCAAACTTCATAAGACACCAATTTTTTTTATAAGTAATAGATTTTACTGGACTCCTCAAAGAATAGCAAAGTTTGTGTTACAGCCTATCCCTAGATGTAGTAGATTCAATTTTCCAAAAGCTTACAATGTACATATCATCTTTACATGCCCCATAATAAAAGAATGTTGGAAGGTCATAGAAACTACCATGGGAGACATTTTAGGGGAATCAATAAACTTGACAGCGGCCCTAGTACTCCTAGGGGTGGACAACAATCCACATGTCACCTTAAACAGTAAGCAAAGGGGCCTGATATTTTATCTATTGCTTTTGGCCAGACTTGAGATTTGTACACCTTGGACACACCCTGTGCCCCCACATCCTACAGAATGGCTAAAAGTGGTTAAGTGGACGAGCAAAATGGATATCTATTGCAATCCACGAAGGTAAGGGGAAATCTGGCAAGACTTTATAATGTGGGCAAGTTAGCACTGTGGTACAAAGTTGGGCTTTGTTGAATATAACCGATCTTTCCATAGTCCTATAATTACACCAGATCATGGCAGTTTGGGAGGATTTTACCCCTAGACGTGATAAGAGCTTTTGGGATCTCGGGCAATTAAATTCAACTGACCATGAGACAAATAAGGGTGCCAAAAAACGGTCCAAGACTTGCAGAATGCCATGGTGATATGATGACTAGAAAAAACAAAAAAACAATAGCAATCGTATTTCATGAAAAAGTTAATATAACCTCTGGACACTCCACAATATATTTAAGATCTCAATCAGGATGGACAGAGTGCAATGACATACAAGTGACGTTCAAATCAAGATTACCCAAAAAGTTACCAAACTCATATCTTCTGTTTCTAGACCCAAAGTTCTAAGGAGAATGTAGGGATAAGAAAATGTGGTATTGTGTTGACATATATATGGATTGTGTGTTTCTGAGACATTATTCAGCCATTTGGGGTATTGTCTACAGCAAGCTGTTAGAAATGAATGACTCTTTTTAACTTTACGAATTGAATTTATAAATATTTGAGGTCTACATTGTGTTACTACAGATAAAAAGTAAAGGGAGGTACTAGAATACCAGTAGCCTTAAGTTGCAAGCGAAAAGTCTCTTCACCACAAAAAAAATTCCCCTTTTGTTTCTGCTACAGAAAATTCTACATAGTACTACGAGCTACGTTTTTCATACATGGACTAAGAACATTTTAGACATCATTTGACCACAAAGGGATGATGTTTATAAAAGGATATGCAGAAATGAAGACTGCTTCATAATTGTTGGACGTTTTGTACCAGATATAAAAATATCAGAAACCGTTTTACCATATATTTGCTTTCAATATGGGAGTAACCTATCAGCAAGCCAGTATTAAAAAACTTGTAGTGAGTGCAGTGAACATTATGACATAGTTATAATGATCAACTGTATACATTTGAGTTTTTTGTACAATCCATTGATTGTTTTCCCCCCACTGTTTCATGACTAGTCTTCATACGAAGCACTGTTGAAAGTGAACATGTATGAAAGCTGAAAACAGTAAAACATTTGTCTATGTTGAATTCAAGTTTTTCTTAAAACCATTGTATGTTTGGCTGCCTAATGTTTGAAATAAAATTCTAAATAGTTTTGTGTGTTACTATTTTTTCACTGTGGTTGGAGGTCGAGATATAGTACGTGTGTCAAATCACTAATCTAGTGATGGATGCATTGAGTTACTACTCATGTACTCATCCTATCTCCCAGGCACAACAATTGCAATTGTCCAATCATCCATCCACTACCTAAGCAGTCATCCAATCACTCATGTCCTGCATCTGAATTCATCTAATTTCCCAGCCACTACTCAGACTCATCCAATCGCCCAGGCGCTAGCTATGCACTAGGCAAACATCCAGACACTATGTATACACTCATTCACTGAGGCACTGATCCATTCACTGAGGCACCACCCATTCACTCATCCACTCACACATGCCCTACTCATGGACTCACCCAATTACCCAGGCAGTACTCATGCACTCATCCAATCACCCAGACACTATCCATGCTTTTACCCAATCATCCAGGCCCTATCCGTGCACTCGCCTAATCACCAACCTACTACCCTTGCACTCCTCTAGCAACCCAGGCTCTACTCTTGCACTCATCCAGTCACTTATGCTCTTCTCACACACTCATACAATCAACCAGGCACTTCCCATGCACTCATAAGTCACCCAGGCACTAACCATGTACTCATCCAATCACCCAGGCTGTACCCATGCACTCATCCAATCACTCAGGCACTAATCATGCACATATTACATCACTTGGGGACTACCTATGCACTCTTACAATCACCCAGTCACTACTCTTTCACTCATTCATTCACTCAGCCACTAGCAAAGCACTGTGCAGTGACCCAGACACTAACTATGCATTTATCCAATCACCCAGGCTCTACCCATGCACTTGTCCATTAACTCAGCATCTACCCATGCACTCATCCATTCACCCAGGCCCTACCCATGCACTCAGGCCCTACCCATGCACTCATTCAAACACCCAGGCACTACCCTTGCACTCATCCATTCACTATGCATGCACTCATCCATTCACTAATTCACTACCCATGCACTCATCCAATGACCCAGGCAATACCCTTGCACTCATCCATTCACTCACACACTACCCATGCAGTCTTCCATTTACTTAAACTCTACCCATACATGTTTCCATTGACCCATGCACTACAGTTGCAATAATGCATTCACCCAGGCACTACACTTCTATTCATCCTTGCACCCAGGCACTACCCATGCACTAATCTATTCACCCAGGTACTACCTATATACTCATCCAATCCCTCTGGCACTACCCACACACTCATTCATTCACCCAGGCTCAGCCCATGCACTCATCCATTCACTCAGGCACTACCCATACACTCATACAATCACTCAGGCAATACCCATGCACTCATACATTCACTGAGGCACTACCCATGCACTCCTTCATTCACTACCTATGCACTCCTTCATTCACTACCTATGCACTCATTTATTTACTGAGGCACTAGGCTTGCGCTCATCTATTCACTCATCCACTACCCATGCACTCATCCATTCACTGAGGCACTATCCATGCACTCATCTAATCACTCAGGCATTACCCTTCCACTCATTCATTTACTCAGGTACTACACTTGCACTGATCCATTCACTCGCCCACTACCCATGCACTTATTATTCACCCAGGTACTAACCATGTACATATCTAATCACTCGGGCACTAACCTTCTATTCATCCATTCACCCAGCCGCTCCCCATGCACTCATCCAATCACACTGGCACTACCCAAACACTCTTCATTCACTCAGGCACTACCCTTGCATTCATCCATTCACTGAGGCACTACGCTTACTTTCATCCATTCACTCAGGCACTAACCATGCACTCATCCAATCACCTAAGCAGTACCCATGCACTCATCCATTCACTCAGTCACTATCTATGCACTCTACCAATCATTTAGGCACTATACATGCACCGCATCCAATCACCCAGACACTACACATTGCACTCATACATTCACTGAGATATTACCCATGCACTCACCCAGTCACTACTGATACATTCTTCCAATCACCCAGGCACTACCCATGCATTCACACAATCACCCAGGCACTACCCCTGCACTCATCTATTCACTCCTGCACTATGCATGCATTTGTCCATTCACTCACGCTCTAACCATGCACTCATCCAATCACCCCGGGACCACCCACGCATTCATCCATTCACCCAGGCCCTACCAATGGACACAACAAATCACCCGGGCACTACCCTTGCACTTATCCATTCACTCAACCCAGGACACTTTTCAGAAAAATGAGCAACCCTCCTATCTATTTATCGAAGCCACCATTTAATGTATTTACTCATAAATACCAAGATGTACCTATACACTTTGGTAGTCTTTCATACAAAAGCAAGTGTAATAAATTTACCAAAAATTGCTGACAGTATTTTCTGTGGTTATTTTTTGGTATGATTTTTTTCAAAGAATTATATATGCAGATAATATAGTTAATAACCAGTGCAGGCGACGCAGGGCTCCAGTGTGAAAAACATACAATTTATATACAGAAGACACACAAAAAAAAGTTCACTGGTTCTACGTATTGCAGAAAAAAGCACGTGTGAATCACCTCACACCATGTGAACCAATCGTTAATTAAAACATCCAAGTAGTCTCCTCAGGACAATAGTCGTAGGACTTTTTACCTGCAAGGTTTGGGAGGACGGAAACCAAAAACAATTGTCAGTCTATATCCACATAATGCTCAGGGTATTTGTGTTCTAGTTATTCCATCATGCTGTCCTGACTTAACATAAGTAGCCACCATCCAGTATGTGTTCCAGTCTGGGGAAATCTGGCTAAAATCATCCAAGTTAAATACCACTATAAATCGATTCCAATATTGCCAACCATTCCAATGGGATTGAGTCAATCTGCCTATGCATGGTCCTGAAAGAGTTAAACATCATATATATCAATGTCTGCACTATAGAGTACTGCCACAACTAATAATGCTTAGGGCATGCACCATGTCCCAGAGCTGCCATGTACCCCATTGCCTGTTTGTTAAGCATGCGTATTATGCTCATGCAAATCATTCTGTGTCTCATTTGTAAGCCAACATAAACCGGTGCAATGCCCATTCATTTCTATTGCGCATAGTTAGATACATTTGCTTCCTAATATCTTCAGTCCAACTTAGTTGTGTGAAAAAGCTGTCCCCCCATAGTGCCCCTATTGCCAATATTGCCATGCTCCTACCAGTACACTTGACACAAGGTGTCCATAAGTTATTTAAACATGAGGCGCCCCTCATGTAGGAACATGGATTACATGTTTTACGTTTGCACTCCCATATATGGGGGTGGCCACATAATGGCATTAGAGGCATGCTGCCAAAAGAGAATTCTGCATACCTCTATGTGCTCTGTCAATTCTGGCATTACCCGTACTCTCAGGTCCTGGCCTGTAAAATAGACATGATTGTGCTAAAATTCTGTTGTGCTCTAAAACTCTCAGTCCACTTACTAGGCAGCGCAGAACATGATGTGCAACAATGATCTCAGTTTGTCGTCAGTGATGAACGGTCAGGCTGGATTCAGACAGAAAGAGACCTTTTTATCTGTGTTGTGTTTACAGGGCCTCTTGGGACACTCTCATGCCGCACATATTAGTGTCCGTCCCTGTGAAGCCCATTGGCTCTTCGTGCCTCCCATTTCTACATAAATATTTCAAAAGAGATGATGGAACTCATTACTCAACATACATATTGTGAATAGTATCCAATAAATATCTGTACACCCTGGTAAGCTCAACCCCCCCCCCCCATATCAGAGTGTGTTATACTCAATTTAGATTTGCATGGGTGTCTGGTTACATCTCTACCCAGATAGCGTACCTAGGACTACATCAGCAAATGGTTCTGCATATCAAGTGTCTGCAGGACATCTAGAAACTGCATCATATTCACAAGTCAGCAGATCCAATCTTTAGTATATATCAAAACATCCGCACTGGGCCATATGCTGGGTAATGCCACACTGGGTCTTTGTGGGTGTTTGTGTGTGTGTTATCCAGCTGGAGGTCCTGATTGGCCCCATTTGGGCACTCAGAATCCATTGGTGATTGAGATCAGCCCAGAGTGGACTTTGCAACTTCCTCCAAGGACTATTTGAGTGGCACTGTCCATGTGCTGGTAACTTCCATAGGTGGTGCCAATCCCATCGTAATTCTTTAATCTAATACAGAGCAGGCTGGTGTCCACCAGGTACACACTGCCTGAATTGGATACTGAGCCCTATTTACCTGAAAGGCTCTCTGAGGAACACAAATGGAGGGGATATGAGGATCACTATTGCTACTCTGATTCACTAACAGAGCCCATGGATGAAGACACCTGGTATGAGGACCTGGCTACAGCCAGTGGTCTGTACACCTCACCAGACACTAGCTTATTTTTTTTCTCTTCAAACAGTGGCTACAGAGGAAGCAGCTTCCTTTGTGATGTTGGTCCGGAGGGCATTCTGGTCCTGGATGGTTTACATCCAGAACAGTGTCTTGATGGAGGTGCTTCAGCTACGGTTGCCCCCATCAGAACCCCCACTCCTGTGCACAGGACAGTCTCCTGCCACATTTGTCTTGTGCCTGTGATCCAGCTTTCCTCATCCAGCAACCCACCCCCGAGACTCTGGTGGCCCATGTTTCTTCCCCAAATCAACCCTAGCATGTTCCCTACTGAACCTCCAGATATGGAATCCAAGAGGCTGGTTACGTTAAGAAAGAGAATTTTCTTTACTAGAGTTTTTTTGACTTTTTATTGACTTCTTTTTTTTGAGTCGTTTGACTCCTGGTGCAAGGGATGTCAAATCAACGGACCGGCTTCAAACCTTGTGACTCCTGTCACAAACTGATGTCAGTCATGGACCCACATCTTGTGTGCCTCTGGTGTTTGGAGCACAACCACGATCTGAAGTCGTGCTCGGACTGCCGGGCCATGAACCCAAAGTCTTTGCAGGAGTAGTCCCGAGAGCTTCTCGAGGCCTGGCAGTCAGCTCTGCACCACTTGAGGTCCCAGTTGAGAGGGAGGTCACGGAGTCATCACCACCACTCGTCTTAGTAACACTGTCGCTCTTTACCTTCTCTCCATCGGTCGACCGACGCGACACATGTTGTGGAAGGTAGTCGTCTGGCTCTGCCTGCAGAGTCAGTTGGGTTGGCTCCGAGCCTCCCTCCCTTCCCAGGAGCCGAGGCGACCCTTGCCCCACTTCGTCGCTTTTACGAAGGCCTCCATTCCATATTTAGGCAGCCTGACTCCACCGGCGCACATTCGGTCCTGCGGACTCTTCTGTGGATTCGAAGCCTTAGATGCCGGCAGTTTTCCGGCTCCGCAGGGCCCCCAGGGATCCAAGTCTGAATCCGGATCGGCGCTTGTCAACCTTACGACGCCTCCTCCGGCGCCGAATTTTTTGGCGATACCTCCACCCCTTCCAACATGAGTAGTGTCCCAAGCCGGCATCGGCCCCAGCCTCCACCTCGATATGGACACGGAGCTGGACTGATGCTGACCGTTACTTTTGTACCTCTGATCTATCCTGGGGCTCCTTATTGCCCTGAGTGGCAGCCAGAGGAGGGTGAGGAGAACTGATAGGGGTCTACTGACCCTCTGGCAGATCAGCTGGACGAGCTGGACTGGAGTGAGGAACTGGGTGAGGCCAGTGGTCTGGATACATCCCCTGCACTTGGCATGCTTTCTCCCCCTACCGTGGCTACGGAGGAGGAAGCCTCCTACTCTTGGGTGTTGCGTAGGATGGCTGAGGCCTTGGGCGTTCAGCTACCTACGGTGGCTGTCAGGAATAACCTTCTGACTGAGGTGCTTCAACCAGTAACAGCCTCTTTGGAGCCCCTGCTGCCGTTCAATGAGGCCCTCACAGACATCATTCTGGGCACCTGGTCCAAGCCCAGCACAGGGGAACCTGTGGATAGGATGATTGCCAAAAGCCACCGCCCGGCCCTGGGCCCCGGCTCGTCCAAGCCTCAACGTCCAAAGGCACGTTCCCTACTGCTCCCCCAGATAGGGAATCTGAGAAGCTGAATCATTTTGGGAAGAAGATGTTTTCTTCCACCAGATTAGGACTGCAGTTGGTGAACACCCCATGTCTCTTGGCCCGTTACACCCACTCTGTGTGGGACACGGTCGTGCAGGTGCTGCCACAGTGCCCGGAGGAGGACCGGGCCGTGTTCTCCTGTGCAGTAGCTGAGGTTAGAAATGCAGCAAAGTTTGCCATCTGATGTGGCTGGACACTGCCGACTCGCTAGGCAGGACGATTTCAACATTGGTAGCCCTGCAACCCTATGCTTGGCTGAGGGCCACTGGCTTTTTGGGTGATGTCCAATCAACTCTTTTAGACATGCCCTTTGATGGCTGTTGCTTTTTTGGCGACATAGTGGACACCGCGCTTGACCGCTTTAAGGATTCTAGGGCTACGGCCAGATCCTTGGGTGTCACTACCAGGTCTCGCACTGCACTGTACACTTTTCACCCCTGCCGTGGATATGGAAGCGGTGCCCTACAACGTTCCACCCAGAGCCACAGGTCTGCGCAAGCTGTCCAGCCTCTGCGCAGCTGGTGACGTGAGACCCAGCGTTGTGGGTCTGGGGGCCAGCGGCGCCCTCCAAACCTTCCTAGTCTGACTTTTCAGGGCCACCAGTTGCTAGTGGGTGGCAGGACTCGCCATCACCTACCCCCCTGGCACAACATCACGTCGGACAGGTGGGTTTTGCAGATAGTCCGAAGGGGCTACTCCCTCCCCTTCGAGACTACCCCTCCCTCCATGCCACCTGCTTTCCATCATATGTTAGAGGATTCCTTGTCCCTTCTCCACCGGAAGTTGCGGCTCTTTTGGCCAAGGGAGCCATCGAGCGCATTCCTGTGCCAGAAGTAGGTCGTGGTTGCTATTCCCACTACTTCCTGGTACCCAAGAAGAACAAAGGCCTGCGTCCTATATTGGATCTCAGGGACGTCAACCACTTCCTCCAAAAGGAGAAGGTCAAAATGTTGACATTGGATCTGGTCCTGTCTTCCCTTGACCATGGAGACTGGATGGTTGTGTTAAACTTGAAGGACGTCTATTTTCACATTCCTGTCTTGCCTGCCCACCAGCGTTATCTACGGTTCACTGTAGGCCATGAGGGAGTTCACTGTGCTTCCCTTTGGCCTTACTAGTGCCTCTTGGTTATTCACCAAAGTGATGACGGTGGTTGCAGCTCATCTGCGCAGCTCAGGGGTTCCAGTCTTCCCCCTACCTCGACGACTGGCTGTTGAAGGCACGTTCACCCCAGGCTGTCGTCTCTCAGCTCCAGACTACAGCAGACTTCCTGCATTCGCTGGGGTTCACTATTCGTGTGCTGAAGTCACACCTAACTCCCTCAGGAGATTATTCTGATCTTTCAGCCTCTATCACAGGTTTTGGTCAGAATGACTCTGAGGCTGTTGGGTCTCATGGCCTCCTGCATCCTGCTGGTGGATAATCCCGGGTGGCATAATGGGGCTCTGTATTGGGACTTGAAGTTCCAGTGGGCATAGCATCAGGGGAATCCTTCTGATTGTGTCCAGATCTCAGAGGGCACTGCACACCAATTTCAGTGGTGGCTAACGTGCCAGGATTGGGTCAACGGCTGATCCCTCTCCCTTCCCCAACAAGAGTTCACAGTGGTTACAGATGCATAACTTCTGGGGTGGGGCGGCCACATGGGAAGGCGGAGATCAGAGGCATCTGGTCTCCGGCGGAGTCCGGGCTCCACTACAACCTTCATGCAGCTCCAGGCAATTCATCTTGCAATGAAGGGATTTGTTCCTCTGTCAAAGGAAGAGTAGTGCAGGTCTTCACAGACAACACTACTGGCATGTAGTATGCAACAATCTGGGCGGGTGGGGTCATGGACCCTCTGTCAGGGGGCCCTTCATCTCTGGAAGTGGCTGGAACATCAGGGTTTGTCCCTTGTGGTTCAACACCCAGTATGTCACGGCGGAATAACTCAGCTGCCGGTGCATGATGTCTCAGAAATGGCATCTTCACTCTGAGGTGGTGCAAGATCTCTTTCGGCAGAGGCAAGAGCCTTGGTTAGATCTATTCGTCATCGAAGAGAACTCGCAATGTCAGCAGTTCGCTCGTTGCAATTTCCAAGGCGGCTCTCGCTAAGCGGCACTTCATCATGAGTGGGGTTGCAGTCTTCTATATGCCTTTTCACCTATACCACTTCTGCCCAGAGTGCCGAAGAAGATAAATTGTGACCGGGCCCAGGTAATTCTTGTGGAGGTAGTCTGGGCATGAGAAGTCTTAAAACCCTAGCTCTTGGACATGGCCATCGATCCTCCGATCAGACTGCCTCTTCGGGAGGATGTTCTGTTGGTCCTTCACCTGAACCAGTCCAGCCTCCACCTCCTTGCGTGGAGATTGAGCGATGACAGTTGCCGCTTTCAACCTTCCTGCGGCAGTCTGTAACGTTACCTTGGCAGCTAGGGGTCCCTCCACCAAAACGGTATATGCCTGTAGATGGAACAAATTTGTGGCATGGTCCACAGGAAAGGCTTTGGATCCCCTTCCTACCCCTCTTTCAGAGCTTCTCCTCTTCATTCTTCCTTTGGCCCATCAGGGCTCTGCTCTGGGCATTCTTAAAGGCTATCTTTCAGCCATTTTGGCCTTTCTTCGCCTTCCTGTTCTGGCTTCTCTTTTCAAGTCCCCTATTGTAAATCGCTTCCTCAAGGGCATTGCTCACATGTTTCCTTCTATTCCTTTCGTAATGCCCCAGTGGGACTTTAACCTTGTCCTCTCACACTATTGACCCTCTAAACTGCCTTTTTGGTTGCCATCACCTCTGCTCGCAGGGTGAGTGAGATTTAGGCTCTTTTTTCTAAACCTCCTTTCCTGGCTGTTTATCCAGACAGGATTGTCCTTCGCACTAGACCTTCTTTTCTTCCCAAAGTGGTTACCTCTTTCCACATAGGACAGACCATCACTTTGCCCACCTTCTTCTCGTCCACATCCTACTAAAGAGGTGGAAAGGCTCCACCATCTGGATCCAAAACGTGGGCTTTCATTTTATCTGAAACGCGCAAAACAATTCTGGTTGGATGATCAGCTCTTTGTTAGTTATGTGGGTGCCAAGAAAGGTCGGGCCGTGCAAAAACGAACCATCGCTCGATGGGTCGTTCTTTGGATTAAAATGTGTTATTCCTTGGAAAAAAAGAAATCTCCATTAGGGTTGCGCGCCCATTCCACCAGGGCGATGGCAGCCACTACTGCTTTGGGATGTGGAGTCCCCCTTCAGGACATCTGGCAGGCAGCCACGTGGGCTTCGTTGCACACGTTCACTAAACATTACTACCTGGACAGCCTATTCCTGAGAGACTGCTTCTTTGGCCACTCTGTTCTTCAGGGGATCCTGGTGTGAACTTGGTACGGAGACCCACCTTCGGGGTTGGTATTGCTGGGGTATCTATTCTAAGGTAAGGAATCCATAACTAATAGGCTCTTTCAGATGAACAAGTTACTTACATTTGGTAACTATATATCTGTAAGACCTATATTCATTATGGATTCCTTACCGCCCCACTCATCCTCCCCGTTCTGATAACTGACTTGTAGAGTAAGGGACTCCCTTTCAGGGCCCTAGCTTTATGCACCGAAGGTCAGTGTCTTGCATGGTTCTGCGCTTCTGGCGTGGAATGTTGTGTAAAGAAATTACATCAGCACGCATGGGCGGCATCTAAGTAGATACCGCAACATCATTCCGGCGATCACGATGCCAACGGCTAACGCAGTCAACCGATGCCACCTACTGACGCGCAGGGGTACTGCTGAAGGAAAATTCTCCGGATCCAGTATGACGGCTGGGAGTAATTCCACGGTATGGAATCCATAACTAATATATGTCTCCCCTTACAGATATATTGTTACCGAAGGTAAGTAACTTGTTCATCAGTGCTGTTTTGGATACATTGCGTTTAAGGACTTCTCCTCTGGAACCGTGAGTCCAGGATATTCAGCTATGATTCTGATGTTTCGGTCTCTATCCTGGATTTTGGTGAGATGGACTCTGAGGCTGCTGGGTCTCATTACCGCCTACATGCTGGTAAAACATGCCCAGTGGAATATGTGGGGTCTGCAAGGGTTCAGGTAGGCACAGCCCTAGGGGAATCACACGCACTCAGAGACCGGATCCCGAGACTTCCCCTGAATGCTCCCCCAGCGACATGGGCTCTACTGTGACTTGGTCATCCAGTGCAGAGTCCATGCAGCCCCCAGATGTGACTCTGCAGACGGCAGATAACCCAATTTAATGTTGACTTGTTATGCGTCTCACCTTCTTCCATGGTTATAGACCGCTCTGCAGAGTCTCTGGCTATTGGCTGTTCCTGGTCTCCCCCTTCCTGTTGCTGTAGTATTGCTCTACCGAGGTCAGCACTTAGAGGGGATCAGGACCAGTTGTCACCCGAAGGGAACGGAGCAGTTGTCCAGGTGAGCGATGCATGTAAGGGGCTGTGGTGGTGGTGGTGTCCTAAGTGCTCCGAGCTGCAATGGCATGAGGTCCGTGGCGTCGTTGAGCTTTCCAAGGATGAATTGTGGACGTTCCTCGATCATCCAGGTGGCACTCTTCCAATGCTGTGATGTCATGTGTTTGACGTTCCGGTTGTGCAGTGTGCCACAGCATGTTTACAGGGCCACGCAAAGCCACTTTACATGGCTTTTCATTGACTCAAAAATATGTGCCCCTTTCACGCATTAAACAGTGTGAAAGGCTGGTTCCATGCAGTGGTGACCATCATGGGTCGTGGGTGGTGGGGCAAAGGCGGGTGCAGGGGGTCGCGATTCCGGGAGAGTGTGCATTATAAATTAAAACAATCTGCAGTCGGGTCCCGCGTCTCTGCTCCTGCTCTCCCAGAGGAACAGGAAGAACAGCCAGTCCCCATTGACCAATCACAACGCTGCAGTGCAGCATTGTGATTGGTTTTGAGCGACCCAGTTTCACGCTCAACCAGGTAATGGGGCCTGAGAATGTTCTCCACACAGGCTGTAATGCAGCCTGCATTGAGACAAGTAAAGTGCACATGAGTGGTTTTGGCAGCCCGAGAGGACCGATCAAACAGTCATTACGCACTTAGGAGTGGGCAAACCACTCCTCCCCTGCTTCGAGAACAGAGCAGCCCTGCCCGCCCACAAAGCAGCACAAACATAAAATGTTATAACAAAGATATTATCATTTTATGTTTCTACTTCTTGCACTGCTTGAAAGCAGTGGGTCGACGATCCTCTACCATAGTGGAGCCGCCACTGGTTTTATGGGTGTTGCTGTGGGTGTTCCCATGCTAAACCAATGTAATCTGAAGCATTCCCAGGTTTACAAGAAACCTCAAACTTCAGAATACTTCAGATTCTAATCCCACCCCAAGGGTGATATTTGGGAGACTCTATACATCCTCAACAGCCCCATACTCTGCAAACATTCCCGTATTGGGTATTCCCACACCACAGGTCAGATTCACAAGAAACAGGATCCGTGGTTGGGTGGAGAACGGTGTAGAAGATGTTGGGGCTTTTTTTCTGATGGATCACAAATCCTTTCTACGGGGCACAGGTGCACCCGCACATTTATACCTATTGCATGCAGCGGTCTCCCATTACATTAAAAACACCTGGGCCCCACTGCGTACTGAACCCCCCACAGCATACCCTGGTCCACCTCTTACATTATATGGGGAACGGGGGACACTTAGTCAGATGGTTATATACTGGGGCTCGAACACATGCCACGGCCACACTTGTATCCCTTAGAACAAAATGGTCCGAGGACTCCACTACTGAAATTTCGGACAAAGTCTGGAAGGGTCTACTTGAACACCCCGAGAGAGTGTCCCGTAACGCCAGGCTAAAATGTATACAGACCATGGTTCTACACAGGTTATATCTCACACCCCAACGGATCCACCACTTGTTCCCTGAGGCTCCCCATAACTGCCCTCATTGTAAAGGAGACGAGGCTGACTTCCTTCACATGCTGTGGTCGTGCCCCTGCATCCGGGACTACTCGGATGGTGTCGGTAGCTATCTAAGTGAGATCACACACATTCCCATTGCTGATGATGTTCTGGACTGCCTCATGGGCCTTCGCAGACGCACAAGTAAACTAAAGGTACAATTGAGGTTTGTAGATCTGGCCCTCGTCCTAGCAGTCAGAGCTCTTACCATGAGATGGGAGTCCCCCAGGTGCCCAACGTTGTCCAGCTGGCACAATGACATGATACAGTGGGGGATAGCTGAGAGTGTAGCCCTTAGGAGGGAGGAAGAGAAAGGACTCCGGAAGAGACCCATTTCAATGGACTGGGATATTATGCTACACAGTTTTGAACTACTTGACCCCCTGCCCCTATAAGTTACCCCGACAAAATAATTTCATGGACTGCTTCTAGACCATTTGTTCAGAAGCTCCCAAACCTCTGTCCCCCACTTGGCAACCTTAGCAACAAATAGAACCCCCCCGGTGCATACAGTTCAGACCCCCCTTAGATACCGATGGCATTACCATACATACAACAGACCAGGAGGATGGGAGGGTTAGGGGGGGAGGGTGTAGTTGGGATTGTTTACTTCAGTTCTAGAGGAACGTTATGCTTTATGCTATGGATGATCATATATTTTGCAGTGTTGCACTCGGAAAATGTTATCTACATGTATAGGAAATTACAGTTTCTCTCCAGCTACATTAGGTGTACCACTGTATACTGGTTTCATACACTGTACTGTTTATGCATGCATAAATAAGTGGATCAAAAAGTAAAAGACTTTTTGTGATATTTTTTACATTGTCACAATGCCAAGGTTACTCAATAAAGTTTGTTAAAAAAAACAAATGAGGATAAATGTTTTAATTTCTCTTCATTCACTTTTTCAATGTGTGCAGAATTCTGCAGCACACAGTGAAAGAGGAAATACCCTGGATTGATAGGTTTTGTGCATGTAGGTGTCCCTTCCTGCACAACCTAAATCAACTCCGCAACATAGTCACCCTTGTACCATGGCGCAAGGGTGCCTGCTTTGGCACATAGCAGTCATTGTGCGGCAACGTTGGGGCTTATTCATGAGCCCCTGCCGATGGTTTAATGCCACCAGTTTGTTATTTTCTTGACATACTTGCAGCGTCAATTTTGCACCACGTTGCGCCGTATTTATGAAGTGACTCATTTAGGCATATATGTGTGACCTTGTAAAGCCCTGTGCCACATTATACCTGCGTCCGGTATGATGTGTGCAGGGTGTGCGTTCCCATGCAACAAAGCCTCGTAAGTGTGGTGCAGGGAAATCTATCAGATTTCACTACTACAATTCTAGGACACCACTGTGTCAAAAACGTACTCCTGCTATGGGACTCAGTGCCATAGGGATAGGCTGGCCCCATTCATTTCTGCAGCAATGTGTGACTTTAGCGCTGACCGATACATCAGGATTCCAGACATATCTGTCATTGATTGCGTACAGCAAATATGGCGTAGCCAAAGTGTCACAAGCAGGGCGCAGTTAAAAGTGTCCAATTGCAGTTTTATCGCAGTGATGCAACATTTTTCATGAATGGGACCCAGGAATTTGCCCTATCTTATTCATAGGGTACATTCCTGACCTTTTGTTTTGGCGCAGGGCAGCGTAACAATATTCCTTGCAGCGCTGTCCAGCACCCAGACCTCTTATGTGTGGGCCCATGTATTTGCACCAATTCTAATTCCAGCTATTTTCTGGTCTTAAAAAAAACTGCCTCTAATTTACCAGCAGTTTGGGGGGGGTTATTGCTGTACTGGAATTTCATTGTAAATATCGTGAAATGTGGTTAGCAGCAATTTTTTCACGGGATCGCCTACCTTTCATCTCATTTTAATTAAATCCCGCTAACAGAAGGGGGGATCTTGAAAATTAATGTTTACGCTGGGAAAGTGCAGCTAACTGCAGTTAGTGGCACTTTGTAAATAAGGCGATTAAAAAAATTGCGCTACTATGGCGTTAAGTTCTTGTAAATATGACCCTGAGTCTTTTTCCTGCAGCCTGATTGTGTGGCAGAAAGAGCACTGCATACATTAGATGTTATGTGGCCCCTCGTGCACTACACAGATAGGATCAAAGCATTCCACAAGTCAAAACAGCTCTTTATCTCCTTACTTCTCTAAGCCGCACAAGGGGGAAGAAATCTACAAGGCTAGCAAACCCAGGTGGATTGTCTAATGCATGCAGACCTCTGCTACATCAAGGTGAAGAGATTTCTCCACACCCCTCCTAGGCTGCACTCTCTTGGTAAAAATGAGGCCACTATTCCCTTCCTAGACAACATCTCAACTGATATTTGTAAAACAGCCACCTGGTCAACCCCACACACTTTTACTTAACGTTACTATATAGACATCTTGGCAAATTAGCAAATTCTATCTGGCCAAGCTGTTTTAAAGACATTGTTCCACACATCTGATCTTCAACATGCTAACCACTGCAGTTTCTAGTATACTGCTGTATAGTTTGTGCTAAGCATGTGCATCTATAGCGACACATGCTACAAATAGATGATGCTACTTCCCTTTGTAGGAAATTGGGTTACTGGTTGGGGAGTATGAAACCCTACTCAAGCAGCAACCACAATTCTTGTCAGGGTAAAACACAAGCATACCCCAAATTAACCTATGCTTAGCCCTCTGGTAGCTAGGCACAAAGTGGTGAGGCTTAACCTAGAGGCAATGTATACAGTATTTATGCAGCATTTTAAACAGTAATAAAGTGAACGCACAAGGAGAATGGACTAATATGTAATACATTATTTGACACCAAAACAGCAAAAATCTAATTAGAACTGCAGATATGCAAATTTAAAGATTTAAGTAAAATAGTCCCTCAAAGCAGAAAGTGCCAACAGTGGTTATCTGGACCCAGTAGACTGGGAAAAGGTCACACATTTAGGGTGATTGCATGCAAGCAGGAAACTGGACCAAGTGAGGCCTGCTGAACAAAGTACCTTACATTTTGGTTGTGGAACATTGCGAGATCCAACGTTGAGGATGCATCAGGCTATGATGCGAGGCCTTACATCAGGGAGGCATCAGTGGTTCCAAAGTGACGCTGCTTGGTGATACTTCACGCTACATTGGTTCTGATAGGACCACATCCGGGCTGGCAGAGCATTGTCTTGAAAAAGGGCAGCACAGCCGTCCTTCTGAGTCCACTACAGGCCCACGGGTGTACTGAAGAGTTTTCAAACAGTCCCTACGATGCTCCTTATTTGAGGTCACAGAGCTTCAGGGGGTGAAATTGCTCGGTTTTTGTCTCACTGTCTGCTAAAAAAACACCTTCACTCGGATTTTAATTTGTCGACCACCTGGTTATGCTGGAAAATTCCTGACCTCTATGATTGAATGCTTATCCAAGTACTTTTTGAAATACTCCAACTTCTTCCTGTTGGTAGATTTGATCACAACAGGCTCTCCCTGGGTAAATTTACCGATTCGGTAAAATTGGCCCCCTACATACCAAAAACCCATTTACCGGTCGGTAACGGTGGAATTCGGCCGTTACCGGCCGGTAAATGGCCACCTACATCTGGCCCCTTTTCCTCAGTGTGTTCCTGTTTTTTTATTAATTCTGTGAATTTGTAACTTATTGTATTTCTATCATATAGTTTCTGATGTCCAGTATTTCTATATGATTTTTAAATATGTTTATTAAAACTATGACTGTTTTTACATGTTTTTTTCCTATTTCTTTTTTCGCTGTCATTTTAGTCACTTGTTTTTCATTACCTTAACTGCCTAGGAATTTAAACTCACACATTGACATTTCACTGTTGAATCTTTTTAGTCCCTTCACAGAAGCCGATGCCCTCATTTTTAAGGCTTCCAAATGGGTATGCCATTTCAGGTTACTTGTGAACCACATTCCCAGATATCTGTATTCTCTTACTCTCTCGAGTAATTCTGTACCCAGATACCAAGGGAACTTAGTTTTGCTCCTCCCGAAACATAACATTTTGGTCTTCTCCATGTTCACCACTAATTTTTTATTTAAGCAGTATTCATCAAACATGTTTAATTTCTCTGGAGACCTATCTCTGTCTGGTCCATAATCACCAGGTCATATGCCTATAATAAGCAGGATATATGGTTATCTCCTAATTCTGGGCTAGCCCCTCTAACCTCTCTTAGTTTTAGAGGTAAGTCGGCTAGGAACAGGGAGAAAAGCAAAGGGGCAAGTATGCACCCCTGCCTCAAGTCATTTCCAATCTGGATCTTCCCAGACAATCCTCCCTCCTCATCCAAGATTATCTGTGCCCAGTTATCAGTATGTAAGCCTGTATAAGGGCCAATAGATCACCATGTATTTTGTAACCTACCAGGATTGACCACAGCTGCTCCCTACCCACAAGATCGAATACCACGCGGAAGTCCACAAAAGAGCAGAATAAATTGCCCCTCTGTTCTATCGACTTCCATGCGATGGCCCAGAGAGCAAAACAGTGGTCCACCGTTGAATTACCTTCTTTAACCCCTTCGATGCTCATGACGAGCTCAGCTGGAACGGAGCACTGCAGGGTCCCTACAACTTTCCCCGTACATTCCTGTATCAGTTTCCAGAAGCCTTTGACACTTTTTTCTTCAATTGTCTTAAGTAAGTTCACCCAACATTTTTCTTTATAGGATCTTTTTTTTCTCTAATAGTTGCCTTATATTTTATCCCTAATTTCTAAAGCTAAAATGATGATACATCATTATAGCTACGCCTAAGGCATCTTTCATATTGCCTAATAGCGGCCTTTACTTTCCGGCAGTCATCATCAAACCATGGTTTGTTATTTGGATTTAATTAAGCTTTGCTTACTAGCCCGTGATTTCCCTGTTTGATTTTTATCCTGAGGCATTCTACCAGTTGCCTTAATATATCCTCTTACCAGGGTATATCCTCCCCTGGTAGTGGGTTTTCTATCCCAACTATTACCTGGAGTGCACTCAATTTATATATTCTTCACTAATCCGGGTTGTAAGCCGCTTTGGGTATTCAACATCTACTTGTAGCACTTTCTGTCTCGGCGGGTCCCTGTTTGCCTGTAATTCCATCAGCAGTGGGAAGTGGTCACTACCCTGGGTATCTCAAAGTTTTTTATTAAATGGAAGCACCATGTCTGAATGAATAGATAGTCTATGGTGCACATTTGCTGCCCGATTTTTAAAGGTACGCTTTGCAGGCCGATCGGTTTCTTTTCTTTCATTAGCATAGACCAGGCCCATAGCCCCCAGCAGCTGACCGAGCTCCACATCTTGGGTTGAGATGTCGCTACTGGTGAACATCGCAAACTCTGTTATATACTCTTAACAGATCACTCTGCCAAGAGTCCATTTTTTTGGGGTTTAGCCTATGGTTAAATTCACCCAATATTAAGAGCACATCCCTAGTGTATATATCGTATAAACCCTCCAAGTCCTTTTTTAAATGGTTCAGCTCCACTTTATACCCATTTATTTTCCCTTTCTGTATGTACACATTTATAATGCATAGACCTCCACCACCTACGTTATTTAATGTCAGAACTCTACTACCTAATGCCCAGTTACACTTAAGTTCAATGGGTTGTATACCTCTTGCTATCCTCGTTGAAACCAACATCATCTGACCACCTGATGGCCTACCTACTTGATTATTTCTTGCAGGTTTTACGTGATGGGTAAAGCCTTCAGTAACAGGGGTTTCGTCGCACAGCCAGGTCTTCTGCAAACAGACAATATCGATCTTCCTAAGGATATTTTTAATCCCTTCCTGTAACAGTATTCTTTTATATCCGTTAACATTCCAGGACAAAATGGATAGGCTGTGCGACAACCCAGTTTCCTAATCAATATTACTCAAGTACCCCTCTTCCTCGCAATCCATATGAACCAATTCTCTGTATCTATTCCCGACCAGAACATCTTCATCAACCCACTCTAAGTTTTTAGGAATTATTGTGATTTCAAGGGCCTCCTTATTACCCTGTCCCGAGGTAGTCATTTTTATTTGCCGTTCTCCCAACCCTGCATGGTTCCTGAGGAATGGTTTCCCTTGATTATCCATCAGCACCTCCTCTCTCTTTAGTATTCTAATTCCTTCCCTTAACGTCTCAGCTTCTGCCTTTTCCATTGCAACTTTTATTAGTACTGAGTGGAGAAGGACCTTTGTTATTTCTTCCCCTTTGGTTTTAACCAAAACCTCCACTTCTTTTAGATCATCTGCACTAACATATTTTAAACTGGGGCATTTTGCATACGAAGAGAGGAGCTGAGAGCGATTTAGAGGCTTTAATTTCTTAACACCCCCCCCCCCCCCCCACTTTCCCTGTCCTACAGGTTCTACCAATAGCCAGGTATCCACAGTCCTATTTGGCTGTGACACTTGTAATCTTTTGTCTGACCTTTCTTCCCATCTTTTCCTATTTACTTCTTCTCTACCTCTATTCATACAGCTTTTACCAGGAGTTGGGTTACTAGGCCCTGCACCTATGGACGTCTCCATCCCCCATTCTAGTGCTACGTCCTCCTTTCCCCCGGGATATTTCCTCAAGGGATCCTTAGCACTCTTTACCGTACTTTTTCCCGATTCCCACCTAGATTGTCCCTCAGGTCTATGAATGCTTGCTCCTGTGTCTGCAAAAGTTAACTTTTTTGTTTCTGACATCACTACCTTGTCACTTGGCCTTAGATCTAGGGTTACCCCCTTCCCATACGCCTGTTGCTTTGTGGATTGATATTTACAAGGGGCCTTTTTTCCCCTCCTGCACCGCCCGATACCAGGCTTGTGCCGTCTATTTCACAGTCAACAGGGTATTGAGGTCTCCTCAGATTTTGGGTCCTCTGTTCTTTTCGATTGCAACACGCCGTATACCCTGCCGTGTCTCCCGGGGACGGCTGCTGGGGCAGCGTCAAAACCGGAAGCCGTACGTGCAGAGAAAGAGAAGGAGAAGTGGGAGGTTCGCAGGAGCGCCACTGTAGCCACGCAGAACAGAGACAATCTTCACCTAGGCATATTAAAACGTAAGGCTTTATGAGTCATTCACACACTTTTTAGTTGTATTCTTGCATCATAAGGGAGCCAGTTACTGGATTTAAGATCCTGGGAGAGGTGCTTGTTTCTTTTTCTTCCGGTGAAGAGTCTGGCAGCAGAGTTAAATTAAAAAGAAAAATCAGGCCATTCATAGATACTCCTAATTAACCGTCATTTTGGATATCATTGATTATGAAGGCGTTACCTCCGTGGTGCCATTTGAGGCGGAAAAACACATTTTCGTTATGCTGGAAGCGGTCATCCCGACCACCATACTCCAATGGGCAAAGATAGGCTATTTTCCTTCTGCCACAGTGTTTCTCTATCTCACAGAAAAATTCCACTGTGCCGGTGTCGAAAAGAGCCAATGGAGACACACAGCCAGGCAGATAAGTGCTCTGACTGCCCACCAAATCACGATGCTCCTATCAGGCCATCCAAACGTGACGGCAAAACCTGCCTGTCAGAGATGGCAGAAACAGACCCACAGAGCGAAGAAACTCCACAGACACGCACCCCTCCAGGTACCTGCACGTTATGGATCCTGCCCTACAAGTACTGCAGCTGCTCTACCCGATCCACTAGTATCAAATAGGGCGCTAACATAGACCCCACGTGAGGTAAGTCTAACACACATCCCTGCATTCATCTGCCAAACACCAACATCACCCAAACCCTGCTCCGGGATAATAACCTGTCTGTCTCGGACCCTTTGCTGGACACAAGAAACCATAGGCAGGTCACACAACAATGCCATGCATAAAGTGCAGTTGTTAAATCAGCAGCGGGTGGGCCAATTTGTGTACACCATGCCAACATCTGGGCTGTCCGTGGCGATCACGTCACAGCAACGGTGAAGCCATGGCCAAAGATGCCCAATTGGATGCAGATGGTCCTCAGACAAGGACAGTGTTGCCCAGGGCTTTAAGTGGTATACAACAATACTGGTGTGTCACACAAAGGGGCGTGGCAGATGCAGTGAAGGGCGTGGCTCATAGCGCCTAAGCAAAAAACCTGTGCTTAGCATGGTGTGCCACTTGACTGCCATTTTGCTGCTTCTGTGATTGAATCCAAATAAATAATCCAAAAAGCAAGATTACCTACAACAAGCTAGGGCTATTGGCTTGGTCAATGGCTGTTAAGTACATAAAATACATAAGCAACAACAATGACTTTGTCTTTGTGACATAGATTATTGAAAACACTTCAGTTCTGGAATGATGAAACTGTAAAAGAACAATAATGAGTCTCTCTGAAGTTACCTCAAAGGAAATGAAGGGTGTTATTGCTGCAGAGTGAATACTTTTTTACTACCCGCAAGGTGAGGGAAAAATGGAGAGTCCAACAGAGACAGAGTTTTGGCACCTGCTTTGTAGAACTGTTGGTGCTGAGCACCGGCAAGACCCAGTATACTTTAAGTCCTGGGGTTGCCATATCATCACAGCATTCCCTGCCCCACAGCCAAACAAAACGTAGCCTAAAGTTTCCCAAACTAGCCCAACATAGATACTATAAGGATGGAGGGGCAGGGACAGCATCAAGCAGGCAGTAAATGAAGAGATCTGTCAGGACCATCTCACAGAAGTGGTCTGCGCAGAATGTATGCACCTCATATTTTTGAAAAGAGGAAAGTGGAGATGCGTCAGTTTAAATGCATGTGTACTAATTTCAGTTCCCAAGTGGTTTGCTCACACTTTTCATAGGGCAGCACTAAGCTCACAGTCAGCTAGGGCACATCATGAGTGTGATCATATATCGCCTACTCCCCTGAATAGGTCTTGAAGTGCTTATTGACCAGTCGTATGCCATGCTGTAACCCAAAAAGGATTAGTGGTGGAATAATCCAGTGAAATCTCATTTTATGTGAGTGGTGGACATGCGAGTATGTGATGTGGATTGAAAAGGATAGTGGAGGGAGAGTAGAGGGAAAGGTCTAGGAAGTGTACATTCCGAGATCATAGTAGGAATGTGAGTTTGGGATGAGCTATAGGAAAGATGGAGGAGGGCAGAATCTCCAGAAAAGGATTAGGGAGATCATTCTAGTGAAATGAGGCTTGGACTGATCCAAGGAGGAACAGAGGAGGGAAGAGTAAACCAAATGTGAATTTGGAGATCACAGTAGTAGAATGAGTTTGAGATGAGTCACAGAGTGGAGGTAAATGACATATTAAGAGAAGTACCATGCCATACAATCACAGGACATATCATACCACAAGCAGGCAATGACAGGACCATATCAAAGTCAAGTCAAATAATGCTTTATTCGATTTTTGTAAAAAATATAAAATCATAAAACCACAGTTAAAAGAGATACAGTTGACTTCATACATATTTCCCTTTACAGTTCATCAGTCATACACATCAACAATTTTTAAAAGAAAAATGGATATACCATTTCAACGCTATGTACAACAGGATATTCCTTTTTTTCAGTATACTCTTTAAAAAAACGGTCATAAGCAAGGTGCAATACTCATCATTCAGTTGTTATAAAAACAAATAAGCTGGGCGATCTTGCCGGCAAGATCCCCATTTCAAATATTGCTTTATCCACTTTACACGTTCTTGGGTATAATATTTACAAAATAATACAGTGTGGACTTTTGTTTGCTGAGAGGCATTATCACAAGGGCAAAGTGCCAATTCCCACGCCCAGTCATTTTTATTTGGGAAGGTCACCAGCCGGTGGAAAGATTCAAATCTGAACCTTATTAGAATGTACCTGTCATAACCTTTGTGACGATAGCATAGGTACGGTTGAATCCTATAACAGGTCAGGGTCATCTGATGCTGGATGACCATTATTTTGTCATTATGTTAATCTTATGTGCTAAAAGGTACTCATACATATTAATTTCAGTGCCTTCCTCGATATGGTGCAGACCAACTCAGGATCTTCATAAAACTCTGGTCTATTAAGATCATTAAAAAACTCTCTTATGTAGTTTAGCCTGGGGATGTTTCTTGACTGATCCAAACTCATTCCATCCCTAATAATTTCTCTATTTAGGCACAGTGCCTGGGAAGACCAGACTCTGTGCCATAATAGAACTGTCTGCAACATGATAAGGTCTGTAACATACTCGATGCCCAATTCAGCATGGCAGTTAAAAACAGATGTACTCTGTGGGACTGCAAGAATGTATCTAAGGAAAAAGTTTTCAACAATTTGTATTGATTCCACATTGTTAAAACCCCAGATGCCCGCCCCATACATTGCGATACTCCAACACTTTGCTATATATATGTTTAATAATATATCAGGAGGTCTTTTGCCCAATTTATATACAAAATTAATTAGTGCCGCAGTAGATCTTTTTTTAAAACAAGGGTCCTATTTCTAATTGCTGGTACCCAGGAACCTGCTCCCTCTAAGAGTACACCTAAATATGAGAATGTTTTTGTCTGTTTGATGATTTCATCACCCACTATCAGGTTCTTGGCTTTGCGCTGATCTTTCCTGCACACCATGACAAAGGATTTCTTGGGATTAAGTTTTAGCCCCCCTATTGGCCTTGAACTCTGTGTAAATAGTAAGTGCTCGCTGAATACCTATTTTTGTTCTAGCCATTAGGGTGACTACTGCTTGTTGTTATACCTGGGGTAGTCCATAACATTGGCCCTCAGATCCTCCTCCAAAGAGTTGGTGTATATGGAAAAGAGGAAAAGAGGAAAGTGGCCAAAAAGCAGCCTTGCCTGACTCCCTTCTCTACACGGAATGATTTAGTGCACTCCCCCTTGGGGCCGTATCTTACTTTAGCTGAGGCTCCTGTATACAATTGTCTTAAAAATTGCACTATCGATGGCTCAACCTGTATATCCTCCAGGGTGCTCCACAACTTATTATGTTCCACGCAATCAAAGGCGGCAGTAAGGTCCGCAAAGATTACATACAGCCTTCCCTTTTTTGCTTGGGTGTACTTCCCTTGGAGTAAAATAAAGTTTAAAACCTGCTCCACCGTGCCCATCCCTTCCCTGAAATCATATTGTACTGGGCTCAGAATACTGTTTTCTTCAGCCCAGGCCGAAGCTTGTTTAGTATCACCCTTCCTGCCACTTTCATTAGTGAATCCAAAAGCTAGATTGGTCTGCAGCTAGATGGACTTTCCCAGTCCCCTTTTTTATAAATGGGAACGATTACTGACGCAGACCAGGAACTTATAAAACCTTCAGAGCAGCAGGCCTCTAATTCTTGCGTTAATAGAGGGGCCCAGAGTTGTACTATGGATTTGAATAAATCGATTGGGATCCCATCAGGCCCTGGGGCCTTATTGCCCTTACTTTGGTTTATTGCCAGCAACACTTCCCCCTGAGTGATCTCGATTACGATTGGCGAATTCACAGAGTTAAGTCCTTCCGCCTCTTCTCTCTCAGAAGTAGTTATTTCGCTATTCTTCTCCTGCCTGTAGACTTTTGAGAAGAATTCAATCCAGTTGTTCTCGTTGATGGCAATTTCTAGCCTAGCACTTTCTTTATTTGCAAAAAACAGGGCATTCACGGCCTGCCAAAATAGGCAAGAGTCTCTACAGTGGGCGGCCTGGTCAAAGTTTTCTCACGCCTGCTCCTTAATCTCCTTTTTCCGATTTATTTTTTTTTCTTGCCAAATTATAGGCCTTTCTACAGGCTATAACTTCATCCCCATCCCTAGTTAAAGAGCTTTGGGCCGTCTTAAGGAGTTTATATGTCTTGGTGCATTGACTGTCAAATCATCCATCCCCTTTCACTTACTTCCTATTTCCAGGTATAGTCATAATTTCCTGGATGGTTCGAGTAATCTGCGTGAAGGATTTTAAAACATCGCTATGAGATGTGTCCTCATTTAGACACATCATGATGGGTGTTAAGACCTTTGTGATTATATTTTTATTGGTGAGTGCCGGATTTTTTGCCCCTTATCTTAATGTAAAGCCAATTTTGCCGGACAACACTAGGTCTTGGACCCATGTCAGACGCTCTATCGTAGACCTAGTGTTATAACCATACACCAGTATATCCACGCTAAGAGGTAGATGGTCACTTAATCCAACTGGGTAAATCCTAAATTTTCTCACCATATTTACATAGCAGGCTGGCATAATAATAAAATAAATCACAGTTCTGAAGTCCCGGCAAATATAAGCGGGATTAAAGTTATTTGTTGGGGAACAAAGTGTATTTACAAATTCAAAATCAAACATTGCCATGATTTCGTTTAGTTTTTCTCCCCTGACCGTATGTACAAAATAATTGGTGGATCCCAGTTCATTCTTACAGTTCTTTCCTGGTATATATGCATTCAAATCACCGGTACTAATATTAAAATCTCCACCCCATACCGTGATTGCATCCTTTGCGATACTATTCACTTGGACAGTTAGATCCTCACTAAGGTTTGTTAACACTGTCATATACTTATCATTGTCAATGTTGTTATAAAAGTTAACAATAATTAATTTGGTGCAAGGTGACAAAACAATAGAGACCATTTGGTAGTAGGGGGTATTCTTTATCATTTTGATGCTCTGTACCCTCATCGCATTTGACACGTAAATGCGAATACCTCCCTTGTTTCTTCCATGGATGGACTGTATTGCAGGTACATGAAAGGTTTTATACCCTTCCAGGTGCTGCTCTAATAGTGACCATGTCTCTTGCAGACATAAAATGTCAAAATTTTGAGCAAAATCTCCCCATACACTATTTGTAATTTTTGACTTAATACCACAGATGTTCCATGATAGAATTTTTATTATTCCCTGGTTTGGTTTTTGGGTGGGCGATATGTCAGATATATCCTCGGCATATTTCCTCCTCCCTTCTGCCCGGGGTTCGCTAACTGCTGATGTTTTAACTACAGTTGGCTTATTAGGGTAGGACTCAGCTCCATTTGTATTAAGTTTTCCCCTGATTGTACCTGGGATGGTAGTTTGAGAGGAATCGTTTTCCCTGTTGGCCCTATGTTCATCTGTAAGTGGCTCCAACTGGGAGAAGGGTGTTTTCCAGGGGCGTGGGACACATTCCCTGTTCTGGGCCTTATATGGATCATTATTTTTATAATAATTACTATCTGTATCCTCACTTAAGATGCAACTAGGTCTCCAATTTGGATATTCATTAAGTCAAACCACGTCCTCTAGAAACTGCAATGAGTCAAACCTATTGTTTACTGGGACATTGTATGTCTGTCTATATACGTGGTGATGCCTCTCCTGGTGGTGATTACCCAGGTAGTTTTTCCTTCCTCCGATAAGGGGCTGATAGAAAAAGCCTAAGGGGAGAATGTTTATACATTCCTGGTTCAGTTCATAAAAGCTGGTACGGGTCAAAATTTCACGAACCAGGGCTGGTTAACCCAGCGTTAAAACTACACAGTCCCCCCTAAAAATCTTTCTGCCCGTACCCACTCAGGAAATTCGTCTTACTATTTTAAATGCCCCAAACATTTCCTTTGTTAGGCCACTCTTATTGCCCAAATGGTGTATGGTCTTATTCTTTAGCATAACCCAGGATTCCTTATCATGCTCCTTTAGTGCAGGGACATTTGCTAAGATGCAGGCCCGGACTGGCCGTTGAGGGCACCGGGCAATTCCCCGGTGGGCCGCATGGTTGGGGGCCGGTTTTGGGCCCCTGGGGCCGTTTTTGTTACAGGGCCGTTATGCTGCAAAAACGGCCCTGTAACAAAAACGGCCGAAAACCGGCCCTGTCACAGAGCGCGGTCGCATCTCTCCCCCCTCCCCTCTCCTCCCAGAGGGGGCGAGGGGGGCCGGCCGAGCACTTTGCCAGGGCCGGTTCTGGTTCCCAGTCCGGCCCTGCTAAGATGATGGTGTATGGAACCGCAGCAGATGGGAGATTTAGGGTATTGAATTCTCCATAGGCACAATGCTAATTTAATTCTTCACAGGTTTGTATACTTCTTAGGCCCCCCCTCTTCGCCCTGATGGCGTAGCCCGTTATTCCCTAGACCGGTACCCACCCTTCTTAGGTGTGTGGTAATTTTGTGGTCATTATTATGGTCATTTGCTCCTTTAGGTATAGTTTGCGAGGTGGCCTTACTACTATTCTACCTATTTATCAAATCATCTTATTCCCCTTCTGTCACAAGAACTCTAGGGGCTAGTTCACTTACTTTAGTCTGGATGATCGTTTGATTTAACTCGATCTGTGTTAGTCTGTTTTCTATGGGGTCTAGAAAGGCCCTCAACCTAATGTTAAGGTACGCAAAGAAGCTCTCTTATTCGGTCACGCTAATAGCGAATCTTTGGCCCTTATTGTTATTTTTGCTGTTATTACTAGTTTTTGCCTGGCTTGTCTTATTCTTTGGCTTATTAGCCCCAGTACATTAATTATCTTTTTTCGCGTTGGATCTATTGCCATGGACGGGGTTTTACCAGGGACATTATGAACCAAGGGTGGAAGGTTCGTAGGCATAACTTTCTTAGCCTTAATACACGCTTTCTTAGGAGGTGGGCGTGACATTATGTCTGAATCGTCTGACGAGATCTCGTCTCCACCCTCAAGGACACAACCGTTACTTGCATCCAGTGGTATTTTTGGGGATCTAAGCAACTCCGGGGATACGTCTCCTGCTTGACTTGGTGCCTTGCTACATTCCACTGATTTTAAAGCCTCCTTGTCTTTGATCAGGGCCCCTCCACACTGTAATTTGCTTTTCAATCGCTCCCACTGGCCCAGTTAGATATTCCATCAGAGACATACTATCTGATTTTGGGTCTATGGGGGCTTTTCCCATGATCGATTTGTTCAGTTTCCTTTTCCCCATATTGTTCTGAGTTATGCTCTTCCACAGAAGACAGACACCCGACCTATGTTAATAATATGGTACTAGTGACCGTGATGTTAACACACTATTTCACGTGTAATCCCAGTTTATGGTAACAAGAAGTACAAATGTAGATTAATTCAGTTAGAAGAACGTACTTAGTCCCAGATATAACAGGGAGATGCAGCCAGTGTCCACATGGGGCGTCTAGTTAGTTCCTTGTTATTGTAGATAGATAGGCTATCAATCTTAATTGGTTGTCAGCCTCCAGATGAAAATTACCAAGAAAGTAAGCCCGGCCCGGCCTCCTCCGGCCTTTGACGGGCGCGGACGGGCCCGCCCTTGGCCCAGGCTAACGCCCACGTGCGTCCCGCGCTGCGGGAGTCCGCTGATGTTCTTAAGCGCCTCCTGGCACTTAGCCAATGACGCGCTTCCTGGCACCACCGGGGACTCGGGGGGGGGGGGGGACGGGGGATGTAGTCCCTTGGACAAATGCAGCGTGGGTAATGCGGGCAGCAGTGGCAGCAAGGCAAGGCAGCAACAGTCCCCCTCCATGGACCCTGAATGCAGGAGGGTATGCAGCGACCAGCAGGCAAGTAATCGATGGAGCGTCCCGCGCTGCGGGAGTCCGCTGATGTTCTTAAGCGCCTCCTGGCGCTTAGCTGATGACGCGCTTCCTGGCACCACCGGGGACTCTGGGGGATGTAGTCCCTTGGACAAATGCAGCGTGGGTAATGCGGGCAGCAGTGGCGGCAAGGCAAGGCAGCAACAATCCCCCTCCATGGACCATGAATGTGGGAGGGTATGCAATGACCAGCAGGCAAGTAATCGATGGAGCGTCCCATATCATACAATGGTAGACCATACAACATAATGACAGGCCATGCCTTTTAGCACACCAGAGTATTGCTGCCCTGATCTGTAAAGTTCATGGTATCAACAGGGGACATTTTAACTCTTATCTGTTTAGCAACACAACATTTTGTTCATCTGCGTTTGTCCTGTCCCACAAAAACAATGACTATCCAGCTAATCCACTCAACTACTCTAACCCAGTACTTAACATTGACCCTGGGCAAAGCACTACGCTACACTTGCGTAGTTTGCAAAGTTTGCGCAACTTCGCACTATGCAAACTGCACGCAGCACAGTGCAAGCATGCGTAGCGTAGGGCAGCGGTCATTTTTTGCTTGAGTCAAGTTGGTGACCGCAAGCAAGCAAAATGACATCCTCGCAAGACTTTTTCCTTGTTCGCGATCAGCAACATCAAGTTGCTGATCGGGATCATGGAAAATAAACCTCCCGGCGAGATTCTCAATGCGGGAAGGTCAGGTTTCTCATTGCGAGTGGTTATGCATGCTCGCGACGAGAAACTACCAGTCGGCGTTGAGAAAGCTGCAGCTTGAGTAAAAATCTACTAGAGCGGCAGAAAAGTACAGCTCACACTGTGCAAAATTGCATTTTCAATGATTGCATAGTGCCGGATGCTTGTCTGCACTGTGCAATCATTGAAAACGACATCTTGCACAGTGCGAACATGCTGCTACGCAGTTCGCATAGTGCTACGCGTAGCTCGCGTATTGCGAAGTGCACTTCGAGTAGCTATGCATAGCGCTACTTAGCGAACTACCGCCCACCCCTAACTCAGAGGTGGTGGCAGCCAGCCCTGAGGTGATCCCAGGTAATTTACAGCTGCACACCCAATGAGTTGCCATCCAGTCAAAAGAATAGTTACAATAAATGTCTGTGCCGTGAATTTACTTTCTAAACATCATTGAAGTGAGAATACTACACAGCATCAATAGCCATGAAAGTTCAGTGTGAATATTGTGTATTATTATTCCTGTGCCATTTCTAGAGTCCCATGCGTACTCACTCAGCCGTTGTGCCCGGCTCAAGCAGTGAATCTTGTTCGGAGACTTCAGGTCCCCTGTCCCCCTCAGCCGTCGCCGGTTGGGTTGGGGCCCGTTGTTTCTCAGAATGGTATTTTTTTAAGATCCTTCTGTAATTGATTAAGATCTCCGTAAATGTTAGATTTACCAGCAAAGTTCAGCCGGAGTCTGGCTGGATATAGCATCGCATAATCGAATTGGAGTTCTCTCACTTTACATTTAACAGGTCTAAATTTCTTGCGTGCCTCATGCACTTGCGGGGTAAAGTCCGGAAAGAGAGCCAAGTCCGGCCCTCATATTTAAGGATTTTCAGGTCCCTGGCGCGCCTTACAGCTGCATCTCTAACCCTGTAGTTTAGAATTTTTGCGACTAAGGGGTGGGGTAACGCACCAGGAGGAGGTCTGGGGCCCAATGTACGATGGGCGCGTTCCACCACAAAGACCTTTGAGAAAGTTTCATGGCTCAACAAAGTCACCAGTAGCTGCTCAACGAATAACTCCATATTCCCAGTAGCAGTGGTCTTGGGTAACCCCAGTATGCGCGCGTTGTTGCGCCTAGACCGCACATCGAGATCTTCAGCCTTATCCTGAATTGTTGTTAACCACTTCTAAATTTGTTTTTGCGCCATTCCCATTTCAGATTGTGTGTCCTCTGCTTCCGATATCCTGCGCTCCACCATGTCAAGCCTTTCAGTGCGTTGGTCTACACGCTCGGGCATCCGGTCCATTTGGACCGCCAATGCGTCTATCTTACCATCAATGGAAGCTAAGCTCTGTCACATGGCTGTTAATATTTGTCAAATGTCATCTCTGGCAGCGTTCAAGTCTTCATTCTGTTCCGCAATTGGGGGATTGGAGTCCTCATCCCTATTTCTGATCGATTTCCTCTGATTGAATTGTATCTTAATTTGTGTCTTATCTCCCTTCCCCATAGTGCCTGCTTCCTTACGTCACACAACAGGGATTGTGTAAGACAAATATTGCAGAAGGAGAGTGAGGTGGGCAATAGATAGCAAGGCCGAAATTAGCTGATGCTTCCAATGAGTGGAACAGTGTGTCCTGCCTGTAAGGGTCTGCACTATACTCAGCACTGCCCACCCGGCCACACCACCCAATGGGACAGCACCCAATTGGAAGGTAGGGGGGCGCCTGAGAAGGTGAACAGCACTCCTGTATGGCCCCCGGGCGGTTGACCACTTTTGTCGCAGGATAGCAGGACCGGGAGTGAAAAACACCTCCGGCATCGGGAAGCACCTGCGTGCCATTTCAAATTGTTCATGTGCGTAGTATTACATTTGAGGACTGCTGTGAGAAAGTTGCTCTATATATACTGGACTAGAATGAAGTACAGTGTGTATAGAGTCCACCAACCCCAGAGGAATACCAGAGGTTGAAGTCAGAACTGACCTTATTCTCCAAAGAGGTAGCTTGGTCGAGCAGTAAGGCAGTACCAGAAGACAGCGTAAAGCATTTGTTGTACACACTCAGTCAGCAAAAGGTTTAGCCATCTTCTTCTGGGCCCCCGGTACGCCCTGCAGGCAAACAAGAAGTGAGCTAGAGACTCAGTGGGATTAGCACACCCCGGGCAGGTAGCTTGATGGTGAGTGAAGTCTCTCCAGCTTCTAGTAAAAACATTCAGGGATAGGGTTCTGTACCTCAATTTCAAAAACAAAGTTGTGTCTCTTGGGTTTCTAATGAAATCCAGAAAGGGTTCTAACTTCCTCTTATGGAGCAAAAACTGGTCGGTTAAAAAGCCCCCCTTTAGATTTTCCAAGTCTCTTGATTGACTCCACTCCCAATAGAGTTTCTTGATGATTTCTTTTGGGGGTGGTGACTGAGAAATCCACTTTTCACTTAGCCCCAAATTGAACGTCTGATCCCTCAATTTTTTCTGCCAGCCAATCTTCATTGGAGAGTTCAAAGAAATAAGATCATCAAGGACAGCCGCATAGTTGACAAGCTCCGGTGTCCTTCTAAGACGTACCCAATAAAGTAGAGGCCGAAGGCCAACAATGTCTTTAAAAGAACGGCGACCCATGTCATGGAGTAATGGTTTTAAGGGAGTGGAAGTAGGGAGACACACTAGCTCTCTCAGAAACGTTTTCTCTGCTTTGACTAAATCTGGGACTCTGTCAAAGCCCCACAGTTCTGACCCGCAAGTTGCAGCTGCCAAGGCCTTACCTTCGTAGACTGCTAAAGCAGGGCTAATGGGTCTACTGGAGGTCGCACGTTGATCGCTAGAGATAGCTCCCGCCACTCTTTTAAGGCTTAAAAGCATTTTAGCTACGTGGGAGTCCCACTTCATTTTACGGTTTATCCTGACTCCCAAGTAGTCAAAGGCTTCAACTTCCTCAAGTAAAATACCATTAAGGGAATCATTAATCCTCCTAACTTTCTTGCTGCTTGACAGCACCATTAGTTTAGTTTTAGTGGTGTTAATTGTGAGCCCATGTTCCTCACAGAAGGCACTAAACCTATTTAAAAGTTTCTGGAGACCAGAGGGGGTTTTGGACATTAGGAGGGTTTCATCTGCAAAGAGGAGGGTCGGTATCTTTTCACCTGCCAGGGTGGGGGCATCCACTGGGTCCTCCCTCAAATGGTCTGCCACCCCATTTATAAAGAGGGAGAAAAAGGTGGGAGCCATCACACATCCCTGGCGGACCCCCCTCTGTACTGGTAATCTCTCAGTAAGTTCTCCTGCGATCCCCCATCTGATTCTCGCATAGGTACCATCGTGCAATATTTTGATTAACTCTAGGATATATCGCGGTAGGCCCATGTCATGCAGCACCTGCCACAATTTAACTCGCGGTACAAGGTCAAAAGCAGTTTTAAGATCAATAAAGGCCAAATACAACGACCCCTTACCAATGGACACAGTCTTCCAATATGTAGCTGTAAATATGAAGACTTGGTCCATTGTACCTATTTTCTGCCTAAATCCTGCTTGTAGATGCGTTAATATGTCTCCCTCCTCTAGCAAAACCACCATTCTGGAGATCAGAACCCTGCCAACCACCTTTTGGATTACATCAATCAAGCTTATTGGTCTGTAGTTGGCAGGGTTCTCTCTCGCCCCCTTCTTGTGTATTGCGACCACTTCCGCTCCTTTCCAGGAATCTGGGACTGAATGGCCCTGTAACAGGAGATTCATCAGATGTAAAATGAGGTTCGCCCAAACAATGGAGTCATGGAGAATTGGATCGCCAAGTAAACCATCCGGGCCAGCAGCCTTTCCAGGGGCTATGCTGTTAATGGCTGCCTGAACATCAGAGAGTGTAATGGAATCAACTAATTTAGGATCCATAGTCTCTGGCTTGGGATATGGTTGGACAGCCGGTATTTGCTCTGCACCATCCTCACAACTATAAAGATTTAAAAAGTGGGAAAACCATTGTTGTTCAGTTATATTGTTTGGGACGGAGTCAGTTCCCCTTCTAGTTAGTTTATTTATTAGATCCCAGAAGAGAGTGAGTCTTTTAAAAAGGCCGCTTTCCTGAGTTCCTGCCAATGATCCTCCTCCCAGCTGTTTTAAAAGTTCACACATAGAAACTTTTCAAAGGAAATCTGACAATGTTATTCAATGGGAGAAAATTCAGGTTGCAGGTAAAGTATGATCGCGTTACTTTTGTAACCCAGCACTGGTCTCCTAGGGCCAGCATTGGGGTCTTAACTCAAAACAGGTAGGTAATTGCGTTTCAGTATTTCGTGTGATTTTTAAAGAATATTTCAAGTTTTTAAAAGTAGACACTTAGAAGAAATTTCATAGAAAAGCAGACAATGGGTTCCTATGGAGAAAATACAGATTACTAGTAACCCCGCTAGGGATTGCTTTTGCGGTTCAGTACTGGGCTGAAAGGTACAGCACTGGCTTCTCCCCTGATCACAGGTGAGTACTTCAGAATTCAGACTTTGGCTGATTTTACGTAAAAATTTTCAGGTTTCAAAACTTCACACTTAAAAAATTTTCGCGTCAAAATGAGTCAATGTTATCCAATGGCAGGTAAGTAAATTACCGGTTTCCAGGTGAGTACTTGGTTGGTGAAGTTAAGGTTCTGGGCATAGACTCACTCGTCCCCCAGGGTCAGGTAAGTACAGTTAGTTCACTCCCAGCGGCACAGGGGTGGCCGGGTGCAGAGGTAGGTAGGCCCAATGATATCCAATGAGGGAAGGGGGGCCTTCGGTTGGTGGCTGCTGGCTAGCAGGCCACGCGGCTGTGGGGGTGTGTATCACTTACAACGCAACTTTTACGTCGTAATGCTGTTACAACGCAGCTATTACAACGCGGGATCCATTACATCGGATGCCATTACAACGCATGGCATTACATAGCAGATGGTATTACAACGCATACCATTACATCGTAAGTATTGGTAAGTATATAATTTTTTTTATTTTATTTAATATTATATAATTGATTTATTTATTAATTATAAATAAAAATATTTATTTATGTTTTTAAATATTATAAATTAAATATATTAATTTAAGTAATTTTTTAAATAAGTATGAGTATTGGAGTATATGTTTTGGGGTACTGATGTATATGTTTTGGGGTGTTTGGGTATTTTTAGGTTTTAGGGCAGGGTTTGGGTTTTGGGGTACAGGGGTGTTTTTAGGTTTTAGGGCAGGGTTTGGGTTTTGGGGTACAGGGGTGTTTTTAGGTTTTAGGGCAGGGTTTGGGTTTTGGGGTACAGGGGTATTTTTAGGTTTTAGGGCAGGGTTTGGGTTTTGGGGTACAGGGGTGTTTTTAGGTTTTAGGGCAGGGTTTGGGTTTTGTGGTATAGGGGTGTTTTTAGGTTTTAGGGCAGGGTTTGGGTATTGAGGTACAGGGGTGTTTTTAGGTTTTAGGGCAGGGTTTGGGTTTTGGGGTACAGGGGTGTTTTTAGGTTTTAGGGCAGGGTTTGGGTATTGGGGTACAGGGGTGTTTTTAGGTTTTAGGGCAGGGTTTGGGTTTTGGGGTACAGGGGTGTTTTTAGGTTTTAGGGCAGGGTTTGGGTTTTGGGGTACAGGGGTGTTTTTAGGTTTTAGGGCAGGGTTTGGGTTTTGGGGTACAGGGGTGTTTTTAGGTTTTAGGGCAGGGTTGGGGTTTTGGGGTACAGAGGTGTTTTAGGCTTTAGGGCAGGGTTTGTGTTTTGGGGTACAGGGGTGTTTTTAGGGTTCAGGGGTAGGTTTGTGTTTTGGGTTAATTAAATTATATTTACCATTTTTAAATTAATTAAAATATATTTAATAAATTAAATTAATTTTATTACATTAATTACATTTTTAAATTAAATTATTTAAATAAAATAAATTATTTCAATTAATTTAATTTAATTTCAATTATAAAAATATGTACATTAAGTTAATTTTATTTTTTTAATTAAATTAAATTATTTCCTTTTTTTATTAAAATTACATTTATTAAATAGATATTATTTTATTAAATTAAATTAATGGCTATTTTAAAATGTATTTTAATTAAATTAATTAAATTAAATTAATTAAATTAACTTAACATTTTTTTTAAAAAGGTATACTTACCTATACTTACGATGTAATGCCATGCGTTGTAATACCATCTGCTATGTAATGCCATGCGTTGTAATGGCATCCGATGTAATGGATCCTGCGTTGTAAAAATTCCGTTGTAACGGAATGCGACGTAAAAATCTGCGTTGTACTGACACCAATCCGGCTGTGGGAGCAGGGCTCCTGGTCACTTGCTCAGGGCAAGGGGGAAGTAGGATACTACACAGGGGTCACAGCCAGCGGCACTCGGGCGGCTGGGTGCAGGGTGCTTTTGAGCCGTCGGGCGCTCAATGTTATCCAATGGGAAAGGTCAAAAAGGAACAAAGGCTGCAGGCTCGGGAACAGACACTCTCCAGGGGCGACCAGCACTTCGAGAGGTAAGTTAGGATCTTGTAGCACAGGTAGGTATCCCAAAGGGAGGCACAGGGGGCTGTAGGGTGCCGGGTGCAGGGGTGTCTTTGGGTGTCGGAAAAGCTTACCCTCGGCTGGTCGCGGTTGGGGTGGCCCCCGGTTCTGAGTCTGCAGGCGTCTGCTGGTTCGTCGAGGAGGGTCTTTGGGCACTGGACTTCGGGTCCCAGTTGCCGTGAGGACGTCCTCGTGGTCTTGGTTAGGTTGGGCCCGACCGGGCTCGGCGGGTGCAGTGTGGGCTGGTCCAGAGCTTCCTGGTTGGCACCAGGTGAGTTGTTGCAGCACAGCCTCCGCTGATGGGAGTCCCAGACTTCAAAGGGTCAAGGCAGGCAGGTCCTCCGGGTGTCCCAAAGTTGCTGTCCGCAGGAGTCGCAGGGATTAAGCAGGAGCAGGTTCCAAGATTGACAGGCCGGTAGGGCTTGGGCCAAGTCGTCCTGTTGTTAGCAGCTGCACGGCGGGTCTTTTTCTTGATCTTCTCTCTTCTTTTTGTATCAGATCTGAGGAAGGAAGGTTCAGGGAGCCCCTAAATACTGAATTTAGGGACGTTACATGTAGGGCAAGGACAGGGACCAATGGGTCCCTGCCCTGGAGTGGGTACACCCCCTAGCTTTCTCCTCTTCTGTGGGAAGGGGGCAAGAGCCTAGCTGTGATAGGGCAGGGTTCCCCATCTTCAAGATGGCCAGAGCCTGGGGTTGTGCTTCACCTCATCTCCCCCACCTGAGGGGTGGGGTTGACACAGGCTGGCACCCCCCTTCCTGACATAGTTTTTCCCGCCAGTATTCCCGCCACAGTGGGGGGCAGGACTGGTGGGAGCTGGTTGCTGGGTACAGCAAATGGTCTGGATAAGCTCACAGAGGCAGCATGCCTTTGAAGTTTCCCCTGCCCACCCTGGGGGAGGAGACCTAGTACCTCGCCCAGGATGTGCATTGTTGCAGGCCCCGGAGAGCGGGGGCTCTCCTACCCAGGGGTCCAGCAACATGTCTGTTGTGTGGCAGCCTCTGCAGCCACTCAGCCAGATGTGGATTGTAGGTTAGGGTTTCAGATGGCATTTCCAAGATGTCCTCTTGGGCATTTTACAATAAATCCCACACTAGCATCAATGCGGGTTTAATGTGCTGAGAAGTTTGGTACCAAACTTGTCAGTCTTCAGTGTAGCCATTATGGTGCCATGGAGTTCGTAATGCCAACCTCCCAGCACCATATACTCTTAATGGCAACACTGCACTTACAGTGCCCAGGAATGGCCCTGGGTACTGTAGGGGCACAGGGCTCATGCACCTGTGCCCACACCTCTGGCATAGGGCACCCAGCGAGAGTGGTGACTTAAGTATGCCAGGGCAGTGGGTTCTGTGGGCATGACACACAGGGATGCGTATTAAAGTAGCCAGGTCCCAACCAGGCGGCCTGGGCTCACACGAGCACAATGGGGGGGGTTAATACTCCATGTTTTCAACTTCTACATAGTATTCGTGACAGTAATCAAAGCAATGTAACAAACTTTACATACAATTTAGATCATTGCATAATAAACTGTATTCAAATTACAATAAACTTATTCACAAAACTAACAATTATATACATGTCGCAATTTTCATGAACGATGACACAATCGTCAGAGTTAAAAACAAAATAAAAACCCCAATGCATTTCGGGACGGGGTCTCTTCGTCAGGGGAGAATTAGAACTATTCTGGGGTTTCTAAGTGTGACTAAGTACTCCTCAATCTTAATACTTATTAATTAAGCAGCACGTGATTCCTCCATAGAGTTTGGATGCGACGAGTACGACATATATGGTACTCCTCCACCATCAAAGCAGTCCTTAATATCAAAATGTCGCTGCTGTGGCTGTGGTCACCAAACAGCAATTCCTTAACTGATTCTGCTAGACTCTACTTGAGATAGAGCTCCGAGCCGATGAACGCAGCTGGACAAAAATCGGGGAACTTGAAAGTGTAGATCACGCTATATTTCATCCCTGCTTCTGGCTGACTGGTTTCAGCCAGAAGCAGGGATGACAGAATAGCGTGATCGGTACTTTACTACTTTAATACTGTTCAACACATGTTAGGCTAATATGACACACACAATGCACATAAAACGCAGTTAATAGTAGTACACTAGGAAATCGTATAGATATACAGGAGTGGATAATCCACATTCATTTTTCATTACACAGGGGTGCGTGCCATGTCGACTCTGGTTTTAGTGCTGTACTTAGGCACTCAGCCTGCAAAGGCAGTGTGTGGGTGCCAGGGTACAGGGCCCCTGAGGGTGGCACAATAAGTGCTGCAGCCCTCAGGGACTACTCTGGTCACCATGCCCTGGGTACCTAGGGTACCAACTACTAGGGGCTGACAGGTGGCCATAGATGCCAATTGGGTTTTGTTTCAGTACAATTTTAGGGAAGGCACACAGGCCCTGGGTACCTCGTTGGCAGGAGCCCAGGGCACACTCAGTCAAAGCACATCAGCAATTCAGAAAAAGTTAGGGCATACCAAGGCAAGAAAGATGGCATTTTCTCACAACTGCCCATGCGACAGCTGCAGTAACTGGGCTCCGCAATTCGGGCACACTGTCCTCCGCCTCGCTCTACTTTCTCCCAAATTATTTATGGCAGCGCTCTCTGTAGTGAGCCCATGGACTTGTGTTCCCTGTTGCATGCTATTTTGAGTGTTGAGGCAGTGACAGGGTGCAATGTCCCCTCTACCACATCTGCCCGGGGGGGTATAAGCAGTGACTAAGTGGGGGCCCAGAATATTTGCTTTGAGCTGACTGTGTTTTACTCAGCGTACATCGTACATGAATCCAGGCGGCTGCAGCTCCGATCACCTTAGACTGTCCCCGCACTCCGCAGGCCTCAAGCAGCCCCACCATGGTCTCCTTTCGATTGCAGGAACGAGTTCTCAGTTTTTTGCAGTAGCACTAACCACCAGGGGCAGGCGTAAATTCTCCTTGTTGACATTTCCAGGCCTGCAGCTCCTGGGTGAGCCCCGAGCCTGCATAGCATGCCCTTCGCTCCACGCAGTGCTCTACAGGCCCCTGAGATGCTGCGGCCTCGTCACTTGTCACCCGGCACAGGAACCTGTTCAGCACACCAAACCTTCAGGAATCGCGGCACTTTGCCTGGTGCATATATTCTGCATCTTATTATGCCATCATTCGTCTGGATGGTGCTGATAACTTGAGGATAGTATAGGTGGCCGCCGGAGTGCACTCAGGCTGCGACCATCTTTGAACAAGGTAAAGCACACCTCACGCTCGGCTACTAATTACAGTGTCCTGTATAGTACTCGAAGACATGAAACCACCTAACACAGAAAGCCTTATGTTAATGCATTCTACTCCTTCCAGGATCTCTTATCTACCGCTCCCCTAGCTATCCTGCTGTTTTTTTCTAATAATGTAACAGAAGTCCTAAGCCCTTACATCCTTGAATTGATTATTATAGGAGATTTCAATGCCCACATTGATAATCCAAGGGCATATTCTAGACATTATTTTTGCAAATTGCTTCTCACATTGCTGCAGCCCACCCCCTACCGTACAACTGCATAGATCAGACTGCCACCCTTTTTTGCTCGATGCTACCAGACACTTCCCCTACCTTGCACCACGCACAGCCTTTACGACGCAGTACAATAACCACACCAGTTTACCACTCATTTCTTTACAATGCATGCCTTCCCCATGCATTTTTTGGTAATGTAATGTAATTTGTACGTGTAAAGCGCACTAATACCCCAACTGGGGTGTCCTGGCACTGTAACGCATACCGCTGTGGAACACTTCCTGGCTTTTCCCTGTGAAATGTCCACTCCTGGGCACCCCCAAGGAGAAGCCAGGCATCCCAGCGCTGTTGGCGCCATTATGGAGATTAAGCAAGCTATTGCCCAGAGTTGCAGAGTAGGACCCATGATTACAATAGGCATTGAGGCGAGAATTATCAGGTCAGAGGAAATTGAGCCCAAGACCTGCCGAGGTGGGAATTGAACCCTGGTCCCGGGCCAGACCTCTGCATCAGGGTCTGCCGCTCTAACCATTGAGCCACACTTCTCCACAAGTAAGGATATTGGTATAGTATATTGATGAGTATATGTAAGTATAGGCAGTTTTTTTTACGTGTATGTATTTACAAGTTATATATATTATATTTTTATATATATATATCATATGCAAACTGCAAACTAACTAATAGCAACAAAATAAACCTTTAGGCGCAGGATGCAAGGGGTAATGGGTGGGGAAGTGTATTAATACTCAGTTTTCAACTTTGAATCCTGAGTATTACATTTATAATCCTTTCAATAATAAATACATTATTTTTAATAACAATATTTAAAAATATCAAAATAAAGATTTAGGAGGGGGATGCAAATGTTAAAGAGGTAATGGGTAGGGAAGTCTATTAATACTCATGCATCAACTGTGATAATCAAGTATTATATTTGTAATCCATTTAATAATAATTTCCAAATAATTTCTATAATTTATTTTAAAAATATCTCAAAACTTTTTGGTAGCAGGTTGTTGGGGATATAGTGGTAATGGATATGGAACTGTATTCATGCTAAACTATCAACTGTGATACTTGAGTTGTAAATTTGTAATCCACTTAGGGGCCGATTACAAAGAGGCCCGTAAAGGCTCAGACCTTCAGTCAGAGCCTACAGGGCTTCATCGTAATGAGCTGCGCCATTTACTTTTCTGACTGCCTTATTATGACCGGTCTTTCCGCTGGTTTCCATTGGGCTCGGAGAGCCTGTCGGCCAGTCTGAGGCTGGCCAGTAATCTCAACGGTGAGCCTTTCTGCCCTTGAGATTACAATGCACTGTTTCCAACATGGTTTCCCTGCCAGCCTGTCCAACATGGAAACCGTGTCTGAAAGCATGTTTGGGGGGCCCCCAGCAGGGCCCCCTTCGATGCACAGCCTCCGGTTGGAGGCTGAGGGTGCACCTATAGTGCCCTCCTGTTGATCCCTGTACCTTGTGGCAGGCACCTTGTGGTGCCTGCCACGGGGTGCAGGGATGAACTGTAACTCCCTTTTCCCAATGGGAGCTTATGTTACGACCTTTTTACGACCCTAACATGAGATGCCATTGTAAAAAGGGAGCATGCGATCGAACAGTGTTTGGTCACATTGTAATTGGCTAGTTGGGACTGTCGAAACGGGTGTCGGTCGGTCCCAGGATGGAGCGTGTCGGGCAGAAGCAATTCTGCCCGACATCGAAATCAGGCCCTTAATATTATTTTAAATAATTTTAAACTGATTATTGCACATTATTATAAAAATATCACAATACAGTTTTAGGAGCGGGATGCTATGGCTATAGGGGTAATGGGTGAAGAAGAGTATTAATACTCCGGTATCAACTGAGATACCAGAGTATGAATTCAAATAAACAATTGAACATATTTAGAGCTGAAGACTTGAGCTTAAAATAAAAGGAACCATCAGCATCCAAGAGGACTTCATGCCCCAAACAGCAGCCTGCCAGGAGGCACGTTTGCAGAGTGGTTGAGAAAGGGTGTGTGGCCTCCAAAAAACCTCTAAGCAATCCCACTGTGTGGGACCTACCTGAGGTAACAGGAGGGCATGTTACCCCCCAAGGACCCTCTGCAGCTAAGGCGACTTCAAGCCCCAACCTGTAGTGCCCCAGGAGGCATATTTGCAGAGTGGTGGGGCATTCAGCGACATGCCGCTCATTTTTTTGTTATTTATTTTTTTATATTTTAGGGAAGGGGGCATGTGGCCCTCCTCCCTGGGCCACTTGACATGTCAATTACCATGACATGGTCAGTGATGTCACTTACCATGTCATGAGTGATGTAATATGTGAAGTAATAAGCAGTGCATTGTGGGGGCATAAGTTATAGTTAGCTCAGGTAACTATAACTGTCAAATTTCACTGGTTTTGTATAAGTGAAATTCGAGCCTAACTGTAACCACCCTGTAACTTTTGTTTTTCCGAACCATATTATTCCTGTAACCTTTGTTTTTTTTAAGAGAATTTCGAAGTTTTTTTTTAACTATTAGTCATGTTTATAGAGTGGTGGAGAAAGGGGTCATGGTCTCTGAACACCTCTCAGCAATTTTGCCATTTGGGACTTACTGCAGGTAACAGGAGGGCTTGTTGGCATTCAAGGACACTCTAGAGCCAAGGGAACTTCATCCTCCAACCAGAATAGATATAGGAGCTGCATTTCCACAGTAGTAGTAAAAGGGGGCGGGGCTTCTGGTGATTTGCCGTGCCCTATTATGGTAGGGCCCTGGTCCCCTTACCCTGCGCTAATTTCAGCCATGGGGACCCCAAATCCCGGGACCAGACCTTTTCTGATGGAGGAGGGTACCACGCCTATGGTGTGAGTACCCTGGTCCCAACCCAATTTCTAGAGCTGGGGACCGCAGAGGTAGCCTCAAGGCCCCTGTGGTTCCTACCAGCTCCCCACCTCTTGCAGGGGCCGGCATTGCTTTGACAGCGAGGGAGCTGCTGACAAACTGCTAACATGCAGCTTCCTCTCTATCAAACCAATTGTGCTTGCATTTCAATACTCTCGCTTGCTGAAACAGACCACAGTTTGCTATGGCTGGCGGGAGCAGAAAGCTCCCACCAAGCCATAGCAAACAGCTACCTCCCAAGGGTGGGCACCTCAGGAGGTAGCAGGATCCGGCCCTGAGGGGTGGTGGTCCCCATGGCCATCTATGTCTCCAGGAGGGGTACCGCACGGCCTCCCCTCCATTGTAGGCCACAGCCCTGGGGAGGTGGTGGTCCCTGGGCCTGCGAGGGGTCATGCGGCTCCCGCTTTTATTCTTACCATTTGCCCAAGGGAGATGGTGGTCCCCGGGCCTGTGGGGGGGCTGGATCTTTCCGCATTAATAATACATTTAGCCCCAGGTAGTTGGCGGTCCCTGGGCATGTGGGGATTGCTCAGGGCAATCCCTGCATAAATTATTCACAATGCCCCGGGGATGTGGCAGTCTTTAGGACTCCTTGGAGGTGGGCCCTGCCTTCTATAATACTGCCTCCGCCCCCCTGTGGCCCCGTCCTACATGTTTTTGACATGCACCCAGGACCTGACCCACCCAGGGGTCGATTAGAAATGAAGGGCATTACATTCTTAGTGGGATTCATAAATCTAGCGTGACTCCCACAAAAATTGTTTTAAAAAAATGCTTTTTTTAGCCCTGCTGTGTCCCTGTGCCCCCCACCCCCACCCCCAGGGTGTTTCTACCCTGATTCCTTTACTTTTTAAATGTATTTTCAGTGACTCTACCGAGTCACAAGATGGCTGGCAACACTTCCTGGTATGAAGTATTGGCAGCCTATCAGATATCAGCACGAGATCGAGAGAGGTCTCGGATCCCATACATTTCCTAGAAATACAAATTTGTCTGGGGTCAGGGCTTACAAGATGAATGAGGGATGTGCACTTCTACAATGTGTCCAACATGCCCCCAGAACAAAGGCTTTGGCACTACAAGTACAGGGGATGTGACCCCATGAAAATGAGAAGTCAGGGCATGGGTTTTGTAGCCAGAAGACTGCTGTGTGCCAGGAGGAACCGCCAATTTGGGAGTACCTGCTGCCTGCTGGGTGGCTGAAGGGACTGCCACTCAGCTAAGTCACCATGTGTGCTGGCCTGCCTGTGCCCTAGTTTTCTCCAGGGACTAAATTGAGTGCCCTCCTACATACAGCTAGTGGAGAGCGCTTCTAAGGAGAGAGAGTAGGTGGGGAATGCTGTTTCACCTCCCAGAGTTGGCAGAGAGATCCTCCTCGTCCTCTAGCACCTGGTGGGCTCTTCACTGGAGTGTGGGTGCTGTCTGGAGGGCTGCAGTATCCAGCAATGTTCGTGAACGGGCCGCTGGAGAACCACTGTGCCTCCCTGCGAGGCAGCTGACATCAAGCACTGTGCTTTATGCTAAATGAAGGACCCCATGCCTCTCTTGCTGAGAGAGAGGGAAGTCCAGCCCTGCCTGCCCCTGAGCCGGGGGAGGAGGGCGGAGACGCAAAGCGGGAAGTAAAGCCGTTCCAGCAAAGGTATTGGGACCACGCTGCGGCCACAGTGGCTGAGCTACCGGGGCGGGGGGTGAAGTAGAGTACAGGGCTCATTCTCTGTATGAGGGAAGGTGAAGCCTGTTGCGACTGTGGGAAGGCTCCGGGGGAAGCTGCTGCACCGCACGTTTGTGGGTAGCTGTACTTGTTGGCATCCTGTGGCGGGCGACCCAAGGAGGTTTCCCCACCAACATTGGTAGGGCAGCAAAGTTTTTCTTTGGCCTCAGCATGGACACCCGGTCTGCCACAGAAGAGATGACCCTTCATGTTGGCAGCTGCCTTTGGTTATTCAGGAGCGGGCAGCCAGGAGCTACCAAGTGAGCTCCCCCTCGCCTGCTACAGCTGCAAACAACCCAGTGGGGTGCACATACCTTGGAGCATTTCTCTTGTTGGATTCCCATCACAGGGGAATTCTCGATAAAGGCCCCCCCTTCCCTTTCTGGGTATAGGGAACTATCTGAGAAAGTATCATATTATCCCTGATAGGATAGCTGGGGACCCAGCACCTTGTCAGGAATCTATAATTACTGTATTCCAGACTGTAGGCGGGTATGTAGCCCAGGAGCCTATGAGGGGAGAGACAGTTACTACGTAACATGTCGTAGTAGCACAGGTGACACGCTTAGTGTTGTAGCAACCCCTGGTAATGTGTGTGCTTGTGATCCTCATATGTACTGCCATGCTTATGATTCCTGTTCCATATCTTGCAGTTTATGCCTTGATGTGAATATGTAGGTGGTTTTACATTGCCAGGGTTTGCAACACAGGTACAGTTATTTATGTGATGGAGGTATGTACAGTGTCAGTAATGATCTTGCTATGATGTGTGCACTCTACAGGTATTTACTGTATTGCACTACTTGGATTGTTATGACAATAGCCCATTTGGCCAAGTGACTTATGTGATTCTGTGTAAGTCATGACAAGTGCCTAGTGGCACAATGATTTATGTGATTGTGGTCTAATGTGTTTTATGTGCAATACAAAGGATATTTTTATATAGCCTTGCATGGAGTCTCTTTTTGTGGTGTGCCTAGTGTATCGCTGCTGTGTGAGTGTGTTGTGAAAACTCTTTACACATTGCCTCTGGGATAAGCCTGACTGCTTTTCCAAGCTACCAAGGGAGTGAGCAGGGGTTATCTGCAGTGTGTAACCCCCCTACCCTGACTAGGAAGATGGGTCCCTACTTGGACAGGGTAACAACCTGCTAACTAGAGACCCTCATTTCTAACAGTGTCCATCCAGGATTGTACAGGTAGTGGCATTTTAATTGTGGAAATCAGGAAAAGTTCCATTTTGGGTGGGTTTTAAATGATGGGAAGTCATCCAGTCTTGAATTGTGTTTAGGACGTTTGCAAGGTTCAAGATGTCATTTGGACAGGAAACCTTTATAGTTGAGTGTTATCAACATGCTGATGATAAAAGATCCCTGATTTTCTTAAAAAACCTCAAAGGGTTTTGATATAAATGTTGAATAAGGTAGGGGCAAGGATAGATCTCTGTAGGACTTCTTGAGCTAAGGCCATCCGTGTTGAGATGCAAGCATCAATTTCTAACCCCTGCTACCTTCTTATGAGGTATGTTTCAAACCATTTAAGAACCATGCCTTTAATGCTAACCCTGAGCAAAGCACTATGCTACGCTCGCGTAGTTTGCGCAACTTCGCACTATGCAAACTGCACGTAGCACAGTGCAAACATGCGTAGCGTAGCGGTCATTTTTTGCTTGCTCGCGGTCCTCAACGTCAAGTTGGCGACCGCGAGCAAGGAAAATGACATCCTCGCAAGACTTTTTCCTTGTTCGCGATCAGCAACATCAAGTTGCCTATCGCGAGCATGGAAAATAAACCTCCCTGCGAGATTCTCAATGCGGCGAGGTCAGGTTTCTCATTGCGAGTGGTCGCGCATGCTCGCGACTGCTCGCAATGAGAATCTACCCGTCCGCGTCAAGAAAGCTGCAGCTCGAGTTAAAATCTACTAGAGCAGCAGAAAAGTTCAGCTCGCACTATGCAAGATGGCGTTTTCAATGATTGCACAGTGCCGGATGCTTGTCTGCACTGTGCAATCATTGAAAACGACATCTTGCACAGTGCGAACATGCTACTACGCAGTTCATGTAGTGTTACGCGTAGCTCCCGTAGTGCACTTCGCGTAGCTACGCGTAGCACTACTTTGCGGACTACGCCCACCCCTACTTAAAATGTACAAAAGCAGAATGGATTGCTGATGTGTAATGAGAAGGCAACTAACAAAGCGGTGACACATGACCTAAGTATCATAGCAAACCACCTCATTGTCCTTACCCTCCTGTGAATAACGTTGCAGAATTGAATAATGAATTAGTGACTGCTCAGATTCCAGACATTTCACTGGTCAGTCTGCATTTCAGCTCCATAATTCACTCTCTGCAAGCCTCTAATTCAGTTTCCCCTACATCGTCCACAATGTGTAAATCTTTAACACCGTATGAGAACAAGTAATCTGTGGAGCAAGCACTGCAAGAAATGTCTGTAGAAATTAGTGGCAGCATATGTTGCTGTAAGTAAAGAGGTCTCACTTTTGAGATCACTCCTAGGACATCTACTGGCCTCTGTGTGGCACAGAGGTGGAATTAGAGGGAAAGATATCATCAGTGCAGTATCATCTGGGTCTAGCAATGCAAGGAAGCCATTTAACCACAATGATTGTACATTTTCAGTAGACATCCAGGATCTGCACACTATTTGTCTACGCGATTCCCACATCAGTATTTCACTGAGACCCTTCTCTGTGATCAGCCCTGTCAGAAATAATGCAAAATTCCATTTTACTTCAGCCCGCACTTACCCAGCTATTACCTTCCCTGCTCTACACCCGGATCCATCTCTGATACAGGTGCCACTCTATTCCCATAATGCCTCAGACTGGAGGGTACATCGAATCGGATGAGCCCAGGTCAAGCATTTTAGATGCAATCTTATACTCAAGACAATTGCCAAGATCATTCTCCCAGACCACATCAAAATACATTTCCAAACTATGAGGAGGTACAGTAAGAGAGAGGGGACAGGCCAATATTTTCACAGTTCTCCCAGGACCACATACAAACTTTTCATTTATTTAACCACACAGAGCACAGAAACCACTTGAACCTAAATTTTCAAAGAACAACCAACAACATGTGCAAGATATAGACCAATATGCCAATACTGCCTCAGACACTTTACTGGTCACAAAGGGGCCAGGCTGTCATTCCCCCCTCCCAAGCATTAGCTGCCGTAATCCTGACAGCAGATTGGTCACAGATAGGGGGGCCAGAGCACAATTGGGAGGGGGGCAGCAGTGGTAGGCCAGAGTTCCATTGCACGCAAGGTAAGGGACTTTGTCGATGGGTGAGGTTTTGGAGGGAGAGGAATCTGAGTGCTGAGACGTGGATGCATGCTTACAGCATGTATGTCTGAGTGTCCTAGGATGGTGGTGTTGTGCCTTGGGTGCGTGTAGTGTATGTTGTGCATGGTTTGGTGGGTGTGGTGTGTCTGTCTTTTTGAGTGGAGTTGATGTGTGCTGCCTGTGTGCTCAGGTATGCATATGCTCTGGTCAGGTGGGGCACTGGGAGGATAGAGGGGGAAGGGACAGCAGTTGGGATGGGAGGTTTGTAGCTCTGAATGGCTGCCGTCACTATGGAGGCCAGAGATGGGACAGATCTTTGCATGCCAGCCATGTCTGAATTAATGCTCTCCAGGAACGTGACAACTTGTTGCCATGATCCTGGGGGGCATTCAGGACTGCAGTCTGACCCACAGAGATCTGCCGCAGGACATCTATGGCCTCCTCACTGAGGGCAGCAGGGGAGACAAGTGCAAGGGCCGCAGTGCATGGGAGAAAGTAGATTCTACCCTTCTTAGGGGAGTGGGTCCGGATAGTAGGTTGTGGAGTAGCAGGGAGGGGGGACACAGAACGTGGTTTGGTGGACGGAGATGCAGATTTTGAGCTTCCTTGCTTCACCAACACTATGGAGTCGCCGATGGAGTGTGATGATTTTGAGCTCAGTGTTTCGCTCCTGTCTCCTCCAGGGCACTCCTGCTGCCCTCAGAGGCACTGGTCCCCTCTGTGTCACTCAAATCCCGAGTACCACTCATGCCAGATGCTTCCTCAACAGTGTTGGACCCTCTCCTTCCCTGCCCCCGGTAGATGCTGTAACAGAGACATAGGTTTAATACAATGACCTTGGCACAAATATGAAAACAAATATAAAGCAAACACATCACACATCTGAACAGGAAATTACTTGTACAAGTACTGGCTGCATCAGCACAACCTTTGGCATGTTAACTTGATATAGTGACACATGACTTGTGTACATCCATGCAACATGATGTGTTGATAATGCCAAATACCATTGCATGTACCAACATATGCATCTCACATCCAATTGTGTATAGCAACTCTTACATACTTCCTCGCAAACGAGCTGCACATCCAATTGTGTAGTCCCTCTAAAGTTATGATGGAAGTCCATAACCACCACACATACCAACTGAAACATACAAATAGGCAAGTGACCTTGCATTCAAATTCACTTTATTAGATTTTCATTTTGAGGTAAAAAACCATAAAAGCATAATACACAAATATAGATTAATACATTTTAAGCATTCTATTTAAATTCATTTTTAGAGGAGTGCCAACGATCACATTATATTAGTGCTTCCTAGTTCAAATTTATCATGTAAAAACATTTGTCCGTTTATTACTGAATTTGTTAAAAGAATTTATACAGATAAAACAGTACATTAAAATTTACAGTAGTTTCCTAAACTTGATTACTGCTTTTAAAAATAGCGCAATATTTCTGGCATAACATTCATTCTCCTATAATTACAATGCAAGATGGGCAGGGCGACATTGCCTTAGACCCCACATTTTTTGAAATGGGAGGATCCACCTTTTTCTGTATTCCCTATAATATTTACAAAATAAGACAATAAGAATTGTCGATTGGGGCGCAACACCATCGCAAGGGCAGGCACCTACGTTTTTTGACCAATCATTTATTATAGGGAACAATAGAAAAAATTGAATCTAAAACGTGTAAGTATGAATCTGTCCTACCCAGTTCCATAATAGGTCAAATAGGGTTGCATTTCAGTTCAAGAAAGAATCATTTGATTTTGCCGTACTGTTGGTTTGTGGGCTTCACTGGCATATCTAAGTTCTTCCAGGTGTGACATACATTGTTTTTTAAAATCATTCCTGGAGATATTAAACATCTTTGATGAATTGTGGAAAAACTCGGGCAGTTCTAAGTCCCCCATAAAATCTTTAATATACTTTAGCCATCTAATAGATAGGGCCTGGTCCAGTTTGAGAGAATCTTTTATGACCCTTTGATTAAATGTAGTTTTTGTTGAAGTTCAGATTCGGTGCCATAATAAAACTGGCTTGACCCTTATTTTATCTGTAATGTATTGTAGCTCCAGCTCTGTGTGATGGGCAAAGGTTGAGGTCGAACGAGGAACAGTCAGTATATAGCGAATAAATGCATGATCCACTTTCTGTATGTCTGCTACGTTAAAGTGCCCCCAAATCCCAGCCCCATACAGTACTGCGCTGACACACTTGGCTTGGTAGATTTTAATCAATTCCGATGGTGATCTTTTACCTAATTTCTGGGCAAAATTTACAAGGGCCGTAGTTGTTTAAATGAATATAACTTTTTTTGAATTATGGCCTGTTGCCGAGTGCCCTTGTTATCCACAAAGATGCCTAGATATGGATCCGTTTTTGTGTGTTTAAGGTTATTATTTCCAATGAAAATGGATCTTTCTTTCATGCTAGCTTTTGGTAGCGTTAATCTTTAGGTCAAGGCTTTCCATGTAGTCATATTTATTTAGGGCCCGCTGTAGCTCTAGTGGTGTTTGGGCCATTGTCACCGCGTCATCATACACTAATATCTGTTAGTACTGCAGAACACAAACTTTGGATCAGTGGCTTCACAATCCAAAAACGTCACTGACCTGGATGTGTACACCACACCTATATTACGCCTCCATTCATCATGCTCACTGCTGTCCACTCCCACATGATGCAATTGAGATGGACACCTCAGCTGACTTGATATGTGTCGTATGTAGAATGGATAAATGTAAGTAAGCACCATGTACAAGTGTGAATAAATTACAAAGCACATTTGCCTGTCTAGGGCAATCTCAGTCAAGGGCCTTGCATGTGATCAGAAATTATACACCAAACATTTGTCAATGTTAGGGCAAGCCTTGAAGGACAAAAGGCATAAGAATGACTATTTCCAGGAATGTGAGAGTGGCCTCTGCAAGGGCAGGGAATGTGCAAGCATATCCCTCTGATTCTGGAGGATGGGAACCAGCAGGAGCCCCCGGGTGAGAATCCTGACATAGGCAGTGAAGATGATAGTGGTGAAGAGGAAGGTCTGGACCAGCATCAACAGCTCATCAACAACTAATTCTCTTGAGTGTAAGTATGCATTGAGGTGGCATGATTTTGACAGTCACATCTGCTGTCATGATGAAGCAGTGAGGATGTGGTGGGATGCTGACTGGCTGTTGTGCCAACTGTGGCGTACTTTGTGCCTAGCTCTCTTTGTATGAACTCCTAACGGATAAAGATGTTAACTGGGGAAGCATCCATTGCATTGCAGGCATTACAATGCAATGCCTTGGCACACCATTACAATGCATACCATTACAACGTATATCCCTCACTGACAAGCGCCTTCCCTGAGGTATGCACCCAGCATGGTTAGAATAATGATCTTTGTCATAATGGAGCATGTGTTGTAATGGCATGCATTGTAATGGAAGCTGCATTGTATTGTAATTCCATACTTTCTGTTAACAGTGTAGGTATGTGTTATGTGATCTGATCCTTGAACTTTGTACTCCAGCAGTGTAATATTGTTGTTGTGACATCATAAAACTGCTCAATTAAGTCTCCTTGTTGTGTCATTGTAGGTCCCTTCGCCCTGTAATTTTCCAAAACTGGCATGTCAGTGTATTGACATAATCAGCGGAATGTTGCTATTCTGCCATGAAAAATTGACATGAGGTGTCCCCGGGAATGTCTGACCGTGACTTTGTGAGTACAATTCAGCTTTGCAGGCAACTTGCACTGCAATGGGATAAATGTTTCAGGTACAACTTGATATTGATCATGTGTTGGTGCATATTTATGTGTTCGATGATGTTCCTCACCACATTGTGTCTGCTGGCCAATACATGTTTGTCAATGTTCACCTAGAGTGATATCTCTCTCTGTGCGAACTAGATGTAGGTGTCCATGTGTGCCATTATTGTATGTGACAGATTTTACATCTAGGTCTTTTCACAGGATTACCCCGGCTGCCCTCAGATATGAATTAGACCAACACCCTCTCATGCCGTGTGGCAATATAGAGTGGGATGCTGAGGCCTTTGAAGGGTGGGTCACGCAAGGTACCTGGGCCCTTACCCCCCGATCTCTCGCTCTCCTAAAGTTACCAGAAGCTCAGCTCCCTGGTTCAGTGATACCTTGTAACAGTGTAAAAGGGATTGTACACGTCAGAAAAGAGTGTGGAGGAAAGATTTTAATGAGGAGAATAAAAGAAATTACAAAAAGGCCTTAAGAGCCTACCACAAAAGGATACAGGAAGTTAAGAAGAGCATCTTTGTATCTAAAATTGAGTCCGCAGGGAACAAAAGTAGAGACATTTTTAGTATTGGTAAAAGTTTCTCTTTCCCCAGTGCTGTGACCAGACACTCCTCCCTTTCAGCTAATTGGATTGGACTGTTAGCGAATTTCTTCTACACGAAGATCATAACAATTCAATCGTATTTTGATGCCTTGTGTGGGCAAGAGGTGAAGGCCTCCCCATCCATCTATCCCCAGTTTCAGGTGGACAGTGCTTCCCTCGTTCTGTTTTCCTCCCCTGTCCTTAGAAACTTCCTTGTCAATAATGAAGGGCTTCAAGTCTGGCTCTCCTGCGGACCCTTGCCCTGCTAAATTTCTGGCTTCAATGGCTGAGATTCTTAATCCGGCAGTAAATAGCATTTGGAATCTGTATCTTCATAGTGGCCAGGCCCCTGTAAGCTAGAAAAGCGCCAAAATACTTCCACTTTTGAAAAAACCTGCGGCTTACCCCACGGAATTATCCAATTACTGACCCATTTCTTTGTTGTCCTTCTTTGCAAAGACAAAAGAGACATATGTTCACTCAGTGAATAGCAGCTTTGTAGAAGCAAATAGTCTTCTTCACCCGAGCCAGTCAGGTTTTAGACAGAACCTTAGTACAGAGACGGCTTTGCTTGAGGTCTCCGAATCTATCAAAGAGACCCTTGATAAAGGAGGCAAACCGGTTCCTATCCTTTTAGACCTCTCTGCCGCTTTTGACACCGTGCCCCACGGTCGCCTCCTGCAGAGATTATGGGAGTGTGGACTTGGTGGCACAGTGTTGAAGTGGTTTCCTCCTTTTTTGAGGATAGAAAACAAGAGGTCTGGTTGCCCCTGTTTGCAGCCAGTGTTCCGTCCTTGAACGTTGGCGTGCCACAGGGGTCTATGTTAAGCCCAGTACTTTTTAATCTGTACATGGCTCCCCTGACCACCCTGGCAGAAGCTGGTGAGGCAAAGATTCTATCTTATGCCGACCGCACTCAGTTGTTCACATATAAGAAGGGGGAGGAGTTTTTACAGGGGGAAGATAAATAAATGTCTTGGAGAAGTCTTTGCCTGGTTCAGACATAACCATCTCCAATGCAACCTGGAAAAGTCTAAAATTATCTTCTTTGGCACCCCATGTCTGGAAACCTGGAATCAATGGTGGCCAATTGGTATGTCCTGAGACTCAGGCCTAGAGACCGGATCTCTCACCATCGGCAGAATCTGCATTGCCTGCCTGTCTGATGCAGATTTCTCTTCAACGCATTAGTCCTGGCTATCAAGGCTCTGCATGGCATGGGGACTCATTACATCCGCAGGAGAGTTTCACACTATGTTCCAGGCAGATCCCTCAGGTCAGCACACCAGCATCTAATTGTTGTACCTAATTTTGTCAGAGCCCACTGTGGCAGCTGCTCTTTTCAGTGCGTGTGGCTCGAATGTGGAACACGCTGCCACTTCCTCTTAGGCAGGCCACAAACATACTAGCTTTCAGGAAACAACTGAAAACCTGGTTGTTTCAACAAACAGCATAATGGCTGCACCCCGGAATCGGAGTTTTTCTTTCAGGTCCCTGTATCTTCTGTCTTAGCCCCGGGACACTCTGCTGATTAGCTGCACGCTTTATAAGCCCTTTTTAACATAGCATAACATCATGACCTCCTTATACTGTGACTATTTAGCTGTTTGAAGTCTCTTTTGGCATACTTGATATGTCTGTGGCTGCACTGATAAAGCATTGGTGTGATTACTCTGGCATTGGACAGTGCATGGTCTTTCCTAAACATACTTGTACTTGAGATGTTGCTATGTGTGAACTGTGGTACAGCATGTTACACTGATGACACTTGTGTTGTCACTGTGTGGATGTGCTTCTCCTCCCAAGCACCTATGTGTGTGATGCTGTAATAAAGAGATGTGTGTTCTTTAGATTTCAAGGTCTGTTAATGTTGACATGCATGAGACAGAAAGCACGGGATCCACGTTCTTACCTGCCATCATTGACCCACACTGTAGGAACGCTTCTTCCCTCGGAGTCCGGTCCCCGAGGATTGGTTTCCGGGAGGTAGGGTCTATTAGACTAGACACACCCATCTGTCATGTCTCCCTACAGCGGGACTGAGACCCGAGACCGGAAGTAGGAGGAGTTGACATCGGAAGCAGTTCTTCCCTCCCAATGAAAGCAAGTTGGCGCGAAGGAGGGGCCTCATCGACCAACAGCGGATTAGAGACAACCAGGAAGCAGAATGAGGAGAAACCGAGGAGAGAAGACAGCGACCGGGTCGAAGAAAACGACGAGGAGTCGGACGAGCGGTGGAGCGAGGAGTGGTGGTCTCTGCTGGAGGAGGCTGGAGAGCGGCAGCAACTCAGGAGAGTTGCGACGGAGCCGGTGAGTGACAGTGACTCTGGGGACAGTGAGGGAGGGTACGAGGATTGTCGCAACAGCGGGTAAGGATTAGAGGGATAGTCGAGTCACGACCCACACTGGCACTCGTGTGTGGCACAACCCCTTTTTGTACACATCTTTGTTTCAATTCCTTATGCAAAGCACCATCTGTACTCCTTCCCTGAATCAGAAGTAGCACACCTCCATGTTTTATCCCGCTTGTGTTCTCCCCTCTGGTTATTTTGGTTTGAAAACCTCACAGAGTCACTACCCCTCGAAAGTCCAGATGATAACACTCCTGGTGTGGTGACGGGTAGTGTATAATTCTCACCCCACAATCAAACAGTGATTGACTACTTCCTTTTCTCCTCTCTTTATGAGCCTCCGGGGTAACACCAACGAGACGGAAGAGCCGGGTCCAGCAACATCTGAACCCCATCAAAGGCAGACCAAGGTGAAGAGAAAGAAGAAACACCATCCATATCCTCTAATATCCCAATCACTGATAATAAAAAACGTACATTTGCTGCTCCTTCCTCCCTGTTACAGCCGCAGAGGTTGATGGACTAGCTGCAGACTGGCCACTAGATGATGATGGTGGGGAGGCATTACTTGGCTGCTCTTATGTCTCTCAGAACCCCAATGGCTGGCCCATGACATGAATGAGTTGACCAAATCTGGTGTCCATGGACCGCTGCAGCAGCCTGATCTCCGGGAGTTCCTCCAGGACCTGGCCCATCTGTATCTGGTTGCCTTCATAGGCACCAAGAACTCTGGCAATAGTGGCCAGGGCTTCAGTGTTGGCAGTGGCCTCACTTGATTGGCTTCCAGTGGCCCTCCAACCAGCCATGCCCCCCGGACCTGTGCCCATGGCTGGGCCTGCACCCGCACAATGTCCCTTGCATCCAAGCTGAGCATGGTGTTGTTTTTCACCTCTGGGACAGGTACTGTGGTGCAGTCAGTGGTTGGTACACAGGAAGTTGGGGCAGTAGTCGGCATTGTTGAAGCTGCTGTGGTGGGAGTGGTGTTGGGGCCAGTGAGAGACACTGATTGTGTCTGCCTTAGCAGGCCAGAAGGGCCAGTTTGGTCCTCCACATCCAAATGTTGGGAAGATTTGGCATCCGAGATTTCACGATCCAGGGGTGTGGACTGGCTTTGCTCCGTTTTCGGAGTCTCGGCTGATGTTGATTGAGATCCTGTAGTGTAGTTCCTATATTCCCAATAGGCTCTGCACATTGAAATAATATATCCTATAGAGTTGACGTGGACTTAGGTCGACTAAGTCTCTATCGAATATATTAGACTTAATTGTGAGTGTGAGCAAGCTCAGAGGTCACTAGAAACTTTCTCGAATAAACAAGAAGGGATTAGTTTCTGACAACCGCATAAACATGACCACTTTGTTTCCCCAAGAATAAACGTATCTTCGGAGTCGTGGAAACAATAGATAGATATTTTACTCAGTCAACCGTGCATGCTTCGTTTCATCAGAGGTGCAGATAAATAGAGAAACGGGCATTTTCAATAAAAGGATTTATTGAACAGTCTTCTTTCTCATGCAAGTAAAGTGAACTGCTACAATCGTAATACTGGTTGCAAAGTATAAATCGTACAGTAAGAAGAGTATTATAAAATAATACTGTGAAAGCATTGTATGGTTTCTAAACCAGAAATAAATACATACATAAATAACAAAGGCTCAAAGTACTCAACTGGTGCTTCTAAAACGCCTACCCCAATGCACCTAACCTAAGTCTAGTACGAGGGAAGAAGTAAGTGTGGTGAAAAACTCCAGCTAATTTTGAAGTAAGTTTGAACTGTGTACTGCATTTACCAGGATGCAAAGGGGTGAACTGTGCTGGGACTGTGAGGCAGTGTGCTCCCAACCCCCGTGGTGTAGCATAGGTTTAGTTTTTCTTTGCCAAGAATCTACCCAAGATTTCTCTTAGGGTCTAATCAGCTCTGTACCTTGGTTTTAGAAGGAAGGAGGTCTGGTATCTCTGTCCCGGGACTCGATTTCCCAACACCCCACGAGGGGAGCTTGGAAACACTGGAGCTGGATTCACAGCAAGAGAAAGGACAGCTTCTTGATCAGTGCGCCAGCTGGAGGGTCGACTTCCTTCGGCACTTGCTGTAGCGAGCTGCGTCGGGCAAGTAGATAGTCGAGCTGCTCCGAACCACTGTGTGTTTGCTAGGGCAAGTGTAGGCATAGTTATACCTTGAAGATGCCTAGTTTGATGTAAAGTCAGGGATAATAACATCATCAAAGAATCCCATGGGAATGATAGTTCTTTGAAAACTCCATGAGTTCTTGGACAAATCAATATTCAAGCAAGGGGATGTCCCTGACTGCTGAATCCGAGTTTTCCAAGAAATAATTGTGGATTTTAGGAACGAGTGGAAGTAGCCATGCCTGTATTTGGACTGCATGGGTTATGTCTAAATATGGTTATGATTTCTATGCCTATATAAGGGCAATGTGAATTGTACCTATATAAGGGCATGAATCAGTAAATTTCGCTCGGATCCTAAAACGCTATACAACACGCCTGCTGGAGGAAGGTTACATTGTCAGGATGTTGAGTGCCTTCGGAAACCATATGTGACACAGTAAGTAATGGTTTGAAGGAAACAAAAGGCTTGTTTTTGGACATAATGGACATTATCCATGTGCTTTACCAGTATGACAAGAAATAGAGGTAGATCCATTACTTGCTTGAGAACTGTCATGGACATAATGATTATTGTACATCTCAACATTGCTTGTTTCTGTAGACATGTCATCACCTGGCACCTTGATGCTCATTCACTGTAGTTTTGGCATGTGTATTAATCCTTTAGCAATACCATGTTTACAAAATGAAGGCATATTCCAATATGTGTTGTTCATTTTGCATTGCCCATCATATGTGCTGTGTTATTTGAATGAGTGTCCATGTATGTATTAGTGCCATGTCACCTTCATGATTTCCATCCTTTGTATTTACACATATCCTTGTGCACATTATGGGATATGTCTCAACATGTCCTTCCTGGAGCTTTTGCGTTTGGAAGTGTGAGTAGACAGAAATGTACTTGAGCATAGCAATGTCTGCTGGTGATGTGACATATGAAGCAGTGTAGACATGGTTGCCAAGTGCGAAATGTGGTGAGAGCAGTGTACCATGCTGTTCAGTGGTGAGACAACAGGGCCTGATGGGAGTTGTGGTGGTGTTCTCCTATCCCGCCCCTAGTAAGATGGATACCTACCTGTAAGGAGGTACTGAGGAATGAAATGACTGCTACATGGCTCTGGGGTGGGGGGGATGTTTGTTCCATCTGTTCAGGGGTGAGGCAAGAGAGCATAAGATGGCTACCTACCTGTAAGGTGAAGCAGAGGAATAAAATGGCTGCCAACTAATTGTCAGAACATTTGGGCATTTTTTTGTGTGAATTGGTGAAGGGTGTTAATAAAAGGGATACTAGTGCAAATCTGGATGTGGTGGTGAAGGTGTTTCTTTGAGGAGGGTTGGGTGTGGAGATAGGTGGGTGTAAAGGTATGCAATGTGATAAGTCGCCTTTCCTAGCAGTTGTGTTGGCCTAGAATTCTGGGTTTTGGCAAAGAATGCGGGTCCGGGTGTGTTTTATGCTCTGCAATGTGGGTGTGTCCAGCTGAGGAATGACCATCAGCTGTGTTTTTCCTTGCTGACTTTCCTATGGGCCTTTTTTAGTTGGCTTAGCAGGACCGCGATGGTCAGAACACAGAATTTGTTGTGACAGGACCTTGGTCTCATTATAATTTCCTCAGCTGTCATTCCGCTGGGGAATCGCTGTTTAGTTAATGGGAAAGTGCTTTTCCGTTCTCAACGGTCGGAGTTTCGGGCATTCCGACCATGGCGGATGGATTTTTTGTTGTTTCTGAACGCCAAGGATGGATTCTGCAGTCTATGTATCGGAATTTGACCATCGGATATTTCCCAGTTACAGTGGGCAATTTTCCTCTGACACCATGGAGGTTGGAGGGGTTTTCCGACCACCATCGTAATTGGCCCCTTAGCCTTTGCACCCATTGCGACAACTGTATTTTGACCCCTGATGATGATTGTAGGGTCATCATCAGGGTGACAAAGGGGATTTTGGAGCTCCTAGTTTATCTTAAGGGTAAACTTTATAGAAATATGAATCTTATGAATCTTTAAAACAACAATTGCAGCAGGTATGTACAAACATAGAAGAGGTCTCCCAAAAGGTAATGATTAGCAGGGATTATTGAAGAAGGATATTCCTGAAAAAGTAAGAAAACCAAAAGAATACATTAAAAAATGAATTAATGAATTGGCTGGAGAGATGAAAACGTGAAAATTAATCTGCACACTGCATGCTATGTGCAAGAAGCAGTATCAAACATGGGCAAAAAGTCCAGGATCTGTAAACACAGCAAAAAGTACAAGAGTGGTTAACACCATTTAGTACATTATCAGCCATAGCGGGGAAAGCAACTTACCTCACACACTTGTGCTGTTTGCTGTGTTTACAGACCCTGTACCTTTTGTCCATGTTTGATTCAGCTTCTTGTACATCGCATGTAGTGTGCAGATTAATTTTCACCCTTTTATCTCTTGCCAATTCATTAATTCATTTTTTATTTTCCAAGAAAAATAAAGTAATGAAGATAAGGGAAATAGAGACGTATCAGAGATTTAACCCATTTGAGCAATGAGAAACAGTAAGAATATCTTAAAACTGCTGCAAAGCAGCTGAAATCGAAGCTCTTGTAACCTGATAATGCAGAGCGTCAATCTGGACTCCAGGCCACTGGCTGTCCCATGTGAGACCCTTGGACCTGGCGAGTATCCCAAACAGGATGTCTAATATTATAAATTAATTATAGCAACCATTCTCACAAAAAGCCCTTTTTCTTTCCTGGCAGACAGTTCTGGGCATTGGGTAAGCCTCAGGAGAGTGACGTTGAGGCCCACATTTAGATTACAGCCAGAATGTATATTTCAGAAAGACATTAGTTTAGCAGCCTCAATCCTGATAATTACGAAGCTGAGCGGTCCACCCCTCAGAGCCACGAGATCGCATTGGGGGTCTATTAGGATGGCGGACGGATTGCAACCACCAGCCCTGCGGTGGACATCCGCTCGTGATCGCAACCTGGAAAACCGCTGGTCCCATTAGCAAGGTGGTGACGACCACGGTGGTGAGATTTTCTACCCGCCACTTTTCCTCCGGGGCCCAGCCCGCACGCCTGCCTAGCGGGCGGAACTGGAGTGCTACAATGATGCCGGTGCAGGGCCAGGCTCCGCCGGCATGATTATGAAGCCGGCGGTAGTCAGCCTTTCTGCGGCGGTGGGACCACCATGGGAAGGCATGCAGAGAATCTATCCAAGGGCCCATTGCGGGCCCCCAATGTGTTGGGGGGGGGGGGTGTGTGGCTGCACTGGGGGGCATGTCCCTGTACCAGGTGGCAGGCACTGTGCAGTGCCTGCCACGCAGTGCAGGGATATGCATGTGTGACGTGGGTGCAGTAAGGGACTGGAATCTTTTGCGGGTTAAGTAAGGCTTTATTTTTGTTAAAGTCTTTCAGGTGCGGGAAGTCAGTCTTTCATGTGCAAACTCAACCGGGTCCGTTGTGGAACAGGTCTTTTCCGCCACCTTGAATGGAACGTCCACCTTTTTTTTTAGATCCGCTCCGTGTAGCCTGCACGTTGGCTTCCAACCGGTGGCTCTCCCAGGAACACAACAAAACAAAAAAAGAAAAGGCCGTCAGGACTCACGATCTCTCTTGAGGCCCCAGGGGAACCCGGAACGTGAAGGGACACCGCTGAGGTATGTGTTCTATATACAATCAGGGTTGTGCCGAGGGTCTTGTGGTGAGGAGAAGGTGCAGGGTAGGGGTGGGGTAAGGACGAGGAAAGAGTATGAAGGGAAGCTTTACAGGAGTATGTACAGTCTATTTACAAACACGACAGGAGCTGCCTGCAGCGCTAATGAGGAGGGTCTCCCTGCCTCCCAACCCAGCCTGCCAGACGCTGACGTACCTGTCGCAGCCACACTCCTCCCTCGGGAGTGTGGAAGGGTGCGTCACCGGACCGTTGGCCTCCTTGCTCGCCTTCCTTCTCCCTTCCTGGACTCCGCACTCCGTTCTCGTAACTCTCAATTCTCCACCACGCTCCGTCTTCTCTCTCCTGGGTGTCGTCACACGCCGCTTCTGTCTCTTCCGGGGTGTTCTCCAAGCTGGAGACTCCGACATCACGGGTGGGCATGTCCTCGTTCTCTACATACACCCAGTTAAAGGCGCCTTGCTCTTTCTCCTCCGTATCGTCTAGGAGAGGCCAAGATGGCCAGTCACCCTGAAGGGAAGGAGGGGAGGGAGGATCAGTGACCCACCATGTTTCCTGTGGTGTAAGTTCATCCACCCTCCGGCCCTCTCTGTTACAGCAGGACATGCTTTCTTGGACATCGCGGCGGTGCTGCTGGCAGCAGCAACCACCGCAATGTTAAATACTGCGATCCGACCGCCACATTCAGATTTAGACTGCTGAGCATACTACTTTGACCGGCGTTTATGCCGCGGTCCTAGAGGGCAGTCTTTTCCCCCCTACCATGGCGGTCAGTGTGATTTTCCGACTGCCATCCTAATAGACCCCTTAGAGACCCTCTGGTTCAGTGCGAAAAGTAAAGTAGTTCGACCAAACCAGCGGGCACCACAGTGGCCCATCCCTGACCCACGTTCAACCCGAGTTAAAACAGTGAGCAGACAGTGTGGCAATCATGACCATGACCGCATGGCGTGCTAAAAAACAGAACTTTTTTATTTGGAAGCATTATCAACTTATACTTCACTCCCGGCTCAGCACTGACCAACTTCTATGCAGTGAGGGCAATTTTGCAAGGGACTGGTGGCAGGCTCCCCCAACGACTACGAGGTTTATCTGAAAAATGGACTGGTGTGCTCAGGGTTGCTGTGGAACCATTCTGGCGGCCGCCAGCGTGGTCGGGTCCGGTTGCAGGAATATTCCTGCAGTGCAAGCAGCAGCGAGTTGCGCTGCCATTGCTTCCACCAGCATACATTTCTAATGAATAACTGCTGTGCGCTAGCACCGCATGCAGCAGCACCCTGTCAACTGCCTATTAAATTTAGTCTGAAAAACTAAAATCTTGACCGCACCTGGCTGACAGCCATGATTAGGCACTGACTACTGATGTCACGTCAGTGAATGCTCAGTAATCCTGTGCCGTGGTGTCTGGTATCTTTGTAACATTGTTGCAGAGTAGCAGCTAGAGCTGTGAACAGCTTTCACAGTCAGTATGGTGCATTATAGCACCACTCTGGCTTTACAGCTGAGGAGGTGCTATAATTGCGTGACTTCGCATTTCAGTGTGGTGATGCAGACCACCACACTAAAATGTGTTAAGCTAATGCCTGATGTGCGTCATGCTTTGCAGGGCTGCTCCTGTTGGCTCTAAACATTACATACCGTTTCCTTCTTCGGTATAAGGATAGAGGTTTTCAGATAAAATATTGAAAATAAAATATAGTCAGACAGATATATTCAGTCTGAAATATTGTGTGCAAATATATCATTGTCAAGAATATTGATTTTAAGGTAAGTAATATCAGTTTTACAAGCATTAAAATAGTTTACGAACTATTGTTAAATGTATTGTTTTGTTATGTATTTTAGGATGTATTTTAATTGCATGTTAAAAAATCTATGTTTAATTATTGTTAATGTTTTTTAATATAGATTTTAAATTGTTAGTAGTTTTGAAATTTAAATTGATATTTTTTTTTCATTTTTAGTACTTTAGCGGGTTGTGGGTTTTATAGCGTTAAAGGGTGGGAGGTAATTTAAATGTAGCTAATATTTTTTTTAATGACTATTTTGTATTTGATAATTGTATATATATATTTTTTTATTTTAACTTTACGGTGCAGGTTTTGTAGGGGTACCAGGTGAGAAGTAAATTAATTATAATTAATTGTTAATATTAATTGAAAATGATGCACAATGTGTAATACAATATATATATTTTTGGGTGTGCATTGTGTTTTTGTAAAGGCAACGGGTGTGTAGGAAATTATAATAACTAATAATGTTAATTTATAATAAATATTGAAATGATTAATTATGTATGCTATGTAATTAACATATTCTTCTTAGTATATATTAGGTGTGAGTTGTTTCATTTGTAGGATTAAAGGAAGTAAAATTAAATAATTAATTTTGTATAGATGATTATTAATTGTTTTTGTATTTTAACATTTTATAGTTAATTATTAATAATTGTTAAATTGACATTGACAATTATGAAAGTGATGCATATAATTTTCATTTTATATATTATGTGTGGGTTGCTTGTTTTGTATGGATAGAGGGTGGGGAGTAATTAAATATACTCATTTTTGTAATAGCTAATTATTACTAGTGACTTAATAAATATTTAATGATATAAAATGTGTTAATAATACCATGTAAAGATTTCATTTTAGATATGTGTTGTGTACTTTGTAGAAATATAGGGTAGAAAGTTATTTAAGTAATACACTTAAAAATAGTTCATGTTGAATAATTATTTTTTATTATTGTATGTGTTAATTTTGTTGTGCTTTTTAAATGTAAATAACATTGTATTTATTGGTTAATATTAATTTGAGAATATAGTTTCGTATTGCATTTGTTTAGCATAAGTATTAAACATTTGAATAAATATTGAATTTATGTCCCCCAAAATATTTGTTTGATTTTAAAAAAAAAACATTTTTATATTTTTCATTATTTAGTATTATTTGCAATTATTTTAATTTTTTCAAGTTAATTAGTCTTTTTCTAAAGTTGCACTGACTGGAGTGGGACTAGTACATTTTAGGTCTCAGAAATCCAACACTTTGCCTACTGTTGCACTGACTGGAATAGGAATAATAAATTTTACCCCTCCGCAATCCAACACTTTCCCTACTGTTTTATTGTATTTTACCACTCCTGAGTATAACACCTTTCCTACTTTTGTACAAATTGTAGTGGGAATAGTATATGTATTAACTGTAAAACTTTCTAGTCTATATTGTGTGTATCTTTATTATAATGTTTTTGTTTATTTAAAATTAAAAATTATTAATGCTTTTAATATGCAATATATTTGTAGTAAATTGCAACTTTTTATTTTTTCTCATTTTTGGGGGAATTAAAAGAATTTGTTTATTTTTTTAATATTTTGTTATTGGATATATGTGTGTGTGTGTGTATTATATATATATATATATATATATATCGGCACACAAAGGGATCCTAAAGCCAATTGAGAGCGCTCAGCAGTGTGTGCTCTGCCCAGGGGTCGGATCCTGACCCTGGAAACTCTCTGTATACAAAAGAGGCGGCACAACCAGTATACTTTATAAGCCTTGTTTATTAGACTTCACCCCACCAACGCGTTTCAGCCACAACTGGCCTTGCTCACGGTCGGTTAGTCCCTCCACAGTGTTGCTTTTTCTTCTCCCATAGTTAACCAATTATGAGGCATTATGGGATTCGTAGTTCTACTTAGTGAAACAAAAATTTAAAAACAAAAGAAAGACTTAGTGTGCTGTTTCAATTGTTACACTGATGTGACAAGTAGTCTACTGTGGCTGATTTAAACAAAACATTTATGGGGTATAGTACCCTTAGCCTTTAGTTCATAATTCTTACGAAATTCCAGGGTGTAGTACCCATTTCATTTCTAGAACATTTCACTCCAGATGAACATGCAGATCCTCTCCGAAATTCATCCCTCTCGGATGTTTCGTTCTGAGCTTGATTATCATTTTCGATTCGATTTGACGGAGTTTGCGGACTATGTCTCCGCCTCTTTCCATTTTGTGAAGCATTTTCACTCCATAGAACTGCATTTGTCTCCAGTCTCCATTTTGACACAAACTCATGTGTTTAGCTGTGGCATATTGCATATTTGAGTTTTTCACCGCTCGGATATGTTCCAACATCCGTTTTTTTAACATGCAGGTTGTGCATCCCACGTATTTCATCCCACATTTGCATTCAACAATGTATATCACGTTCTTTGAAGAGCACGTGATCTGTTGGTCAATTTTCATAATTTTTCCATCTGGTTCTTGATTTGTTTTCATGCTTTTGCCGATTTTGCACGCCTTGCATGAATTGCATGGCTGAAAGCCTTTACGTTGATTCAGTAACCAGTTTGGTTTCTGTTTTTCTTGAAAATAACTTCTGACGAGTAAGTCCTTCAGGGATGTGTTCTTTTTGTAGGTTATTAGCGGTGCTTCACCGAGGGTGGTTCCAATGTCAGGATCCCCTGACAGCAGGTGCCAGTATTTTTTCATGATTCGAGCAATATTTCCACTCTCTCTGCTGAATATCGTTATGAATCTAGGAGACACACCAATTTCAGTTTTTTTGTTCTGCTCTATTAGTGTTTGAGTTCTGGTTTTCAAATTGATTTTTCTTTTGCATTTGTTTAGCACTCTTTCTTTGTATCCTCTTGATCTGAACCTGCATTTACTCTCCTCTATTACTCCTTCAGCATCCTCTGGTACTGAGCAATTTCTCTTCAAGCGCATAAATTCCCCATACGGTATGCTGTCAAGAAGGGATTTTGGATGAAAACTGGTTCCATGCAATACACTATTTGTTGCTGTTTTCTTCCGAAATAGTGTAGATTCCAGTCTGTCATTAGACACGTATATCTTAGTGTCTAGAAAGTCTATTTCTTTAGCGCTGGTGTTGCAGGTGAATTGTAAACCCAGTTCATTATCATTCAATTTGTTGAAATAGCTTTGGAACTGGATGTCTGTCCCATGCCAAATAACAAATAGGTCGTCTATATAACGAACCCATAATATTATTCGGTCTAGATCTTGTTGATAGTCCTGGTTCCATGCTATGGTCTTCTCCCACCATCCCATGGTGATATTTGCATAATTGGGAGATAGAGAAATGCCCATGGCAGTACCACATATCTGTTTAAACAGTTGCTTTTCAAAGAGAAATACGTTGTTTTTCAAACATAAATCAATCATTGTGATTAACATTTTTGAATGTTCCAAGTACACGATATTACGTTGTTTAAGGTAGTACTCACATGCTTGCATCCCGACTTCATGCCGGATCGAGGTGTATAGCGACACCACATCTATGGTCACTAGCAGGTATTCTGGGCTCCAATTTACGTTCATTAGAGTTCTCAAAAAGTCGCCAGTGTCCTTGATGTACGAAGGTAGGCTTTGGGCAATAGGAGCTAGGAACTTGTCAACATAGTTTGACATATTTTCATATAGTGAGCCACACGATGAGACAATAGGTCTTCCCGGAGGGTGTTGTAAAGTTTTATGAATCTTCGGGAGGAAGTATATGCAAGGTGTTATCGGATGGTCAACAGTTAAGTATTTCTTTTCTTCCTCATCAATTAAACCATTTGCATACCAGGTTTCCAAATGTTCCTGTAATTCCCTCTTCATGTTCATGAATGGGTTTGTTTCCATTATCTGGTAGTTGTTTTCCTGTTTCAATTGTCTCATGGCTTCACGTTTGTAGTCTGTTGTTCTCATCAGTAACAGGAAGGGGTCCCAGTAGCATAGGAACAATAACAAAAAAGGTAAAATTGAATCGACGAAACAAAAATGTAGTCCACATTGTTTTATTCACAATGGGAGAGCATATTGAATATACAGTGTTTCAGAGCAATGAATTAGTGGTTTTCACTGTGCTCCAAAGCAATGGAAAATGGGGGGTGGTGTGTGATAGCGTGAGGAAGTAGTGAAAGAAGGAAGGAAGATTCTTAGGTGATGGTGTAATCAACAAATATAACTCATTTGTCTGTTACAAATTATGTACAAAGAACAGGACCGTTAGGTTCATACAAATGTTTCAAGCAAAAATCATCCTCCACAAGGTTCAATAAATGAAAACAATGGGGCGTGGAGTTGATATTCAAGGGCAGATGGTTGTCGACGTTTCGACCCTCATATGTGCAGATAGTGGTAATCTTGCTGCGGGGTCTTCATCAGGACTGGAAGGTTGGGACACATAACCTATTCGGTATAAAGATATATATTTTAGAGATGGGAAGGTGCATCCCTAGATCTATCAAGGACAAGAAAGCACATCAGCCCATAGTGGGATCAGTTGGGGTTATTAATTAACAGAGTCCTGTCCAAATTATTGGGACATTTGATGGGATAGCTTGCGTTGCGCTAAGAAGTCGCAACTATTTAAAACATGTTCAAGACAATGAGGTCACGAGCAGTTGAGGATAAGCCAGCCGACATGGGTGGACAGGGTCAGAGAATTATGATTTGAGCACGGAATTACATATTAAATCCGTAGGGTTAGGGCCAAAGTACCTTTTTAAAATCGCATATTGAGCGCGTCAAGACTGGTTAACGCTAGTCATAAAATTATCAACTGTTAAACTTACCGCATACGTGGTATAGACAGGACCCGATGGGGTGTATTTTAAAGGTCGAAATTGACGATCTATGGGATTAAAAAGTACAATTAGACAGTACAATATCCAGTTGAAAAGGAGGGTGGAAGGGTCGAGGGTTTTAGCGGCAGGTGGTGGATGACTCACCGTAATGTAAAACATACGTTGAGTGTCGTAGCTCAGGAGCCGGTCATGGTCCTGGATACCAACGATAATATGAAGTCTGTCAAATATAATGAGAGTTGACATTTAGGAAATGTTAAAAAACCTCAAGGCATCGGACTTATTGATGCAGTTGAGGAGGGAACACTCACCCAGTCGCCGTATAGGAGACACGTCCGACGGGAAACGCGTTGGGTTGCAGTCTAGTTGGGAGAATATTCTTGACGAATCTAGAAAAGGAGGGTCAAGATAAGATTAGGGACAGAGCCAACACGAGGATTAAGTCGGCTAGGGCTCGTAAATGAGCGTCTATGGAATTGGGAAGACGCTTACCAGGCACAGAATGAATCACGTCCTGATCGCTGCTCCAAATCGCAATGGCGAGGTGGGGTTCCGGGTTTGGTGATATCACCATGGGAACGCGGTCACGTGGTACAGACTATCCGTGTCAGCATAGTAGACGGACTAATTGCGTTGCTAGGTTGCAGCGTAAAAACAATGAGCATAGTGGAAAGACTATTTGCGTTACCAAGTAACGCTGGACTTAGTAATTCAACCAGGAAAAGCCGCATCCTTCAATGGACAGCATGTATATTGAATGCATGATCTAATCCTAAGTGAAGCGTAAATAGCATGTCAGAGACAAGCATTGTTGTAGGTGAATTAATAAAGTTCAGGTAGCGAAGGGCGCATGACACATTAACAAAACGAATTGAGCAATCATCACGTGGATAAGTGAGTAAAACATTCAAAACGCGGATTTACCCTTGGATACTATATTAAGAACCGGGAGTGGCGTACCTCTCACAAGAGGGTAAAGACCACATCACAAGGCCAACAGATCATTATTATACTGAGAGTATAATTACCAGACATACATTAGGAGATTGCTGAAATTGCTATACGTGTTACCCGCAACAAAACTTACAGATGGTAACTAACTTTGATAATCAACCTCGATTAAGACTACTGGGAGGTGCCCCTCCGGTGTCTGTCAGCCCTGTTGTGAACATATCTAAACTAGCCCTGAGTGATGATGAAATCAAAATACGGGGAAAAGGATTATCATACGTACCCACTAACCACCCTGACGCTCTCATCATCCGCGCGGAACTTTTTCAATTTTTCCGAAAAATAAGGTTAAAATACTTCTTTCGTAACTCTGCACCAATTATCCAATCATCTGTAACAGGGCTGAGACCCCCATCCACCTTTGTCCCGTTCAATAGTGTCATGTCACACAAGATTTTGGCCTACGAATCGGTTGTTCTGAGAGATGTACTACAGCTCCTGGGAACTAAATGCTTCACCAGATATAATACCAGTAAAAATGAAAAATTGGCACTACAATCACTGGCTCATAACGAGCAACTTGTAATCAAACCCGCAGACAAGGGCGGTGCCATTGTGGTGCAGGATGTTACCTCTTATGAATCGGAAATCCTCCGCCAATTAAAAGATGGAACTAGTTATCAACAACTACGATCGGACCCTTCGAAAGCAATCGCTTTAGAAATTCTTGAGATAACCCAAGCTGGTCGTGATCTATGTTTCCTATCGGAACTGGAGTTCAATTTTTTGAATAAACAGCATCCACGATTGGCTACAATCTATACTATACCCAAGATTCACAAATCCATGGCTGACCCTCCGGGTCGTCCGATTGTTTCAGGGTGCGGCTCTATTCTTGAGCCCCTTGGAAAGTATATTGATTTCTTTCTTAAACCGATTGCAGAGGCCACTCCGGCCTACTTACGTGACACCATGCACACCATAAACATCGTGGAAAATTTAACCTTTGATACACAACAGCAACTACTGGCCACCTGCGACGTTGTGTCGTTATATACGTGCATTCCTCAACATGAAGCATTAATGGTCATCACATGTTGCCTGCACCAGCGACCAGCACCGGTTCAAGTGCCGACCGAATTCATAGTGGCTCTACTCCGTATAGCCATGACTAAGAACTTCTTTATTTTTAAGGATACATTCTACATCCAAACATCTGGAGTAGCAATGGGGGCCCCTTTTGCTCCAGATGTAGCCATCCTATATATGGCAGCCTTTGAGCAAGACACGGTGCTTAACCAGGTCAATCCATTCAGAGACCACCTGGGTCTCTGGATGAGATATATAGACGACATTTTACTGATTTGGAACGGCAGTCTGGAAGAAATAACCTTGTTTTTTAATTGGTTGAATAATCAGTCTCAATTTTTGAAATTTACTATCCAATCTGACAACCACCAAATAAACTTTTTGGACCTCACCATTTATGAGAACTCAGGACACCTACTAACCACGCTGTACCGCAAACCCGCCGCAAGGAATTTGCTGCTACATTACGACAGCCACCATCCGAGAGCCCTACGAGACAATTTGCCCTTCGGGCAATTCCTACGCATTCGTCGGAATTGCTCTAACAAAGATCACTATTTCACAGAATGAGAAGAACTGAAACAGAGACTTCTAAGCAGAGGCTATCCAAAACAATTGATTAAGCGAGCACGGAAGAGGGCTTGGTTCTACCCTCGAGAAGAGTTATTGACCCCAAAGACTGATAAAGACCAACCAGAACAAAGAATTGTATGCGTCACTACTTTTAACACGAAAAGTAACAAAATAAAACGCATAATCAACCACCACTGGGAACTTATATCAGATGACATCAAGCAAACTGACCCGCCTCTACATGCTTTCAAAAAAGCAAGAAGTGTAAAAGACCATGTGGTCCGCTCCTTCCTCAAGACACCAATGGACCCTACCGTCACCACTTTGTGGAACCTACCTCCGGTAGTTGGACATTTCAGATGTGGCAGCTGCAAAGCATGTGACAGCACGATTCAGACCAAAGAATTCACATATCGTCATCATAAAATTCCCATCAAGACACACACCAATTGCAATTCCGCAAACATCATCTATGCCATCCTATGTCCGTGTCTACTGATATACATTGGCCAGACACAGCAAAAAGCCAAAGTGAGGATACTCCAACACATGAGCAGAATCGGATGTCAAGTGCGGGGCGCACCAATGGTTGATCATTTCTCTACTGCTGGGCACTCACCAGAAAGTCTTAAATGGGTAATCATTGAAAAAGCCACAATGGGACCCCGGGGTGGAAACATCGCCAACATCCTTAATACCCGTGAGCTAAAATGGATGTACACATTTGATTCGATAGAGTTCGGGCTTAATGAACAAGACAGCTCCTTCTCTCAATTAGCCACCCTGTCCTGAATACTGTCTCATTTACAATCGATGTGGCCTTTACCCTCATGTGAGTGGTACGCCATAATTCTTATGATGTGATATGTATAGCAATTTCAGCAATCTCCTAATGTATGTCTGGTAATTATACGCTCAGTATAATAATGATCTGTTGGCCTTGTGATGTGGTCTTTACCCTCTTGTGAGAGGTACGCCACTCCCGGTTCTTAATATAATATCCAAGGGTAAATCCGCGTTTTGAATGTTTTACTCACTTATCCACGTGATGATTGCTCAATTCCTTTTGTTAATGTGTCATGCGCCCTTTGCTACCTGAACTTTATTAATTCACCTACAACAATGCTTGTCTCTGACATGCTATTTACGCTTCACTTAGGATTAGATCATGCATTCAATATACATGCTGTCCATTGAAGGATGCGGCTTTTCCTGGTTGAATTACTAAGTCCAGCGTTACTTGGTAACGCAAATAGTCTTTCCACTATGCTCATTGTTTTTACGCTGCAACCTAGCAACGCAATTAGTCCGTCTACTATGCTGACACAGATAGTCTGTACCACGTGACCGCGTTCCCATGGTGATATCACCAAACCAGGAACCCCACCTCGCCATTGCGATTTGGAGCAGCGATCAGGACGTGATTCATTCCGTGCCTGGTAAGCGTCTTCCCAATTCCATACACGCTCATTTACGAGCCCTAGCCGATTTAATCCTTGTGTTGGCTCTGTCCCTAATCTTATCTTGACCCTCCTTTTCTAGATTCGTCAAGAATATTCTCCCAACTAGACTGCAACCCAACGCGTTTCCCGTCGGACGTGTCTCCTATACGGCGACTGGGTGAGTGTTCCCTCCTCAACTGCATCAATAAGTCCGATGCCTTGAGGTTTTTTAACATTTCCTAAATGTCAACTCTCATTATATTTGACAGACTTCATATTATCGTTGGTATCCAGGACCATGACCGGCTCCTGAGCTATGACACTCAACGTATGTTTTACATTACGGTGAGTCATCCACCACCTGCCGCTAAAACCCTCGACCCTTCCACCCTCCTTTTCAACTGGATATTGTACTGTCTAATTGTACTTTTTAATCCCATAGATCGTCAATTTCGACCTTTAAAATACACCCCATCGGGTCCTGTCTATACCACGTATGCGGTAAGTTTAACAGTTGATAATTTTATGACTAGCGTTAACCAGTCTTGACGCGCTCAATATGCGATTTTAAAAAGGTACTTTGGCCCTAACCCTACGGATTTAATATGTAATTCCATGCTCAAATCATAATTCTCTGACCCTGTCCACCCATGTCGGCTGGCTTATCCTCAACTGCTCGTGACCTCATTGTCTTGAACATGTTTTAAATAGTTGCGACTTCTTAGCGCAACGCAAGCTATCCCATCAAATGTCCCAATAATTTGGGCGGGACTCTGTTAATTAATAACCCCAACTGATCCCACTATGGGCTGATGTGCTTTCTTGTCCTTGATAGATCTAGGGATGCACCTTCCCGTCTCTAAAATATATATCTTTATACCGAATAGGTTATGTGTCCCAACCTTCCAGTCCTGATGAAGACCCCGCAGCAAGATTACCACTATCTGCACATATGAGGGTCGAAACGTCGACAACCATCTGCCCTTGAAGATCAACTCCACGCCCCATTGTTTTCATTTATTGAACCTTGTGGAGGATGATTTTTGCTTGAAACATTTGTATGAACCTAACGGTCCTGTTCTTTGTACATAATTTGTAACATAGACAAATGAGTTATATTTGTTGATTACACCATCACCTAAGAATCTTCCTTCCTTCTTTCACTACTTCCTCACGCTATCACACACCACCCCCCATTTTCCATTGCTTTGGGGCACAGTGAAAACCACTAATTCATTGCTCTGAAACACTGTATATTCAATATGCTCTCCCATTGTGAATAAAACAATGTGGACTAAATTTTTGTTTAGTCGATTCAATTTTACCTTTTTGGTTATTGTTCCTATGCTACTGGGACCCCTTCCTGTTACTGATGAGAACAACAGACTACAAACGTGAAGCCATGAGACAATTGAAACAGGAAAACAACTACCAGATAATGGAAACAAACCCATTCATGAACATGAAGAGGGAATTACAGGAACATTTGGAAACCTGGTATGCAAATGGTTTAATTGATGAGGAAGAAAAGAAATACTTAACTGTTGACCATCCGATAACACCTTGCATATACTTCCTCCCGAAGATTCATAAAACTTTACAAAACCCTCCGGGAAGACCTATTGTCTCATCGTGTGGCTCACTATATGGAAATATGTCAAACTATGTTGACAAGTTCCTAGCTCCTATTGCCCAAAGCCTACCTTCGTACATCAAGGACACTGGCGACTTTTTGAGAACTCTAATGAACGTAAATTGGAGCCCAGAATACCTGCTAGTGACCATAGATGTGGTGTCGCTATACACCTCGATCCGGCATGAAGTCGGGATGCAAGCATGTGAGTACTACCTTAAACAACGTAATATCGTGTACTTGGAACATTCAAAAATGTTAATCACAATGATTGATTTATGTTTGAAAAACAACGTATTTCTCTTTGAAAAGCAACTGTTTAAACAGATATGTGGTACTGCCATGGGCATTTCTCTATCTCCCAATTATGCAAATATCACCATGGGATGGTGGGAGAAGACCATAGCATGGAACCAGGACTATCAACAAGATCTAGACCGAATAATATTATGGGTTCGTTATATAGACGACCTATTTGTTATTTGGCATGGGACAGACATCCAGTTCCAAAGCTATTTCAACAAATTGAATGATAATGAACTGGGTTTACAATTCACCTGCAACACCAGCGCTAAAGAAATAGACTTTCTAGACACTAAGATATACGTGTCTAATGACAGACTGGAATCTACACTATTTCGGAAGAAAACAGCAACAAATAGTGTATTGCATGGAACCAGTTTTCATCCAAAATCCCTTCTTGACAGCATACCGTATGGGGAATTTATGCGCTTGAAGAGAAATTGCTCAGTACCAGAGGATGCTGAAAGAGTAATAGAGGAGAGTAAATGCAGGTTCAGATCAAGAGGATACAAAGAAAGAGTGCTAAACAAATGCAAAAGAAAAAGCAATTTGAAAACCAGAACTCAAACACTAATAGAGCAGAACAAAAAAACAGAAATTGGTGTGTCTCCTAGATTCATAACGATATTCAGCAAAGAGAGTGGAAATATTGCTCGAATCATGAAAAAATACTGGCACCTGCTGTCAGGGGATCCTGACATTGGAACCACCCTCGGTGAAGCACCGCTAATAACCTACAAAAAGAACACATCCCTGAAGGACTTACTCGTCAGAAGTTATTTTCAAGAAAAACAGAAACCAAACTGGTTACAGAATCAACGTATTTATTTATTTATTTATTTATTTTAAACATTTCTAAAGCGCGACAAATACCCGTAGGTGTCTCGGCGCTGCGACTTAAGCTGGCAATCTCAGTTAATCAAGCAGTCTACCTTATGAGGAGAAATGTTGGGCAGTTATTGGTCAAATAACCATGTTTTTACCCGTTTTCTGAATTGGATCAGTGAGGGTGCCAATTTTAGTTCCAGTGGAAGCGTGTTCCAGAGTTTGGCTGCGGAGTTTATGAAGCATCGATCGCCCCATTTAACAGTCCTGGTGCGAGGCACCACCAGAAGAAGTCTCTGTTCCGATCGAAGCTGTCTTTTCGGGAGATAGTAACATAGTTTCTGTTTAAGAAACGCTGGGCCTTGACCTTTGAGGGCTTTATACGTGAGACACAAGGTCTTGAATCTGATGCGATTCCTCACAGTTAACCAATGCAAGTTTCTTATTGCCTGTTTGGTCGACTGGAATCTGGGGATGCGTGCTAACAGCCTTGCCGCAGCATTTTGAATGATCTGCAATTTGGCTACCACCTTTGCCTGCGCATTTACAAAGAGTCCATTACAATAGTCAAGAGACGAGAGTACTAAAGAAGTCACCACTGTTTTCCTTGTACTCTCGGGTAAGAATGGCAATATTTTTCTGATGATCTTAAGCTTGTAAAAAGCAGAGGAGGCTACCTGGTTGGCATGGTTGATGAAACTAAGGTTGTCGTCAAAGACGACTCCCAGATTTCTGACTTTGTGTACAGGTTCTGGGGGGGCTCCAAGCGAGGTTGGCCACCACTTATTAGACCAATGTGGGGATAATTTTCCGAAGATCATAACCTCGGTTTTTTCAGAATTGAGGCGCAAACAGTTCTCGGCCATCCAATCTTTAATGGCTATCATACCCTCCTGGAAGCTGGCAGATACTTCTTCGCCGTCGTTCTTGATCGCGATCACCAATTGGGTGTCGTCGGCGTAAGATGTAAGGCTCATCCGGTAGGTCTTAATTACCCTAGCTAAGTCCGACACATAGATGTTGAAAAGTGTCGGACTTAGGGATGAGCCTTGTGGAACGCCGCATGGGAGGGCGAGTTCGGTGGATTGAAATGCGCCCAAAGTCACTGCCTGCGTCCTATTTGAGAGGAAAGAGGCCAAAAGCTCTTTGGCCGTTGAGCAGATGCCCATCTCCTCGACACGGTCAATCAGAACTGTATGATTGACCGTGTCGAAGGCTGCCGAGAGATCTAATAGGATCAGGATCGCTGTTCCTCCCTGGTCCCTGATGGTTCTTATATCATCGGCAGCTTTTTATAAGAGCGGTCTCAGTTCCATGGAGTTTACGAAATCCGAACTGGGACTCGTCCAGGAGATTATTCTGTTCTATATACTCAGCCAATTGGCTGTTCATGGCTCTTTCCACCACTTTGGCCAGAAAAGGCAAGCTAGCGATGGGTCTATAGTTTTTGAGAGTTGTTTTCTCCAATCCACTTTTTTTAAGGAGGGGTTTCAGTAAGGTATTTTTTAGCTTATCTGGGAAGATGCCAGCATGGAACATAGCGTTACATATTGGAGTGATAACTTCACTTACCAGGTCTATAACTGGAGTAAAAATTTTTGGGGGGCAAGGATCTAAGGAAGAGCCGGTTTTTACCTGTCTCATTATATCCGTTATCTCTTCCGTCGTTACGTCCCTGAATTTAGCAAATGAACAATTCGGGATTTTTTTTGGCTGTTTTAGTTGCAGGGGGTTAGGAGCAATCACTGAGAATTCGGAATAAATGTCGTTAACTTTTGAATAAAAGAAACTTGCCAGATTGTTGCAAAATTCCTGTGTTTGAGGGGGACTCAGGTCAGGCGCTCTTCCTGACAGTGTCTTGACTACTTCGAATAGCTGTCGACTTGAATTTTTGGACTTTTCAATTTGTTGCTCAAAGTATCTTTTTTTTTCCTCATGAATCATGTTTTTGTAAATTGCTAATTCATTTTTATACTTGGCTTTACTCATAGTGTCATAGGTTTTTCGCCATACTTTTTCCTCATGTCTACAGATTTGTTTTTGTTTTCTGAGTGTCTCTGAGTACCACGGTGCGGATGGCACTTGTCTGTTTTTCGAAATAGTTTTTAATGGGGCATGTTTTTCTACTGCATTACCCACCCAGTTCAGAAACTGATCTACTGCTTCGGTAGGATTAGGCTGGGTATCGGGGCGTAAAGGCTTTCAGCCATGCAATTCATGCAAGGCGTGCAAAATCGGCAAAAGCATGAAAACAATTCAAGAACCAGATGGAAAAATAATGAAAATTGACCAACAGATCACGTGCTCTTCAAAGAACGTGATATACATTGTTGAATGCAAATGTGGGATGAAATACGTGGGATGCACAACCTGCATGTTAAAAAAACAGATGTTGGAACATATCCGAGCGGTGAAAAACTCAAATATGCAATATGCCACAGCTAAACACATGAGTTTGTGTCAAAATGGAGACTGGAGACAAATGCAGTTCTATGGAGTGAAAATGCTTGACAAAATGGAAAGAGGCGGAGACATAGTCCGCAAACTCCGTCAAATCGAATCGAAAATGATAATCAAGCTCAGAACGAAACATCCGAGAGGGATGAATTTCGGAGAGGATCTGCATGTTCATCTGGAGTGAAATGTTCTAGAAATGAAATGGGTACTACACCCTGGAATTTCGTAAGAACTATGAACTAAAGGCTAAGGGTACTATACCCCATAAATGTTTTGTTTAAATCAGCCACAGTAGACTACTTGTCACATCAGTGTAACAATTGAAACAGCACACTAAGTCTTTCTTTTGTTTTTAAATTTTTGTTTCACTGAGTATAACTACGAATCCCATAATGCCTCATAATTGGTTAACTATGGGAGAATAAAAAGCAACACTGTGGAGGGACTAACCGACCGTGAGCAAGGCCAGTTGTGGCTGAAACGCGTTGGTGGGGTGAAGTCTAATAAACAAGGCTTACAAAGTATCCTGGTTGTGCCGCCTCTTTTGTATACAGATATATATATATATATATATATATATATATATATATATATATATATATATATATATGTATTTCTTTTGTATATTATATTTAAACGTTCTTTTACATTAAAATATAAATTAAAAATATATGTTTAATAATTTTTAATTAGATATATGTGAATATATGTTTCAGTTTCAGTTTATAAACATTATTTTGATTTGTTAAAAAATAACAAAAGTTGGAGCAACCCAAACATGGAGGCCAGATAAACAGTGGAACATAGCTCTCAAGCAGGAGACTATTTAAGGGTAAAATAAACACCCTGGATGTCCTACATAAAACAGTTAATAAATACATTAAAAGAAAACTTTAAAACAAACCTGTAATTTAACAGCCTTATTTAAAAAAAATAATACTTCATTTACAATTACAATTATATGATAGGGGAGTATAAACACTGTACATAAAGTGCATGGTGCTATGGTCACGATACATAGTTGTGGATCAACAAGATCAATTAGGACGTCTCATTTTGATCCATGTGATCACCCACACCCAGCCAAAAAACTTTGCAGTACCAACCACAATCGAGCCTTCCACTGAAAGTTTTAGGATTCGGAAGGCCTCACTACTGGACCTAGTGCCCAGTCTAGAACATACAGGTTTTAACCAGATGTATCTTGGTTTAGAGTAAGCTTGGCATATAAAAAGTATGTGAGCCAACGATTCAATCATATCTGGACAAAAAGGGCACACTCTACTGTTTGTATTACTCCATTTGGAGGTAAAGGAGTGTGTGGGCAAAGATCCCACTCTAAACTGGTGAAATAATTTCTGATCAGGTCCCAATACCCCTCAAACTTGGGCAAATGTTTTACTTCAAGAAAAGCTTTAGACAGGAAACGACTGGCACAAGATGAAAAATGTTTCATATTAATAAAGTTCCAATAAGCTGCCTTAAGCTCAAATTTACTTGGGAATGCACTTCCAGCTGGAGCAGTCCATATATAGCTAATTCCCAATTCACATAATACGTTTTTCACCAAACTAAACCACACAATTTTCCGGTTATCATCCAAATCCCTCACTTCTAGCAGGGCCCGTGCATAATGTACAAGTTCAGGAGTCACCCAAAGTCGCCTCCAATAGGCTAAAAGCCTATAATGTGCCACATCACTTATTGAGTGGTATCCCAAATCCAGAAGAAGTGGTACTAAAGGGGTGGATTGGGAGAGGCCAATTAGGGCCCTTAAGAATTTGTTCTGGCCCACCACTAAAGTTTCTAGATTGGCATGACCCCACAACTCCACCCCATACAGGATTGATGCGCCAATTTTAACATTGTAAATATGTAGCACAGGTGCTATGGGTTTAGTGTGGGAACGTCTGTGCTTCTTGAGCAATGTGCTGGATAGTTGAGCGCTTTTAACAGACAGGCAGTCTAATTGTGGCTTCCAGCTCAGTTTCCTGTCAATTAAAACCCCCAGATACGAGAAGACCTCTGTTTGTTCCAATGATCCTTCACTCATTTTGAAATCGCCAGTGACTTTTTTAGAATTGTGCAGTATCCTATATTTAGTTTTATCGACATTTACAATAAGGTTGTGGTCTGCACAAAACTCTTCGAATCTTGAAAGGGCACGTTGGAGTCCCTGTCTCATCTTCAAGAGAATTAGAGTGTCATCGGCGAACACTAGTAATGGGGTCTTAACCCCAGCTAAAACCGGAGAATCTGTCGGGGAAATCTTCGAAGTAATTCACTACACCATTAATGTAAATAGAAAAGAGGGAGGGTGATAAGACACATCCCTGCCTTACTCAATTCTCGACTGGGAATTTTCCCATAGTCCGATCTGACATGTCCCATCTGACCTGGGCAAAATTATCTGTGTGTAACTTAACCACAAAAGCTAAAAGTTCAAGCGGCATACCCAGCTTTAACAGGGTGGGCCATAGCTTAGGTCGTGGGACCAATTCAAAACCTGACTTTAAATCTATGAAGGCAGCATAGATGGAGCCTCTCCCCAGAGTTACAGTGCGGCAGTATATAAGAATAAACTTTAAAACCTGGTCCACTGTGCTAATGCATTGCTGAAACCCCGCTTGCAAATCAGAAAGGATAGGACACTCCTCCAGCCATGCCTGGATTCTACATAACACCACCCAGGCTGAGACTTTTTGGATGCAGTCGATCAGGCTTATAAGCCTGTAATTGCCCGGTATCGAGCGGTCACCCTTTTTATGGATAGGAAAAATTACTGTTCCTGCCCAGGAACTGGGTAACGGTGCCCCTTTAGCTATGGCATTAAAAAAAAGTTGAATATACAGAGCCCAGGAATCAAGATCGTGTAAGAACAGGTCTGCAGAGATACAATCTATCCCTGGAGCCCTGCCTTTCGGAACGTGGAGGAGGGCCATTTCCACTTCTTTTTTAGTTATATATATATATATATATATATATAGGAGGAATAGGAGATGGCATTACAAAGGCTTCTTGTGCTGCTTGACCGTGTGCAAACTGTTCTTTGTAATGGAGAACCCATTGATTAGGCGCCACATAATTCAATGGGGTTTTACTTAACTCCCCGCTCCCTCACTTCACCAAATGCCAGAAAGCAGTCATGTCTTTCCTTCTACATGCTTTAAGCAGGTCCGCCCAGTGCTCTTCATCCCAGTCCCTCTTGGCCTGGGTTTGAATTACATGATAGGCAAACCTTTTCGCTCTACTCAAACCACCATCTCGACTCCTAACCGCAGCTGCCAAGGATCTGTAGGCAACAAAATGTAACAAGTGCCAATACTGAGAAAAACTCAACAAAGACAATTTCTTCGAAACCTATGAATGAAACATTTAGGTCTGCCTTTTTTTATTATTACACCATAAGTTGCTTTATTCACAGCTCTCTTAAACATCATTTTTAGAAAATGCCTTCTACATGTGTCTCAATCATGAATACAAAACAGAGGGGAAAGGGCTATATACAAAATACTATATTACATCATATACGATACCAGCATACAATCAATGCAAACCTTCATGGATACCTCATACAAACTTGGCCAGGCACTTACACAAACATTCACAACATCCAAAGAACTACAGAGTGGGTGAAAAATAATTTTGTAAACCACCAGCTCTAGTGGAGAGTGTTCTTAATCCCGACGTCAAAAGATACACTAAATCCAATGTACTCCAAATGGACTGTAGGACTGATTCAATGTAATCAATATTGCCTACATCTCCTATGTCAATTGCTATTTCAATAAACAATTATATTACGTGATATGCTTGACAAAGGGAACACAAGGGGTCAAGGGGGACAAAAGGGGGTCGACGCGTTTCAAACCCAACTGTTTGTCGGGTTCTCATCAGGACCAAAACATTCTGAATAGAAAGAAACAAAACACGTTCACATATGCGACTTCCAGCTAAAGTGCATGACCAGAGAAACCACCAGTGCATATCGCCTACCTTATTTCCTGTTCAGAAATTAAATCTGCAACTTCGCACTTGGAAGAGATTGTGTTCTAGAAGGACAGACACAAAAAACAAACACTGCATACACTGTAAACCTAATGTCAACATCTGCCTTGAAGCCCTCATGTTTTTAGAGGCTAATTCGTGTCCACTTACCGGTTCTTGAACTCATCTGCCAGCACTGTTGTATAAATACTGGTGTCAAGGGAACCTGTCAGGACAAGTCAACGGTTAAAACAAGCCAGTGTCTCTCTTGTGGTCAATGAAGTAAGGCATGAAAGGGCGAGGCTCACCTCAGTCACGCGTCGTGCTGTCCGTGAGGCTCAGTCTGCAACTTCCGTTTTTATTGACGACTCTGGAAAAGCGAGATGCCGTTTGAGCTATCATACATATACCAGAGCTGCATGGGTGAGAATCTGAAAATAAACACGCCAATTTACCTGAAATGGGCTCTTTCTCTCTATAAGCACCGCGTACACATCCGACAGGTTTGGTGTGTAGCGGGTAACCTGCATTGAATGATAGAATAGCAGGGATCCCGGGGACTGTCGTTTTTTTGTACTTCCTTGTCCATGAGCCAATCCTGACTCATTACGCATGGTAACGTGGGGCTGAGCAACATTGTCATGGTAATCATCGAAATCTTTATTGTTTGTTAGACTGTCCAAATTGAAATATCAGTTGCTGGATGCTTTGGAATACCAAACTATAATATCACTATTTGCGTAGAGCAAAACACCGCAATAAACCCGGTCCTCTTTTTCAGGCATCACACGGTTACTCATCAATAGCGATTGAACGTCACAATTTCAGTTTGGTTAAACGGGTCATTTTCGCAATTTGTTATGGACTTAGTAACAAACAGATATTGACCAATAATAGGAATGTATCCGAGTGGTCCATTGGATAGGCCCTATACCCCATTTATGAGGCATGCTCTGAATCCCATGTTCAGCCTGGCAGTACTTTGAGTCCTTTAGGTTTCAAGGCTATTTCTTAAGCTTCGGGGCATTAATCATCACATCCCCCTTGTGTTCCCTTTGTTAAGCAAATTATGTAATATCATTGTTTATTGAAATAGCAATTTACATAGGAGTCCATTTGGAGTACATTTGATTTAGTGTATCGTTTGACGTGGGGATTAAGAACACTCTACACTAGAGCTGGTGGTTTACAAAATTATTTTTCACCCGCTCTGTGGTTCTTTGGATGGTGTGAATGTTTGGTGTGAGTGTCTGGCCAAGTTTGTATGAGGTTTGTATGAAGGTTTACATTGATTGTATGCTGATGTCGTATTTGATGTAATATAGTCTTTTGTACATAGCCCTTTCCCCTATGTTTTGTATTCAAGATTGAGAAACATGTAGAAACATGTAGAAGGCATTTTCTAAAAATGATGTTTAACCCCTTCGAAGCTAATGACGAGCTGGGCTCGTCATGGCGCTTACCTGCCGTGCGCTGATGACAAGGCCAGCTCGTCATAAAACAATGAAAAACAACAATTTGCAGCACAGGACGGGAAAACGCCTAGCAGCCATGTGGTTAAGAGAGCTGTTGAATAAAGCAACATATGGTGTAAGAATAAAAAACGTGGACCTATATGTTTAATTCATAGGTTTTAAAGAAATAGTCTTTGTTGAGTTTTTCTCAATATTGGCACTTGTTATGTTTTGTTGTTATATGGACTCAGCCTTACTGAGTAGAGTTAGGGCCCTGTGGTGTTTCTTAAGGATCTATAAGCGGCACAGCAGGATGAGTTATACCATGGAGCAGTCTTCTGGCCTGATTGGTTGGCTACATTTTTGTTATATGTTAATATGTGCGTGTTTTCTTTTTGATTTTTTTTGTAACCTTTGCATATATTTTATATTTCTTACATTAGTGTTACTATTTAATATGTATAAAATATTTAAAATATATATATTTTAAAAGAAGATATTTTATACAACAATACTTGTCCTTGGCACTCCAGCCAGGAACTGACATTACTCAGCTGAGTTTACAAGTTCTCATTAAGGGAAGAGCACAGATTATGAAGAAAAAAGCAGCAATTTAAAAAGCTTGGGGGTGACATTGGTGGGGGAGATAAAGAGGGACAGAGTTCAGAACATGGGGTGGGTGGGCACGTTACCTTTTTATTGCTTTTAGAAATCAAATGTTTCATTAAACACCAATAAAAGTGCATTTAAATGTCGTAATTTGACAATGACTGGGTTAGCGTTAAGCTTTGCTACACGTTATTTCCCTTATCTTGGCCTTACTTGAAAACGCCATTTTGTATGTTACGGCGGCCATTTTAGAGAACGGGCTGCCTCGTGGTCAGCGTGCCCTTTAGTCCTTTGTCCGTGCCACTGACCACTTGAGTTTGCCCAGCAACAGGCTATTTTTAGTAACGGTCAAGCCCGCACATGCGCAGTTCCGATTGACCAGTCATCACTTAGGAATGTTCCGCCAAACGGACCAGTGGTGTTGTAACCCCTCCCATGAGTTGGCTGTGTTCCAAAAATGACCATATATGTACCTAAAACTCTGTAACAATGTACCCCCTACCTTTGTTATGTTTGTAAACTGTATAAAAGAAGGACTCGCACCGATGTTCGGTGTGATACTTCTTGCATTGCCGAAGGGTGCTGTAGGAATGTACCACCACCCCATGGGGTCTTAATAAACTTGTCTTTTGCATTTTCTAGTTTCCGTGCCAACTGTTCTTACGGTGTAGTGGGTATTCTGCAGAGTATGTAGGCCTGGAGAACCCAATACCACATAAACCTAAAATGTCTCTAAACAGGGGAACCAGATCTTAGCAACATGGTTCATATTTCACAAATCTCTGAGATGAAAACTTACGCCTGTGAGCATAGTATATTTTGTTCATAATGCAGGACGTTCTAACAATAAGCTTTTTTATAAACCTGCTTGTGCAGAAACATATTCCCACGTATTCAAATTAAGCAAAACCCTGTTTCAAATATTTGATTGATACTGGTAGTTGAAAGCCATAAATCGAAAGAATTTCTAAAATTCTTTCAAGAAATTAATTGGCAGTAATAACTTTGAGAGAAAAAGGAAAATATTTGGCGTAGCATCCGAATATGGCAAAAGCAGGATTTGGTAAAAGTTCAGAGCTGTTTGATCACACATAGGATGAGAATCAGCAGAATCCCTAAATTCCTGACAATATTGGCTGATGCTTTTTTGGGGTAAGAGGGAGGGGCTGCCTTATTTGGAAGCCAGAAGCAAATCTTATGCTTAACTGAATGCTTTTGAATGAGTAAACTCTGTTTAGAGTGCATTAAATTTAAGCTATTTTTCCCATCCTTGTGTTGCTTCTAGAGCCTGTGACGCCTAGGTGGTTAGGTATTGCCTAGTTCCTGTACATTGAATTGCACCTGTATTTAATTGGCAATATGTAAATATTTACAATAAACTTACATACTAGACATTGAATGTGCGCACCCTAACGATCACCAGGAATATGTGACTTTTTAATCCAAGCCTCCCACGAAAATAATGAGGAAACTAGATTGTGTAGTCTACATTTTGGCATGGTCCAAAAAGCTCTTCATATACACAAAAGAATACTAATATATATTTGAGCAATCAAAAACTTGGATCCTAGCTACCTTGTGACCAGACACCTTCAAACGTCCAATGATGGAAATGAGGATCTCATGAAATATTTAGTCAATGATTGATTTCCTTTACGAAATGACTTCCACCCATTTAGTCCACCAGGATATTTTGGTTTTCACTACCTGGTTTTTGGACTGAGTGCGAGTCTCACTCACTGTAAATTTACGGTAATTTGACTGATCATGTTAACCACCAGTGCCTACCTTTTAAGACCAGGCCACTGCTGCGCAGCTAGAGTAAGAGACAGTTGGCTGGTCAAACATAAACACATGTGCACATGCGTGTGTGAGCTGTGTGTGTGTGTGTGTCGGAATGCAGTATCTATGCGCAGCTAACCTGAAGGAACTGCAAGAATTGGTAGTGACTTGAGGTAGGCCTTATAAATTGGGTGGGCAGTCATAGTGTAGGTCTGTAATGCTTACTGAGGTCTGCAGAGTTTACATTGTGTACACATTTTAGGGAATATATGCCCTGAAGAACAGTTTTGTGCTGCTTAGGCATAAAAAGTCCAACATGATATCATTTTGGGGTAAAACATACACCCAGAGTATGAATTTGCAGTCCCCAACATTCCCCATGCACACCTTATGGCACTTTAAGGTTTGTTTGGGAGCAGCCCCTTTTACCTCCCCTGGTAAGGGCTGACATTTTCCCTCCACTGCAGAGATACAGAGGAACCACTCCCGGTCCTCCTACCTTGCTGCATAGAGTTTTGAGCCTCCTGTTGGCTTCCTGCTGCCTTGGTCCCTTGCTGACCTAGGCGTCTTTCCTCCTCTGTGCCCTGATTTTCTTTTTATTTCCCCTGATTTTCTTTTTTCTATTTTCTTCTTTTCCATTTCTCACCAGTTTAATTTTTGCCCAGTTTAATCTTATCCCCCCCTCCAGTCAGCCACACTCCTCTGTAGCCAACTGGCTTGTTCCAGTTCCTCGATCCCACCTGCCCTCCTGCCGTCCGGACTGACCGGCCACCTCCAGGGCTACTTAATGTAGGCTGCAGCGCACCCTTGCCAGAGGCAAGCCTGTTTGTGCTTGATTGCACCCAGCGCCAGGACCCCTGCACCTACAGCCCACCTCCGATACTCCTCTGAAGAGATCTGCAACCTTGGACACAAACCCCTCGCCACCAACTGCCACATCGCCTCAACAGGCTCCACTAGAGGACACTTTACCTGCTGCCACTGCCGCTTCTCCTGTGACATGAGTACCCCCACAACCACCACCCTGCAGACACCCAGCCACATGCTACAGCTCCACTGCACTCTAATCAACTTCAGATCACTCTACAAGCTCACCACAGAAATCTGGAACACTATAATCACCCTCACCCCTGACGTCATGTTCACAACAGAAACCTGTTTCACCCCCAACTCAGCCCCGGACATCGCCACCTAAACTCCCCCAGATTCAAGATGATCCACCACAACCTCCCTGGCATCATCCACAAGGACTCCCTCAACTGCACCGCCCCTGACGATGACACAACACCCACCATGAAAGACCTTAACTTCCAGATCAAACCCAATGCCAACACCACTATCATAGGAACCCTCGCTTACAGACCGCCTGGGCGCCACCCCAGCTTCTGCAACTCCAATCCAGACTTCATACCCCCTGGCCATCAACTATGATCACTACATCTTCCTGGATGAGTTGAACTTCTACCTAGAAGACCGAGACGACTCCAACTCCACCATATGAGCATCATCAGCCTTTATCAACTGTTCACCACCCCGAAGCACAGATCCAGTCACACCCTGGACCTCATGTTCTCCACCTTCAACAGAGCAAATTTCTCCCACACCTCCAAATTGACCTGCACAGTCAACAGTATTGTCCACTTAACTCTCAATGGTTCACAAGATCCTCAAATGAGACTGCTAACCCACCCCATCGCAATTGGGGCTGGGCCGCAGAAACCCTCTGGACCACTGCCCAAAAGTAACAAGACCCGCCCCCTTCGGACTCCCTCAAACAAAAAGACCAGAACTTCTCCAGCTGGATCTCCTCAGCCACCAACACCATCGCCTCCCTGAAGAACATCATCAACAACAGACTCCCCAAACAGGCCAGCTGGTTCATCCCGGAGCTACTGATCCTCAAGCAACACTGCAAGAAATTAGAGAGACATTGGCGCTCCAACAAGACCCCCACCAACCTCTACTCCTACCGATCGGCCCTCCACAACTACCACCACCTTTTCAGAGAGACCAAGAAAGAAGCCCTCAATACCTGCATCATGGCAAGCACTAACTGCTCCAAGGAACTGTTCAGCATCTTCAGAGAATTCTCCTGCCCATCCACCACTGAGAACACGATCCGCCCCTCCCAAGCCTTCTGCGACACCCTGGTAGACTACTTTCACTGCAATATATCCTACATCTACTGCAACTTTGACCCTCAATCCACCGGCCTCACCCACTTCAGCACCCTTGCCTGTCCCTCCCACCACCACCGGACCAGTGACTAGAATCAGTTCTCCAAGGGTGACACCATCTCTATCATGAACTCCATACACTCCAGAGCTCCCACCGACACCTGCCTGCACTGCAAATACAAAGTAGGGAGAGAAGTCATTGCACACCCCCTCACCAAACTCTTCAATACTTCCATCACCACAGCCACTGTACCAAACGTTTGGAGGCAAGCAAAGGTCAAGTCCCTCCTGAAGAAAGCCCATGCCAACCTCAACACACTCATAAACCACGGCCCGATCTTGCTCTTCCCCTTCCCCACCAAAGTCTTGGAAAAAGCCATCAACCGCCAGCTCACAGACTACTTCGAGACCAACAAACTTTTTGACCCTGCCCAATCCGGCTTCTAACCAAACCACAGCACAGAGACTGCCCTGATCGCAGCAACTGACGACATCAGACGCCTTCTCGACCAAGGTGGAAGAGCTGCCCTCATCCTCTGCGCCTGTCAAGGTCCAAAGTTCCTCTGGAGCAGTACCCTAAAAAAGGCCCACCTTCTGGCAGCCCCGACTCTGCGTTTATATAATCAGAGGTTCAGGATGGCCAGATGAGGGGAAGGAAAGGGAGGGTACTGCGGGAGGGAGATCTGTAATGACACAGTGGAAAAATGGTAAGGGCACAAACCTCAAATTAACAAACAAAATGATGATGAATTATGACCTTACTAAATTACAATTACCTGTGAAGGAAACGTGTGATTGTGAAAGTGCCCTTCATAACTGGATTCACATGCACATCGGATCTGGGATCTTCTATCATATTCCTACTCCTTTATTGGCAAACTAGAATCCACTTTAAAGTTGGGACCTAGGTTTAACCTCACCAGGGGTTAATCATGCACTTTTCATTAGGGTTTTAAAACAAAATATTAACTGTTGAAATGTTTCTATCACATCACAAAAGATCAAATGTCCCGAGGAGGATTAAAAAACTTTGAAACTAGAACACCAAAGTTCCTCTGTTCGTTATAAATATTTGCAGCAAGTGTGAGTAATCAGTCCTTTGTAAATCCAAACGACTTGATATTAGCAGTCTTTTCCTGAAACGTTCTTAAGCAGTATTATTAAAATATTCAGCAGCTTTCCAAAAGCGTTCTTAATAAGCAGTGTCTTTGAAATATTCAGCAGCTTTTTATAAAGCACTCTTATTTAGCAGTATCCTTGAAATATTCAGCAGCTTTTTCAAAAGAGTTCTTAATAAGCATTCAGGACTCGAAGAACAAGGGAATCACCAAAACTATGCTAAAAAGATGCTAGAATTCCTACCTGCATTCTTCCTCGAAATGACTCCAACCAGATCTGCAAAATCAGAATGTTGATGGCAGGACCACGGAGAACAGGAGACAATGGAACACTCTATATCTAGCCCAGAATAATCCGCACCGAGCGGATGGGTGTGGCTCAATTTATAGGCACTGGAGACGCCCTACGGGAGCCGCAATAGTACACTAGGCAAATGTGTACTTTACCGCGATTTGGACAAAGCAGAGATTACTAAAAGAGTCCTTGGCAAACAACAGCAAGATAACTCAATTAGCGCATGAAATAAACATTGTAAATACAGACATAGTTCTAACTCGACATTCACCAAATAGCACACGGTGTTTATCATGGAAACAACTTTTGGGCATGATGTTGTTGTATAATAATATTTGAGCATCACTAAGTTGGAAGTATAATAAGGTGCATGGTAGCCCTAACTAAGGTAATCCCGATAGTCCTGACAGTCCTTCCCACCAAAAACAACTCCCCTTCTACCTTGAAGCGTCAGGGTGTACTTTGTAGAAGCGATCAACAAGACGTGGGGCATGCACTGCATCACTACGCTCCCAAGAGTTCTCTTCAGTTCTGTATCCTTTCCAAGAGATTAAATACCAACATTTTCCCTTTTTACGTTTACTACTCAAAATTCTTTGCACCTCATATTCTTCCTGATCATTTACTATGATGGGTGGTGGATGGTATGGAGTAGTCATGGAGGCCTTTTTCAACAAAGAAGTATGAAACACTGGGTGTATGGACATAGGTTTTGGTAGTTTCAATTTGTAAGCAACAGCATTAACTTGTTTTAGTATTACAAATTTTCCAATAAAGAGGATGGGATTTGTATTTATTTCAGAATTTCAGGTTTTTTGTGGACAACCGTGTTCTGTCTCCAGGTTGAAACTTAGGAGCTGGCTTTCTCATTCGATCAGCGTTTCTTTTGTAAACTAGCTTTACTTTTATGACATTTGTCCTTAAATGTTTTAATAGTTGCCTCATGTCCTTTATTTTAGAAGTTACTGCAGGCATACCGTCTTCAGGATCTGGTGTTAAACAGGGTAAGAACCAAGGGTGATATCCATGATTGTCAAAAAGTGGGGACATGTTTGTTGATGAATAGTTAAGATTGTTATAGGCGAATTCGGCTTCCCATATTAGATCCACCCAAGAATCTTGTGTCTTCGATAAATATCATCGCAAATATTGTTTAAGAAATTGATTTATTCGTTCAGTCTGGCCATCCGACTATGGATGGAAACTGGTGGATAAATTGCTTTGGGTGCGAAGAGCTGAACACCCAGACTTCCACAGGCGTGAAGTGAATTGAGTCCCTCTATCTGAAGTGATGGATCTTGGCAGTCCATTCAAACGTACTATATGTTGTAGTAAAAGAGAGACCAATTCAGATGCTGTTGGTCAGCCAGAACAGGCTATGAAATGAGCCATCTTTGACAACCTATCCACAACGACTAAGATAGTGGAATATCTTTGATCCTTTGGATGATCAGTTATAAAATCGATCAAGATGTCTTCCCATAGCTGATGCGGAGTAGGGAGAGGTAACAAGTATCCTGCTTTCTTGGTGTGGTCAGATTTGGCTCGAATATATACATCACAGTTTTGGACATAGTCTATGGTGTCTTTTTTCCAATGCGGCCAACAGAAATTACGTTTAACAAGTTCCATTGTCTTCTTTTGACCAGGATGACCCACCAAAGGATTATCATGACACCATTTTGAAAAGGAAGGGTCCGTGAACTGAACTCCTGACTCTGGAGACCCACCTGCTGCTTGCTCTGACTCCCACTGACCCGTGCTGATCCCTGCAGAGTGCCTACCTCCCCCTGCCGAGTCCTCCTGCCGCCGCATCGCTAACACCTGCGGCCGCTGTTGGGAGGAACTCGGTATCCCAGGGGGCATTGCACCGGCGCTTTGGAGCGCGTCATCATCTCTCGCCTGCGGCGCTACAAAGTGGGGGCACGCCCGGCCATCTGGGCATTTCATTTTGAAAAGGAAGGGTCCGTGAACTGAACTCCTGACTCTGGAGACCCACCTGCTGCTTGCTCTGACTCCCACTGACCCGTGCTGATCCCTGCAGAGTGCCTACCTCCCCCTGCCGAGTCCTCCTGCCGCCGCATCGCTAACACCTGCGGCCGCTGTTGGGAGGAACTCGGTATCCCGGGGGGCATTGCACTGGCGCTTTGGATCGCGTCATCATCTCGCGCCTGGCAGCGCTACAAAGTGGGGGCACGCCCGGCCATCTGGGCATTTCATTTTGAAAAGGAAGGGTCCGTGAACTGAACTCCTGACTCTGGAGACCCACATGCTGCTTGCTCTGACTCCCACTGACTCGTGCTGATCCCTGCAGAGTGCCTACCTCCCCCTGCCGAGTCCTCCTGCCGCCGCATCGCTAACACCTGAGGCCGCTGTTGGGAGGAACTCGGTATCCCAGGGGGCATTGCAACGGCGCTTTGGAGCGCGTCATCATCTCGCGCCTGGCGGCGCTACAAAGTGGGGGCATGCCCGGCCATCTGGGCATTTCATTTTGAAAAGGAAAGGTCCGTGAACTGAACTCCTGACTCTGGAGACCCACCTGCTGCTTGCTCTGACTCCCACTGACCCGTGCTGATCCCTGCAGAGTGCCTACCTCCCCCTGCCGAGTCCTCCTGCCGCCGCATCGCTAACACCTGCGGCCGCTGTTGGGAGGAACTCGGTATCCCAGGGGGCATTGCACCGGTGCTTTGGAGCGCGTCATCATCCCGCGCCTGGCGGCGCTACAAAGTGGCGGCACGCCCGCAACGTGGGACGCGAGCGGGACGCCCGGACGAAGCCCGGACCAAGGGCGGGCCTGTCTAAGCCCGTCCAAGACTATCCAGGACCGGACCGGCCTAACCCCCTAACAGCTGCTCCACCAACAGTAAGGATCTGCAATGTTACGTATGTACTGATTGCTCCATCTACATCCTAGCCATACTGTCAACATTTTGGCCCCGTGATATCTATTACTGGATGGATGTTTAATATTAAACATTGAACTATTTGCTCATTGCTGTAGAAACAAAAGACTTAAGGACTGATTATAGACATTTAATATGGCCACGTCAAGCAAGGGTGTTCCCAACCCGTTAACACCGCTGGGGAGGGCAAACACGAAAGGACCCCTTGATGCCTATCTAATAAAGAGGGTTGCAGCCATAGATCAAGAGATTGCTCTCGTGGAAAGACGTTTGTCTTTCGGCTCGCAGAGAAGTAAACCTTCCTCAATAGACACCAGTACACAACTCACACCCACAGATAGGCACATCGACATATCTAGATGTCCCGCTCATATTTCAAGAAAACTCGCCCCCACAAATAATAGTAAATAGCCCCTCTCCCAGTGATGTACCTGTGGAACTCTCTTCGGACCTTTCATTAATAGAACCTTCACTATTACAACTACGTGCACCAACACCTAAGAGAGTTCCTGATAAGCCACTATCTGATAAGCCGTTAACAAGGGCACATTTAAAGAGGAAAAGGGGCCCACCTTTGAAGGGGAGAACCTCGAAAGTACCCAGAATTTCGAGAAAATCAATTTCCAGAAAATCCCCTCCAAATAACATTAGAAAAATCCAAGAATGCCCTGAGTCTCTTAATAATTTATATACCCCAGTTCAGGTAGATGGGTCTTTTTCTTGTACCCTTGAAAACATAGAGCACCTCATGAAAACATTAGTTATGCCACTGGTAGAAAGGGTAACAACATTGGGTAATGACTTGACCAACCTATCAGTTGTAACAAATGAAAATACTAAATTGTTGAGTGAAAACATTAAACTTTTGAAAGAATTGACACTCAAAACGAGAGCATCTAGTTCAAAGGAACCCTTGCCCAATGAAGGCCAGCAGCTCGATATAATGGCTCCCATAACATGTGCCGTTATGGCACATCCCACACTACAGCACAATGCGAAGGAAAACCAAACTAGCAGGAGGGTCAAGGAATCTGTTCCACCTAAGAGTGCTAGGCAGGACTTATCAAAAACAACACTGGATGTCGCAGCGGCTAATCCCTCAGAGGCTGTGGGTTTTAAACCCACCGGAAAAAAGGTTGAGGGAATACCTGTTTCTTCATATAAAAATACTCCTTCTCACAGGCCTAAACCGCTCAGGGAACTAAATAAAGATCGACCCCCTCAGAGAAAGAATCCTAACACCTGTAACCATATAGATCTATGCCCCTTTTGTCATTAAACTTACAGGTGTACCTGAGCTTGCAGATGGCAGAAGGGAAGGCTATTACGATCTAAAAATTAAGGTCACATACTGGCTTAGAAATAACAGACCACTACCACCGCATTTCGATGGGGAAATAGTGAACGTAAAGCGCCTCTGGTGGGTGGGGAAGAGACCAAAAGATATTTCAGGAGATGTGGTTGTGATTAATTTTAGAGATCACAGGGTGGTGACGCACATCACTGGCTGGTACAATACCCGGGGGGCAAATGGCATTTCTTCTAGGGACTTAAGCTACTTCTATCCCCAACCAATAGTTGCTCCCCGGTATAACGGAAACTCTTTTGACAACTCTTCACATCGCCCCTTTGTTCCCTCCTTATTGGATATGAATATTGGACCCAGGAGGCCTTTGTGGAACATCCCGAGGCCCAGATTGCCCAGACGAAACCATAGCGCTGGGGGGGTGGGGGGGGGGGGGGCTAGGTGACTTTATCCCGCACCCCTCATACGTGCCATATTGGCAAATCCCTCTGGGCAATAGATACGATGCTCTGTCAGGTCTTGAAGATCTAGACTGACAGGCAACGTTCCTTGAGAAGGAGGAGACACCCTTCCCAATTAAAACATTATCATCAGTGCCCCCATGCAATTTATTAGAGGAAGAGCCAAGCTCAACTGTCATGGATATTCCAAGGGCATCTGCAATGGCTTTAAATATAGCGGGAGGGTCAGTGCTGCTATTAGCTGGGGAAAACACAAAGACAACACATTCAGACTCCCATCCAGATCCGTATCAGCACCAGTTATCCCCAAATGAACATAACCTACTTCCCCCGATTACAGCGGACACATTGTACATAGCCCCCTCGTATACTCCTAAATTAAACGGGAGCCCTGGACCCAATCGTGAGGAATCCAGTAATAATTTTCATACACTGCTCTCATGGAATGTGGCGGGTCTTGGAAATAAAACTACTTATAAGCCCTGGTTGGATATCATCCAAAAACACGGTATACTGTGTTTTCAAGAGACATGGCTCTTGGAGGAAGTACACTTGTTAGGATACCAGACCTTCCACTCACCGGCTATTCCATCAATCCAGGGCCGCAATAAGGGGGGTCTCTGCACCTATGTATCAGCCACAGGGGATGTCAAAGTGGGCAAGTTCCATTCTAGCCAGTATTTCCAAATACTATTATTTAGGTGGGGTCTTTCTCATTACATTATTTTAGTGAATTTTTATAATAATATGTTAAGTAAGGAGATGGAGCCTACTATGGCGAAAATCCTGAGTTGTATTAATCGACTGGCAGAAGAGCTTGTAGGGGACAAAATGATTGTATGGGTGGGGGACTTTAACTGTACCATCTGCCCGTCTCATGAAATAGGTTTGTGCGGCCTGTCAGATTACGGGGAGGATGGTCCCATACACTTCGCCCACACTAAGATGGGGTCTCTTCTTAACGATATTGTTTTTCATTTTGATTTTTCCTTTATTAATCAGGTTTGCTCACCACCTGTCCCATTTGAGCCAACCTTTAATGGTCGGGGCTGTAACTCGACGATAGACTTTGCCCTAATTACCCCTATTACCCCGGGGTTCATAAGCTTTTGGGAAATTGGGAAAGATTTATTGAGCGACCACTACCCACTGATCTTCGGTGTAAATGTCAGAGGGCACCATAGTAGAAAAGCGATTGCATGCACTTATCCACATAAGATCAATTTAACCAAAGCTAATGGATATGTTGTTAAATGGGAAAAGATCCAGCCCTTAGTATTCTTCCAAAACTTGCTTACATCGTGTGCTGCTGACGTTTCAGCATGCCTAGAAGAAAATAATGACCCAAAGAATGTAATGGTTGCCTTTTCAAATATACAGCACCACATCAAAAATTTGTTGGCCCGAGTACCTAAAGGGAATCCTAAAAAGCCCCAAGGGTGGTTCAATAGCAGATTTACCACTGCGCTGAAAGATCTAAAAAGAGCTCTGTGCTCAATTCCAAAAAAAACAGATTTAATACGCGAGACTAGGAGGTTAAATAAACTATCCATTAAAGAAAGGAAGTCAACCCTGAAAAGGGAGGCATGGGAGTCATCACTGGAGGCATCGAGGCAGAGGAATAGCTCCGCCTTCTGGAGGGTGCTAAAATCTTCATACCAGTCAAGGGACAATGACAACACCATGGATTTAGCCATAACAGGTGAAATGTGGGTAAGCCACTTTAGACAATTGTATAACCATCTCACCCCCGGAGAAAGTACACCATTAGTCGGGTGTGCTCACCGATAGAAAGGGGACCATCCAATAGTTTTACAGAGCATCCCCCAGCTAATCCATTTCCCATTGACCTGTCATTCACCGTTCAGGAAGTTCACGATGCCATTAGGGAAAGCGCACCAGGCAAAGCTCCAGGACCAGACTGTATGCCGGTGGATGTTTATAAAGCAGAACCGGACTTTTGGGCCCCCTTACTCACAAATGTATTAAATATGGGAAATCAGTGTGGGTTCATTGATACCTGGACCGACGCTATTGTGGTCCCTATATTTAAAAAAGGTAATAGAGACGACCCTACTTGGTATAGGCTGATATCCCTCTTGGATGGTCTTATGAAGGTGGCTGGAAGAATAATCCTAAAAAGAATTCAACTCTGGGAGGAAGATCATAATGTGGTTTCCCACCTACAGTATGGGTTCAGAAAAGGAATAGGGACAATAGAACAATGCTTAAATTTGTCCCTTCTTGTTTCCAAGTACACACATGCCAAACGCGGAGCACTTTTTATAACTTTTATTGACCTTAGCTCCGCGTTCGACTGTGTCGACCACGCTTTTCTGTGGGCAACACTGGGAGAAATGGGTATTGACGCCCGCATCATCACCTTCATTAAAGAGCTCTACAAAGACGCAGGGGCAAGAGTCAGGTATGGGAAACAAGGGGAATGTTCGGAGAAATTCTCTATTACCAGAGGGGTGAGACAAGGCAGTATTTTGGCTCCATTGCTTTTTACATATTATATTTATTCCATTGGCCAGCACCTCTCAACCGTACCCAATGATTATCCCACTGTTAAGGGCTCCCCGGTGCCAATCTTATTATATGCCGACGATGCGGCTATAATGTCCAAGACTAAAATTGGTTTACAGCGGGCAGTAAATAAGTTCACGAGTTACATGAGGGACAGAGGTCTTAGAGTAAACATCTCAAAAACCTTTACGATGCCCTGTACCCAGAAGACCAATAGAACCCCCTGCACCATATTTCTAGACAATCAAAAAATAGCCACAACAGATAAATTCTGTTATTTGGGAATCCTGTTTGACAGACGGTGTCGTTGGCAGGCAGCTATAGCCGCCAGGAAGCTGGCTTATAGCCGAACCATAGGTGCGTTGCGCGCTTTCTCTGATAAAATTGGTGGCAAGCCTGTTAAGGAGCTGATCCAGATTTATCGAGCTAAATGCATATCAACGGCTACCTATGGTGCTGGTATATAGGGTATCGAGAAAGAACACTCCTTACAAAGTTGTGAAAACCAATTTATTTGTCATCTTTTGGGAGTGGCAAAAAGCACCTCTACGTACATGTCACACATTGAGGTAGGAGTTACATACCTTAACGACATCATTAAGATGTCCCCCATCTTGCTCTGGCACAAAGTTTGGGTCACACAGGAAGCCAGACTTAATAGAGACCTTATTGAAGATTGTTTAGCTTTAGATGGGACAGCTAATGTTAAATGGTTATCTTATGTGAGATCTATATTCATTGAATTAGGCCATTTAGAGTTTTTTGATAATCCTATAACTCTAGATGGGTTATCAAGATCAGCCTTGAAAAAAATGATAACCACCCATCTAGAAACTTCTAGATGGAATAGTGAAAAATCAAAACGCACAGCGCTAAATTACCAGGCAATTACACCAACCGAGGGTCTTCAAACCTACCTCGTCCTGGTACAGAGTCCATACCCCCGAAGGCTGTTGACTCGTTTACGTCTGGGTTCCTTTTTCTGCATGGTTAACTTACCTAACCTTAATGACTGGTCCACCACTAAACTAATATGTCCTTGTGACAGCACATCGGTGCAGTCCAATATTCATATTATGTTTTTTTGTAAGTTATACACGAACCCCAGAAAACAATTTTTGACGCCTTTTCTAAAGCGATGGGGGATTCGAAAATGTAGACCAGCATACCTGAAAATGCTACAGTTAGAAGGAGATCATGTTGTTTATGCCGTATCATGTTTCCTAAAATCGGTCATAACATATAGAAAATCATTGTATTAAATTACCTTTCTGTCATGTACCGCTGAGGGTTTTCAATGAAATGCTCGTTTTTTATTATGGTTTTTTAATGAATTTTATGAGATGTTTTTTAACGATCAAGTAAGCGTTTCTATTGTATCGATTATGCACATGTCATTTTTAAATGTTGTATGTATAAATGTCTTTGCAGTGCTTTTATGATTTTAACTGAAAAATCGAATAAAGCTTACTTTGATTGATTGATTATATTTACAACAAGGGGTGGTGAGGGACAGAGTCTCTGAATTAAGCAGAAAGCTCTCACCCAGTCAAGAGATCAGGGCTAGATCCAACACCGTTTTTTAGCTCACTGCACCATCCCAGTTTCAGAACCTGGCTGTATGCAAATTAGTCTGTTCCTGTCCCAGTGCATGATGGGAACAGGGCAAACCAAACTACAAAAGCCAATTCTTACACTGGGAAGGAAACAAGCTCCCGTGGACCGCTCCATCAGGATTCAAGCAAGCCGGGCCGAAGAAGGCTGAAATGCCAGAAACCGGTCCCCGGTAGCTTGTCTCCTTTCTGGTGAAGAATTGGCTTGGTAGTTTAGTCTGCCCTGTTCCCATGATGCACTGGGCCAGGGACAGACTGATTTGCATATAGCCAGGTTCTGAGCTGGGATGGGGCAGTGAGATAAATAACGGTGATGGATCAAGCCCTGATCTTTGGACTGGGTAAGAGTGGTCTGCTTAACTCAGACATCTGTTCATCACCACCCCCTTTTCTAAATCGATTTTGGCCACTATAGGTGTGGCAGGGTATACTCAGACATGAGTCCCTTTCTCACTGCTCCATCAGGATTCAAGCAAGCCGGGCCGAAGAAGGCTGAAATGCCAGAAACCGGTCCCCGGTAGTTGTCTCCTTTCTGGTGAAGAATTGGCTTGGTAGTTTAGTCTGCCCTGTTCCCATGATGCACTGGGCCAGGGACAGACTGATTTGCATATAGCCAGGTTCTGAGCTGGGATGGGGCAGTGAGATAAATAACGGTGATGGATCAAGCCCTGATCTTTGGACTGGGTAAGAGTGGTCTGCTTAACTCAGACACTCTGTTCATCACCACCCCCTTTTCTAAATCGATTTTGGCCACTATAGGTGTGGCAGGGTATACTCAGACATGAGTCCCTTTCTCACTGCTCCATCAGGATTCAAGCAAGCCGGGCCGAAGAAGGCTGAAATGCCAGAAACCGGTCCCCGGTAGCTTGTCTCCTTTCTGGTGAAGAATTGGCTTGGTAGTTTAGTCTGCCCTGTTCCCATGATGCACTGGGCAAGGGACAGACTGATTTGCATATAGCCAGGTTCTGAGCTGGGATGGGGCAGTGAGATAAATAACGGTGATGGATCAAGCCCTGATCTTTGGACTGGGTAAGAGTGGTCTGCTTAACTCAGACTCTCTGTTCATCACCACCCCCCTTTTCTAAATCGATTTTGGCCACTATAGGTGTGGCAGGGTATACTCAGACATGAGTCCCTTTCTCACTGCTCCATCAGGATTCAAGCAAGCCGGGCCGAAGAAGGCTGAAATGCCAGAAACCGGTCCCCGGTAGCTTGTCTCCTTTCTGGTGAAGAATTGGCTTGGTAGTTTAGTCTGCCCTGTTCCCATGATGCACTGGGCCAGGGACAGACTGATTTGCATATAGCCAGGTTCTGAGCTGGGATGGGGCAGTGAGATAAATAACGGTGATGGATCAAGCCCTGATCTTTGGACTGGGTAAGAGTGGTTTGCTTAACTCAGACACTCTGTTCATCACCACCCCCTTTTCTAAATTGATTGATTGATTGACACCATTTCAAAACTTGTTTTTGAAGTAGTGTAGTTGGCAGATACAGCTTTTTATTTTGGAAAGGCAAACTGGCTTAAATGGTTCGTCCTTTGTCTTGTTTGTGCCAAATGAGTAATTTCTTTAAAGGCATATGTTTCTGAAATTCCTCCAAAACATGAAGAGACTTAGTGGCTCCAATTACATGACTTGGGTCTATCATAGACACTGAAGTCTGTGTCTTGATTTTGGTTTGATCCATCTCTTTATAACGAGACAAGGTGTCTGCTTTTTTATTAGTACTGCCTGAACGAAAAGTAAGGATAACATTGAATTCTGCAAAGAAGAGAGTTCATCATAGTTGTCTTGGGGTTAGAGCTTTTGCACATCGTAGAAATTGCAGATTACGATGATCCGTAAACACGGTGATCGGTCACTTAGCTCCCAAGAGATAATGACGCCATTCTTTAAAGACCAAAGGAATGGCCACTAGTTCCTTTTCAGCAACCGTATAGTTGTGTTCCACTGAGAGAAATACTTTGGATAAAAACGCCACAGGATGTAATTCGAGGGAGTTACGGTCTCGGTGTGAGAGAATGGCTCCAATAGCTATTATGGATAAAACGACGATAAAAATTAGCGAATCCAAAGAACCGCTGAATATCTTTTGTACATGTAGGACAAGGCCAAGCACAAATGGCTTGTATCTTTCGATCAGCCATGGTAATACCTCCTGGAGTCAAGATAAAACCCAAAAATTCCACCTTAGAGGTGTGAAATTCACATTTTGACAATTTATAAAACAAACCATTCTTCTGTAAGGTTTGTACGATTGTTTTGACGCGTCCTTGATGTTCAGATTGTGAAGAAGAATAAATCAGGAAATTGTCAATGTGTACAATGACGAAGCGATCTAAAAAATCATTCAGAACATCGTTTAAGAAAAATGTAAATGCTGCTGGGGCATTGCAAAGTCCGAATGGCATTACACAATACTCAAAAAGACCATAGCGAGTACGAAAAGCTGTTTTCCATTCATCCCCGGCTCTCATACGTACTAAGTGATATGCTCCTCGCGAATCTAACTTAGTGTAGATAGTTGCTGAGTGTACTTGATTAAGAAGAACTGATATCAAGGGTAAGGGATAACGATTCTTCACAGTGATGTTGTTCAGTGCGCGATAGTCCACACAAGCACATAACTCACCCTTACTTTTTGGGATAAAAAAAGAGAAGAAGCAGCCGGGGACTTGGATGGTCGTATGAAACCGTTAGATAGATACTTATCCAAGTATTCTCTTAAATGGTTGTTTTCTTGTTCAGTCAATGCATATAATACGACTGCACAGAACTTTTGATCCAGGTATTAAATCAATTTCGCAGTCATAAGTGCGATGAGGAGGTAAATTTTCTGCTTGACTTTCACTAAAGATGTCTTTGAAAGATTCATAGGGGCAGATATATGTCAGACTTGCGCCGCTGTTGCGTCACGCAACGGCGGCATAAAGGTGGCGCACCCCTGCGACCCATTTACAATGTGACACATCTAGGCAGATGCGTCACTTTATAAAGCCCTGCGGCACATGTGGGCGTTCCGGCGCAGGGTGGGCGTTTCGGGGCAAATGCGCCTCGCAAAAGTGCCTGCGTGAAATCTACAAGATTTCACGCAGGCACTTTTAGGCCAATGCTGCGTCAAAACCCTGCGCCTGCTTGTGAGGAAACAAATATTTCCAATACTCCTTCTCAGGGTTCTTACCAATAAGTAGTCCATTCAAAAGTGGCAAAGAAATCAACACAGAATCTGAAATATGAAAAGACATCTTTATTATCATTAATTGTGAGGCTCCGTCGCCCAGCCACTCTTAAAGCAACTGAATGAGGGAGTCTGCTGCATGGCCTTCGCACAGGCCTTTTATACAGAAAATTGTGCTCTAGGCACACACATTCCTTATTATTATTAGTCACTCCCAGGACGTGCACACAAAGCACCACTTTCAGGATAAGTCCAGGCTAAGAAAAGAATTGCACACATGCTTGGTTTCCTGTTCCATCAGGCCGGACAAACCCACCATAAAACCTTCAACCAGATCGATGAACATGTCTTAAAGGAAAGGCAGCAACAGATGGGACGGAGATAGAAGCGGTGGGAATGGTGCCATAAAAGGTCGGACATGTCCTGCTCTTTGAACTTTATTGCGCCAGCTGCTGAACAAGGAACTGGCTTGGGAGGTTAGCCTCAAGCAACAGGGTCAGCTGTCGTCAGGTCATGCAGAAGTCAGCACAAACCCATGCTAAGGTTATGTCCTTTAAATGCTTACTCTGCCATGGGGAGAGCCTACTGTAAGGGCAACGAATAACATGGCTGCTATTTACAAGATGAAACCCAAGTGTTCAATGCAAAACCTTCAAATGCACAGTGAATCCATTGGTGTAACATGACGAAAATACTCATGAATAACGCATTCATTATTTGCGGTTCACTGATACCAAATTCATAACAGAATCATGACATTTAAAACACAGGTTCAGAACCCCCAGAACCACACTTGAAGCAGGCGTAAGGCTTGACGCAGCATTGGATAGATATGGCCCCCCAGAGCACTGCTGAAGCTGTATCGCGCTTGCGATGCAACTCCAGCAATGCACCACCTTTACGCCACAGATGCGTCACGCATCTGTGCCGTTTTTGCCCCATGGTGCGCCGCATTGCAAATGCGGCGCACCATGGGTGGCGGAGCTGTGGCGCACAATAACTGGCGCATCCCTGGGGATGCGCCAGTTATTGTAAATATGCCCCATAGTCTGACAGTAGAATAGTGTCTTGTTCGGCTGCTGTAGGTATGTTTTGATCCATAGAGACTTGTTCGTGTCTTTCAGCTAAACATTGTGACCCAGACATAGATATAGATGATTGTTTAGCTAAACATTCACATTTACACCAATCCGAAGTAAAATCTATGGTTCTTTTAGCCCAATCAATTGTCGGGTTGTGGAGTGTCAACCAAGGCATCCCTAAAATTACTCTGAATTGAGGGGCAACTATAAGATCAAAACTAATGCAATCTCTGTGTTGATAATTAGAAACAAAACAAGTCATTGTTATGACCACTGTGGATTTTTTGATGGGTCCTGATGTTAATAAAGTTCTATCAAAAGCTCGCACATTCTCAGGCCGTGTCTTAGTAACAGTAAGGATAAGCAACTTTTGACATAAGGTGGAATCTATAAAATTACCAGTTGCCCCGGAGTCCACCATTACTGAGAGAGTTTCATAAAGGGTTTTAACTTCAAACAGAACGTTTAAAGATAAATGAGGAACAGTAATTTGTAAGGTATTTGCTAAGGATTGTTCAGGAGCTAGGACTTTGTGTCTCGAGAAATACTCCTGCCTCTTTCTCGACCTAATCTGTTTCCCTGAGGTCCTTCTGTGTCTTTTCCTGTAAACGTGCTTCCGAGTCCCTTGGGTTTGTTTGGACATTCACGCACAAAATGTCAATTTTTTCCACAATATAGGCATTGACCGGCCTTTGGTCGTTGCTCCTTTTCTTCTTGAGTTAAAGGCTTTCTAACCCCACCTATTGCCATTGGTTCAACAGTGTCTAGACTTGTTGAGGTATTTCTTTCCTTGGTCCTGGTAAAGGTTCGAAACTCTGGTCTTCTTCTTCCACCTTTCCGACTGGCCATACGATGATCCAACCGTAAGCTCAAAGCAATTAAGTCTTCACACGAAAAAGGTTGAAGGTCAATTGGAGCAATCAAATCTTTTAGTTCATCCCTCAAGTCTTGGTAAAACAGGGCAGCTTTCTTATCTTCAGACCAATGTGTTTCTGCTATGAGTTAATTGAACTGAGTTAGATAATGCACTAAGTCCTTGCCACCCTGGCTCAACTCTAGAAGTTCCCGAACAGCTGATCCAGTAATCGTTCTTCTATCAAAGACCTTTTCAAATTCTCTTTTGAAATTATGCCAATCATAAAGGAGGGGATCATCAGAATTAACAAGCGGAACTGCCCACATCTCTGCATCCCCACTCAGATAAGAAATCAAAAAGGCAATGCGGGATTGAGCATTTGGAAAGGCTGCTGGCCTGACCATAAAGTGCAATTGTACTCGAGTCAAAAAGGTTTGGAATTTGTTAGGTTCTCTAGCCTACCTCTTAGGAGAAGCAAAAGGAACAACGTGGGGAACCGTCACTGAGACCGTGGTCGTAGGAGATACGCTAACTGAGGGTTGCTGAACTGTGGGTACGGATGGACCTGAGATCCGTTGGGATTGTAATTGAGCTACCTGATTGGCCAAGGCTGCGGTTTCTGATCGTGAGGCAGCAATCTCTTTCTGCATCTCACCTATCATTTTGCATATATTGTCTAATGATGCCATTTTGGCGGCACTGCTCAGGAGGAACGATAATCCGTGGGCGAATTATTCGGTCCAAAGTTCCTCGGGAGCAGTACCCTCAAAAAGGCCCACCTTCTGGCAGCCCCCGCTCTGCGTTTATATGATCAGAGGTTCAGGATGGCCAGATGAGGGGAAGGAAAGGCAGGGTACTGCGGGGAGGGAGATCTGTAATGACACAGCAGAAAAATGGTAAGGGCACAAACCTCAAATTAACAAACAAAATGATGATGAATTATGACCTTACTAAATTACAATTACCTGTGAAAGGAAATGTGTTGTTGTGAAAGTGCCTTTCATAACTGGATTCACATGCCCATCGGATCTGAGATATTCTATCATATTCCTACTCCTTTATTGGCAAACTAGAATCCACTTCGAAGTTGAGACCTAGGTTTAACCTCACCAGCTGTTAATTATGCACTTTTCATTAGGGTTTTAAAACAAAATATTAATTGTCCAAGTTTCTATCACATCACAGAAGATCAAATGTTTCGAGGAGTATTCAAAAACGTTTGAAACGAGAACACCAAAGTTCCTACGTTATAATCAGTCTTTTGTAAATCCAAACGACTTTCTGTTTCTTTGAAAGTATTATCAAAAATATTAGCAGTCTTTTCCTGAAACGTTCTTAAGCAGTATTATTAAAATATTCAGCAGCTTTCCAAAAGCGTTCTTAATAAGCAGTGTCTTTGAAATATTCAGCATATTTTTCTAAAGCACTCCTAATAAGCAGTATCTTTGAAATATTCAGTAGCTTTTTTAAAAGAGTTCTTAATAAGCATTCAGGACTCGAAGAACAAGGGAATCACCAAAACTATACGCTGTATTCTGTTCAAAAAGATGCTAGAATTCCTACCTGCATTCTTCCTCGAAATGACTCCAACCAGATCTGCAAAATCGGTATGTTGATGGCAGGACCACGGAGAACAGGAGACGATGGAACACTCTAGAGCTAGCCCAGAATAATCCGCACGGAGCGGATGGGTGTGGCTCTATTAATAGGCACTGGAGACGTCCTACGGGAGCCGCGGTAGTACACTAGGCAAATGTGTGCTTTACCGCGATTTGGACAAAGCAGAGATTACTAAAAGAGTACTTGGCAAACAACAGCACGATAACTCAATTAGCATATGAAATAAAGATTGTAAATACAGCCATAGTTCTAACTCGACATTGACCAAATAGCACATGGTGTTTATCATGGAAACAACTTTTGGGCATGATATCGTGGTATAATAATATTTGAGCATCACTAAGTTGGAAGTATAATAAGATGCATGCTAGCCCTAACTAAGGTAATCCCGAGAGTCCTGACAGCAACCTGTCAGCAGCCTTTAACACCATCTCCCACCACACTCTGATCACCAGACTCCACCACATCGGCATCCAGGTCAACACACTCAACTGGATCACAAGACATCCTCCGCTAGCCCCACCCTCTTCAACACCTTCATGACACCTCTGGGAGACATCACCTGCACCCACGGACTGAACATCATCTCCTACTCCAACACCCAGCTTGTCCTATCCCTCAAAGAAGGCACTGGCTCCACAAGGGTCAACTTTCAACACACCATGACAATCATTGCCACCTGGTTGAAGGCCAACTGCTTCAAGCTCAACTCGAATGAGACAGAGGTCATGATTTTTTAAAAGAAGGCCTCCCCATGGGACGACACATGGTGGCCTACCACACTTGGCCTCTCACCCACCCCCACCAGCCAAGCACGCAATCTCTGATTAATCCTGGTCTCCCACCTGACCATGTAGTAACAGATTAATGACCTCTCCCTCTCCCCCTCCTGCTTCCTCACCCTCTGCATGCTCCGCAAGATCTTCCGATGGAGTCCTCATCAATAGCTGAATCGACTATAGTAACGCATTCTATGCTGGAACCACCAAATAAACTCCTGGACAGCCTCCAGACCATCCAGAACTGAGTACCATGATTCATCCTCGACCTCCCCAGAAGAAGCAGCATCACTCTTCCACCTCAGAGCTCTCCTCTGGGTGCCCGTACAAGAAAGATGCCTCTTCAAGCTCCTCACTTACACCCACAAAGCCCTCCATAAGTCGGGACCTACCTACATCAACAACCGCCTAATATTCCACTGACCTACTAGGGATCTGCAATCCTCCAACCTCACTTTGGCCCTCACCTGTTATTTTAATCACAAACTCTTTAGTTAGTGATTGTCTTATAATTTGCTTGTTTTAATAATTGTTAGTTTTTATTAACTGTGCAATAAATCTTAAACTTAAACTTAAACTCAAACTCACTTTGGCCCTCATCCCCCATATTTGCCGCAGCAGGTGTGGAGGACGCTCCTTGTCACCAGGCCCTGGCACAACCTCCACCTTCACACTGCCCCTTTTCTAACGGACTTCAGAAAGCAACTCAAAACCTGGTTCTTCGACCGAGGCCCACACAGCCCACCAGTGGTTGAAGCCCACTAGGTTGACAAGCAGTGCTAAACCTTCTATACCTTCTGATTGATTGATATTTCTTTTGTTAAGCTGATAATCAGATTCCAGGCCTTTGTCTCCCATAATAGGCCAAGTTAATTACTCTGCTTTTGTGCAAGCAGAGGGATTAAAATCTTCCCCACACAAATGTTCTGATGGAAGGGATGAGGCAGCTGTGTCAGCAAGGAGTGGAGCTGGGGCTCTCAAGGGAGCTCCTATCAGAGATAAGTTGTTATTTTGGGCTCACACAGAACGTTGTGAAGAAGCGGTGAGACAGGAGAGTAGAGACGATGCAGTATCCTAGGATTGGACAGGCCCCTAAATTCTTTGCAACTTTACTTAGAAAACCCTGCACATAGGAGAGACAGTTGAGAAGTGGATGGCAAAAAGACGTTCAGCTGGAAGGAGAAGCAACCTGCCCTAAGAACTTTCACTCCAGCTGACCCCAGGACTTAGTCTATGCAAGGACAGTGTCTTTTGACTCCTTTTGTCCACTGAGGACCTGCTGGGGGAAAGGACATGCTGGGTTACCCTTGGTGGCTCCCTTGGGACTTCAATGAATTGGCTGTTGACTCCACTGACACATCTGGGTGCTTGTCAAGGAGGCAATAGGCCCTGGGGTCAGTGGAGTGCAGCAGGAGGATCTTGTGCAAGCTAGTTGAAGAAGGGCTGCGCAAAATGCTCCACCAGCAAGAGAAGAGGACCAGGAGCCCGGCAGAGATAAGGTCTGGCTGTGGTAGCCTAGAAAAGTCCAGCTCCACACAAAAAGTGCCCCTTTAGTGGTCAGGAGGCCTGGACAAATGTTCCTGGTGGCTCGAACTAGTCACCAGGAGTAAATCATCATAATCAGCAGCACAGATATGTTTGCTTAAAGCTTTCCCCCAAGAAAAAAGAAAAGAAAACTGGCACATACGGTCCACTGTACTTTCTGAAAATATACCCAGTGTGGACCAGAGGTTGGGGGTCAGAGAATCTTTATTTTATTAATTGTCTATGTAGAGGGGTACTCTTTTCCCAGTACAGGATCACCCTCAGGGGCCCCCACATCCCTGAGGGTGACATGAGTTAAATGGTGTCCCAGGACCCATCCATGGGACCATGTTGCTGAGGGCTTCCTCACGATACAGACCCCAAGGACCCCATCTCACAGGCCCAATGGAGAGACCTGGTTGTGTGCATTGCCACCCCCTGTGTTTGCAAAGGGGTTACCCTGATTTCTGAACGTCCTGTCTGTATTCAAAGTGGGCAGAGAACAATGCCTAAATCCCGCCTGGGGCTTCCACTGTGAGAGCTGAAAAACAGTGATGGCAGCTCCTGCACCTTTTGTGGAAGGCATGTGAGGAGCTAGATGAGGTCACTGGGGCTTTGGGGCTCCCTTTCGATCTCACATAGAAAAATGAGGTGACTTGGTGACTCGGGACCGGGGCAGCTCACCTAAAAAAGTAAAACTAAAGAACATAAAAGGGAAGCGAGGCCATAGACTCAGCAAAATAAATCCAATGAGGGGCACCACTAATGCTGATGAAAGAGTGCTTGGGTGCTGCTAGAGGGCAGCAGCCCCCCCAACTCCCCCAAAAAAGTATTTAAAACAAACCAGTACAAAGTCCCCTGTGGCCTTGTAAGCATGACCCCAAGCGAAGGCTTCCCTTCATTGAAAGCATTATCTGAGATGGAGGTTTTTGTTCTGGGGTTGAGGAGTGCAAGGACCCTCTAGTGGCTGGTCTTAAGACTGCATTTTCTGACCAGTTGAATGAGAAGAAAGTTTTGTTTTTACCTGGAAATCGCTTTCTTGATAATGCTAGTGACAAACATTGTGATGCTTATACTTACAATAAATGCTGATATTGTTCACATTAATTTCAATGGTGTACATTGACAAAGTATAACATGGTTCTTTTTTTAATAATCTGGTTGACACCCTGACAAAGCCAGTAGGCCTGCTTTTATACACAATGGCACGGTCTAATATTGTAATATTACATCTGGTATAAGTGGGGTGCATTGTGCTTGGGGTGTAATATGATATGAGGATGTCACCAAAGTTATTTCTACCTGATGTACATATTTGTAAATGAATGCATCGTATTTAGTAGTGGGTTTGTAATACAAGTAATTTTCATTTTCACAAGAAAAAGCGACTGGGCATTAGTTTATAGAATTTTGTTGTGTGCCAAAGAATTGGGATTGCTAGTCCATACCACTTCCTCTGAGTAGGCCTTTGACAGCTCTACTTCGCTACTGTGAGAGAGTAAAGTGCTACAACTGGGTATTTGGTACCCTTAAAATAAAGGTATCGGAAAGAAACAGGTTAGTATTAGATTCCTTACCTTAGAATATCCCCGGCGTCAGGCTGGATCCGGAAACTTTTGCGTAGCAGTACCCCTGCATGTCGGTAGGCGTCGTTTGAGGCTCCGCGTCCGTCGTCGGCGAGTACTTAGAAGCCGCCCTCGCACGCTGACGTCATTTCTTCTTTTTCCGTGCCAGCTAAGCGCAGATTCGGAGAAGTAGTAGCCTTTTAGTAATTTTTTGACTGAAACTTTGATCTTTTTGATCTGTTTTTCAAGTCGATTGACTCCGACGGTGCCGGTATGGATGCCTGGGTTCAAACCCTGCTCCAAGTGCAGCCGACTGATGTCGGTTACTGACCCCCATCACCGGTGTCTTCAGTGTCTAGGCCTCGACCACGACGACCGAACCTGCTCCGACTGCCGGGCCCTGACGTCTAAGGCTAGGCGGGAGCAGTCCCGCAAGCGGCTTGAGCTCCGGCAGTCGGCCCGTACCGTTCAAGGTCCTCGTCCCACAGGAGGTCGAAGGACCGGTCGCGGGGTCGGAGCTCTCGTAGTTCCGAGAGTCGGTATCGGTCTTCAGAATCAAGATCCTCAGGAAAGAGGCATGAAAGGTTGGAAAGGCGTCATCATTCTTCCGACCCACCCCAACCCAGACGCTTGCGCGACCCGGCCGGGGGTTCGGGTGACACCACCCATGCGGCTCCGACGGAGTCGCGGGCGTCGCAACCTGCCCCATACCTTCCGGTCCCTGGGCACGATGCGACACCAGAGGAGATCGAGCGGTACCTCATAGCCATGAGGTCTCTCCCTCCTCCGCCGGGTTCCGTGGTGCTTTTGGGCCCAGTGGTCCCGGCTGGGGGGCCTAGCGGGTTGGGTGCTTCGGCTCCGATGGCGTCGGGTGCTTCAGCCCCGGCACCGCCAGCGACTTCGGTCCCGGCGCCGCAGGCCCTCACTGGATCCGGTTCCGGATCATCGCCGGTCGACCTCACAACCTCACCGGCGCCGGCCCCTAGGGTGTCACCCCCCGGCGCCGCCTACGGGCAACGCCGTCCCCGATCCTGCCCTCGATTTGGTTCTGGCACCGGAGCGGCACCGCTCTCGACGTTGTATGGAGACTTTTACTTCCACGAACTGGCCCCATCCTTTGAACCTGCATACCAGTAGATGTGTGAAGAGGGGGATTGGGAGGGTTCTGAAGACCCTCTGACACGGGAGTGTCAGTCTCAGCAGGACTGGACAGGTGAGCTTGGGACTGCCAGTGGACTGGACACCTCGTCAGACACTGGTTTTGTCTCCCCTCCCACCGTGGCTTCAGAGGAGGGGGCTGCCTACAGTGTGGTGCTGACGCGGGTGGCCAAGGCCTTGGGCCTGGAACTCTCAGTCGCGGCCGTGAGGACCAACCTTCTCACTGAGGTCCTTAAACCACAGTCAAGCTCGGCTGAGCCTCTGCTGCCGTTTAATGAGGCCTGTCACACGTTCTTTTGGGCACTTGGTCCAAGCCCTCTACGGGTCAGCCCGTAGATAGAAACGTGGCCAGACGCCACCGCCCGGCTCCGGGTGACCCTTGCTTCCTGTACACCCACCGCACCCCCGAGAGCCTGGTCATCGAGGCCTCCAACTCCCAGACCGCATTCCCGACAGCCCCCCCCCCCCCGATTGGGAATCCAAGAGGTACGAGCAATACCATAAGAAAGTATTCTCCTCCCTGAGTTTGGGACTGCGGTCAGGTCAGTCAACACTGCGTGCCTCTTGGGCTGCTACACCCACTCTCTGTGGGACATGGTTGTGGACGTGCTGCCACAATGTCCGGTGGAGGTCCAGACTAAACTCGCCCAAGCCCTGCGGAGGGTCGAGATGCAGCACAGTTTTCTATCCGGTGTGGGCTGGATACCACTGACTCACTGGGCAGAGTGCTGGCAACGACGGTGGTGATTCGTCGCCACGCCTGGTTGAGGTCAGCCAATTTTTCGTCCGATGTCCAGAACACTCTTATGGACATGCCGTTTGATGGCCGTCGCCTTTTCGGCGACAAGGCAGATCATGCGCTTGAGCGCTTTAAGGACTCCAGGGCTACGGCCTAGTCCTTGGGCATCTCGGCCTGCGCCAGCAAACAGGTGCCTTTTGCTCCTTTCGTGGCCAATGAAGGGGCACTCCCACGCGAGCCGGCAGCCACGCACCGCAGACTAACATCCAACGCAGTGGCGGCCATGGAAACCACCGTGGCGGCGGTCAGGGACAACGGCGAGGCCAGTCCACACTTTCCCCGCAGTACCCTCCTCTAAAGCCTCCTAGTCCGTGCTTTCAGGTACATGTGACGCCAGAGGGGGGAAGGGTTCGCCATCACCACTTCCACTGGTGCACTGTCACTTCGGACAGGTGGGTGTTGCAAATCGTCCGAAGGGGCTACTCCCTCCCCTTCGAGACAACCCCTCCAGCTATGCCACCACAGTACCACCGCGTGTCGGGGGACTACTTGCAACTTCTGCAAGAGGAAATTACAGCCCTCTTGGCCAAGGGGGCCATTGAGCGCATTCCTGGGTTGGAAGTAGGGTGTGGTTGTTACTCCCACTACTTTCTGGTACCCAAGAAGGGCAAAGGGGGCCTACGCCCTATCTTGGACCTACGGAACATCAACAGCTTCCTCCCGAAAGAGAAGTTCAAGATGCTGACACTGGCTCAGGTCTTAGCTGCCCTGGACCCAGGATACTGGATGGTAGCGCTGGACTTGCGGAACGCTTATTTCCGCATTCCCGTCCTGCCGGCCCACCTGCGCTACCTGCGGTTCACGGTAGGCCACGAGCACTTTCAGTTTACCGTGCTCCCCTTCGGCCTTACCAGCGCCCCACGGGTGTTCTTGAAGGTGATGGCGGTGGTTGCAGCTCATCTGCGCAGGTTAGGGGTTTCAGTCTTTCCCTACCTCGACGACTGGTTGTTGAAGGCGGGCTCGCCCCAGACAGTTTTCAGCCACCTCCAGACTATGGCAGAACTCCTGCACCAGCTGGGGTTTTCCATCAATGTGCCGAAGTCACACCTGTGCCCCTCTCAGAAGCTCCTCTTCATCGTAGCGGTTCTCGACTCTGCGCAGTTTCTGGTTTATCCTCCCTAACAGCGGGTTCGGGATATTCAGGCTCTGATTCCAATCTTTCAGCCTTTATCCCGGGTCTCGGTCAGGTTGACGCTGCGGCTTCAGGGGCTGATGGCCTCCTGCATCCTTCTGGTGCATCACGCCCGGTGGCGGATGCGGGCTCTGCAGTGGGACCTGAAGTTTCAGTGGGCCCAACATCAGGGCAACCTGTCCGACCATGTCCTGATCTCGGAGGGCACTGCGAGACAGCTGCAGTGGTGGCTCACGGACCGCGATTGGGTGAGCGGCAGGTCCCTCTCCTTAGCCCAAACGGAGCACGTAGTTGTGATGGACGCGTTCCTGCTAGGTTGAGGAGGCCACATGGGAGAGGCGGAGATCAGAGGCCTCTGGTCTCCGGCGGAGTCCCGGCTCCATATCAACCTTCTGGAGCTGAGGGCGATTTGTCTAGCACTGAAGGCATTCCTCCCCTCTGTCCGGGGGAGCGTAGTGCAGGCGTTCAGGGACAACACCACCGCCATGTGGTACTCCAACAAACAGGGCGGGTGGGGTCGTGGACCCTCTGCCAGGAGGCTCTGCGCCTCTGGCAGTGGTTGGAACATCAGGGCGTGACCTTGGTGGTTCAACACCCGGCAGGTTCTCTGAACGCCAGGGCGGACAAACTCAGCCGGCGGTGCATGATGGATCTTGAATGGCGTCTGAACTCGGATGCGGCGCAAGGCCTCTTTCTGAAGTGGGGAGAGCCTTGGTTAGATCTATTCACCACCGAAGAGATCGCGCAATGTCATCAGTTCTGCGCATTGGAATTTCCAAGGCGGCACTCGCTCGGAGACGCATTTCATCGCGACTGAAGTTGCGGTCTGTTGTACACCTTTCCGCCTATACCACTTCTGCCCAGAGTGCTGAAGAAGATCAAGCGCGACCGGGCCCAAGTTATCCTTGTGGCTCCGGACTGGGCACAAAGGTACTGGTATCCCGAGCTACTCAGTATGTCTGTCGGTCCCCCGGTTCGTCTGCCTCTTCAGGAGGATCTTCTGTCGCAGTAGCAGGGTACGGTCCTCCACCCAAACCTGTCTAGTCTCCACCTACATGCTTGGAGATTACGCGGCAACAGTTGAGGCCATTTGACTTGCCTCCTGAAGTCTGTACTGTGATTCTGGCAGCCAGGCGTCCCTCCACAAAGTCGGTATACGCCTGCAGGTAGAACAGATTTTTGGCATGGTGCACAGCAAAGGCTGTGGATCCTCTCTGCCCCTCTTTCTGAGGTTCTTCTCTTTCTCTTGCCCAGCAGGGCTCTGCTCTGGGCACTCTCAAGGGCTACCTTTCTGCCCTTTCAGCCTGTTTCTTCCAGATATATCGTTACCGAAGGTAAGTAACTTGTTCTTTATCACCATAGTATTAACTCCCAATCAACTCTGCAGAGCTTAACCTCCCTCAGAATGGCAAAATCATGCAGCAAGAAAAGGCAATATATCTGCCCTTTCTTTGGCAGTACTATTTTCATCCTTTTGAGCAAGAAACAACATTTTTCTGCAAATTATGTGGCAATGATACAGCAAACACACATGTTGATGTCCCCATCGTGATGAACTAGATTACATATGATCTGAAACCCACAGCACCACACAGGAATATGTAGAATTTCCATGTGCCCAAACTATATTCCGCAATTTTTTATTTTCATAAATTTTTTTTCTCGAAGATATGTTTATTGATTTTTTAAACACAGAGAAAAAAAGCAAAAATCCCGCACATCGTCCCACGCAGGGGGTACCAATGAAACCCGCCCACACGCAACCCGTTAAGCCGGTCAGAGCTCCTTTAACCACACCCTTAACATACAGAATAATGCTTCAATAGGTGCAGTTCTTGGTATAGACGGGCGTTCCAATGGCCTGTGAGGTAAGTGGGTGATCAATGAAAGCCAGGGCAGATGCCTCCACATCAGTTCGGCTGAGACTTACGTGCCCCAGGTAGAAACTGCCAGCCGCCACTTTACGCTAGGGCAACGGCGAGCTTCCACTTACAAGTTCCCTAGTAGGCATTGTCATGGAAAAGCGGTGCGAGGGATGCCCAGTAACAACATCAAAACACAACCACCCCCTTACCCACCCCCTCCAGCCCTCCCCCTCCCTGGTGGTGGGAGCTACTTCAGAGGACACAAAGCAAGGTATGTGATGATGTGAGTTCAAAGTTGAAATAGATGAAGGGACCTAACGCTAGCAGGACACACTGCGGACGGCAGACCCTTCGAGAGAAAAGCGACCAGTGGGTTCCTACGGAAGTCAAAGTTCTTAAAATCATCCAGGAAGATGTCAGCCATCCTCTCCAAACTCAATAGCTTCCAAAGGCGTGAGTGCCAAAGGGAGATGGCTGGTGCCTCCTTCCGTTTCCATGCCGCAGCGAGGGTGAGCTTGTCCGCCCCGATGCTAAGCCACATAATTTCCTCCCAAAAAGGACGAATGATAGGGCAATCCCACCAGATATGCTGAAAGTCTCCTAATAGCCCGCACCCCCGCCAACATCTATCAGAAGTGTCAGGAAATATCTGTCACAGCTTGGCCGGGTGAAGGTACCAATCCATCATGGTTTTCATGTGTGCCTCCCTAAGTTCCACGGAGTGGTTGAACTTGGCTATGTCTGACCATAAGTGTGTCCACTCCGCATCAGAAATGTCCCGTTGAAGGACCCCCTACCACATGGACATGTACCGAGGTCTAGGTGAAATTGCAGTGGAAACCAGGAACCCATATATGAAGGTGATCGCACCCTTCATGGAAGAGGTTTTGGTCAGAAAGGCTTCGAACTTCGTGAGGGGACGTGTAGCAGCATCTCTCACTTGAGGAGACAGTGCCCAGTGTAGTAAATGAGCGTGGTGATAGCGTTCACTCTCCTGAACCCCATAGTGACTCTTACAGTTGTCGAAGTTATGGAATAGGTGCGTTAGTGACAGACAGCCCCTTCCTTCCAAGCATCAAAGGGGCCGTCAGACAGCTCTGGGTGAAAAGCGGGGTTAAAGTGTAGGGGCGTAAAGGGGGAGGGGAATGAAGTCCACCTATCATTCTTGGAGACGGAGTCCCAAACCTTCAGTGTGGTGCAAGTGGGGTACTGATGTAGGCATTTTTGGGCCTGTCGTTCTTGGGCTTCCAGACCAGGTCCCAGATTGTCCTCCCAGCCACGCTCCGATCCATGTGCAGCCAGTGTTTTTCTGACTCTTGTTGCGACCATTCTACTAGCACTCGAAGTTGCGCCGCTTTATAGTACAGGAGAATGTCAGGTAGCCCCACTCCCCTTCTTTCTTCGGTTTGCGCAGGATGGCGTAGGGGAAGCGTGCTCGACCCCCCTGTCAGATAAAGCGTAACATCATGGTTTTCAGTCGCCTGCAAAATTTCCCCGTCGAGTTCAATGGGTAGGGCCTGGAACAAGTATAGTAGTTTGGGAAGAAGGGACATTTTGACCGCATAAATCCTCCACAGCCATGATATGAACATTGGCTTCCAGCGGTTCAAGTCGGCCTGGATCTTAGCTAATAGCTGGGGGAAGTTGGCAGAGTAAACATTCCCCAGCGTGGGAGTCAAGTGGATCCCCAGATATAGAATAGAGGAACTAGCCCATGGAAGGGGTGTCAGCGTCGTGAGACGGAGGACTTAAGATTGGGGGAGTGTGAGGTTAAGTACGTAAAACTTATCATAGTTGACTTTGAACCCCGCATGCTTCCTGAGGGGCCCCCCCAGAGTTCAGTTGCCTACTTGCAACGATTTTCTGACCCTGATCTGACCCTCAAAGCAGGGTCAGAGAATAGTTACAAGTATGGCACAATGCTCCTGTAAAAAAAATTAAACTGCAACAGGAAGCACTTACAGCTAAGGAAGCAGGTGCCAGACTTAAAGCTCAAATTCAGTGACACATTAACCAGCCCCAAATGAATGTATCTCAGTTGAGGCTGGAAAGGTGTGCTTTGCTTTCCCCCCATAATCTACAGTGTTGAACAAGAGGGTGGTAGTGGTGAACCAGAGGGTGCTGTGATAAACCAGAGGGGGAAAAGTGATGATCCAGAGGGTGAAAGTAATGAACCAGAGGGTGGCAGTGAGGAACCAGAGGGTGGCAGTGGTGAACCAGAGGCTAGCAGTGATGAACCAGAGGGTGGCACTGGTGAACCAGAGGGTGGCACTGGTGAACCAGAGGGTGGCACTGGTGAACCAGAGGGTGGCAGTGGCAAACCAGAGGGTGGCAGTGATGAACCAGAGGGTGGCAGTGGTGAACCACAAGGTGATGAACCAGAGGATAGCAGTGAGGAACCAGTGCGTGGCAGCCTTGAACCAGAGGGTGGCACTGGTGAACCAGAGGGTGGCAGTGCGTAACTAGAGGGTGGCAGTGATTAACTGGAGGGTGGCAGTGGTGAACCAGAGGGTGGCAGTAATGAACCAGAGGGTGGCAGTGATGAACCAGAGGGTGGCAGTGGTGAACCACAAGGTGATGAACCAGAGGATAGCAGTGATGAACCAGAGGGTGGCAGCCTTGAACCAGAGGGTCGCAGTGATGAACCAGAGGGTGGCAGTGATGAACCAGAGGGTGGCACTGGTGAACCAGAGGGTGGCAGTGGCAAATCAGAGGGTGGCAGTGATGAACCAGAGGGTGGCACTGGTGAACCAGAGGGTAGAAGTGATGATCCAGAGGGTGGCAGTGGCAAACCAGAGGGTGGCAGTGATGAACAAGAGGGTGGCACTGGTGAACCAGAGGGTGGCAGTGATGATCCAGAGGGTGGCAGTGGTGAACCAGAGGGTGGCAGTGATGATCCAGAGGGTGGCAGTGGCAAACCAGAGGGTGGCAGTGATGAACCAGAGAGTGGCACTGGTGAACCAGAGGGTGGCAGTGATGATCCAGAGGATGGCAGTGGCAAACCAGAGGGTGGCAGTGATGAACCAGAGGGTGGCACTGGTGAACCAGAGGGTGACAGTGATGATCCAGAGGGTGGCAGTGTCAAACCAGAGGGTGGCAGTGATGAACCAGAGGGTGGCAGTGATAATCCAGAGGGTGGCACTGGTGAACCAGAGGGTGACATGGATGAACTAGAGGGTGACAGTGGTGAACCACAAGGTGATGAACCAGAGGATAGCAGTGATGAACCAGAGGGTGGCAGCCTTGAACCAGAGGGTGGCAGTGATGAACCAGAGGGTGGCACTGGTGAACCAGAGGGTGGCAGTGATGATCCGGAGGGTGGCAGTGGCAAACCAGTGGGAGGTAGTGATGAACCAGAGGGTGGCAGTGATGATCCAGAGGGTGGCAGTGATGAACCAGAGGATGGCAGTGCAGAACCAGAGGGTGGCAGTGTGGAACCAGAGAGTGGCACTGGTGAACCAGAGGGTGGCAGTGGTGAACCAGAGGGTGGCAGTGATGAACCAGAGGGTGGCAGTGGTGAACCACAAGGTGATGAACCAGAGGGTGGCAGCCTTGAACCTGAGGGTGGCACTGGTGAACCAGAGGGTGGCAGTGATGAACTGGAGGGTGGCAGTGGTGAACCAGAGGGTAGTAGTAATGAACCAGAGGGTGGCAGTAATGAACCAGAGGGTGGCAGTGGTGAACCACAAGGTGATGAACCAGAGGATAGCAGTGATGAACCAGAGGGTGGCAGCCTTGAACCAGAGGGTGGCAGCCTTGAACCAGAGGGTGGCAGTGATGAACCAGAGGGTGGCAGTGATGAACCAGAGGGTGGCACTGGTGAACCAGAGGGTGGCACTGGTGAACCAGAGGGTAGAAGTGATGATCCAGAGGGTGGCAGTGGCAAACCAGAGGGTGGCAGTGATGAACCAGAGGGTGGCACTGGTGAACCAGAGGGTCGCAGTGATGATCCAGAGGGTGGCAGTGGTGAACCAGATGGTGGCTGTGATGATCCAGAGGGTGGCAGTGGCAAACCAGAGGGTGGCAGTGATGAACCAGAGGGTGGCAGTGATGAACCAGAGGGTGGCAGTGGTGAACCAGAGGGTGGCAGTGATGAACCAGAGGGAGGCAGTGGTGAACCACAAGGTGATGAACCAGAGGAAAGCAGTGGTGAAAAAGAGGGTGGCAGCCTTGAACCAGAGGGTGGCAGTGATGAACCAGAGGGTGGCAGTGATGAACCAGAGGGTGACATTGGTGAACCAGAGGGTGGCAGTGATGAACCAGAGGGTGGCAGTGATGATCCAGAGGGTGGCAGTGGCAAACCAGATGATGGCAGTGATGACCCAGAGGGTGGCACTGGTGAACCAGAGGGTGGCAGTGGCAAACCAGAGGGTGGCAGTGATGAACCAGAGGGTGGTAGTGGTGAACCACAAGGTGATGAACCAGAGGATAGCAGTGATGAACCAGAGGGTGGCAGCCTTGAACCAGAGGGTGGCAGTAATGAACCAGAGGGTGGCTGTGATGAACCAGAGGGTGGCAGTGGTGAACCACAAGGTGATGAACCAGAGGATAGCAGTGATGAACCAGAGGGTGGCAGCCTTGAACCAGAGGGTCGCAGTGATGAATTAGTGAAGTAGTGTGGCTCACTGGTTAGAGGCGGCAGACCCGAGAGCAGAGGACGGCCCGGGACCAGGGTTCGATTCCCGGCGCGGCAGGTTTCTGGACCAGGGTCAGCGGACTCTATAATTCTCTCGCCTCGGTGCCCACTCTGATCAGCGATCACACTCGGCAACTCTGGGCATTAGCTTGCCTCATCTTCACTAACGGCCCCACCAGACCGCCGGGAATGCCTGGTCTCACCCTGGAGATACCCATTAAGGGACCATCTCTCAGGGAAGCCAGGAAGGGTTTCGCACCGGTCAAAGCGCCTTGGGACCCTGCGGGTAAGTAGTGTGCTATATAAATGCCTATACATTTACATATACGTTTACATGAACCAGAGGGTGGCAGTGATGAACCAGAGGGTGGCACTGGTGAACCAGAGGGTGGCAGTGGCAAACCAGAGGGTGGCAGTGATGAACCAGAGGGTGGCACTGGTGAACCAGAGGGTAGAAGTGATGATCCAGAGGGTGGCAGTGGCAAACCAGAGGGTGGCAGTGATGAACCAGAGGGTGGCACTGGTGAACCAGAGGGTGGCAGTGATGATCCAGAGGGTGGCAGTGGTGAATCAGAGGGTGGCAGTGATGATCCAGAGGGTGGCAGTGGCAAACCAGAGGGTGGCAGTGATGAACCAGAGAGTGGCACTGGTGAACCATAGGGTGGCAGTGATGATCCAGAGGATGGAAGTGGCAAACCAGAGGGTGGCAGTGAAGAACCAGAGGGTGGCACTGGTGAACCAGAGGGTGACAGTGATGATCCAGAGGGTGGCAGTGTCAAACCAGAGGGTGGCTGTGATGAACCAGAGGGTGGCACTGGTGAACCAGAGGGTGACAGTGATGATCCAGAGGGTGGCAGTGTCAAACCAGAGGGTGGCTGTGATGAACCAGAGGGTGGCACTGGTGAACCAGAGGGTGGCATGGATGAACTAGAGGGTGGCAGTGGTGAACCACAAGGTGATGAACCAGAGGATAGCAGTGATGAACCAGAGGGTGGCAGCCTTGAACCAGAGGGTGGCAGTGATGATCCAGAGGGTGAGGGTGGCAGTGGCAAACCAGAGTGTAGCAGTGATGAACCAGAGGGTGGCACTGGTGAACCAGAGGGCAGAAGTGATGATCCAGAGGGTGGCAGTGGCAAACCAGAGGGTGGCAGTGATGAACCAGAGGGTGGCACTGGTGAACCAGAGGGTGGCAGTGATGATCCAGAGGGTGGCAGTGGTGAACCAGAGGGTGGCAGTGATGATCCAGAGGGTGGCAGTGGCAAACCGGAGGGTGGCAGTGATGAACCAGAGAGTGGCACTGGTGAACCAGAGGGTGGCAGTGATGATCCAGAGGATGGCAGTGGCAAACCAGAGGGTGGCAGTGATGAACCAGAGGGTGGCACTGGTGAACCAGAGGGTGACAGTGATGATCCAGAGGGTGGCAGTGTCAAACCAGAGGGTGGCAGTGATGAACCAGAGGGTGGCAGTGATAATCCAGAGGGTGGCACTGGTGAACCAGAGGGTGACATGGATGAACTAGAGGGTGGCAGTGGTGAACCACATGGTGATGAACCAGAGGATAGCAGTGATGAACCAGAGGGTGGCAGCCTTGAACCAGAGGGTGGCAGTGATGAACCAGAGGGTGGCACTGGTGAACCAGAGGGTGGCAGTGATGATCCAGAGGGTGGCAGTGGCAAACCAGTGGGAGGTAGTGATGAACCAGAGGGTGGCAGTGATGATCCAGAGGGTGGCAGTGATAAACCAGAGGATGGCAGTGCAGAACCAGAGGGTGGCACTGGTGAACCAGAGGGTGGCACTGGTGAACCAGAGGGTGGCAGTGGTGAACCAGAGGGTGGCAGTGATGAACCAGAGGGTGGCAGTGGTGAACCACAAGGTGATGAACCAGAGGATAGCAGTGATGAACCAGAGGGTGGCTGCCTTGAACCTGAGGGTGGCACTGGTGAACCAGAGGGTGGCAGTTATGAACTGGAGGGTGGCAGTGGTGAACCAGAGGGTATTAGTAATGAACCAGAGGGTGGCAGTGATGAACCAGAGGGTGGCAGTGGTGAACCACAAGGTGATGAACCAGAGGATAGCAGTGATGAACCAGAGGGTGGCAGCCTTGAACCAGAGGGTGGCAGTGATGAACCAGAGGGTGGCACTGGTGAACCAGAGGGTGGCACTGGTGAACCAGAGGGTAGAAGTGATGATCCAGAGGGTGGCAGTGGCAAACCAGAGGGTGGCAGTGATGAACCAGAGGGTGGCACTGGTGAACCAGAGGGTCGCAGTGATGATCCAGAGGGTGGCAGTGGTGAACCAGATGGTGGCTGTGATGATCCAGAGGGTGGCAGTGGCAAACCAGAGGGTGGCAGTGATGAACCAGAGGGTGGCAGTGATGAACCAGAGGGTGGCAGTGGTGAACCAGAGGGTGGCAGTGATGAACCAGAGGGAGGCAGTGGTGAACCACAAGGTGATGAACCAGAGGAAAGCAGTGGTGAAAAAGAGGGTGGCAGCCTTGAACCAGAGGGTGGCAGTGATGAACCAGAGGGTGGCAGTGATGAACCAGAGGGTGGCATTGGTGAACCAGAGGGTGGCAGTGATGAACCAGAGGGTGGCAGTGATGATCCAGAGGGTGGCAGTGGCAAACCAGATGATGGCAGTGATGACCCAGAGGGTGGCACTGGTGAACCAGAGGGTGGCAGTGGCAAACCAGAGGGTGGCAGTGATGAACCAGAGGGTGGTAGTGGTGAACCACAAGGTGATGAACCAGAGGATAGCAGTCATGAACCAGAGGGTGGCAGCCTTGAACCAGAGGGTGGCAGTAATGAACCAGAGGGTGGCTGTGATGAACCAGAGGGTGGCAGTGGTGAACCACAAGGTGATGAACCAGAGGATAGCAGTGATGAACCAGAGGGTGGCAGCCTTGAACCAGAGGGTCGCAGTGATGAATTAGTGAAGTAGTGTGGCTCACTGGTTAGAGGCGGCAGACCCGAGAGCAGAGGACGGCCCGGGACCAGGGTTCGATTCCCGGCGCGGCAGGTTTCTGGACCAGGGTCAGCGGACTCTATAATTCTCTCGCCTCGGTGCCCACTCTGATCAGCGATCACACTCGGCAACTCTGGGCATTAGCTTGCCTCATCTTCACTAACGGCCCCACCAGACCGCCGGGGATGCCTGGTCTCACCCTGGAGATACCCATTAAGGGACCATCTCTCAGGGAAGCCAGGAAGGGTTTCGCACCGGTCAAAGCGCCTTGGGACCCTGCGGGTAAGTAGTGTGCTATATAAATGCCTATACATTTACATATACATTTACATGAACCAGAGGGTGGCAGTGATGAACCAGAGGGTGGCACTGGTGAACCAGAGGGTGGCAGTGGCAAACCAGAGGGTGGCAGTGATGAACCAGAGGGTGGCACTGGTGAACCAGAGGGTAGAAGTGATGATCCAGAGGGTGGCAGAGGCAAACCAGAGGGTGGCAGTGATGAACCAGAGGGTGGCACTGGTGAACCAGAGGGTGGCAGTGATGATCCAGAGGGTGGCAGTGATGATCCAGAGGGTGGCAGTGATGATCCAGAGGGTGGCAGTGGCAAACCAGAGGGTGGCAGTGATGAACCAGAGAGTGGCACTGGTGAACCAGAGGGTGGCAGTGATGATCCAGAGGACGGCAGTGGCAAACCAGAGGGTGGCAGTGAAGAACCAGAGGGTGGCACTGGTGAACCAGAAGGTGGCAGTGTCAAACCAGAGGGTGGCAGTGTCAAACCAGAGGGTGGCTGTGATGAACCAGAGGGTGGCACTGGTGAACCAGAGGGTGGCATGGATGAACTAGAGGGTGGCAGTGGTGAACCACAAGGTGATGAACCAGAGGATAGCAGTGATGAACCAGAGGGTGGCAGCCTTGAACCAGGGGGTGGCAGTGATGAACCAGAGGGTGGCAGTGATGATCCAGAGGGTGGCAGTGGCAAACCAGAGGGTGGCAGTGATGAACCAGAGGGTGGCAGTGATGAACCAGAAGGTGGCAGTGGTGAACCACAAGGTGATGTACCAGAGGATAGCAGTGATGAACCAGAGGGTGGCAGCCTTGAACCAGAGGGTGGCACTGGTAAACCAGAGGGTGGCAGTGTGTAACTAGAGGATGGCAGTGATGAACCGGAGGGTGGCAGTGGTGAACCAGAGGGTAGCAGTAATGAACCAGAGGGTGGCAGTGATGAACCAGAGGGTGGCAGTGATGAACCAGAGGGTGGCAGTGGTGAACCACAAGGTGATGTACCAGAGGATAGCAGTGATGAACCAGAGGGTGGCAGCCTTGAACCAGAGGGTGGCACTGGTAAACCAGAGGGTGGCAGTACGTAACTAGAGGGTGGCAGTGATGAACCGGAGGGTGGCAGTGGTGAACCAGAGGGTAGCAGTAATGAACCAGAGGGTGGCAGTGATGAACCAGAGGGTGGCAGTGATGAACCGGAGGGTGGCAGTGGTGAACCAGAGGGTAGCAGTAATGAAACAGAGGGTGGCAGTGATGAACCAGAGGGTGGCAGTGGTGAACCAGAGGGTGGCAGTGATGAACCAGAGGGTGGCAGTGATGAACCAGAGGGTGGCACTGGTGAACCAGAGGGTGGCACTGGTGAACCAGAGGGTAGAAGTGATGATCCAGAGGGTGGCAGTGGCAAACCATAGGGTGGCAGTGATGAACCAGAGGGTGGCACTGGTGAACCAGAGGGTGGCAGTGATGATCCAGAGGGTGGCAGTGGTGAACCAGATGGTGGCTGTGATGATCCAGAGGGCGGCAGTGGCAAACCAGAGGGTGGCAGTGATGAACCAGAGGGTGGCAGTGATGAACCAGAGGGTGGCAGTGGTGAACCAGAGGGTGGCAGTGATGAACCAGAGGGAGGCAGTGGTGAACCACAAGGTGATGAACCAGAGGAAAGCAGTGGTGAAAAAGAGGGTGGAAGCCTTGAACCAGAGGGTGGCAGTGATGAACCAGAGGGTGGCAGTGATGATCCAGAGGGTGGCAGTGGCAAACCAGATGATGGCAGTGATGACCCAGAGGGTGGCACTGGTGAACCAGAGGGTGGCAGTGGCAAACCAGAGGGTGGCAGTGATGAACCAGAGGGTGGTATTGGTGAACCACAAGGTGATGAACCAGAGGATAGCAGTGATGAACCAGAGGGTGGCAGCCTTGAACCAGAGGGTGGCAGTAATGAACCAGAGGGTGGCTGTGATGAACCAGAGGGTGGCAGTGGTGAACCACAAGGTGATGAACCAGAGGATAGCAGTGATGAACCAGAGGGTGGCAGCCTTGAACCAGAGGGTCGCAGTGATGAATTAGTGAAGGAGTGTGGCTCACTGGTTAGAGGCGGCAGACCCGAGAGCAGAGGACGGCCCGGGACCAGGGTTCGATTCCCGGCACGGCAGGCTTCTGGACCAGGGTCAGCGGACTCTATAATTCTCTCGCCTCGGTGCCCACTCTGATCAGCGATCACACTCGGCAACTCTGGGCATTAGCTTGCCTCATCTTCACTAACGGCCCCACCAGACCGCCGGGGATGCCTGGTCTCACCCTGGAGATACCCATTAAGCGACCATCTCCCAGGGAAGCCAGGAAGGGTTTCACACCGGTCGAAGCGCCTTGGGACCCTGCGGGTAAGTAGTGTGCTATATAAATGCCTATACATTTACATATACATTTACATTTACATGAACCAGAGGGTGGCAGTGGCAAACCAGAGGGTGGCACTGGTGAACCAGAGGGTGGCAGTGATGATCCAGAGGGTGGCAGTGGTGAACCAGAGGGTGGCAGTGGTGAACCAGAGGGTGGCAGTGATGATCCAGAGGGTGGCAGTGCCAAACCAGAGGGTGGCAGTGATGAACCAGAGATTGGCACTGGTGAACCAGAGGGTGGCAGTGATGATCCAGAGGATGGCAGTGGCAAACCAGAGGGTGGCAGTGATGAACAAGAGGGTGGCACTGGTGAACCAGAGGGTGGCAGTGATGATCCAGAGGGTGGCAGTGGTGAACCAGAGGGTGGCAGTGATGATCCAGAGGGTGGCAGTGGCAAACCAGAGGGTGGCAGTGATGAACCAGAGAGTGGCACTGGTGAACCAGAGGGTGGCAGTGATGATCCAGAGGATGGCAGTGGCAAACCAGAGGGTGGCAGTGATGAACCAGAGGGTGGCACTGGTGAACCAGAGGGTGACAGTGATGATCCAGAGGGTGGCAGTGTCAAACCAGAGGGTGGCTGTGATGAACCAGAGGGTGGCACTGGTGAACCAGAGGGTGGCATGGATGAACTAGAGGGTGGCAGTGGTGAACCACAAGGTGATGAACCAGAGGATAGCAGTGATGAACCAGAGGGTGGCAGCCTTGAACCAGAGGGTGGCAGTGATCATCCAGAGGGTGGCAGTGGCAAACCAGAGGGTGGCAGTGATGAACCAGAGGGCGGCACTGGTGAACCAGAGGGTGGCAGTGATGATCCAGAGGGTGGCAGTGGTGAACCAGAGGGTGGCAGTGATGATCCAGAGGGTGGCAGTGGCAAACCAGAGGGTGGCAATGATGAACCAGAGAGTGGCACTGGTGAACCAGAGGGTGGCAGTGATGATCCAGAGGATGGCAGTGACAAACCAGAGGGTGGCAGTGATGAACCAAAGGGTGGCACTGGTGAACCAGAGGGTGACAGTGATGATCCAGAGGGTGGCAGTGTCAAACCAGAGGGTGGCAGTGATGAACCAGAGGGTGGCAGTGATGAACCAGAGGGTGGCAGTGATATTCCAGAGGGTGGCACTGGTGAACCAGAGGGTGGCATGGATGAACTAGAGGGTGGCAGTGGTGAACCACAAGGTGATGAACCAGAGGATACCAGTGATGAACCAGAGGGTGGCAGCCTTGAACCAGAGGGTGGCAGTGATGAACCAGAGGGTGGCACTGGTGAACCAGAGGGTGGCAGTGATGATCCAGAGGGTGGCAGTGGCAAACCAGTGGGAGGCAGTGATGAACCAGAGGGTGGCAGTGATGATCCAGAGGGTGGCAGTGGCAAACCAGAGGGTGGCAGTGATGAACCAGAGGGTGGCAGTGCAGAACCAGAGGGTGGCAGTGCGGAACCAGAGAGTGGCAGTGGCAAACCAGAGGGTGGCAGTGATGAACCAGTGGGTGGCAGTGATGAACCAAAGGGTGGCACTGGTGAACCAGAGGGTGGCAGTGCAGAACCAGAGGGTGGCAGTGATGAACCAGAGGGTGGCAGTGGCGAACCAGAGGGTGGCAGTAATGAACCAGAGGGTGGCAGTGATGAACCAGAGGGTGGCAGTGCTGAACCACAAGGTGATGAACCAGAGGATAGCAGTGATGAACCAGAGGGTGGCAGCCTTGAACAAGAGGGTGGCAGTGATGAACCAGAGGGTGGCAGTGGCGATGCAGAGGGTGGCAGTGATGAACCAGAGGGTGGCACTGGTGAACCAGAGGGTGGCAGTGATGATCCAGAGGGTGGCAGTGTCAAACCAGAGGGTGGCAGTGATGAACCAGAGGGTGGCAGTGATAATCCTGAGGGTGGCACTGGTGAACCAGAGGGTAGAAGTGATGATCCAGAGGGTGGCAGTGGCAAACCAGAGGGTGGCAGTGATGAACCAGAGGGTGGCACTGGTGAACCAGAGGGTGGCAGTGATGATCCAGAGGGTGGCAGTGGTGAACCAGAGGGTGGCAGTGATGATCCAGAGAGGGTGGAAGTGGCAAACCAGAGGGTGGCAGTGATGAACCAGAGGGTGGCACTGGTGAACCAGAGGGTGACAGTGATGATCCAGAGGATGGCAGTGGCAAACCAGAGGGTGGCAGTGATGAACCAGAGGGTGGCACTGGTGAACCAGAGGGTGACAGTGATGATCCAGAGGGTGGCAGTGTCAAACCAGAGGGTGGCAGTGATGAACCAGAGGGTGGCAGTGATAATCCAGAGGGTGGCACTGGTGAACCAGAGGGTGGCACTGGTGAACCAGAGGGTGGCAGTGGTGAACCACAAGGTGATGAACCAGAGGATAGCAGTGATGAACCAGAGGGTGGCAGTGATGAACCAGAAGGTGGCACTGGTGAACCAGAGGGTAGCAGTGATGATCCAGAGGGTGGCAGTGGCAAACCAGTGGGAGGCAGTGATGAACCAGAGGGTGGCAGTGATGATCCAGAGGGTGGCAGTTGTAAACCAGAGGGTGGCAGTGATGAACCAGAGGGTGGCAGTGCAGAACCAGAGGGTGGCAGTGCGGAACCAGAGGGTGGCAGTGGCGAACCAGAGGGTGGCAGTGGCGAACCAGAGGGTGGCAGTGATGAACCAAAGGGTGGCACTGGTGAACCAGAGGGTGGCAGTGCAGAACCAGAGGGTGGCAGTAATGAACCAGAGGGTGGCAGTGGTGAACCAGAGGGTGGCAGTAATGAACCAGAGGGTGGCAGTGATGAACCAGAGGGTGTCCGTGCTGAACCACAAGGTGATGAACCAGAGGATAGCAGTGATGAACCAGAGGGTGGCAGCTTTGAACCAGAGGGTGGCAGTGATCAACCAGAGGGTGGCAGTGATGAACCAGAGGGTGGCAGTGGCAATCCAGAGGGTGGCAGTGATGAACCAGAGGGTGGCAGTGATGATCCAGAGGGTGGCAGTGTCAAACCAGAGGGTGGCAGTGATGAACCAGAGGGTGGCAGTGATAATCCAGAGGGTGGCACTGGTGATCCAGAGGGTGGCAGTGATACACTAGAGGGTGGCAGTGGTGAACCACAAGGTGATGAACCAGAGGATAGCAGAGATGAACCAGAGGGTGTCAGCCTTGAACCAGAGGGTGGCAGTGATCAACCAGAAGGTGGCAGTGATGAACAAGAGGGTGGCACTGGTGAACCAGAGGGTGGCAGTGATTATCCAGAGGGTGGCAGTGGCAAACCAGTGGGTGGCAGTGATGAACTAGAGGGTGGCAGTGATGATCCAGAGGGTGGCAGTGGCAAACCAGATGGTGGCAGTGATGACCCAGAGGGTGGCATTGATGATCCAGAGGGTGGCAGTGGCAAACCAGAGGGTGGCAGTGATGAACGAGAGGGTGGCAGGGATAATCAGAGGGTGGCAGTGGTGAACCAGAGGGTGGCAGTGATGAACCAGAGGGTGGCAGTGGTGAACCACAAGGTGATGAACCAGAGGGTGGCAGCCTTGAACCTGAGGGTGGCACTGGTGAACCAGAGGGTGGCAGTAATGAACCGGAGGGTGGAAGTGGTGAACCAGAGGGTAGCAGTAATGAACCAGAGGGTGGCAGTGATGAACCCGAGGGTGGCAGTGGTGAACCACAAGGTGATGAACCAGAGGATAGCAGTGATGAACCAGAGGGTGGCAGCCTTGAACCAGAGGGTGGCAGTGATGAACCAGAGGGTGGCAGTGATGAACCAGAGGGTGGCAGTGATGAACCAGATGGTGGCACTGGTGAACCAGAGGGTAGAAGTGATGATCCAGAAGGTGGCAGAGGCAAACCAGAGGGTGGCAGTGATGAACCAGAGGGTGGCACTGGTGAACCAGAGGGTGGCAGTGATGATCCAGAGGGTGGCAGTGGTGAACCTGATGGTTTCTGTGATGATCCAGAGGATGGCAGTGGCAAACCAGAGCGTGGCAGTGATGAACCAGAGGGTGGCAGTGATGAACCAGAGGGTGGAACTGGTGAACCAGAGGGTGGCAGTGATTAACCAGAGGGAGGCAGTGGTGAACCACAAGGTGATGAACCAGAGGAAAGCAGTGGTGAACCAGAGGGTGGCAGCCTTGAACCAGAGGGTGGCAGTGATCAACCAGAGGGTAGCACTGGTAAACCAGAGGGTGGCAGTGATGATCCAGAGGGTGGCAGTGTCAAACCAGAGGGTGGCAGTGATAATCCAGAGGGTGGCACTGGTGAACCAGAGGGTGGCAGTGATGAACTAGAGGGTGGCAGTGGTGAACCACAAGGTGATGAACCAGAGGATAGCAGTGATGAACCAGAGGGTGGCAGCCTTGAACCAGAGGGTGGCAGTGATCAACCAGAGGGTGGCAGTGATGAACCAGAGGGTGGCATTGGTGAACCAGAGGGTGGCAGTGATGATCCAGAGGGTGGCAGTGGCAAACCAGTGGGTGGCAGTGATGAACCAGAGGGTGGCAGTGATGATCCAGAGGGTGGCAGTGGCAAACCAGATGGTGGCAGTGATGACCCAGAGGGTGACACTGGTGAACCAGAGGGTGGCAGTGACAAACCAGAGGGTGGCAGTGATGAACCAGAGGGTGGCAGTGGTGAACCACAAGGTGATGAACCAGAGGATAGCAGTGATGAACCAGAGGGTGGCAGCCTTGAACCAGAGGGTGGCACTGGTGAACCAGAGGGTGGCAGTGCGTAACTAGAGGGTGGCAGTGATTAACTGGAGGGTGGCAGTGGTGAACCACAAGGTAGTGAAACAGAGGATAGCAGTGATGAACCAGAGGGTGGCAGCCTTGAACCAGAGGGTGGCAGCCTTGAACCAGAGGGTCGCAGTGATGAACCAGAGGGTGGCAGTGATGAACCAGAGGGTGGCACTGGTGAACCAGAGGGTGGCAGTGGCAAACCAGAGGGTGGCAGTGATGAACCAGAGGGTGCCACTGCTGAACCAGAGGGTGGCAGTGATGATCCATAGGGTGGCAGTGGTGAACCAGAGGGTGGTAGTGATGATCCAGAGGGTGGCAGTGGCAAACCAGAGGGTGGCAGTGATGAACCAGAGGGTGGCACTGGTGAACGAAAGGGTGGCAGTGATGATCCGGAGGATGGCAGTGGCAAACCAGAGGGTGGCAGTGATGAACGAGAGGGTGGCACTGGTGAACCAGAGGGTGACAGTGATGATCCAGAGGGTGGCGGTGTCAAACCAGAGGGTGGCAGTGATGAACCAGAGGGTGGCAGTGATATTCCAGAGGGTGGGACTGGTGAACCAGAGGGTGGCAGTGATGAACTAGAGGGTGGCAGTGGTGAACCACAAGGTGATGAACCAGAGAATAGCAGTGATGAACCAGAGGGTGGCAGCCTTGAACCAGAGGGTGGCAGTGATCAACCAGAGGGTGGCACTGGTGAACCAGAGGGTGGCAGTGATGATCCAGAGGGTGGCAGTGGCAAACCAGTGGGAGGCAGTGATGAACCAGGGGGTGGCAGCCTTGAACCAGAGGGTGGCACTGGTAAACCAGAGGGTGGCAGTGCGTAACTAGAGGGTGGCAGTGATGAACCGGAGGGTGGCAGTGGTGAACCAGAGGGTAGCAGTAATGAACCAGAGAATGGCAGTGATGAACCAGAGGGTGGCAGTGGTGAACCACAAAGTGATGAACTAGAGGATAGCAGTGATGAACCAGAGGGTGGCAGCCTTGAACCAGAGGGTGGCAGTGATGAACCAGAGGGTGGCAGTGATGAACCAGAGGGTGGCAGTGGCAAACCAGAGGGTGGCAGTGATGAACCAGATGGTGGCACTAGTGAACCAGAGGGTAGAAGTGATGATCCAGAGGGTGGCAGTGGCAAACCAGAGGGTGGCAGTGATGATCCAGAGGGTGGCAGTGGTGAACCAGAGGGTGACAGTGAGGATCCAGAGGGTGGCAGTGGCAAACCAGAGGGTTGCAGTGATGAACCAGAGGGTGACAGTGGTGAACCAGAGGGTGGCAGTGGTGAACCACAAGGTGATGAACCAGAGGAAAGCAGTGATGAACCAGAGGGTGGCAGCCTTGAACCAGAGGGTGGCAGTGATCAACCAGAGGGTGGCAGTGATGAACCAGAGGGTGGCACTGGTGAACCAGAGGGTGGCAGTGATGATCCAGAGGGTGGCAGTGTCAAACCAGAGGGTGGCAGTGATGAACCAGAGGGTGGCAGTGATAATCCAGAGGGTGGCACTGGTGAACCAGAGGGTGGCAGTGATGAACTAGAGGGTGGCAGTGGTGAACCACAAGGTGATGAACCAGAGGATAGCAGTGATGAACCAGAGGGTGGCAGCCTTGAACCAGAGGGTGGCAGTGATCAACCAGAGGGTGGCAGTGATCAACCAGAGGGTGGCAGTGATGAACCAGATGGTGGCACTGATGATCCAGAGGGTGGCAGTGGCAAACCAGTGGGTGGCAGTGATGAACCAGAGGGTGGCAGTGATGATCCAGAGGGTGGCACCGGTAAACCAGAGGGTGGCAGTGGCAAACCAGAGGGTGGCAGTGATGAACCAGAGGGTGGCAGGGATAAGCATAGGGTGGCAGTGGTAAACCAGAGGGTGGCAGTGGTGGACCACAAGGTGATGAACCAGAGGATAGCAGTGATGAACCAGAGGGTGTCAGCCTTGAACCAGAGGGTGGCACTGGTGAACCAGAGGGTGGCAGTGCGTAACTAGAGGGTGGCAGTGATTAACTGGAGGGTGGCAGTGGTGAACCAGAGGGTGGCAGTAATGAACCAGAGGGTGGCAGTGATGAACCAGAGGGTGGCAGTGGTGAACCACAAGGTAGTGAAACAGAGGATAGCAGTGATGAACCAGAGGGTGGCAGCCTTGAACCAGAGGGTGGCAGCCTTGAACCAGATGGTCGCAGTGATGAACCAGAGGGTGGCAGTGATGAACCAGAGGGTGGCACTGGTGAACCAGAGGGTGGCAGTGGCAAACCAGAGGGTGGCAGTGATGAACCAGAGGGTGGCACTGCTGAACCAGAGGGTGGCAGTGATGATCCATAGGGTGGCAGTGGTGAACCAGAGGGTGGTAGTGATGATCCAGAGGGTGGCAGTGGCAAACCAGAGGGTGGCAGTGATGAACCAGAGGGTGGCACTGGTGAACGAAAGGGTGGCAGTGATGATCCGGAGGATGGCAGTGGCAAACCAGAGGGTGGCAGTGATGAACGAGAGGGTGGCACTGGTGAACCAGAGGGTGACAGTGATGATCCAGAGGGTGGCGGTGTCAAACCAGAGGGTGGCAGTGATGAACCAGAGGGTGGCAGTGATATTCCAGAGGGTGGGACTGGTGAACCAGAGGGTGGCAGTGATGAACTAGAGGGTGGCAGTGGTGAACCACAAGGTGATGAACCAGAGAATAGCAGTGATGAACCAGAGGGTGGCAGCCTTGAACCAGAGGGTGGCAGTGATCAACCAGAGGGTGGCAGTGATGAACCAGAGGGTGGCACTGGTGAACCAGAGGGTGGCAGTGATGATCCAGAGGGTGGCAGTGGCAAACCAGTGGGAGGCAGTGATGAACCAGGGGGTGGCAGCCTTGAACCAGAGGGTGGCACTGGTAAACCAGAGGGTGGCAGTGCGTAACTAGAGGGTGGCAGTGATGAACCGGAGGGTGGCAGTCGTGAACCAGAGGGTAGAAGTAATGAACCAGAGGGTGGCAGTGATGAACCAGAGGGTGGCAGTGGTGAACCACAAAGTGATGAACTAGAGGATAGCAGTGATGAACCAGAGGGTGGCAGCCTTGAACCAGAGGGTGGCAGTGATGAACCAGAGGGTGGCAGTGATGAACCAGAGGGTGGCAGTGGCAAACCAGAGGGTGGCAGTGATGAACCAGATGGTGGCACTAGTGAACCAGAGGGTAGAAGTGATGATCCAGAGGGTGGCAGTGGCAAACCGGAGGGTGGCAGTGATGATCCAGAGGGTGGCAGTGGTGAACCAGAGGGTGACAGTGAGGATCCAGAGGGTGGCAGTGGCAAACCAGAGGGTGGCAGTGATGAACCAGAGGGTGACAGTGGTGAACCAGAGGGTGGCAGTGGTGAACCACAAGGTGATGAACCAGAGGAAAGCAGTGATGAACCAGAGGGTGGCAGCCTTGAACCAGAGGGTGGCAGTGATCAACCAGAGGGTGGCAGTGATGAACCAGAGGGTGGCACTGGTGAACCAGAGGGTGGCAGTGATGATCCAGAGGGTGGCAGTGTCAAACCAGAGGGTGGCAGTGATGAACCAGAGGGTGGCAGTGATAATCCAGAGGGTGGCACTGGTGAACCAGAGGGTGGCAGTGATGAACTAGAGGGTGGCAGTGGTGAACCACAAGGTGATGAACCAGAGGATAGCAGTGATGAACCAGAGGGTGGCAGCCTTGAACCAGAGGGTGGCAGTGATCAACCAGAGGGTGGCAGTGATCAACCAGAGGGTGGCAGTGATGAACCAGATGGTGGCACTGATGATCCAGAGGGTGGCAGTGGCAAACCAGTGGGTGGCAGTGATGAACCAGAGGGTGGCAGTGATGATCCAGAGGGTGGCACCGGTAAACCAGAGGGTGGCAGTGGCAAACCAGAGGGTGGCAGTGATGAACCAGAGGGTGGCAGGGATAAGCATAGGGTGGCAGTGGTAAACCAGAGGGTGGCAGTGGTGGACCACAAGGTGATGAACCAGAGGATAGCAGTGATGAACCAGAGGGTGTCAGCCTTGAACCAGAGGGTGGCACTGGTGAACCAGAGGGTGGCAGAGCGTAACTAGAGGGTGGCAGTGATTAACTGGAGGGTGGCAGTGGTGAACCAGAGGATGGCAGCAATGAACAAGAGGGTGGTAGTGATAAGCAGGGGGTGGCAGTGGTGAACTAGAGGGTGGCAGTGATGAACCAGAGGGTGGCAGTGGTGGACCACAAGGTGATGAACCAGAGGATAGCAGTGATGAACCAGAGGGTGGCAGCCTTGAACCAGAGGGTGGCAATGATGAACCAGAGGGTGGCAGTGGTGGACCACAAGGTGATGAAGCAGAGGATTGCAGTGATGAACCAGAGGGTGGCAGCCTTGAACCAGAGGGTCGCAGTGATGAACCAGAGGGTGGCAGTGATGAACCAGAGGGTGGCACTGGTGAACCAGAGGGTGGCAGTGATGAACTAGAGGGTGGCAGTGGCAAACCAGAGGGTGGCAGTGATGAACCAGAGGGTGGCACTGGTGAACCAGAGGGTAGAAGTGATGATCCAGAGGGTGGCAGTGGCAAACCAGAGGGTGGCAGTGATGAACCAGAGGGTGGCACTGGTGAACCAGAGGGTGGCAGTGATGATCCAGAGGGTGGCAGTGGCATACCAGAGGGTGGCAGTGATGAACCAGAGGGTGGCCTTGGTGAACCAGAGGGTGGCAGTGATGAACCAGAGGGTGGTAGTGGTGAACCACAAGGTGATGAACCAGAGGAAATCAGTGATGAACCAGAGGGTGGCACTAGTGAACCAGAGGTTGGCAGTGATGATCCGGAGGGTGGCAGTGGCGAACCAGAGGGTGGCAGTGATGAACCAGAGGGTGGCAGAGGTGAACCACAAGGTGATGAACCAAAGGATAGCAGTGATGAACCAGAGGGTGGCAGTGGTGAACCAGAGGGTGGCAGTGATGATCCAGAGGGTGGCAGTGGCAAACCAAAGGTTGGCATTGGCGAACCAGAGAGTGGCAGTGATGAACCGGAGGGTGGCTGCGATGAACCACAGGGTCGCATACAGGCTGGACACGTAGAAACAACATGGTCGCGACCGTTGCGACCACAAAAGTAAGTTCGCGTTCCCGAACTTGTAAAAAACCCTAGCGAACTGGCAAAAACAGCAAATTCACAAATTTGCGAATTTTGCGAATTGCGAATTTGCTTTCGCACGAATTCGCGGATCGCGAATTCGCAAATTTCGCCCATGTTCTGCCTTGGTGGACAGCCTAGTTCGTAAGAAATACAAGACAACACTGGATATTTCAAATGGTTTTTACCGCCATAATCTGTCCCCTGAGTGCAGCCAATGGGCCGCATTCACAACGGGTGGAGTTCAGAAAAAATACCGGCCTTGGCCTATGGGCTACAAAAACAGCCCTGGAGTATTCGCTACACGTGTTGTCTCTTTGTTAGACAGCATAGACCCAGATGCATATTCGTATGTTGATGATATCTATCTCACTGACAACGAAGAATGGCTGCATATGTGCCGAGTTGACAGCATAATTCTGCATTTTGCAGATTACAGTTACAAGTTTAATTTTGCCAAGTCTCACATCGCATGTTATGCAGTGTTCTTCTTGGGCTATGAGCTCAATAATGAAGGTCGAGGCCTGGCTGCCCACTTTCTGGAGAAATGTGCACAGTTGCAATCTCCTACCACACTGAACAAACTTCAGTCTTTGCTGGAATTTTTTAATTTTGGTAGTACTTATATTCCCGAATATGCCCAGCGTATTAAGCCACTTTATGCCTTGATACAACCTACCTTTTCAAAAGCCAGCAGGTTACCAGAACATTCTGCTATATTACTTTCTTTGCTATCTGATTTGCTTGAATCTAAGTACTTGAAGACACGTGAAAACCACACTAACTGGGTGATACGAATCGTACCAGGCGCAGTGAGTTTCACTTACCTGACGTACAATGAAGGAGACACAGTGCTAATCGTATACAAATCACATTTGTACACTTTGGCCGCAATGAGGTTTTCGACTGTCGAGAAAGTTTTGGCAGCTGTCAAAATCGCAGTTCTGAAGAAAACGCGCCTGGGCACAGGGAAAACACATTTTGGTGCGTTCACCATACCGTGCTCTAGAAGCGGTAACAAAGGCAAGTGTGCCAAACTCAAAAGCTTCACATCCCCTTTGGATACAATGTGCTACTTCTTTGATGTCCCCGGATGTCACTTATCTTTGACGCTTCTCTTCAGACACAGGAGTTCTTGCAGTATGAATATGTTCATCCACCTTCTTTGTCCTTACTTCCTTTGGAAGACTATGCATGTATTATTCACACGATTGGTTCGGCTCAACCGGCCATAGGTTCTAAACACGCTTACTCAGCAGCGTGTACTATAGTTGCAGGTACAATGGTGAATGGAGAATTCAAATCTTCCATGAGTATGCTGCCACTGCGATGCCGTACAGCACAATTAGATGAGCTGTGTGCTTAAGTTCTTGCTCTTGAGTTTGCTGATCCAAAAATTTCGACTCTTGTCTGCGATTCTTATTACTGTGTTCAGTCTTTCAATGACAACTTATTCTTCTGGCAGTTAAATGCAGAGGAACAACATTGATGCATTCAATATTAGGCAATTGGTTTAAAAAATGAACATGTATAGACAGAAATGGTCTTGTTATCTTGGTTTAATTAGTCATAGCTTGAAGACAACCAGCCGACACGTGTTTCATCGCATCTCGCGAATCTTCAGGGCTCTAAATGGTTGTGTGTAAACCACGAGGTCGCTCTTCCGGTGATACTTCCGACCCGGAGGGGCCCAAGACCAATATTAAAATTCAAAGGTCAGGTTGGGTTAATTAGCTGATGAGCGTAATGCGCTTCTATGGATAACCCGGGAGATGGTATTAGGTTTTGAAAATATTGATCGCACTACGAACACAGACACCCGGGAGATACGAAGCGAAGCAGACGTCTGCAGACGGCTACGTGCACGAGGCGATAGAGCGACCTCTTTCAGCCCTCGCTTGAGATAACTTGGATACGGAATGATCTTAATATTTTCAAAACCTAATACCATCTCCCGGGTTATCCATAGAAGCGCATTACGCTCATCAGCTAATTAACCCAACCTGACCTTTGAATTTTAATATTGGTCTTGGGCCCCTCCGGGTCGGAAGTATCACCGGAAGAGCGACCTCGTGGTCTACACACAACCATTTAGAGCCCTGAAGATTCGCGAGATGCGATGAAACACGTGTCGGCTGGTTGTCTTCAAGCTATGACTAATTAAACCAAGATAACAAGACCATTTCTGTCTATACATGTTCATTTTTTAAACCAATAGCCTAATATTGAATGCATCAATGTTGTTCCTCTGCATTTAAATGTCAAATTGTCCAGGGCCACATTGTGACCTTCTTATACTCATTAAGTGTGTGCATAGGGTATGCCTCTCATTGATACGTTGGATTAGTACAGCTTGCTTACTTCTCCTTTGGGTGGTTATATGGTTCTCCACCCACCCAGTTGCACCACCACTCACTTTTTTTCTATAGTGCTTCCATTCTGGCAGTGCGCCCATCTTCTGACCTCTAAAAACCATTGTTTTCCCTATAACTTATTCTTCTGGGCTCAAAATGATTATGGAGATTCTAAAGGCAGCACAATTAAGCATAAAATGCTTTGGGCTTGTGTTATATCTTAAACAACGTTTGCCATTCACACATGTCATACATACTCTTAGTCATCAGCGTGTCGGGGCACACGCTGTTGGGAATAGTTTGGCTGATGAAGCAGCCAAATTTGCAGTAGCCATGTGTTCCGTAGCAGCCGTTACTAGTTCCATGACGAACATTGATATTGACATTTTGGCAGCGATAGCTGCAACAAATGAAGGCCTTAATTACCCACAGGGTTTCCCTTCCAAATATTCTTTTCAGTTAACTAACAAACAAGTTCCCTTTGCTAGAATCTGCTGATTCGCAACACGGACCGCAGACACACTTTGATTAAAACTGCACACGAAGGCATGGCCTTGGCACATGCTGGAGTGTCTGCTACTGTTTCTATTTTTCTGCAGCGGTATTGGTGGTGAGTTTTATATAAACAGACCCACAATTATGTGCTTTCTTATGAGATTAAGCCATCTGTGGTTACACGTCCTCCACAAAGACCGAATAGCATTGCTAATTGGCCTTTTGCTTGTGTGTACCTTGATCACTGCGGTCCTTTCTCCTCAGATACTGCATATAAATATATTTTAGTTGCAGTGGATTCGTGCACCAGAATTCTTTGGGTGTGGCCACCACGTAGTGCTGACGCTCAAACTGTCATCAGGGATTTGTGTGTCTTTGTAGGGATTTTTACCTGTGGCACTTTTCATTCTGACCAAGGTCCTGCGTTCACATCTAAGGCGTATAAGGATGCTATGCGGTCTATGGGGGTGCTGGTGCAATTTTCGTCTCCATATAGGCCTGAGGGCAACTCAATTGTGGAGCGAATGAACCATGACGTAAAGCCATCCTTGACAGCTAGATTGTTAGGTACTGGCAGGAACTGGTTAGCTTATTTGTATGGCGTCCAACGTGCACTTACAAGTCTCCCTAGAGACCTGTGGGTGGACAGACCCATACGAAAAGCTCTTTGGCATTAAAATGTTTGTGACAAAGAAGGTGATTGGGGCTGGCACTGCCTTGTGTTACTCAATTATAATCCAAATAACGGTCTGTGGCGTGCTACGGAGGAATCGCTGTCTTGTCTTATTTTATTTTGATTTTTAATTTGATGTTCATGGATGAATATGATGTCAGTTTCTATTTGAGGGCTAACTGTAGCATTATGGGTTGCACCCTTGAGTTTGAGGCACTTATAAACGCCAGCCAGGCATTCACCCACACTTAAATATCACGGGGATCACTATACACCACTTCAAGATGGCGCCCGATACAATAGACGTAGTCCGTCGTTTATGTTCGTTACTAGCATAACCAGAACCGAACACTCTCACAGACGTCACACGCCGATACCACGGAGGGACCATGGCACACCGATCTCCCAGCAAAATCGTTTTTGAGTAAGTACCTCTCGATAGGACCCCCCCAGTCAAGATTATTTATATTCGCAAGGCCGGCGGCCGGCGGCACTAACCGGCGGCGCATCACTTTATGTATTGCAGGTTTAAACGTTACAACTCAAGTTCATGTGAGTTTCCGACTTGGTCTAATATAGGAATTTGGCTTCTTTAGTACAGTCTTATTTTTACACTAGGCATGCACGTTTCTAGCACGTCCAAAACCATGCCCTTTTCGATCACAGTGCACCCGTTTTTTCACTTGGCAGCTCTTCGATCTTATTAAATCACACAGAGCACACTCACTTTTTAAATTGACGATTGAGTTTTCAGCATGTTTTTACTTGGTGAGCACGAGTTGGTTTACGCATGTTTTGACAACACCGGCACCTATGGTCAGTCACCCCTTGTATATTTATTAACCCTGGCAATTTCATAACTAAGGCTGGTAGCAATACCCCCCTTTTTCTTTTTGTAGAGTATCCCCTGACGAAGGGCCACAAGAGAGCCCGAAATGCATTAGGACAGATGAGAATTTAAAGTATCTTGCATTGGACGCATTAGCTAAAGAATCACCAAATGTGAAAACAAAAGCCATGAAATTAATGGATTGTTGAAAATATGATGAACTCTTGGTGTACTAACAGCGATTAAATAATATCAAAGTGAATTAGACTATTGCAGTCATTTGTGCAGTGCCCGGAGGTGCCCTACCCCACCACGGGGTAGCTTCGTAATAGACATTAAAATGTTTGTGCCAGACCTTGAAGGTCTAGACGTTGTGGCGGCTGCTGCAGCCTTTGACGTAGATAATCATTCTGCTATGTTACAGAATCTACAAGAGACCCGTGCCAGCCTTGCTACTGAACATTTGTCTTCAGCAACTGACGCAGCACTACAGAATCCAGTGGTCGGGTGGAGAACAAAAAAGAATTTGGTCCTCCTGATCGTGCACCAGTTCCAGTGCTTGACCTGAAGGGTACTCGAACAGTAATTTTACCTCCTCTACCATGTTGCAAAGATAACAGATATATCTCAGTGGACAATGTCAAGTTACAACATCTAGCTGATTCTGAATAGTGTGACACCTTCTATTTCCTGTCCCACAATTTCAAGAACTCGAGAAACTATAACATCTTCTATTTTGCCAAATGACACTGTCATCGAGATTAACCCTGGGCGTAGTGGGGCTTTGCGGAGCTACGTGAAGTGGGCGAGAAACTTCGCCCACCTTCGCACTCCGCGTAGCCCCACTACACACCGCAGGCCTCCCTCCCTCCCGCCCTCCCTAAATACTTTAATTTAAATGTTAGAAAGAATTAAAAGGCACTTACCTTGCCCGCCGCTGCCCGCCGCGTCTCCGGGGCTCCCTCTCTTCATCGCCGCCATCTTGGGTACTAATGCGCATGCGCGGCCGCCCGCGCATGCGCATTAGTACCCAAGATGGCGGCGATGAAGAGAGGGAGCCCCGGAGACGCGGCGGGCAGCGGCGGGCAAGGTAAGTGCCTTTTAATTCTTTCTAACATTTATATTAAAGTATTTAGGGAGGGCGGGAGGGAGGCGGGTGGCGGCCAGCTACGCACCGTCTGCGGAGCGTGCATAGTGCCGAATTCTACGCCTGCTACGCAAAATGCGTAGAAGCCGGCACTACGCACACTCCGTGCACGGAGCGTAGCTGCCCGCCCACCCTTAATCGAGATCATCACTGCTGTTGATCCTCCTAACGTCCCTTCTGGATCAACAGATACAACAGATGCTGACCACACGTCCCATAAGTGGCTCTGTGCATGATTTGCCGGATACAGCTTTGCATCGTGGCAGATATTCGTTTGATGCATCTTCCACATCATTAGGTGACCCAACCAAATTGTCCATTTTTTAAATCTTAGTTTAAAAAGACTTTTTGGTTCCTCCCTGGACATACATTTGGTTGACTCTATTCTTAATTTTTCTTTCTATGTTCATTGGGTTTCTAGCAGTATTTTTTTAACTCATCAATGGTCACAACTTGCCTGACCGCTTTGCTGCAAACTTTGCCGATGGAATTTTGGCTCCACATTCATCTTCACACATCATAAAGCGTGACCAGACTCTTGCTAACATTTCAGCATTCCCTGTTTCGTATGGTATCGTTTGGGATAAGGTGGGTTTCCAAATTCATGGTCCTACAGAGATGATTAATGTACCGTACGTCTTTAGAGTCTCTATAGGTTATGTGGTTACACAAAACATTTGTTCTGACGATTGGGATGTCAATGCGATTCAAGCTTTGTTTTCAGATTTAAAATATTATGCTGCTTTTAATGCTGAAGACTTGTATATGAATTCTGCTAACTATGTTGACCTCTTCTGTTATCAACATTATGGCCATCATGTCATACACAAGACTAGTACATTACATCCAGTTGTAAATTACACTCAGTGGGAGCATTGCCCTATGCCAGTAAAGGGCAGCTCAAAAACATTAAAGAAAAAGTTTATCTACTTTACAGAATTTAGCCCATCCAATCCTGAATCTTTCTATTTCAAAATGAATAGCCAATTTCAATTTATTTTATTATGATTTGGAATTCCATGGAATTCCACATAAAATACAGAATAAAAACAGCTTTTTCATACAAAGCAAAAAGATAAAAAACTATTTCACAATTACACCTATCGGTACAATATAGTTAGCCTCGTAAATTTGGTTTACTAAAAACATCAGTTGTTAAAATACAAAAATTAATACCTCATTTTCACTAAATTTCAACTGCGAGGGTAAGTGATCTAATACGTCACATTGCAGAGCAAAAGTATCATATCAATCGGCTTTTAGTCTAAAAATCATCGGTTATCAGCAAAGATAAACATTTCGAAAGACAAAGGGTGTTAAAAAAGTTTTTTTGTTGTTTTTTTTTTGTTAGGAGATGATCTTGTCATGAAGAAAATCGAAAATAGCAGCAATTATTTTCAACAGTACTAACTAAAGTGCTAATGCATTAATTAAAGTGCAAATGCTTTACTAGTACTTTGTAATGCAACATACATAGTTAATTAACATTCCTACAAATATGATCTGAAGCAGTAAGGGATGAATGGTATTATTATCTTTAACGGTCTATCAAAGTGCCAATAGTGCTTCAGTAAAATACTGATACAAAAAACGATTACACACAATATTTTTTAAAATATCAACAATTCACCCATATCCATTCATTTTTCTTTTAATAAACATTTAAAAATTCTTTGAAAAAGCAGAAAATTTTAAAACACATCAGTTCGGATGGGGGAAACATAAGAAAATTGCGGGCCTGTTCTGCCGTTGCAATGCTATGCTTTAAAAAACCATGCCTTAAATATTTACGGCGAATTAGATGGAGTGCTGGACACACTATCAGGACATCATGATTACGGTCTTGTACACCGCCATTGCATAGATTACAGCGTCTTTCATTTTTGGGGATACCCTCCCAAGCACCTGTCACAATCCTCAACGGAAGCATGTTCAATCTCAGTAATAAGAGCACTCGGCATGCTCCATGATGCAGGTTCCAAAGTACATATGGCTGAGGTTTTTTGACAATAAAGCTCCCCCTAATGCAATCTAGCCTTCCATTCGCATTACATGTTTGCTGATCTCTTCTACTTGAGATCATATATATAGATTTTTTAATAATAAGCTTTAGAGCTGATTTATCTAAACGGAGTACTTCTTCAAAATCAAGATCAAAAATACTTAAAGATTTTAAATAATTTCAAAAAATTACACTTTTCTTTAGCAGATTAACAAAAATTTCCTTATACAATGCAGCCCTTAATGGGTTCTCCTGCCCATTCAGCAAAGCCTTACACCACCGCAAACACGCTGCCATCGAAAGCACATATGTAGAAAGAAGGCCAAATTCAAGTCTAAGAGCTGCAATGGGCGCGGAATAATTTAGATTACATATTTGGCGCCAGATTTTTCCTTCCACCTTCTCAAACATTGCCCACTCACCTTCATCTATTGTTTCAATTGCATAGTTTAGAGTCGGAGGAATCTTTATTTTATATACTGCAATAGTGTGAGAAAAATGTCTTTTTCCACATTGCAAGTAAAGGCGATTAATACCAGATGCTTGCGAGATGGCTTTACTTTTGCAATGGTCCAAATGTCTCTTAGCAGAGCACCTATTTGTAAAAAAAAATCCTAAGTACTGATAAAATTTTACTATTTCCATTCTTTCATCTCCTAAGAACCATTTCAAGTTTGGTCTAACCTTACAGCCACTATGACTAAAAATCATCACTTTGCTCTTCGAAATGTTTATCTTTAAAAAATAATCCTTAGTATACCTGACCAATTCCGTTAATCGCCTCTGGAGTCCAATTGGGGTTAGATCCATTAATATTGCATCATCCGCATATAGCAGACAGCTTATTTTTAGATCTCCCACTTGTGGAGGATCCCCCTTACATTCCCCTAACCGGCTTGGTAGATCATTTATATAAATTGAAAAAAGCAATGGGGCTAATAGGCACCCTTGCTTCAGGCCATTATTAGTGGGAATTTTTTTTGAAAGGCCCTGAGTCCCTCCTAACAAGACTTGAGTCCATGTTGATGAGTGGAGTGCTATTATTACTCTTAACAAGTTCCCGGGTATTCCCATAGCAAGCAATTTCCTCCACAGCGTCCATCGGTCCACCCTATCGAACGCTGTGGAGAAATCAATAAATGCAGTATACAAGGGAGACCTCCGACCCACAGGATATTTATCGATCAGGGTCTGCAGGACAGATATATTGTCTAGCGTACCACTGTTCTTCCGGAACCCTGATTGTTCAAGAGGAATTAAATTATTTCCAAAAGCCCACTCTTGTAGGTGTACCAAGATGCTTTTTGCAAATAGTTTTCCAGTTGCATCTAGAAGTGAAATTTGCCTGAAACTTGACGAAGAGTTTTTTGGGCCCTTTTTATATAGCAGGACTATAATGCTTCCCTTCCAAGAGTAAGGGATGACCCCGAGATTGTAACAATGGGCAAACAGTGGTTGTAATAATTTTGCCCAATCGCCACAATCATTCTTTATGATAGCCACAAGGGCATCATCTGGCCCCATTGCCCCAGAATATCTTGCCCCCTTAATATATCCTTCAATTTCCTTCGTTGATGGGGCTTCGACATCACCTACCAGTTGAGAGATTTTACTAAACCCGTCATCGTCTTCAGCCCCTGTATTTGTGGCATACAATAGAGATATATAGGTAGACCATTCTACTTCTGGAATTAACATGGGTTGGGATTTTACTATACTAATGCAATATTTGGCTATTAACGCCCAATATTTCCTGCTATCGCCTGAAAGCGCCACTTCCCGGAGTTTAACCCATTTTTCATCTTCAGCAGCCCTACGATCTGCTGCTGCTTTCCTTTTCCGGACCTGTTTTAATCTATATATCTCTTTTTGTCAGTGCAATAGGGTCTTTAAATTGGGCTCTAATCAGCTCATTTATTTTTCTATTTAATATTTTAATGTCACTCGGCAGAGTTGCTAAGGGGGCGCCTCTTCCGCTATGCTGCTTTTTACCCAGCGCTTTTATTGCAATCATAACTTTTTCATATCCCACAATCAAGTTCTCCCGAGCAAGACGAGGTACAATATTTTTTAAAACCCACTGAAAATTCGGAAGGTTCTTGTATGACCAAAAAGTGCGACCATTATTTCGAGAATAGGATATTTTATCATTCCTCTGATTCCAGAGTTCAGGCTTCTCGATACATATAGCTAGATTTACCGCCAAAATGTCTTGGTCACTCAACTTCGTTGGAACCACTTAAAATTGTGAGCATGCCCCAAACAATTGAAAAGACACAGCCATGTAATCAAGTAGGGAGTGGCCAAAAGCCCCATGGAAAGTAAGTGCTGCTGGTAGATCTTCTGCGAATCTACCATTTAATAAAACGAGGTCAAGCTCCCTAAGATTTTGCAAAAGTGAGAGGCCCCGTTTATCGGCTTTTAAATTGGGCGGGAATACAGAATCTGGTATACACCAAACCACCTCCAAATCCTCATTAGAAAACGCCAAAATAGAACTATTACTTATTTTAGCGTTAAAGTCACCGACCATTAATATACACACTCTGTCTTCACTCCTACATAAGTTATGCACATAAGAACAAATGGAGTCAATCAATGGGGTAGACGCCTTCCCCGGAGGAATATACACATTTACCAAGAACAGAGACCCACTGTAACCATTATGATTCATTTCCATCTTCAACTTAACACACATACAACATTTTGAGGGGTGTATATCTATCACTGCATCCCATGCTAAATCACAACTCAGCAGAATGGCTAATCCGCCCCTTGCACGTCCCCTCATAGATTTCTGTGCCGCAGCACAGTGCACATAGTAATTCTCCAACTGGAACTCATCCCTGGCCCACGTCTCCTGGAGGCAAATTATCTTTGGGTCTAGGGAGGCCAATGATTTAAGCTTCTGGTTTTCTTTTCCTAGCCCTGCCATATTCCATGAGACAATTGTACACGGCAGGCTACCCCTGCGCTATTGTTTTTATAGAAGTTGTTTTTGCCCCATTCAGAGCACTTGTAATCCAACTCCATTTTGTTGCATCATCTTCTCTGTCTGTACTATGGACCTCTTGGACCTCCGGTGCCACAAACTTAATTGATCTTACACCTGATGCCCTTCCTACTGTTATTTCTATATCCTCATATTGTATGCATGTACTCTCTCCCTTACGTTCCAAAGATTCACTCCCTTGCCAATGGCTAGGTACCTTGATGTTTTTAAACGAGGCATCAGATGAACCTGAACTAATAAGGACATCAATTCCTCTTTTCCTAAAGCCATCCGCATTAGCTAAGATAAGTGAAGCAACTACCCCTGATGTAAAAGTAGCTTTAGTTACATATGGCTTATACCTCCAATCTAAATGAACTAATTCAATATCTTTACTAGAGATTAGCTTTAGATCATCTATTTCTGAAATGATTTTTAGGAGAGCACTTCTATTTAGAGTTATTAACTCAGCATCAAAGAGAGGAATAAAAATAATAGCCCTATTCGTTTGCCCAGCGCATGTCACTGGAATCTTAGCCTGATTAGCAACCTGCACACTTCTATGGGAGTCATCATGTAAATCCCCCCCTTTATTTTTATTAGTAGTTAGAATCATTCTCCGGCTAACTCCCCCATCTTTACTTATATCAAGATTCATTCTCAGCGGAGTTTGCACAGCCAAGTCAAGTGCAGCTCCATTTAATTCTACTCTCGGGCAAATTTCAGAGCTATTTTCAGTGGCCACTTTATTTCCAGTACTACTATGCAAGTTACTACCACCTCCTATACTACCTTCGACCCCCCCAACATTGTCCAGAAAGACATTTTGCCTACCAGATATGCTGTCCATCTGAGAACCAAGAGATTGCTCGTGGTTAGAACTCATGTTTAATTTCAGATGACCCAAGGGCGTTTTGTTCTTTTTGTCAACAGGGGCTATGTAAGAATTTTCCTTTTCACTTACAGATTCAAAACGCAACTTTTTATGTTTGCGTTTTGGGAACCTGCGGTATTTCATCATTTTTTTCCTCCTCCTACAACCATTTTTAATACTAGTAAATCTTCCCCTTCAGCTGGACTCTCTGAAATATCATTTGCTTCATCTAGTTGTTGTGGTACAGTTTTCTTCTGCTTACTCATATTTAAGATTGTGTCTAGTGAGTCTTCTCCTACAGCTGAGCTCTCTAAGATGTTTTTACTTCATCTAATTGTTGTAATATGGTTTTATTTGGCTCACTCATATTAAAAATTGGGAAAACTCGCACAGCATCTAGTTTAGAGGAAGCATTTTCCGATAACTCTTCCCTCAGGGAGAGGGCTTTTACAGGAGCATTAAAGCTAGCTTTAGACAGACTTGAATTTAATTTTCCTACAGACGGTAAGTTTACAAAATCTGCCTGCAGTTCTTTTGGTCCCCCTACCCCTGAGACTTTATCAGCATCAAGAGGTACGTTAAGCGTTTGACATGCTTTACTAGATGTAGAAGTAGCACAGTTCACACAAACCAGTCTATGATTTTTAAGATCCAAGACCCCTCCTAAGATTGGCGTGAGGACTTTCAGAATATGGTCGGAGTTTAAAGTACTTTTCTCCATCAGGGACAGAATTGCGGACAGGATTTTTTCTAATTTAGAGAATGTGCTCATTAACCCATCTGCCCCTACAATCTCATTTATCGGCGGGGGTACAAAGGAATCCCCACCACATTGTTAGGTGTCATTGAAAGTTCCGTGCCTGATAGATCATGTAAGTCCGGAATCATAGACAAATCTGTAGGGGTACTACTATACATGATAGGCATATGTGTTTGTGTTCCTATATGGGAGGACGATAGTAGTTTAATCGAATGACATTCTGAATCCCCCCCCCGGAAAGTGCAGTTTTGCTAGATGCATTACTCGTTCAGCATTCTTTTCTAGTGGGAAAGCTAAGTCCGGGAGAGTAATGTCCTCGGTTTTAGCCTGCCCATTTAGCAATTTCTGTTCTTTCTGTTGTTCTATTTTTCGAGAAACAGCCTTTTCTTCTGTTAATGAACAGTCCATCAAGCTCCTGTATGAGACGTTTACTTTATCTTCTACGTTTTCAATAAGAGTGATTAGGTCTGCTAGGGGAGAGTTTGGCACAATTTCCTTAGTTTCGCTTCCATTCCTCTTAACATATTCTATTACCTCTGGCCTCTGATGGACCACTTCCACCTCCATATCAGATTTATTTTCCTCGTTCACTGCTTGCTGTACATCTGTCCTGCTATCAAATGGAGGGGGTACTACTTTACAATCTCCCCCATTCACCTTTAGTATAGTCACAACAGGGTAAAGTCCCTCCCGACTTGACGCGTATCCATCCAATCTGTTCTCTGTTATCAATTCAGAGTCCATTGACCCCTCCATTAAGTTCCCCTCCAACTCTTCATCACCACTTTTTTGCCCCATTCCACACTTAAAGCTCCTTCCCTTACTGGTAAACATTGGCTTTACCGATGGGTAAGATTTCAATAAAGACAGATGAGCGCCGGGTCTACGGCGTCTGATAGTTTTTTGAGGTTTTAGGGGACTCAGACTGCTCGTGACAGACTGACTGGTGGATACTAAAGATTCTGCGTTTTTTGCTTTTGACTGTGAGCGTAATCGCCTTACAGACATTACCATTACAGTTGCAATTTACCACGACCTAAGATTGTTAACCACCCCACTATGAATGACACGAAGTAGGGGGGACTGACAGTGTGTATAAATAAAAGTTAAGACACAAACTCCACAAATTCCATACAGTAAATCACGCACCACTCTGGCCGAGGCCTGGGCGATTCAACAGTGACCTAATCTGAGCCACACGCCAACCCCCGTCTGGCAACTGGGGCAGTAGTGGTTATAATAACCGCAAAGGTCTAGGAGATATTTTATACACACTCCTCGTCGTAGAGTACACGTCTGTGGGGTGGCCCTGCCCGGCCTCCCCTTTGCCCAGGCGCTCCCGCGACGCGGAGGTGGAGTCCAATTTACAACGCCTCCTGGCACGATTCTTCAGGTGGCGGCTTCCGGCCGCACTGCAGGCTGGGACCTGTAGTCCTTGCAGTCCCGGTGGCAAGTGCCCTCCCACGCACTCAGCGACCGCAGGGGATGGAGTGGACTGCGGCGGCGGCTGGGAGGTTGCGGCGAAATATCAGCCAAATAACAAAGCAGAAAGCGCAGGAAAGATGAGTGCTCCCTCTGGTACTCACAGGTAGGGACTTTAATAGCAGGAAACACTCAACTCGACCCAACCCAACCCGGGTTGCAAACTTCAAGCAGACTTCAAGCGCTTCAAGCGCTTCAAGTGCTCATGAGTTCAAATATCAGAAGCCAAAAGCCAGAAGCCAGAGGCCAGAGAACTCAGGCGTATGCAGGGCTCTCACTGCTGCGTCCCCCGTGGTTCCCGACTCCCAGAAGCTCTCAGTGGCTCACAGCTGTACCTGCACCTTGGTTTTCACAGTAGCGCCCTCCGTAGTTCCTGGCTCCCAGCAGCTTTTCTGTGGCGCCTTGCTACAGGCTCCAGCACTCCAGCGCCCCAGCGCTCACAGCCTGCAGATCGTGTGAAGGCGTAGGGGCTCTTAGTGTCATACAGGGTGATCAGAGCGGTCCGAGCGCTCTGACCCCCCACAGTGCCCCCTCAGCGGTTTCCTCAGCAGTTTCCTGCGGCCGCAGCAGTTTCCAAACAGCTCTATCGGTTCCAGCAACGGCTCCAACAACAGCTCCCGGGGACGCCGGTCAGTAGCAGCGGCAGCAGCGTTTTGGCGCGTAGCTCCCCCCTCACAACTTCACAGCAGCAGCAGTGATTTCAATTCGTTCCCCTCTTTCAGTTTAGATCATGGTCTGTATCCTGGATCCTGGATTATATCCTGTATCCTGAATCGGCCCCTTGCCCCTTGCCCTTGCCACAACCACAGCTCACAGGCCCCCGGTCAGCTATTAGGTGCTAAAGTGCTACAGGGGGGGCTGCAGGGGGCTATTGGGGATACAGGCATGGCTATTTACAAGATGCAGGAAGTCAAATGGGTGCTACAGACACGGCACACGGCACTCAAGGTCACGGGAGCACAGCGGAAATCACCCAGAGTCACTGCAGGAACCACTGCAGCACTTGTTGTGCAATCCCGTAGTCTCACAAATCAGGGCACAGACCGGGGCAACCTCAAGCTTCTAACTTCAAGCCTAAACGGCTAAACGGCAACTGAACGTGATCCCCACTCCGCTGGCTAGCCAACTCCGTTCCGCCCGAGCCGAGAACCGGGCTTCCCTATCCCCCCGGGCCCCGCCCGATGCAGATGGTAAAGGCAGTGGCAAATGGGGGGACCTTCAGGCTTCCACGTGGGTACAGGAACAACGGCATAGCGGCAGCGGAGATGAGTGAAGCTTCTGAAGCCACGGACAGCCCGCAGTAAACCGTTCGGCGTCCGATCAGAATGGCGTTCTGGCGTTTCTCACTCGTGTCTCTCTCAGCTCTCTGGCACCCTCTAGCGGTCATGAACCGTCACCCATGAATAGCCCCTCCTCTCGGAAACTCATGTTGACACATAGTAAGTTAATATATTCTTCTTCCTTTCGCCATAATCTGGCCATAAAGGGTTATAACCATTGGAAGGAAACCATTGATCTAAAATCAATTTGGGACTCTAAAGGATGGCAGGAGCGAGGCTCCGAGGCCCTGCAACGTGTGTGCCTCATCCCCACTCAAATGCTATTTTTGAATAATACTATTTACCAAACCACATGTTTCGGTTTGGCGAATACTAAACAAATGTATGCCACAGCCATTCCGACTTGCTGAATATGATACTTGGCGCTCACACACAAATTATATCATTGAAGATTTACAGTTTATTGAGGAATAATTCATTTAATGATTCTGCCATTGATCCCCTCGGTTGGTTGATCTGGCCAAATAGTTCAAATGCTAGCCAACGCCATTTTCTTAACTCTAGTTTAGGTTATAAACATGAGAGGCCAGACCCTAGGTTTTCTGATTCACATACTGTCACAACATACTCTGTTGGTAAACTGTGGCAACAATGGTTACAGCACTCAACACTGTCATCTGTTAAACAACATTTATCCTTGCTGTCCAATAATATTAATTTGGCCGACTTTGTCTTAGGACCGAAAGCTCCTTGAAGAAATAAATGAATTTATGCTGCTTACAATGCAATTTGGAAACTATCACAAATGGAAGCAGCATTACGTATACAGGAAATACACCAGGCAAACTTGGAAAAAGTTTTAGCTGTTGTCGACAGCAGCATTATATACATTGGATAATATTGTTTCCTCTGTTACTGACATTGTGCAAGAAGATGTTTCTCTGTTATATCATGGTCAAAATCAATTACGCTCAGTAATGCAATTTGCATGGACTTTGCAAACATTGAAAATGGGGAACGTGCCTTTGAATTTTTTTTAACGCTAGCGCTTTATTTTCCCCGTTTAATTTAACAGACAAACAGCAATTCATGTCCATGAAAGATGCCACTTATACACTTTTGCACATTGAAAAAATTGACCCTTTACCGTTTTCTGTAGCAAAAGCAGATTCTGCAGTTTGCTTAATCCATGGGGTTATAAATTTACCGTTCTCATTGCTTCAATTTACATTCTGTATGAAACATTACCCTGTGGGCCGTTTTGAACCTCTTGGAGGTGCATTTTTACAAGAGCTGCAGTTTCTGCCTTTCACTTATCGATGTTTAAGAGACAACACTGAGGTTTACCTAACAGGGGAGTATTGTGATTCCACTGTAAGGACATTCCCTTGTCTGTAAAAATATACAGTTGCACAGAGCCTGTAACCTTTCAGCTCCCAATCTTGCGTGTGTTTTTAAAAGGTAAACCAACACTTGCTATAATTCCCAAATTCACACTGCTTACTAATGGTAGCGATCTTATTTTAAATAACCAAAAATGCGGTGGCTTACAGGTTGGCATTCCTTACATTGTAACGGTTTCCCAGCACGTAATTTGTTGAAATAATGTGCTTTTTCCACCCCCGCATAGGCCGCTGGATAGTCCAGTGTGTCCTTCAATTCCAACTTTGAAGGCAGATTTCAACAAGCTGAGCAGATTAAAGGCGCTTCTAACGCAACAAGAAGTTGCATTGACTTCTGGATGTGAAATGTTCACACTCCAGGTGGCTAGTGCGGCGTCTGAGATTCAAATGCTTTTACACACAAACCTCCCACAACATTTTGGGGAGTTGATTTGTCGCATTTTTAATGCGTCGCATACACAAGGCCTGGCTCATTTTTTTGAAACATGTGTGTTCTGGCCTCGTTACTTCATTTCAGACTATATTTGTTGTTCTTGCTACGCAATGGCTGCTTCTCTTGTGGTACTGAGCAGACCAGGCCGGCTGCAACTGCTTTGTACCGGATGCATGAATGCTTCGGTACATTGCCTCTTGCGACGCTCAGTGTGTCCTATGGATTATCGTTTAGTTTTGCTTACTTTACTTGCGTGCAACCTGTCTTTTCGTGCCTCCGCTGTGACTTTACATGGGCATTGGAGTGATGTCTCACCAACACCTCATGTCCAGTCCCGGATTTCGACCGGCTAATGGGCCCATTAGTTGCTCATGAGAAAGATTGTATTCAAAATTGTCAGAGACTTGTCTCACCCAGTGTGTGTGGCCAACACGGTCGTGGCGTCGCAGGCCCTGTGCGATGCACTGGCGGGTGCCTTTGACGAGAAGACTGCAAAGATCTTAGAGGGCTTAAAAAACCCTTTGCCCGCGGCCCTCGGTCTGGGAGCTCCAGTTAGCCCGCTCAGTCGACCCCGGCCAGTCGGGTTTTGCCCTCGCTCGGGAGCTCTGAACGGGTCACCCAGTCGACCCCAGCCGACTGGTGCAGCTCTTACACAGGGATCTCTTGGCGTGGGAGCTCTGGGTGTTCCGCCCAGTCGACCCCAGATGGATACGTCTGGCCCCAATCTGGGAGCTCCGGCTGGAACACCCAGTCGACCCCAGCCGAGTGACCCAGTTCTTTGTTTGGGAGCTCCGGAGACCCCCTCCAGTCGACCCCAACTAAGACTGTTTCCCTGTCCCTCTTATTAGGAATTTTGCAGCCTGGCACACACGGTTGCCTCGGGCTCTCCGCTTGACCCTTTACCTCCCAAATTCTGGAAGGCCTTCCACGCAGAACTCTTTCCGCCTCTGCATTCCATCTGTCTCCAGTCTTTGGAGCTGGCCTCGGTTCCTGACTGTTGGAAGTTAGCAGTAGTGTCACCTCTGCTCAAGAAGCCAACGCTAGACCCTGCTTGCCTCTCCAATTATAGGCCAATCTCCCTGCTCCCATTTCCTATCAAGATCATGGAAAAATGGGTGACCTGCTCACTCTCAGGCTTTCTGGAGAACATCGGTTGGTTTGATGAGGCGCAGTTTGGCTTCCGCCCCGGGCACGGGACGGAGTCGGCACTGGTAACCGTATTGGACAACCTTCGTTCGCGTGTCGACAGCGGTCGGGCAGCCTTTTTAGTGCTGCTCGACATGTCGGCCGCGTTCGATACGGTCTGCCATCAAACCCTCATCAGAAGACTGGAGGAGTGTGGGGTCACAGAGAGTGCAAGAGATTGGCTGACTTCCTATTTGGGTAGCCGGCAACAGTTGGTCTCGCTTCCTCCATTCTGCTCCGAGCCAAGGAAAGTTGGACAGGGGGTCCCACAGGGCTCGGCCATCAGCCCTATACTTTTTAACCTGTATCTTCGCCCCTTGGTCCAGCATATAAAATCTTTTGGTGTCTCGGCTTTTAATTATGCCGACGACACCCAGCTGGTCTTTTCTCTGGAAGGAAACAACGCGGTTCCGCTGGAGACATTTCATCGCTGTATGGCAGCCACAGCAGACTGGCTACGGGCCAACTCCCTCCAATTTAACAGCTCAAAGACGGAGGTGCTCCACTGTTCCAGTGACCGGATTCCGCGGGCTCTTCCAGAGAACTTCTGGCCTACCACCTTTCCTGAACCAGTAGCGGCGGCGGAATCAGCTCGCAACTTGGGGGTAATCTTCGGCCCAAATCTACAGCTTGATCTGCACGTAAACAAAACCATCTCTACGTGCATGATGCTGTTACGCATGTTGCGTAAAGTTCTGCCCCTTCTCCCCGCCCAGGTCAGGCCAGAGGTAGTCCGCAGTACCATTCTAAGTCGATTAGACTATTGCAATGCGCTACTTCTGGAGGCCCCAAAAAATCTGCTTGGGAAGTTACAACGGGCGCAGAACATGGCCGCCAAGTTGTCTCTCTCTCGTTCCAGGTCTAGCTCTTCCACTCTTGCTCTAAGAGACCTACATTGGCTTCCGATACATCTGCGAGTGGTGTACAAAGCCGCGTGCCTGGTGTTTAAGGCAGCACACCAACAGGGCCCAGTACCACTTTGTAATATGTTTGCCTGGTACTCTGCCTCGCGGCCCCTCCGCTCCTCTTCGGCACAACTGCTGGTGGTCCCGAGGTTTCAGAGAGCTAGGATGGGTGGCCGCTCATTTAGTGTTGCAGCGGCCAAACTCTGGAACTCCCTGCCTCTTTCTCTGAGAAGCCACAAGGACTACCTGCCGTTTAGGAAAGCGTTGGAAACGCATCTCTTTCCGAAAATTGCCTGAGCAGCGAGAAGCGAATCGTCCCGAAGTTCAAAGCGCCAGGATGCCCTCTGGGTGACAGGTCTGCGCTTTATAAGTACACAAAATAATAATAATAAATAATAATAATAATTGGCTTGATGGCGCATGCTGCTGCACTTGGCAATTTGGCACAATGGGATATCTGTTAGGCTTCACAGAATCTCCTACTAAAAAGCTACATTGAATATCACGCAAGTCATCCATCAATGTTAATGGAGGCACCTGACTATGAAGAACATTCATGTTCCTTCGACCGACTAAATTGGATTGCATTTCACTTTTCCACTGACCTAAATTATGTCCTTCTGGAGGGTATTGCATTCTTTTGCACTTGCACCTTGATGGATTAATTGGGTACATTTTGCCAGTGGACATCAGCTGGTGTTCTGGATGCCTTGCTTTCAACAAGTTTTTCCTATCTCTTCCTCCTCTTTTTCTCGCCTTTCGACTTTTTCCAGGACTTGTTTTTTTTTTGTATTGTACAAACTTTTGTTTTTGCTTTTTCTAAGCGGATTGATATCTGCTAAGACTTTTTGAATGTTGCTTTCTTGCATGATCTACATACGATGGACATATCAGGGGGTGAGTGTAGTAAGGCTTATAGGATCTTAAAAAAGACAGGGGTGTCCCCACAAAAGGACAGTCTGGGACTGTGTCTCACACCTAGTGAGTGCACTCTAGAGTAAATATTGCATTTCCCAAAAATATAGCATGCCAATAATACGGCGGGAAAGGTAAAGTTACAGGAATTTTAAGTCTCAATTTCTATCAGCGTTTGTTGAATCAAGAGAAGAACCCTGTATATTCGTTTTCTTATATCTCTACAGATGCCAAGTTTTTAGGAGAAAGCCTATTTCCTAACTGTATAGTCAGTTTATACATTAACGTTAAAAACTACAGCATTTCATGATTAACATAGCATACACAAAAGTTATTGTTAAAAGGATGTTTACCACACCATGAGTTTCTCTGTTGTACATTTATTACACATTCAAATATAAAAATTCATCATTACATAATATACAATTATTTAAGAAAACATGTTAGTACATTTGTATAAAAAGCATTTAAAAACAAAGAATCACAAGTCGACGCGGCGTTTTGGTATCCTGTATGTCTACCTTTTTCAGGACTGATTCTTAAATCAGGCGGAGTAGATTTCCCCACCGGACAATGTTTATTTCAGTTTAGAACCTTGTTGCCATCAAATTCGTGGGCTTATTTTCGGATTCTGTTTGTGCGATATGGTATCACTTATTTTCAGAATAAATACGCTTGGTCTTGGACTACCAGGAGGAGCCACCGTATTATCAGTTGTGGGTTTCTTCAATGACCCATTAAAATTAATGCTGCCTGATGTAATTTCTTGGATATTCAAATTTCAAGGCACTCCGTTGTGGATAAAAAACTCCTGCTTTAAGTGTGCAGTCGGCCTCCCCGCTCCTGGGTCCTGGTAGTCTTCCAACGCGTCCCTCAGCCGGTCTTGTACGATCCGTCTAGAACACTGTGCGGGGTCCTCCTTGAATTTCATAAGTAAGGCTTATAGGTCCTTTGTCGTCAATTGCTAAATTAGCATGAGCTTCGCTACCATGAACCTGCTTTTGCGCACGACACTGCAAGCATCTATTTCGCATTATTTATTTGTGCCCCTTTTTACACATGAGAACTGTCTGCTTTGCAGGTTCTTTGCTGTGCTCTGAGGTTAAACAACAATGCCTCTTGTTATTTGGTTCTGATCTGTCCCACACACCTGGACATAACAAGCTTCACACAGCTGCACCTCTGGAAATCGTGTACTTTAATATTGCAAACACAGTCTGTTTTCAGACACAGAGAGACACTTTTCCAGAGAGAAGACCCGTGTTTGTCCTGCGATGTGAACATTGCATCTAGCCCGTGAGGTATGGGAGACTGCTGACAAAGCCCAGATGTCTTCTGTTTTATATTAAACAATTTCTTGTCAAGGGGAGGGTGGTTAGGTTGTTCCGTCCTTTTTCATTGTTTTCTATAACATGACATCCCCGTTTGTATTCTATGGACTTGTAACAATGCGGACTATATTGTGTTTATGCATTCTGTTGTTAGTATTGGCTCGTGAACTGCACCACAGAGCGGTTAGTTGAAATAAACATTTTAAACTATACTGCTTCTCTGATTACTTGCATTGTGGACAAGTATGAGTTGCTAAGCGAAAGAGTGTCTATTTTCCCGTGATTCCCAAGATAGAGTTATGTGTTCTCGGTTGTCTAATCATTGGTAGCTTCGCTGTAGACAAAGAACAAATGAGACACTATAGATAGTCGGTTAGGGATTTTGGGTACGGATGTGGTAGGCTGGTAGACCACCTATTCACTGAGGTCCTGTTTTCCTGTGATTAGTTCTGTGTATGTGCTGAATCCCCGCAACATACCTATCCCAAGATTATCTGCTGAACCCCCTGCTGAGGACTCATCCCATGTTGATGCTCAAAGTCTCCATGCCCATCTCCTATGTCTGCTCTACCAATGAATGATTTTGCCCCAATACCCTCTCATTGTTACTGCCTCTGTCTGAGGTCAGCTATCTCCTTCTTCGGGATATTTGATCCCTCTGTGGGTCTGGCATGGTATCTTTCTTGTTACCTTGAACTTCTGGCTATTAGTGGGGTGCATCCTATCCAGGGAATGGAGAATTATTCGAATGCTGAAAGAAGCTGAACGTTCCCCTGTACAGACAAGACATGCTGGAGTGTACCAGCATCTCCTCTTCGTCTTTCCTAGGCCATAAACAAGCTCATTAATCCTTTTAACTGCAACATGGCAGGCGTAACTCATTTTGCAATGGTCAAGCAAGGATGTATTTGCAAGAAAATGGAAGGAAATGGCTCTAGTATCTTTGTTGGTATTTTGTTCCAGCCATAAGGCACTTTAATGATCATCCCTTAGAAGTAAGAAGGGTAGGTAGGCTGTTTAAACAACCTCAGTTTTTTGCTTTGCTCCATATCCCATGTACAGAATGAATGTTGCCTTATATGAGCTAAGGAGGTTATGAAAAAAACAACCTCAATCACAAGTTTTGGGATTAGTAACAGAGCAGCTAGATGCCCACACCAAGATGCAGATTCAAAATAGGATGATTTTGGATTATCTCTTAGACACTAAAGGGGGCTCTGCGCAACTGTAGGAATCAAATGTTGCACTCCTCTCCCTAACCCTTCTGTAAGCATACGCGCGCAGATAATTACATTAAGGAGAGTGCAAAAACAATGACATGAGATACAAAACAAACCTGAGCTGAGTCCCAACGGTATCTGGGCATGGTGGAAACACGTTTTCAGCTGTTGGGGTATGAAGATATTGAACTCCATTATTGGTATTATCCTGATTGTGGTTGTTATCCACATTGTCATTACATTGATCTTGTCATCATTCAGTGTGTTTGCAGAAATAAAGGCACACAAATAATTTAACGATTTCTACTTCTCTGCATGATGAGGAAAGTGATAATGGTGAAATTAATAAAGAAATGGTAAGACTTTATTCTACTGAACTATTATAAACCACACTTTTTCCTTTCCTCAGGACAAATCGGGGCTGTGGAAACAAATACACTCAGTATTATATTTATAAACTCCTATGCAATGCACTGTCAGTAACCACATATGTAATCCGGAATGTATCGAACATTTAATCAAATCTTGATTTTGTGTTCTATTAGGCTGAAGCATCTTGTGAAACTGAATAAGTTTGCAAAATTCCAGGAGGCAATAGAGCTCAGGGTTGCACATTATTCTAACAGCGTAAACTCATTTTCAAACCTGGTATGGGGAAGTGGGCTTTTGTGAGAATAATGAAGCTAATACTGTGTATATGAATTATGTTGTCTCATCAAGGCTGTTTTGCGCTTCCTTGAGGAGATTCTATGACTTGCACATCAGATATGTTTTCACTGAGAGACCAATCTTTGTCACATAATGAATCATCTCTACTTTGTAAGCAAGTGTCTGTATGATTATACTTCACTGAGCTGTGTTTAAAAAAAATAATATATACTGGTGTAGTTTTCTTTGTTTTTGCCTTTTGGCTCCAGCTGACTGTGTTCTAGCAAGAGCCATGGCCAGTTAAAATGACAGATGTCTGATCTTTTGCTATGCTGCTTACTATTTTTTACTAAAAACTAGTTTGACTTCAGGTTTCCTGACGTGTTGTGTTTTAATTTTAACCAAGACTTCTCCTTTATGTTCCTTTCAATTTGCTCCTATAAGGTATGCAGCGTTTAGAACGCAAGCATTACCACGGAATACCTTTACAACGCGGGCGTAACAACGAAAGTTGTTACCACGCATTGCACTGGGGGGCGCTCAAGGATAGTAAATGATTTAATTTACTATCCCAACACCTTCCCTACTATCCACGGGGACTGGTGTTGGAATAGTAAATTAAATTAATCAATTTTGCGACCCCCAGCGCAATGCGTGGTAAAAACTTTCGTTGTTACGAACGCGTTGTAAAGGTACGCGTTGTCAATGTATGCGTTCTAACGTCATACATCCCTCTTATAAGCGGTCTCGCCTCCATCAATCTCACAATCTATCCCTAATGTCTTTTTGACTACTATCCTGTGTTTCTCTACATCTGTGCCTCTCTCATTCTTTGTCTCACTTCCTCTATTCAATCTCCATTTTTCTTCTGAAATCTTGAAAAAAGATTCCATTGTTCATCCATTGAGGCACAAAAAACATGCATCTTCATCTCTACATGAAACACTTAAAAGTTACTGATAGCTAAGCATCTTTTGCATAGCCACATGGGGTGGTTAATACAATAGTGGTTGCTGAAGCAGAGCCAACTTTACAGCAGTCTTATCCAGGAAACCCATTCAATCCAGGATCAGCTGGCAGCGGCAGTTTTACTATGTAGCTCCTCACTTTCCTGGAGAAGTGTTCAGTGCCGGAGCAGATCCCGTTCTGCAGCGCATCTTGATGTAAAAAGGGGCCCAGAAATAAATTAAATCCGGTTATTGTCCCCTCTGTAAGTCCTCGCCATATCAGTCAAGAATTAGGTTGTTTAAAAGGTAGGCGGAAAATCGGGTCTAGTTAGGATATATATATATATTAACTGGTGCATCTGTCCAGTTTATGGCAGTGGGGAGAGACGTGCATTCTGTTAAAGGTGTATGGAGAAATGATGACCTCAACTACTACTCATATCCATCACAAACTGTTGATTTCTGGAACTTGCACGTCTCTATGACAAAACCTAAAACTTAGAAAACACTACTCTGGTACTTGAACCCGTGAAAGACTCAAATTGATTCCGGACATGAGGATTACTCAAGTTTTCATTTCAAATTTAGGAAGTTTGAGTATATTTAGGCAAGCATTTATTCAGAAGCAGTTTGTAAAATTATTTAGTAACATTGTAGGAAGCTGAGAAAACGGAAAGTGCCATACTACCAAGATCAGTAAGCAATTATGTAAAAATTTCAAATTATCTGCTTTAGAAAATAAAATAAAAAATCTGAAAATTTATTAAACAAAGAAGCTACTTTATTTAAAATGATGAACATGTCCTTCATATTTAAATATACTGCTTGCTAACATAAATAAAATGAAACGATTCCTTTATTTTATTTAATCATAAAACTCAAACCTTTGAAGGCAAAATCAGAGCATAAACCAATTCACACGTTTTTGTATGTCCGGACATACGACAGCCTGAAATACAAAAAAATAGAACACTTTCTCCGTAAAATCAAAGCAATATTTTAAGAGGTGGTGGCACAGAGCGCTTGGTTTAGTTTCAACAATTGACGTATAGCATATGTCAAAGGATGCTGTATAAATATTTGACTTAAAATGTAATAAGATCTGCAATACGCGCAATACGGGGACATGACCAAATGCCAGCTGTACAATTAATAGCCACAAATGATCAAATTATACAGGACCAAAGTGGTGTTGCTAGTTCATGTTCACAGCATCACGCTTCGTTCCCTTAAGAAAAATGAAACTCAGACAATAGTGAGGAACCAGAGGTGACTGATATGTCGATGAATACAATCCCACAATTTGTTCTGAAGTGTTTCATATAAAATATACAATGGCCTTAAAATCATGTACATTTTCATAATCAACGATGTAATCTGGCTTCTTTAGATACATTTATTCAAACAAATTGCATTCATTTTTCTTTTATTTCAAAGAAAATGAATAACCAAATATTTACCAACAAATCCCTCGTGGGGCATTGTTAATGTTCTGGAGAATCACTCATTGACTAAAATAATACAAGGAAATACTAAAGAAGTGCTACTTTTAATACATGCTCAACTACTATTAAAATCAAAACTATTCAGTCAAGTTAATCACTTGTGAAAAAAGACATAGCTTTTCTTTGGCCAAACTAAAATCAAACATTTTTAAATGTAAAGAAAGTACAGTTGATTGGGTATTATGCAAGCATGCATGCATGTAATTCGATATCCAGAAATAATTATCTTATACATTTCATTGAAGATATACGTGGCCTGCCTGAGGCAGAAATAAGCTTTGGATGTTTACGACAAGCAAACTTTAGAGAAAGGATCCTTCCTGGTTCTGTTGAAGGTATTGATCAATCTAGAACATGCTTTCTACACTAATCCTACATATGTGAATATTTACAATTGTACAATTTTTTTGGCTTCTACGATTTTTCTCTACTTCCAGTGATACACTAAGTGTAGAGCATACACAGTAAAAAAACATGAGCACATCACACAGGATTGGGAGGTTTTTCGGTTTGTCATTTCACGTCACATGCTTGGGTTTAGACCTCGGATGTTTCACAGGAAGATTTTAAAATTCACTTAAAAGTTGGCAGTTGAGGTTGTCAGGCGTCTTCCAATATAAATCCTTAATAAAAGGGATAAGATTCAAATATTAATTTTCACATACCAATTTAGCATTTCAGAGTACAAATCATTAATGAAGAGAATATTTATGCAAACTTAATTTTAATGTACTGTTTCAGTTCAGTCAGTGACTCCATTTGTGCTGACTAGACCTTCAGACTAAGCACTTAAATATGATGATATAGCTTTGGAAATATAACTTGGTGTCCTACAGTACACAGACATGTCCAGTATCTAGGCAGATCCAAACAACTACAGTTTTTGTGTAGTTTCATTGAACACCTTGGATTGGATTAAGCAATGTACCTAATGGATTTAGACTTTCCTGGTTGAAGGCAGTGCAGAGCTTTGATCAACAAGACAACAAGGTATAGACACTTCACCAGAAGGAAAAAAGAACCAAAGACCCTGTCACGGTCATAAACTAGAGTGGTACTTCTTGTAAGCTTGGAAAAGAAGTATCCGATACTGATATCTACAATTACAAACCATAAAAACTACTAAGCACAGATAGTCTCCTTCTTAACGCAAGTCATTATCATGATCATACTGAGTTTAAGAACCATAACCCTTTTACTGCAGAACTTATTGAAGTAAAATGGCTTCTATTTCCTCAAGATCAGTTTTTAGATCAGTTTTTAAACTGTTATCAATAGATTGAGCTAATGAGTCTTATTGAATGTCCCTCTCCACACACGGATGCACCTTATCTACATAAATCTAAATAGAAAGAACAATGATAAAAACACTCCCCCTTCCATTAAGATATTTGCAATATCATCATCATCATTCGGCACCTTTCCTTCATCACTGTGCTATTACAACTCTGTTCGGATGAACAGTTGAAGGGAAATCCAAAAAATACTGCAAGTACTCATAATCCTTCCTCTTTACCAGTCAAGAGAGAATATATACACACCCACCCACCTACTTACTGATGTACGTTCTGAATAGGTGAGCTTCACATCCATATTGCTATTTGGACATCACACACTGTGTAGAGAAACACATAGCAAACAGTATCAAATCCTCAGTGTACCTCCTTTTCAGTAGCTATTGATCTTTCTATGCAATGTTTTGGTAGTATCCACCAACAATGAAGATCTAATTCAACGGACTGTTAATATAGGTTAGCTATGGTAAAGCTTGTCCCTTTCCTTTAAATTATCTCTACAATCAATTATGGATTTCCTGGACATCAGAAAAAGACTACACTTAGATATGTAATAATCATTTGTCAATCAATATAGGTCATTTTCATTTCCATTTAGGAGGACAAAGAGGAATTCTCTACTCCTAAAAGGCACTTAAAAGGATATGAGCATCCTACTGATGTGTCATCACAGCAGCTTTACTATGATACAAGTCTAGTGGTGCCTTTCATTGGAACATGAAGTACCACCACGTACGTAAGCAAAGATAAGTTTTCTTTTCCCGGTTGGAATCATTAAATTTCCTCAATGTATATAGCAATTCTATTTTGGATTTCTTTCCTTATGGTAGAAATAGATTATTTCTCTTTCACCAAGCTATGCCAACCTACTTAGTATGAAAGACAAACTGTGTTCATGTGTTACAGTGATGTATTTACTATTTAAAGTCACATCAAAACTTTGCAAATGGGTGATGAAGCAAGAAATGTAGACCGAAAATCCCGCTGCTTCAAAATATGAAGATCCACAAAGAACGATATGGATTGTTAACTAGGCACTGGTCCAACATATTACTTTGATGACAAACTGGTGAAGAAGGTGGATGTACTCACTACACCACAAATGACGTGGACAGCTTATTCTGGGATGGACACTCAGGGGAGCACGATCTCAGAATGCTAGGTAAATTATATAATAGTTCAGGATCTGACAATGGGATCTTAAACAGAAGCATTTGCTATGAGCCCTGAAAATTAAATATGTAAAAGTTTGCATCCTACAATTAAGACACTAATACCAAATCACTTAGAGAATTATGTTGTCCTATGGCAAATGCAGTGGCTTCAACAGAAAAGGAGACAGTTAATCTGAAGTCTTCAGCAAAAACTTGGACAGCATAATGTTACTTGTAAAATAAGGTAGTAGCATGGATCTGGAAATAAATTCAGGGGCATTCCTAAAGACGATAGCAATCCTTAATCTTGAAAAGGTGAAGTATGCTGGCTTTCTTGGTAAAGGAGGTATAGCACATTAACCATTGTTTGTGGTAACTGGATGAAAAACGTTGGTACTATCCACAAAATACTTGTTTCTCAAGTTTATAATAATGATATTTAAATTATATCCTGCACCCAGTTTCATGTAGATGGATGAGAAACTTGCAGATGACGATTATTTATTTATTTATAAAGTTTTACATTTCCAAGATTCATGAGGAAATTCCAAGCCTTGCTTAACAGACAAAAAAGTTTCTAACTGAAAGATAAGCTGGAAAAAGGCACTCTGTGCAACCTTATATTTCATAAGGTATGTTGTCATCACCCTACAAATAAATACAATCCTGGCTAGTACATACATTCTAATTGTAATGCAAAATTCTGAAGCCTTTCTATAGATCCTTTCTGTCCTATGAAAGGAGGCATGAGGAATCACAGATAAATAATAGCCCTGTGCACAAGCTGGTGCATATTAGTGACGCTTAAGTAAATGAATACCCACAAATGTCTTCTAGATATGAAACATAGTACAATTTATTATGGTGCACACATATGCGTTGTTGCCTTTTATAATGATATCACTGCTACTTCCAGTCAAGGAAGAAGTAAGAGGGAGCAAAATTGTGTGAAGATGAAGAAAGAGGTGTGAGCAGGGACAAACTTTGGTAGAAACATGTGAGAGGCTGATTTGGTATATGATGCACACTTATGTAAGTGGGCACCCTGCACCAATCCAGACAACCCTTACGGTGATGATTCTAGTGGTCTTAGACAACCTTACAAAGCTCTCCATGTGGTAGCTGTGGACAGCAGCCTTCAGGCTTAGTCCAGAAGGAGTGTAAAGCAGCTTGTTTTACCAGAACATAATATTATTGGTGTGCAGATTAACCCCTTCGATGCTCATGACGAGCTCAGCTCGTCATGAGGCACGGTTGAGCTGTGCTCATGACGAGCTGAGCTTGTCATGAACAATGGGAATAAATCGTGGCCAGCACAGGAGGGGAAAACCATCAGCATTGATGGTGTTAAGAGAAAAAGAATCACACAGTGTATTCATAAAAATATGTATTTATTATAAGACCCTCACTAACACATAAAGATATCTCCTAGCTGGAGATATACGCAATGCACATAATACTTTTCAATAGAAACAGGTAAGTAGCACAGAATACATAGTGGTCACCAGGGGGAAACCAAACCATATACTAAAATAGTGGTATGCGAACCACGGTTCGAGTCAAGACTATACCCAGAAGACGTAAAAGTGCTGGGGATCCAAGGAACCTCCCAGGGCGAGTATCTAGGAGCCCCAAGCAGGTCGTGCGCAGAGTGGGAACACAACTTTGTTCTCAGTACAACTTAATGGGTAAGTCGCGGTTGCAAATTTAAAAAAAGAAGGCCCCCTCCCAGTGGACCCTGAAGAAACCCTGTGGAAGACAAGAGGTTGTAGAGTCACTCCACCCGTGGATACCCTAGGAACCAGGATACCTACACTAGGGAAGCCTCGTGCATAGGTGTGAATTGGCATTGGAAATGGTCATCAAACTCAATGGGAGACTTCAAGAAGATTCTGCTGGTGGAGAAGGTGAAAGTGTCCAGTGGAACCCAAAGGTGGATGCAAGGTGAAGAGCACCTGCAAGCAGTGGGGACAGGAGGCACAGAAGACGAGTGCGCACTGATGTTGGGTTGCTGCAGGAGAGATGCCGGTGACCTTGGAGCTGCAGCTGTGAGGACCAGGCGATGCTGTGGAACACAAGGAGCTGTTCACGAGCTGTCCCATGTCTGATATCGAGAGTTGAGGGGTCGGTGTCCGTTGGGAGCACTGACAAGCCTTGGCAAATGCAAACCACATGGAAAGCAAAGAAAGAGCAGTGTTGGGACCAGCAAGATCTGGGTGACTCACCACAAGCAGGGGAGTAAGGGCAACCCCGAGCAATCAGGGAAGCCCACAGAAACCAAAGGGGAGCCTCAACAGGACCCACAGGCTGAAGGCACTGGAGTCGCAAGTGGACCTCGAGGAGCTCACCAAAGATGCAGGCCCACGGTGCAAGTGATGTGTTGAGAATGAAGATCTTGGTCACAGGAGGTGCTTGAGGTGGGGGCTACTTGGAGCCTGAAGATCTTGATGGAAGCCAACAAGCCTCTGCAACAGCAAGTCGACGTGGTGCACAGGGGGTTAAGTTCCTGCGGCTCCGATGAGGGATAATGACCTCAAACTTGGTGAGAGGACAGGGCAGGCCTCGAGGGATGTAGAGAACCCCCACCTGTGTTGCTGAGCCTTTCAGAGTCTGTGGGAGCCTAGGATCAGCAGACCGGTCAGCTTAGTTGCGGTGCCTGCAGATGCAAGGAAGTGACTCCTTCACTTCAAGGGAGATTCCTTCAAGTGTCTTGGATGCCCACAGGCCTCCTCTATGGAGCACAGGCACAGTGCAGTGGATGAGCAGGGCAACGAGCTCAGGAACAGCAGGAGTCTTCTCGGATGCAGCTTTGATGTCCAGAGTGCCCAGACGGTCGAACTAGAAGTGGTGTCTCGAAATGAATCTTGTCCCATGACAAATCTAGGGACACACCCTCAGGTACCCTAAGTAAAGGGTTGGGACGATTCAGGGTTCCCTCCCAGGGGAGGAGTCTGACAGTGGGGAGGATACTCCCATGCCCTTTGTCCGGTTTCGCGCCAGAGCTGGAGCCAATGGCTCCCTGAGCTGGTTTAAACTGGACTTTGCAAGGAGGGCACCAAATGTGCTCTTCAAGATAACTGAGTGGCGCTGGCAAACATTCCCACCCAGCCCCAATGCATTAAACCCTGTCTGTGAGGTGGTCACACCTCCATGTGACAGAATACCTATTGTTCTGCCTACCCCTGCTCGAGCTTGGCTCAGCGGCAGGAGGGCAGAATCGTGTCCCTGGTCGGCAGCATCCATGTTGTGCTGTCCGGGTCTAAAAGACTGGTACCAGGAGCACTGTGGGCCTCCCGGGGGAGCATTACAGTGCATGGAATCATACCTCCCACACCGTTTACGGTGTGGCAGTAGGATTCCAACATGTTTGATACCAAACATGTTAGGGTTCGTTACAGCCAGTTTTGAGGTGGCCATTGCGTAAGGATGCGGTGCCCCTCTATATGTTATATGACTGTCGCACTTACAACCTGGGAGAATGGACTCCGTAGGTTGTAGAGGCGTCCTGCTCAGGCAGGGGCACCCTCACACTTAGAACCGAGCACCCTGCCTTCAGGATTGAAAGTCCTGCTTTAAGGGTGACTTATAGGTTTTAAGTGCAGTGACCGTAGATATCCGGAAACATATATTTCTCGTAAGAGGTGCTAGCACTAGCTTACACAGGCTGCAATGGCAGGCCTGTAGTTACAAATTGAGTGATCTACCAATTTGTGGTATAATACATGCTTCAGCCCACGGGGACCCCTGCTGTACCTAAGCCATGGGTACCTTATGACCATACACTAGGGACTGATAAGTGTACACCAGTGTCCAATCTGGGATGTATCTAAGTATTTTCCATACCAATTTAGAGAAGAAAGAACATAGACAGGGGTCCTGATTAGCAGGAACCCAGTCAGACTAGTCAGAAACAACATTACATCAAGCAAAAAAAGGGGGTAACCATAAAAGCTGATCCTACTTTCCCACAACACACCACTGTGAATATGCATCACAATTCATTTACAGAGTAAACTGTAAGTACAATGGCTAGGTAGCTTGAACAATGTGCTATGCTTTGCAATAATTGTGAAGTGGCTCAACATGCATAGTCTCTCACAATTTAAAGAAATTTCAACTGGATTATAGGTACCACCACACTAACATTACAAAAAGAAATCACATGGTAAAAGTTCTGGCAATGTATTTAATGCATATCGTATACCATACACAGAAATCTAGCCAGGAATGATGATTCTTCATACAAACTGACCAGGAACTGTGCTCTATAAGACCTGGAGGACAGAATGGAACATCACTATAAAGTCCCTGAAATATAATGAAGTCTATATAAGGGCAGAAAATGGGAAATACTCACGATCGTACACAATCAAAACCTAACTTCACATTGACAGCTTCAGAACTATGATTCCACATTGATTCTCTTTCACCAGGACCGTGGCAATTCAGTGAGGGCTGCAAAACCAAAATCTAAAATGTAGCCAATGCTTCGTGTCTCATCAAATGTTGAAGACCACATTTCCTCCACCCGACCAAACTACACTGCCCATACCATTACTGCATTGTCCTCAAGACCAGCTGAATCATATGCAATGCAGTGATGAACAGTACATTAATGTACCACTCACCTCATTAGAACATGGGCTGCAGGAAGCCATCTCCCTACTCAATTCAAGAAATGAAATTAATTTTTTAGCGCCCATAAAATAGAAGTGGAGTTCTTGAGACTAGAATGTTAAACATCCTCTTTCCTTTAGAAGTATTGCTTTTTTCCTGTTGTTAAAGATAATTGCATACATATAGATTAAGGCTAATGGTTAGATTTACTAATGTTTTGTGTGAGCGCCTGTGTGTCAAAGTCACGTACAGCACAGGGTCTATTTACGTACAATTAAAAGGCAAGCAGGCACACAACAATATTACAAACAACCCTAACAACATCTAGACTTGAGCATCTTTGGTTGATGAATATTTGCTTGCATCTGGTCTCCTGCAATGACAATGCTAGGACCTAAATCAAGCCTTATAGATGGGGTTCCGCCTGATATGATTTTAATTACTGCAGATTTTATTCACACTTCATATGAGGAATCTAGCTTCTTTTTAAAAAAAATTAAAACATATGTAACCATGTCATTCACAAGTACTTTCGTATTGCTCCTTCTACTAGAAGGTTTTGAGTTTTTGGACTTTAAAAAACTGGATTTTGATTTCATATTACCCAACCATCTAGCAGAATGGCTCCAATAACTTAAATAATGAACTATGCAGTTATACATTCGGAAAATTGCCAGTGGATGGGGATCTGTTTGCAACGCATGGTTACCAAAAATCTTGTTATGTTCCAATGCCATAGACAAAGGGAGTGGGAGACATCCAAAGAATTAGGTGCAAAAGCAATCCGAAATTGCATGCTGGCATAGAGAATAGATTACTGAAATTTGGATTAAGAAGAAAGACAACCTGTTGGCAAAAAAAAGTTTGGCCGTCCTTGTAAGAGGTTTCTCCTGGTGTTGGGAAAAGCAGATCCTTTGATTATGTTACTAGAATAAATTGAGTGTAAGAGCCCAATTTATGCAAAACCAATGCACTTTTTTACAAGGGCAAAAACTATTCAAATATGAACATTTTCTACATCACACAGATTCTAATCCATATAGGTTAATTTGGCAAATAAAACTGAAGAATTCCATTTAAAGATACTAACAGAGTTCTAAGAACAGTGAAGCATTGTGATATACAGGGTTGGAAATGTGAAAGACTGTCAACGGTTTAGAACCTTGTAGAAATATAGACGACTAATAGCAGCCCTGTCTTCAGTTATGGACTGGATCCACACAAACGTCAAAGTTTGTGGGTCCCTAGACTATTGCCTATATCAAGCAGTGCTTTAAGACTTCCCACCAGAGATAATGCCTTATTTGTGAGTAATCTGATTTTATGCATGCAGATGCTTCACGCTGTAGAAAATACGCATGTATATTGTTGGGCTAAATGCAAACATTTTTCTTCACAGGGAAAAGGTGCAAAAAAATGTCCTTGCTTTCACAAACCTTAAAAATAAGAGGGATCCTCAAGCCTTTTAATATATTTTCCGCATCATTTATACCTAGATCATCCAGGCAGAAGTTTAGAACTGCATTAAAGGGTCGAAAAGGCTTTCCAAATATTTGTGAACATATGCAAAGTAATAACTGCATCAGTACTCACACATTTTAAATTGCCTACTTCCCAAACACTCCTCTAGTAACACTCACTCTTCACCATCCCTAAGAATCTACATATCTTGCTGATTTTCCAAAGTCCTAAAATCTTTAAAAATTGTCGGATCATGAGTTTGTGAATTAGGATCTGAGTTTTCCATGAATAGATGCCGTGTTTCCACATGAAGAAGAAAATTGTGCATTGGGACTCCGAATACTGTAACAGGGATGGGGCACATTTTTTATTTGATTCTGCACAACACAATATCTATCATTACTGTTCATTCTCAATTTTAAATTTAGATGTGGATACATTCTGTACATAAGAAATGTGATGAAAATCTCAATAACCCCCTGGCCTTAGCAGGCTATTACATTCATACATTTAATAGAACACACTTACTGCTTTGTTCCTTCATAATCATTTATGGGGGAGATGCATGAATTATGAAAAGGCTGCACATATGAAGCACAGAAGACAGAATGCTGCCATTTATATCACAGATCATAGCTTTATTAGATGCTGAAGTTAAACCGTTCTATATTATTAAAGAACTTCAAACCGGATAGAACCATGACAAATGTAAGCGTTTTCCTAAATGTTTGTGTAATTTGACAACGGCAGTTATATTTCCTTTGGTGATTTATTACTTTTTAACAGATCTTTGTGTGGAATTTGCAAAGCAGTTTGTCTTGCTTGACCTGGCAGCTACCAACAGCGTTCCAGTGATCATCTCTTTAAATTCATAACTGCTTTCTGTTTATTAAAACACCTGTGGTTTCATTGCCATTTACCGAACAAGGGTAATGTCCCAGTTTGTCAGAGGCTGAAGTGAAAACCTCACAACTATTCAGACTGAGGTGTTTTTTTTTTAGCCTCTCACTACATATGTGACGCTTGAGGGCAGCAGTTGTAGGTGCATCGTTTTTTCCACAGTTTGAGCTGCTCCAAGCAATACAATTCAGAGTCGTAGATTCACCTCACAAATCCTACATCACAAAACATAATCTGAAGATCAGATCTCATGCAGAGCTGCTCACGAGGAGTGTTCAACACTAGTACTGAAAACCCTAGATCTGGTCATAACATTGACTAGGACTTTGGCTTTTGTCAACTCAAACATTCAATCACCCTAATGTTAAGGATTTTCGGATTGTGCCTACAGAGTTCAAGTCATTTTGAGGAATGTGTCCATTGAGCCTGAGTAGTAGTAGCCTTATGGCAAGTGTAGATTATTATTGACTTTGCATTTAGTTATTCGACTTTCAAAAGCTAGTTTAATCCCTAGGTTCGTGGTTACACCATTGCAACTTGGCATTACAGTATCTGAGTGTACCAGCACCATCGTTTCTTACCCCTCTGCTTTTGCAGATGATGTTGCATGCATTTTGTAGCAGCATTCTTTGCAGAACCAGATTTCAGGTAGCCCTAGTAATTTAGTGTTTTACTAAATCGTGGAAGTTAACAGCATTTTTGATTGCTTAGCTCAGGTTGCATCAGATGATCTTATAGGAAATGTATTATTTGAGTACACCTCAGAAGAGGCTGATTCCATTTATTCCCTCATTGAGGAAGTACGTACTTTTGGTTCTTCTACTGGCACGACCGCACAACTATTAAAACAATTAGAATACACAATGAGAAAATAAATAAATCAAAGGTTACATGCTACCACTCTCATTGAGTACCATAAGGTAAAAAGGATGCCACACGGTTTACGCATTGCACCAAAACCGATGTTGTTTAAATGTAATAAATCTTTCATGGTGAGATGGAACGCTATTTTAAATAAGTGTTCCTTAGACCTAATACTCTTGATTATTGAAGAACTGTCCTCAGTGTTGAAAGATCTATCAATGGATATAGCCAGACTAAAAGATGAAATGAATGCTAACATGAAACAAGAAGACTGGATTAAAATTTTAGAGGACATCAACGCACGTTTGGATACACATGCCTGTGAGTACTGTTGCGTGTTTATCTAGGTTCCTGATCGATACTGTGACCTTATACCCCTATTCGGCTATAAATCCATTTATTCCCTATATTGGCATAACCGTTCAAGTGCGATTTTCAGAAAAGTCATCTCTGGCCTCACACAAACAGAGTCACATTCCAGCATAGCTCTCTGCCACTTCCTTTGCGACAAATTAGTGCAATGACAGAGCAGAAGTCACTATCTGATATTCCTAGATTAACACTCCTAGTTCTTCAACAAGATAAAAACTCAGCAAACCTGGAAATCCCTGCTTGCTGTGTTTTGATTAGTAATGGAACTCTAATGAGCAACTGATAACTATCACTTCCGAGTGACATCTTTAATTGACGTCTTATGTCCAGCAAACTTGCGTCAAACCCGGCACCTGTCAGGTATAAATATTACCAACGTTGCCTTAAGCAATGCGAGCTACTGTTGCTGATGCCAGCTGCCTGCAAGACCCCGTGTTGGTAAATCTAGCACTCTGTCGCTGCAGCCTGCTGTCCCTGTGGTGGTGAAGCTACTGATACCATTATCGCTGCTAAAGCGCGAACTATGGTGCAGTACGCTTAGGAGCTGAACAGCCGTCCCTCTGCGAAGACATCCAGCAGATTCCAGCTGCCCGCGGACGCTGTCCCCCCTCCTTCCTCGACGCGCTGAAGAGACCCGCTGCCTTTCTCCTGCAGAGAAATCCAGCTCCGGCGTTTCCGGTCTACCCTCGCGGGTGACTGGGATATCGAGAGTGACCCCTGAAGGAGATACCAATCCTCCATCATTCTATTCAGAGGTATGGTGTTGACTAAACCCTTAGACGAGAATTCTTGAAACAAACCTTGGCAAAACCAACTTAACTTAAAGCTACTTACTTACTCCCCTTCCACGTGTTAGGCTTAGGTCAGGCACACTGGGGTAGGCTTAGTTAGAAGCACCAGTTGAGTATGTTAGCCTAATGTATATATGACTGTATATATGTTTTATTACTTTTAAACCATTGTATGGCTAAGAAACCATATCAATGCTTTTACAGTTCTATTTCGCAATCCTTATCTTACTGTACGTACTTTTTATAATAACAAGTCTTGCAATTGTGGCAATACATTTCTCTTGTACGAGAAGAAAGGCTGTTCAATAAATGTTAACCTTTATTGACAAAACGCCCGTCTCTCTATTCTCTACATCTCGTGAAAGTAAACTGCACTAGACTGACTGAGTGAAATACAAGTCTATTGTTTCACACGACCCTAGAGATCGACTCTTGATCTGAGGAGCAAAGTTGTCATGTTGCACGGTTGTTGGAAAGCTGAATCCCTTCTTGTCTGTGCCAAGGAAGCTGATCACTTCCTATGCAGAGAAGAAAGTTTCCAGTGACCTCTGAGCTAGTTGGTAACACAACCCAATTAAGTTTAGCATAGTCAGTGGAGGCCTGGAATATCCGCAGTTCCACGTCGATACTACTGTTTATGTTATTCCAATGCGCAGGGCCTAGTGGGAAACTAGGAACTACACTACATGGCGCCCAACGTTTGGTAAGGCGATAAACTAACGCAAGACAGTTAGAGTAACTCAGTCGTGCATATTTCACACAGACCCCTTTCTCCCGTAAATACTCCAATCGACGTCTGGAGTGGGTGAAAGCTTAAAATCCGCCCGACCTTAGTAGGAAGAGATTCCTATGTAAAGCTCTGGTTTATTCAACGTTGAAGGATACAGTGTTCCAAAATATTGTGCACCTAATCTTTGTCTCCTTGGAGACCTACTCTGCAAACCTTGCATTTTTACAATGCCAGGAGAAAACGGAACCACTGGGGCCGCAGCAGATGCGACTCAGCAAGGTCCCGAACAGACAGGTCCGGATGCTATTATCATCCCGGTCCACTTAAGAAGATCTATAACTTTAAAACTTATAGAGAACCGACTGACACCTCAAGGTGGTACAGTAATTTTCGTGATAGAGGCTCACGAGTATCGGCAGACAGAGGTATTCTATTCATGGATAAACTTTCCAGCGGTAAACGCTAGAACAAAAGAGTTTCACTATTACAAAATAGAGAAACCTCCGGAAGAGTACGCTCCTTTCGAGGAGATTGAAATTCCACTTAAATTTCAAGAGCACCTGCTCTGGTTTAATGGCGCCCTAAAACATAATGATCACATTACCAGGCTCAGTCCACTAGGTATACCAGGAGCAACGTGGCCGGTTCTAGCCAGCTACACACCACATCCTGACATTGTAAAAATGTCTAGAGAAGAGCTGTTAGTACAGCTAAACACATTAATAAAAATACATAGGCAATTATTCCAATATGTAATGCGGACTGCAACAGTCCAGCCAGCTGTTAATACACCACAGCTGACCCCTCATCAGGGGAACACAAATAAAATCACACCACAGAACATACAGTCATGTCTTGGTAAAACACCGGTAAAACGGGAACAAATTCCTTTCTGGTTAGCACAGAAAATCACTCAAATAGAGGCAGTATTTCCTGATACTACCCCTATAGAGAAACACAGAATCTTGACCATCTGCCTTCCTATGGGAATCGCACCACACGTGGAGGACTGCGACACTTGGGGTACAGTCTTTGCTTCCATTTACATAAAAACACACGGTGTTCCGTCTATGGCGGTAATACCAGAAGTGCTAAAACAGATTCAGAATGAATTCGGTCCAGAGCCCGCTTTAAATCTAGGTATGAAATTACTGAAAGACTTCAAGCAGGTCTCAGCTATATTATTAGCCAATATAAGAGGAGAAGCAGCATCTGTGGCGATCCGCCAGAAGTTGAAGGAAACAGATATAAAAGATCCTGTTGAGCTTGCAAAAATCATAGAAAAGTGCTATGAAGAATTAGGTAGAGACAGCTTGGGTGGAAAACCAGTTAAGCCCCAACTGCTCGAAAATCCTGAAAAATTATTTATTAAAAATAATTCAAATACTCCTAAAAAGAGCTGGGATAGAAATAAACAATCCACTCCCAAGGAAAAAGTTTTCCAGTCCAGAGGAAGGTCTCCTCGACGGAGGGAAAGAACTCCGACTTGAGAACGCCAGTCTCCCCAGAGGGAGCCCTCTGAGAAAAGATATAACCTTAGAAATAGGGATAATCTGAAAAAATCTGATAGATATCAAAGTATTGATACACGTCCCTCTCGATCTTTTCCACAGAATTCGGAAAGAAGAGGACGGTCAGACCCAGGAGAGCACACCAGGTCCAAAGACAAGGAACCTGCTCAGAGTAAAAAATCTCAATTTCAGAAAAAGAAGGTAGCCAGTATTAGAGTAATCAACCGTGCCGAGAATACTGAGGACACAGTTGAAAAACGGGGAGTGGGCATTGACAATGTTGGACAGTGCAGCAGAAATCAGTATAGCGCGCAAGATCTTGATGAGTCATCTGGAGACAGTGGACACGAATGAATACATTCAGGTTGAAACTGCCGACGCCAGACTTAGCGAGCCCCATAAAATATACGAAATAACATTGCGTATAGAGGGTGATAAGACTAGGAAAATTAAGGGTCTATTTTGGGATAAGCTCTCAAAAGGCTACGATATTCTGGTAGCTGAAAAAGATTGGCCCCCAGAGTTTGTCAGGGAGTGCCCTCGTGGCGAAGAAGTGATTATGCCTGCCTTCTCGAATCACATTCCGATTCACAAAAAATATACATATGCAAGGAAATGGGCAGTAGCCCAGGCACCTGCATTATATAAAAATCATGTAGGATGGGATGAGGACTCTCCTCCTCACAAAATCCAATTAAAAAGTGAACCAACTGCCCAACAGCAGTATCCCATAAAGCAAGAAGCTAAAAAACAAGTCAGGGAGATCTTAGATCAACTTGAGTACCAGGGGGTGATTGAAACATGCACCTCGCAAATGAACAATCCTTTGTTTCCTGTCTCCAAGCCAGACAATTCATATCGTCTAGTTTTGGACTACAGACACCTTAATACATGTTGCAAAACTTTTGCAGTACAAAACTCGCATAGTGCAGCCCTAATGAATAATATAGTTAGGAAAAAATATAAAACGACATTAGACATTTCTAATGGTTTCTTTTGTCAAAACATTGCACCAGAAAGCAGATATTTGACCGCTTTCTCTGCATTTGGGTCGCAGAAAAAATTCTGTCGACTCCCACAGGGGTTCAAGAACAGCCCAGGACTATTCTCAGCTAGGGTAACAGAGTTACTACAAATCTATGATGATGAAGCATTATCTTACGTAGATGATATTTATCTCACAGACGACGACTTGGATACTCACTTGAAAAGAGTGAACACCATTATACTTGGGTTCGCAGCAGAGGGTTACAAATTCAACTTTAAAAAGTCCCGAATTGCCCATCTGACAGTACTGTTCTTAGGGTACGAATTATCAAGTGAAGGGAAAAGCCTAGCGGACAACTTCTTAGAGAAGTGCGCTGTACTCCAAGCTCCAAAAACGCTGAAGAATTTACAATCCATATTAGGGTTTCTGAATTTCGGAAGAACATACATTCTAAATTATGCAGAGAGGGTTAAACCACTCTACGAACTAATTAAACCTGATTTTAAACAAATCAATTGGACTCAAAAACACACAGAAATTTTGAGATCACTGCAAACAGACATGTTAGCAAAAACTAAATTAGATACACGTGACAACACACGTGATCTTGTAATCCGAGTCATCCCAGGAAGATGCGGATTCACATACCTGACCTCTAATGAGGGAGAAAAGGTACCAATAGCTTACAAATCACATTTGTACACAAAGCCTGAAATAAAATTCAGTTCAACAGAGAAAATTCTAACTGCGGTTCAGACTGCTGTAGCGAAAGAAAGGCCCCTAGCACAAGGTAAACGAATAATAATCGTAACACCTATACCGGCTTTAGAAGCGGTAACTAAAGCAAGCATTCCTAATGCTAAAGCTTTGCATCCAAGATGGATTCAGTGGGTTAATTCTCTTGCTGCAACAGACGTAGTTTACGAATTTGATCCTAACTTAAAAACACAGGAATTTTTACAATATGAATATGAATGTCCTCTGCCAATTGAAATCCTGCCTCTCGAAGAATACGGAAGTATTATATATACTGACGGATCAGCACAACCCGCAGTTGGGGGTAAGCAAGCTTACAGTGCTGCGTGCGCGATTGTTAAAGGTCGCTGGCACAAAGGAAAATTCAGACCACTGGTCACTAAAACACAATCTCTAGGAGATTGCTCGGCTCAACGAGCTGAATTAGTAGCATTTAAGATGGCGCTAGAAAATACCGATCGCGAATTCCCCACACTAATAGTGTGCGATTCTTTTTATTGCGTACAATCTTATAATGAATACTTGCAGAATTGGGTGGAAAATGGTTTCAAAGATGCAAAAGGTGGCACAATAAAGCATAAAATGCTTTGGGAACAGGTAGTTCTTTTACAGAAAGAACTACAAAAGACTCACGTGATACATACACTGAGTCATCAACGTGATGGCGTTCACGTTGCAGGGAATTCATTGGCTGATGAAGCCGCGAAGGCAGCTGTGCAAACGGCTTCCGTAGCTGCGATAACTCGGTCACAAACAAAAATAGACAGCGATATTCTACAAGCTGTCAGTGCGTCAGTAAAAAATGATAAGAAAACACTCCCAAAAGGCTTTCCTGAAAAGTACTTGTACTTAACGGATACAAATAATGTTCCTTTTGCTCGAATCCCTGGAGTGGGGGATAGAGTAATTCCAAACAGGGAACACAGATTAGGACTAATCAAAGCGGCACACGAAGGGCTTGCTTCTGCACACGCTGGCGTTTCTGCAACAATATCACTATTAAAACAGAGATATTGGTGGCCTCGCTTGAGAATACAAACTAAAAAGTATGTATTAGAATGCGACACATGCCAAAGGATAAAAGTATCAACAGTAAAACGACCAGCGCAGACACCCCTTCTCATCTCGGATAAACCATTTGCATGCGTTTACCTGGACCACTGTGGTCCCCTACAAAGGGACGGTAACTATAGATATATCATGGTAGCAGTGGATTCCTGTACGAGGTTCATATGGATGTGGCCCCAGCGCTCGGCTGACGCTAGAACGGTTATAAAAGATTTGCGAGTCTTTATCGGCACATCCGCAATTACCACGTTCCATTCTGACCAGGGTCCTGCTTTCAGATCTCGAGCCTATAAGGAGGCCATGGCCAGCATGGGAATTGGGTTGCGGTATTCTTGTCCGTCGCACCCCGAAGGGAACAGTGTGGTAGAAAGAAAAAACCGTGACATAAAGCAATCTATAACAGCGAAGGTATTAGGTTCAGGCGCTGGGTGGGTCAAACATTTAATAAGTGTCCAGACTAGTCTTAACAATATGCCAAGAAATTCTCTAAAAGGTTTCAGCCCATACGAACTATTGTTCGGAATTAGAATGCAAGTTCAGGACCTCGATAGTCAGATGTCAGTGGTACAAGAAAAAACAACAGACTTTGACATCAAAGATCGTTTGGCTGTTTTACAGGAACTGAATGAAACAAGAAAATCATTAAGCAACATAAAGTAAAAGCAACAGCCAAGTACCACTGACGAGGCACCACCAGCAACAGCCCCAGCAAGGCCTGTCTGGATTCCAAAGATTGGGGATCTAGTCAGAGAAAAGATCGCGGTGAAGAAGGAATTTGGGCCTTCTTACAGAAAAGCAGTACCTGTCTTGGCAGTCACCGGAACAAGATCAGTTGTGCTACCGCCCCTTGCTGGTAAAAAGGAGAACAGAGTCGTGTCTATCGATCTGGCAAAACCACAAGCATGTGGCCTATAATCAACAGTAGGCCCAGTGGACTCCCAAGAAACAACAGAATACCCAAACTTGCAACAATCCAAGAGGTTCAAACTGAAAGACTCATCACATTCGATCAGCCTGCAGTGCACAATGAAGGACTATGCAATAATGCCATGGAACTCGTGCCTCTTGAAACACAGATTGAAACAGTTCGTCAAGAAACAACACCAGTCTACAATGATGTGGCATCAGAAAGTGCTACCGAGAGACAGATTGAAAGAACAATCCCATCAATTGACAGAACTGCCTCTGGTTATTTCATCAACTTCGACAACTTCTCTGAAGATTTAAACGACCCCGAAGTGATGCCAGAAACAAAAAAGTATTCTAAAGAAAATACAACAGGACTCCTTCAACAAATCAAAGAACTATATCTGGATTCACCGTTGATTGAGCATTGGATTATCTCAGGGGTATTCATACTCCTACTATGCCTAATTTTAGTTTTAATTTTAGGAAAGTTTATTACAATTGAATGGACACAGCAAGTCAGAACATCAACCTAGTCCTGAAACCACACAGATCATCCCACGTGAAGAAAAGAGAACTGTCAACAGTAAATGTCACAGCCATTCCAATACCTGGTGGGGTAGTATGGGAGAAATCAGACTATGAGATATATGGTCCGGTCGAAATCCTGAAGTATCCTCATCAACTGAAGGTTTCCTTAAGTGACTTTGTGACACCTAGTACATTCTCTGATGATTGGGACTTTAACAGTATTAATGACATGATGTCTGATTTAGTAATGTCAGCTAGATTCACAGATCATGATTATTTACAAGGTTCATCTAGTTATGAGCAGTTATTCTGTTACACCCATTATGGGGATCATTACTTGCATAAATCTGCACAGCCTAGAAATGTTTTTATGTATATTCAATGGGAACATTGTTCTACACCACCTAAAAGCAGTCCTAAAGCATTTTTTGAGAAATTCAAATACTTCTCAGGGTTTAACACCAGTGATGCAGAAACATTTTATTACAAACTGTTAGATAAAACAGGAATGAAAACAATGCTGACAAATTCTAAATTGATATATTCAGAAGCATTTTATGACAAAATGATGACATTTGGTTTTGATTATTGGAAAAATAATATTGAAACGAAAACAATTTGGGGTACAAAAGATTGGCAGGTGCAAGGCATTGAAGCACTATTCAGAACCTGCATGATACCAGAACAAATGTTATTTTTAAATGACACAATACACCAAACATCTTGTCTTGGCCTAGCTAAGATCAAAGACCTTAAAACACCGTCTATACCAAAGCCAATACCTGAAAATGCAACCGCAGATATTGAGTTAGACGTATCACAAATTTTACATTTCAACAGAACACATCCTGATTGGAAAAAGTGGTTAATCTGGCCTACAGACACAAATAGCTGTCAAGATAGATTCCTGAATAAAACACAGGGGTTACAAATGACCAGATTAGACTCGAGATACTCCCAGAGACAACATCCAGGGATTATAACAACATACAGTTTAGGGAAACTCTGCCTTGAATGGCTAACTTCGTCCACACTGGCTGAAATTAAGCAACACTTGTCTTTACTAAAAGATGGTGCTGATTTGCGCGATTTCATTCTTGGACCACGCAAACAGCGTCAAAAGCGTTTCATAGCGACCAGTATCTATGCTGCTTACAACGAGGCTTGGAAAGTAAAGCAAATTGAAACTGCTGAAAAAATACGAGAAATTGATCGTATTAATTTGGAGAAATCACTTTCTGTGGTAGACAATGGGTTAATGACTCTGTCTTCCAGAATATATTCGTTGGACAATATTGTATCCTCTGCCTTTGATGTGATAGACAGAGATTTGCTAATGTTACAACATGGCCAGTCTCAATTACGCTCTATTATAGAACTAGGCTGGACGCTGCAAAATCTTCGTTCAGGCTATGTGCCTTGGCGTTTAATCAACACGACGTCATTATTTTCCAGTTTTAACCTTACTGATAAACAGATCAGTTTGGCACAGAAAGGAGCAGACTATACAATCCTGAGCATCGAAAAACTCGAGAGATTACCATTGACAATGTCAGAGAGTCCTGTCATTGAATGGATAATACACGGAATTATCACAATTCCGATAACTTTCCGATTTAAAAAGTGCCTTGAGTACATACCTGCTGGCCAATATGAACAATTGGGTAAAGGATATGTAAAATCTGAATGGAAATTACCATACACTCATTCTTGCTATAGTGACAGCGACAAAAATGTATTTCTTAGTGGTGACAACTGTAAACATTCACTAAGCGGTATACTTTTGTGTCAGGGTATTAATTTACACGGAGCATGTGATGGAAATTCAAACAACCTTTCATGCCACCAGCTAGTCACACCTGCAACTCAGATAGAGCCCTTCTTTATGCAACTCGCGAACGGGAGTTACATTCTTAGAACGGATCACAGATGTTGTGGCCTCGTGCCAGGGAAAAGTTATCTAGTAGAAGTAACATCCATGGTCAAATGCTGTATGCAAGCATTGTTTCCGAGTGGGCCTGCAGACACAGTGACTCCCATCTGGCCTCGTCTGAATCTCTATTCTATACGAATTGATACATTAAGCAAAATGAAATCTGTACTTTTACAGACAACAGTGCCTATAACGTCATCTAAAGAGACGTATGATCTTCTAGTTGCAAGGACAGCTACTGAAGTTCATGACCTTTTATCAACAAATTGCCCCGTGCATTTCGTAGAAATGTTCAGCCAACTCCTTAACATGTCTAGTGCAACAAGCATCCCAGGCATATTTAAGACAGTCTTTACGGGACTGCTAACACCCTTCCAGGCAATTTTGGGAATCGTTCCTAATTTTGTACACTCCATTTTTGGCGGCATACCATTGTTTTTGGGACTCGTCGCAGGGATTCTATTCTTGACCCTCCTGCTATGTTATGGCAAGCCTCGGCTCAGACATAGCTCCCATGGGAATGGAAGAGACAATCCTAGCAATGCGCTACCGGGACAGGATAACTAACGTCCTTGGATTGGCCAGGCTGAGAGATCTAAACATGACCTGGTTCCTTTCATTCAGACCGATATGGCAAAATTGCATTTTACCTGTGCTACGGTGTATGCTTTGCGGCGATGAATGCGTGTTGGACATCTGTCTTTCACTTCCATCAGCAGTACCAATGGACGTCGATACTTTGCTCAGTCCAATAACGGCTCACGCATTGTGTTGTCCCCAGCGGCTACCAATCCTGATGACGGCATTCGTGGAGACTCCTGTGCTACAGCCAAGTGGTAACAGTGGAGCGAGTGACAAAAGCAACATCATCCAGGTACAACGTTCTGTGAGCATTGCTGGTCCTGCCTTCGATGACAGCAATCATTCTCACACCTGCCAAGTTACAGCGCTATCTAATTTGGTTGAACTATCACCTGATTTTGTAGACCAATTCTTTGAGAGCCTGTCTGATACGATGTTCTCACCCGTACAGAAACAATAACTTTTGAGAAGCTTTCCGACACACAGCGTTCCCATGAACTCTGAATTCGGCCTTCAGTTTTGATCAACAAAAACTGCAAAGAGCTTTGGAAATCTATTTTTCCCCGTTCAAGCAATAATTCTTTGAATGGGACAATTTTTCTAATATTGACCTTTTTTTGGCACGAACAATTCTTTGCTTAACGTAAAAACTATTCTTAGAGAACAGAAGCTTCACACTTCTATTTCTAAAACACATCTAGAGACATAACAATATTAAACCAGCCTCTAGCACATGTTATTACACTGCATTTTTATGTGATGATTTATCTCGCCCTTCTTCTGTCAGAGATACTTCATGTGTAATTCTTTATGCATAATCGTTCAATGATTTCATGCAATAATTTTTTGAATGATTTCTATGCTTCAAAAAACGTACAGTACCTAAATTTCATGTATTTCAAGTACGCCTATTTCAAATGCATTTATGTATTTTGGGGTGGGCAATGTTACACATGCATCTAATTGCTTTAGTTTTAGTAATTTGATGGACATGAAAACGTGGAGTGGGTGTTGCGTGTTTATCTAGGTTCCTGATCGATACTGTGACCTTATACCCCTATTCGGCTATAAATCCATTTATTCCCTATATTGGCATAACCGTTCCAGTGCGATTTTCAGAAAAGTCATCTCTGGCCTCACACGAACAGAGTCACATTCCAGAATAGCTCTCTGCCACTTCCTTTGCGACCAATTAGTGCAATGACAGAGCAGAAGTCACTATCTGATATTCCTAGATTAACACTCCAAGTTCTTCAACAAGATAAAAACTCAGCAAACCTGGAAATCCCCGCTTGCTGTGTTTTGATTAGTAATGGAACTCTAATGAGCAACTGATAACTATCACTTCCGAGTGACATCTTTAATTGACGTCTTATGTCCAGCAAACTTGCGTCAAACCCGGCACCTGTCAGGTATAAATATTACCAACGTTGCCTTAAGCAATGTGAGCTACTGTTGCTGATGCCAGCTGCCTGCAAGACCCCGTGTTGGTAAATCTAGCACTCTGTCGCTGCAGCCTGCTGTCCCTGTGGTGGTGAAGCTACTGATACCATTATCGCTGCTAAAGCGCGAACTATGGTGAAGTACGCTTAGGAGCTGAACAGCCGTCCCTCTGCGAAGACATCCAGCAGATTCCAGCTGCCCGCGGACGCTGTCCCCCCTCCTTCCTCGACGCGCTGAAGAGACCCGCTGCCTTTCTCCTGCAGAGAAATCCAGCTCCGGCGTTTCCGGTCTACCCTCGCGGGTGACTGGGATATCGAGAGTGACCCCTGAAGGAGATACCAATCCTCCATCATTCTATTCAGAGGTATGGTGTTGACTAAACCCTTAGACGAGAATTCTTGAAACAAACCTATGCAAAACCAACTTAACTTAAAGCTACTTACTTACTCCCCTTCCACGTGTTAGGCTTAGGTCAGGCACACTGGTGTAGGCTTAGTTAGAAGCACCAGTTGAGTATGTTAGCCTAATGTATATATGACTGTATATATGTTTTATTACTTTTAAACCATTGTATGGCTAAGAAACCATATCAATGCTTTTACAGTTCTATTTCGCAATCCTTATCTTACTGTACGTACTTTTTATAATAACAAGTCTTGCAATTGTGGCAATACATTTCTCTTGTACGAGAAGAAAGACTGTTCAATAAATGTTAACCTTTATTGACAAAACGCCCGGCTCTCTATTCTCTACATCTCGTGAAAGTAAACTGCACTAGACTGACTGAGTGAAATACATGTCTATTGTTTCACACGACCCTAGAGATCGACTCTTGATCTGAGGAGCAAAGTTGTCATGTTGCACGGTTGTTGGAAAGCTGAATCCCTTCTTGTCTGTGCCAAAGAAGCTGATCACTTCCTATGCAGAGAAGAAAGTTTCCAGTGACCTCTGAGCTAGTTGGTAACACAACCCAATTAAGTTTAGCATAGTCAGTGGAGGCCTGGAATATCCGCAGATCCACGTCGATACTACGGTTTATGTTATTCCAATGCGCAGGGTCTAGTGGGAAACTAGGAACTACACTACAATGTATTCTTTGAGTACACCTCAGAAGAGGCTGATTCCATTTATTCCCTCATTGAGGAAGTACGTACTTTTGGTTCTTCTACTGGCACGACCGCACAACTATTAAAACAATTAGAATACACAATGAGAAAAGAAATAAATCAAAGGTTACATGCTACCACTCTCATTGAGTACCATAAGGTAAAAAGGATGCCACACGGTTTACGCATTGCACCAAAACCGATGTTGTTTAAATGTAATAAATCTTTCATGGTGAGATGGAACGCTATTTTAAATAAGTGTTCCTTAGACCTAATACTCTTGATTATTGAAGAACTGTCCTCAGTGTTGAAAGATCTATCAATGGATATAGCCAGACTAAAAGATGAAATCAATGCTAACATGAAACACGAAGACTGGATTAAAATTTTAGAGGACATCAACGCACGTTTGGATACACATGCCTGTGAAGTTCACGACCGCGAAATCAGAAAGTTTCGCTGGGACACGATACACTATAAGTTGGACGAGGTCTACACGTGGGCAGAGGAATATTCACAGAAAAGATTCTTTAAGAAAAACACCACACAAACTTCTTCTAAAGAGAGCGTAGTACCAGATGAGGATCTCACATTACAACGACCCCCCGCACCACGAGTATTTATGGAGGGAGGAGCCAGGGGAAGTGAGGCTGCATCGACATCTACAACTCAGCTACCTTTTTTAGAGGTAGGCCAGGACGCAAATTTACCCCCAGACAAAACCATCACTACCTCAAAAGAAAACCAACAAGGAGGGAAAAAACACAAAATAAAACGGATACAGGACAACCACAACGCATTGTGAAGAAGGTAACTTAATTGTAAATATTTCTGATAGGAAGCTAACCTCGAGGAACTACAAGTTCTAAATAGAGGGACATCATTCGTGCCTACATACTCATCTCATGAGTTGGAAACTGAAGCAGCGTTATTTAAATTCACTCGGAAACTAGGCCTTAAATGTTTTTTTTCAACACTTGAGAGTACAAAAATTTGAGAACACCAGAACCTTTCAGGCCGAAAAGCAAGTTCAAGCCACACATCTCACACAAAAGTATTGATAACTTTGAATCCTTGGTAAAGAAAGATCTTGAAACAGTGCAATATGTTAAACCCAAACACATGAACCTGTCTAAAAAAGAGACACGGATTCTGAATGATCTACGACAAGACACAAGCATAACATTTCACCTGGCGGATAAAGGGGGAGCCCTTGTAATGAACACCACATTTTACACACAAAAAGTGGATGAGCATGTTCAGGATATGGATACATACATTCCATTGGAACAAGATCCCACGAAAGAGTTTGGCAAAACATTAGAAATCATGGTCAACAAAGCTGAATCTGCAGGACTCATCAACTCTAATACTAGGAAATACTTACTCATCTCGAATCCACAGAGTCCACATATATACATGCTTCCTAAAATTCATAAGCATGCTAACAATCCACCTTGTCGCCCCATCATGGCAGGATGCGGGTCGATACACGAACCTGTTGGACGGTTCATAGATTTTCACCTACAACCTTAGTGCAACAATGGCACACTTATGTTAAAGATAAATGTTTGTCTGCGCACCACCAATTTTTAATCGTTTGTTATTTTGTTTTCGTTTTGTATTATTGTATTTTTAGGTTGCTCCCAGGGGTGAAAGTTCCCGTCCTGTGAACGTCCACTAGTGAATATTGTTGCATGCTTCCAAACACTTGGTTGCAAATCCCTTATTTGGGGCACTCCTATATAGATCAAATAAAGCTTCCAAAGTTCATTTAGACATTGAATTTTATTCATTCATGTTCGTTATTCAATTGTTACTTTTCAATTGTATTGTTTTTATCCGTTTTTCATTTGTAACTCTATATCGTATATACAATGGATTTCCAATCCACACCATATTTTATTCCAATGCATTTCGAGCTATTTGTGCTCTTCGTCAGGGAATCAGTTTTATCTCAAGACACCGGGACATCGATGGGATTTCCTGGTGCCCCTTCATATGCCAATACCTTCATGGCATATTTTTAAGAGACACACATACTACATCACCCAGTATGGCAAAGCAACATCATCCTACTCGTAAGGTTCATTGACAACATACTCTTGCTGTGGAAAGGAGACATGCACACACTGATGATGTGAATTAAAGAACTCAATGAAAAGAATCCCCGGATTCAGTTCACACACAAGATAGATTTCCATAAAATCCATTTTCTTGACATTGAAATATACAAAACCGGAGATGGTCTAGAAACATCAGTTAACCGGAAGCCCACTGATGTGAATAATGCGCTGCATTATTCGAGCGCTCATTGCAGATCCCTAACGGATCATTTACCACTGTCTCAACTAATACGCATCAAGAGGATCACATCTGACCCGGCTAAAACTACTGAATTGATTGAGCAACAATTGGTACAATACAAAGCACGAGGTTATCCAGAATCTACGTTGGCAAACGCGAAAGAAAAGGTTGCTGCAAAAACAAGAATAGAACTACTCAAAAAAGTTGAAAAACCAATAAATAAACGCATGGTGTTCATCCTAAAGCAATTTACGCAGGCTGCAAAGATCAAAAACATTGTTCGAAAAAGATGGGAAATCATTTTGCAAGAACCAGACTTTGCTGGTCTCTTTGAAGGATCTCCTTTATTTGCACATAATCGAGCAAAGAACATGAGGGAAATCTTAAAAAAACAACCACTCCCTGTAAACAATGTTTTTAAAGGCATGCGTAAATCGTGGAACTGTGGGCAGTGCAGCAATGTAATCACAGGTAAAACCTTCACGCATCCAAAAACAGGCCAACAGATTCCTTTAAAACACACCTCAGATTGCAATACAGCTGGAGTTATATACGGCATTCGATGTCCATGTGGATTAGTTTATGTAGGCAGAACAGTGCGTAAAATTAAAACCCGGATTATAGAGCACAAAAGCTCCATCCACAACAAACATTTAACCTCTAGTTTGGCTTCACACTGGGTTAAAACCGCACACACCATCCCTCAGATTAGATTCACCATTCTAGAGAAGGTAGATGAAGTTGTTGGCAAAGACCACCACACGATGTTGTCCCGGAGGGAGATAACTTGGATAAAAAATCTTTGCACAATGAACCCGGGGGGTCTAAATGACCAGTATGAAATGTTATGCTTCGATTTCGACGCCAGAATCATTTCTGATTTATGGACCTTATTTTGAAAATTTGGGTGTTCCATCTCAATTAAATATGATTCATCATATGTGCAGGGTTTAGCATATGAGGCTGTTCCCTGAACGGGGCGGGTTACAGAATCATCAGGTGTTCCTTTATCTCCTCCGGGGAAGGGCATATTTGATAACTAAGTTTGCACTATTCTCACATAAGCACCACACGCATGACATTCTTCAGAGATTGGCGTCCTGGTTTAAAATATACTGGCACCTGAGATTGATAGACTTTCTTCTTATGTTACACGCACCTTCGGATGTTGGCAGTAACCATCTGCTCTCCCAGTGAGATTTACCAATGGAATTTTCTCGAGTATCATAGTTATTTTCATTGCGTGGCATATCATGTTTAGACCGCAATATAAGAAAATATGCACATTTTGCCACATATTGATCCATAGCACATATGCGTCACATAGAAGATAAACATAGATTTAGCTGATGCATTTTATGGGTTATGGTACGTTTTTACTATGAAACCCCTGTTGGTTGTACACACATGGAGGTCTCAATATAGCTTTTTCAGTATTGATAGGCAAACAGGGAGGGACTATAATTACCACATGACCTATGATAGGCGTGTCCAACTTCTTCGACGAACGCGGGCGTTTTTGAGTTTGTGTATCGGAGGACGGTGGTTTGTTTGTGTGCAGCAGACTATAGAACACGCAGTTACATGGTTTTTATCGCGGAGATACTGCCGTTGACAACAGTCGTTTTTTTCGATGGGCGCTAACGATTAGAACTTTTCGCTTTTCATAGGCGTGGGCGAGTACTGCTTTGCTACAGCGACAGGATTGGGGTAATTTTGTGCACACTTTAAAGAACATTAATTTGGCAAGCGACTGGCAAGCGATTTGTTTGGACCTATCGGTATCTTAGGGGGGTACTGTGAGTAGACTTTACCAGCAGAGGCTAGTCCCATAACATCCTCTTCATTTATATTTTAGAGTAGGCAGTGGCGGACCTTCCATGTATGTAAGTAGGTTTGCTATCTGTATTTTCCACTTGTGGTCCCCAGGGTCTCACTGTCCTCCAGGGTGTTATCTAATTATCAACACTACAACACAGGGAACCCCGCATGTGCAACAACCCTCATTGATTCTTTGAAATGTTACTGGACACCCAATAGTAAGATCATTTTCGTATATTTTTTTGTAGTGCCAACTAGACGAACCTTATAATCAACTAGGAACGCATCAAGTGGAATCTATATCATATGTTACAAATTTGTATTTTGACTCACTTTTCTCCTGAAAAAGGGTCAATGTAGACCCGAAATACATTGGGTTTTTTGGTTGTTTACTTTATAATTTGAAGACAGAACAATTTTATTGTTTGAACATTGATGCATAAGTTGATAGTGCATCCATGTATATATAATGTTTGTTCCTGAAAAAATTATGCATAAAGTGAAGATTCTCTGAACATATAAACAGTGAATGTTGGTTGATTTTACAAATGTATGTTGCATCAATAATTGATGATTGTTTTGATACATGAGATTCAGGGTTTGAAGCCTTAGGGACGAAGTTGAGCGCCTCACAGACCAGGTGTTCCCTGGCCTCAACAGAGTTCTTTGAGTACATTTCACACCTCTGAGATGACAGAGATGTGTCTATACCTTGCAGGCTCAGTGTTTCTGCCACATGATCTTAGGAGAAGAGGTTTGATAAAGGTATTCTATTCTTCAATAGGGCCATTATCTAAGGGGTAAAAGGTACCTTTACAAGCCGGGAAGAAGCTTTTTACATGGCCCAGGTGGGAATTATTTCCTTTCCGAGCTTGCTCCATTGGCATTCCAGAGGTTCTGATACTTTTATTATGGGTACTTCATGCTTCCTCCATTGGAATAGTCTTGTCGCCAAGAGACACAAGGGAGAAAGTGGTGACAAGGTAATTACTGGCATTGCTGTGGATCCAAATATGGGTCTTCCCTGGGCTACTGAATTAAAAATAGAGTATTTACAAACGTACTTTCTGTTCATATGCTTTAGTTTTGTGAGTCCTGCTTGTAATACGTTCAAGCCTTCTTATAGCCTCATGAAGGTAGCTGTGTACTATCAATGTATTTGCATTGAATTTGTTTAAATTATTGATTGTTACAAAATATCACTGTTATTGCTCCTATTGAGAGCTGAGCATTTACAACATTGTTCTTCTACAAACAATTTGCTGAACGCCACTTAACAGTTGAGGTGTCTAGAATTTTGCATTACAGCTGGTTTGGATATACCACATTTTTCTTTGTACCAATGGTATTCAATAGGTACTTCAGGCCTTTTTGAAATCATGGTGCTCTTAGAGGTTTCATAAGCATTCTACATATACCGGCTATTATAGAGGCATTTATTTCATTTCACATGTTGGGAACGCTTAGAGCATACATTTCTGCATTCAGTCTTAAAGTAGTATCTCGAAAAGCATAGAGATTAGGTAAGCCCCAGGCATGTATTCCTGATGCATATTTGGTACACTGTATGTGTCTTCTTTGATTTTGTTTTGTCTTTTGAGTTAGTGCCTACTCCTTAACTCGCCTATACATTTCCTTCTGTTGCCTATACAGCCTCACATTTAAATATTTATGTTGCTTTTTAGATCACATTTGTTACTCTTAGTCTTTCAGTTCGTACTCATGCAACACTTGATCTTGTTATGAATGTTTTGTTCATATGATCTTTCCTCTCATTCCCTCAAAGGCTGCACGTCAATTTTGTTTGACATGTATGAAGCCTTGTCTGTCTCCTATGGTTTATAATGGATATAGCCTCAGTTGGTGTTTTCAAGACTTTGACAAAATAAATATCTCTTTGATGGATTAAGTTTCCTTTAGCTTCTGATTGTTGCCTCCCACTATGCCCCTTTCTTTTTTTATGTTCCATACTAACTTGGTCTCTGTCCCTTCCTATTTCATTTCTAAACCGGTGTCTCATGTGCTCCCCCACAGCTATTTCAACTGTGGCATCAATCAATATCTTGGATAAGCAGCAAGGCGTTTGGGTTGGATGATTGGAAGGTAGGGAAATGGTGATCACAACACAGTACAATAGTAATAGTTTCTTCTTACTCTATGAGTAACATTTTCCATCTCCATTTATCTAGATTTCCTTACTGTTCCCACATCTTGCCTGAAATAGGTTTGTTCCATATCTAAACTCAGGATGGATAATTGTTGGGGTCAGAAGTGTATATGGCTAGGGCCTGGTAGGCCTGCCCCCCGTACGAGATGAGCCATTAAAACAAGGACCAATTTACATACTAAATATTACGGAACAGGGCTCTGTTAACACGAAATTCACCGCCAAACTTTACAACACATTTTCTGAGGGTTTCAAAACAAGTGACACAGAACCAAATTACTTACCTATAACAAGAGAGTATACACATGAACTTGTTCCATTTTCACATGCTGTGCAATATAGATTTGAGCTTAAAACTATTCTAGATTTATAGGCTGTGCAATATAGATTTGAGCTTAAAACTTACATTTTCGAAAAACACATCTCACCACGAGTAATGTTTTTCTTGTTCCAAGGCATTGGCATTTGTTGCTTCTCTATGACTTTTAGGGTCCTTGGTTAGAAGCTTGAGTGGCTGCCATCCTTTGAACTAATTTATGGTCCTTCACGAGATAACGGCTACACACCTTGGGCTTATCTCTCTGTCTATGTTATTATGGCATTTCAGGCAAACCCTAAAAGGAGTGTTAGCCATCATCATTCCCCCACTTCGAGTATGAGACGAGAACTAGAGATTACATGATGCCGCATTGTTGTCATCAACTCTCATGGTCTCCTCCTGCCACTGGCCTCTCTGCCCAGATAACTGATGGTGCTTTATTTCCCCAAAAAATCGTGCACATTTAGCTATTCCTTACATACACTGAAATAATCTGAATATGGCAACTGTACTGAAGCATTCTGGGTTTGCACATAATGTCATGACAAGCAAATCTTCTTTTAGCTGAAGCATGAAATAAAATACATTTAAAATAGCACAAGAAGATTTATTGACCTACTCAGTAGAAGGTATAAACATGCGCAATATATGATTACAGCAAAATTATATTTTTACTGAATGGTTAATAAAAATCTTCAGCATATTTACTGTAGTTTCAATGGACTGCAGATTTTAACATGTATTGAAGGAGAGGGAGTGAGACACACAGAATACCACTAGAAATAAAGGTATTAGTTATGATTTCTTATTTTATAAACAAGTTTACTCACCCCAATCCAATTGCAAGCAAGTGAGAAAGAAGCAGGGATGGGAGAAACACTTTCAGAAATTCTGCAGAGAAAATGCCTCCCTTCTTCATAACACTAGTGTTTCTCATACTGAGAGCGGGAGCATGTTTTGGATGTTTAAAGAGAAATTCCCTGTCAGAAAAAGAAAGACGGCTCTCAGATATGTAAACTGCAAAACATATTTATTATTAAAAAAAAAATCAATCTTTCGAAATACTTACTTGGGTGGGTTGTTTTCTGGTCTGCTAGACCAGTCCCAAATCCAGTCTGAGTTTTTGTTTAATATGTTTTCAAGTTCTTTCCTTCTGTCAATAAAATCTTCCTCAGACTAAAAAAAAAAGGAAAATATTTGTCACTGTTGTTTAGTGTGAAACACAGAGACGGAAAGCTTTTTTTTTTTTTTACAAAAACACAACATTAAATATATCTTCAGAGTGGAATTCTTTTATAGAAAGTGAACACTAAAACACAGCAACATAAGGAGAGTAAAATCATTGTTGCGAGGTAAAGCTAAAAACAATCATGTTATTACAGCCCCCCGCTCGCCCGCCGCCTATCCTAGAAGCTCGTTATTAGTGGTTTTATTTAAAAGTCAATGGCAAACAAAAGGGATTTGATGCATCCATATTACTAATATTTCCAAGCAAAGGTCCAAGGCATTTGCTTTACTAAATATTACGTTTTCAGCCAACGATATCGTGCAAACAAGGGCAGTTCCCTGGGAAGCATGGTTGTATTTCTCATTTGTGGGCAACTTGAACTTAGATATCAGAGGGCATCTAACTCCAAAGTGATAGAGAAGTATGAAATCAATTTTGCACGATCATATTCAGGATCCTTCTCTTTGCAATGAAGGGGGGTTCTTTTATTCACTTCTAGCTCTTGTCTGCCAAGTAACCACACCAAGATCACCAGGATCTGTTAAATGGCTCCTACTGGTGCGGTTCTTGGACACATCATCTAGTTTAGAACTTCTAGACTTTGTACTCCAAAAATATTTAAGTTTCCCAATTATAATGTCTAGGTAGGTAATTTAGCCACATATCATGACTAGGACCCTGCAGAGTCTGGTTCATCTTGCGCAGAGTCCAAAGGATATCTTAGACTACTAAGACTACCTTGCCTGACTATAACTAAACTGTAATAATGTTGGGGATTGCAAATGCCAAGTATGCTCTTAGTCAGTATATTATGAGATCCATGGTTACACCTACGATGCAAATTTGCTCACAAAACCACTAGATGACTCTGTAGGAAGATCATAGGATCTGCTACTTGATGTTTCACTTGCATGTCCTAATATAACTGATCAAAAAACATGGAAATCCAGTTCAACCTAGTGCACTTTGATCACAGCAGTAACATTTTTTACTTTTCCTCCAATTATCTTCAATTTAGCACCATTTAATTATGCATTTAATCAAACATTATTTCTTCACACTTCCCTTTGTAACGCTAATCAGATTTTTAATTTTTTCCCTTATTTACTTATTTTGTACTGCACTTAAATTTGATGTGGATATGTATATTTTTTTATTCTTGTGCGCTTGTGTATTTGTATCTGCATCACACTATATAAGTGTTTGTCGATGATTGCATTACTGCTTATAATGTTTAAGAGACGAGGGAGCTCAGCCACGAGGCCGTAGAATTTCATAATCTCATGAATCTACTACACTAATGTAAAGTTTAAGCAGCACTTAAGGGATGTAACAGTTTAGTGAACATCCTTTTAATTTGTATACAAAAATGCATTCCACATTCTGACGCAGGATCCTTTTACAGGAAGGCGACCATTGCAAAATGCATTAAAAACCCTCAAATAACTATACTTGTGGATATTCACAAAATTATGTAGGCAATGGAAAAAACATATAGATGTGCTGCGAGGTGCAAAGGATGGGATTCTCCAGTGGGATATGTATCTTCACTTTTAAGAAAGAAAATTAAAGGTCTCAATGTCCCAATGGCCTTTTAAGCAGGATTTACATACACATGGATTTCTGATAGATGCATTTATGAGAGTACTCCAGGTATTCATTGTGAATCCCTAAAAATGTAGAAATGTACCTCAAACCAAAACCCATTGGATTAGATATCTGACTTTTTGGGCAAGACATGAATTAAACCAATACAAACCAAAACGTTTGAAATACACAGCCTTCTTGAATAGCTAAGCATAATTAAGAAATAGACATTTATAATATTCGAGACTTGAGTTCTGGCTGAGCTCTGTTTCTTTCCATCTCGAAATGAGCTCCATCAGGGTTCATTTGGAAAGGTTTTGGCAAGGTTTGCATCCCTTAGACGTGGCCTTGACCATTTGCATGCTGGTAATGGCATTCCTGAAGGTTGGACATGTAACCCACCCAAGGACATTCCTCAACTTTGTTTTCCTTCCAGGTTTCTGATTTACTCTCCTAAGCTGTAGGGAGTCTCTGTTGCTTAAAAGCATTGCACATTTCAGCAACTTAGGACAAATATCAGTCGCTATTTTTGGGGCAGCATTAGTCAACTGAAACATAGCAGAAGACACCCGGGTTACATGACTGCTTATAAACTTGAATGAAAGCAAATGCCATTCAGTTTTTGTTATTAGAGGGGTGTGCGTAGCTCATAGGTCTATCCAACACCTTTCCTATACACAGAAAGTCCTACAAAAAAACCACAGCCTGAAAAATCGACACGGTTTTCTCCATATTAAAAACCCCCCTTGGCAAAACAAACCTTGAACATAAAAAATGTTCCAATATACTAAAGAAAGAGGACAGAAATGAGGTAAACGAAAAATGGATCATGACATCCTTGCATGGTAACAAGGAACATTGACAAATTTCGTCACAAGCACTATTACAAGAACAGAGTATGGCCACTTCTACAATAAAGATATGCTCATGGAACATAAATGGGATTTGTAGAAAATTAATGGATGCTAAAATACAAGGACTCTCGGATCAAAACCAAATAATACTATTGCAGGAAACATGGGCAATGGACCCTTTATGTTAAAACACTACAAGGGATATTTCGAACCGGCAATAAAATATAAGAAATTTGGTCGTCTATGTGGAGGTCTAAAAATATTTGTACCGATTGAACTAGATGCGAAACATGAGCAAATACAGGCGAACAATCCAAATCTTCTCGCAGTAAAATTACGATATAAAACTTTTAGAAGTAGGTCATATAAAATTCTAATTTTAGTTAACATATACATACCTCCAAAACAGATCTCAAAGAAAGAGATGACTATTGCCATAAACAATTTACTTTTGGAGCAAATCTTGGAATATCCGTTGGCTGACTACATTGTAACAGGTGATTTTAATATAAACTTGTTGATACCATTTGTGCGGGATGACTTCGTCCAATCTCAAAATCAACAATGGGAAATCCCGGATCCAATAATGGAACCTAGAACACCTAACAAACAAAATAGAATAGGGAGAAACTTGGTAAAGGACATGGAAGCGCAGGGTTTCAGGATACTAAATGGTAGATTCACAACGGACTGTCCACCTGCTTGTTCTTTTCATTCAACTAACGGTAATTCATGTATTGATTACACATTAACATTATTGTGCACTTTCAACAAAGTGACATCCTATCGCTTGAAAAAAGTCTCGGACAGCGATCATAGTCAGCAAATTACTGAGACAAAGCTATCCTGTCCAAAATCATCTGAAAACTTTGTGACAATCTCAGGTCAGATCTGCACCATCAACTACAAGAAACTTATATGGAAAGCTGAAAATACGGATGAGATTACGGCAAAGGCAAAAAATCTAGTTAAAGAATGCTTTGACAAAAGAACGAAGACAACCGCCATCGATCAATGGGAAAAATTTACACAAAGTAGTGAACTACAATATAAAAACAACAGGCGCACAAAGGAAAAAAACGGCCAAGAGTGAAACAAGGGAAACTAGAGAAACTAACATCTTTCTTCCGGATACTGTAAGGAAAATGAGATGTACGAGAAACAGACTTATGAAACAGCTAACCAAGTCCCCACTCAAATACGAAATAGTGGCATTATTAAGAAATACAAACTATACTTTAAGGAAATTAATTTGGAATGAAAAAAATAAAGCCAGACAAGAGCTGTGGCCAAAAATCTTCCACGCAAGCACATTAACAAACTCACGGGAGTTCTGGAGATTAAATTAACCAAATAAAGCTGCTATACGGATCTAGTTTATCTGAAGAATGGGTGATGTTTCTTAAAAAACATCTAAATTCGGAATACACAGTATACAAACAATGCATTAATAATATAAACAATACAAAAGTTGACCTAGAAGGCGATTGTAAAATTTTAATAATCAAAACTCAAGTTGCCAGATTGATAAAGAAACAAAAGGATATTGCATTATATAAGGAAGCACCTGACTTTTGGTCCGCCTATCTTACAGATGTTTTTAGAGAAGCGGTCGAGAGTGGTCGAATCCCGAAGTCATGCAACGGATCACTAATAACACCTATCTTGAAGAAAGGAAATTGGCAATTGCCAGAAAACTATCGCCTAATTACATTGCAGGATATGGACGCAAAGTTGTTTGCTGGAATTCCATTGATGAACTGAACTGATTGGGCAATGGGGAAACAGGTACTGCCCTCGAATCAAACAGGCTTTATCAAAGGCCTTGGTACATCTACAAATATTTTAACATTATCAGTATTAATTGACAAGGCAATTACATCTAAACAACCGTTGTACCTGTGTTTTGTAGATTTTAAATGTTGCTTTTGACTGTGTTGACAGAGAACTTCTGTGGAAAAAACAGTCAAGGAATTCCGGATAACCTGTTAAAGATGATCAGGCTTCTGCATTCGGAAACTTGGGTCAGGGTGAGGATTGGTGAGGGAAAAACCCTAACCAAAACAATTCTAGTGGTCTGAAACAAGGGTGCGTTTTGGCCCCCCTACTTTTTAATTTATTTTTAGCTGATCTTTCTATTGAGTTAAATGAAATCAATGTACACCCTCCAAGGTTAGCTCATGAACAGATAACCAACCTATTATATGCAGATGATGTCATACTCCTAAGTCAGACCAAAGTTGGAATACAACGACTAATTGATGGCGTTTTTAAGTATTTAAAGGAAAACGGTATGCAAATAAACGAAGCTAAGACCAAAGTAATGGTTATCGCAAAAAATGTGCGACTTAAATCCAAACATAAATGGTTTTTGCATGGCAAAAAATTTGAGCAAGTAGCGGACTACAAATATTTGGGTGTTACTTTTAACGATAACGGCAACTTCCAGGCAAAAAAAAATGGATATTACAACTAAAGCGAACTCCCTTGTCGGGGCATTTAGAACGATTCAGAAAACCATAGGAGATTTGTCTTATCACCCTTTATTGAAAATAATTGCTGCAAAACTATTGCCTACCTTAACATACGGTAGTGAGGCACTCAATGGGAAAGATGCTGAGATTATTAAGACCGCCGTTGCTAAAACGTATAGAACCTTATTCTCTCTCCCAAAGAATGCCTCACAAGCCCAGGTGAGGTTGGAGTTTGGGCTAAACAACCAACGGTATGTAAGGAAAGGGCATATACTGAAAGTGTGGAATAGAATAAAAAATGATCACGACAACAAAATGTCCCGTTTACTGTGGCAAGAAGTAAAAAATAACAGAAATTAAAATGCCTGCTCCTACTTAAATAGAGCAATTGTAGAATTTGGTATAACACCTATCTGGAACACCATTATCGCACAGGAGAGCTTCAAAAAAACAATAAACAAACTTACCAACCTTCTCTCCCTGATAAAGGATAAAGATATTTTGGTTAAACGAAAACACGCATGGCCAATTGTCAACGGATTCAAGAAAAAAAAGGTCCAAAACTACCTGGAAACATCATGGTCCAAGAAAAATAAACAAATCTTTATTAATGCTAGATTTGGCTGTTTTCCAGGCTTATGTCACTTAGCACCATGGAAAAGATTAAAAGACAACAAATTATGCAGGCTTTGTTAACTAGGACAAGAAAACATTCTATACCTACTGTGTCCTTGCCCGGATTTGGGAATCGAAAGAAAAACTATACTTAAGAGACTGTTTAACACACGTGGTGTAAGGACATGTAGACAAGCCCTGATTTCAAGTTTAAATCCAGAAGATCTGCCAATGAATTCAGTATTTGTCAAATTCCTTTGTGCTGTACAAAGAAATTGGAGGCTCTCGCTTGATTAAATAACGGACTGTGTGAATATGTATTTTATATAATCAAGTCTTTGAAATAATCACAAATGATTATATAACCTAATGTGCATGATACATACTTAAGTTTTAGGAAATGAATTGAAGTACACATTGTTTTATAATTTTAAAGGCCTCTCTTTGCCTAATGCTCTAAAGAAACAAAACACTTGCCAATGCTGAGAACCTAACTTTTGGATTCTTATTCAAAGAAAGTGGTTAACATGAATGTAGCACGGAAACCTGCTTTATAAATTGCAACATATAATTTTTTAATTGCTTCTTTTTAAAGATTTATCTCAATTATTTTTAACACATTTTTGTGCATGGAAATACAAATGAACTATATACATTTATATACAACAATACAAAATACATATCAATATATACAACAAATTATACACACTCTCAAATTCAAACATTCTTGGCCATACATTCACAACACCACTCATAACATACTAGTCCCGGTGTCAAAAACCTATATAAAAAGCAAAAGAATGACTCCTCTCTTTAGACAATTTATAGTTCCTTGTAAAGTTCGAAGGAAAAGGGAAGACTCCTCGTGTTTTTTTTAAAAAGGTTGTGAGTTAAATGTTTTTCAAAACAATGACCCGGGACCGGGTCGGTCGACGCGTTTCAAACCCTGTAATTGTCAGGGTTGTCCTCAGGACCACAAAAAACTCAAATCCTGGGTCAAGGCTCCAAAACGTAAGATAACAGAAATGTATTTCAATGCAGGACAGGGGAATACCGCTGCTTCAGTGCCAGCAAGGATTTTTCAGCCCTATTGGTGCACAGACGTTTAAGCTGTCCCCGAAGATTGGAAAGTCGCCGCCTAGATGCCAGCGAGGAACTATCTTGATCCCGCTTTTCGGCCTGCTTGATGTCCTTTGAGAGGCTATCTTCGAGAAGCTGAGCCTCTCGCGCCCGCGCAATCGAGAGAGAGGTAATGTGGCCCTGAATCGTACCCTTGAAGGCGTCCCACACCATCAGGAAGGGTGTCCCTGGGAGATCGTTATTAGCGAAGTAAGAGTCAATGGCAGCCCGTATGCTTTCCACCTCCGCTGAGTCCCGGAGAATACTCGGCAGCAGGCGCCACTGCAGATCACGGGTGGGGCAAGCGGCCGGGTCCTGAAGGAGCAGCTCAACATGGGCGTGATCAGAGAGCGATATATCGGACATGGATGCCCCCGGCATGTCTCGTATCAGTGCATGGGAGATAAATAAACAATCAATATGGGAGTATGAGAGGTGGACATGGGAGTAGTACGAGTAATCTCTCAGCTCTGGGGAGTGATAGCTACACGTGTCCAACAAACCCAAATCCGTGATCTGCGTGCGTAGAGCTCACGACATAGTCCCCATCCCACTAAACGAGGTTTCACTGCGATTCATTGCAGGGTCCCACACTAGATTAAAATTCCCCCAGAATCAGTGATGGATCTCCCTGCGGCACATGTTCCCTCAAGAGAGTCCGGCATCTGTCCTGCATCTGGTTGGGCGCATATACATTGCACAGTGTAAGGATGCGCCTCCCAATCCCAATACTAACTTTAAGAAAGTGCCCGTCCCCACTCCTAAAGGGTTTGGTGTCCCCCCGCCTGATGCCATTCCGACACAGAATCGCCACACCCTCCGTTTTGGGATCCGCTACAGCCCAAGACTGGAGGGGGTACTTGGGGTGCACCATATGCCGCACATCAGCTTGCAAGAGGTGAGTTTCTTGGAGAAATATGATGTCAGGGCTATGTTGGAGAAGATAACGCCACGTTTGCCTCCGTTTGTTGGGGGAATTTAGGCCCTTGACGTTAAGCGTCAAGACTTTCAGTGGACTAGGTAGATTCGCAGTCATAACTGAGCCAAAGGTAGACCGCTCAGCAGCCCCCCAATCTGCCTAAAGAAGAACACACAGATGCTGAGGAGCCCGCCCAACCCCACCAGCACAACGCCCCGTAGCCACAGAAGCCCCCACCCGATACACCCAGGAAACAAGATGAAACAAGAAAAGGAAGCCAGCATAATACGAAAATACAGAGAGAGAGAAGAGAAAAACTCAAAAGTGGCCAACAATGCCATACAATCCTGTTCCAGGATCTGGACATCCTACACCCAAGGTTCAGATAGTTAGGTTAGGTTAATGACATTTGTTAAGCGCTTGGTTGCACAGAGAACAGTGCGTCCCCGCGCTGACAGCCCTACTTACATCTCTTCAGCTTAGTTCACAGAGGGTGAGCCGGGCCTACTATGCTGAATTTAACTTGGGGAAAAGGTGGGTTTTCAGCCTCTGTCTGAACCTGGTTTCAGACAGCTCCATCCTCAATTCGATGGGTAGGTTATTCCAGTCATTGCTGGCATGGTGTCTAAAGGAACGTCCTCCCATCCTTGCTCTATGTATCCGAGGCGCCACTAATAGCATGCTGCCCGTCGACCTCAGAGGACGTGAGGGGCGATAGACTGGAAGCAGGTCCTGAAGATATGGAGGTGCTTTTTTGTGAGCTATACGGTGGGTTATGCACATAGTTTTAAATTTGATTCATTCCTTTATTGGGAGCCAGTGGAGGGAGCGTAATGCATGTTTCCCAGAGGCTCTCCTAGGGAGGTTAAGGACCAGCCTAGCAGCTGCGTTCTGGGCGCGTTGTAGCTGTGCTAGGCCTTTTTTGCTAAGTCCACATAGGAGGGAGTTCCCATAGTCTAGATGGGAGGTGACCAAGGCATGTACCATAGTTTTTCTGGAGCTGGGGGGCAATAGGTCCAGGACTTTCCTCAGGACCTTCAGGAGTCCATAGCATTTTCCCGCAACCTTACCAACATGATTGGTGTATGCTAGCTTAGAGTCAAGAAGAAAGCCAAGGTTTTTAACTGTGTCTACCGGGGCCGGGACCGAGCCCAGTTCCATGGGCCACCAGGCAGAGGTCCAGATGGAAGGACAGGGACCTACGATAAGAAATTCCGTCTTATTACCATTAAGGCGGAGACAGTTCTGTTTCATCCAGCCGTCAAGTGCCACCAAGCAGGCCGAGAAATTCTCAGCGTCCACAACTGGATCACGGGATAGATTGATCACCAGTTGTGTATCGTCTGCATAGGAGACGATTGCAACACCATATGACTCCACCAATTTGGCAAGGGGTTCCATGTACAGATTAAATAAAGTGGGGCTCAGAATCGAGCCCTGAGGAACCCCTTGCCTGAGACATCTTACACTGGATTTACATGGTGGGCAGTGCACTTGAAATCGCCTGTTTTTCAGAAAGGAGACCAGCCACTCATGTGCAGGTCCGGTTATTCCCTTTTCATTCAGGCGGTCCAGTAATACGGGGTGTGAGACGGTATCAAACGCCGCACTTAAGTCCAATAGGACCAGTGCGGCCGTGTGACCCTCGTCCGCCTTACTCCGCAGCAGTTCTGTCGATAGGAGGAGGGCGGTCTCTGTCGAGTGTTTGGCTCTGAATCCCGACTGAGACGTGTGAAGGAGCATGTTTTCCTCCACAAAGCTCACCAGCTGTCGGTTAACCAATTTTTCTACTACCTTCGCACAGTAGGGGAGGAACGAGATTGGTCTCAGGTTGTCTAATTGCGTAATGCTTATGTGGGCTTTCTTTTTTATTGGGACGACTTGGGCCAGTTTCCAGCTCTCCGGAACTAAACATTCATGGAAAGACAGCGAAGCCAAGTTACCTATATGCTTCGCTACCAGAGGGAGATGATTTCGAAGAATTCTCGCTGGTACCGCATCTAAGGGAGAGCCTGAGTGAATGTCCGATAGGATATTGATAAGCTCCTCAGTTTGGGGAACCACAAATTTCCTAAATTCTTCCCTGACCTTATTTCCGCAGTTAGGGTCGGGCGTATTTGTAGCTTCAGAGTTAGTCTGAAACGATGCATAGATTTTTTCTACCTTCCCTATAAAGAAGTCTGCGATGTCATTGCATGACTCGGTCGTGGGGGGGACTTCCCCTGAACTCGCTGGAGGGGCGGAGAGTTCCTTCAGAATCATAAAGAGCTCTTTAGATGTGTTCTCCGCACAGTCTATCCTTTTATTATAGTACTCTCTTTTAGCTTTCCTGATCTGGCTGTGGTAGAACCTTAGTTCACTCTTATAGGCTTCGCGTAGTGAGGGAGCATATTCCACTCTCCATCTACGCTCCAAGGTTTTACACTTGGTTTTAGCGGCGCGCAGCTCAGCGGTGAACCAAGGAGCAGATTTCGCGCTCCGAGCCATGGCTTTATGAGTCCAAGGGGCTACATTATCCAGCGCACCTTGCACCCATTCTTCATACATCTTGTACGCCTCTACCAAATTGTCTCTGAGCTTTGGGGGTTTCTGTTCAAGGGCTTGACTGAAGGCGTCGTGGCTGAATTTCCTCCAGTCCCTGCGTCTAATGGCGGGAGGTTTCTGTAAGGGCCCCCTGTTGGGCAGTTTCCTCAGTTTAAACGGGATCAAATAGTGATCTGACCACAGGATCTTAATCGGAGCAGAGACACTTATGTCGTCCCAGTTAGTAAAAATTGGGTCCAGCAGATGTCCTGCTTGATGAGTGGCTCGATTGTCAGCTAAAACAAGCATAAGAGTTCTAAGTTCATTGATTAAGGAAACGGCCTCTCTGCAGTTGACATCATCCAAGTGCACGTTGAGGTCTCCTACAATCATAAACTTATTATGGCGTAAAGCAGATTGCGTTAGAGCTTCCAGGAGGCTTTCAATGAATGCAGTTGCCACACCCGGAGGACGATAGATAAGGTAGCCCTTAATGGTGCAGTTGGGGCTCACCGCGATAGAGAAAAGTCCCGCTTCACATTTATTAATGGAAGTCGGTTCAAGAGAGACTGGTAGGTCACTTTTGTGAATAATGGCTATCCCTCCCCCTCTTTGATCCCCTCTGTTAATGTGAAGAATATTGAAGCCGGGAGGAAGGGCCTCTAAGATATCAGGGATGGATTGATCATCCAGCCAGGTCTCTGTCAAGAAGACTAAGTCGGGTTTGTCATCTAACAGTAGGTCATAAATGTTCAGGCTATGACGTTTCATCGATCGGCAGTTCAGTAATAAGGCAGATAGTTCATTACCTTCCTTATTCGTCGCTTGGTCTCTGAGGATAGTATGTCCGCAGCCCACACACTTCAGGGGCCATTTTTCCACCTGCAGCTTGTGTTCGCATTCCGGCGGCAGCCTCTTGTTCAGCTGTAGTAACGCCTGCCTTGTATAGTTTATAATCCCATGTTGATCTGAGATGGTTTGGCCAGGGGGACGGGGCCTGGGCCGCTGCTGGTAGCGGACGGGCGCAGACGGGCTTGCCTAAGGCGCGCCTTCGGCGCGCAAACGGCGCTCCCGCTGCGCTCGTCCGCTGCGCTTGCGTGGGTGGCACATTTAGGGAGAGGGTGGGCGTGGCCAGCGAGGTGGGCGTGGCCTCTCGAATGCCGCGATGGCGGCCTTTCCACCAGCTGTCCCGCGATGCAGCGCTAGCTCCGCTGCTCGTGGGGTGTCTGCTGGCTCTAAGTGCTCTCTAAGCTCAGGGGAGTTTAAGGCAAGTTTTAAAAACAGTGAAACACACAGTAACAATTTTAAAAATGGCGAGTGGATAGTGCCTCCGGCTTCCGCCTCAGAGGTGTAGAAAGTGGCTACCTGCGCTTTTAGTCAGCGCTAGTTATAGGCGGGGGAGTGGGCGTGGCCAGCGAGGTGGGCGTGGCCTCTCAAATGCCACGATGGCGGCCTTTCCACCAGATAGTCCCAGAGATGTCACTCCCACAGGAACAGCCAAAGGAGGGCAGTACCCCTTAACCAGCACACCCAGGACATGAGCTCAGGCCCACCCCCCAACAGTGCAATCAGGTGGCCAATACAATGACTGAAAAGGAAACTCATAAATCCCTCCCAGCAGGGGAAGGAGACAGCCCCCGGCTCCAAAAGTGAACAGAATGCACCTACACGAGAGCCGATCAAGGAGTCTTCGGTTGCTGCGTTGGTCCAGCTGCGTCTCCCTCTAGGGACCTGATATGCTCAATGATGTCCTGCTTGGCCTGTGTCGCTGCCTGCTCATCAATAGGCGGGGACCTTCGGCGATGAAGCACAGTGGACCAGGCCGGCCGGGCGGGAATCCTCATCGTGGCAGGGGGCCTCGCCAGACTGGTCGGCGGTGAGGACGGGAGGCGAAGCAGCTGGGCTGTCTCTCTGTAGGATCGTACCACCCTGCGCTTGGATTCCCACGCAAAGATAAGAGCAAACGGGTGGCCCCATTAATAAGGATTGTCCAGGCTTCATAACTTGTCAGTGGCTGGTTTAAAGGCTTGTCGTCGCCGCCCAGTATTGGGCACCAAGTACTGGAAGATCTGGATCTGATGACCATCATATGTGAGGTCCTGCTTGGCAAGTGCCGCCTTGAGGATGGCTTCCTTCTCCACAAAAAAGTGGACTCTGGTAAGGATGTCCGGCAGGACTCCCGGTCTTCCGGCAGGACTCCTGGTCTTCCAGCAGGCCCTGGCACCCGATGGGCCCCATCCAGGGTTGGCGGCGAGGTGTCCTCATCTCCCCATAACTCATGCAGAAGTTGTGCCACATATGTTAGGGCGTCCTTCCCCTCCGATCCGAGAGGAACCCCCCAGATGCAAAGGTTATTCCGATGACTCCGGTTCTCCAAGTCTTCTTGTTTTAATTGTAGTTCAATATTCTGCTCTTCTAGGTTAGCCAGGCGCTGCCATATCTGCTCCTGGTCTTCTGTGCGGGCATCCACAGTCCTTTCTAAGCTATCTTATTTTCTCAGCTCCTTGACGCAGGAGTACACTTCAGTGCACCGGGAGCCAATTTCCATTTTTAATTCCGCCATAAAAGAAGTCATAAACTCTTGCGTGACCAGTGGCGGACCCCCCCCCAGCAGAGGGCCCGGCTCGTTCTAGGCAGGTGTACTCGTCTTGCCCCACAGTGTGACCCATAAACCAATCGGGATTAGGGTTCAAAGGTATAAAGGTAAAACAATATCTCAAAAGGTATGATTGAAAAGGCAATTTATGTTGCATGCACAAGGCATTACATAGATCAGGAAAAGGAGACACTGATTCAAATGATTTAAAGCCAAAATTAATTTTTGTATTTTTTATATTCAAACAGGGAAGGGAAAATTCATGTAGGAATAGTTATGTACAGCACAAAGTTAGGCAATTCAAGTGACAACTGATAGGACTTGGTGCTCAATATGTACAAGTGATGTGTGGCAACGCAAGTGAGAAAGTGAACAGCGATGGACGGCGCAAGGTGAGCAAGGTGAAGTATTTACAGTGAGTAGCTCAACATGTGACACAGAATCAGTGACTTTTTTTTTACACAATTCGCAATTTCAATGGAGTCACAACAAAAAGATGCGCCTATAATTGCGCTGTGGAGTCGACGACGTTTCGGTCCTTAACCAATGTGGACCATCTTCAGGACAAGTTGTCTCGTTTCCGGTGCTGTGAGTCTCAAACCCGGTCTGGAGGATCCGGCGAGGATCGTCTGACCGCCCAGGGACTGAATCGTCTGGAGGGCCGGAGGGGGTATCACAAACAGATCACGGCAATTTGAAATCCGGCAGTCAGGGACCTGGAAAATTACAGGAACTGGGATCGAAGTGAATCGGAGTAGGTGCACCAGCCAAGGGTCAGGTAGCCTGTAGATCTACACGCTGGCTATCCTCCGGACCGGGTTTGAGACTTATGAGACTCAGTATGAAGAACACTGGGGACAACAGCCCCAACTTCAGCCGCTCAGCAGTCTTCTCACTCCGCGTTAGTGGACTATACAGGAAAGGATCCCGCTCTCGTCTCCCGCGCCCCCTCCCAGCCAGTGTCCAGAGAGGACCTGCACAGTCCTCAAATGGCGGATGGGCGGCTAGGCAGCACCGTCAGCCCCAGTCCAAGTTCACCAACAGTCTTAGGGGGTCCCCGCTCCCCACCTACCGAACAGAACAAGATACTTCAAGCAGCCCTCAGCCGAGCTGTGCCATCTATGCTTCCGCAGCCAGGAATGCCTGCTGTTGAGCAGCCGCTTCGTTGGGAATCAAAATGGCGGGGGCCATCGCTCTGCAGAGGGAAATGGCGGGAGCGCCTACAGGCCTCCAAGGCTTCCCAGCCCGCGCGGCACCCACAAGCCGGACAGGAGCCCTCCGCCTCAGCCTCTTCCCACCTCCTACGGGAGGCTGACACTCAGGCTGCTCGATGCGGAGGCCGGACACTCACTCCAGCGCCCAGTCCAGTGGCAGTTCCCGCTCACCTCCTGCAGCACCGGTTACACAAGCCTCCGTGGACGGCAGTCCCAGCATCCACAGTGCCGCAGCCCCCTCACCTTCAACCCCGGAGCTGCTCAGCACCCGCGCCACTCCAACACCGTCTTCGGCACTCCACCTCCTCGCCCCGCTCACCGGCAGGGCCCAGGGGGCTCCGACTCGCACCAGACACAGGCAGGCCCGAGACTCACAATATAGCGACTGGGTCTCGCCGGGGACAGCCACTCACCCACAGCTAGGCTCGCCTCCTCTTCAGTCCGGGGGCCGCTGTAGCTTACTGCAGACTCCCAGAGATGTCCGCCATGTTGGGGTCCCGATCCGAGCCCCCTCACCGGTATTTGCTGAAATCTCACTTAAAAAGTTGCCGGTGGCTAGGAGCTCCTGTGCCACACGTCTCACTCCATTGCTGGTCAGGCCACGCCCCCCTCCGTTATTCTTTTTAAAGGTAAACAACTCTTGCAGATTATGGTTATGCCTGTTAGAAACATAATTAATATAGAAATTAACCATAGTAATCACAAAATGAATTCCCCAGCTCATATTGAAGGCCTGCATGGTATCTTTCTCCATCGGGAGTAGAATCATTTTATACCCAATACCTATTTTGAACAAAGCGGGCAAACCCTCCTTGGCATAGCCAGTGGGAGAGGAATTGCGGCTAGGCTATAACAAGTAAACTCGTCATAACATATATTATGAGGTATCCACATTTTCTGTAGGAAAACAATGTCAAATGTGTTAACCAAGGTAAACGAGTCCTCAACAAGTAGCTTGGAGGCCAACCCTGCAATGTTCCAGCTTAAGAAACGCAAATCAGGGTCACCATTATAGGAAGGGAAAAGAGCCAAATCATCCTTGTTGTCAGCAAGATTGCTTTGGGTGCGCTTGAGAGACCACATGTACTAGACCTTCAGAGGACGGACTTTGGGAAGACCTGTAGGAAAGGGGTACAAGGCTTTCACGTTGGATTAGGGTGAATGACTGGTCATGAGGGGGCGAGTGATTGTGTAGCTTGAGGGTATAATATCCATGCATGCGGACTCCCCGCCTGCATCAGCTGATGTTCAATGACACTCCCTTTCACCCTGTTAGTCATTGTCCTCCATTACTGCAAGTGCCATAAATCAGTTCCCATTCAGGGGCTGCAACAGACCTTGTGAAAGAAAAGAAAATTGGGGAGGCTTGACTGCCGTTGGTCAACAGGTCATTAAGTTCCACATGTTAGTAGAAATACCCCAACGTAAGGATCTTTAACAAACTTGGTTTCACATGACCATCCCTGGCTAGTGCCAGAATCTCCCCGGCTACAGATGGCCTTCGAAAATTAACAATTATGCAGTCTCCAGAGAACTGCCTAGGCAAAGGCACGATTCACCCAACTCTGTGCACTAAGAGGATCATAGATACCAGTAATCAAAATAAGTAAAGTCAGAAGTTGTTTAGGCATCTCATGCATTCATGCATTTGAGGGAGCTTTTATTCTATTACTGCAACAACTGTTAATATGGCTATTAGATAGAAGGATTAGAGATAATAGCTGGGTAAAACCTTGAATGTAAAACCAAATAACCATGTAGCAAGTAGTTGGCAATCAACGTGGATACAAAGTCTCCTAGTTCCGGCAAAAATAGATTTTCTACTCTGTGAAATGCAATGAAACTTGCACTGTCCTTTACAGATTTCACATATCATTCTGTGTGTGTACTAAGATTTCAAGATTGATCAATGATATTGTTTGAATCCCTAAAATGTATAGTCGACATCACAATGATTTCCCAGCCACTTCACTTATACTTATGAAAACATATGTACAGGGACTTCCAATCAATGTTCAATTCCTGAGGGTGTCTAGAAAATATATCTCTCCTGTTCTCCTTTGCTCCCACTTTTTTTTAGGACACATCCCGGTAGGCTCCTTCCCCCCTCATGTTAAGAGGATTTCTGGCTTGTTTCCCCAGTTTATAGTTTAAGACATCTGTGATGTTGGGTTTCTTGTACAAGAGTTGGTTTGGGAAGTGTTCAGTGGCTTGACTTTTTTGGAGCAGACTGGACCCCTGACTTCATTTTGGTACAAGCAAGTTTAAGCGCAGCATATTCTTTGAGAACTGGTTTGCTTCAGACATACTTATCACAGTAAGTCCCCAACGAGGTTGTGCTTTTGTGGACCAATACGCAGAGGTTTTTGGTCCCCACCTACATTTACCTCTTGGTTTTAAATACTTTCCTCTAACACACTGAGAGAAGCAGGGTTTGGGCATAAACCTAATTACAGTACCTAAAATAAGAGTATGTTAGTCAAAGTTTCACCAATTAACATCTGTACATAGGCTGTTTGCTCACCTGACAGCTATTCTTTTCTTTGTTGCTAGGTGCATCACTTCCAGAAGATCTCTGGAGACTCTGTGGTGTCCGCGGACGGGTAGGGCTTAACAAAGACAAAACAAAAAATAGTTTGTATTAATTGAGCATAATTATTTCCTAAACTATGTGAAACTTCATCTCCAATTGCAGATTTGGTAGAATACATTCTATAGAAATTCAATAAATGATCTACATGTGATTACAGTCACTAACATCTGACTAGGAAAACAGTAATATTCATCTCTATCCAAGCTTATGTCAAAATGATGACCTTAAAAAAAAATATGTGAACCTATGTTGATATCAGGTCAAAGGGTCAAAACATATTTCATAATTAGAAGGCTCCTCATGTCTAGGGCCTTGAAAAAGATAAGTGAAGGATTATTGGGGAGAGTAATATGTGAAATGTGTTGGGACTGGAGAAAAGTGTCGAAGTAGATTATTTGCATATGAAATTAATTAAAAGACATTACTAACTTGACTTTTTGAGAGGCATTGTAGATAAATTCCGTTAAATGCACCAGGCCTTAATTTTTACTGGTAGGCCTCAACTAGATTTTTCCTCTAACAAATAGTTGTTCTTTAGAAAATACTGAACCATGCACAAACGTATTTAATGCATTAACCTTAATGTGACTTGCTTATCATAACTGCAGAATGTGTTGAGTTTATAAAATGTATTACATTCTTAAGCTACATATTCTCGACGAACTAGGCTAAAGTTCGTACTTTATCTTTATCACATTTCATATAATGCTGAATATGGATGTGCATTTTGTTTCAGTCTTTTCTACTGTTGGTCTTTTTTATTTTCAGCCTTTTCTACAGTGGTCTTTCCTAACGGTATGTTTTTTATTGAAGGGCTTTTTTGTTTACTACAAACATTTCACGTTAGCATGCTTTCTGACGGATAATTTTAGGAAACCTCAAAAGTGAAAATAAAATTACGAATCTACTAAATAATCTGATCAACAGCTTAATTAAAAATGTAAAGGGATGTGTCTTTATTGATAAATGAGAAAGCCCAACTGAACATCTTGGGGTAAATGTGAGAACAAACGAAATTAAAATAGAAAACCTAAATTAACAGAAAAATCTTTCACTCCCTGGAAATGAATCAGTCATTCAAAATCGATATTAAATAAATCAGGCTAGCAACGAACCATAAGACATTTCCTATAGAGGCTCAGACATTGGAATATGATGAAAAAAGGCTGAATGCAGTAGGCATTCTTACAAGGCAATTTTGATAGGAGGCATGGATATAACATTAAGGTTATTCTCAGGCGAATAGACAACTCTAAACATGATGAAGGTGTTTTAAGGCACACTTACCTGTCAGAGTGTGAGCTCTCTCTAGAGCTACTTCGCCCAGATTCATGCTGGGCATCTAAAAGTATTTTTTCCATATCACCATTATAAAGGGAAATTGAGGCAGGCACTTGCTCTTGGCCGAGCGTTTGACCATTCAAACTGCTGCCATTGCTGCTGTAGTGCAGCTCCACCCAAGAACCTGTTGAGAACATTAAAAGGAGAAAATACACAGTTAAATATGGGTGATGTTCCACATGAATTCACATTCTACTGAAAAGAAAAAGTACTAATGTGTGAAGTGGGACTGAAAAGAGTGTGGGACTGTACCTATGAATGTAATCTCACAAGCTATACATATTGGAAAATACAATCAATGCGCTGATATAGTCTTAGCAAGATTATGGGTGTGGGGGAATTTAGGGTGTCAATATCAATGCTTGAGTGGACCATATTAAGTATATCGGACACTGTTATAGATATTCCAAGATCCACAAGTCCTCAAAAGGTAAATCTGAGGGTTTGAACTAAACAATATTTTAATAGGAAAAATAGAAAAGTAATAACTACAAGTTATAATTACTACACTAGTATAAATCTTATATTTTAAGTGCGTTAGCAATGAGCATAGCTGACAATAAATCTGTAGACTTTCTGAAAGGTAAAATATATATTTCAACCTGCATGGAATACGAACAAACATATTCTCCATGCAAGGCCCAAAACTACTTCTTGCATGATTTTCCAGGCACATAAACACCGGCTACACAGTTGTGCTTCAGGTTACTGGTTCACGGGAAAAAACAAGCCCCCCATTTTTAGTTCTTGGGTATACAATTGCTTTAGCTGTCTGCTGGCCAGACTTTCTTGTTTCCAATATACTTCTAGTAGGCTTCAGGTCAGCCCCTTCATCCCGATTGGATAGCTTTCTTGGTTACCTCGCTCGCTCATTCCTGACTTGATGGTTCTTTTCCCGCCCTATTCATATGTATGCCAACACTCAGGAGCTTCTCGGTCTCACAGTGTTCTGAATGGTTGACTAATATACTTCCACTGTTGATGTACCTGATGTCATAGAGCTTTTTCATTTTAATCTTTTTACTCTGGAAGTGCACGGTTTCATGTTCTCTGACCTCCCCCTCCTCCCCCGTTCTGCCTTCCCATTCATTTGTTTCCTGAAACCTTGCTCTCCCTATTAGTTTCACACCGTCTGCCTTTCCACCGCTCATCCATAGATTTCTGCCTCTCCCCATCCAAGTCACTTAAATAAAAAAACATTATCTTCAATTCTTTTTTTCCCCCCTCAACATCAAGGCTCCCGCCACACTGTCTCCACACATATCTTATAGCCTTTCGGCTGTGGGAGCTTTGTGGTTCCTACCACGTGCCCCCTAGACTCAAGCTATGCAGTCTATTCATGGTGGCTTTGTGAATCACATGATGTAATAAGGCCCAGGCTCGTGAGAGTGCTGACTTTTTCTTCTGTGTGCAATAATTACTAGGACAACAATGAAAGGAACAATCACTTATTGGTCATGCTAGGTCTTGGGCTTGCCTTTGCTGAGCGACCATAAACACAGTGATAATCAGCAGGTTATGAGTTCGAATTCAGCGGAAGACTAGATTATTTTTTACCTTAATGTGACATTTTAGTTTTTAGCCATATAGTTGAATCATTGATTCAAGTGTCACAGTATATATTTAACAATGTACTATTACGATTGTTATGTATAACTCTCAATGAGAGCCAATAGCATTTACACCAGCTTCTAAATCTACTATGATGTAGCAACAGTGGATAACAAAATTGTTACCCACTGTTGTTACATCAAAATGATTTCCAGGCTACTCTGACAAACCTCTCAGAGACTCTCAGAACTGTGCTGGCTTTGTGCTCGGATAAAGGGCACAAGGCACAGTTCTGGAAGAGGAGGGTATGGGGTGGCACAGAGGAAGATGGGTTGGGTGGTTTCAGGCCAGTTATCTGTTTTTTAGATTTGCCCCATTACTCATCTGGCTCTGCATAGCAGATGAAAGCAGAGGCAGCTGATTTTGAGCACCATGCATACCAAAATGATACATGGGTAAAAATATATTAACTGTGAATTCACTAGTAACCAATGTAAGAAAATCCATGATCACCTCAACTTTTTTAACTGATGCTGCTTCTTTTTTGACTCTGCACAGTGGCACCCAGCTAACCTGGCCCCAGTGCATGTGTTCTGACCCATAAAAACACAATTTAGAATTAGCTAAAAAACGATCTAATGATAAAGTCAGATTTTAAAGTACTATTTTGAAAATGCCACGTTGGTATTTTCCTGCCTAAATGCTCTATTAGCCTACTCAGAGTTGATCACCAGTTGTCAACTGGCAGTCTTCTGGCCCCCAGCAAGGAGGTACAAATAGCTCCCAGGAAATAGAATAAAAGGCCTTGGCTGGGAGGAGGTGTGATCTCCTACTGATAGGATGGCCTGGGAGATGAGATGGCCTGGGAGATGAGTCCACCAACTGCACAAGCTTCAAAAGGCCATCTCTTGTTGCAGGCAGATGTAGATCACACTTATGCCTAGCCTTGCCATTGTCCAAGTAGCCAGATAGGGAACCAATTGCTGTGGGGGGAAACTGGTTTCTTAACTAGTTTGCAGGGGGAGTTTTCCTATTTCCCTAGATACACCTCAAGGGTGTGATCAGAGCTCTGAATAATACAAGGTTCAGCCATATTGGTTTTAGGTAGAGAGGGGCACTGTGGGATAGGCTGCAGAAAAGCACACAGTATGTACTGCAATAGTAGGTATGGACACCCCTGGAATCTTTTACCCCATTTGTTAGTGAGCTGCCAGGATTCCCGCCCTCTCCAACGTATCATAGGCTGGCATCGGGCATAAAGGTAGCACCCTCTTCAGAACACCTCTGGACCTGTGAGAGAAGGACTGCACCTGCTGTTGAACCCGTGGAGAGATACTCCAATGGCTGGACCTGATCCCCACTTGTAACAGGATAGAACAGTGAAATCCAAGGGCTAGTTGGCCAGCCTCCTGTTCAGCTCCAGAACAAACAAGCATTTGCAATGCAATAGGTCTCACATTTACACAAGTTTAAGCCATTGGCATTGTAAATGACAATGCCTTTTATTTATGTTTTAAAAACCAAAACATAAATAAAAGGCATTGTCATTTACAATGGCAATAGCGCAAACTCGGGCAAATGCAAGACCTATTGCATTGAAAATGCTTGTTTAAGCTTAGCAGCCTATGGATCATTAAGATCTGTCTCTTGTAGCAGAACTGTATGAAATTTCAATCGAGCTGAGAGAGATGAAGCACGCTGATGTTTAATGGTGTTTTCTAAGCCTCTTGACATTCCACATAACTGTTTTAAGTTGCTCACAAATATTATTGTGGGCACAATTGATAGATCTTAAGAGTTTCTAAACCTGCCTTTTAGTGAGTGATACAGTTGTTCACGCTACAAGCTTATCTGGTACTTTGTCTCTTCGCATACCACACAGAGCAATGTTCACACATGTGCAATTGTAAATGCCATTTTACAGGAGCGTGTGAAGGAGGTATACACACACAGATGTCAAAACACTGACAGCATCAAATATAAAGAAAAAAAGTAAAAACAAATAAATAAATCGAGCGGGGTGTCCCTAAAGCGGGCGCCGCGCTCCGAAATAAAGTATAAATAAAAAGAGCATTTATATTTTAAGTGAAAGCACGATGCAAATATAAACCAGAAGAAAACTGTTGACTTGTCTCTTAATAGGTTACTTTTTATTGCAATGAGGGACTTTCTGACCTTTGCTTTGGACTCAGGCCCATCCATTGACTTTGGCATACAGAGAAAGCGAACACGCTGTTTCTTGACCCTTAAAGTCAATATTTACAAGCAGAATGCCCGTATGTTCCTACAGTTCCTCTGTTTTACTATTTGTCCTGTTAAAATAGCAGTCCCCAGACTTACCATGGCTATGTTTATCTCGCGCTGGAATGCACAATCCCCGTTGCGGCCCCGGGGCAAAAGCAGGAAGTCAGGCATCCTAGACCATGACATGGGCCGGGCCTGTGACGCGGCCGGAAAAGGCTGCTGAGGCTTGTTCATGCTGGGTTCCCATGAGAAAGGGAGAGCCCTGCGGTAGTGGTGGAAGTCCGGAGAAGTCCCAGGAGAGGGCCCGGGTAAAGTGGAGAGGCGGGCGTGTTTCTGCAGGGCTCCCGTATGCTTGGGAGCCACTGCATGGCGTCGCATTGGAACCCCGCGCAGGCCGCCAAGAAGAGTCTCTGCACAGCAGCCCTGTGAGTGGGGCTGCATGCTGACACTAGCGAGTGCATTTCCTGAGCGGTCCCACCGTTGCGGACCACTCCATCGGGGGGAAACGTTTAATTTTAATTATAGAACGTCTTGGCCATTTGGTGCGGGGCGAATGGAAAGTGAAAGTCCTGAGGACAGGAGGGAGAAAGGAGATGTGCACGGCGCGTGACTGAACTTGCGTGTTGACGCGCGCGTTCACATTTCCAGTCCATCTCCGCGTGCCCATCTCCTGTCTCCCTTGAGAGGCAAGTCGGCGACAATAAGTCTCGCAGGCGACAGCACTTCGCGCTGCGTCGCCAGGTGCGAGACCTAAAAAGCTGCAAGAAGCACAAATCTCTGCTGAGTGCAGCTAACCAGTTCCAACTGGATTTGCCCTGGACCCTACCGGTGGCTTCTGGGAGATTGAGTCCTAACCCCTTAAGTGGTGCTCAAAAGGTTCTGGACCCTTGTTAGGCAAGAGTTTACTCTTTTCCCCCTCTAAAATTGCAAGGCTGGACACTTGGAAAAAATTCTGAACTTTCTGCAAAAGAACCAGAGGCTTCCACTGGAAGGCTGCTGAGATCAGCCACTAATGCTGAACTGCTTTTCAGAGTCAACTTGATGTCTTGACTCACTGAAAGGATCTTGACTGCTATATGTCCCAGTTAGGCCTAGTAAGACCCTTTGCCATTTTTTTTACATGTACAAAAGTTTTACCTAAAGCTGCCTTTACTTTGCCACATCAACACTTGACACACGTTTGTATTTGTGACACTTGGGTTAGTTTCTAGGAATCACCGACCTTGCTAACATGAATAAACTTCGCAAAAACACTTTGCCAAATCAACTCTTGACACACTTTTGCACTTATGACACTTGGGTTAGTTTCTCTAGAATCACTGATCTTGCTAACATGCATAAACTTTGCAAAAACACTATCACATTGCTTTGGCACATTGCGCTCATATGCGTTGTGCTAATGTGTTTGTTATTTACGTCCATATGGCGACACAGCTATCTGTGGACCACAAACAATGGCAGCCCGATCACAATCTCAGTCCAAGGCAAGGATGCTGATTTTTTTATATATAATCTTTTATTTCAGAGTATATTTAGAGGAGACACTTCGGCTGACTTCGAGGGGTCCCTGCATGCTGAAGCTTTCACTTAGCAACTGACCGACATCTCCGTGAGGGGTGTCAAGTTTTTACCCACCAGGTAACGGAGTTGGATCATCCAGTAGGGGGTTTCTTGGCAGAGCATACACTTACAATCTAGCCACATAGGTTAGGGTTTGCATAGGAGTACACTAGATTGTTATATTACGTATGCTTGCATATATACATTGTCTCAGCAAGATAGTGGAACTTTTCGTTCTGTTCACTGTCTTGACACTTATTATAAATGTTGTCTGTTTCTGTTTATTGATCATTGCAGCACATGTTTTCTATACAAGAATCACTTTGGTTCAATAAATATTGAACATGTTTCTTTGTGTATTCTTTGTATATTTCTCTGAGTGAAAGAGAGCACGAGTGTCTGAGCGAAAGGTTCTAGATCTGGCACCACAGTTCCTGACGGAACAGGGTTGTCATGTTCAGTGGTTGTCAGAAATGTTCGCTCACTGTCTCTGTTTGGGGGGAGGGCAGGAGAATGGATTTACGGTGGTGCCGTGAGCAAGCTGGTCGAAGGGACAACATATACTGCAGGGGTGCATGTAATTAGTCTGGTACCATCCTAGTCTGTCACTCACAAACCCGCTGACTAGTGGAAACTAATCAACATCCAGAAATGTTTTTAAGTCAGAAAGTAGAAGATTTCCCCACCGGGCAGCATCCAAATGACGACGAAACCTTCTTGGGCTCAAACTTCACCGCTTGGAGATTTCCAGCCATCAATATCGAGCAAATTCCTCCCATAACCCCTTAGCAATCCTCACCCACCTGGGCCCTATAAAATGCAACAGATAACTCTATGACTTGCCCCTCTCTGGGAGTGAATCCCCCACTTTGACGATCATAAGACACGACTCTAACAGAAGCTCTACTCTCAATACCACTCCTGCTTGCATTGAACGAATCAGCTACTCTAAACTTGTATCTATGATGCCTGTGATGACTGCCTTGCTAATATGATTTGTTCGTACTTGAACTTGTTCCTACTACACCAAACAAATCATCTCTACTGACTGTGTTCACTATTGATTTGTTCTCTGCCGAACCTCATATATGCTACATGTATATATATATAGGACCCTACTAAAAATGTTCTTGAACTTGTTGCTCTGTATTGTGAAGAGCTCTGATACCTACTCAGGGTCTTGTCTGTGCTATAGAAAACACTAAAAATAAAATAAATAATCTCCGAACTTCCTGCCGGAGCCGAGGTTCCCACAAAGGTCCTGCACTTCATACAGCCACTATCGAGAAGCCCCTCTTCATATTAGCTGGCACCCAGACCCGCTGACGGCCTCGTCGACATTTCTCTAGAAAAATGACTACGCCAGAAGGTAAACTTTCCACGCGGATGAACCTGGTCCCTGTATCCGACCTGCACTCCATCATGGTCAACCATAACTTTTGACTTGGACCCAGTCTAGCGTGACCAGATACCCGCAGTTGTCAAATTGTGCCTTTTGGCACTAGAAACACCTAAAACTAAAAAGATCCATATTTCTGGTTTCCAACATCAGATATTTGTAATTTTGGTGTATATATGCACATTAACATGGTCTTTCTTTTTATAAATTGGAGAGGGATTTTTATAGTGCTGTTTTTTCTATGTTTAAACTATTTTGGTACTGACACATGCTTTACATATTTCTCCTAAGTTAAGCCTGGCTGCTCTGTGCTACAACTACCAAGAGCTGGGCTCATGATTAAATTATTGAGACTTAACTCGACCTGGTAAGGAATAGTGCCATTATTACTTAAAGAGGTCCACCATCTGCAAGCATTGATTTTTCTACGTATTATACACAAGCTGTGCTGCATTCGCTTATCCTACCTGTAAAACTGCCGTTTCAGAAACCTGGAAAGTTAGCTCAAAATATTCATCGCTCCACACAGGAATTCCAATTCGGGGAGGAGGTGGGGCTGATTTGTGTTTCATTTTATCTCAGCCATATATTTGAATCCCTACTTTTCAAGCTCACTATGCACTCTTCTCCAGCTGTAAAACAGACTTTTGGGATGGGGAATGAATAGTTTAAACAGGTAAATATTTATCAAATTTACAGTCTGGTAATGGAAGGGGCAAGCCATGAGCTCAAATCACAGCTGAACCATCGAGCCACCTGAAGTGCGGTAAACTGATAACAGTAAATTGGATAATTGTTCATATATATTATGTACTACCTTGAAGCGCTATGGGAATTCGTTGAGGTTAGAGGATTGAGCTTGGCCTAACATTCCTACAGCAGTCATTATCTTGCAGCGATAACCTGTCAAGTGTAGGCATGTAAAGACCTTGATGAATAAGTAAACAACACTTGAAATAAAATAAATAACGACTATTTACTGTGTCGATGAAAGGCTTACTACTATTGGAAGGTGGAGTTTGCGCTATTCTTTCCTCTGAAATAAATGCAAACTAGAGAAGCTGACGAGTTTAAGCAAAAAGCGCATCACTAGAGAAGCGATGGTTCTACCGAGCCTGGCAAACATAAAGCAGAAAGTTGAATGCACTTTGCAGATGACTATTACAGCAGGCTGGATTCTAAGGAGGTGAAAACAGTGATGCTAAAAAAAACAAAAATAAGGAAGGATTTCTTTCGAGTGTTGGTTGACAGGCAGCTGAGGATGAATGTTGTGAAGGAGGTGCCACAAGATGGCGCAAGTGTAATGAATTTCTAGAAAGGTAACTAACCAGCATGCAAAAGAGAGCTTGTTAACACTCCTTGTTTCAAGCTCGGAAACAGAACCCAGTGCTGCTGGGGATAAATAAACACACATTTACACATGAGCAAGTATCTGCCCCAGTGGCCTCTAGAATGCAATTTTAACGTAACACGTCGTCCACTGGTGAGGGTTGTTTTAAAGTGCGTGCAACACACATTCCATTCACTAGTCTAGTTCCCATAGGTTTTCTTGCAACTGTTTCGCCTATTGCTTAAAATTGAGAAAAGGAATCAGCTTTTGAAACGTTAGCAGCACCTTTAGGCACAAATAGAAAAACTTGCTTTCATTGAAAGCACATCATCCAATTAGTGTTGTGCAGGAGTTCAATTTGGCCCAATATGAAGAAGCATTAGCAAGTCTGGCCTTTCAAATGCTCCTTCCATCACCACCCCCTTTTGTACCGCTTTCAAATTCTGAGGCAGCAAGACAGGAAGACTGGGTTGTTCTGCTGGCATATTAGGAATGATTTCTCCACTACAGGCACCATTACTTAGAGCAGATGGTGAATTTAACAAGCATTTACAATGCAATGGTTTCGCCTTTGGAAAAGTTAGAGTTATTGGCATTGTAAATGACAACATTTGTATTTATGTGTTGGTTTTGAAAACAGATAAATAAATGGCATTGTCATTTACATTGCCATTAGCTTAATCTCTGCAGTCACTCTGCACTCTCTAGCACTCCCTAGAACTCCCTACTCACTCTGCACTCTCTAGCACTCCCTAGCACTCCCTACTCACTCTGCACTCTCTAGCACTCCCTACTCACTCTGCACTCCCTATGCACTCTGCATTCCCTATGCACTCTGCACTCCCTATGCACTCTGCACTCCCTATGCACTCTGCACTCCCTATGCACTCTGCACTCCCTATGCACTCTGCACTCCCTATGCACTCCCTATGCACTCTGCACTCCCTATACACTCTGCACTCCCTCTGCACTCTGCACTCCCTCTGCACTCTGCACTCCCTCTGCACTCTGCACTCCCTATGCACTCTGCACTCCCTATGCACTCTGCACTCTACACTCCCTATGCACTCTGCACTCTACACTCCCTATGCACTCTGCACTCCCTATGCACTCTGCACTCCCTATGCACTCTCCACTCCCTAGTCACTCTCCACTCCCTAGTCACTCTCCACTCCCTAGTCACTCTCCACTCCACTCCCTAGTCCACTCTCCACTCCCTAGTCCACTCCCTAGTCACTCTCCACTCCCTAGTCACTCTCCACTCCCTAGTCACTCTCCACTCCCTAGTCACTCTCCACTCCCTAGTCACTCTACACTCCCTAGTCACTCTACACTCCCTAGTCACTCTACACTCCCTAGTCACTCTACACTCTGCACTCTCCACTCTGCACTCTGCTCACTCACTACTCTGCTCACTCACTACTCTGCTCACTCACTACTCTGCTCACTCACTACTCTGCTCACTCACTTTGCACTCTGCACTCACACTCTGCACTCAATTTTATCAAATACCGAGGAGAGGGGACTGCCTGGAGTGTGCTTATGTGGAGAGAGAGAGGCCGCATGCAGCGTGAGAGAGAGGGGAAAAGAGGATGGAGAGGAGAGAGGTGAGAAGAGGGAGAGGGAGGTGGGGGAGAAGGGAAGAAAAGGGAGGAGAGAAAGAGGAGAGGTCTCTCCTCCCACGCTGCCCTGCACTGTCAAAGTCCCTGTGCAGCTTAGTGCACACCCAGGATGTTCGATTTAGATGTATAGAGTTTAACCAATCAGGGAATGTTCCTTTTTTACTCTACATGGAATTAAAGTACATGTATTACAAACGCATGGTGAATTAAACTCAAACATGTTTAAATAGTTTGTCACTTCTTATTGCAAAGTTGATGAGGCAAGTCTTAGTGGACAAGTCTTAGTGAAAAAGGGAGTAAAACAGCAGGCAGCTTGACATGGGGTTATTGGGTCCCACTGCTGTCGGTGCCAATGTTAATTGGAGACCAGCACTGGCTCCATTATACAGTACATGGTTCGCTAAAGTGACGGGAACAGTAAAACATCCTGCTATGGAGACAGAGACACATATGTGTTTATTGTAGTGGATATACTGATTTTGAATGTCTGCTCCACGTAGCCTCGCTTTAAAGCAGCTTGTCCGTCTGCAGCTCGTCCGACATCATACTCCGTGCAAGGGAGGCTGTCTGAGTTAAAACACCCCGTCAAGTCAAAATAAAATAAACCCCGCCCACGGCCGCATGACGTTGCAGAGGGAAGAAATCGCGGGAACGCCCACGAATCTGGTCCGGCCATGACGGACAGATCTCTGTTCCAATGGCTAGCCTCCATTTATGGAGCTAGCCAATGGAACAGAGGGGCAGATTCCCAGCCACACTGTTCTAACATTAGATTTCGCCTGCGCCGAAAAGCTGCGCAGAGCGCAGCCTTCGGCGAGGCGAAACCTAAAAAGTAGACCCAGGAAATGAAATACTTGGAAACGCTCACACAATTTGGTCAAGTAGTCAAGCCAGGATTGATCCCAGATTTTCTAGTTCCACGTTGTGCAGTTCAGCCACTAGAGGTGGGTATCCAGTGCCCCTGTTCTGTATCTAAGATCAGTGTTTTTCTCTGATTATTGGTGTACTATGTCCAGGGCACAAGTCGCAAAAAAAGAAGTGGGGGGACGCTGTCACCGTTAGTGAAGTCACAACAGGAAGTGACGTCACGAAAGGTGCCGAGCTCCTCGTCCCAGAGAGGCCAAAGAGTGAAGTCCAGCTGTTTGGCAGGGGGGACGCCGTCCCCCCAGTAAAATAAGTGGGGGGACGCCATCCACCCCCGTGGTACCCCGACTATGTCACACCCTGGCTCTCAGGCAGAAGCCAACTGAAAGCTGGACTTGTTTTGGGCTCCACAGTCCAGGAGGACCTCGAGCTGAGCCCGAGCCGGGCATCTGGTTCGAGCCTGGCCAGAGCATTCTGTGACTTGCCCACCTGGGGCCGAATTACGTAATGGCATTGTTTGCGCCCCATTATGGTGTATGCACTGCCCCAAGGGCAGCCGCAACCTTACACTGGCCTGGGGGCAACACGTACATGTGAAAACACGGAGCAGGGGCTCTGTGTAAGGGGTTAGAGATCCCTTTGCAGGCGGGTGCAGTCAGTCCATGGGACCCCCTTTACCCCCTGCAGAGGGCTGCTGTCAGGAGACGCACTGACAGTGCGCCACCTTTTTAATGGCGCACTGTCAGTGTGCCTTCTGAGGGCTTCTTTGACCCTGTTCAGCGTCTGTAATAAGGCGCAGGCACAGACTCAAAGGAATTTCCTCATTTGCATAAGGCTTGCCTCTATGCAAATGAGGGAACATCCTCTGTTGATAGCGCTGACGCTTTAAGTGTGCCAGCGCTATCAGAATTATAGAAGGGGACGCACAAGTGTCTGCGCCACCTTCTATTATACCAAAGTGCCCGGGGCGACCAAAGCAGGAGCAAACGCCTGTTGAGCCCCCAGGGCACTTTATGTAATATGGCCTCCTAACTTATGTGTGCAGTGGGGTTGGTGAAGTGAAGGAGATGTAAGGAAGTATGCGCAGGAGTGTAAAAAGGGTGCTGATGAGATGTTATATATGCAGAGTGACTGTTTCAGAGAGGAGAAAAAGAGCGTAAAGAGACCACAGAAGAGTTGTGTGAAGATGGGAATTTGAGAGACTAAAACAGTCCGAAAAACTTGCCTCTTTCACATAACTTAAAGTTTTAAACACTCTTCCTTGTGTGACTTTACATCTTGTACATTTGCATTTTTTTCTTTTTCTTTCTTTTATATAACGTATGTAATCCTAAGTCCTTATGTTTTAAAACTGGTTCTTATGTAAAGCGCTCGACACCTTCGGGTAAAGTTCGCGCTATATCAAATCGCATTAAATAAAATAAAAACAATCTTCATGATCACCCACTGAAGGGTCTCCCAGTTTTATCTGTAACCAATTGTATAAGTCCCAAAAAGTATCATGTTTAGAAACGCCACTGGAAGTTAGATTGCAGCGCTACCAACATTAGAAGCGCTGCTCTGGGAGGTGCTGGTGAATTGGGTTCCGAGTAGGACTGGCACCAGATCAATGAAGGAATGCCCGGGTAGGTCTGTCCATTTACCAGGTTGAAACGTGGGGCGGGGTCCGTTGGCGGATGTCACTCACAGTGGGCACTGGATAGGGAGCTAACAGTTTTCTTGTATGAGTTAACCCAACATAAAAGTACAAACATTAACTACCTGCCCCGAGAGCAAACATAGGATAAAGACTTACCTTATAATTCCCCCGCTGGAAGAAGCGCCTCGCAGACTGCAAAAGACAGGCAGGAATAGTGACACTAGAACGCACAGCAGACTCGGAGGCAGGGATTCCGCGAAGCACCGCTCGGCTGATACCTCTCAGACAATCAAAAACAGGAGAGGAGGGCGTGGACAAACCATTGGCCATTCCGGGTGCACCCCTACATATCAGCTGCCAGAGGGGCGGGGCATACGGTGCAAGGGGCGGCTCCCGAGGATTCTCGGGGTGGAATCTTTAAAATTGTCAATGCCGCCGGAGTAGTGTGTAATTTGGTATCAAAGGAAAACGTATATCCCATATTGTTCGGCTGCGTAGTGTAATTTATTGCTGCCCATGTGTGCACAGCTGCTAAACTCGATGCAAAGAGGAGCTTCGCCACTGAAAGCCGTACATTTCTTTCTGCTTAATCTTTCCCACGTTATCGCACTTATGCAATACAACCGAAACTCAGGGTTCGGTCTTCGTTGGCCATCTGCCGCACGCCTGTTCGGGTTAGAGGGCACGGAAGCCGAGTGTTGTTTCAAGTGCAGCTGACCGTGATTGTCCCCTCTGTTGTTTCTTGGTAGCCGCCGCTCTTCTGTTTGCAATGTCGCGAGTGCTAATTGTAGGAGCTGGAGTTACGGGAAGCCTGTGTGCACACCTTTTGAAAAGACGCCCAGGAATGACTGCACGTCAAGTTGTTGTCTGGGATAAAGCACGTGGAGCAGGTCAGTGTTGTAGCACATGCCTGCCCTCGTTAGCCTCGACTAACCGTACGAGTATCGTATACAATTGGTGTCTGTGTATAAAGCGGCTTTGGAATAGGAACTTCCTCCCTTCCATTGAACAGACAGAAGTAGCGGATCTCAGAGTTACGATTTTACTGAGCTTGATTATAGCATTTGCAGGGCTTACGTTGTTACAATTATCGAAAGAACTTATTCTTGAGCCTCCCTAGACATGACTGTAGTTTTTTTTTTAATACACTGTGTTATGTATTTTTCTTGGAGAAAAATACAACTGTAGGAGCATAACAAATACAACATGAAACAAGTCAGGTCCCGGGCCGTGCTGTGATTGGCTGACGTCACGGGGGTGTCCTGGGCCGGCAGCCAATCACAGCGCGGCCCGGGAATGACGTCACGGGGGTGTCCTGGGCCGGCAGCCAATCACAGCGCGGCCCAGGACAAAGGGGCGGGGCTTATAAAAAGACCCAGAAACGCCCCCGAATCGCGTTTTCGCAAGAAAGCGTGATTGACAGCCTCTGTCTCCCAATGGCTAGTCTCCATTTATGGAGCTAGCCAATTGGAAACAGAGGCGGTCCAAACATCCCTACTGAAAACAAAAGTTTTCAAACTGGGAGGGGCACTGCGTGCCCCTCGCCAGGTCGAAACCTAAAAAGTGACAGGTCAGACGTTGGCGTTCCCATAGGAATCTCTGCTCTATGGGTACTAATTTACCATCGGTGGGGCACTCATGTTGGGCATGAAAAAGGGTGACTGTCTCTGAGGAAACCTCATGGGCCAGTCAAGCCCATTCGGATTTAGAGTGGGGGTTGTACTTGAAACACCTGGAGTATTCTCTTGTGCTGGAACATAGGAGTGTGAGGAGTCCGTTTCGTCATTGAACCCATCGAATTATCAGCCACAGCATTTGCCCCAGTATGAATAGCTAAAGTATGTGTGGTATTCTCTACCGATCCAGGTTTATACAAAGGCACAACTGGACCAAAAGTGACAGGAACTGTCAATGCATTCAGGGCATTCAGAACAAGTGAAATGGAAGGAGTTGTTTTTGCCAAATTTTCCCCAAATGATTTTGGAATTCATATTTATTGGTGCTGAAGGCACATCAAAACACTCACTAATAGGTGTATTACTCGCTCCACCAGTTTGTGTATCATTATATGAGTTAGACGGTTTAACACTAATTCGGTCACAAAATCCTCATCTGGTTCACTGTCATTTCCCTTGATCCTATTCACTGTCTCTTCTAGTTCTACATTCTTTATTTTTTCCTTATGTTTACCCTATATTTTCCTATACTCATCCATGCAGTATAGTTAGTCTAGCTCCCTCAACCGTCTCAGTTCTCCAAGATTTCTGTTCTGTATACCATCTACACTCTGCACAAGTGTGTATGGCTTTCTTATCTCTCCCATGAAATCGTTCTCTTTGCCTAAGATGGGCTGTATGTTCCTAAGATTTATGTGCTTCATATTGTGTAGGTCTAGGTGGTGGTTTCATTTCATACAACGTCCTCCTTAAATTCTCAATAATTCTTAAATGAAATGCCCCATAAGGTGGAAGTGATCTTATGCAATTGTGCAAGCCAAACACATGTTAAGACCCACATCTATTGTCAAAATATTACCTGGTGTAACTTCAGGTGGTGCCTCTTCCCCATTTCTAGTAGGAAAAGTTAAATCTCCCTTTACTAGGCTTTGTATTGCTTTCAAGAATTTCATTTTCGATCAGAATACGCAATATTCATGTTAGAAAGCGTCTCTTTTGACCTGGTTAGCCCCCATTTTCTGCCTTGGTGTGGTTTCGATTGTAGTGCACAGGGTCCCTGCCAATCAACTCCCCTGAGCCTGTGGTTCTTCCCTAAAAACTATTCTCCAATTGGCCCTTCAGGGCCCCTGCAAGTCCCTAACAAAAGGTACCTGGGTACCAAGGGCATGGGGACAGAAGAAGGTCCCCTAGGGACTCCTCTCCTAGGCCATGCAGACTGCTACTACAGCATGCCTGGCATGGTGCAAACAAAATGACAAAGTTGACATGGTACACTTCTTGAGTTGTGAACCATTTTAGGACACTATTGTAATTTTCCAGATTCATGCCCTTATATTGGTATAAATCACCATATCCATATATAGGCATAGAAATCATAACCATATTTAGGCATAGCTCATGCAGTCCAAATACGGCAGGGCTACCTCTACTAGTTCCGAAAATCTACAAAGATTTCTTGGAAAACTCGGCTTCAGCAGCTAGGGACTTTCCCTTGCTCGAGAACGGACTTGTCCAAGACCTCATGGAGTTTTCAAAGAACCGCGAGTCTTTAATGACGTTATTATGTCCAACTGTACGTCAAAGTCGGCACCTTAAAGGTATAAATATGCCCACACTCCTTCAAGCAAACACACGGTGGTTTGGAGCAGTTCGACTATCTACTTACCCGACACGCCCGGCTACAGCAAGTGCTGAAGGAAGCCGACCCTCCAGCAGACGCACTGAGAGAGACGCTGTCTTTTCTCCTGCCGAGAAATCCAGCTCCAGTGTTTCCAGCTACCCTTGCGGGTTGTTGGGAAATCGAGTCCCGAGACTGACCTTCTCCATTCTAAACTAAGGTACGGAGCTGAGAAATCTTGAGCAGATTCTTGGCAAAAGAATACTACATTTATGCTACACCTCACTTACTTCCTCCCTCGTACTATGCTTAGGTTAGGTACACCAGGGTAGGCGTATCTTAGAAGCACCAGTTGAGTACTTTTAGCCTCTGTTATTTATGTATGTATTTATATATGGTTTAGAAACCATACAATGCTCTTACAGTATTATTTTATTCTACAATTTATACTGTATGAATTATATTTTACAAACAGTGTTACGATTGTAGCAGTTAATTTCTTATGCTTAAGAAAGAAGACTGTTCAATAAAACCTTTTATTGAAAACGCCTGTCTTTCTACTTTCTCTGCACCTCTAGTGAAACGAAGCATGCACGATTGACTGAGTGAAATATCTATCTATTGTTTCCACAACTCTGAAGATACGTTTTATCCTGGGAAAACAAAGTTGTCATGTTTATGCGTTTGTCAGAGACTAATCCCTTCTTGTGAATTCGAGAAAGTTTCTAGTGACCTCTGAGCTAGCTGGCACACACAATTAAGTCTAGTATATTCAATAGAGACATATTCGATAGAGACCTAGTTGACCTCAGTCCTACGTCTAATCTATAGGATATACTATTCCAATGCGCAGAGCCTTTTGGGAAAATAGGAACTACACTACACTTGCGTGCCATGCCAGCTAGCACTGCCTAAGATATAGGTAAGTCACCCCTCTAGCAGGCCTTATCAGCCCTAAGGCAGGGTGCACTAAATCCCTGTGTGGGCATATCTGCTTGGGAAGAAATGCCCCTCCAATATTGGGGTCTACACCTTAATATTGTAAGCGGTAGTGAAGCAATAGAGAGTACACGGGTTGGCAACTCGACAACTTGAGTTCCACAGTACCATGATGGCTTCACTGAGCACAGGAGTGTTTGGTACTAAACTACTCCTCACAATTAACCCACACTGGTGCCAGTTTGGAATTTATTGTAACATATACTCAGAGGACACCTCAGATTTCCCCCCGGAAAACCTACTGATCCTGGTGTGTGCACCGACTGGCTTTAGGCAGCCTGCCACACAGACATGTTTCTGGACCCCTCTGTAGTGCAACCCATTTGGCTAAACAATGAGGACAAGGCATCGGTAGCCAAGTTTAGGAATGTTTATTACAAATTAGTAATCTCAAGCAATGTATCTATCTCTAGTACAGAAATGTATCTATTCTAAACTAACAATACATGTGAATACCTGCCAGAAAGCCACGATAGCAGAAACTGAAATAAGGTAATTTATGAAATGCAGTATGGTGAATGCTTCTATCAAGTTAACCATTCATTTCAATGGTGCACATTTAATATGCGTGTACAAAATTAAACATGTACAAAAACGTTTAGTACATTTAGTTCATACTAAATAAGGCATTCAGTAAATAATCAAATAACTCAAAGGTAAGTATGACAAAGAACTACATTTGAATATACATACATGTAACATCAACTTGTCATATAAATAGAAATTACATTGTAAACACATGAGAATGGTTTAGTACTAATATTCAAATGACTAAATGTTATTCATACACTATATAGCACATGATTAGGGATCACGACTCATGTATTAGCAAAAGAGCACAATAAAGTGAAGATGGTTTTTAGAATTCTAATACATTTAGCTGTTAAAGCCATACTTTTTTAAACATATAATCAAATGACTCTAGGCCATCTATATTATATACGTAATGCATAATAAATTGTGGATGATTTTAGAAGAGATGGGTGTGGAAGCGGTTTTAATCTCTTTTCTGAGGTAGCTATATTAAGGGCAAAGGCGCGGGTTCGATTCGGAGCAGGGGGGGAATGCACTAGACACTTTCATGTGAGACACTGAACATAAATAGCTTAGAGAAGGTCTTAGTGCAGGAATGCAGGGACTTACCAGAAGCTGGCAAACGACCCATTCCTGCATTATTATATGCAGATGATGCAGTCCTTATGGCTTGCACATCAATAGGACTTCAAAGGGTCGTTAACAGTTTCACACATTTTATGTCAGAGAGGGGCTTAACAATTAACTCATTTAAAACATTTCTAATGAATTGCGGGCCGGGGTCTTTAAAATCCAGGACACATTTTTATTGAAAAAAGCGGAATATAACCACTAAGACTTTTTCCTACCTTGGAATTTTTATTGGAACGGACGGGTTCATGGGTAGCAGCAGCTAAAACAAGGAGGTTACTGTACATAAGGACCTTATCAGCTCTATCTAATTTTAGTAGGAAAATAGGCAGATGCCCGACGGTGGAATTACTAAATATTTATACAGCAAAATCAAAACGTGTCACCGTTACTTCGTACCGAGCTGGTATCTGGGGGCATGTGGATGTTAGCGCTATCCAGATAGCTGAAAATATGTTCTTGAGGTTTTTATTGATGGTCCCAAACAGTACCTCCTCTTTTATATGCCATACAGAACTAGGGCTGATGTTTCTGGAGGATATCATGAAAATTCGACCGGTCCTGTTATGGCACAGGGTTTGGTCAACAGATGAAATGAAATGTAATCGTTGGATTTTAACAGATTGTATGGGCCTGGATGGGGTGAAACATGTTAGATGGTTGCTATATGTTAAATCATTTTTATATAATCTAGGTCATCAAGACTTTTCTGAGGATCCCACGTCTTCGAAGAGGATGTCAAGGAAAGACCTTAAAAATGAATGTTTAAGCTATCTGAGTGAACTGAGGTTATGTGTGGAAATGAAAAAATAACAGTCCAAGCACATAACCTCATAATAACAACTTTTAAATTGCAGCCATATCTAGGGTTGATGACGTCCGACTATAACACATTTTTATTGATGCGTTTCCACCTGGGCATACTGCACAGATCATTAAGCTTTCGTGTTGTGAATGATTGGTCGAAAGAACTGAGTAAATGCCCCTGCGATGATATTTCTAGTCAATCAACCATACATGTGGTATTTTTTTGCAAATTTTACTCTGTACATAGGAAATTATGGATTATCCCTGTTTTAAAAAACTTATGGCATGAGGCAATGTCGCCCAGCATTCATGGCCCTACAACAGTTAGAGACAGAATTTGTGTTAGCCTCGGTAACTACCTTTTTAAAAAATGTTTTTAAGTGTAGGAAATCGATCATGATGTAACAAAATGAGAAATTAAATAATGTGTTATGTACCCGGTCTGTTATTTTACTATAAAGATTATTGTTGTTTTTTAACAATTATATTATTATGTTTTTATGTACTTTTATGGTTATGTTTGCAACCAAATAAAGTGTTATTGAATTGAATATACGTCTTCAAATTAAAGATGCACATAATATTTCAATTAACATATTTAAACACATACTTGTGAGTAAATTCTCAAGTTCCATAATCAAGATACTCTTAAATAGAAATGTCAGCAACATTTTTATTAATCATTGTGACATGTAAGAAATATGTGCTAAGTGCACGTTTCTTGTATATGTCTTGGTGAACATTCTGTAACGTACATATGATGTGTAAAGAGTGGGCAAATTTGGGCTGCAACACTCACAAATAAGGGATCTATTGTTGTTGAATACAGACCCCGAGCTACATGTATCCTGTAGGCTGACTGCACTACAGAACACTAATTCCAAAATTAATGCCAAGGTACTGATAGCCTGTTTAGAAGGAGTAATAGCTAAATGTGTGTATCCCAAAGAAGCAGGACTCGCTGGACAAGGATACGTGGGCAACTACATGGGAAAAGATCTCCATGTAACGAAGAAAGTCCAGAAGTACAAAACGTCTTGAGCCCTACTCTCCCTTGATGGTGCACATTTTTCAGATGACTGGTAGCCCATCTCGCTGACCTTAAACGTATATGAGATTGATTCGGATATTAAGAAATTCATATTTGATCAATTTTTTCAGGTGCCCTCATAGAAACTCTGGAAAAAGAAACACTTTTCTCAGCAAAATTGGCCCAAAGTGAGCCGGAGCATGTCCTGGTGGCAAAAATCTTATCCTCGATATGTAATGAAATGCACCTATAAACCTAAATAAGGGTCGCGATTTGGAGTCGACATATAAGATGCATCATGCAGACTAGCACAAATAAAGCATTAACTAGGCATGTCCTTATATTAACATTTGCTATTAAATTAACTTATCTTTACTTATTTCTCCTTTCCGATTACTTATCTCTACATCTTTCTCTACCAACAGGTCACGTTGATTTTACTCCTAGTCCATAAAATGGAGAATAAAAGAGGGCTTCGGTACTGAAAATAGAATATTATTCGATCCCTATCATTGCCATAATTTAAACATTTTTTTGAACTGTTTATTATAGACATATTACAACCAACCAATGCATCATTATAGATGACTATTTTATATTCCCCAGTTCATTTCACCCATCTGGAAATACCAGTCTATTTGTGTTCTTTGGCATTTGCCTTAATAACTCAATGAAAACAATAAAATATGGAGTTGGAATGAAACATTTTTAAGACTTGCTTATAAAGCAAGCAGTTTTTTCTATGTAGCATTTCACTGTCAAACTAGACCCAGTAGGAAAGTGTAGCATTTATATGTGAACATTCGAACAATCAAATGCACACTTAAATCTGCTTTTCTTTTTTTTGTGAGAGAAATTGCTAAATTACTTACATTTTTATAAAAAATAAAAATTATTAGATTATTGGCCTGGCTGTGAAGTTTACCCTGACATCAGAAGCACATGGTTTGGACTTTCACATAGGTGGCCTAAATAACTGTCCTTCCATGTTCCCCGCCTTACCCACCTTGGTAGTGGCTTGTCAGTCATTGCACAAAGATCGAACAAAATTACTTCTTTACCTTTGGATCTTTTTTATTTCGAGGACTTTTTAGGCTTTACCATGAAAATGTCAAGTTCAATAGACATTACAGGAGTTTTATGCTATAGACCACCAGGCACTTGTGGTATTTTCTGTGAAGCATCTGCTAATTTGTTTGCTCCACTAAGGATTAGCCACTTCCATCCATTGTCTTGAGGGATTTTAATATACGGATCTACACTATTGATGAGAATTTAGCTTAAAGCCTTATTTCATCCCTCAAATATATGCTAGTATCTAGTGCCATGCATCAAGTGAGCCATAATTTGGCCTCCATCTCCTTAGTAATTGTACACCTCCCCCAAGTCTCCCTTCCTTGAACTCGCCATTTTCTTATTCCTTTTACACTTATACCTTCCCTAGGCTTGTCCACATGAAAGTTCATATGTAAATCTTTCTCAAAACCTCAATGCTTCTGGTACAAGCTCTGGTCACAAGACCATGAGTAGATTCTGCTAGCCCACCCAAAGTCTCCGGACAACCCTACCCCCTAGGTAATTCTATTGCGAGTGAGTTTTCAGACTCTATTGCAGGTGCAATTGATTTCGTTTTACCAGTAAACCCTCCTCATTCACACCTTCAATTTCCTTCTGCTCCTTGGTGCAACATCTTGGAAAAGTCTAAATCACACTGCAGAAAATTAGACCAAAGGTGAAGCACGACTACGCCAAGTCAGCCCAAACTCACGAAAGCAAGCTCGTACATAAGAGAAGATGATGCAAAAGCAGACGTTTTTACAACTAGAATATAAAGGCCAGGAACCCCTTGGGAGAACCATTTAATGTGGTATGCCCCTTTCAGGCCTCTATTAGGATACAACATGTTTCAACTATTGTGTAATAACTGGCTGTACCTCTTTGTTGAAAAAAATGAATAACATCTGTATAGCTTTCTCTCCGATTAGAACGACATCGACCTGTGCATCGTTTCAAAATTCCACGTCTCTTTGCCAGCTCCCAAACTCACTAGGTTCAAACCTATCCTGCGAGAGGACTTTTATTCTGTTCTCAATCAAATCAGACTCTCTACTTGATCCATGACCTCCTGGAATCTTTCACACAGCTCCTGGCATACTTACAGAAGAGAAGAACTTTTCAAACTCTGCAAAGCTTCAGTGGCACAGGCTAGGGTACTTCTTTTGCCTGGAAAATAAGTTCGAATCATCCACCTGATAATAAAACCTCAATGCCAATCCTACCTGCATGAATATTTTCTGTCTCATCTCGAATCTGCCACTTTCCATTACGGTATTGGAAAAGGAAATTGAAACCAATCGACAAATCTCTCACTTCCAGGAAGCTTAAAGACATATGGACACAACTCTGGCTCACAGTACTATAACATGCCGACTCTGGTCCTGGATGACCTTTGTTTCCTGGCAGACTAGTGTGCATGCTCTGTGCTGGCAGTATTGGACCTGTTCGGAGCATATGACACAGTCTCCCATTGCCTACTGCTTGATTAACTTTTCTTGATTGGGATCCGAGACCATGCGCTAACCTGGTTTAAATCATACTTTCTGTACTTCTCTCAATCAGTCTTCATGTCTCCATTTTAGTCAGATTTTATATCCGTAGCATAGGGAGTCCCTCTGGGCTCCTCCCTGATCCCTGCTCTCTTTAATATTTGCATGCGTCCTTTGGCACAACTCATCTGGTCCTTTGGACTCCAGACCTTGAGCTAAGCTGTTGACACACACATTGTCTTTTCCCTCGAAAAAGCAGCCCAGCAAAGTTCCTCCAAATTTAAAGCTGTATGATGCAAATCACATAATGAATGTCACATAAGTCCTAGAATTAACAGAAACAAGATAGAAAATATGCTGACTCCTACTTAGAGATGCCCAAATCTCCATACATTGAATATTTGGTACCACATATAGGTCCCACTATCACGCCTGCCAACTCATTTCAAACCCCAGGATTTTTCTTTGATCATAACCGCTCACTAACTAGCTAGGTGAATAAATTGGTCTCCAAATGCTTCTTACTACTCAGAATACTGTGAACATTTCCCTTATTTCCGGCTCAGTAGATCAGTCACCCATACTCAGCAGACAAAAAGACTGTAACTCATTCTTCCTAGGTGCTCCAACGTCTGCAGCAACTCCAAAATACAGCTTCCAAACTTGCTCTAGCCCTTAATAAGTGTTCGTCAGCAACAGTAACTTCAAACATCAAGAAGTGAATTATGTTCAAATCAGTACGCCTGATGTTCAAGGCTATCGATGAGCAGACAGTCCCAGCTATCTGGGACTGTTCATACCATACAAACCTTTAAATCATTCACTGCCAAACATTTTCCACAGTGCCAGACTTTGAGGCAAGACTTTTTTAGTATCGGAAGCAAAACGTTGAACCCTTTTCCTCTTCGTTTACATACTCGGACTCGGTTTCTCCCGTTTTGTAAGCTCCTGAAGTGAAAACCAGGTTGTACTCCAAGTAATTCACTCTGCTCTATACAGTGCATTCTACCTATTAATCTCAGCGCTATGAAACCATTCTAGGCAATCTTGCACTCTACTAAACCCACAATTAACATAGTGCTTAATTTGTAAAAGAATGAGCGCCGGAGCGGCGCCCTAAGCTCCGCTCAGAAGCCGGCGACTGGTGCAATTAAAGGTCCACCTCATGCCTCTTTGATCAACTACCAGACACTCCCTGCCCCTTTATCTCACTCTTGCAGGTCCTACCTTCGTCTTTCTGATTTGTTTGTTTTTCACTCTCTTGCTCTCGGAAATGTCTGATGCAGAAAAATAAGTGCAGGTGGCCCTCACCGGCAAGGTCAGCCTCAAATTAAGCACTGCATAGACATACCCTGGTTCTTGATTCTGCATGTGTAGAAACTACCAGTTGCAAGTCTATTGATTGGTAATGATGCCTGCTATTGGATAAAATAATATTTTCCTGAACTTTCAACAGCAGCCGTATTAATTACTCTTCGGAACCCTTGCATTAGATAAACATAATAAAATCAAGACAGCATACATTTCTGTAAATACGGAGTTTTAGTATTTGGGACAAAGATATTCCCATTGCATTGAAGTTACACCAACACTTATTTAAAAACTTTCAAGGGTGTAATAAATGCCACTTGACTACAACTTAAAAAGGCGCTATAACATTGGCTTGCACCACTTCGCATCCGATCACAGCAATAAATGAATGGCTCCATTTTCATAGCTGGCATGTTAATACGCAGTGGCTTACATGAGAATTTCACTATGGGACAAATACATTATTTGCCTGCAGAGATATCCTGAATTGCTTCCATTTTACTGGCTAACAATGTAGGACAGAGGGCCAGGCAAGAGAACAAAATGTCCACAAACCTCGTTTAGTTGAGATTTTGGGAGTTACGAAACCTGCTAATAAGATCTGGGACCACATGTACGTAGGTTTAAATTTGCGATTACCTAACAGCGATTCACTATTAGGAAATCGCAAACACCTATGTACCTTTGACACATTTAGCGATTCCTACTGGGGTCGCATTGACCTACCTCATTAATATTCATGAGGTAGGTCGTACTTTGCACCCATTAGGAATCGCTAAAAGACAGGGAAGTTGGACTGCTGGCGACAGAAGACCACCATGACTGTGTTCAAGTTTAAATAAAGCAACATTTTTGTTTTAAACGCAGCCAGTTTTCCTTAAAGGACCTAGGGTGCTTTTCAAAAACAAAAAAGAAGTTTTCTTTTCATTTTTTAAGAGTAGGCAGTGGTTCGTGGGCCCACTGCCTGCTCTTAAAACATTTTTGCATAGTCACAAATGGGAAGGGGTGCCCCGCGAACCCCTTCCCATTTGCCAATGGGTTACCACCAACTTCAAATGGTGGTAAAATCAGAATGTTTTGCGACTGAATTTCGGTCGCAAAACATTCTTACATACTACTGCAAGTCACTATTAGGAAGGGACACCCTTGACATGCACCTTCCTAATACCAAATTGCTAACCCATTTTGCGATTCGATAATACGTTACCGAATCGCAAAGTCGGCCTTTGTACATAGAAAAAGGCTTTTTTTCCCAGTCACACACTGACATCAAAAAAGCTAAGTACATACGACCCCAAGTGTTTTCACAGTGCAAACAGTATTCTAACAGATATGTTCATCCAGTATTTTCAGTTCCCTATAGTAACTTCTCTACTTCTAAAATAGTCATTTTTCAAATAGGGAAAAGGAGGAGCTTCTAGACGAAAGAGATGCGTTTTTAAATCAATGTTACAAAATAGTTCACCAGAATCTCACAACAGTGTAACACACGTTGTATCTTCATTGGATATTCGAAGCAGTTCACCGATTTAAAACAACCTAAACTGGGGTAAATTAAAGTGTTCTATGAGTGAGGTGAAAAGCCAGACATAATTAGTTCCACATTTCCAAACATATTTACAAAAGCCATTCAATGTCGTTCTGGGACAAGTATAGAACTCTGGCTAGAGGGTGCGTGACGCGCACCCTGGTCTAAAAACTGAAAATATGATTGAAAGCAAATGAAAGAGCTTCGCCTCTCGAGTGGCTGTTCCAGGAAAGCAAGTTAGATCTGCAGTTTATTATTAACCTGTGATAATCTATCACCATATGCTGTTCCTTGAACAGAAAGGAACATGATGCAGACGGAAAAGCCTTTGTGTTAAAGTAATCCACGTTGTTTTGCAATCTTTAGTTGTTTTGCGATCTTTAGCGTACCCTTCACGCCCTTAAACACTTCTAAGAAAGAGCAGCTGACCAGCACGTGTTCAGTGCCCGAAGGCCTGCGCAGCCTTATGCCTGGCGTGAATGCCACCTTGGCACAAAATATAAATGTTTATAACATTTGCTTTAGGGTTCAGGTCGTGGTTAAAAAGTCTGGAGACTCATTTATAGCCAGAAGAAAGGGGTCTTCAGACACACAAAATTGTATAATTACGTTAAAATAAATGCAGTAAATGTGTACTTTGCCAAAGCAGTTATTTGGCAGTAACTGGTAAAGTCTCATATCGATATGCAGCCCAGTAAATTAAATGTAGCTATAAATATGTTACTCTAGGGAAATACAGACATCCTTCAAGGAGCTTGAGGTGTTCATCAGTGAACAATACTGAGACACACATTAGTTTAATTAAGTCATCCTCTTAAGATTCAAAATAATTCGAACTGCTCAATTTATTTTCAGGATTTAGTGCATGTTTTTATAGTTTACCATACACAAAATAAAAGCTATTGCAATAATCTTGTTTCACAGCATTTTATGATCTCCTGTCTACTGTGTTAAATGCCTAAGCAGCATAAATACGTATTTTCAATCGGGAAAAGAGGCAGGCCCCTTTCCTGCCAAATGAAGCCATTGCCTACTTATTTGTCGCAATTCACAAACTGTCTGCACACCGGAGCATACCTACCAAGGCAAAAGTTTTCAACCGCCAATAAGAAGGCAGACACATATTCCCCTTAAAAGGACCTTTTATAAGAACCTGAGCAACACCCCCCCCCCCCTTCCCCGTGCCGCAGGCCTTGCTTGAAGAGCGTTAGAGCAGGGGCTTCCATTGCTCCAATATGGCTAAGGATGGAAAATTGTTTATTTCAAAATGTATCCATTTACTTTTCGATTTTCTAAAACAATTCCACACTTCAAATCCTCTTACCCCGAATTAGACCGTGCAAGGTTATATTCCCCTCCCTGTCAAATGGTACGCACCACATTTTAATTTACTCAACGTGTTACTGCCTGGCCTTAAATTTGACGTGCATGACAGCTGATGACTGCTGTTCGTATGTTCCTTCAGAGTTTCATGGTTTCCTGGTCCTGAATGTTAGACTCTCCAGCCCCTTGCTGGTTAGCAACAGTCCCAATCCTCCCGGCTGACGCACGCTGAGAGCTCTCTGTGAAATCTCTGCAGCACTTTCTGTGACATGGTCTCGAACAGAGAACGAGTCTCTCCCCTCCCGCCCGCCACCTGCGCCCCCTCACCAGAGCGCAGCACAGATTACCAGAAGGTCCTATATGGAAGCACTGAACGGCCTCTGCATGCTGCAACCCGACACAGACAGACTGAAGAACTGCAGCCCAAATCACCCTGCTTCCCCCCGGGCCCCTCCTCTTTGGGTCGGCACCCACCGGCGGCTGAACTGGGCTCTCATATAATTCAGCTCAACAGAAACGAGGCACTGCTGCCACACAAAATATTAACTCATCTTTTACTCTGTCGAAGCACGGGCCTGTGGGTGAAAGAGACAGTGTGGAATGGGATAGATTTGAATTAGAGTCCCCGTGCCATATTTAGAAACAATGATGAGACCGGCAGCTGTTCCTTTCACCGTGTTACTGAAGCACCGATTGAGGCTGCACGAGCCTACAGGCAGTAGCTGCACTGTATAAGGCTAGTATTTTATACTCAGGAGCAGGAATCGTGCCCCTGCTGAAGGATCATCAAGCACAGCTGAGCACAAATCAAATACATTTCAGGAATTCACGTATTTAGCCAGCAGCAATAAGCATCATGGGAGTTGTAGTTTTTAAACATATGCTTAGTAGTGCTGACTGAAAAAAATAATATCCTGGCCTGAAAGCGATCAACGTATCATGGAGTCGGCTGACGGCCTTGCTGAACGGAGGAAGGATACAGGAGCCCTGGGAGAGGGGTGAAGCATGGCAAAAGATGTAGGATTTGGGGCACAAGCATGAAAGTGGGAAGCATGAAAAGTGGTAGTAATGTAAGATTCTGCAGTAAGGGGATGTATTGGAGAAACCAGTATGGTGTAACAGGGGCATGGCCAGGGGCACTGCAGACGCAAGAGGGGAGGGACAGTCATAGCAACCAGAAACAAGCTTCAGAGGACCGGTTTCTGGCATTCCAGCCGTCTTCAGCCCGGCTTGCTTGAATCCAGTGGCAAAGTGAGCAAGAGACTCACATCTGAGCATACCCTGCCACACTAGAAGCTTGTTTCCGGTCCAGGGAAGACATGGCTTGGCAGTTCGGGCTGGACTGTTCCCATGAGGCACAGGGTCAGACTGATTTGCATATAGCCATGTCTGAACTGGGGTGGCAGAGTGGGCTAAAGAACGGTGATGGATTAAACCCAGATCTTTTGACTGGGTGTGAGTGTTTGATTGATTCAGATGCTCCGTCCATCACCACCCCCTTTTGTACTGCTTTTAGCCGCCATAAGTGTGGCAGGGTATGCTCAGACGTGAGTCCCTTGCTCATTTTGCCACTGGATTCAAGCAAGCCGGGCTGAAGACGGCTGGAATGTCAGAAACCGGTCCTCAGAAGCTTGTTTCCGGTCCAGGGAAGACATGGCTTGGCAGTTCGGGTTGGACTGTTCCCATGAGGCACAGGGTCAGACTGATTTGCATATAGCCATGTCAGAACTGGGGTGGCAGAGTGGGCTAAAGAACGGTGATGGGTCCATCACCACCACCCCCTTTTGATCTTGTTTGGGTCTGAGAACAATAATTACACAGAGGCAATGTTAGCAACAGTAGTCCGACCTATATATCACAGGTCAAATATCCATGCAGGACTGGCTCTTTACCTAACGTTACCCTGCCTGCAGGGGCCTCACTGTGGGTAAAGGCAGATAGGTTCACACATAAATAGTGAAGAAGGGTTAAAGCCAGGCCACACATCTGAGAGTGTCACTTATAATATTAGGCTGCTTATCAGCTATGCAGCACACTCTTTTCTTGACCCTACCTGATCAATAGCATTTATTCTTATTATGGCACACTTAAGTAGGATTCCCAAGTCTTATTAAGACACATCTGATCCATAGTATTATAAACGTTCTCCCTAGCCAAACACAGTTAAGACTCTCATAAACTCCCAATCGAGTCTCCCGCTCAGGGTACTTTTGCTCATAGTGGGCAAGGGTTTACTCTATCCAAAGATAGTTTTAACCAGATGCAATAAACAAAAATAAACAAGATGTTTCTGGGGCCATTACTATGTGATCGATAAAGAAGGGTCCAGGCCTGACGCTGTACATTTGGAGTCAATTAGAAAAAAGTTGCAACAGAAACAACTATTCCCCAAAAATGGACATGTTCATTAAAACTCAGGGAACAGGTGAAGGGGGTTGTGGGCCTGGGTCATGTAAGCAAAATGGACATTTTCCCTTAAGACATGGTCACTTCTGTTCAAGGTTTATTTCCCCCCCCAAAAAAAAATCACCGAAACAGGGCTTAGGGACATCTCAGCCCCTGCCATTCACGTAGCAACCAAACACAACTAAAATATGATTTTTTAACTGATTTAACAAAAGAGCCGAAAGGCTTACTGTCCTCCATAAGACCTTGTTATAGTTACTTCCAGCCAATATCTGAATCACTCAAGTAAAATTCAACTTTTTCTCAATTATTTCTTTCATATTAATTTACAGACCTCCTCCACCTAATTCTGTCATCCTTGATCTGTTATGCAAGTTCTTTGCATTCATAGTTTTTAGCCACTGCTCCTACAGGACTTCAATATCTGGCTTGACATTCCAGATGGTGCCCCCTCCAGATTGATCCTACCAAGTCAGAAAGCTCTCAACTCTCAAACACTTGTCCCTGAGCCCGCCTATTCAACTGGTCATGCTGTGGATGCGCTCCACTCTAGTCTTCAAGCCATTGAAATAGATCCGCCCTACCAACTACTCTAGAATTGCTACTGCTCCGCCCACCTCTCTATCAAGATGACTCCTTAACCCCTTCCATGCTGATGACGAACCCCAGCCGTCATGCACTACGGTGCTCGTGTTCTGATGACGGCTGGGGTTCGTCACGGCCCGCCCCTGTTCGTGTTCGTGCTGTTTACAGCACACCAGGGGAATCGCGGCCGCATGGAAAGGGTTAAAAGGCTCTGCTTACAAAAAATTAACATGATCACTTGTAGAATTTCCACTTAACTTTGGATCTACACCAACACTTAATCAATCAATTGGTTCTGCCAGCATTTTCCAAACTGTGGGTAGGGGAAGTCATCGCAATAAATAAAGATGCTTTTGAAAAAGGTATTTATCTTGTCACATTTGCCAGTGCTTCAAATGACAGGTTTGTCTTCTGACGAATTGAGTCCTATTATTGTTCACTTTCTTTCTATGACTGCAAAGGGAGAGTAGATTTTAAGTGCAGTATGTGACAATCTAGCTGGAATGCAGGGAGTGTGAAAGCACAGAATGTGTTATGCCATTTTTAGTAACCCACAATAAAATGTAAATACTTGTAACTGAATTTTAAGCAGTTAGTAGTTAGGAAAGCAAAAATGACACGCTTTTTTGAAATTCTAAAGTGTGCTGAAACCAGGGATTTTAATAGGATCAAAACAAATTCAAGACACTTTACTTAGTGATGTACAAATGATAAATATTCACAGAAACCAGATTTCCACACATCATTGTTTGTGTGCTATATAGTTTTATCAGTGAACCTGTATGTTGGTGCAAATTTAGTGGCCATTTTAATGGAAAACGTGCTGTCTACAAATGACAATGCGCTACCACATGATGCGTTAGTTATATTTTAAAAAAAAAAATCCCTCGCCTCATGTTCATGTAAGATAGATGGGTCACAAAAGTTTGCTGTTCTAAAAGCTGGGCCGTGGTTCTAAAATATATGGGAAGCACTGGGCTATGCTATTCCCATGTCAGATCACAAGAAGCACTTGGTTACACCACAGCAGACATTTGATTCAAAGTAACATAGAGCATAACACACTGTTGCAATACTCAACCTCTGGATCTCAGGTGCCATTGACTCCTTGGTGCTGCTGCTGCTCCAACACCCATCCAGTAGTTCACAAGGTTACAAATGATTTACCATACAAATAAGTCTACTCAGGTGAGTGAACTGCATTCTTCAATGTATATGGTAGTAAAGTGCTGATCCATCTCACATCACTGTACAACCAACAACTGAGACTAAAGAAAACCAGGAAGAAATATGAAAAGAGGTACTGCACCAACCGCCTTACTGATTCCAAGTGATCTTTAAAGGAACCCTCAAAGCTCCCATCTGTATCGCACAACCTATAAACTATGTACTGTTAAACCAGCTACCTCTCAGCAATTTTGCAATGTACTGGGTAACTATTCATCTGGCCTTCAAATTGTATCCAGGAATACAATGAGAAGGGTAGATAACACTCAAAGCAACAGTGGCAACCCCTCTTCCATACGACCACCCACACCATTCCATTACTCAGATATTATTTATAACCAAGTCTTCACCAAGCTGACTTCGGGAGCAAAAGTTGACCCAACCCCACTGACAGAATTCAAGATGCTTACAGCCTGTCTCTCACATCTTTTCATCTCACACCACGCTCAACTCCTCATTTAAAGGAGAATCTTTTCAGATTGTCTGAATATCTCCAACAACAAACTTAATCTGAAGAAGCCTAAGCTTGAACCGGAAACTCATACACCTACAAACTGATTGGTAATGCACATGTCTTATTTAAGCCAATTAAAAAGGGCAGCTTTCAGGGAAATTAATGATTACATAAACCCATGAATTATTGGTTAACACTCAGGCCGGGTTCCTCCACACTCAAGGACAGATTATACTTTCAAAAACACAATGGATGAGTGTTAAAGTTATATGAAAGATCCGTAGTTCAAGTGATGTAGTTCAAGATCATAGCTTTATTCTTGAGATCAGATCCATATTATAGAGACCCCACCAGGAGCAGCTACAGCACTGCTCAGCCCCTCATACCAACTGATTCCTTCTTACAATCCAACCCTCTCAACATTCCGATGACATCATGTAGGCCAAGCAGTAGAGCATGGGGAAACCATAGGGAGGATGCAAAACACTTGCTAGATTACAACACATCCCCTCTCATAAAAATTGCAAAAGAAACATGTGAATTATAATGCACACATACAATATAATCCACATTAAGTAGATGTGCAAAGACGTATATATGCATAAAGAGAAAATTACAAAGGCAACATTTGAGTTAAAATGCATACATACACGATGACCAACAGTAAGTAAATATGCAGAGATGAAATAGCACAAAAGAAGGTCAAGAAGCTTCAGAAATAAAATAAAGCTCAAATAACAACAATATTCAACATTCAAAATCTTTAATCTTCCAACATTCCAAACCCATTTATGAAAAATTCCACAACACTTGGACACACACAAAGGTTCTAAGGTATATCCAGAAAATGTCAGGGACTAGATTTTTCCCCACCCGACAATGAGAGAACACATACTCTCAATACAACCACACAAGTAAGACATTGTTTACCAGGTGACTGATCTATGCCAACCCACAACCAGGTGAGAGAACAATACTCTCAAAACAACCACAGGGGTAAGGCAGACATTGCCTACAGGGCGACTAACCTATGTCAACCCACAAACATATGTGAGAAAGATACTCTCAAAACAATCACAGAAATGATAAAGGCAGACATTGCCTACTGGGTGATTGACCTATGTCAACCCACAACCAGGTGAGAGAACAACCCTCTCAAAACAACCTCAGGGGTAAAAGCAGAAATTACCTACGGGGTGACAGACCTTTGTCACCCATAACAAGAACAGCCGCAGGACTAGGGATAAACCCTCTACTGCATACACTTGCAGGACTAGGGACACTACATACTCCCCCTTCTGCATACACTTGCACACCAACAACTGCGTTGCCTACACTTGCAGGACACATTGCTTAGAGGGTGACGAACCTATGTCAACCCACAACTAAAAACAGCGGCAGGACTAGGGACACAACATACTCCCCCTTCTGCATACACTAAGCAAAACTTGAAATGAAACCTTTACAGCACATATTGAAGGATTACGGATACTACACAACATTTTCCACTACACTATATACATACACTAGCAGGAACATTCACTCATCCACAGTGTTATCATATCAAACAAGTTCAACACAACTGAGTACAGTTTCATTGGCATGGAAACAATAAAAGTAATACAGTTAATAACGTTGTGCAAAAGCATGGTATAATGCATTACGACAAAAACGTAAATATCACATCTGAGAAGTTAGAAAAACTAGTCAAATGGCCTGTGAGCGACTTCAATTACAAAAACATTAAACAAAATAATTTTTCATGTGTCTCTGCTTGCCTACTGGTAACCGTGGATTAAATCACTGCCACTCCGATAGACTCCTAAATCAGTTCACTTAACCCCTTCGCTGCGGCGGCTATTCCGCCGCAGCGCTAAAGGGGCGGGGCGGCCGCGCGGCCGCCGCATGCTGGTGACAGAACCGCTCCGTCACCAGCTACAGTTGAGCTGTGCTGGTGACGGAGCGGTTCCGTCATGACCCGCCCCGCTCTTTAGAACGCCCGCGCAGGCGCGAAATCAGCGCCGCGCAGGCGCGGCGGCCGGGCCATGACGGAACCGCTCCGTCATCAGCACAGCTCAACTGTAGCTGATGACGGAGCGGTTCCGTCATCAGCATGGAAGGGGTTAATATCGCCGCTGCCGAAAAATGCCACTCACAATTCTTGAAGAAGTTGTGCTGTCCCGGACAAGAACGTAGCAGTAGCGCACTTGAGAATCATGTAGGAAAGTCATACGATCTCCAAACTTCAATCTGATGACGAAAGATGGCGAATCTGATGAAAGATGGCGGTACGTAAGCGACGGCGTGTCGGGTTGCTCTCGGCACGTCGCTGCATGCAGGCTTCCGATCAGGAATCCAAAGCGCACAGACCAGAATGTCCGAGAGGATCCAAAGAGACATCACATCTCTCTGTGATGCAGATAAGACTGCGTGCGGTAAACATAACACGCGCCTCATTTTCAAACATTCACAACACGGTTAAATTGTCACCAAAAAACAACGTAGTTGGAGAAAAATTGCTTGTGTATAAGACGAACAATAAGACAAATAAAATATGGAAGTTTGACACCAAATTCAGCACACCCCCTGTAAAGTCAACCATTTGTAGGAAGTATGGGGGTAAAGCTCTGCAGCGCACACAATGCCATTCTCCTAGGGAGTGAGGGAAGTCCAAGACATGCCAAAGAGTTTCCTCAGCCTTACTTCACACGCCAGTCACAGGGCTAGAAACTGTAGGCACACTTGTTGTTTTTCCTTTAGATTTGAAGAGAGAGTCAAACTCCGGACTCGATTTGTGTTTTCCAACCAACAGCTTGCAGATCCGGTACAGTGAGGCAGGCCAGGCCAGAAATGAAAACCACACCGCGATCAACTCAGACACAGTAAAACAGCTTGGCAGAAAAGTCAGCCTCCATACTTTACACTGTGTGCAGTAGATTACAGCAGACCAATGTAGTTAAATAAAGTGTAGTAGAAGTTTTCCAAGGAAAAAGACAGGGAAACAGAAACTGGCACTTACAGGAAAGGGCGACCGATGCTGTGGTCACTGGTGGAGCCTTTGAGGTGCCAGGTTTCTTCAAATCCATATTTACTTGAGGTTCCTTTAGTCCTAAGTCCATTCTCCATAGAAAATTGCACGCAGGTTCTTAAAAATCGACGCCAGTGTTAAAGTTAAATGAAAGATCCGTAGTTCAAGTGATGTAGTTGAAAATCATAACTTTATTCTTGAGATCAGATCCATATTATAGAGACCCCACCAGGAGCAGCTACAGCACTGCTCAGACCCGCACACCAACTGATTCCTTCTTACAATCCAATCCTCTCAGCATTCCTATGACATCATGTAGGCCAAGCAGTAGAGCATGGGGAAACCTTAGGGAGGATGCACAACACTTGCTAGATGACAACAATGAGCTCAAAACAGTTGGTCCAAAAAGGGTAACCCTCCTCATACTCTTTAACCCCTCCTATATTTGACAGTTTGCCACTCCAGCTCCCTCCACCAATGCAAACTTTCACAAATAGTAATTGTAAGCTGGTCTTTAGACTCATCCTCCTTGTTCAGCGTTGAGAAGCCTTGATTCAGACTTCAAATAGCCTCTCAATTATACACTTTACGCATAATCTCATCCACATTTTATGATAAAAATTCACATTTTGAACCAGTGTCAGTTTCAGGGATGCTTCCATATCCGGTACATCAACGCACAATGAAGACAGCAACTACCTACTCAATTTTCACCTCGCGCCTATTCAGATACAACCTTCTTCTTTCACTTCCCCAGCGGTTACTACTGAGGTCTAGACTCTTTCAGCTGCCCACCAACTAACATGCAGCCCCAGGGTTCAAGGATAAAGGATAAAGGTGTTGGGCAATCCATTATGATTTTCCTCTTGGCTGGGAAAGTCTGCATGTGCTTTACTCCCACCTCGTGTTAACCTTGTTAAAGAATTTACACCGTTGATGAACTACCTGCGTGTAGACCTGGCAGATTGGGAGCGATGTTCCGTCATGTCAATGTGCCACTTAAAGGATTTGGCACCAGTGCAAATACTTCAGAATGCACGCTATAAAAGACACACGGGTGCAGGAGTAAAGGCTGTGGTACCAGTTCCCTGTGTGTGTATGCTCCTGAGATGAAGGTGGAGAGGCCCTTAGGCATCACCTCCCAAGAACCCGTGCACTGGGAGCAGCATGTCTGCTATACCGCTGCATTCTTTTTGTTTATAATCGGTTTATTGGCAATTTGAAAACAAAGATATGGAGACATGAAGAACAAAGCTGCCACGGGCGTATGCATCGATCATAACAGTGAATCAGGATTATGTGGAGTACCAAAATCAGCATGGCGTTGCCTCCGCATTCGTTTGCACATCCATTACAGGTCAGTCAGTGGAGGGTGTTACCCTGCAAAGTACATGCAAGTGGGCCCCCCCGCTCCGGACACAGTCCCAAGCTCTCTGGCCAGAGGCCTGCCAGTGCCGGAGGGGGCCCTCAGAGTTCGCCCCCCTCCGTATAGCGGGGCGCGTGTTACACCATTGGCAGTTGCTGGGTAAAAGACGTTCCTCTGCGCCCTCTGCTCATGAACAGTTTTCTGCCTGACTTTCCCAAACAGCCACTTAAGGGAAGTAACTGATTTCACAAGGTCGCTGACGCAGGCCTCAGCATTTGCCAAACATGCTGACACTTTAGACTTCACAACACAACAGACTGACATCAACAGCCACAGTTCTAATCTTGGTTTCCAGGGCTGTATGTAAGTGTACATAGCAATGAGGACCTCAGGGAGGGAGCTAGGGAAACCAGGAGGATCAGAGGCCTGCAGGGATGTTTCCACAAGCACAGGCTTGGCTCTGGCGCGGTTGATAATTCTGGCATTCTGCTTGGCTACGACAGACAGTTGTTATTCCTCATGCTTGCAGGAGCTGCTATGTGCTGGTAAGTGGGCTTCAGAGTCAGCTCTGGGATCTCGTCTCTGGAGCATCAGGTCCTAAAGGGGTGATCACCCGCTGTCAGGTGTGCAGACACAGTACAGAGTGGTTGTGGCCATGAGACATCGGATTCACCACAGCCAGTCCATCGCAACCTTAGCAGGGAGGGCTAGATGAGTGACAGGGTGCCTAGAAGTGGCAGTGATGCCATTTGCACCTTCATTCACAAACCACTCACGAGTGGGGGAGTCTGCATACAGACTGGTGATATCCTGGGGAGCATTCTCCCCTTCATCCACGTCAAGGCTCAGTCAACTCATACCCGTCTGTTTGCTTCCCCCACCCGATCAGTATGTCCAGCGGCCAAAGCACAACTATAGGAATGAAGTTCATTCAGTAACAGAAGGCCAGAAAGAGGAGGTAGGAACCACGCATCTTTGCAGCTAGGATACGTCTGATGTTCCCAGAGATGAGCCAAACTCCTCCACAAATCGAGGCTCTTAATACTTCAATGAGGGGCTGCAAGTTTCCTGTATGAAATCGGACTGTAGTTGTAAAGGATGCGAGTCCTGCACAAATAATAGACCCACAATTGTCTCCTTACTGGGAGCCAAGTAAGGAGAGTTGACTCTCTCAGGGTAGCAAAGCAGAGCAGTCCAAGGCCTACTCAGTGGAGGAGGCTAGGGCTAGCAATCCCAATTCGGTGGCACGCAACAAAAACAGCCCACAATCATCCTCCAGTCAGTGCTTTTTCTTTGAAAAAGGAAAAGTGCTTGTATTACACATGCATTACTATATATAATGCTTTAAATTTCAAATATATGTATCTGGTAGGTGAAAATGCCGTTAGTGACATTCTTGATTCACGTTTGACCCCTAGTTGGTCATGACACCATAAGCACAATACCCTCACCCATACCAAAAACAACAACACAATATGCGTTCTATCCCTATTTTTTCCCACTTCCGTAAAGCGCTCAAAACTTTTCTGTTTGCCCTGGCCTACCCCCGCTAAACCTCCTGGCCCTGTCTGTTCTGTTCTTTAGAGCTCTCAGCGCCAGGAAGCCGTTTTGGCCATCGTGTGCTCTACAAATAATTTCATTCATTCATTCAGAGAGTGTCATTATAATAAAGCAAACCTATTGGCTTTGACTCGAAAATATACGGCAAGGAAGTGAGAAGTGCCATAAAGATGTGCTTGCTGTTTTTTTGCCTAGGACAGCAAAACCCCTAGGTCCAGCCCTGGTGGTGCAAACCATTACCAAAATGACTGCTAAATATTATAACACATTTATGGAGGAAGAAGTACAAACACACACAATAAGCCATCTTATTTTTATTGTTTTGTATTCACATCGTTTGAAAGTAATAGTTTTCTTTCATCAAACCCAGTTTGAAACTACAGAACTACATATATATTTATCTCACAAGAAATCAAACATTCTTCGTTCACAGCACAAATAACAAAGGTGAGCTGACTGGTATCCCATTGAGGTGAAACTGGCTTTACCACCGCTCTCTAATGGCAACGAAATCCCTTTGCAATTCTGACAATGCAGGAATAATTGGCACCAGTGCAGTGCACTGCAGACACTACTATGAAACCCGACCACATGCACCCCACCCCTCTCGGGACGTAACAAAGAACAAACAATTAGCCCCCAAAACATTAGGTTGACAATATCCTGGCTTCTCCATGATGTCAGGGGAGGGGTAAAGGTTCATACAATTTTATATAAACTATATAAACATGCAATCTTTAGAAGCGTCGCCTTCTCCCCCGAGAAACAGGGCATTGGCACCAAAGTGCGGACCATGTGCAAATCATTGTGCTGTCCTTAATGAGACAGGACTATAACTGGAAGGTGGGCTCCGAATGGGAAGGGATTAGCAAGGGTAGGTGAGTTTTTATCCGGAAACAAGTCAAAAGAAGGGAGTGGCACTAGGTCGTGGGAGTAACATAACACTACACTGATTAAGTCATGGGTCTTAATGGAATGAAGGTAAACCACTTCGATATCCCTTGCCATCATAGACCATGTCTACTTTGAATATCAGTACAGTACACTATAACTAGGGCACACAGTTTTATATTTTATACATTTACATCTGTATTTTTCCATATTTATTTTGCGTTTTGTGACAAAAATATATACGATGGAGCTACTACTTATATGTTCCAAGTTGTTTGACCAATAGGCTCTCTCACACTGGGACAGCTATCCAGTTTTAGTACTACTAACACTGGCATTGTAGTACAGACACACATGCACATTTGCAGCTGCACAAAGCAATCTAGAGTAAATTTGCAGATATTTTTGCGTGCCGGTATGACTAACACAATGAAGCATCACTCAAGAGACGATCTACTTTCTGTATTTTCTCTTTTTAGGTATGCAGTCTGGGAAAGTACAGATTCAAGTGTAACAGGCATTTGCAATGCAACAGGTCTTACCTTTGGGACCTTATATGTATTTAGCTATGAATAAGCCTGGGTGCTGAAGCATCTACTGTTCTTTAACATGGAGGGAAAGTAAGCACCAAACTGCGTGACTTGCCAGTTATAGGAACATATGGAGAGAAATATTGCCTTTCAGCGGGAAATGTTATAGTCAAAAGCACTGTTTTTAATATAAAAGCAGGGCCTTCAGTGGTCAAATCACTGAAAATACAAGATTTGAAAAAAATATTATTGTCTATGGATGCTCGTGCAAGACAATTTCTTTGGACTGGAATCTAGCGAATGCTAGATTCCAGTCTAGTATTTGACTGACCTCTGCTAGTCGTTTTCTATCAAGACAGTTAAATAGAGGAAGTTGACAGAAAAAAAAGAGTCCCTAAGCACAGTGGCGTAACGAACCTTGAGGGGGCCCCCCTGCAGGGTACGTGAAGGGGCCCCCTCCGGACTCAATCTAGAGCTCCCCAGCAGAAGTGCAGTGCTGACGGGGCCCCCTGGAGGGTGAGGGCCCCCCCCGCACCGCGGTGGCTACAAGGGCCTGTGTTACGCCCCTGCCTAAGCGGTAGCATACAAGTCTTAGGGCTGATCTCCAGAGCCCACAAAGTACACACACATAAGTATATAATAAAGTATATACTAAAGTATATACAAGAGGTCTCGAATGCTCGACCTAAAAAGCAGTAAAAAAATATAGTGGTGCATGATAATTAAAATTCTTTCGTTGATCTGATTGGCCTTACTCTGTGCAGCACGACAGATTGATCTGTAGATAATAAAGTGCATTTGTTAATTTGGTGAGACATAGCCAGCCAAGGCGATGGGTTGGAACACGCTGCAACACGTGCTAGCTCAGACAAAGGCCCCTAGATTCATAGGCCTTCGAGACCAGAGATCAGCTGAACTGGTTTCTTTGTTGCAGCAGTATCCTCCTGCGTCATTCTGCAGTGCGTGGGATACAGCCAGGATTCAGTACTAAAGGCGTGAAGTACTAATGCTGCAGGGTTGAATATTCCTCTTTCTATAGCTGCAGTACCACATCCTCCTCACAGATAGTCTTAGTTACTCCATACAGTGTCATCACGGTAGGGTCAGGTGCCCAGACCATTTATCAAGGCTAAATAGTCACAGTCCTAATTCATAGATGCTCTCCGCCATAAGGAACAAATGTGATCTTCTCCATGCAGTAGGAGACTCTGCTCAGGAGACACTGCTCAGGACAACAACTGAAACTGGGGCATGGATTAGGGGGCACCGAATCACTGAGAGGGAGTGCAATGTGGATAGGCCGGTTCTCAGATTATGCAATCTTATGTTTCATAGAAGGTCATGAAGTACGAAATATACAGGTTCATGTTGCAAAGGGTACATCTACAACACGCGTCTTACATAATCACACACCAAATTGCGAAATAAACGTTTAAAGATTTATAATATAGGTATATGTTGCTAACTCCAAATGCTAATAAAAAATTGTGTTATGCATTGAGTTTTGAGACAAAGATCTGCCTACACTACAGCTAATAAAAGGGGCGTTAGGTCAGATGAGAACTGACTTCACTGAGAACAACAACGTTGCTGGGAGGTTGTGGAAATGTTGTTAAAGTTTATATTGTGTGCATCAATAATGACAATTAATATGCCCCTTTACACACTATTTTACATATACAGACTGAATTAGCATAATTGAAATTAAAATGAAATTCCTACGATGTGGGAAAGTCGGTTTATTATTGTGTTTTAGTTAAGCAACAGTTCTCTGTAAACTGACATCTTAGATAAGATGGATGGTATATCTGTTACTCACTCCTGCTTCCCCCCTCACTCCCACGCACATCATCTTCTCACAAGCTCTGCAGCACACAGTCAAAATGAGGTTATATTATACATTTCCAAAGCTGTACTGCTTTTCTATGATGGACTTTCTATGGTGCGAATGTAAAACTGCAACACGTATCTACCTCATTCTTTCAATCAATGGTTCCATTCACTGGGAGAAGGTTTCATAGTTAAATGTTTCATATTTATTTGAACAACTCAGATCACATTAACATAGAGAGTGTTGAATTTTTTTTAAAGAATTGGGATCTGCTTATTTTTTTTGCAGAGTTTTATATAGCGCGAACTTGACCACAACTGAATGGGGTATCAGAGCACTTTACATAGCACCAGTTACGTTACATGAGGACACACATTCATTTGTGTTAGGCACGGGGAGATTAGCCAAGAATCACAGGATGTTTGGCGTCGTTACCGAGACTCGAACCCAGATCCCCAGGTCCGAGGTAATGACATATATTATTCCTGTGTTCTGATTTGCTAAAAGAAACGATAAATTTGCTCATACCACAATCAATTTGCATAAATGTTAATTTCCCATGTAAGAACTTTACATTAGAATTCCTTGATTTTGGGGGTGAGTAAGAAGACTTCCCTATTCTGCTAAGGATGCGGTCCAATTTTCTGATGATTTTGTAGCTCATTGTGACTTAGAATATTTTAAACCCTTTAACTTTTTATTGACTCAGAAATTGAGTGGGCCTCATGACTTATTGAACTGTTTTACTCAGCTAATTTGTTTTGGGAGGTGTCTTAACATGGGGACACATTGCTCATGGAATTGAAGTTTAACACCATCTCCGGTCAAGTAATCTGTGAGAGAACCCAATTAGGTAAATTTTGGGGTACAGTTGTGCTTCCAAAATGTGAAGTCCTCTCCTTTCTAGATATACTTGTCCTGCAGAGAAGTGTGGACTAGTCCCATTCAGAAGTATCAATATTGTGAGTATGGTTGCTCTCCTAAGAGTCTATATTGTCCATTGATGGACCAGCAGCGCCACTAACAGTGAAGGACAGGGAAATAAAAGCCGCCCTGGAAATGTGGTCGTCCCATCCCCATATTATACTGAGTGATTGTGGCAAGTCTGTGCAACTACGTCCGTATTTTGAGAGTGAGGAGGTGCATATGATAGAGTCTACAAGGAAATTGTGTTAATTCCCTCAAAAATGTTTTACAGCTATATAATATGTGATGTTCCACAGACTCCCGAGGGGTTTCACTGTCTCTCATATGTCCAGACAAGACGTGCTATGGAGGTATGTTAGTAACACTACAGCAAGAGTATGAGTGCCCTGTTGGGATAGGTCGGTACCACTGAAGAGGTATGATGAGCCTCTGATGCAAATTTCTCCAATGTTGCCTTTCAATTTCAATTTCAATTTATATTTTCGGGTAGATGAAACTATTACCTGTTACACAGACGAAATCCACTTGTTATTTTTAAACTAGACTGTGGTGCAACAATGGGTAAAAAAAACTCTCAAATTAGCTATTCAGCTGAAACTGAGAATGGGAGTATTCCGAGGTGCCTGTACTGTATGTTGTTTGACATGCAACATGAGGTTCATAGAGAACCATACCAAATGCCTGAACTGCCCACGAATCTGTTAATGTGTATAATGCTCAGTGGGCCTAGTTTCACTAGGAAGACTAGACAAACTGCGCTAAAAGGTCACTTCTGGGATCGTGGCCCTTTTTTACTTCTGTAGAAGGCGAAGTAAATTTCGTCAGAATTTACTTCTGCATATTATGGGCATCACAAATCACCATGACACATAAGTGGTTCTTCTTGTCCGCCCCTCATACCACCCACACCAATGAAATGGCAAGTAAGGAGAGCATGATTTCCCATTACAATAACTAGCCATAAGTGTTTTAAATTCTACAACCTCTGAGCTTTGAAAGAGTGACTATGATATTTTGCATAAAATGGTGTTAACGAAATAAGCAATGGCAAAGCCAAATATTTTCACCTATGTCAGAGCTATTAGCTTTGCTGATTACTTTTACACATGTGGTAGAGCAGCCTGGCTACTGCGCAGCATGACTAAAAAGTTTTTTTTTTTTTTTTAAAAAGGGCTTTGGTCAGGTTATTGCTAGTCACATCATCGCTCTTTTTTCTCATGGCAGGTGGGCAACACGAACAACAGTGAAAGGGATGCTAAAGCAATGCACTATGACGCAACCAGCATTGGTTGCATCATAGAGCTTTTTAGGTTGAGTCTGGGCAGCGCATGCGCTGCTCTGGGAGGCATGCTGTAATTGAGTATGAACTTGAAGCTCCGCCCATATTTTTCATTGACTCGTGTTATTGTTCTTTGTGAATGCTAGCTTCTGATTCGTTAATAAGCTCATTAGTCCCTCCTTAGTAGCACCAGGTCTTCATTTTTAACCTACAAAAAAATCTGGTGGTCCATCTATACTACTATTATAAAGGAAGAACTTTGAGGCTTTGAGGCGGGTAAACTCGGGAACCACAGTGCCAATCCACACACCCCATACATCGTTGTAATCCTCAGGGTGTGCAGATGGATATAGGCTATATAAAGTAAAAAAATACGTTATATTTAAAAAATGTACATTGTAAAAAAAGTAGTCCCCTCAAAGTAGCGCCATCCGCGACCTGCGTGCTGACGTCAGGAGCGCGGGGAGGCGCGGCGTCCAGGAGCGCGAGGAGGAGCGGCGGACATGGCACGGGGGAGGAGTGGTGACGAGTGGCGGACATGGCGCGGGGGAGGAGGTGAGGAGCAGCGGACCGGCGGGAGGAGCAGTGACCAGCGGTGAGGAGCGGTGAACTGAGAAGCGGCGGCTGAGGTAAGGCTCTGGGGGACAATGGTGGGCAGGCGGGGGTCGGGGCAGGCGGGGGACGGGGACTTACACCAAAACAGAAGGAGGAGCGGTGAACTGAGGAGCGGCGGCTGAGTTAAGGCTCCGGGGGACAATGTCGGGCAGGCGGGGGTCGGGGCAGACCGGGACGGGGACTTACACCAAAACAGATAGATAGAATTTAGATCAGCTGAGGTAAGGCTCCAGGGGACAATGTCGGACAGGCGAGGGTCGGGGCAAGCGGGGGACGGGGAGTTACAACAAAACAGAAGGGTACAATTTACATCGGCTGAGGAAAGGCTCCGGGGGACAATGTCGGGGCAGGTGGGGGACGGGGACTTACAGCATCTGCCATGGAGATTTATGCAGAGCGCCTCAACACTGGCCCTTTGTGACATCCGGGGGACAATGTCGGGGCAGTCGGGGGTCGGGGCAGGCGGGGGACGGAGCGGGGGTCGGGGAAGCCTGATTGCTCCCGGACAAGGTCGGGAAGGGCTGCTAGTACTAATATACAAAAGAAAAGAAAGAGAGCCTCAGTCAAGCGTGCCTTCTACTGTTAGTTAGGATAGATCTATATTCAGACCAATCCAGAGACCAATACGGACTAACCAGATCTCCATCAACTGCCCCCTGCGGCCAGTGTCATCATTTGGATATCTTTTTGCCCCTTGACACTCAACACTCTTGACGCAAGAGGGAGTGATAGGGTACAAAAAAAGTATGGATCTCTATAACTGGTGTAGAAGATATCAATGGTACTCAGGTCAGTACCCTATGTCATCCAATTATTATACACCGAGTCAACTAACTGTGTGATGGAGAAAGAGAAAGTGCAGTGCATGTGATAATGTGATTTAAAAAGGATATGGAGGAAAATGTATAAGAAAAGAATTGGCGCTTTGTCAACACACGCAGATAAAAGATTCTGATGCCGTTATTTGCTTTAGAAAAAGGTCAAAGCTTGCGAGATAGACTTGTACACACTCGTCCAAGACAACAAGAACAAAGAGGAACAGGTACCCTATGGAATCTACCAGCAGTCCCAGGCCACTACCCCTATGGTTCTTGTGCAATGTGTTCACATACCAAACAGTCAAAGACGATTGAGATTGGAACATCACGACCATGGATACAGACCTCATTCACTAATTGTAATAGTGATGACTTGGTCTATTTGATCAAGTGTCCAATGCGGGTATTCCTACGTTGGAATGACCACTCGAAAGGTGAAAACTCGAATGCTGGAACATAAGAGCACCTTTAGGTGTAAAAAGTCCAACACAAAACTAACTAGACACTTTGTTGAATTCAACCATTCTCCAGAAGCCTTCTCATGGACAGTGCTTGAGAAACCGCACATTCCACCACATGTGAATGATAAAACTAGGTATCTGTTCATGAAGGAGCAGAGATGGATTTTCAGACTAAGTAGCGACACTAAGGGGTTGAATGACTATTCCAAGGACTTTGTTGTGAGTCGTAAAGGTCTGAATACATTATGTGGACTGATGTTTACTGTAGATCATGACACCTACCAGAAAGGGGGTTATGATTTGGAGGGCCTCGATTTCTGCAAGGCAGGTTTGCCATGATATAGGGCCCCTTTCCTTAATTTCTTTAATTACTGTGCTTTCACTAATGAGGAAAGGCACCACATCCCCCATTCATTCTCCTATTTTGTAAGATATGCAACTAAACAAAGAGTGGGCACCTCTGTTACAACAGTATTGCCCAGAATACTTTTCAAAATAGGTTTGTCAAAAAACTTTATTGTTCTGAACATACTCGTCAAGCTGACGACGATAACATGGCCGATCATGAGGATAATATTATGTATATCTAAACAACTAGAAAGGCCACATGTTCTGCACCTGGGATTTATTTGGAACTACCGTTTACCAATATACCAGATGGCATAATCCTTAAATTCCTCCAAAGGTGCAATAAATTCAATCAACTGACACTCGCTATTTGGTGGAATCCCACCTTCAATTAGATAAGACACATATGCAGCAGTTAACCTACATGCACGGCGCATATGACGTGCTGTTGTAGTTCTAATACATTTTTTGTTTAATTCTTTGTTTAAGAACTACACGTGCGGCGCCGATGATGTCTCTCTGTAGTTTTAGTCAGAGCGCGAGTCATGTGACCAGTTATTTCCATGACGTTTTTAAAGACGCGAAAGGTAATTCCACCTACTATTGGAAAAGACACATATACAGCAGTTGAACTACACACATGGCGCATATGACGAGCTGTTGTAGTTCTAATGAATTTTTCATTTAAGAACTACATGCGCGGCGCCGATGATGTCTCTCTGTAGTTTAAGGCAGAGCGCGAGTCATGTGACTAGTTCTTTCCATGACGTTTTTAAAGACGTGACAGTCGGTGCCTCGGGACCTCCACACACAGTGGTTAAGTCCGAGACACCGACGGAGAGGTAAGAGCCTCTCGATATTTCTTTGCAAAAGGGTCTATTATGTGCCTCGTAGCAGTAGTGACATCATAGTCACATCAGGGCCACATGACTCCCGCCCCACAATGCCCAAACCCGCAAATAACACAAAGACACAAGTGTTAGGTTTGGGAAAAAATTGCTGCAGGTTTATTACATACAACATATGTAATGACAGTGGGTTAACTTACGGGCGATCCTAGGGCAGGCCGCATTCTCGCCACCTGCCCGCCTGTTGAGCCAAACAACACAGTGGTGAACCACCCAACTGTTGCACAATTACCATAATCATACTGACACGCCCATTGTGGGGCGTGACTTGGCAAACCCCCGGTTGCACAGGCCCACAACCGCCCGAAGGACTACTGGGGCGCCGACACGAATTCCTGCACCTCCCATGAGGTTACAGGTTAGGCTCTGAGGTTATGCTCTGGCACCCCTATGTGCCCGCTGACGTCCAGCGTTTGCTCCTCTCTTCTTCCGGATCGCCCAGTAACTCCGCCTGCAACGAAAAAGGAACACATTAAAGCTCCCCCCGGAGCCCCCTCAAGCAGACACTCTGGGTTCGAGGAAGGGCGGGAAAAGAGTGTCCCAACTTTGTATCGCGACGTCCGGAGCGGCAAAGAGGCCTCCCCGAAGGGGCAGAGGTCTGAAGTACGCCAGAAGGCTCCTCCCAGCCGCCCCGGACGTGCATCACCTACCAGCCTCCACCAACCTGGGGAGACTGCCACGGGTGAGAAAACTGCTGAGTCATACAGGGGCGGGACAGCCCTCCGTGACTAGGAGCCCGCCCTCCTTATGGCCACTGCGTGGCCTCGGGCAGGCGCATAGTCACATCAGGGCCACATGACCCCCGCCCCACAATGCCCAAACCCGCAAATAACACAAAGACACAAGTGTTAGGTTTGGGAAAAAATTGCTGCAGGTTTATTACATACAACATATGTAATGACAGTGGGTTAACTTACGGGCGATCCTAGGGCAGGCCGCATTCTCGCCACCTGCCCGCCTGTTGAGCCAAACAACACAGTGGCGAACCACCCAACTGTTGCACAATTACCATAATCATACTGACACGCCCATTGCGGGGCGTGACTTGGCAAACCCCCGGTTGCACAGGCCCACAACCGCCCGAAGGACTACTGGGGCGCCGACACGAATTCCTGCACCTCCCATGAGGTTACAGGTTAGGCTCTGAGGTTATGCTCTGGCACCCCTATGTGCCCGCTGACGTCACCTCTCTTCTTCCGGATCGCCCAGTAACTCCGCCACAGCCCGTGCGGTGGCTCCCGCTGCCGCACGGGCCCCCCACCACTGCTACTGCTCTTTACCTGCAACCTTCACCTAGAATAGCTTCCTTCAGATAGAGGAGGAACAGGACAACGCCCACAGGCGTGGGATGACACCATCTGCCACCAATAACCCTGACCTACAAAATTAGCTCGGCCGAGCTCCTCGTCAGTCCGGGAACAAGAGCAAGCACCAGGTGCGGGGACCCTATCCACCTTGAAGAGACCATGGCTCCTGACATGACCTTACATGCCTGAAGGCAATAAAGGCCCCCCTGCCACTAATCTGTAGGTCCCCCGGGTCCTTTCACCAAATCAGAGAAACCAAAGGGATAGGAGGGGCCCATACTACTGAAATGCCCTTTGCATCATGAAGTAGGCTGTCCAGCACATGCCACTGGAACGCTATCCTAACCCTCACACTGAGCGTCAGAAAACTACACCAAGGTGAAGTAAGAGCTACTGCTGCAACGCCGTCTTCTGCATAATCCTCAAGAAAGTGTGCTTACATGACGCTTGTGCTGCTAACCTCAAAAGAGGACCGGGGAAATGGGGGGCACAATACCTCTATATAACTTGGGCGAGTCCCAGATTATGCTAAATACCGGGTCTACAGGAATTACAGCCGGCATCACCTGCCCTCTTGGGATTTAGGCTGGAAGCGGCTTAGGCCAAGCTACCATTAAGTTAGCTAGTCTGTAAGACGACTTACGACCACCACCAAGTGACAGCTGAGACTGCAACCAAGAACCCCCTAAGCTCCTGACCTGCGCAGAGACTCGCCTGAAGAAACCGACGCCACTCCAACACCCATCGGCATAACCACCCGGGTACAGTCCCTCTACAGCAATAGTGTAGACTATCCCAGGCAAGGGACCAGGAGAGGAGGAGGGCCTCCCCTGCTGATACCCCTCCCTACACATACAAGCGCAGTTCACAACATTCCATTCTAACTGCAGGTTTATGCTTGTGCAACTAAACCCCCAAAGGATACAGAAGTCTACTGCAGAGCGCAAATGCATATATTGGTGGAACTTGCGACGTGGATTTACATGAAAATACCGGAATGCCACGGTGCCAGCCGGAATCACATGCCCCCTGGTCTAGCCTGTAGACTGCAAGTCTATGCTACCACGGGGATAGCTTGTCTTTAAGGTTAACTTAGGACCCCCCTAAGGGATAAGAAAACTGAACCGGGGGGGGGACCAAGGTTGGCGACATCAAGCGTCAGGCCAGCTTCACACTTTGGTAGGGACCTAACCACTCAGGTTCCTTCACGCGGCTGTTCAATGCTGGCCAAGGGGGCCCCTCCAAACAAACCATGATAGAGGCCGTGTGTCCACCCAGAAAAGGAGCCCAACGTGCAAAACCACCACCCCCGAAGAGAAACAAGCATAAGGGGGAGGGGGGGTAAGATACCAGATAGATAGTTCTATATATGGTTTCTAGGGGGCCCACCTCTTATGGATTATTGGCAGTCCAGGCTCAAGCTGTGGGTGCCACAGTTGCTCTACTGACACCTGAATCGAGTGTTACACTGCAGGCTGCAGGCCGCGGGTGGGCTGCCTTCGGATACCCGAGCCTTGGATGAACAGACAGACCACAAGACCATAAAGGAAGGGGAGAAATGACTATTGACATGTGACCTTCCCTACTCCTAGGAAGATTAACCCAAGTACCGGTCCCAGGGGTGGACAGGTAACAGGACTAGCTGTACCTCTTGGTTGATGCCCCAGGAGATGAAATGCACCAGGGGATAAACCCAAAGTTTAGGGCTGGGCCTGGAGCTTGCAAACAATCCTAATTTGGCCCACCACGACTGTCTTCCGTGTAGCTAAACCTAGCCAGACAGTCAGACAAAACCCCAGGTGTGAGGGTCCTACCCAATTGAGCGTCACAGAAGAAAGAACAGCAGCAAAACTGTAATGTGAATGAAATTAAGGTGCCAACACAAAATACCACACAGCCAATAAAGGTTCACATGACATGGCTCGGGGCTTCCCCCATAGCACACAGGATGTGAGAATCTATGCAGTGCCTATTCTACCGTGTTTGAGCGACCAAAATACGTAGAATCCTTGCCAGGTGACTAAGAATTAGCACCTATTGCACACTGATTCCCCACTGTAGAGATTTACATACCTGCTGTTCTGCCCGTCGCAACACTATCTTATTTGGGATAACGATAAGTGGGGTCCCGACACGCTCCCAATGGCCAATCCCCCCCAAATATAAGTATGCGATCCTGTGGTGAAACAAGGCCCTAAATGCCGCACACAACAAGGTCAAGTCTGATGACAGTGACTAAAGGCAGGTCGACCACCACATTCGCAAAAGAGGGGCAGGAGGAAACTAAATTACCTGCTCTAAGAGTAGGACAGGAAGACTGCTGCATTGTTACTGTTCTTCCGAATTAACATGCCCCTGCTCTGGGCTGAAAGGAGCATCGCATGTAGGATAATAACTTCCCCCGGCTCCGGAGGTCCTCCCAAGGAGTACAGATGGGATGCAAGTCTGCCCCCCACAACATGTTAAGCAGCAAGTTACCTTCTCTCTGAGCTTGGGCCACTATTGAAAGCGCGCACTTCACTCTTAAAACACCCCACTACCAGCACATAATATACTCTTGTAGCATGCGTACCAGACCCTTTCCACTTGTAAGGGGCCATAAACTCATCCTGATGTAACTCTGGGAAACAGGTCTGTCCCTAGCTCGACACAGCGGCCCAAGCTGGTGGACTTTAGAATAGGGGTACAGGGTATCCTAATACTCCAGTGACTATACAGGACGCACTGATAGGTAGTGTCTACCCCCACCTGTGGAGTGCAGAGCCCCGTCACCCTACATCTGTAAGAGAAGAACCTCCCAACAAATAAAACCTTTGAGAGAAGGGCTATGGAAAGGAGGAAGGCACTGCACTGAAGGTTTAAGATAGTGATGGAAGCATAGCGGAGCCCCCGCCAAGATTGTAAACCCTCCCTGACCGTCCAGTCATTTCTATACCACAGACAACTTAAAGGAGACACCAGCGACTTCTAGACAAATTATCAATAGAATGGAAATACAGGTACCGTTAATGTCTCCGGACTTAGTGTTACTAGATACCAGAGTGATACACTGGGATGATAAGGGCACAAGAGTATTTTCCTAGCGAAGGTATAATCCATACTTTTGTACATTGCTGCCGTAGGGCACACTTTCCCTACTACAAGAATAAGACTGGCGATAGTCCAGCACCACCACGTAAGTATCACCTCTGAACCGACACCCTGGTGTCGAAACACCCTGCCCTTTTACCCCTCGTGCAATTCTACAAAGGTAGGTATGATCGGGGGCCAGACTAGGGTTTGAGCGGGGGAGCCGTGGAGAGAAGAGCACATTGTAGGATAGATGGCCTAAAGGGCAGTCCTAAAAGATTAACACACACGACCAGGGGTCTGGTCGTTCGCCTTCCAACAAAGGACTGAGAGTAGACTAAATTACAACAATACTCACCGATCGCCACAACCAGTGGCTAACCCAGGGCATAAAATAGCGCGTGCCCGCACGTTTAATCAGGGCAAGGCGTGTTTCCTCAGCTAGGGAAAACAACGTGAATAGGATTATTTCCCTGGAAGTGAGCCAGAGACCCAGGGCCTCGGATGGGTGGGGCGCATAATGTGTAAACCACGCAATCAAAACATGGTGCACTAGGGCGGCTGAGATATGAGGGTGAATGGAGAGCTCCAAGGAGTAAGTCAACTCGCGATGCTGAAGTATACAGCATGGGGCACGTATCTCACATGCATTTCATTTGTTTTAAGCACTACTCATCCAGGGTAGGGAGTCAGAGCACTTAACATCACCCGCACACATTATACCAAAACGAGAACCATACAAGTTGAATCAGTCTACAGGAGATATCACAAGACAAAAGATAACAAGGTGTGGGAAAGGAATGCATCCCTACCAGTAGGCAGTATATTTAAGAGTGTTAGGTATGGCAAAGCACCAACTCTGGACTCCAAACATACCACAGTGGTTGGAATTGGCATAATTAAAAGAATGCATTCCTATCCATGCTGACCCATTTTAGGAGCGTCAGGGAAATGAAAAGGCTGAGGGAAAACATAAGGCTTCAAACCTATAACTTGTACTACAGGATGTTCGGTGTCCTCGCAGAGGCACAAGCCCGGGTCCCAGAATTCCCCGCGTGGGTCCCGGGTAGAAGCATCCCCGGGCAGAGACAGACCCGGGAGAAGACCCCCCCACCCCGCAATGTTCTATCCCGAAGCTCCTGCAGACACGCACCAACCAGGGCCAAAGCTGGCGAGTCAGACACCATGCTGCATTTTTCCAACCCTTAAATATATTCTGGCCTTAAAGCAGCGCCCCTGATATGCAAAGGATCTCTTGTGTGCAAATCACGGGCGCAACGCCAGCAAAATTGACTCGCTGGGACTAGCAGGCTGAAGTGTACACATCGTCATTCGCCGTCACACCAGGAGATTACTGCCTCAACATGTGGAAACCTGGGTATTTGGACAAAGCTGACAAAATCGTGAGGGCATACATCTGCAAGAGGAGCAAGTTATCGCACCACCCTCGGGATGCTTGCCGCGGCAGATTGCAACACCAAGAGGGGAAAGTTCGGGGGGGGGGGTTTGAGTGCCAGCCTTAAAACTTAGATCGCTGGGCAGTGTACACAATGTGAAATCGTGGCCAGAGTGCTGTCCCACGCGGAAATATGCAAAGTATGCATATGCACACGAAAACAACCTAGCGATATGGGCAAGGCGCAACGTATCCACCCGGGCGGGGGGCGAAGAAACAGGGGCCCAGTTGAGCACGACAAACATGGCTTGTGTGTCTGAAAAGTCTACCTTCAAGGCGTTGAATAGCATCCGTTACCAGACTCAGTTTTATGGTAATCATTTAACTGGCACTGGAGTGATGGGAGGGCCTAAAGAACCTCGCTGGAGCTCACATTTGTGATCTGCAGATTATCAAGTGTTTCAGCAGAAACAGTCAACTCCCTGAGCCATCCTGCCTGCTTCGCTAATGCAGAAACCAAGTGATGAAAACGGGCTTAGAAAAAAGGCACTGCATTTCCTTTCTCCGCATCAACTGAAATTAAACAATCACAGGGTTGGATTGGGATTAACAAATCGTCATGGTAGAAACCTGAACTAAATAAAATGAAAATCTGCGAGCCCCCCACGCAATGGGATGACCAATGGGGTACCCGACGCCGCCCTACACGATTTAACTGAAATGCTAAATGATGCTGTGAACATAGGCCGCGGTGGACCGCAAATGCGACCTGGGACCCTAGCGATAGAGGAGAAAAACCTCTCCCGCAATCTATGTTACGAAACCTGGCGCGAACAAATAATGCGATGGCAAAAGACGCACCTCTGCGGGCGGACAAGGTACAACCTAAACGTCTTGATGGCTACGATAGCCGACCTTAAGAGGCAACTCCACCATACTGCGGGCTCACACTTGGACAAAATTATCAAAGGAAAAGCCGGCTTGCAAGCTCCCCGCGAGGAACGAAAAGGAAACATAATGGGGTAAAAACCCGTACACCGTATCCCCTTTAAACCATGCATTCCAAGGAAATGCCCATCAAAATGTCCGAACATTACCCACACGCAGGTATTGAAGAACCGTGCCCCCAAATTCACCGCCCACAGGCGCCATACACGTCTTGCGCCGGACAAAAGAAACAAGCCGCCCCAGAAAATGGCCGCACTGGACGCCATTACCCTTAAGCGCCGGACATCACACCATGGTGTCCCTAAAATGGCCGCACCCGGCCACCATTACACACGTGCACCAGAATAGTAGGAAACAACTGCTAGGGACCAGCACCATCCCCACGCTTGCCCATATATGCATGCACTTTAACAAACCACACTGCGTTATAGAAATCGCGCCGTTCTTTAATCGTTGGGAGACTGACCCAAGTGTGTCAGCACAACAAACCTACAACAGACATGCCGCGAAAGGCCCGAAGATAGCCGCCACCCAACAATGATATGACTGAATAATGGGCTCGGAGTGAATACACTGATGTCGCAGAGTTTGAATGTATCAGTGACGAGTATGTATGCTGGGAAGGCCACGTAATTCGAATATCTAACTGAATTAGCGCCGCGGTCAGAAGCGTATCAAAAGAAACCACAGCAGGCACCGCCGCATTTCGGAGCCGATAGCCCGGGGCTAGAGCAATGGAAATGACCTCATGCCTCTTACAACCACCCCTACGCGCCAAGTCCGGGACAGCAGCAATAACAACAACATGCCGAAATTAATTCTGTATTCCACGGGGCGGTGAGCAGCATAGAACTGGCGATGCCCGCCTGTGACCGCCTCGTACCAAGGTACCCGCGGAGCTGCGCTCAGCACAATGCCACCACCACCCGTGCTCCAGCCGAACACCCGACAACTTGCCCCAAAATTAAGAAGGCCGTGACCCATATGCGCAACACTTACTGCTCCCAGAAGGGCGAAACAGCCCGACGCACCCGCTGCCCTACCTAGGATGCGCTTGAATCCGCTGAGCCGCAACGGGACAATGCCACCGGCAGCAAAGGCCTCAACGCCCACGGGACGGGGCCCAGCAGACTCCTCCGACAACTACTGCACCTGCAAATGACCCCTGCTGCCATCATCCAAAACACACCCCGTTACTCGCGCGCAAACCAGGCACTAAAGAAAGTGCCACGATTCCACAGAGTCAGGCTGAGCAGCAGAGGAGGAGGGAGCCAGTTCGGTCACAGTGGGGCTGCGCCTGCAAACGGCAGAAATCTATCTCCCGCGCCCGGGTGCTGCTCCGTTCGCGCCGCCCTCGCAGACTTCAAACCTCGGGACCTGCTGTTCTCCCGCCGCTGCAGGTAAAGGGAGCGCAATGTATACTGGCGTATCTCACGACAAACAACGCAGGGCAAGACTCACCGCACACGGAAGAAGCCTACAAACACGACGCCAGACCATCGAGGTGCCCCCTTGGGACCTCAGACTGAAAGGGGACCTCCAGCAGCGACAGGAAATAGAGAGTCCCCCGCGAGGACACTACCACGCGTCAAGAGTGTCCCAAAAGAGTGTCCCATCTTTGTATCGCGACGTCCGGAGCGGCAAAGAGGCCTCCCCGAAGGGGCAGAGGTCTGAAGTACGCCAGAAGGCTCCTCCCAGCCGCCCCGGACGTGCATCACCTACCAGCCTCCACCAACCAGGGGAGACTGCCACGGGTGAGAAAACTGCTGAGTCATACAGGGGCGGGACAGCCCTCCGTGACTAGGAGCCCGCCCTCCTTATAGCCACTGCGTGGCCTCGGGCAGGCGCATTTAGCCTGGGGAACATTAATTGCTAATATCAAGACTGTCCAACGCGTAATATAGAGTCTTGCTTAACACTACTCCAGAGAGACTAGGAGTCACGTTACCTTACATACTGGGTGTAGTGCTCTTTATATAAAGGAAGGAAGGATAAATAGGATGCAGATGGCAATAACGAGTCTTCCATGAATGCAGTTTTGAGACGTTTGTGTGAGTCTGAAATTACGAACGAGATGTGTCTCCCCAAAGCTAATATACGCCAACACATTTCCTACAGGAATGTAAATAGTCAAGGTGTATGGACTAGATGCACTTAGCAACCAAGCTTTAAAATTGGTAGGACACTAGAAGCACTGAATGAGTAACTATGCGGGGTATAGAACCTGTGAGAACAATTAGAGTTGAACACCAATACAACACTCTATCAAAGGGAGACTAGAGGGCGATCTGACGTAGCCTTTTTGGAAGTGGAGCGAATACCTTTGGGTCAATATCGTTTTAATTTATTTTACTTGATCCTACGTTACTATGTTATTATGACAATGTTGCTCTTGGAACTATGTCCAGAATAAGAGAGGCCGTTTGGATGGCATGTACACCAGATGAGTAATGGTCCCCTTAACATGGCATATTTTACTTTAATTACAGGGCGGAGTCTCATACACCTGAGTGTGTATTGGGTAAGGTGAGGCAAAACCACATATAGGACAGGTGAGTGGGCCCACCAGTTCTATATATACTTTGGAACCTTTGATGTTGAAAGTAGAATTGAAAAATAAGAGAGCTTTGAAGAGGGGCCGTTTTCGACCATTTATCTTTATTATTATGACATTAGGGTTATTTTTGTTTTTTAGGTGTGCCAAATTCACCATGACTATATGGAGGTAATATGAGAATTGTATATTAATACATTGTAAGGCACATATGCAGTAGCTGAACAAGGTCCTGAAGAAAGCCGTGGTCAGTAACCCATGAGGCTGAAACTAGTCGACCGATTTTTCATTTAAGAAGAGCGGCTTATTTGTTTCTATGCCGCCACTGCAATTGTTTTATCAGGTTTGGGAGAGATACGCAGAATAAAGAATCTTTTCTCCTCCATATCCTTTTTAAATCACACTATCAAATGCACTGCACTTTCTCTTTCTCCATCACACAGTCAGTTGACCCGGTGTATATTTGGATGACATAGGGTACTGACCTGTGTACCATTGATATCTTCTACACCGGTTATAGAGATCCATACAGTTTTTTTGTACCCTATCACTCCCTCTTGCGTCAAGAGTGTTGAGTGTCAAAGGGCAAAAAGATATCCAAATGATGACACTGGCCGCAGGGGGCAGTTGATGGAGATCTGGTTAGTCCGTATTGGTCTCTGGATTGGTCTGAATATAGATCTATCCTAACTAACAGTAGAAGGCACGCTTGACGGAGGCTCTCTTTCTTTTCTTTTGTATATTAGTATGGACCACCAGATTTGTTGTAGATTGACTAGTTGAGTTGGGGATTAAATCTGGTTTCTATGGTCGGTAAACATTCCCTTAGACCCTTGTCCCTAGTGGATGTGTTGTTAATTCATTTTTAACCTCCCATGAGGAATGGCCCTTTTACTTCTGTTGTTACATGGTACGTCTTATTTAGTTTGTAAGCGCTATTTTCTTTAATGAATTTCTCCTACTGCAGGCATGAAATGCTTTCCTGCAACATTCAGCACGCAATGCACGCTTTCACTTTCAAGGCAGCCCGGGACAATGGTGGCCCCGTCTTTGAAATGAAATGGGTCTCGCATTTATGAGAGTTTGAGCTATTGACATTGTAAATGACAATGCCTCTGCCTCTTATTTATGAGTTAATTATCGAGACAGATAAATAAAAGGCATTGTCATTCTCAATGCCAATAGCTTAAACTTCCTCAATTGCGAGACCTATTATATGCATTGCAAATGCTTTTTTATTCTTGTGGTGAGGGCAAAACAGACAATGGAAGGGAGGAGGCAACATCGATAATGGGAAGGGAAGGGTGTTAGGGAAAAGGCTACACAGACCCTGGGAGGGTGGGGTTGGGAGAGAAGAACAACTCAGACAACGAGGGTGAGGGTGGGAAGAGAAAAATAAGCGTGCCTTATGTTACATCGGAGTGATGTAAATTAGAGAAATAAAAAGTGCCAACTCAAGTGAGGAACGAAAAAGTTATTAACACTGTAATCAAATTGCAACTGTGCAATAATGTGAAAAATCCTTCTCCATCATGGAGTGGTAAGCACTTGGGGGAGGAAGGGGTCAGAGCTACTATGCCAGGTCAAAGCATGGATGGAGAATAGGACTACTTGCATTGTGGCTTACACTTTAGGGGTACATGAGTTTGAGTCGATAAACACAGACTGGGAGATGAAGCTCCAATGATTACTGGATTAATGTTATCATGCATTATTTTTATCACTCAGAAGAGGCGGCTTGGTGGACCACCATCATCATTCCTGGGGGAAAAAATAGCTAAAAGTGGCCAGCGCTAGCCTCCTCACAGTGCTTTTTCTTGGTTTCTTATGTCAGGGTGGGGGCAGCACAGACAACAAGAGGATGGAGATGGAATGGAAGAGGCAACACAGACAACTGGATGGTGTGGAAGAGAGGGAAGTAGTAACACAGACAACGGGAGAGGCCAGGGAGGAAGCAACATGGACAGGATGGGTTGGGGTGCGAGGGTAGAAGTAACATAGAAAATGTTGGCTGGGAGTTAATGTTAATGTTTTTGGTACTTATATAGCGCTAACTGTTACCCGAAGGTGTCCTGGCACTGTGTGAAGGCCTACTGCGGCCTAAAAACGTGTGTAAATTTAATCAGATCAGTTAGAAAACAACCATGTTTTCAGTGCTTTCCTGAAGGCCAACAGATTGGTCAAATTTCTCAAGGCTGGTGAAAGAGCATTCCATGATTTGGCTGTATTAGCTATAAAGCTTCTGCTGCCCCAATTGGCTTTTTTTTAACCCAAGAAACATTCACGAGTTTTGCGTCCGATGACCGCAGTGCTCTTTTTGGTATATACCAACGGAATCTGTGTTTTAAGAATTCGGGTCCGGTTCCCTGGAGGGCTTTAACACCTTCGCTGCTAAGGCAATTCCCCTCCTGTGCTGGAAATTGCTATTTTCATTGTTTTATGACGAGCTGGGCTCGTCATCAGCACACGACCACTGTGCACCATGACGAGCCCAGCTCGTCATCAGCATCGAAAGGGTTAAAAACCAGACAAAGAGACTTAAATTGGCTCCGTTTCCAGACTGGCAGCCAATTAAGGTTTTTTTTATTTTGGCTGAGATTGACTGATACTTTGGTGTGTTAGTCCGGAGTCTGGCCGCTGCGTTCTGCAGAATCTGTAGTTTAATCATCGATCCTTTATGGATCGTAAGATAAAGGCTGTTGGAATAATCTAATCTGGACATTATTAGTGCCGTGAAAACTGTCTGTTGTGCGTCTTCTGGAAGAAGTGGCATTATTTTTTTACAAGATTTAAGGATATAGGATGTTGATGAAGCCACTGTATTTACCTGGTCCCTAAAACTTAATTTATCGACTATCCATACTCCGAGATTCTTCACTTCCCTGCTAGGAGTGGGTAGGGGACCCAAAGCCTCTGGCCAACATTCAGGAGTCCGTTTTGCCAGAGTTGAGTTCCAGGCAATTTTGGGCCATCCATTCCCCCACGGCTTTCATGCATTCCTGTAACCTTGAAGCGGTTTCATGAATATCTTCTGGTAGTAAAGACACCACAATTTGGGTATCATCCGCATAGGAAGTCAAAGTGAAAGCAAAGGATTCAATTAGGGGTGCCAGCGACGGCACATACAAATTGAAAAGTGTTGGGCTCAGTGACAACCCTTGTGGCACACGACAGGGTAGAGGGACAGATTCAGCTTCAAATTCATCCAGGGCCACCGTTTGCATTCTATCAGAGAGAAAAAAATTTAAGAAGATTCCAGGCAATGCTCTTGACTCCTATCTCCTCCAATCGGTCCATCAGCAAAGCATGATGAACCGTATCAAAGGCTGAAGATAAGTCTAACATGATCAGTACGGCCTTTCGCCCTGGGTCCAGAATAGTCCTGATCTCTTCTGTGGACTTAAGGAGCGCCTGTTCCGTATTATGGCCCTCTCTAAACCCATACTGAGTTTGGTTAAGGGCCTTGAGCATTCATATTTCTTTCCATGATTTTTGCTGGGAGTGGTAATCTGGATATTGGTCTAAAATTGTTTGGATCATTAGTGGCCAGACTGGGTTTTTTCAGTAGGGGCAAAATTGATGCATGTTTCCAGTGTTTTGGGAAGTATCCTTCTAAATACATTGTATTGATAATGGAAGTCAGTTTCCGTGAAACTGGCTCTGCCGCTAGTTTTACTACCAAACTCGGACATGGATCATAGGGGGAGCTTGACTTCACTTTCTCTAATAGACTGTAGGTGTCTGATTCTGTTAGAAAGGTAAAAGTGTCTAATCGTGGGGCGTTGAGATTTGTTTTCTTTTGATCTGTTGTCAGAGGAGGGCAGAAGAAATACGGTCAAGGAGGTTTGGGGTAAGAAGCAAAAAGATCAGGGAAAAAGAAAAAAAGCTGGTATGTCAATCACAACACCAGCAGCAGAGGGACACCACCAAGATGAAGCAATAAGAACATGTTCCATGCTCCAGAATTAAGCTGACAATTCTAGCCAAATCAGAAGAAAGCAAATAAGAGTGAAAATAAAGCCAAGAAATGGGCTGGATCCAAGCCCGTTCTAGTAAAGCATATCTCTCTCAAGCAAGAGCAGTCGAAGGCAAAACTTTAAAATGTGGTGCTTGGGGGCCACTGGATTAACTTCATACATTTTTATGCAGTTATTTAGTAACTTTATAAAGCACCGTCCTCCACTTCAGAAAGATGTGTGCCACCGTTCGGTCAATACATGTGAACAAATATGAAACTAACAATATTACAAGTTTTTTTGTTTTTTTAAATGAACACATTTCTGCAAATTAGGCTGATGCTGGTAGATTAATGATAAGGGTGAGACTGGGTCAAAAAAATAGTACGCACCCAAATAAAAAAGTTAAAACTGGCCTATCTGGCCATAAAACCAGCGTCATCAACTGCCAAAACCCCCAAAAAACAGCCCACACGTTAACCCATCAGACCAGTCCATCGAGCACTACCTGATTGCCCTATAGTCCAGTTCTACCCTCTTAATGACTCATTCAGCTTGATATGTTACGCTTATTCCTACAGTCGTGGAGTGATTTAGGCATGCTCATTGGCGAATTAGTCATGTGATACTAACACAATTAGTATACAGTGAGTAAGGGTGGTTGTCTCATAACTAATCGGCACACCTTGCTTTTGCTCATATCTCTATGACATTTGCATTCTATAAAAAGGCTATTTGCAATCCAAAGAACCTTTACACGTGCTGTATCTGATATTTCAATGATCATAGGTGGGGAAGTCGTGGAAGCCAAAACCTGGTTCTATCTTGTCACTGAGAACAATTGAAAGACGACCCCCAAAGAACAGATAACTCCTTTTTTTGCAGCTCTGTGCCTGAAAGAGCGAAAATCATCTTGGAAAAAGACAGAGCGCTGATGTGACAGTAGGAGCATGAATTACACCTGCAATGCACATGTCTTCTTCATTGCAGTTTACATTATACACAAAACAAGAAAAGATTGCATTGTTCCGCAATTTCCTTCATTTAAGTTGTTCTATTAGGGTACAAGACAATCTACTTTTTTTATTCCATTTAGTTTTGGGGTGCTTGGATTTCTAGAGTACCTTATAATAATATCGCAGATAAACTTTTGTAATTATATCACATCCAGTTTATCCAATTTGTTTCTAGGCAGATTTTTCAGGCAGTGCTAGGTCGATCGTGTTTGATTTTATACTTTACAAGTCAATTTCATTAAGGACATGAAATAAAGTATGCTAGATTAGCTCTGGAAGTCTATCACTAAGTAGCTGCATTTCCTATAACATTAGAGGCAGGAGAAAATTACTCCAGAGGCTGAATTTCAGACTGCACAAGCAAACATCCTAAACTGAAATCCTGGCTTCCACATTAGGCCAAATTGTGTAACAATGGCAAATAGTTTTACATCAACATCCTTCATTATCCTTAATGAGTCAAAAATATCTATTACATATACAGTAAAATAGAGAGTAATCAGGGCACAAGTCCTACAAAAAGGAGTGGGAGGACTAACCTAGTTAGGCAGTATGCAAGTGACATCACAACACGTGACATCATGACGCATGACATCACAGCACATGACATTACATGTGGCCTCCCACGAATTGACATCATAGGAAGTGGCATCACAAGCCACAACTTAAATATGTAGGTGTGATGTAAAGTGCTCTGACAATCTACTTTGGGATGAGTAGCGCTATACAAGAAAAAATAGTGGCACTTAAATTATTTCAATGCTCCCTCGGGGGTACTAAACACTATATAAATTACATTTATGTTGTGTAATTACTGGGAGAGACCAACACATCTGACATTCTTACAGTGCATGCATAACTAGTAAACAGAGCCTGAACAAAGTGAAAAGCTGCCTCTCCTAAGTATGTGTGAAGTGATAAAGGTGTGAGCCTTTGTTTCCCCTCTGCATTTGCTTCTAGTTGCGATGCTCCCGATTGCTCCCAGCCAGGAGACTCGAACAAAAAGAAGTCCGAGGAACCTCAAATTCGCCCTTTGTTATGGGCCCAGTAGGAGTCTAAATTAGAAAGGCACGTCCCCGCCTGCACGTTGTTATTTGTTGCAGATGGAAAGCAGACAACCTGAAGGTGCTGCTGAAAGTGTCCCAGTGTTTGGAAATTACACCGGGACAAATTCAGCATATATTTCAGTGGGGCCCAACTTCTTGACAGGGTGGACGTAGTTCACCCTGTGAAAATAGGAGGTGGACGCCGTCCACCCGCGTGTACCCACAACTCGTGCCCTGAGAGTAATGTAGTAAACTGAAACGAGTGTCAAGTACAAGCAACTTATTTGACAAATCTTGTCCTAGATAATCTTTTGAGTGATTCGCATGATGGGTCTTTCGCAAGCTTGGTTCTTGCCCCCTTAACAATTGAAATGTGTAGTTGTCTGTGTTCATCTTTAAAAGAGTCCAAATTAAATGTGCAAAGATAAAAGGCCATTTAGGGTATTTACTAAACAAAATGCAATGTGAACAAATACAAAGAGTATAAAAATAATACAGAAACACACATTGGTATGGCAGAAAGGTACACCTAGTGAAATGGTTACACACCATTATATTTCAAAATGGCACCTAACAGGATACAGGCAGATCTGAAAGGTATTGGATTCTGGATTTAAATTGGCTTTTATTTAGCCATCTCTTTTCTAGTGAAAAAATTTCGGGGGGGGGGGGGGGGTGAACCTTTAATCAGTAGGCAGAGTGGAGCTGCAGGGGCCCTTAGAAGGTGTAAACAACTGCAAGGCCTAATTAACATTCAAATGGTCTTTTAAAGACCTGTGAAACGTTCGGGTGCGGCTATGTGTGTGCCCGGGATCTCTCTCATCCCGGGCTGCCATACACGAGGGGGGTGGGGGGTCTGAAGCCCGGTGAGTCCAATTGGTGGTGCGCGCCTGCAGTGAAATGCTCGCATTTGCATTTGATAAACTGTCTCTGGCCTCTCACCTGCTACTTTGTTTAATCCTTGGTTGCTTACAAGAAAAAAAATGTCAGGAAGGAACTTACAAATATTTCGCAGTTCACAAGTCTGCCACGTAGCACTATAACATATACAAAATCAGCCGTTCCTGGCTTTTCAGCCAACAGCACATTGCAATGAGGTGCTTATAGTTGTGCTTTTGTCAATATGGGCTCAAAACCCCAGCTGGTTGAGTGCTACAGGTCAAAATGCCAAATGTTCTTAAAATGCAATACATGACATGGAGACAGTACCGTCTCTAGAGGTGAATTTTAGGAGGTGGGCCACAGATCAAACTAGCAGGCAATCTACAAAGGATAATTGTAATTACTGCTGTGGTCACATGTAGTTTGTTTATCCTACGGGCCCGGCCCCCCTGCTGGCGTCCTGTAGAGAACCTTTGCACTCCTCTTCGTTTCACACTCAGCGTAGCTATTCATCTTTCCTCTCCACGTCTTCCAAAAACGATATTCGCCATGGTTCGGGCACTAATAATCTAATTTTAGTACGGGCTGCCCCGGTTGTTTATCATGTATTGCTTCTTTCAATAAACAGAATCCATCGAACACACTTTCTAGGAAGATATACGTGTCACACGCACTGCTCAGACACGACGAGGCTGCTGAAGGAGAGGGTAGGGGGGGTGGACTCTAAACCCTTACCCTGTAAATTTTCCTCCTGCGACATTGGCCCCTCGGTTTGCGACATGCTGCTGTCCCGTCTCGAGCTCTCTCCTTCGGCTGCTTGTCCTGCTGCTCCTAGCACGACTTCTAAGTTCTTTTTGTGTGTGTCTGTTAACAAAGCTGCCTCTGTTGTTGTTATTGTCTGCACTGCAATTTACTGCTAAAATGACGCGTGTCCAGGCTGTGACTTGATTGGCTCTTCATGGATTCCGCCTACCCGTGATGCGAAAACAGACGAGCGCAGCATGGCGGATCTGGGCAGTTCAAAGGAAAAAATGGACCGGATTTCTTGATGTTTGTGACCCGGAGGATAATGGGGGCGTTATACATCAATATATGTCCAATAATAAAAGATGACGGAAAATTGTATGGCCGCAACTCTCAAGTCTTCATAGTGTTGAACTTCGGACAGATCTATTCACAGCTTTCCATGTTTTTTACCGCAAGGTGGCGCAACGTTGGATGCAACAGCAGTTCATGTGCAGTTCACAGCACACCAAACATGATTTCTGTTGGCCGCTTGTTCTTCCAGGGAATCGGTCCGAATTGCCCTTTTATTTGACCTATTGTTACTGTTTGGTACTTCAGTATACTAAAAGGAGGATATCAAGTAGGCAACTCTGGGATGTCATTTTTTTTTATTCATTGGCTTCTCTTGAAGTGATTTGTAGGGAGGGCACGTAAACAGTGTTGTTATTGGGATCAAAAACATGCCCGGGCACGCTAAGAAAAATTCGCCTTTTCTCAAAACACTGCTGCAATAAAGTAATATGAAAATGAGAGGAAGTGGTTTCCTAAAAGAGTCACGCTTACTTAACTTCGCTAAGATAAAAAAAAAAGCAAATGTTGCCACGACTCTTTGTGCACCGACTAGTTCAAAATGATGATCCTCACCTGTATAAAAGTGAAGCCATTTCTGCACAGGGCCACTGGCCCTGCTCATTCTGCATACATTAAGGGTCCGCCCCTAGGAGAGACTAGGAATGACACTCCTGGGCCTTGGTAAACAGTTGGTAGCAGAGGCCCATCTGCTTCTGGTAAGGCCGCTCAGGCCCCCACTTGTCCGTTGGTGGCATCTGAACAGCACAGTCACAGCCCAAATTGGCCACCACGCTGGCCAGAAAAGCGGCCTACAGCTGCAACTCAGATACCTACCCACTGCATGAGTGCCCGCCTTACCAATCTGACCCTGCATCTAAGAGCCCACAGATAGAACTGGTGGGGCTCTCTACAATCGGCTATCATGAAAAGTGTGTGTGTGTATGTGTGCATGTGTGTGTGTATTACCAGTTGTAGTAGCCACTGGGTAGTTATAGTTAGGACTACCTTTCCTTTTTTTAAAAAATATTTTTATTCAAAATTTTCACAGCATTTATTCCTCCCCCCCCCCCCCCCCCCGCACAGGACAACTTGAACCATATGAAACCAAAGAAAGATAGGAGAAAAGAAAAAGAAAAAAAAGAGAAAGAAGTATACCTGTTATATACACAATTCATCCTGTATATCTATACAAGTAGATATTGAAAACAAATGACAATGTGATACATGGGCGAAAATAATTCAAGAAATCATAACGGCCCCCACAGTTTACAGACTGCAAATGAAAAAAAATTAACCCAAAAAGGGATAATCAATTTTACCCCTTCCATTATACCTCTGATCTCTCAGTTCTGCATTTCCAATCTGCAATCGGTTTCCATATACGTAACCCTAATATTCTTCCCTTTTTTCCCTTTTCTAGCATATATCTCTTTTTCCAAGTTATAGATATATAATAGTCTTGCTATCCACTGCTGCATAGTGGGTGGGGATCTATCCCGCCAAGCAGAGGATATACACAATCGTAGCACCGCCATGGCGACGAACAGGAGATATTCATACTGCGGTTGTATTGTACCACTCCCTACTCCTAATAAAATCACATCTGCTGTCAGTTTTACTCTGCAATTTAGTGATCTGTCAAAAAAGACTTCAATAGCTCCCAGCAAGGGAATCAGATTAGGACATTCGGCAAAAATATGTGCCATATCCCCATGTATACTGTCACAACGTGGACATGTAATCACTTGCGTACCCCCCCACTGTGCAATTCTTGCTGGTGTATAGTATAACCTATACAATGTTTTATAATGTTGAGCTTGTAAAGCTGCCGAGCGTAATATCTCTTGTCCAAGCCGTAATGATTTTTCGAAAGAACCCTTTAGTATCCCTACCTTATTCACCCATTTTAGTTCGAATTTTTCTATGTCGTCCTCTCTATTTGCTATAAGTTCCGCATATATCCTTTTAATCGTACAACCATATCCCTGCTCAATAATTCTTAGAATTGCATTATCCTCAAAACCCCGCAGTCCTCCTGTTTTACTAGCTAGAAAACTTCTCGCTTGCAAATATTTGAAAAAACTCCTTGAGCTGATACCAAATTCCTGTTGTATTTCTGAGAACTGGCACACCCCCGTTGGTCCTAAGAGGTCTCCCACTTTTTTCACTCCCATCCGGTTCCAATCCTTGAAGGTTGAGTCCGCAAAGATTTCTTGCGATAGTGTAGGGTTATTTTCTAATCTAGTGTACTGGTTAAACCTCCCGAGCCCGGAGCTTTTTTTAAAAGCCTTCCATTCCCGGAATGCCGCGTCTACTGTCTTGAATCTCGTTCTCTTAAAATCCGTGAACTTCAAGAGAACATTCTGAACATCTTCCCCAAAGACCAAACAAATATACTGCTATTGAGCCTAATTGTGCCTCTGTATCCATCTCTGCCCCCCCTGTGAGACCTGTCATTTGCTGGAGTGCTGCAGCCCAGTAATATAATCTCATATCTGGAAGCGACCATCCCCACCCTATCCCTTGGTAGTGACATGAATCTTAACGCTCTCCTTGTCTTACCCTGTGACCAAACAAATCGATTAATCATGGACTCTATTGAGCTAAACCATATACAATTAAAGAACAGAGGGATCGTTCCAAATAAATATAAAAACTTTGGGAGTAAGTTCATTTTTATAAAATTTACCCTGCCTACTATTGACATGTGTAGGTTATGTATCCTATCTAAATCTTTCTTTGCTTTGTTTATTATTGGTTTTATGTTAATTTCCACCAAACTGTCTAGATCGGAGGTTACGACCATCCCCTAGATACACCCCCTTAGTGCTCACCCGTGCATCTGTGCAAACTGCATACTCATTCTTTATAATCTGTGTCTTGGCCTTATTCAGTGCGTATCCTGCCACTTGACCAAACTGTGCTGCCTCCGGCTCTATTGCCTTAATAGCTTCGGTGGGTGAAGGTGTGATGACCGCGATGTCATCCGCGTACTCCAAAACTTTAATGGGACCCATTTTCGTATCTAGGAATTTAATTAGATTATTTTGCTCTAGTTTAGAGATCAGAGGGTCTATATACATTGCAAAAAGAAGGGGGGAGCACGGACACCCTTGCCGGGTTCCCCTAGTGATTATAAAGGGCGCAGTGCGTCCAGCATTGATCCTAACACATGCAGTCGGAGTCTTATATAGCGACTAAATTGCTGTCATAAATCCTGCCCCAACCCCACTTCTTCTAAGTACGGCCCAGAGAAATTCCCAAGCCACTCTATCAAATGCCTTTTCGGCGTCTAACAGCAAGGCTGCCATGGGGTTCCCCATTACCCCTTGTAGATCAAATAAGGTAATCATCTTCCTAATGTGTTGCGTGGTGCCCCTTTGTGGTATGAACCCATGTTGATTTTCACTAACCAAACTCTCTATTACTTTGGATAGTATTACAGCTAGCGTTCTAGAAAAGATTTTTAAATCTGAATTAATAAGCGTTATTGGACGGTATGATCCTGGCTCTGTCGGGGGTTTTCCTTTCTTTAAAATTAAAACGATATCAGCCCCTCCCCAGCTGGCTGGAATGGATACTCCTAACTGTGCCTCTCTGATTGTTCTTATTAGATCCACCTTGATGGACGTAAAGAAGACCTTGTAAAATTCACCTGGAATTAGATCTGGACCGGCTGCCTTGCCTGAGGGTAAACTCAGCATTGCCTCCATAATATCCTCTGCCCCCAGGGGAGCATCCATAGCCAAACTGTCTTCCTCCTGTATTACTCTACTGGGTATGCCCTGCAGATATCTCTAAATATCTAAATGGTCTCTGTCTTGGTCTTCCATGTACAATTTGCTGTAAAAATCCCTAAAAACTTCCATAACTCCCCCCGTGCCTGTAATCAGATTGCCCTTGCAGTCCTTTATTTCTTTAATTGCCCCTTGAGCCGCCCTCTGTCTAGTTCTTGCTGCTAATGTACATCCTACTTTCTCACTATATTCGTAGCATTGCTCTCTATGTGCAGTGAATATTTTAGCTGCCTTTGCTGCTATGATTTCCTCTGCCGCAGCTTTGGCCATCATCACTTCCAAAAGTCGTTGCTCCACATCTCGCCCACCCAGAGTGGCTTGCTCTAGCTTATACTCCGCTTCCAGTAGAGCATTACTTAGTTGATCCGTCCTAGCCTTCTCTTTTTTTGTTTTGAAATGCTAAAACTGAGTGTCTCCCTCCGTACCCCCGCCTTAACAGCATCCCAATCATTCCCTACCTTAGTGCTCCCCCTATTAATGTCCCAAAATCCTTTTATCCATGAGTGCATGTGATTAAGATATTCTTGGTCTACCAGAAACTCCCTTTCAAATGTCCATGATCTCACCTGTCTCTTAAGACCGCTGGACATTATTTTGTTAAGATAAGTGGGTTGTGATCTGACAGAATACGTGGTAGCCTCTCCACCTTTAGATTAACTATCATTGAACTTGTAGTAAAAAAATAATCTAAGTGGACGCATTTTTTATGTGGTGCTGAGTAATAAGTAAAACCAGCTTCTCCTGTTCTCAGTTTCCCCCATACATCCACCAGTGCATTGTTATCTGCCATATTCAGTATTGCTCTGTAGACCCTTTTTTTCTTCCTTGATATTGCCTCAAAGGTTCCATACCTAGACCTGCAGCCCCATCTATATTAAGGTCCCCAGCTAGAATAATCCTCGGTGCCCAAGTGGCTAATTCTAAGTACAAAAAAATCAAACAGTTCTGGATCATCCTCCGTTGAACCATAGATTGAGCCCAGCGTAATCCATTCTTCACCCATTAAACATTTTATTAAAACCCATCTGCCCCATTGATCCTCCAGCCTTTTCCTTGTACTAATATTGTGCAGTTTAGTTAAGATAGCAACCCCTCTTGTTTTGGCTCCTTGTCTTGAGTATGCCAATAGTCGCAGTCCTAGTTGTTCTAGCAGGAACAGTTTATTCCCTTCTATATGGGTCTCTTGGAGACATATAAAATCAGCTTGAGTTTTTTTCAATAATAATGCCACCCTCTGTCTTTTTAGACGATCATTTAGCCCACATACATTTAATGTTAAGATCTTAATATCAAGTCCATATTTCTTTCTTTCTGCAGAGCACACCCATCTCCCATGTGTGTCCCATATCCCTTCATCATTTTGCTTTTCCTCCTGTTTATCCTTTATCACCCAATTTCCCTGTTCTATCTCTCTGTGCTCTTGTGTCCTTATCATTACAATCTGTCCTGTGTTTCCCCTTTCCCCTGCTCCCCCCTCCCCGTCCTCCCCCTTTACAGGCAAATAGGTAAATCCTGACCTATGTGTAGCTGCTTCCTTGCCCCTGGAGCGTCGCTACCATCTCTCTCCCATCTATATCTAAATTATGATGTTCTAAACTAATACATATACACCTTTACAAAAATGCCATCAGTCCAGACATAGAAGGGTGGGACCCCCTCCCCCACTATGTTAGTGCTTATATCTATACATAACACATTTCTATTTATACATCAGTAATATTTCATATTTGTCTTTATCATGGTTTTTGAATGACTGCCCGGATGTCTCCCTGATTCCTTTATTCTTTCAATTCGTCCAGGTAAGCCTGCACCTTAATTTCGGAGAAAAACATCCTTGTATGACCATCCCGTATTATTTTAAGCCTTGCTGGAAATAACAAATATGCTTCACAACCTATGTTTTTGAATGGGTCTATCAACTGTCTCAGTCTCCACCTCCTCTCCACGGTAACGTGACAGAAGTCTGGTCGGGCAAAGAAGGTTATCCCTTTGAATGTACGACGGTCCTGTGGTTTAGCTCTGTCCATGATTTCCTGCCTGGCCAGAAAATTTCTTATAAACACCAGCATAGCTCTTGGCTTGGCTTTCTGTGCAGCACCATACATCGTCTTTTGTGTCATGGGAAATCTATGTGCTCGCTGCACCTCATTATCCCAGTTCCAATTCTCAATTTCCGGGAAGGCACCTTTCAGGAGTGTGATTACAAAAGACCTGGCATCTTGCTCCTCTGCCCCCTCCGGAATGCCCAGTAGCCGAATGTTATTGCGTCTCTGCCTGTTCTCGAAATCTTCGAGCTTCCATTGAATGTCTTCTGTGGCTCTTTCTTGGGCCTCCCTAAATTCCTGCCAGCGAGTCACCTCATCTTCCAGCTTTCCTGTTCTTTCCTCTACTTCATTCACTCTTCCTGCCATTTCTGCGTATAATTTATTAATTTTGCTTAGAGACCCTTGGATCTTTTTATTTGCTTGCTTGGCTCTTTTGCTCTCTGACCTGGCCTCTCCCTGCATTTGTTTCAGGGTGGCATAAAGTAGGTCCATCGTAGGAGGTTGCTGGTGTGTACCTTGGGGTCTCCTCTGTTGCTCTCCAGATCCTATTTCCTCATGATATAGATTAGATGTTGCTGAGTAGTCCCAAACTAATTTTTTGGCCATATCATCTTGTGCTGGGCTAGTGGGAGTTTTCTTACTAAGTCTTTGGCAACTCTTCCGAGATTTCTTTCTTCGGTTTGAGGATGCCCTTTGAATGGTCTTCTCTGACACCTCTGTGTCCTCTGAGAATATGGACTCTGGGTCTGTGTTTGTGGCCAAGCTTTCTGCTTCACTCTCCTCTGACTCACCACTCCCAGACGAGGACCCAGTCTCATCATTCACTGAATAGAAGCACTCTTTGTTTGGGGAGCCTGGTGCTGTCGACCCCAAATCTATCACAGTCTGTGAGCAATGAGCAGTTACATCCTCATTTGCACTACCGCGCTCCAAGTTTAACATAGGAGCACTATCGTCAGTGGTATTAATAGTATCTATCATGTCCGCCAGCACTTTCCCTGTTATATCTGGCATGGCCCTTAGCTCAAATATGGCTGTCTCTGTGTCCAATAATGAGTTTAAACTCATCTCCTGACCAACCGCACAGTTGGTGCTTTCATCGTTACCCAGCAGGTCTGACCCTTGTGCAGCTTGTATCCTTTGCACCATTTGCCCCTCAGTGGCCGCACTTATATGTGGAGTATCGGCTCTCCCTCCATTGCCAGCCGCCCCTATCTCAGCACTACAACCATCAACCAGGTTCAATGCGCGGCTTACCTTCCTACGTGCCTCCGCCTCTCCGCCACAGTTCAACGCCGGTTTGCCGGCACTCCGCCCTGCTAGTTTCTGCTCCTCTGCTGCTGTTGGCGATTGCTCCGATACCGACAGCTCTGGCTGCGGCGCATCTAGGATTGGCCCGCTCGGCGTTCCCTGTGCGTGCACCGCTCCTACCGCCTCTCCCGACTCTGTCACAGGTGCTGGTGCTGGCGCTGCTCCGTCCACAGCCTCTGTGTTTGCCTGCTCTGCATGCTGCTCCAAGTGCCCTGGACTATCCTCTGGGACCGGATCAGTCCGCACGGACCCCCCGGCAAAAGCTTCTAGGACGGTAGGTTGTCTGAGTGTAGATCCCTTGGGTGTTTTGCCATTCGTCTCTCCCGGGGTTACCTTTAGATTCATGTTCGCGTTCTTCTTGGCCGCCATAGCAGCCGCTCTCTTTTCGGCTTTCAACTCAGCCCGTTGTTCCGCTCTTTGCTCTGCACTCTGTTCGGTGTCTTTCTCTCTAACTACTTTTGCCTTAATTTTTGAGGCAGAGTCTTCTGTGCTGCTCATCGTTTTGGCAGTTGCTTGTCTTCTTGTTACGGCATGGTTGTGAGCAAGATGGCCGCGGACTGGTCTCAGGAGTAAGACGCTACCGCTACTCTCTCCCAGCAGGTTGTGAAATGGAGGAAGTTCTACAAAGATATGCAGAGGTTTGAAAGACTCAGAAGCTTTGTTAATAACATCCTGACACTTATACAACCAAGTGTTCATCGGAAGGCTTTTCCGCAGAACTGGTGTTGGAGGGCTCATACAAAAGCCGCTGGACAGGGCGTTTACAAGCTTTATCGTGTGGAGATGCTGAACGCGGGACTAAGGTGAAGGATACGGCTAAGACTAGAGATGTGTTGAGAACAGCTACTGACCCGACTGCCTTGATGAAGCAAGCCGAAGCTCACAACCATGCAGTTAGGACTACCTTTCCATTGGAAATGGCTTTTTTGGTTTGCTAATCTCATTGCTTCCATTTGTCGAATTTTCATGAAAATTTCCAAATAAGTATTATTTTTGCTAGGCTTCTTCCTGGAAAGTTTCAGGGTGATAAGTCAATAAGGGGCTGAAAAAAAGGGGGGTTCCAAACAATGTTCCCTCTAATTTTTTCCCTCTATGTGCAGCAATTAAGGTGCTCTGTGCATTGCAGCTAATGCTGCGTGCGCCAAAGACTTGCAATAACTTAATATGCAAGCATGCGCGGTGTGCAAGCTACAACAATCAGTAGTAAGGGTGCCATGGGCCCTAAAGCAAACCACAAAAGATTGCCACCCCTCCCCTCTTCGGTTGGTGTTAAAAGACACCCATGTGCATTAGTTTGCAGAAAGAACACAAATCAACCTAATAAAATTGGCAAGTGCCGATTTAGAAATTCGTATCCAGATTTACTAACACTTTGCGCTGAGTTTGTATCACAAAAGTGACACAAACCCAGTAGGATTTCCTGTTTAAATTGTGATTTGTGTAGAAAAGTTGCTCTCAGTAACACAAAGTAGCAGTTTGTCCTACCTTGCACTGCTTTACATCAAAGCGGTGTACCATGGGTGGTACATGGGTGATTTTTTGAGGCTGGCGTGAGAATTAAAGCAACTTTTAAAAGTCTCCATATTTTTCAAATTCTACCTATGTATAGTACACAGACAGTGGGAAAGGTCTCAAAGGATATTTATCATACTCGAAGGCTCCTTTCCAGTACAGCACCTATGCTTGACAGAATACGTACATCTTGGACTAAGGTCAGGGGGCCACTAGAATTATGCATTCCTGCTGCAGTGGCCTCTTCCTCATAACTATGGATGTTAGACTTGGCATCTTTTGGCGTGTTACCCCCGTCTTTTTTCATTCTGACCTCCCGGTTTTTACTCTGGTTTTGCTGGTTTAGTGTCTCTGCGTACATTCTCACTGCTTTTCCGTGTTAAAGTGAATGGGCTCCTGTTGTAAATTGTTATTATGGATTGGAGTTTCCATGATTGGCATATTTGATTTACTGGTAAGCCCCTAGTAAAGTGCACTGAGTGTGCCAGGACCTGTACATCACAGTCTACTAGTGGGCCTGCAGCACTGATTGTGTCACCCACATGAGTAGCCCTGAAAAGGTATCTCAGACCTGCCACTGCAGGGTCAGTGCGCAGTTTGTGACTGCCATGTCGACCTGGCAAGTGCACCTACTTACTAGTCCCTAACCTTCCCTTTTCTTACATATGAGTTACCCCTAAGGTAGGCCCAAGATACCTCTGTGGGCAGGGTGCTGTGTATGTTAAAGGTAGGACATGTACTGGTGTGCGTGACATTTGCTTGTGGGGAATTACAGTGTATTTTGTTTTCACCACTGTAAAGCACTCTGTCCCATAGGAAAGAATGGGAGATTTACTTATAACATCTTATAAGCATAACTTCCAATTGGGACAAGTTAGAGAAATTGAGTTTAAGATGCCAGGACTCAGAATGTAGCGATACAAAAGGGGATGATGGACAGAGCGTTTGAGCAAATCAAACAGTCACCCCCAGTCAACTGATCTGGGTTTAATCCATCACCATTCTTTAGCTCACTCAGCCACCCCAGTTCAGACATGGCCATATGCAAATCAGTCTGATCCTGAGCCTCATGGGAACAGTCCAGCCCGAACTGCCAAGCCATGTCTTCCCTGGACCGGAAACAAGCATCCTGGGACCGGTTTTGGATTCATAATCCTCATCAGCCAGGCTATCTTGAATCCAGTGGCCAAGTGAGCAAGGGACTCACGTCTGAGCATACCCTGCCAACTTAGGGCGAACAAAGCGATACAAAAGGGGATGATGGACAGAGCGTTTGAGCAAATCAAACACTCACCCCCAGTCAACTGATCTGGGTTTAATCCATCACCATTCTTTAGCTCACTCAGCCACCCCAGTTCAGACATGGCCATATGCAAATCAGTCTGACCCTGTGCCTCATGGGAACAGTCCAGCCCGAACTGCCAAGCCATGTCTTCCCTGGACCGGAAACAAGCATCCTGGGACCGGTTTCGGATTCATAATCCTCATCAGCCAGGCTATCTTGAATCCAGTGGCCAAGTGAGCAAGAGACTCACGTCTGAGCATACCCTGCCAACTTAGGGCGAACAAAGCGATACAAAAGGGGATGATGGACAGAGCGTTTGAGCAAATCAAACACTCACCCTCAGTCAACTGATCTGGGTTTAATCCATCACCATTCTTTAGCTCACTCAGCCACCCCAGTTCAGACATGGCCATATGCAAATCAGTCTGACTCTGTGCCTCATGGGAACAGTCCAGCCCGAACTGCCAAGCCATGTCTTCCCTGGACCGGAAACAAGCATCCTGGGACCAGCTTCGGATTCATAATCCTCACCAGCCAGGCTATCTTGAATCCAGTGGCCAAGTGAGCAAGAAACTCACGTCTGAGCATACCCTGCCAACTTAGAGCGAACAAAGCGATACAAAAGGGCATGATGGACAAAGCGTTTGAGCAAATCAAACACTCACCCCCAGTCAACTGATCTGGGTTTAATCCATCACCATTCTTTAGCTCACTCAGCCACCCCAGTTCAGACATGGCCATATGCAAATCAGTCTGACCCTGTGCCTCATGGGAACAGTCCAGCCCGAACTGCCAAGCCATGTCTTTCCTGGACCGGAAACAAGCATCCTGGGACCGGCTTCGGATTCATAATCCTCATCAGGCAGGCTATCTTGAATCCAGTGGCGAAGTGAGCAAGGGACTCACGTCTGAGCATACCCTGCCAATTTAAGGCGAACAAAGCGATACAAAAGGGGATGATGGAAAGAGCGTTTGAGCAAATCAAACACTCACCCCCAGTCAACTGATCTGGGTTTAATCCATCACCATTCTTTAGCTCACTCAGCCACCCCAGTTCAGACATGGCCATATGCAAATCAGTCTGACCCTGTGCCTCATGGGAACAGTCCAGCCCGAGCTGCCAAGCCATGTCTTCCCTGGACCGGAAACAAGCATCCTGGGACCGGCTTCGGATTCATAATCCTCATCAGCCAGGCTATCTTGAATCCAGTGGCCACGTGAGCAAGGGACTCACGTCTGAGCATACCCTGCCAACTTAGGGCGAACAAAAAGGGTTACAAAAGGGGATGATGGACAGAGCGTTTGAGCAAATCAAACACTCACCTCCAGTCAACTGATCTGGGTTTAATCCATCACCATTCTTTAGCTCACTCAGCCACCCCAGTTCAGACATGGCCATATTCAAATCAGTCTGACCCTGTGCCTCATGGGAACAGTCCAGCCCGAACTGCCAAGCCATGCCTTCCCTGGACCGGAAACAAGCATCCTGGGACCGGCTTCGGATTCATAATCCTCATCAGCCAGGCTATCTTGAATCCAGTGGCCAAGTGAGCAAGAGACTCACGTCTGAGCATACCCTGCCAACTTAGCGAACAAAGCGATACAAAAGGGGATGATGGACAGAGCGTTTGAGCAAATCAAACACTCACCCCCAATCAACTGATCTGGGTTTAATCCATCACCATTCTTTAGCTCACTCAGCCACCCCAGTTCAGACATGGCCATATGCAAATCAGTCTGACCCTGTGCCTCATGGGAACAGTCCAGCCCGAACTGCCAAGCCATGTCTTCCCTGGACCGGAAACAAGCATCCTGGGACCGGTTTCGGATTCATAATCCTCATCAGCCAGGCTATCTTGAATCCAGTGGCCAAGTGAGCAAGGGACTCACGTCTGAGCATACCCTGCCAACTTAGGGCGAACAAAGCGATACAAAAGGGGATGATGGACAGAGCGGTTGAGCAAATCAAACACTCACCCCCAGTCAACTGATCTGGGTTTAATCCATCACCATTCTTTAGCTCACTCAGCCACCCCAGTTCAGACATGGCCATATGCAAATCAGTCTGACCCTGTGCCTCATGGGAACAGTCCAGCCCGAACTGCCAAGCAATGTCTTCCCTGGACCGGAAACAAGCATCCTGGGACCGGTTTCGGATTCATAATCCTCATCAGCCAGGCTATCTTGTATCCAGTGGCCAAGTGAGCAAGGGACTCACGTCTGAGCATACCCTGCCAATTTAGGGCGAACAAAGTGATACAAAAGGGGATGATGGACAGAGCGTTTGAGCAAATCAAACACTCACCCCCAGTCAACTGATCTGGGTTTAATCCATCACCATTCTTTAGCTCACTCAGCCACCCCAGTTCAGACATGGCCATATGCAAATCAGTCTGACCCTGTGCCTCATGGGAACAGTCCAGCCCGAACTGCCAAGCCATGTCTTCCCTGGACCGGAAACAAGCATCCTGGGACCGGTTTCAGATTCATAATCCTCATCGGCCAGGCTATCTTGAATCCAGAGGCCAAGTGAGCAAGGGACTCACGTCTGAGCATACCCTGCCAACTTAGGGCGAACAAAGCGATACAAAAGGGGATGATGGACAGAGCGTTTGAGCAAATCAAACACTCACCCTCAGTCAACTGATCTGGGTTTATTCCATCACCATTCTTTAGCTCACTCAGCCACCCCAGTTCAGACATGGCCATATGCAAATCAGTCTGACTCTGTGCCTCATGGGAACAGTCCAGCCCGAACTGCCAAGCCATGTCTTCCCTGGACCGGAAACAAGCATCCTGGGACCGGTTTCGGATTCATAATCCTCACCAGCCAGGCTATCTTGAATCCAGTGGCCAAGTGAGCAAGAGACTCACGTCTGAGCATACCCTGCCAACTTAGCGAACAAAGCGATACAAAAGGGGATGATGGACAGAGCGTTTGAGCAAATCAAACACTCACCCCCAGTCAACTGATCTGGGTTTAATCCATCACCATTCTTTAGCTCACTCAGCTACCCCAGTTCAGACATGGCCATATGCAAATCAGTCTGACCCTGTGCCTCATGGGAACAGTCCAGCCCGAACTGCCAAGCCATGTCTTCCTGGACCGGAAACAAGCATCCTGGGACCGGTTTCGGATTCATAATCCTCATCAGCCAGGCTATCTTGAATCCAGTGGACAAGTGAGCAAGGGACTCACGTCTGAGCATACCCTGCCAACTTAGGGCGAACAAAGCGATACAAAAGGGGATGATGGACAGAGCGGTTGAGCAAATCAAACACTCACCCCCAGTCAACTGATCTGGGTTTAATCCATCACCATTCTTTAGCTCACTCAGCCACCCCAGTTCAGACATGGCCATATGCAAATCAGTCTGACCCTGTGCCTCATGGGAACAGTCCAGCCCGAACTGCCAAGCAATGTCTTCCCTGGACCGGAAACAAGCATCCTGGGACCGGTTTCGGATTCATAATCCTCATCAGCCAGGCTATCTTGTATCCAGTGGCCAAGTGAGCAAGGGACTCACGTCTGAGCATACCCTGCCAATTTAGGGCGAACAAAGTGATACAAAAGGGGATGATGGACAGAGCGTTTGAGCAAATCAAACACTCACCCCCAGTCAACTGATCTGGGTTTAATCCATCACCATTCTTTAGCTCACTCAGCCACCCCAGTTCAGACATGGCCATATGCAAATCAGTCTGACCCTGTGCCTCATGGGAACAGTCCAGCCCGAACTGCCAAGCCATGTCTTCCCTGGACCGGAAACAAGCATCCTGGGACCGGTTTCAGATTCATAATCCTCATCAGCCAGGCTATCTTGAATCCAGAGGCCAAGTGAGCAAGGGACTCACGTCTGAGCATACCCTGCCAACTTCGGGCGAACAAAGCGATACAAAAGGGGATGATGGACAGAGCGTTTGAGCAAATCAAACACTCACCCCCAGTCAACTGATCTGGGTTTAATCCATCACCATTCTTTAGCTCACTCAGCCACCCCAGTTCAGACATGGCCATATTCAAATCAGTCTGACCCTGTGCCTCATGGGAACAGTCCAGCCCGAACTGCCAAGCCATGTCTTCCCTGGACCGGAAACAAGCATCCTGGGACCGGTTTCGGATTCATAATCCTCATCTGCCAGGCTATCTTGAATCCAGTGGCCAAGTGAGCAAGGGACTCACGTCTGAGCATACCCTGCCAACTTAGGGCGAACAAAGCGATACAAAAGGGGATGATGGACAGAGCGTTTGGGCAAATCAAACACTCACCCCCAGTCAACTGATCTGGGTTTAATCCATCACCATTCTTTAGCTCACTCAGCCACCCCAGTTCAGACATGGCCATATGCAAATCAGTCTGACCCTGTGCCTCATGGGAACAGTCTAGCCTGAACTGCCAAGCCATGTCTTCCCTGGACCGGAAACAAGCATCCTGGGACCGGTTTCGGATTCATAATCCTCATCAGCCAGGCTATCTTGAATCCAGTGGCCAAGTGAGCAAGGGACTCACGTCTGAGCATACCCTGCCAACTTAGGGCGAACAAAGTGATACAAAAGGGGATGATGGACAGAGCGGTTGAGCAAATCAAACACTCACCCCCAGTCAACTGATCTGGGTTTAATCCATCACCATTCTTTAGCTCACTCAGCCACCCCAGTTCAGACATGGCCATATGCAAATCAGTCTGACCCTGTGCCTCACGGGAACAGTCCAGCCCGAACTGCCAAGCAATGTCTTCCCTGGACCGGAAACAAGCATCCTGGGACCGGTTTCGGATTCATAATCCTCATCAGCCAGGCTATCTTGAATCCAGTGGCCAAGTGAGCAAGGGACTCACGTCTGAGCATACCCTGCCAATTTAGGGCGAACAAAGTGATACAAAAGGGGATGATGGACAGAGCGTTTGAGCAAATCAAACACTCACCCGCAGTCAACTGATCTGGGTTTAATCCATCACCATTCTTTAGCTCACTCAGCCACCCCAGTTCAGACATGGCCATATGCAAATCAGTCTGACCCTGTGCCTCATGGGAACAGTCCAGCCCGAGCTGCCAAGCCATGTCTTCCCTGGACCGGAAACAAGCATCCTGGGACCGGCTTCGGATTCATAATCCTCATCAGCCAGGCTATCTTGAATCCAGTGGCCACGTGAGCAAGGGACTCACGTCTGAGCATACCCTGCCAACTTAGGGCGAACAAAAAGGGTTACAAAAGGGGATGATGGACAGAGCGTTTGAGCAAATCAAACACTCACCTCCAGTCAACTGATCTGGGTTTAATCCATCACCATTCTTTAGCTCACTCAGCCACCCCAGTTCAGACATGGCCATATTCAAATCAGTCTGACCCTGTGCCTCATGGGAACAGTCCAGCCCGAACTGCCAAGCCATGCCTTCCCTGGACCGGAAACAAGCATCCTGGGACCGGCTTCGGATTCATAATCCTCATCAGCCAGGCTATCTTGAATCCAGTGGCCAAGTGAGCAAGAGACTCACGTCTGAGCATACCCTGCCAACTTAGCGAACAAAGCGATACAAAAGGGGATGATGGACAGAGCGTTTGAGCAAATCAAACACTCACCCCCAATCAACTGATCTGGGTTTAATCCATCACCATTCTTTAGCTCACTCAGCCACCCCAGTTCAGACATGGCCATATGCAAATCAGTCTGACCCTGTGCCTCATGGGAACAGTCCAGCCCGAACTGCCAAGCCATGTCTTCCCTGGACCGGAAACAAGCATCCTGGGACCGGTTTCGGATTCATAATCCTCATCAGCCAGGCTATCTTGAATCCAGTGGCCAAGTGAGCAAGGGACTCACGTCTGAGCATACCCTGCCAACTTAGGGCGAACAAAGCGATACAAAAGGGGATGATGGACAGAGCGGTTGAGCAAATCAAACACTCACCCCCAGTCAACTGATCTGGGTTTAATCCATCACCATTCTTTAGCTCACTCAGCCACCCCAGTTCAGACATGGCCATATGCAAATCAGTCTGACCCTGTGCCTCATGGGAACAGTCCAGCCCGAACTGCCAAGCAATGTCTTCCCTGGACCGGAAACAAGCATCCTGGGACCGGTTTCGGATTCATAATCCTCATCAGCCAGGCTATCTTGTATCCAGTGGCCAAGTGAGCAAGGGACTCACGTCTGAGCATACCCTGCCAATTTAGGGCGAACAAAGTGATACAAAAGGGGATGATGGACAGAGCGTTTGAGCAAATCAAACACTCACCCCCAGTCAACTGATCTGGGTTTAATCCATCACCATTCTTTAGCTCACTCAGCCACCCCAGTTCAGACATGGCCATATGCAAATCAGTCTGACCCTGTGCCTCATGGGAACAGTCCAGCCCGAACTGCCAAGCCATGTCTTCCCTGGACCGGAAACAAGCATCCTGGGACCGGTTTCAGATTCATAATCCTCATCGGCCAGGCTATCTTGAATCCAGAGGCCAAGTGAGCAAGGGACTCACGTCTGAGCATACCCTGCCAACTTAGGGCGAACAAAGCGATACAAAAGGGGATGATGGACAGAGCGTTTGAGCAAATCAAACACTCACCCTCAGTCAACTGATCTGGGTTTATTCCATCACCATTCTTTAGCTCACTCAGCCACCCCAGTTCAGACATGGCCATATGCAAATCAGTCTGACTCTGTGCCTCATGGGAACAGTCCAGCCCGAACTGCCAAGCCATGTCTTCCCTGGACCGGAAACAAGCATCCTGGGACCGGTTTCGGATTCATAATCCTCACCAGCCAGGCTATCTTGAATCCAGTGGCCAAGTGAGCAAGAGACTCACGTCTGAGCATACCCTGCCAACTTAGCGAACAAAGCGATACAAAAGGGGATGATGGACAGAGCGTTTGAGCAAATCAAACACTCACCCCCAGTCAACTGATCTGGGTTTAATCCATCACCATTCTTTAGCTCACTCAGCTACCCCAGTTCAGACATGGCCATATGCAAATCAGTCTGACCCTGTGCCTCATGGGAACAGTCCAGCCCGAACTGCCAAGCCATGTCTTCCTGGACCGGAAACAAGCATCCTGGGACCGGTTTCGGATTCATAATCCTCATCAGCCAGGCTATCTTGAATCCAGTGGACAAGTGAGCAAGGGACTCACGTCTGAGCATACCCTGCCAACTTAGGGCGAACAAAGCGATACAAAAGGGGATGATGGACAGAGCGGTTGAGCAAATCAAACACTCACCCCCAGTCAACTGATCTGGGTTTAATCCATCACCATTCTTTAGCTCACTCAGCCACCCCAGTTCAGACATGGCCATATGCAAATCAGTCTGACCCTGTGCCTCATGGGAACAGTCCAGCCCGAACTGCCAAGCAATGTCTTCCCTGGACCGGAAACAAGCATCCTGGGACCGGTTTCGGATTCATAATCCTCATCAGCCAGGCTATCTTGTATCCAGTGGCCAAGTGAGCAAGGGACTCACGTCTGAGCATACCCTGCCAATTTAGGGCGAACAAAGTGATACAAAAGGGGATGATGGACAGAGCGTTTGAGCAAATCAAACACTCACCCCCCAGTCAACTGATCTGGGTTTAATCCATCACCATTCTTTAGCTCACTCAGCCACCCCAGTTCAGACATGGCCATATGCAAATCAGTCTGACCCTGTGCCTCATGGGAACAGTCCAGCCCGAACTGCCAAGCCATGTCTTCCCTGGACCGGAAACAAGCATCCTGGGACCGGTTTCAGATTCATAATCCTCATCAGCCAGGCTATCTTGAATCTAGAGGCCAAGTGAGCAAGGGACTCACGTCTGAGCATACCCTGCCAACTTCGGGCGAACAAAGCGATACAAAAGGGGATGATGGACAGAGCGTTTGAGCAAATCAAACACTCACCCCCAGTCAACTGATCTGGGTTTAATCCATCACCATTCTTTAGCTCACTCAGCCACCCCAGTTCAGACATGGCCATATTCAAATCAGTCTGACCCTGTGCCTCATGGGAACAGTCCAGCCCGAACTGCCAAGCCATGTCTTCCCTGGACCGGAAACAAGCATCCTGGGACCGGTTTCGGATTCATAATCCTCATCTGCCAGGCTATCTTGAATCCAGTGGCCAAGTGAGCAAGGGACTCACGTCTGAGCATACCCTGCCAACTTAGGGCGAACAAAGCGATACAAAAGGGGATGATGGACAGAGCGTTTGGGCAAATCAAACACTCACCCCCAGTCAACTGATCTGGGTTTAATCCATCACCATTCTTTAGCTCACTCAGCCACCCCAGTTCAGACATGGCCATATGCAAATCAGTCTGACCCTGTGCCTCATGGGAACAGTCTAGCCTGAACTGCCAAGCCATGTCTTCCCTGGACCGGAAACAAGCATCCTGGGACCGGTTTCGGATTCATAATCCTCATCAGCCAGGCTATCTTGAATCCAGTGGCCAAGTGAGCAAGGGACTCACGTCTGAGCATACCCTGCCAACTTAGGGCGAACAAAGTGATACAAAAGGGGATGATGGACAGAGCGGTTGAGCAAATCAAACACTCACCCCCAGTCAACTGATCTGGGTTTAATCCATCACCATTCTTTAGCTCACTCAGCCACCCCAGTTCAGACATGGCCATATGCAAATCAGTCTGACCCTGTGCCTCACGGGAACAGTCCAGCCCGAACTGCCAAGCTATGTCTTCCCTGGACCGGAAACAAGCATCCTGGGACCGGTTTCGGATTCATAATCCTCATCAGCCAGGCTATCTTGAATCCAGTGGCCAAGTGAGCAAGGGACTCACGTCTGAGCATACCCTGCCAATTTAGGGCGAACAAAGTGATACAAAAGGGGATGATGGACAGAGCGTTTGAGCAAATCAAACACTCACCCGCAGTCAACTGATCTGGGTTTAATCCATCACCATTCTTTAGCTCACTCAGCCACCCCAGTTCAGACATGGCCATATGCAAATCAGTCTGACCCTGTGCCTCATGGGAACAGTCCAGCCCGAACTGCCAAGCCATGTCTTCCCTGGACCGGAAACAAGCATCCTGGGACCGGTTTCAGATTCATAATCCTCATCAGCCATGCTATCTTGAATCCAGTGGCCAAGTGAGCAAGGGACTCAGGTCTGAGCATACCCTGCCAACTTAGGGCGAACAAAGCGATACAAAAAGGGGTGATGGACAGAGCGTTTGAGCAAATCAAACACTCACCACCAGTCAACTGATCTGGGTTTAATCCTTCACCATTCAGAATGTAAACATGCATCTTTTAGTAAGGATGATTTTTATGTTCTGGGTTTGAAAATAACACTTATAGAAAGTAGGTATTTTCTTGCTTAGCCATCCTGTGTGCCTCTGCTGGGTTTGTGGATTGAATGTCTGGCTTTGGAGGGACAGAGGCTGGGGATGTGCAGTGGCTCCAGATAGTCTGGATGAGTCAGGGCTGGGCTGAATAGACCTGGGCTGCATTTAGAGTAGTGGGTGGAGAGATCCTTGCACTTGAATGGGCTTTGTCTACCTTGAACAATGTTGTCTCCACCTCCTGCTGGGAAGCTGGGCCAGAGAACACTGAACTGGTTTGGACTAAGCACAGACACTCTCTGCCCGAGAGAACAAAGAAAGTATAAATATTGTGGCTCAAACCCCAGAATTTTAGAACTCGCTGGAATCAAGGAACCTGCCAAGAAAAAGATCTGGAAGAGCTGCCAGGAGGAGTACTGCCCCTTTGCTGTGTTCTTGCTTTGTTGGGTTGACCTGCAGTTGCTGATTCTGCATTGGGCAGTGAGAGGATTGGACTGAACTTTCTTTACGTATGTTGAGTATCTCCAAGGGCCTGAAGTAGAGCTTGCCTCCTGTTCTGAAGTCTCAGGGACTGCCAAGACTTCACAAACCCTGGAAACTGTTTCTGGAACCGCTGTTTCAGTTGCCACAGAGAAAGGAAACGCAACCGACCCCAGCACCAACTCAATCGCTGGCTCTGTGTCCTGATGGCACTGCTGAAGGCACCATCGGCATCTTGCACCGCAACCCTGTTCTCACCCACGACGACTGCCACCACCGAGCCGCTGCTTGCTCTGTGACCTTTGGACACCACACTCCGCTCTGCCTCGCTTCACTTCGCCATCCTGGTCTCACCAGCGCCGTCGCTGCTGCTGACTTTGACACCTGTGACCGCATCATGGCTGGGGGCCCCACTCGTAAGTTTCACTATGCACTGCCTCGTCCCACACAGCCGTCTGGGCCGACCTATGCCAGCTCCCACTCTTTCTATTTGGTCTATATATTAACTGTATTACAAGAGTGTGGGCATTTGTTTTTTGTTATGATAATTATAACGGTCCAGCCCGCTCTCAGTCCCGACTGAGGACCTAACTCCTTCATGCAAAAAGCCCCCGCTAACCGGCACTGTTGCATGCACCGCAACCTGCCGGCACCGCATCGAGCACCGCCTCGCCCTGCACCGTAAGCCTTGGTCTCACCGCCGCCGCATGGACGATCATCACTGAGCTGCTGCCTGTACCGCATCGAAAGGGCACCGCACCCTGCACTGATTCCATTTTTCTAACGCAACCACAGCAGTTGCCACGACCTGCTCACACCAGCGTGCCAGCTGCAACGAGAAAGGTACTGTTACAGAGTCTGTCCACGCTTTTGCTGGCCCGTACTGATACGATCGGCTGGAACTGTTAGACTCTGTTGTTTTCAGCATCGAGGTAGCCCTGGACAGAGCTACAGACTCGTACAAACTGTGTTTTCGAGAAATTTCTGCAATTTTAAGGCTATCTTGCAAAGCATATGTTTCTAAAGTACAGTATGTTGGATTTTTATCAAATTTGGTCTTGTTTTGGATATTTAAAAGTATTGGATATTTTTCTATACTGGTGTGGTGCCCTTTTGTAGTGCTTTCACTGTATTTCTGTTGGTTATGCGCATATGCTTTACACACTGCCTCTGAGTTAAGCCTGACTGCTCATGCCAAGCTACCATGAGGGTGAGCAGGGGTTATTTCAGGAGTGTAACTCCTTTACCCTGACTAGGAAGAAGGGTCCCTACTTAGACAAAGGTACCTACCTCTGCCAACTAGAGACCCTGATCCAGCGCTCCTAATGAAAAACTGTCTCACCAACGCAACTTATCTCCACAATGCTCACCATTAACCATGAATCACTTACCATGGCCCATAAACTAACGAGACAATTTTTGAGCGACTGAGTCATGTGACCTAATTATTCAGATCTATTCACAAACTATTTACATAATTATATACAACTGCAGTTTATCATTTCTTACCATGGATTTAAACATATGTCATTTAAATAAGTCACTAAGGCGAACGGATTAACTAATGGTAACTAGACCATGAATAAACAAGACCTGCTTGTAGTTTCAAATCTAATTTTTATTAGCTTTATTATTCAAAGAAAGAGAATTTTAATTAAGAATCTTTATTTATTAGCAAAATTAATGCAACATTTTATTAAGGAAAAGATTTATTAGACTGACACTTCAAAGGCAAATCAATCAGTATGAATTAAAGCAAAATAAAGTTTCCATTCCCTAAATTCTAATGCCCTGTCTAAAACTTTCTAATCTTTAAAGACTGCTGTCCTTACGTGCGCCAAAGAGTCCAACAGCACGTCACGCCCTTCAGGAATCGGGAAACAAGAAGATCCCCTCTTGCCCATAGTGCCAAGTTTTATACCTTTCTAACTAGCTAATCTTCTCAAAATTGTACATTTTTCTTTGTCATCCAGAGTTCTCATTGGCTGTCCTATGTCAGACCATATTGTGTCATCACCGTTTTCAAACCAAGAACGGGCTCTTCTTTAGCCCTATTGTCCTTTGCTTTCGTGTCATTTCGCTTCCTCGAAAATGTAACGTTTCTCTCGAGCTACAGTGCATGACTTCCTTGCCTTGGCAATATTGCCTCTTCCTGTCCTTGAAACTTTCTTTCCATGAGCACGTTAAGCACAACTTATTAAACTGTATTTTTCTGACAAAATTGTCGACGTGGTCAAAATTTCCACTTCTGTGCAAGGCTCCTTTCTGGACAGGATTCGTTACGTCATTTTTTTGCAGGCCTAAGGCCTCTCTCTCTCTCTCTCGGAAACTATTATTTAAACAAACACAAAACATTAATTAATCAGAGAATTGAGACCCATTCTGTTACCCATCCCTTTGCTAATTATTAACCCATTAATTTATGTTACCTAGCTGAGCACACAGAGCAGCATTTATATCTACCTTCTTCTTTTAGGCCACAAGGATTCCTCACAAACGTTTGCCACAGAAAGACATAACATAACATAAGCACACAAATAAGCACATGACATTAATTAAACAGCCGCATTTAATACTAACAAAGACAATAGACAAGATTAGTTCATTATTTTTCACACACTTGCAATTGCAACATAGAGCATATAAATTAGTCCCACATGTTTTTCTGATTGTATGCATTTTTAAAACTAAGTTGGTTAATGATTTCAACACATGCTTATTAATACAGTTACATTGGTTATGAAAGTTTAACTTTGCGAGTTTGAACAAAATTTTATTCATCACCTTGCTCCATCAACTCCCTCATCTGGTGATTTCATAATCACCAAACAACACCCAAAATTTTAGCAAAAATGTTAATCCTTTGAACATGTTTTGAACATACACTGTATTAGTTTTTCTAAACCTTTGATTCAGCAGTTTGTCTACAACTCTCATATTGGGCTCTATGAAACTCTTCTAATTCTATTTCCTTTTCTTGTTCTTTTCTGGGTTTATAAATTCTTTTCTTTTCCTTTACATATTTCTTTCTCTTGTGTATCATGCAACTAATTTTTAACAAAAGCGTCACTATAACTATAACTATTACAGGATAAAGTATTTTACCAATAATTGAACTACCAATCTCTTGAAACCAGTTTCTGATTGCTGCAAATCTTTTACTCAAACGTTCTGAAAATTTTTCATCTTCTAAAGGTTCTATCTCAGTATGCAATTCAGTAATATTCTTGATAAACATCGCTATGTTCTGGCTCTTATCTGGAATGTATGTACAGCAATGCTGGACATGTAAAATTCCACAAACTCCTCCCTCTTTTGCAAGCAGAATGTCTAATGCAAGACGGTTCTGCATTACCATAGTCCTCATAGCAATAAGTTCTGTATCAACTAATTGAAATCCACTTGCAGTGTCTGTGACAAGCTGTCAACAATTGTAGACACTTTTCTGATCTTATTTGCATTCAGGGTTATTATCACCATAGGTATTATTGCACCAAATATATCTCCCATTATTTCTGAAAAACTTTCCCTCCTGAACCTATTCAAGTGTTTGCCAATTTCAAATGAACCCTCTGTATTTCTATCTATATGAAAAATCTTTGGAAAAACTAAACCAACGTAAAAAGTCCCATACCAGTGGTCTGGGAGATTGAAGTAAGCTTTGTTCCCACAAACAAAATAAATCTCAGGAAAAATTGGATCTTTGCCTCCTTTAAATCCCCACCCTCCTAAGATACAATAAGTATCTTCACATTGACTAGCACCCACAAAATAGTTATCAAACTGAGTATTATCTCTTCTTATACAAACTTTTCCACTAACAGGTTTATCTATGTGAATTGCAACATTTTCATTTCTACCATTAAGCTTTTCATCCTCACTTTGCCAAAACTTAGATTTGGTTTGTTTCAGCATCTCATTTCGTTTGTAAATTGCTCTTCTCTCTTCGACCATGTTTAAGAGAGATTTTTCTTCCGTTCTCAACTTGCATGTTAAATTGTTTCTAAAAGCATAATTATATATGAGTTCATTAGTCACTATAAAAAATTCCCTTATCTGTTTAGCATGTTTCAGTTTATTTAGACTATTGTCAACCTTTAAATTTGCAAAAATTTCATCATAATTAGAGTAGTAATACTCTAATCGACCTGTCCGATAAAACAAACTAGCTATTACACTACAAGTGATGCCATAAGTAAGAGGAAGGATGTTATAAGTAACCCCTTACGAAACAGAAGCAGGTAATTTCACACAAATGTAACAATCTTTCACATCCATCACCTTAACATATTCAGATAAAAGTCTAGAAAAGGTATTACTAGAAAAATCACCAACAGATCTATCTTGGTAGATCTCTGGTTTGTGCTCAATGACTTTATTAGTCTTACCTACTACATTATGAATATCTTGTTTAGCCACAACTTTACCAGTCATATTAGCTTTATACATTTCTTTGTCAATTCCAAAAGGAAAATGACAGCTAAAATTAACCAAACCAAAACTATTAAGAGCACACAAATAGAAGACATTTTGCAACATCTTCTTAAAATAGTGCATCTCGAATTGTTGTTAGTATTAGGCATCTTTTACTTTAAAACAAGAGCCTTTAAAAAAAAAAAAAATCACTAATATACACCCCCTTTTTTTACTTTTTTTTTTTAAATTAAAGAATCCTCTACAGCTTTTCTGCGACCTTACGTCTTACATCAATGTGTTTTTCCAGCTAACACAATTTCTTCAACCTTGTGTCACCTAACACAATTTCTTCGACCTTGTGTCACCTACAACTTTTCAATCTTATGTGAAAACAAAATCAATCATTATCGCTTGTGTCATCTATATCTTCTTGGCTACAACTATTCACTTCCACTACTGGTGGGATTATAATATCAGTCCACTCAGGTGACTTATATTTTTGATTAGGCTTTAACACCCTCTTTGCTCCACTGCTAATCACTTCTATTTTTTTCCTGCTTGATTTTTTTTATCTGAATCCCTTTTCTGACTTGAGATTTCATTAACCTGTTCTTTTGATTTATTCACTAATTTGAATTTCAGACTCTCATTCTAATTTGGCCAATTATCTCCTTTTCTTGAGAATTTCTTCTTTGGCTCAGTTAGATTGCATTCAACTCTCCAAGCTCTTTTTCTCGATCTTTTCACTTTGGATTCATCATCACTTTCATCTGTTTCGCTTTCTGTGATATCAGCTCTAGATTCAAGTACTTCTTTACTCTGCAGCTTCACTCTGTTAGGAACATCATCCTTATAGCTGGTACTTGGTAATTCGTCTTCTTCTTCTTCTTCAATTATTTCCAATCCACCAGTTTCAGAATTTTCGTTCCTTCTTCCAGAGCTTCCAAACCGCTTTTCAATACTCTCCTGATCTTGATTCACTTCTTGACCAGATTCTTTTTCTGCTTCTTTTTCTAGCAGATCTTCATCATTTTCAGAGTCTAGTATCACAATCTCTAGATCTTTTTCATTCAATGCCTCATTCACTTTTGAATCTTCCAGATGTCGATTTCCTTGTCGATCTTCAGGATCTGGATTTTTTTCAGGTTCTTCTTCAGAATCTGAATCAGTTGTTGTATCACCTTCGTCAGGATTTTTAGGTGGTGCCATTCGAATGGTATGACTAGCGTGAATCCATCTCTTCAGACCTCTACACTTTACTGCATTTGTTGTGACAAGTATCACCTGTCTTGCTTTCTGCTACCTGGGTACCAGACAATTCCTTCTTCGATGAACTTTTGTCCTCACCCAGTCTCCTGGCAACAGATCATGAACTTGTTCTTTTTCTTTTGTAAGTACTTCAGTTCCCACCTGATGGAACACATAAGTCACCACGTCAGATAGGTTCTTGCAATAGTCCATAATTGCACTATCATTAATACTCAGTAGTTTATCAACTGGAACAAATGCTTATCTCATGACTCTGCCCATGAGTATCTCATGAGGGCTTAAACCTGTTTTCCTATCTGGAGTACTTCTCAAAGACATCAAAACAAGTGGAAGTGCATCAGTCCACTTCATTCCTGTAGCCAAACACATTTTTGCGAGCCTGTTCTTTATTGTACCATTGACTTGCTCAACAACACCTGATGCTTCTGGTCTGTAAGCACAGTGTAACTTTTGTTTTATACCAAGTGCTTCACAAATCATTTGTAACAGTCTGTTTTCAAAATGTGTGCCACGATCAGTCTCGACCGTCACCGGAAATCCATACCTAGGTATGATTTCTCCTAAGAGCAATTTTGCCACAGTAACTGAATCATTGTGACGAGTTGGGAATGCTTCCACCCATCTCGAAAACAGACAGATTATCACCAAGACATATCTTAATCTGTTATGGGGTGGCATATCAATGAAATCCATCTGTAACCTGGTAAAAGGACCACCCTCCCGTCCTATGGTTCCCAAGCTTACAACTGTTTTTCTGTTCGGATTGATCTGTTGACAGATCAAGCATCTCTGACAAAAAGATTCTGCAATTATTCTGAATTTTGGATTGTACCATGTCTCCCTGAACAACCTGATCATTGAATCTCTTCCTAAATGTCCTGGACCATGATACATTCGTGCCATGTCAGCAATCATGCAGTTTGGCATTACTGGTCTGTCATCTTTGTAAACCCAAATCTAATCTTCTTCTCGCTGTTACAACCTGCTTTTAACCATGTGTCTTTTTCCTCATCATCTGCCTCATCTTGTAAATCTTTTACTCCTTGCCATGTCTCAACTACAGATGTTAGCATAAGTGAGTTCAAAACATGTTCATTGTCTTTTTCCCGATTAATGGACATAATATTCTTTGCACAGAATTTGGCAATTTCATCAGCATATGCATTTCCTTTTGTCATGTAATCATCTCCCTTTTTGTGAGCTGTACATTTTACTACAGCAATTTTCTTTGGTAGCTGAATACCATCAATCAGCCTTTTGATCAATTTCGCATTCCTGATAGGTGTTCCCACAGAAGTTAAATAACCTCTTTGAGACCAGAGCTGGCCATAGTCATGGACTACGCCATACCCATACTGACTATCAGTCACTATGGTAATTATTAACCCTTTTGCTCTTTCACATGCACGAATCAAAGCAATCAATTCTGCTATTTGTGCTGAACGAATTCCTTTGAGACAAGAAGCTTCAACTACGTCTGCAACTGTACAGACAGAATATGCTGCACTCAGAATACCTTCATCTGTTCTTAAGCATGAACCATCAACAAAATAAACAAAATCTGATTCAGTTAACGGAACATCTTTAATATCCTGCCTAGGCTTGGTGCAATATTCTAAAACATCCAAGCATTCATGATCAATGTCATTTTCGTTTCTGATTTCTGTCACAGTACCATCAGGTAATAATGTGGAAGGATTTAAATTCACACATCTTGCAATTGAAACATTATCTGATCCCAGAATAATTTTTGTCATATCTTGTCAATCTGTTACTTGTTAAATGCTGTGTTTTGCTTCTGGTGAGGAGAATCTCAACTGAATGGGCACATATACTTTTACAGGAAACCCCATTATTATCCCCTCACTTTGTTCCAAACTCACACTTGTTGCAGCTACTGCTTTTAAGCAACCTGGTAATGCTTTTGCAACAGGATCAAGAACGGCTGAGAAATATGCTATTGGCTTTCTCAGTTTCCCATGTCTTTGAATCAAAACTGATAATGCACATCCTTCCCTTTCACTGCAATACAGCTCAAATTCTTTTTCGTAGTCTGGCATTCCTAATGCTGGAGCTTCACACAAAGTTCTTTTTAACTGCTCAAAAGCCTCTAACTCAGTTTCTGTTAGGGTAATCAGGTCTTTTATGTCTGCTTTTGTCAGTCTCTGCAATGGTTTTGCAATCACTGAAAATCCACTAATCCATTAACGACAATAACCTACCATTCCTAGAAACATTCTGACCTGTCTCTGTGTTTTTGGAGGTTGCATTGCTTGGATCATTTTTATTCTTTCAATTGTCACTTGTCTGATTCCTTTTGCGATCGATTCTGTGACCAAGATATTTTACTTCTTGTTTACAAAACTGTAATTTTGCAGGAGACATGTCCCTCATCTGCCAAATGATTCAAAAGAGTAATGGTATCTGTCACACAGTTGTCTCATGTTTTTGCAGCTACAAGGATATCATCAATATACTGCACTAATGTTGATATTCCAGGCAAATCTAGATTTTCCAAGGATTTCTTTAGCAACTGCTTAAAAATAGATGGACTTTCTGTATACCCTTGAGGAATACGACACCATGCTAAGATACTCTCTTGGAATCTGAACGCAAAAATTTGTTGGCTTTCTGGATGCAATGGAACAGTAAAGAATGCATTACAAAGGTCTATAACCGTATACCATTCTGCATCATGGGGAATCTGATATAGAATTACCGCTGGGTTTGGTACAACTGGGCAACATGGAACAACTATTTGATTAACCTTTCTCAGGTCTTGAACAATCCTGAAAGTTCCGTTTGGCTTTTTGATTCCCATAATCGGTGAATTACATGGACTGCTCTCAATTTCTTTTAAAACACCTTGTTTTATACATTTTTCAATTACAGGTATGACACCTTCAATAACTTCTGCTTTCATTTTATACTGAGGAATGTTTGGATAAACTGTTCCTTGTTTTACTGTTATTTTTACTGGGTCTACATGTTTCATCAAACCCATTTCGTCTCCAGATGAATCCCAAATTTTAGCATTGACTGTTCCTTTTAATTCTTCAGGTAAATCATTTTTGTCAAAAGCAGGAAATACTTTACTTTCTTCTGCTTCAACCATTAACATTGTTTATTTATAAAGACCATCTTCTTCTTGAGTTTGGAGCTCAATACCATCCGGTGAGCAATATATTTTACAGTTTATCTTGCAAAGGATATCCCTTCCTAACAACTTTACAGGACTGCTATTACAGACTACAAATCTATGTTTGTCTTTGAATTTACCAATTTTGACTTTAACTGGTTCTGTTAAATCTGTTTTAATCTGTTGATTAGCTACGCCAACTACTTGGATTGAATCCCCAGAGAGAGGTAGGTTTTCTATTTCCACTGATCTAACAGTAGAACGGGTAGCACCTGTGTCCACAAGGAAAGTGATTTCTACATCATTCACTTTGCCATTTACAAACGGACCAGACTGATCTACCTCAAGAGTGGCTCCAAGCACACTCTTCTTCCTCTCTCAGGCACCGTCATAAGTAATCCTCAGAATCACTCCCTTCATTTTCTTTCAACCAATATTGTTGAGAAACATTCAACACATTCACTCTTGGCGATCTGTTTACCTGTTCACCTCCGCAGAATCCTGTTTCTGTATTGTATCTCTGCACATTTACACAATTTGGAAGTGGCGGTTGTGGAATCTGACTTTGCTGATTCACTACCTTTTGCTGTAGCTGTTGCTGCTGATTTATCTCATTTAACTGTCGCTGTAGCTGTTGCTGCTGATTTATCTCATTTAACTGTCACTGTAGCTGTTGCTGCTGATTTATCTCATTCTGCATCTGTGGATTTAATGATGCATTTTTAAAATTTCTGGGCGGATTCTTACATTCGCGCTTCCATTGTCCTATTTCGCGGTAATTAAAACATGGGAGTTTCTGCTTTATTTCTTCAATATTACCCATCAATTTTGGCTTATTATAATTACCCTTAAATTTCCCTTGATTCTGGTGAACATTTTTATTTTCCAAAGTTGCAATTTGTTGTTCAGACACTTTTACCTGTGCCCAGCATCTATCTCATCACTGCAGTATTATGCTTTTCTCAAAATGTCATCAACTGTGAGTGATTGCCAACCAGCTATTCCTGATCTAATCATCTCACCAATTTCAGGTCTTTAGCCATAAACAAATCTGTATATGAAATGGCTCATATCCTTTTCACTCAATTTCTCGTAACCACTGTATTGTTTAAATACCAGCAGTAATCTTTCATAGAATGAATGTACTGATTCTTTTGGCTCCTGATTTGTTCTGTCTATTTTAACCCAATCTACTTCTTTTGGGGGAATCTTGTTTTTCAGCCACACAATCACCTTATCATACAGATTTATAACATCAGGTGAAGGTGCACCTGTTACTTTATCTCGCGCAGGTTCTTCTTTGGGCCAATCTATAGAAATTTTACATTCTGTCCAAAGATCCGAAGGAACAACAATGTCAAAGAATCCATCAAGATCAATCCACAGAACTTTTGAAACCTTAATAAATCTTTCTACCTGGCGATACCATTCCACAGGTTTTTCTCTCAATCGAGGAAAATCATTTGTAAACAGTAAAATATCCTGTCTTGTCCACCCTCCACCAGCTATTTCTCTCATAGGAAACTCAGTTGCTATTTCCCCTCTTCCTCTCCTGTCTTCCTCTCTTTTCTTTGTCCATTTCACTCTCCATTTACTTAATTCACCTAATCTTTTTAGAAACACTATTAATTCTTTTATATGAATTATTCTTCCTGTGGTGTTCATATTTTCGATATCTTTTTCAGAGAAATCCACTCTGTAATGTTTCTGCAAATTTTTCTGTCTACTCAAATCTATTTCTAATTCAGCAGCCATTTCCTCTAATTGATCGTACTTGGTTTTCGTTTTCCATTGTATACTTTTACAAATAAATAATAATTCATCATCCTGATATAGCTTTAAACTGTCAGGTCCAATTGTGCCAATAATCAATTCCTCCAAATCCGCCTTCAATTTTGCGACATCAAGTAATTTAAATTCTGGGGTCAGTGGAGTCTGTGTTAAATCTATTTTATTTATGCTCTTTTCTGGAGTTCCAGAATCAGATCCTGCAACAGATGGAGTTTGATCATTTGACAAACTTTGATTAAAAGTTAAATCGGGCATCATTTTCTCTCGGTGAATTTCTGTTAAATCTGAATAAAAATTTTCAGCCACTTTCTGAATTTCTGCATTTAATGGAACAGTCAAAGCTGAATTTCTAATTTCCCTTTGATCAAAGACTGGAAGAACAGGTCCAATTGTTACTGGTACTGTTACTGCTTCCATACTTTTAGTTAACTGTTGTATTAATTCATCTTTTGATTGGAAATATTCTGAGGCATTTGGTATATCCCCACCTCTTTCTTCCAATTACATTTCTTGGGATTCCATTTCTCTGAACTGGAGTTTCAGCATAATTTCTACTTTCTCCAGATGTACTAGAATGTGTTCTTGTTTCTACTCTCTCAGGAAATTTTGCATTATTCTGATTTAATCTAGGTGGAGTCTAATCATTAATTTCCCTAGGAGGAGCACTTGGAGAAGTTCCTGGAGGAATTCTCAGGGAAGACCATGAACAAACTGGTTGATAAGGTGGCGGTTTCGATTTTGTGATATAAATCTCTTCTAAAACTGAATCTTCTAATTCACTATCTTCACCAATATTATTTTTCTTTTCAGTACTCTTTTGACCAGTTACCTCACCAAATCTTGCTGGGTACAAACCATCACACATATCTGCATGTCTCCAATGACGCATTCTGTCTTCATGAGTTTCTCTGTTAATGTCTAATCTAGTGCCTCTTGTTACACCTCTGTTTTCTCGTTCTAATTCAAACATCTCATCCTCCCATTCAGCTAAAGCCTCAAATTGTGTAGGTCTAGGTTTTGGTACAAGAGTCATCATTTTTTCTCTCAAGTTTTTCAAAACCTTAATGTTAAATGACCCATCTTCCGGCCATGCCAATACTCCATCATTTTTGGTATATTCCATCCAATTCTCCATCCAAAGGCAAGTATGATAACCATATTCACCTAACATATAAGCTGCAGGTGTTTTGTACTTATGAAGTAATCTTCCACCTCACGTTTCAATTTTCTTGTCATTTTTAAATATATTTTTCAATTTCTGAAACCATGAAAGCTTCTTTACCTCTTTCATATATTAATAATCCATGTTTTTAAACAATTCCGCTTACTTTGAAAAAGATCGTAAATATTTCCTTGTTGTTCCACTATTCTAGACAATCCGTGCGCGAAACTCACCAACAAGCCAATCAGGTTAAGTTTACGTCACTATTCTGCTCAACCAATAGAATTACTGTATTTCAGGATGAACCAATCAGGTACAAGCCTGCAGTCACATGAGCCAATCAGTGCGCGAATACTGTGATGTATATTAGCCAATCACAGCGCAACCCCTGTGACGTATGCTGCCGCTGCAGCTTCACTGTCCTCGCTCTGCTCTGACACTGACACCTCCTTTACAAAATATTTTCACAGCGCCATATTTTACATAACTTTCAATGGAATTCACACCACAAAAACAAACCATTTGTCTGTTTCACTAAAATAAAGAGATAGCTTTCTAAATCATTCAAGTATTCTTTTGCGTGAAATAGACGACGCTATTTTCACAGAATTTTTAAATTCGTTGATAAAACAAGTAGCTTTGCCCTACCCGTCTAACACACACAATCATACAGAAAGAATCCCTAATCATTCATACATGAAATTTCGGTTGGACTTTAACCCGCCAATAAAATCCTCACTCGCCAGTAAGAATAGACAACACTTCCTTACCCTTCACTCAAGCTTGGATAATTTCTACTACTCTTTTCACAGTGAGTTTTAAAACAGGATAGGTGTCCCTATACTCAAAAGCTACAATTTCATAGACAATCCTCACTATACATTCTACCTAGCACACCTAAAATCCCTACACTTGTGCTGTACGTCCACAACACTTGTGATATACGACGATACCACTATTTTGAAACAGAACAAATGCACTGTGTAACTTCACTTGTCACACTACTCTGCACTGGCCAGTATAACTAGGAATTTTCACACTGCTGGAAAAAACCTTTCGACTACATGTAACAACTGAAAAAACTTAACATGTTTTAGACATGTATCCTATGTAATTATCATGTAACATGTCATTTACCATAGTAACCGTAACTCTACTACCAAGTAATTGATCCAGCTCTCCTAATGAAAAACTGTCTCACCAACGCAATTTATCTCCACAATACTCACCATTAACCATGAATCACTTACCAAGGCCCATAAACTAACGAGACAATTTATGAGCGACTGAATCATGTGGCCTAATTAATCATATCTATTTGCAAACTATTTACATAATTATATACAATTGCAGTCTATCATTTCTTACCATGGATTTAAACATATGTCATTTAAATAAGTCACTAAGGCGAATGGATTAACTAATGATAACTAGACCATGAATAAACAAGACCAGCTTGTCGTTTCAAATCTAATTTTTATTAGCTTTATTATTCAAAGAAAGAGCATTTTAATTAAGAATCTTTATTTATTAGCAAAATTAATGCAACATTTTATTAAGGAAAAGATTTATTAGACTGACACTTCAAAGGCAAATCAATCAGTATGAATTAAAGCAAAATAAAGTTTCCATTCCCTAAATTCTAATGCCTTGTCTAAAACTTTCTAATCTTTATAGACTGCTGTCCTTACGTGCACCAAAGAGTCCAACAGCACGTCACGCCCTTCAGGAATCGGGAAACAAGAAGATCCCCTCTTGCCCATAGGCCAAGTTTTATACCTTCCTAACTAGCTAATCTTCCCAAAATTGTACATTTTTCTTTGTCATCCAGAGTTCTCATTGGCTGTCTGATGTCAGACCATATTGTGTCATCACCGTTTTCAAACCAAGAAAAGGCTCTTCTTTAGCCCTATTGTCCTTTGCTTTCGTGTCATTTCGCTTCCTCGAAAATGTAACGTTTCTCTCGAGCTACAGTTCATGACTTCCTTGCCTTGGCAATCTTGCCGCTTCCTGTCCTTGAAACTTTCTCTCCATGAGCACGTTAAGCACAACTTATTAAACTGTATTTTTCCGACAAAATTGTCGACGTGGTAAAAGTTTCCACTTCTGTGCAAGGCTCCTTTCTGGACAGGATTCAAAACACCATCTTTTTGCAGGCCTAAGGCCTCTCTCTCTCTCTCGGAAACTATTATTTAAACAAACACAAAACATTAATTAATTAGAGAATTGAGACCCATTCTGTTACCCACCCCTTTGCTAATTATTAACCCATTAATTTATGTTACCTAGCTGAGCACACAGAGCAGCATTTATATCTACCTTCTTCTTTTAGGCCACAAGGATTCCTCACGAGCTTTTGCCACAGAAAGACATAACATAACATAAGCACACAAATAAGCACATGCCATTAATTAAACAGCCGCATTTAATACTGACAAAGACAATAGACAAGGTTAGTTCATTATTTTTCACACACTTGCAATTGCAACATAGAGCATATAAATTAGTCCCACATGTTTTTCTGAATGTATGCATTTTTAAAACTAAGTTGGTTAATGATTTCAACACATGCTTATTAATACAGTTACATTGGTTATGAAAGTTTAACTTTACGAGTTTGAACAAAATTTTATTCATCACCTCGCTCCATCAACCCCTATTTCTAACAATGGATATGCCAAGTTTCAAACAGTCTATCATCTGCAGTATAATCTGCAGATTTTAACCCCAAAAAATAGCTTCTAGTGCAAATGGATAAAAAGTTACCAAAACTGTGACTACCCGTATTGCTGCAAAGTGGAAGACTGGTCACAAAGGTTGATTGGTCTCCTTTCTGTTTCTAATTGGTGTATTTGGGTGTTAACTTGGTACTAATGAGGTGAGGCATTTGTGCAGACTGTGTTAGCATGTGTGAAAATAAAAAAAAATGAAAAATGATACTGTCAAAAAAGTGCATCTATTCTTGGTGCTTAATTTAACCCTGAGACATAATTTGGCCCTCTCCTGCCTCACAATTCCAGTGGCCCTGACTATGGTGCAAGTAGAGGTGGGTGAGCCATCAAATTAAAAGGGACAGCTGAGGTTGGCTCTGGCTCTTAAGAACCCATGCAAAAGCTGAGACTTGAAAGTATGCAGCATGTCAAGCATGCAGCACAGATCATGTTAGGATCTAGTAAGGAGTCTTCAAAATTAAAAAAATTAAAACATGTAAGTGTTTCACCTTAGTCTGGAATTATATGATTCTGCAGCTGCAGCTTTTTTACATAATTGTGAATTTGCCGCATTAGCCACATAATCCATCATCTGCCAGGTAATCGGCAGGTTTTAACAAAAACAAATTATTTCTAGCTCTAACTGACAAAAAATGGACTGAAAATGTGGCAACATGTGTTCAGATTAAATAGAAGGCCCTTTGCAATGGTTATTTGGTCATCTTGCAGTTCCTTATTTTTGCATTTGGTTGTTACATTGGTAGTCATGAGAGGAGATCTTTGAACAGACTGTATTACCATGTGTAAAAATTCTAAAACAATGAAGTAATACTTAAAAAATGTGCCACATGATGCCACATAATTTGCCTTTTCTTGCGCATAATTTGGTCCACCCTGCAGCATAATTTGGTGCACTCCTGCCACATAATTCCAGTGGCCTTGACCATGATACATCAGATTATATGCAACATATTTATTACAATTTAGTTTTAAAACATGAGATAGTAAATGTTTCTGCTCCCCCACTTCCTTATAAAGACAATGCTATTAGTGAACCAAAAGGGAAGTCGGGGATCATGTGTACCCTATATGTGGCCTGTATTCTAATTATTGATGGATGAAATGTATAGGCTATTAAATCAAACACAAAAGATCTTTTGTATATTACAAAGCCTGTTATCTCATATGTGAAGGTTCCCGAAGAGGAACAAAAAGGAGGATCAGTTCCAAAGTGTCTGCCCATTCTCTGAGATGAAAGTTTCCTCTATTTGCAGTTATGTATATCAAACGCGGCCGGAAAGTATTAGAGGGCTTTACCTGAGCATCTAGACTGGAAACTGTTTCCTCAGTTCCAAAGAGAGCAGCCCTGGCAGTAATGCCATATACTCTCCCTGTCATTGTGAGTGAAACCAAATCATACACGTGTCCAATCTCAAATCAAAGAAGCAGCTCCTTTCAGTTTGATGGATTTTCTGGGGCTCCTGGTGCACAGCCTATGACGAACACAGAAAAGCTAAGTTTTCAAGCCTCCCTTTTATGTCTTTAGGTCCTGAGAGCGGCATGTGCTGTCACAGGGAGAGTCTTCATAATGGAAGAAGAAAGGCAGTGCACGAGCGCAAGCGCGCAGCTTACAGGGAACATAAGTCTCAAATCATGTTTTCCCCATAGAATCTCAATATGGATTTTTGACAATGGCTACAAGTCAAATGACTGATTTGAAATACACAAAATTTTGCAGGAAGCTACATCTTTGTCTAGAAGGCATGCTTTTTAGGTATCACCTAGGTAGCGCATGTACTTTCTCTTTGAGACATGCTGTATCTACAATGTGGGCTTCCAGCACCTCCTATCTTTTTCATTGATTCCTGTGACTGCCCTTCGTAAATGCCTGCTTTTGTTTGGTGAATTTGCTTAATAGTCCCTCCTTTTGGACTTTTTCATTGTCTAAGATCAGTTCACAAGGGAGCACTTTGTATTTTCACTCCTCTGAGCTTTTATGTAAGCAGGGCTGTAATTCTTATCTCTTCGCATTTGCTGTTCATGCAAAGCCCGAGATCAAATGCCAGAGTGGTTTCCCCGAGGGCGCTTTCCATCTGCTCCAGCCCTCTTCCTCCTGCCCATGCACCCTAATAATCTGCTGCCTGCTTGTTTAGTAAATGTAGTGTTGGATCAGGAGTACTGGGAGTGCTGGCTCCGTTAAGAAATTTTCTTGGTTTTGGAATGGACAGTTTCCGAAACAGCAGCCACCCTAGCACCAGGAATATGGAAGGCCAATCGGCAACTGTGAATGTGCAGGTACGTCCTCATGAGCTCTGTTCTGCCCTCACATTTTTATGCTGCAGTCACTTCTCTAATGTTGTTTAAAAATATTTGTACACTAATTTCATTATTGAAGTTTAAATCTATATTATATATATAGATTGCTGACACCCATTAGGTTATTATTTTGCAGCAGACGATAACTTCATAATCACATTGCGGCTGTGTCTGATTTTTTAGGTGGTTGTGGGACACAAGTATTTGACTTATTTCTTTTAAACTCAAGGGCATGTCTCTGGATCATGCAGTACTTATTGCTTCCAGGGTTCTTATAGAGCCCGGCTTTGAATCTGGTTTTGTTTGACTGGTTGGTGGTGGGATCATGCAGAGGCAGCCACATTTTCCCTTCTCAGTATCTTTATAGGAGATACTGTTTGATACATTGTATGGTGATGTTTCTTTATGGCATACTCCCCGTAAGTTATGTTCGGTTATTTTGATATGACAGCACTTTCAGGGTCACAGGTTTTATTATGGAGCATGTTTGACATTGATGGTTGTAATACATCGCAAAAGTCAGCTTCATAGGAAGCTTTTGGCTTTAGTCACTTGCATGTGGTTTAATGAAGTAAAGAGTCTTTTTTTTCAATTTATTTAAGCTAAGGGACAGGTTCTGGGCCTTAAGGTATGTCTTCTTTTATTTTTTTATGTTGGTTTGTAATATTCATGTTAAATTGCGGGTGACCATAAGCAGTGTCAGTTTGGGAGAACCATTCAAGCAACTACATGTGGTTAACTGTATAACAAGCACACACTGTGTGTGATAAAAGGCTGTGCACCTTGGGACTGTAGAACCTAAATAGTCACCAGCTTTCCTTGAATTATTTGTGCGGGCACACAGTACCATACCAGGAGTTGCACACCAAGAACTTCTGCCTTAGATATTTGTTAAAAATGCCTTAAAGCATTGGTTAAAAAATTGCTTAAAATGTTATAAATTGGGTGTGCATTCTCCTAGTTATATTGTTATAGTGCCCTCGCAATTGCCGCAAATGTGTATCTACCAGCTACTTTTCGGTGCTCGAAAATACCCCAGTAGCCATCCAAACCCTGCTGCTTCAGTCCTGGTTTCTTTCCCCTAGCCGATGAGGAATTCAGCTGACTGAGCCGTAGTTGGCACTGCCACCGTTGCAGGATCCACACTTGTAGATACAGTCGTCGCCAGTGATGCAACCTCACAAACTTCACAGCATGCTACAGTAAGCAAAGGGTTGTTCTATACAAAACATGAGAAGCACTTCTGACTAGAGAGGGGATCCTCAGCCATTGCCCCTTGCAGAATTCTGGAATTGGATTATAAAATTTCAATGCAGCAGTCTGCTCAGAAAGTCACATATATCCCACATACCAATAAAATGATTCAGATTGATTTTTTACTTTACCAATCTCTTTGAACACTGATCTTTGTAACCATTTTCTCACTTGTGATGTAATCGTTTGCCTTATTACTGCGTGCATCATTGCTCCTAGGAATGCGTTGTAAAGAAAAAAACAAATCGTATAGGGAATTTGTATATTTTGCATCTTCAGCTGGAATGTTAAGTAACCATCGTGTGCCTTTAATTTCAGGAGCCCAGGTTTGATGGTAAAAATAAAGGGAATAAAAAGTACGTTAAATATAGTAGCTGTGAGCTTTTTACATTCACCCCGGAGGAGGTGCAGAGGCAAAGCAAGGTGAGGTTTTCTTATTTTGCCTGATTTCACAGACTCAGGCATTCCCAGCCTGCATGGGAGGTCACTCGGGCTATTATTCATCTATAGGATAATTTCCTTTGGGAAAGACCCCCACACTATCCAGTTGTTGACAAAACATCCATTGCCATAAATCTCCAACTGGGTCTGGGGACTATCTGGGTGCTTGAGTACAGTTAGTGTGGGTCTTTAGCTCCTAGATATGCGCAAGAGGTGTGAGGGTGGATGAGGATTTGGAAATGTGGGCAATATCATTCAGAGGAATGATAGTATCCATGACCACATGTGGAAAGGTGGCTCTGACTTGGACTGGTGCTGCTTCGTGTCGCCATGATCGGCATCCTGCTGCCGTAAAGGTCTCCTTTAGCAGTCCCTTTTATAGGTCTCGCCTAGTGACACAGTGCATTCGCCGCACGCCTTGGCGAGATCTATTGTAGTCAATTTTTCGGCGAGAGGGGGACAGGAGATGTGCATGCGCCTGGACAGGCGATGTGCACGTGTACGGCTCCCATCGTTTAAGCATAACACGTGCATGGCGCGCTTTCACTTTCCTAGTGCGCACGCCCGGACAAAAATGAGCACGGCGCCTGCTTCAGTGACACCGTGCTTGGTTTATTATTATTTTTTTTCTAAACTGTAACACTGAGCGCAGCGCCCGCTTTTGGGGAACCGCGCTTTTTTTTGTGGTGTTTTTTACAACTTTAACACTAAGCGCGGTGTAAGTAGACTCCGGCCTCCAGCCAGGTGGTGGACAAACGGGCATCTGCAAGAGCAGCCACTCCGCTATCGCAGCTCAGCAAAGTGTGAGACTTGCCTCCCTCATCAGATAAACGGAGATTAGCAAGCTTTGTGGGATTTCCTCATTAAAGCTCGGGGTGGGGGGGGGGGCTGTCAGCTGCAGCCTTGATACACATGTGGCAGCGCCGGGCTTCTCCAGTCCCACCACCCCTCCCAGTCTCTTTTCGAGTGAGACTGACCTTACCCCAGCCCTACCCCTCCCATTTACACTAGATTTGGTTGTTGGAATATGGGTGTTTGGATTTACATTAATACGCTGAGATAGAAGGTACTGTGACTGACAAGTAGGCCCGTCTTTGCACGTGTGATGCACAGCATCGTGCTAGATTAAAGAGACATGTAGTGGAACCAAGACTCCGCCGTCTTGGTAGTCGCCACCCCCCTCCCCGCCCCCCCTCCTATATTCATAGCACTGACTAGCCGCAGGTTTTTAAACAAAACTTTGGGCTCCGGCACCTATTGTTTAACAAATTAAGCACTGCTCTACTGTGCAACAACCAGCCAGTCCATACAAATAATGGGACATTCGAAACTGGAAGACCCTGAATGTAAATCGATATTAGCTAAAAGGTCAAGGTAGGTGTTTTTTTTAAGTAAGTTATCCAAAAGGCCTACTTACAGCTGTGACGTGCTGCCTGTTCTATCTGGATCGTAGCATGACATTTTGAGGGGGCGTCTATTCTTGTCACATTTTTTTTTATCAACCACTGTAGCTACCGACCCACGTATTCTTTTGTGTCTGACACATACAGTTTATTGTCTAAAGCCCATATGCTTCCCTACATCTGGATGAAATACAGCATTGCAGCTGATCATGTGGATTTTTCACAAAAGACGACTCTAAGGGTGCCCCCATGCTTCATATCCCAGAATCGGAATGCTGACTGCCTCAGACCGGTCCGAATCTCCATCTGAAAAACAGCAAATGCTGTCGTGTTTTACTCATTTGAATTGAGAAATTTAGCAACATTGAATGGTATGTAAATAGGTGGAAGTTCAGATTTTACGCAAACACGTAAGCTTGTGAATTGACCCAAATATTGCTTTACAGTGCTTAGTGAAAGGTAGATAGACACTTACATGTGGATAGTAAGGCGCAATGTCTGTTGTATTCCATGTTACCTCTCAGTACATTCTGTAATTATGGTGGGTGGGACAAATGGAGCTGGGCACGATCCCTTACAAATACTTTCACTGGCTAGGACAGGTCAATGTAAAACAAAAGCATCATAATGCGAAGGAACAATCAGAACTGAACTGTCTCCTCCTACAGAGCACAGGACATCTTGAGTTCTCTAAAAAAAAGATCTTCATACAGGGTTGTTTTCAGATCACCCACCGCACTCCTGTCTCCTCCTAAGGAACACAGACACTAATGTCTTGTGCTCCCCCCTCGACACTTCACCCACATGTTATTCTCTGGCTGAGGGTTCCAGCTGGCGTGACTCCTCCCCCGCCCTGGCTCCACCACCTCAGCATACAGCGCTCTGTAGCCAGAATAGCACCAAGCAAATCCCACCCACCTTTGGTGGGATGCTCCATTCCTACCTACACCCCTTTCAAAGGCCCGGGGTGTAAAGTCACTGCAGGGGGAGGTGGGGGTGGGCAGGCTAACCACAGCTCAAGTCTCAAACCCTTGGAGGGGGTGGCCCAGCTGGGAATGAGCTCATGTGCTGCACTCATAATAAGAGATTAAACTGGGGGGTGTCTCTCAAAGGGCTTTGGCCACTGTAATTAGGGGGCGTGGCTTAAAACAAAGCAAAAATCTGCGCTTAGCATAGTATGCCACCCACTGGTATTTTGCTCCATCTGTCCATTGATCCAGATATATCACACAAGTAACATCATACCTACAACAAGCAATGACTATTGGCTTTGTAAATGGTCATAAGTTGCATAAGATAAATAAGCAGCAACTATCAATCAATCAATCAAAGACATTTATAGAGCGCGCTACCTACCCGTAGGGTCTCGAGGCGCTTTGGGGGGGGGGGGGGCGCTACTGCTCGAACAGCCAGGTCTTGAGCTTCTTCCTGAAGGAGAGGTGGTCCTGGGTCAGGTGCAGGTCGGCCGGGAGGGAGTTCCAGGTCTTGGCGGCCAGGTAGGAGAAGGACCTTCCTCCTGTGGTGGCTCTGCGGATGCGTGGGATGGCGGCGAGGGCGTGGCTGGCGGATCGGAGGTGGCGTTTGGGAGCGTAGAAGTTGAGTCGGTTGTTGAGGTAGCTCGGGCCTTGGTCATGGAGAGCTTTGTGTGCGTGGGTGAGGAGGCGGAAGGTGATTCTCTTGTTGACCGGGAGCCAGTGCAGGTCTCTTAGGTGTCCGGAGATGTGGCTGTGTCGTGTGATGTCGAGGATGAGTCTGGCTGAGGCGTTCTGGATGCGCTGGAGCCTCTTCTGGATCTTGGCGGTGGTTCCGGCGTAGAGTGCATTGCCGTAGTCCAGTCGGCTGGTGACGAGGGCCTGGGTGATGGTCTTCCTGGTCTCTGTGGGGATCCACCAGAAGATCTTCCGCAGCATGCGCAGGATGTTGAAGCATGACGAGGAGACGGCGTTGACTTGCCTGGTCATGGAGAGGGAGGAGTCCAAGATGAAACCCAGGTTGCGTGCGTGGTCCGTCGGTTTGGGTGCGGTGCACAGGGCGGGGGGCCACCAGGAGTCGTCCCAGGCGGAGGGCGAGGAGCCCAGGATGAGGACCTCCGTCTTATCTGTGTTCAGCTTCAGGCGGCTCGTCATCATCCACTCGGCTACCTCTCTCATCCCTTCGTGCAGGTTGGCTCTGGCGGCGGCGGGGTCGTTGGTCAGGGAGAGGATCAGCTGGGTGTCGTCGGCGTAGGAGATTATGTTGAGGTTGTGTTGGCGTGCGATGGCCGCGAGGGGGCTCATGTAGACGTTGAAGAGAGTCGGGCTCAGTGAGGATCCTTGAGGGACGCCGCAGATGACTTTGGTGGCCTCTGACTTGTACGGTGGTAGGCGGACTCTTTGTGTTCTTCCGTCGAGAAAGGAGACGATCCATTCCAGCGCCTTCTCCTGGATTCCGACGTTGCTGAGGCGCTGAACTAGGGTGCGGTGGCAGACCGTGTCGGAAGCCGCGGAGAGGTCTAGGAGGATGAGGGCCGCTGTTTCCCCGTTGTCCATCAGGGCTCGGATGTCGTCGGTGGCGGCGATGAGGGCGGTCTCGGTGCTGTGGTTGGCACGGAAACCGGACTGCGATGGGTCGAGGGATCCATTCGTCTCGAGGAAGGTGGCCAGCTGATTGTTGACGGTCTTCTCGATGACTTTGGCAGGAAACGGGAGGAGCGAGATGGGACGGTAATTCTTGAGTTCGGTAGGGTCTGCTGTAGGTTTCTTCAGTAGAGCGCTGAGTTCGGCGTGCTTCCAGCTCTCGGGGAAGCTGGCGGTGTCGAATGAGGTGTTGATGATGTCCCGCAGGTGGGGTGCGATGACAGTGTCGGCTTTGTTGAAGACGTGGTGAGGGCAGGGGTCGGTTGGAGATCCGGAGTGGACGGAGTTCATCGTGTGGATGGTGTCTTCGGTGTTGACTGGGGTCCAGGCGAGGAGGGTGGTGGTGGGTGGAGGTCCTGCGGTCGTGGCGTGCGTCGGTTGAGTGCTGTCGTGTATGTCAGCGATCTTGTTGTGGAAGTAGGAAGCGAGGGAGTTGCAGAGGTCTTGCGAAGGGGTGATGTCGTTGTTTCCGGCGTTGGGGTTGGAGAGCTCTTTCACCATGTTGAAGAGTTCCTTGCAGTTGTGTGCGTTGTTGTCCAGTCGGTTCTTGAAAGCCGTTTTCTTGGTGATGCGGATCAGTTGGTGGTGTTTCCGTGTGGCGAGCTTTCCTGTTGTCCGGCGTGGGTTCCCTTCTCCAGGCTTTCTCGAGGGCTCGGCAGTTCTTCTTGGAGCTCTTGAGTTCGTCGTTGAACCCTGGGGCTCTCTTACTGCTGGGTCTGCTGGGCGGGGTCCTCAGTGGGGCGAGTTCGTCTGCGCAGTTGCTGATCCACTTCGTGAGGTTGTCGGCGGCCTGGCTGGCGTTCGCTGAGCTGGCGGGAGGGTGCGGGCTCAGGGAGGCGGCGAGCTGGTCGGCTGTGATCTTGTTCCAGCTTCTTCGGGCAACCTGTTGCTGGTGGTGGTGGGTCGTCGTTCTTCTGAAGGTGAAGTGGATGCATCTGTGATCTGTCCAGTGGAGTTCTGTGGCGTGGCTGAAGGCGATGTCTCTGCTGGATGAGAAGATGGCGTCGAGTGTGTGTCCGGCGAGGTGGGTGGGGGTGGACACCAGCTGCTTGAGTCCGAGGTTGGCGAGGTTGTCGAGCAGGGTGCTGGTGTTGCAGTCGTTGTTGTTCTCCAGGTGGAAGTTGAAGTCCCCCAGGAGGATGTAGTCAGCGGAGGGGAGGGCGTGCGGGCTGACGAAGTCGGCGATGTCCTCGCTGAATTGTGTGCGTGGTCCCGGAGGTCGGTAGATCAGGGTGCCTCTGAGGGTGGTCTTCGGGTCGGTATGGATCTGGAAGTGCAGGTGTTCGGCGGAGGGTGGGGTGTTGTCGGTGCTGGTCGTGATGCGGATGGTGTTCTTGTGGATGATGGCGATGCCTCCTCCCACCTGGTTGGCGTTGCGGTCCTTCCGGGTGATCTTGTATCCTTCTGGGATGGCGATGGCGATGTCGGGCGCTGAGGAGGCGTTCATCCAGGTCTCCGTGATGAAGGCAACGTCAGGGGCTGTGGTGTCGAGGAGGTTCCAGAGTTCGATGGCGTGTCTGTGGACGGAGCGGGTGTTGAGCAGGATGCACTTGAGGTGGTTGCTGCTGGTGTTCGGCTTGGCAGGTGCTGGTGTCGGGCGGGTCCGGATGCAGGTGAACTTGCAGGTGTTGCAGCTGAAGGGTCCGTGGACGCGTCGTGGGGTGGCTCGGTAGCATCCCGGGACTCGGCCGGTGTTGAGTGCGATGAGGGCGGCGGCGGTGTACGTCAGGTGGGTCTGTCGGGGTCCTCGAGGGCCAGGGGTCCTGGCACTGGGCGCGGTCCAGGCGCGGACGGGCGTAGACGGGCTTACCTTTGGCGCGCCTCCGGCGCACAATCGGCGCACCCGCTGCGCGTGACCGCTGCGCGTTCGCACAGTCGCCATATAAGGCCAAGTGCGCGGGTGGGCGGAGCACCTGGGAGGCGGGAGCGGGGAGGGAACAGAAGGAAAAAAGGGGCGGGGTCAGCGATGGTGGTGGGAGCGGGGAGCGGGGAGGGAAGGCGGAGGGCGGCGAGGTAGGCGGGCAACCAGGAAGGAAAACACGCTAACACGGGCAGAAGTCTACAAAAACAGGCACAAGTGGATACCAAAAACAAAACAAAACACTCTAACACGGGCAGAGAATCTAACAGAACAAGCACAAATGAAAAACAAAACAAAACAAAAACAGCAACAGCAGAGTCAGCCGGCAGCCGGCAGCGAGGCAGAGGGCAGAGGGCAAGGCGATGGGGCACACGCAGCAGCTGGTGGCCGTGCGGCGCGGGGGTGTCCCACAAGTGGGTCACACTCACCTGCGTCGCACGGTCGCCATATAAGGCCAAGTGCGCGGGTGGGCGGAGCAGCTGGGAGGCGGGAGCGGGGAGGGAACAGAAGGAAAAAAGGGGCAGGGTCAGCGGTGGTGGCGGGAGCGGGGAGCGGGGAGGGAAGGCGGAGGGCGGCGAGGTAGGCGGGCAACCAGGAAGGAAAACACGCTAACACGGGCAGAAGTCTACAAAAACAGGCACAAGTGGATACCAAAAACAAAACAAAACACTCTAACATGGGCAGAGAATCTAACAGAACAATCACAAATGAAAAACAAAACAAAACAAAAACAGCAACAGCAGAGTCAGCCGGCAGCCGGCAGCGAGGCAGAGGGCAGAGGGCAAGGCGATGGGGCACACGCAGCAGCTGGTGGCCGTGCGGTGCGGGGGTGTCCCACAAGTGGGTCACACTCACCTGCGTCGCACGGTCGCCATATAAGGCCAAGTGCGCGGGTGGGCGGAGCAGCTGGGAGGCGGGAGCGGGGAGGGAACAGAAGGAAAAAAGGGGCGGGGTCAGCGGTGGTGGCGGGAGCGGGGAGCGGGGAGGGAAGGCGGAGGGCGGCGAGGTAGGCGGGCAACCAGGAAGGAAAACACGCTAACACGGGCAGAAGTCTACAAAAACAGGCACAAGTGGATACCAAAAACAAAACAAAACACTCTAACACGGGCAGAGAATCTAACAGAACAAGCACAAATGAAAAACAAAACAAAACAAAAACAGCAACAGCAGAGTCAGCCGGCAGCCGGCAGCGAGACAGAGGGCAGAGGGCAAGGCGATGGGGCACACGCAGCAGCTGGTGGCCGTGCGGCGCGGGGGTGTCCCACAAGTGGGTCACACTCACCTGCGTCGCACGGTCGCCATATAAGGCCAAGTGCACGGGTGGGCGGAGCAGCTGGGAGGCGGGAGCGGGGAGGGAACAGAAGGAAAGAAGGGGCGGGGTCAGCGGTGGTGGCGGGAGCGGGGAGCGGGGAGGGAAGGCGGAACTATGACTTTGCTGTATATAATATTGAAAATGCGACTGGCTCTTGTGGGCAAGGTTGTGGTAAGATTAAAGGAGCCGACCTTTGAGCTGAGAAAACCGTCTCAACATCCTGTGATTCTAAAATGAATATACCCCACCTTGTGTAATGTAACTGGTGCTCATGTAAAGCACTTTAAGTTTGCGCTATATCAAACTTAATAATGAGTCTCTTTTAAGTTATATCAAAGGCAGTGACGGGTTGTATTATTGCAGAGTTGAGGTTTTTTTGTTTTCACCCCAAGTGTAACAAGCATTTGCAATACAATAGGTCTTGCATTTTTAAATTTTAAGCTATTGGAATTCTAAATGACAATGCCTTTTATTTATCTATTTTTAAAACCAACACATAGATAAAAGGTTTATCATTTACAACGCCAGTAGCTCAAAGTCTCACAAATGCGAGACCTATTGCATTGCAAATGCTTGTTTTAATCTATGTGAGCTTTACACTTCCCAACGTTTGTGATTTTAAACAATTATGAGACTGCTGATCTAAGCATTTAAAAGTTGGCATAACCAAAATTAATAGTTTGTGCAAACACCGTCATTGTTTGGCATATTAAAATGATTTCGAACTAGTAATGATGTAATAGAGATGAGGATTTGTAACTGTTATACCTGGCATCCTTGGCGTGGTTTCCCCTGTCTTTTTGCCTCTGCCTCCTGTATTTTTGCTGTGTGCTGGATTTCATTTTTGCTGATCTAGATGTTTTGAGCGCTTTGCCACTGCTGATCAGTGCCACAGTGCAAGTGCTCCCTATGTAAATTGTGCATATAGATTAGTGTTTCCATGATTAGCTTGTTTGACTTATTACTAAGTCCCTAGTACAGTGCATTCTCTGTACCCAGTGCCTGTAAGTCAAATGCTGCTAGTGGGCCTGTGGCACTGATTGTACAACCCACACAAGCAGTCTTTCAAAGGTGTCTCCGACCTGCCACTGCAATGTCTGTGTGCAGTCTCTACTGCCATGTCGACCTGGCAGGTGCACCCACTTGCCAGGGCATAACCTTCCATTTTATTACATGTGAGTCTCCGTTAAGGTAGGCCCAAGATATCCCTGTTTAGACAGACCCAAAGTGTATGACTGGGTGTTTTTTCCAAAGCCACACGCTTTTCATTTTGTGCATTTATTAAACTCTTCCTTGGGTAAAGCCATTTCATTGCATGACTACTTGGTTGTTTTTTTCGTGACAATATTACTCATCAGCATCTGTTTTGAAGAGCGTGCTCTTCTGAATGTAATTGCAGGTCTTTTCTGCACTGTTTTTCCCAGAACCGGATCATTTCGTATTAGGTGCCAATGCTTAGTAAGTATACTTCTTATTTGGCCATGTTGACGATTATATGTGGTGATCATTCTTGCTTGATTTTGTTTATCACTTGCTCACTTGATTTTACTCTGGCTAGGATTAAAGAGAATCTCTTCTCTGGTTCTCTTTTTGGCATTACTTGTTGCTGCTTGCACATTGGTCTCTCAATATCCTCTAGCTCTAAACCTAGATCTCAACTTAACCAATTCTTCATCTAGAACTGCCTTCTCACTGCAATTACGCATTGTCCTCAGGCATTCACATTACAGAATGCTTTTAATCAAGTTCTGCGGGTGAAAACTTGCTGCATGTAGCAGCGTGTTTCCCGCTGTAGGTTTTCTTGAAAGTTTTGTCTGCAACTTGGAATTTTTGACATAGATGGTTAAATCTAGGGAGTTCACCGATGTATTACTGATTGTGCTTGTGAACTTCAAGTTTAAATTGCTCACTTGCAGTTTTTTAATAAAGTTTTTCACTGACTCCTCAGTCCCTTTCCAAACGACGAACAAGTCGTCGATAAATCGACTCCAGTGGAGCACATTTTCTTCCCATTCAGATTGGTACGCGACCCGGACCACTTGCTCCTCCCACCAGCCCATATGCAAATTTGCTTAGCTGGGGCAAAGCAGGTGCCGTTGCTGCCCCACAAATCTGATGAAATAACTCATCATTCAAGAGGAAGTAGTTGTTCTTTAAGAAGACCAAAATAATACTCAGTAACATCTGGGTGTGTGCCCAAAGTTTAATCGGTCGGTTGCTCAAAAAGTGTTTGAAGGCCTTTAGGCCATCTTCATGCCTGATGCTAGTATATAATATGGTCACATCAATTGTTACTAACAATAGATCCTGCTCCCATGGGAGATCATATATTTTTTCAAAAAATCCCCTGTGTCTTGGATTTAAGAGGGGAGGGTTTTTACTAAAGGACAAACTGGAACTACTGGATCATCAATTTTTTTAAAAAGACGTTCTTCAGATGTAAGTAAACATTGATTGTACCAGTCTTGTAGCTGCTCATTATACATTCTAAAACTTGTTTGCATAATAGTCTCAGTAACCTTTGTGTAGTTATTGCGGTTATTTAGTTGCTTATAAGCTCCATTCAAGTATCTGCTTGTGGCTTTGGAAAAAACACCCAGTCATACACCTTGGGTCTGCCTAAACGAAAGAAAAAGATCAAAGAGTACTTCACCTGTAAACCGGATTTTGCTGTCTACGTCCTTCAGTGCCCTTGTGGCCTGAGGTACGTGGGAAGCACGATCCATCCAGTCCATAAAAGGGTGCTACAGCATGTCAGAGCGATATGCAATGGGGATAGAACCTACCCTGTTGCGCGTCACTTTGAGTCACATCACAACAAGGTCTTTTGTACTTTGTAATAGATTGTATTACACCGAATATACAAATTGGCAATTGGGGAAAAAAAGTTGTGAAAGCTGGAGTCCTGTTACATTTTGAAATTGAATACACGAATCCCTTGCGGTTTTGTTTCTTTAAGCATGGGTTGTCATTAATTATTTGAATGACTCTCATATTTAATTAGATTCTTGCGCAATGAAGTTAAAAATAGAAGGGTTTTTTAACGATTAAGTTGTTACTAATCATGGTAAAGAACTTTGCATAATCACAATGTAAATGACATGTTTTACATGTTTTACATGTTTTTACATGTTTTTAAGTGAAGTAGTGTGGCTCACTGGTTAGAGGCGGCAGACCCGAGAGCAGAGGACGAGAGCAGAGGACGGCCCGGGACCAGGGTTCGATTCCCGGCGCGGCAGGTTTCTGGACCAGGGTCAGCGGACTCGATAATTCTCTCGCCTCGGTGCCCACTCTGATCAGCGATCACACTCGGCAACTCTGGGCATTAGCTTGCCTCATCTTCACTAACGGCCCCACCAGACCGCCGGGGATGCCTGGTCTCACCCTGGAGATACCCATTAAGGGACTATCTCTCAGGGAAGCCAGGAAGGGTTTCGCAGCGGTCGAAGCGCCTTGGGACCCTACGGGTAAGTAGTGCGCTATATAAATGCCTATACATTTACATACATTTACATTTACTATGAAATTGAAATGCAAATGGGTTCGCGCTACAATGTTGCGGAAAAACTACCAGTCTTTCGTTTAATGCACTATTTCTGTAGTCAGATCATGTGACATGACGTTAACACTGTATTTAGAATGGCTGTTCAAAACGATTAGGTTGTTGGTGAACAAGCCTGCTGGACACGCAAAATGCGTCCTACCAGTCTACTTGAATAAAAGTATTGTTGGCCAGAACACAGCGTTGTCATCCCTTGTTGCAAGGAGTTTTGTATATTTTATCAGACCTTGCTGGGGTGGGCCGTTTTCAACAACGCACCCTCTGATTTGGAGTTGCTGTGGTAGTTACCCGAGCCGGGAGGGAAAAAATATATATATATATGTATATTTTTTTTGACCAACATCTGCTCCTGGGAGGTGCGGGGAGCTGACATGGGCAGCCGGGTGTGGGCTCCTCGAGCTCCCCTTCATTGGTGGTAATCTCAGAAGTGCCTCAGTGGGACCGGGTACCACTGGGGCATGGAAGAAAAAATGGGCGTCAGGCTGCATCAGAAGGAAAATCTTAAGGAAAATATCACAGAGCTCTCCCTGCCACGGTGGAGAGCCGCTGCTACAGTATTCACTGGACTATGGAGACTTGCCCAACTAATGATTTGCAGGGCCTTTCCCTCAAAACACATTTCTGCACATAACTCAGCCCATGGGGGTCCCAAGACGACAGGACTACCACCAAATCTTTCAGTATTATGTGCTCTTACTTTTCAAGTCATCTTCTGGTCCTTACCCTAAGTTTGGAGGAAACTCACAATCATCACCTTTCCTGCGTTTACATATATTGTCAAGATCTCCCATAGCTGGAACTTTTGCTTTGGAGCTCATTCTCCAAGGGCCTTCTGTATGATATCATCTCTTAATGCTTGGTCGGCCTTCAAATATGTAATGCATTGTTCATGAGGTTACACCCTTAAGCGGCTGATTGTATGGTTGCACCACAATGCTTTTACACCATGCTGTTTTACTGTGATGTCCTCTAGGGGGTTTCTGACCATTAGTTTACTGCCAAGTATATGAAAGGATGCACAAACACAAAGTTTATTGCTGATAAATCTTTTATTGGGTTTTCATAATGATTACATATGTTTTATCAATACATCATTATCACAATGAATACAATGATTCATGGCACACTAAAGTAATTATTACACAACTTTTCAGATTCACTTGTCATGGCACTGAGCTGCAGAAGGCAAATACAACTGAGGTACTTGTCTGCGAAATATATTTATTTGCCTCGCCGGCCAATTTTTTTATTGAATAACTATAATTTTACATACGTGCCTTCAGGCAAAACAACTGTTTGTAAAGTGAAAGTACCCCTCAAGGGCAAATATTAAAGAGTATTTTTTCAGGCCAGGTATATTTTGTCTGTCTGCTTGTCTGCCTGTTTATGGGTGCTTGTGTCTACGAATATGCAGGTGCCTGCATGTACTTATATTTTTACCTGTGGATATACATGTGTGTCAATGTGTGTGTGCATTTATGTGTGTTGGTATCCAAGCATGCATTCGAGTGTAGTAACTGCATAGGTGCTCATTTAAATACTCGTATGCATACACACATTTGAGTACATAGGTATATTAATATGTATACACATTTACACAAATGTGTTTGTAGCTACTACAGCTCACAGAATGTACAAGTTTGGCAAAAGATAGCATATGTAAATTTATTGTGTGATATATATGAAGTGCTTTGGCAACCCTGGCAGGAATAGGGGCTTGTCAGGAAACATACCCCTTCTGATTGAGAAGCAGAAGGTTGCCACCTTCCTTAGAGACATTTATTTCCCATTTGTACATGTTCTGAGATTCTGGAATGGCTACAAGCTAGTATTTCAATATTTCAATCTTGTATTCCCCGCTTTATGTATGTTGTATCTCTTTAGTGCAAACCTAGCCAAAGGGCAGCAGAGTGCTGCACATGGTCAAAGTCAATGAGTGATAGGAAAGGTAGCTGGTTTGTAGGTTGTTTGTTTGGTAGCGGAGTAGAGCATGGTGGTACTTTTTGTCCAGCTTACTGTGCTTCTTGTTGGTGGCTTGACATGGAGAGTAAAATGTAAGATGTGCGTGTTTGTGCAGAAAAACTCACGGCGACCACCATGTTGCTCTCATGTTGCATGAGCATAATTTGCAACATGCACTTTTGATTGTTTCTGAGTGCACCACAAGCTCATTACAGGCTCCATGCTTTCTCCGGAAGGTAGTTGTTGATTATCAGACTGTTTTCATGTAATTATTTTTGGTTTTGGTTTTGTGACACATTGGGTAATCTTATAAGGTTCCAAAGGCAAGACCAATTGGGGGAAACGTCCTTTAGGACGAAGCCAGAATCACGCTGTGCCTTCAGAGCTCAGGCAACAGAACGAATGCATCTTTACCATACACTCATTCTGCACGCACGTCGTTGCAACAACTTGCCTTAGGGGGGCACAATTGTGGAGTGATGTTGGAATTAATGCCCAACACCTTCCCTACTATTACAGAGACTGGAGTTGGAATAGTAAATTAAACTATTCCAATATCCAGCAGCCCCCTAAGGCAAGTTGTTAAAATGACTTGTGCAGAACAAATGTGACTTGCTTGCAGAACAAATGTTTGCTAAAGAACCATTCATTCAAATGAAGAAGTTCCTAAGGCATGCGTGAAAAATGCATGCGGAAATCCATCATGCATTCACCTATTGGCTATGCCAATGCTTGTTGTGATATGGTGTAAATCCATTCAGTAGTGCAGTAGCATGATAGTGGCTCCATCCTTTTATGTTTGGCTAGGCCACATATATACATATATGCATTTACACTTGGCTTTATGTACTCGTGTGACACAATGAAACTAAAAAGATAGGGTGCACCAAAGTCATAGAAGTGCAGTTATTGTGTGTTTTGACATATGTGTGTGTGCATATTAACATTTTCCTTAGCAGAAATATATGTACTGCTGATATAAATGTTCTACAGGTTTAGATTGAAAGGAGGTGTGCTAAAATGCATTTCATTTAGTGCATTTACCAGGGATTAGTGAGAGTGAATTTGATGTGTGTTACTGTTTCCCTTACAAATTGTGACCAGTTGTTTTTGCTTAATAAAATGTAATAGTTATTGTGCCACAAGAGAGTACTGCACAATACAGCTTGATTCATTATTTTATCATTGACCACAAGCGCTAGAGAAATGTTAAGTTGGCGTGATTGTGGGCCTTAAACATGCAGATCAAGATATTTAACCCTTATATGAAAGTAGTTTTTTCTGCATGTTCTTCTCCTTTGAAGGTGCAGACTGAAGGCATTCATTAGTGAGTGAAAAGCTCAATGTATTTCAGAGATAGAGTGGTGAGGAAGAGCTGGCAAGGTCAATTGATTTTAATGAAGAACAAAGGGAGTATTACCCGTTGGTACTATCAGATGAAGGTACGAACCAAGGAGGCTTTGGAAGCAGAGACTGGAATATGGAAGTAGAGTTGAAGGCGCCATGTTCTGTTCTGGGAACTGGAAAACATATGTGTATGAGGTCATGTTTTCTCGAATGCTCTTTGCGCATTTAATTATTAGTCAGATCCCTAGTAGACTTGGATAGGTACAGACCTCTCTTGTTATTACTGATTGTATGGCTCCATGTTATACATGACTCTTTACTTTTAGAACTTCTACAGAGGTTCTGATGCTGACTCCTTTCTTGGTACCTTGATTCAATAGTGTTTGCCCTATCCTTAGGTTAGTGTAGGCTTTAATGGATGCTGCAAATATTTCCCATGTATAGGGAGAAGGATGGAAACTATTCGACGAATCACCAAATTCTTTTTTTTATTCTCTGTATCGTTGCTACTTAGATACTTATATGTGCTTTACTGTTGAGGACCAATATTGTAAGATGCTTTGGTCTTCCTTTGGTTATTACATACTTTTATACTCTTTTCTATATTATGTTCTTGAGATTGATTTATATTCAGTCGGGGCCACCGCCTACCTAAAATGGTAGGGCGACCGAGGGAGGAGAGGGCTATTTGTTGTTATTGCATTGTATTTAGTTGCAAGTAGTGTGGCTCACTGGTTAGAGGCGGCAGACCTGAGAGCAGAGGACGGCCCGGGACCAGGGTTCGATTCCCGGCGCGGCAGGTTTCTGGACCAGGGTCAGCGGACTCGATAATTCTCTCGCCTCGGTGCCCACTCTGATCAGCGATCACACTTGGCAACTCTGGGCATTAGCTTGCCTCATCTTCACTAACGGCCCCACCAGACCGCCGGGGATGCCTGGTCTCACCCTGGAGATACCCATTAAGGGACCATCTCTCAGGGAAGCCAGGAAGGGTTTCGCAGCGGTCGAAGCGCCTTGGGACCCTACGGGTAAGTAGTGCGCTATATAAATGCCTATACATTTACATTAACATTTACAAGCATGTTGCTGAAAAGAGTATGTGCTTGAAAATTGTAAAGGAGCGTGAGCTGCTGTGAGGAGTGAGATTGCCGTCACAGCGGGCTGTGCTGGGATAGGCCTGTAGGTGTGAAGTTATGCTGTTATTGGCTGCCTACGTCAGGAGGTGCTGTGCTGATATTGGTTGTTAATGATTTGGAACGGGAATTCAAGCAAATATTGATTTTTGTGTTGAAACAAACAAATTTTAGTTGAAGTTTTAAGCTGTACGAGAATTGTTTATCAAAGATGACACGAAGACACTGCAGGTCCTTTTATGACAATAAATGTAGGGTTACACACATGTATTTGTCCAGAACAATGGCACAAGATCACTGAGAAAGAAGATGCACTCGTGTTTCCACATTATGGTACATTTCATCTAACATTTGAATAGAATTGTATATGAGATGAAACCACATCCTAGACCTACACAAACCAAACTGTTTAATGCTTGGGAGTGGGTGGCTCATGCAGAGAGAAAAAGAGAGATACCAGTGATGGTTGAAAAAGGCAGTGTATACCTCTGCAGATGCAAGGTTATATGCAGAGCAGAAAAGGTGGCAAACTGACATGATAGAGGGAGCAGAATTCTACCCATTATTTGAAACCAAAAGAGAGGAAAGAGGGACCTAAAAAACAAAGAAAGATCATACAAGAGAATCTGGAGTGAAAGATGAAAACAGTGATACTAGTGATAGTCTTTTAGACATATTACTTTCTGAGCGACCACCTCCACATACAATGAGATTAGAATGGAGGTAGGAGGGAGCGAGGCTGCAGGTGCGAATACTGTATTGCCTACTGCACCAGTAAGTACGATTCCTGGTATATTAGGAATTCCTCCTGTGCAGAAGGACCAGAGGGTGATGGGGCAGTAAATCAAAACATGATAGAGGAAAACTCAAGGACTTGCGTTCTTGGGGTCTCCACTGGTTGTACAGTCTCAGATGCACATGCCAATACTTTTACCATTGGACCATTGGTTTCTATAAATCAACCTGTTTCCATGGGAAATGGGATTCAAAACCCAGTTGTTCCTGCTCAATAATAAGCATCAGAAATTACACCCATGAATCAGAGAGTACAAGAATGTGTTCCTTTAAGTTGGAATAATGCAAGTTGTCCTTGCAGTGCAAGTGCAGACACATCTGTGCATCAAACTGGAATTGGACCTTTAAGGTTGATTACGGGGTTACCAGATCTGGCTTTACCTACCTTGGGACCGCCTTTATGTATGCATACCAGTACACCCGAAGTAAAGGCAGTATATAAAGCTTTTCAGGTATATCCTGGTCTTAATGTCCAGGAATTGAAGGACTTTTTGAAATCTTTTCATTCTACATAGAGTGAGAGTGGGAGTACGGAAGTGAGTCAGGGAACTCTTCAGTTTACTTTGAAAGTAAACTTGGTGGATGTGGGAAAATGTAAGTTGGAATTGGATGAGATAAGTGGTTGTCTTTGTTAGACCTCTCAGTCCTAGGGTGGTCTCCTTCTTGCCTCGTTATTGGCTGCCATTTTTGTTGGACAAAGGACTCTGGCCGCCTTACCGCTGCTGAACAGTGCTGAGGTTTAGGTGCTCTCTCCTAAAAACATGGTTGCCATAGGCCCCTACTACTGCGGTGAGGCCACTGTCCTGTCAATGCACTAGTAGTTGAATAAGGCTGGGACTTAATGCTACTGTAACCTTAAACGCCCTGCCTCTTGTCACCATAGACAGACACCACAGAGTCCCTAGATTCTTCCAGACCTTCCAAACCCCCAGCTTGCTGCCTTTTTAGAGGGTCACCTGACTTAGGGGTATAAAAGAAAAGGAGGGAACCCCATAGCTCAGTTACACCACTGGACCTGGGGACCCCCCTGTAGGAGTGGAGGCTGCAGCACTAAGAGGACTGTTAGACTACTGAGGCTGACCGCTCCCAGGAACTGCTGCCCCAAGATAGCTGAGCCGTTTCGCCTGCCTACTGATCTCACCCTGTAAGGGGGAAAAGAGGTAACCTCTCCAGGGTGGCTTCCCAGGGACTTCCATAATCTCTGCCCCTGCAAACAGAATCTACAATTGACCCCAATCACTGTGCCAGCAAAGCGCTGTGTGACCATAATCTACAATTGACCCCAAGCGCTGTGCCAGAGAAGCGCAGTATGACCAGAGTCTACAATTGACCCCAAGCGCTGTGAGAAGAGAAGCGCTGCGGTGCTCAAGATCGCTGGCCCGGGCCCTGCGCTGTGGGAGAAGCAGCAATGTGCCCAGGATCACCGCCGCAGCCCCTGAGTGAAGAAAATAGAAACCTTCTCTCGGGCCTCACTGATACCTGGTCCTTTTAAACCACAAAAGGAAGAAATTGGCACAGAAGCTGAAATATAAAAAGAATGCATTTATTAACCTCAGATGAGGGAGACTACGTCACACAATATCCTCGAAAACTGCATGAGGCAGTCTAAGGAGTACAGAAAATAGGGGCCTTATATATGCTTAGGGCTACATAGTCATATGAACACAACAATGGTCCCTGGCAAGGAGACGAATAAATGAAAATGAATATAGACTCAGTCAGTTCTATATTAGCGAAGACATGCCCAGCCGGGCAGAGGTCCTCAAAGTTTATATTTAAATAAAGGTTTGCAAAACACAATAACACCTTCAACAATTCACGTGCGTGGGGCACAAGCCTGTACCCAACCACGACAATACACAGACAAGAACATACACAAAAGGGCTTGTAAGGCAAAATCAGCAGTCTCTGTAAGATCCCAAATTTTTGACAGAGAATTACTCATAGGTACCATTACATAGTTTTGTATAGAAAATTCCACAAGTATATGGTACACAGTAGGTCGAAGACGTTTCGGACCCCCTTACTAAATGATGGGGTCCATCATCAGGACAAAGCAATGGTTGCCTTTTTAGTTATTAGCCTCTTTAGCCAAGGGGCATATGGTAAGAGAGCTCACATAAGAGCGCGCAGGCAAGTGGTTAATTCAGGAACAATTTGGTAATTCGGTCCGAACTTTCGGTTTATCAGGAGATCAAAATGAATTATTTCGAGGGTCCAGGGGAGGGGGAGGATAATTATCCTGTTTCCGCATGTACCTTGTGAACCGGATAATACCGGTAGCGCCGTATCGCGCTGGGGTCCTGGAACCAGGAATGCCGGGTCAACCAGGAAATCAAGTCGTGCCGACTGACCCGGCATTCCTGGTTCCAGGACCCCAGCGCGATACGGCGCTACCGGTATTATCCGGTTCACAAGGTACATGCGGAAACAGGATAATTATCCTCCCCCGCCCCTGGACCCTCGAAATAATTCATTTTGATCTCCTGATAAACCGAAAGTTCGGACCGAATTACCAAATCGTTCCTGAATTAACCACTTGCCTGCGCGCTCTTATGTGAGCTCTCTTACCATATGCCCCTTGGCTAAAGAGGCTAATAACTAAAAAGGCAACCATTGCTTTGTCCTGATGATGGACCCCATCATTTAGTAAGGGGGTCCGAAACGTCGTCGACCTACTGTGTACCATATACTTGTGGAATTTTCTATACAAAACTATGTAATGGTACCTATGAGTAATTCTCTGTCAAAAATTTGGGATCTTACAGAGACTGCTGATTTTGCCTTACAAGCCTTTTTGTGTATGTTCTTGTCTGTGTATTGTCGTGGTTGGGTGCAGGCTTGTGCCCCACGCACGTGAATTGTTGAAGGTGTTATTGTGTTTTGCAAACCTTTATTTAAATATAAACTTTGAGGACCTCTGCCCGGCTGGGCATGTCTTCGCTAATATAGAACTGACTGAGTCTATATTCATTTTCATTTATTCGTCTCCTTGCCAGGGACCATTGTTGTGTTCATATGATTAAGCTCCCCGAGGTCCCTCGCTGATACTTATTGGGGTCCTCTTGTTGTTTAAAATAGGGCTACATAGTCAGCATAAGTCCAAGGGGAGGTCCTGGCTCATGTAAGCATGCAAAATGACTAATATGGGCATACAAGATCTGCTTGCTCATCAAAGTGGGAGGAGAGTTACTTCTCCATACATCAGTAAAAATAGCCTGACTGTTGTATGAGAGGAGCAGGTGCATTCTACTAGCTAGGCCCTTCTGAGCATGTGCAAGGCTCTGAAGAAGGAAACAGCACATGGCGAGCACATGGCTAACTAAAATGGCTGCCAAGTACACAAATGGCTTTCAGCTCATGCCAACAAATCCCTGCAATCTTTAACATGAGGTGAGAGAGGCAAAGCGCTAGGCGTGGGGAACTCACCGCCGCCGGCCCGTGACACCTCCTGGGAGCGCTGAATTAGAAGAGCGCTACTGTGGCCAAGATCACTGCCGCAGCCCCTACGTTCGAGTGAGGGCCGCCGCGGTCGTCGTAGAGGCCAGAAGGCACAAAGGAACACCCCACCCTGGCTGGGGAGCCCCCGAAGCCCCCAGACCGGTTGCCCTGAAGAGGGGAGCCCCGTGGATGGCAGGGAATCAAGCTGCCCCCCCAGGTGAACTCCCCAAGTGAAGTGAGCAGCGGGCTGACTGGGGGGGCATCCTGCGCAGACTGGGCCCGGCACCGCATTACTGCCTACAATTTCCCCACAATGATTGGACAGGTGAGTCGAGGGAGCTGAGTTCCACGCTTACAGAAAGACTCATGCACGTCTGCGGTGGGGTTAGCCCCAGGGGCTCCTGGAGCCTGAGAACATCGTGAGAATAGCCAGGCAGGGGTAGCCACAATGCTTAAGATGTCTTCGACTGTAATGGTTGCCATGAAATGGTATTGAACCCCTGTGTGAGAACTAATGCTGTGATCGAATTGATGATACAGGAATTGTGTACCTGACATACAGATAGACCTGTACTGTTTCCAAACATGACCAGAAGCTATATAAAGATACTTGTTTTCCTACCTAAAAGTGGTGTCCCCTTGATTGTGTGTGCTTTACTGTGTCAGTGTGACTGCGTGGTGCACAACTACTTTACACATTGCCTTGTGCGTGCCTACCTGCCTCACGCCAAGCTACCTCATCGGAATTGATGGTCCCCACTTGGACTGGGGTGCAGACTCTGGCCAACTGGAGACCCCGGTTCTAACAGTCTTGAATTGGAACACATAGCAACTTATCAGCAGAGCGAACTTTAGAGAAAGGTGTTACTAGGAGAGCAAGACAAGCACATGACAAATTATCTGAGTTGGCACCGAAATATGAGATAGATTTAGAGCAGATAAAGGCTTTACAGAAATGCCACCGATTTGCTTTTAGTGATCAGGGTATAGAACATATGAGATTATCTAGAATGAAGTTGGAAATTTGGGAATTAATCCACATCATCCGAATTTGGAGAGAAATAGAGAGTAAGTTAAATGGTTAAAAAAAATTGACTCTGTGAGGAGGCCGGGTACTTACCTGATTGCATAAAATGATTTCCTTGATCGGCAGCCAATACAAGTGTGATTCATCTTGTCTCTTCACAGGATCAGGACTGCTCTTTCTTTAAACCATGTTGCTTGACAGAGGAAGAGGCAAAACCTTACTGCGGTCTAGATGACAAGAATCCAGATACCCTGCTGGCTCCCGACCCAGAAGCCATGCTCAGAAGTCGTAAAGGGAGTTTTGTGGCGTCGTCCGAGAAAGAAAGAGAGGTGCAAGGAGTTTGATGGTAGGAGACATCGGAGAACGCTGAAAGTCTTCCAGAACTGCAAGAATCAATAAGCGTGTCATGAGTAGAGGTCACAGAGAGACCTGAGGACAAAGGTCCCCGTGAGGTGATAGAAACCCCAGCCATATTCGAGGAGGGATGTGGCTTGACCAGGTGCATGAGATGGTCCTAACGTGGAGTCGGCGGGCTAAGAAGACTCCCAAATGTTCTTAGAACTTATCCTAAGATTAGTAGGAGTCGAAAAGAATATATATATTTACATCTCTCTTTTAGTTTTTTTCCTCAACGCACCACTGTACATTACATAGGCACTAAACCACTAAGCGCAAGCACTCCAGGTTAATTCTTGCTAGCTGTTAATGATCTAAGAGGTCACAAAGTCCAGTACACAGTTAGTCCCGGGTGAGATTGGTGACAGATTCTAATAGATAAGGAAGGTCAGTGACTTACCTGGGTTTGTTTTGTTTCCTCTGAGATCCCTGGAAGGACAACCTCTGATTTCTGGATCAAAAACCTGGAAGAAAGAAGATAAACTGACTATGTAAACCTGGATAATTTGTTAAGAGAAGATATTTGACATCATGATACATTCAAAACTATTATCAACATATTATAAAAAACATTTCTTTCAAACTGAAGACTGACAAACTCCGAAGAAAACAATGGGAGAACCACCTCCTCCTGGATGAGGGTGGTGGGCAGGAGCTACAAGCTTTCCATTATGGGAGGTACCTAGCAGAGTTTATATATATATGTACCTTGGAGTGGGTGTGATCTTGTGTCATTTACAAACAAATCCCCTACATTTAGAGAGAAACCTGTGGAGTGGTGCAAACAAGTTGAGCAGTTTGTGAACATTTCAAACGTTTTGTGCACTGAATTTAATACCTTGTTTGACAATGTGGTCCCAAGTGATTTGCGGATAGCATGTAAAATAGCTATTGAGTGGACCAAGAGGGAGCCAACAAGAAACCCTGTGACCAATGGCCCTTCAGCTATAGTGATGAGGAAGTATGATCAAGTAATAACATGGTTGAAGTTTAATGTGCCACCTCAGGATATTGACTGGGCCAAGATTGATCGAATGACTGAAGACCTGAAGGAGACAATTCATGGATATCATGAGAGATTGTTACAGGCATTTAAACAGTATAGTGGAATGGAAACAAAGGAGGGAGCCTAAAGATATGGGACATTTTGGGTGAAATTGTGTCCAGTGATGGCTGGTGCAGGTAAGAGAGGTGGGGTGGTGGGGTGGGGTGAGGAGGGAGTCTACACATGAAGACAAAGGAAAATAAACATTTTAAAAAGCAAACCACATACCTTGAGCTCGCCGCATCACCAAGTCGGTGAGTGCAAGGTAAGTGGATTTGTTTTTAAAATTTTATTTTCCCTCTTCGTTGTCTGTTGACTTCCCTCCTACCCCCGCCTCACCACTTTTACCTGCACTCGTTGTGCATGTATCAACCATTTTTGCATTCGCAAATGGTGCGAATCGCTACATTTGAGCGTTTACAAATGCAAAATAACATTACAAGATGTATGAAAGGCTTAGGGAGTTCATTTTAGGTAATAGCAATGTTTTGCGATAAACTAAAATTGCGACTACAAATAGGGAATCGCATTTTGCGATTCTCTAATCACATGTACCAAGCATTTTCTAAATGCAAACTGTGCCTTTAAGAAAGGCTATTACCATCCACTTCAAATGCCTTTTTCAAATTGCCCCATAAGGCATGTGTGCACTTTACATATACAGATTTTTTTTTGGGTGCTTCAGGGGTGCCTTAGGGCACTTTCCTTTACCTAATTTGTGAATACCAATTAGGTAATGGCAAATGAGGTAATGCAAAACAATTCACACCTATTAGGCCCAGAATGTGTAGTATCCTGCATTTGTTATGAAATGTATTTTACACCTCCTGCTCAGTCAGTGCTTGTGATCTGTGCCTAATAGAATGTTGGAGTCATGTTGTGCCTCGGAATGTTGGGACACAGAGATGTGAAGTGACAGTTGGACATGGGCTGAGCAGCTGACAGGCTGCCCCTGGTGGGGCTCTCCTTCAGAACTTAATTACTTGTTGTCTAGAACTATACTACTTGTTACCTGCTTGAATAAAACACCTTTAATTACAATCTACCTGCGTGGACCTCCTCTCTACAGAATGCATGGTGAAGTATTACCTAATACCGATTACCTAATTGCGATTGCGACTCTGTAGGATTTGCTATTAGGTAATCTCTATTTTTTTTACATACCATTTTGTATTAGTCAAATAGCAATTACCTAAAATTCTCTGTTTAGAGATAGCAAAACTGGATTTATGATACATGTGGTTCTTAGTGTCCAGGCTTGTGACAGGATTGAGGCCTGAGATTATTATGATGAATCAACAGTATCTGGTTGATGAAATGTTGAGATATGGCAAATACTGCAATGATGAGATTAAAATGAGACAGAAAAAGTTAAAGGACAAGTTAATGGTGGTATAAATAAAGTCTGACAAGTGAGGAATTCAAAATTCACCATTTGTTGGAAATGGCCCTCCAATGCAGGCAGTGTATTAACAGGGAGCTCCTGTGATGCAGGTTTTAGGTGGATTTCAGCCACAAGGTAGAGGTCGGAGTATCCCTCTCCGAGTACTGGAATTGATGTAGCAACATTGAAGAAGTCTGATCCATGCCACTACTGCAATAGGCTGGGGCATTGGAAGCAAGACTGTCGTCTTAATCCTGCAAGTCACGGCCAAAATCCAGGGTTTGTACCATCTCAGAATAGTAATGCCATGTAGCAACAAAATGTACCCAGACCTAGATCTCAGAATTGTAATGTGCCACAGGCCCCAGTGATGAATGTTCCTCAACCTCCAATGCCACATCAAGCACTATATGTACCTGAGTTCTCTTCAAACTAGCTCCCGAATTCAAATCAGAATGCTTTCCAGAATAATAATCCTTGCCAAAAATGTTGTGTGTTTGGGGTAAGTGAAAATCCTGGCATTGATCTGTCCTCCTGATGGTGCGTGAGGGGGGAGGAAGATTGCTTGCGCAGTCTTGGAGTTAGACCAGAGTGACCCATTCATAGATGCTGAGGTAAATGGCTATGATGTATCATTTTTGGTTGATACTGGTGCTATCCATTCTACTTTGAGATAATTGTAAGTCCAAAACCTACTCCGCTTGTGAAGAACTATCCAAATCGGTGGAGTTGCCAATCAACAAATGAAGAATCCCATTACTAAGGATGTCCCAGTGAAGATAGGAAGTTTTGAGGATAGTCATCAATTCCTGGTTTTTGATTCACCTCCTTTGAGTTTATTAGGACACATTTTGTTTTGCAAACTGAATTGCACCATATATTGTACCACGAAAGGAATAGAGCTACAAACTCATGAGCAGGACATTGCTTTTAAATTAGCTAACCAGAATCTAATTATTAGAATGTATCTGATGATGATGCCAGAAGATTTGCCTTGTCAGAGATTCAGTGGGGGCATACGTTTGGGATTTTTCAGGAAAGGACATTGGACTCATTAAGGGAGTTGAGCCTGTCTGTATTTAGCTAAAACCTAATGTGGAATATCCCAGAACACTGCAGTATAATTTGACCCCTGAAACGATTGCTTTAATAACCCCTGTGATCGAGACAATGATTCAACAAGGTATACTGAAAGAAAAAAACTTGGGAAGTCCATGTTACTCACCCATTATGAGCCTGCAGAAGCCTAGCAGTAAGTATCGCATAGTGCAGGACCATCACATGATCAATAATATTGTTATGTTATGTTATAAAAGGTTTTGTAGCGCGCTCAAATACTCAGGAGTGTCCTGGCGCGAACTCATGCAGAGAGACAGAAGGAATGGGAATTATAGAGTCATAGTAAAAAGATGTGTTTTTAGTGATTTTTTAAAAAGACTGAGGTCCTGGATGGCACGAAGTTGCACAGGAAGTGCATTCCAAGCACTAGCTGCTTTTACGGAGATAGATTGTCCACCTAAACGTGCCTGCTGAACTCGTGGCAAAACCAGCCGGCACTGGTTAGCTGACCGAAGGGGGCGGTTGGGGACATACATGGAGAAGCGTCTCCTCAGGTAGAGAGGCCCTTGACCATGGGTGGCTCTGAAAGACAAAACAAGAGTCTTGAACAGAATCCGTTGGGGCACTGGCAGCCAGTGTAGACTACGCAGATGTTGCCGTACGCTAGACCTCCTCGAGATGTTAAAGAGAAGTCTAGCGACGGCGTTCTGAATAATCTGAAGGCGCTTGGTCAAGTAGGCAGGGATGCCAATAAACAAGGCGTTAGCATAATCTAAGCGAGAAAGAATAAGGGCCAGCACCACTGTTTCTTTGGCCCCCCTCGGAAGCAAGGGGAAAAATCTGCGTAAGGCTTTGAGAGTGCCAAAGCATACACCGCTTAGTGTGATCCTCAAATTTAAGGTTTTCACCAAACCACACTCCCAGATGTTTTGCAGGGTTTCCCGTTGAATGGGGGCAGGGAACATCAGATGGCCACAATAGTTCTCTGAAGTTGGTTGGTAAATGTCCATAGAGGAGAACTTCCGATTTTTCCTTGTTGCACTTCAATTGTGCAAGTGCAAGCCAACGGAAGACCGACGAGAGGCAAAGCTGGGCAGAAGAAGTATCCAGATCGGCACCCGGGCAAGTGAACAATAGCTGGGTGTCATCAGCGTAGGCAATAATTTTTGCGCCCAATTGTTCGGCCAAGAAGATCAGGGGGGTCAGATAAATATTAAACAGCTGGGGACTGAGAGTAGACCCCTGAGGTACCCCAGTGGATAGTAGCCTGGCTGGGGACGCGTGGGGAGGCATCCACACCTGTTGAGTCCGATTATTTAGGAAGGATGTCAGCCACTCTAAAGCGGAGCCGGTAATATCAATGGCAGACAGCTGGGTGAAAAGAAGCTGATGGGGCACCGTGTCGAAGGCGGCAGAGAGGTCTAACAAATTCAGTGCTGCTCTGTCGCCTCCGTCCAGGTACTCCCTGATGGCCTCTGACATCTCAACCAGTGCTGCTTCGGAGCTATAGGCAGCACAAAACCCAGATTGAGCCGAGCATGGGAGGCCTCCACAAAGGCGTCCAACTGGCGAAATGCCATTTTTTTCACACACCTTGGCCAGCGCTGGCAGTAAGGAAGTGGGCCGGTAGTTAGATGGAACCGTCGGGTCCAAACCTGATTTCTTTAGAAGCTGCAGTAGTTTGGCTTGCTTCCAGCAGATGGGAACTGTAGCTGTCGTGAAGGAGAGGTTAATAATCTCAGTAACCTCTGAGCAGACCACTTCCGCCACCCCTCCTAGCAGACAAACCGGACACGGATCGGTGGGATACCCAGCTTTCATGGACTTCAGAACGGCCAAGGTATCCTCTTCGTCCGGTGGGGAAAATTCCCTAAACTGACAGATAGGGAGCTTAGGGGGTTGCAGAGTAGGCAGGGCGATATTCCTCTGATGGAGACATGTTGTGTGCAGGTTATCCTGAATCTTCACAATCTTATCTGCAAAGAAAGAGGACAAATCCTCGCACCACTGTTCAGAGGATGGCAGCGAAGGTTGCTCAGCGCAAGGGGAGAGAAAACTCTTAACGATGGCAAAGATTTATTTGCTGTTGTTATTAGCCTTGAAGATCCTGCCTGCTTAATAATTACCCTTTGCCGTCCTAATGGCAGCATAGTATTCTCTCTGGGTTGCGCAGAGAGTCGTCTTAGCAGTTGGACAATAGACAAGTCTCCAGCAGCATTCGAGTTTTTTACAGCCCAACTTCATTTCTGCAAAGCATGAGAAAACCATGGCTTGGAGGGAGAAGTGCGATTTTTGCAGCTGGTGCCCGGGTTCGCAGAGGACACAACCCCCCCACCAATCCAGGCGTTAAAATGCTGCACTGTTTCCGATAGCTCAGAACCCAAAGTAGTACAGAGGTATCAGAAGCAGAACAGCAGAGCTGGGTAAATGGAGATTGTGTTAAGAAATATGAGGATGAAATATGGGGTTCAGGAGATAGCAGACTCATGTTGCAAAATAGCTTGTTGCCGCCAATGGCTAGACATTACCATGGTCCGATTCATGTAGGGAGGGATGCCATGGTCACATTTGATTTGCCAAACATGGTTTAATCCAAAGTTTAGATTGCTGGCAGGTGCGTTATGTCCCAGATGTATTGTGTGCCAACAGAACAACGTAGGAAAAAGAACCACAGTGACATTGAGACACATATGGAGGTCAGGTGGTCCTTTCAACAGTCAACAGGATGCAGATGGACTTCATTGAGATGCCTGTGTGCAACAGGCTGCGAAATGTTTTGGTTATTGTGTGCATTTTTTCATGATGGGTTGAGACATATACCACAAGTAGGAATGATAGTCTCACAGTAGCAAAGTAGTTGTTGAGGAAGTTAATACCAAGGTTCAACTTCCCAACTTCTTTGAAATCGGACCAAGGCATACACTTCAATAACAAAGTGACGATGATGATATGTGCTGCTTTGCAAATTGAATGGAAACTGCATTGTTGTTACTTACCTAAGTCTTCAGGTCTGGTGGAGCAAGTCAATGGCACACTGAAATGAAGACTTGCCAAAGTGTATGCTTCTACAACTTTGAAATGGTTGGATGTTTTGCAGGTGGTGTTGATGAGTCTGCACAGCACACCTGATCGTAGAATAGGGATGTCTTCCCATGAGACCATTATGGGAAGGGTAATGAGATTGCCAGCTGTACCTGCAAAAGCCAGGGGCGGTCCGTTGACTTGTACGTTGGGGCTCCGCCCCCTTTACTTTTCCCCAAAGCTCAAACTTCTTAAAGTTAAGCTGTGTTCATGCTGCTTTTAAAAAATGCATTGGAATTATTTCCCTAGCTGGGAGCTGCAGCACTCTGCTCGTGGTGCTGGCACATGCGCAGACTGTCACTTGACATCTGCCTTCAAAAGCATTTGCTGAGCGGACAATCTTACAGCCCTGAAGACCGCGAGGTCATCAGCTCAGCAAAATCATTGCCTCCTAGGCTAAGCTCCACCCCTGAGGACAGGGATATGAAGTTAGCCTTGGGCGCTTCAGGTTCAAGCCCTGCAGCGCCAGGGGCTCTGTGTCAATCAGGGACTGGAAAGCATTTTCATCCCACCCTTTCCAAACTCCTCACAGGGTTGGGTGGGGTCAGTGATGTCACTGACCCCACCCTGTGACAGGTTGGTAATGGGGTGTGAGACTATTGGTGGCAAGTGAGAAATCGAGTCTGTGCTGTAGATCTTCACATATTTTGAAGACACACAGCACAGAATCACAGTGTCTTCTTCACGAGCTACTTTTAGTTACAGACATAACATCGCATTTGCAGGCAGTCGGGACTCGAAAGCAGAGGGTGGTAAAGCAGCCAGACTGCAAATTACCACCCAGACAGTGCCTGAGCCACGAGGCAGGTGAGAAAACGGAACCGAGAGACAAAAACAATGAAAGCCAGGCTGGATTATCTTTTTTGAGCCAGGATTGCAATATCGGCCATAAAAGTCATCAAGAGTGCGCCCGTGAAAACAGGCCTCCAGATAAAGATGAAAGCGTTAATATGGAAGATGTGGACGCTCTGGATAGGATCGTTAAATATGAGCAGTTGTATCCTCTCCTCAGCCTGCAGATGGGATTCCTCGCTTCTCATAATTAAAAGTAAGTTGGTGTGTGTCTACATTTGTGTGTGTTCACGTGAATTACGTGTGCCTGTGTGTCTGAGTGCGCATAGTGTGTACAGGCATGCGTGTGTTGGTGTGTGTTTGTGTATGCAAGCATGTGTGTCTTTGTGCGTCTCAATGCTGGCGTGTTTATGGGTGTATGTTGTTTGCGTCGGGACTCCCTCATTCTTCCGATTATTCATGCTTCCTTTCATTGTTTTTTCATTTCTGTAATGATACTTGTGTGGAGTGACACTCTCTTCATTTCTCTTGTTTATGGTCACATGCAGAGGAAATGCTATTGCTGTATGATATATATATATATATATATATATATATATATATATATATATATATTTTAAACTAAGGAGTTAGGTCCATGTAAGGGGTGGGGTAGGCTGGACCCTATGATATATTAGCAAACACAAAATGCCTGCCCTGACCTTTTCTTTTAACACTTATTCGAACCAATAGGACAAACACAAATATTTACGTTTGGCCTGGTATTTATTTTATACCCATCAGCTTCAATTTTTTTTTCAATATTTTTTGTAAAAAAGTTAATACAGCAAAGAAACAAAGACATTCAATAAGTTTCACTTGGACCTGTACACTACTATTTACAAGACTAACATTATATACATTTCAAAAATACAATTCTCATGCATTCTACATATAATATACATTACACAACAGAAACAAAACAAAAAAGAGATTGTCCTCCTCTGCAGTGGAGGACAATCTTTTTTTAAATAAGCCACGATAGGAAAGGAAACAGCGCACAACAATTCGCTCTCTTTACGCTCCGCAAAGGAGCCCTCTAATGGGCGGAAGTGAATGATTTTTTATTTCGCGTGAGTTGGATAATAAGATCCCGATATAAAATAGAAGCAAGGTTGGACATATAGCCGCGTTGGGCTTTTGGACCCTCTTCGTGAGAGGTCGGATTGTCCTCATTTCCCTATAAGTAATAAAACAGCACGCAGATCCCCTTTTACCTGAGCCTGAAGATCCTGAAAGAGGCCAGAGGTTTTTTTCAAAAGACCCCAGACAATTGACAAAGCCCTGATGAAAGTCCAGGAACTGGTTTCCTTGGACTAGAAACGCGTCGGCACATCTGAAGGAGCGATTTTGTTACACCAAGCGTTCCAACTGGCTGTGGCCCGTGTCAAGTCATTGTCTAACTAAAGTCTTACTCTTTCTCTTTTCACTTTGTCTCTTTTTCTATGAATACAGATTAGGTCTGTTGAACAATAACTTGTTGATTTTTTTTGTTTTGTTTCTGTTGTGTAATGTATATTATATGTAGAATGCATGAGAATTGTATTTTTGAAATTTATATAATGTTAGGGGGAACGCCTCACCAATTTGAAATGTCACCAGCCGCCACTGACAAATGCGCTGGTAAACATTACAGATGATTTGATACTAGATTATTGCGAAGGTTTGGCTGACGTGGTGCATTCTGTCTTTCATTAAGTTGAAGCTGCTATTGCCCCACCGCACCAGAAGCAGTGCCATGGCCTAAGTCCCAGAGACTGGGCAGTGGTGAAGAAGCATGTATGGAAGTTGTGCTTGTAGCCTTGTTAGTGAGGGCAATATCAGGTCATTTTCATAACTAGAACTTCTGTGAAGTGCAGAGTTCTCCCCAATTGGATTTATAATGCCCATACTCGCAGGGTTCTATGTTCATTTGATAAAATAACAGTACACCTTCCAGAAGAGCCAGTGGTGGTTGAGAGATCATGGAAACAGGTTAGTCAACCTATAGGGGAACAGTCTAAAACTGAAATAGCACTTGATCGACCTGAGGAGAGTTCTGGAGAATTGAATGATGAGACTGTTGAAGGGGAGGCTAATCCAGCGGTCGTAACAGGCATAAACTTGGACCTTGGCGAAGGGCCTAGAGCCACGAGGGGAAGCAGAAGAACATTGGCCAATAAGGCTAGAGAGAGGGAGACTGGACCTGATGGCAGAAAGTGATATCTCAGATATCCCAGATTTATTAGAGGATTCAGACCTTAGTGAAAGAGGAGAAGAGACAACACTCAGTAGGTCGAAGTGAGCTAGAGTTCCTCATCACCTGAATGAGTATACTTTCTTGCAAAAGACAGAGAGAAAGAATTCTGGGAATTTTGAGATCACTGTGAAAGTTCAATTGAAACTTCAGGAACTTGATCTTCAGCTTGATCTAACCTTTGCACTTCTTTTGAATTTCCCATTTTGGATGCAAACAAGTTCCCTTTGCTAGTTGATGAATTGAAGCATTTCATATTGGGACTAATGGGGAATGAGTTAGAAATGTTTATTGTCAAAGACATTGCACAGATTTTGTAGGAGAAAAAGAAGATTTACAAAGGTTTAAATTCCACAGAAGTAATGGAAGGCGATCCTAATACTAGTAGACGTAGATACAACATAGTGGGCACATTAATGGCTATAGTTGTAGTATTTGTTGTAGTATTTGTGATAATGCTTATAGCGTTACATTCAGCTACTGAAAACATAGTAGAAAATAAGTCTACTGTTGCCTCTACCACACCACATTCTCTGATAGTAACATGCAGTTGTGGGGGTTTAAGAAATTACACACAGATGTATCAAGAGGGAATTATACCTCAAAAGTTTATTTTAGATTTCTTTATGAGTATACAGACACGATGAATGCTGCAAGTTGTCATGTTTGCACTGCCGCTTCTGTGTCAGAGGGCATTACTTATCACCATTTACTTCTGACATATGGTATGTCTTGTAGTCTCTTATTAAGTATATTTTATGGAGAAGGCAATTTTCAATATTATTTTTTGAATTATGATGAAGTTCTTCTACAAGTCACCCTTACCAAACATTTAAATAAGAATCCTTATTTTAAAGGTGCAGAGATTGTAGGCACATATTTGTGTCTCTTAAGTCTCTAGACACCTTGTCCGCACATAGACATAATTTCACTTGTTTTGATGTCAGATATGACATTTGTTTGGGGGGGATTCAGGGGCATAGAGTGGAGTGGCATACAGCAGAATAGCGTACAGTGGAGTGGTGAAGAGTGGAGTGGCATAAAATGGAGTCTAGCAGTGGAGTGAGGTACAGTGTAGAGGCACAAAGTAGAATAGCATAGAGTGTAATGGCATAGAGTGGAATAGTGTATAGTGGAGTGGTTTAGAGTGCAGTTGCATAGACAGCAGGGACATAGACTGCATTGGCATACAGTGGAATAGCGTAAAGTGGAGTAGCATCCAATTAAATGGCGTACAATGATGCAGTGTAGAGTGTAGTGGCATACAGTGGAGTGACATACACCAGATTAGCATACATTGGGTTAGGGTACAGTGGATCAGCATGGAGTGCAGTGGCATATAGTGGAACGGGGTAGGGTGGAGTAGCATTAAGTCGAGTCCTGTAGAGTTGAGTAGTATAGAGTGTAGTTGCATACAGTGGAATATTGTATACTGGAGTGGCATAGAGTGGAGTGGGGTATAGTGCAGTGGCATGGAGTGGGGTAGAGTAGGGTGGCATAGAGTTGAATATCACAGAGTTAAGTGTCAAATAGTGTAGTTGCATACATTGGAATAGGGTATGACGGAGTGGCATACAGTGGAGTGGCATACCGTGCAATGGCATACAGTTGAGTAGCACACAGGAGAGTTTTGTAGTGTATAGAGGGTTACAGTAGAGTAGCATACAGTAGAGCGGTGAAGGGCGTGTGGCACTGTGTAATAGCGTACAGTGGAGTAGGGTAGAATGCAGTGATGTACAGTGGAGTGAGGTATATTCAAGTGGAATACAGTAGAATAGCATAGATTTGAGTGGCATAGAGTGGAATAGAGTATTACGGAATGGCGTACAGTAGAGTGGCTTAGAGTTGCGTTTTGCATAGGGTGGAATAGCATATAGGGGAGTGGTGTAGAGTGAAATAGTGCATAGTGGAGTTGCATAGAGTGGAGTGCCATAAAGTGGAACAGCGGATAGTGGAGTGCTGTAGACTGGAGTAGCATACAATAGAATAACATAGATTTGAGTGACATACAATGCACTGCTGTACAGTGGACTAGCTTACAGTGGAGTAGAGGACAGTAGAGTGTCATACACTATAGTGGCATACATTAGAGTGGAATACAGTGTAAAGTAGAGTACAGTGAAATAGCATTGAGTGTAGTGGTGCAGAGTAATGCTACAGTGGAATGACATAAAGTAGATTGGCTTTCAGTAGCGTAGTATACAGTGGAGTGTCGTACACTGGAGTGGTGTATAGTGGAATATAATACAGAGGAGAGGAATAGAGTTGAGAGGCATACAGTGGAAATGCATAAAGTGGAGTGTCGTACACTGGAGTGGTGTATAGTGGAATAGCGTACAGTGGAGTGGGGAGGAGTGGAGTGGCGTAGAATGGTGTGTGGTAGAATGTAATAGTGTACAGTGGAGTAACATCCAATGAAATAGTGTAAAGTGGAGTAGTATAGAGCGGAGTGGCATACAGTTGAGTGACATACTCTGTAGTGGCATACACTGGTGTGGCAAAGATTGGAATAGGGTACAGTGGATTAGTGTAGAGTGCAGTTGCATACAGTGGAGTGGAGTATAGTTCAGTGACATACAGCGGAATAGCATACAATGGAGTGGCGTGGCAAAGAGTCAAATAACGTAAAGTTGAGTGGCGTAGGGTGTAGTTGTGTACAGTGGAATAGTGTATACTGGAGTGGCATAGAGTGAAGTAGCGTAGAGTGGAATGGAATAGAGTGGAATGGCATAGAGTCAAATAGCATAATGTTGAGTAGTGTAGAGTGTAGTTGTGTACAGTGGAATAGTTGTACTGGATTGGCCAGAAGTGGAGTGTGGTACAGTGGAGTGGCGTGCAGTGGAGTGGCATACATAGCAGTGGCGTAGAGTGAAATAGTGTATAGTGGAGCTTTGTAGAGTGTAGTGGCATTGAGTAGAGTAGGATACAGTAGAGTTGCATACAGTGGAGTGGTGAAGAGTGCAGCAGCGTAGAATGGAGTGTGGTACAGTGTAATAGCATAAAGTGGAGTAGCATAGAGTGCAGTGGTGTAGAGTGGAGCAGGGTACAGTGGATTGAGGTATATTAAAGTTGCATACATTTGAATAGCGTAGTGTGGAGTGTCATAAAGTGAACCAGCGTGTAGTGGAATGGCATACAGCAGAGTGATATAGAGCGTAGTGTTGTAGAGTGTAATAGCATACAATTGAGTGGAATACAGTTGAGTGGCATAGAGTGGAATAGCATATAGAGGAGTGGCATAAAGTGGCATGGCACAGAGTGGAATGAAGTAGAGTGGAATAGCATAAAGCCGTGGTCCCAAACTGTGCGCCGCGGCACCCCGGGGTGCCATTAGGACTAGCAAGGGGAGCCGCAGACTTCTTTGCAATGAGAGCAAATAAAAAATAGTGAGTCTTTTGATGCCCTCCTTGTCAGCCGGCGTCAGGAATGATCTGTCCCAGCAGTCGCAGCGCAACATCTGTAGAATCAGGAATCATGGTTTGGCCCAGCCCCAAGAGCGTATGGCCGCCGTACGCAAGTACATGCTTCTCGTAACCTCCACTTCGACGGGGCCAGGCATACACAGTGATGCTGAGCAATATTTCTGCCCGTGTTTGGACGTGCCTCTAGGGACCCTCTTCATAAAGTTACAAGTAGGTCTCACGCCTAAACATGTGCCTTGTCGTCGGTAGTAAGCATTGGCTGTTACTATGACATGAATGCCATATAATCAATAGCACTTGAATTAAAATGCGGGCTTCAATACTTTGCTTTGGCACTTGCTGGCCTCGCTGCACAGGCCGGGCCCCGCTGCTCATCCTTATTCTGAGGATTAGGATGAGCAGCAGAGCCGTGCCTGTGCAGCTAGGCCAGCAACTAACAAAGCCAAGTGTTGCAGCCTGAATTTTAATTCATGTGCCATTATAGAAGGAAGAAGCCGTGATTATTAGGTGGCTGCTCAGCTCAGAGCTTTAAAATGAAGGCTGCAACACTTGGCTTTGGTACATGCTGGCCTCACCGCACATGCCCGACCCCGCTGCTCTCCCTTTGAGCGTTGCTAATATTTACTGATTACTCTGACTACTGGACTCAGAGGTCTATCGCCCTTCACACTTGTGGTGGGTCCTTCCCCGGTGTCTTAGCGCAGAGTTTGATTGCACTATTTCTACCACCTACACTGGTTTACATCAGATGTGGGCAGTTAATTTTTCTTACCACTTTTTATTAATCAACATGTACAGAGGAGGGTCCGAAAGTCTTTTTTTCTGCTTATACGAGAATTTGGACCAAGAGGCCTCTGGAGTGTTTCTGGGGAGGATTGACCACCTCAGTAAATGCGGGACGAATCCTGGTTACTTGGAACTGCTAGCGATGCTTTAAAATGAGTTTTTTGTAAGTCGCAAGAGTTAGATTCTTTATACTTACTGGCATAATAAGAAACACTTGCATGCAGGGTAGGCTGCAAACTCTGCGGGTCTAATCATTGCATCATAAATGCCAACATTTCAGATCAGTAATGTGGAGGTTTTAAATCGGGGAATGTGTTTTCCCCTGTGACTTCTGTTTGATGTTGAGGTAACTTCAGGCGTTGACAGCGAAAATGAAGCCATTTTTGGCTTCAAACCCGGGAGTCTTCCACCTGAATCGGGTCAGTTGGCATGCCTGTGGCAGTTGCAACTTTGAATCTGTGACTCATAGTTGGTTTTCCTTAAACCGGTTTAGCGTGACCCCCTTCAGATAAGCGATGCAACTCTTCCTTATTTTACCATGGAAGCAGGCGTCTGCGCATGTTCCAGCACATAACATTAGCATTTCCAACTGTTAGTCCAGGTTTTGTAAAGAGAGATTGTCTTAGCTGAAAAGTCCTACTTTCTCTCGTCATGTGCTGAGTGTGCCATACTCCTGCGTTGTCAGCATGCCTGGCATACCTATTATATTGTTTCTCACTTAACCATTGAAAGTGTTTTTTATCAAACAACTGTTATATTTTAATTTTGTTACAAATATGATTATAATACCTTCATAGGATTCATCCCAATTCATTTCAGGGAGAAAACTGGAATTACTCCCGAGGTACAAATGACATGATGGGAGCCGGGGCCAACTGCCTAATAGGACAAGGGAGCCGCGGGTCGAAAAAGTTTGGGAACCACTGGCATAAAGTGAAGTGGCAAGAGTGGAGTTGTGTACAGTGGAATAGCATAGAGTGCAGTAGTATAGCCTGGAGTGCCATAGAGTGGAGTAGTGTAGAGTTGAGTGACATCAAGTGAAGTTGTGTAGAGTGGAGCGGAGCAGTGTACAATGGAAAAGCGTATAAATAGTACTGTGGTGTGCAGTGCAAACCCAATCTCCACTGATGACACCATCCGCCTGATGAATTCCATCCACTCAGGATCCCCCACAGACCCATGCCCTCACCACATCTTCAACAAAGCAGACTCCTTCATAGCACCGCACCTCCGAGACGCCATCAACTGCTCCTTCAACTCCGCTACCTTCCCAGAAGACTGGAAACACGCTGAACTCACCGCCCTTCTGAAAAAACCAACAGCGGACCCCACCGAACTCAAAAATTACCGCCCCATATCGCTTCTTCCATTCCCGGCCAAAGTCATCGAGAAAGCCGTCAACAACCAGCTCGCCGCCTTCCTCGAAGCCAACAAATCCCTCGACCCCTCACAATCTGGCTTCCGAGCAAAACACAGCACTGAGACCGCCCTCATCGCAGCAACAGACGACATTCGAACTCTATTGGACAATGGAGACACAGTCGCCCTCATCCTCCTCGACCTCTCTGCAGCATTCGATACAGTCTGCCACAGCACCCTTCTACAACGCCTCAATAACATCGGAATCCAAGGAAAAGCACTTGAATGGATCACCTCGTTCCTCACCGGAAGAACCCAAAGAGTCCGTCTTCCTCCATTCAAGTCCGAGGCCTCTGAAGTCATCTGCAGCGTACCTCAAGGATCCTCACTCAGTCCCACCCTCTTCAACGTATACATGAGCCCCCTCGCGGCCATCGCACGCCAACACAACCTCAACATCGTCTCTTACGCGGATGACACTCAACTGATCCTTTCTCTCACCAATGACCCCAGCACCGCCAAAACTAACCTACACGAAGGAATGAAAGAAGTTGCCGAATGGATGAAACAAAGCCGTCTGAAACTGAACTCAGACAAAACAGAAGTCCTCATCCTAGGCACATCCCCCTCTGCTTGGGACGACTCCTGGTGGCCGGAAGCCCTCGGAAAAGCACCCATCCCGACAGACCACGCACGGAACCTTGGCGTCATCCTGGATTCTTCACTCTCAATGAACAGACAAGTCAACGCCGTATCCTCTTCCTGCTTCAACATTCTTCGCATGCTCAGAAAAACATTTCGCTGGATCCCCTCCGAAACAAGGAAAACAGTCACCCACGCTCTGGTCACGAGCCGACTGGACTACGGAAACACCCTCTACGCAGGTACCACCGCTAAACTGCAAAAGAAACTCCAACGAATCCAAAACGCCTCAGCCAGGCTCATATTAGACATCCCACGCAACAAACACATCTCTGGTCACCTTAAAGACCTCCACTGGCTACCCGTCAATAAGAGGATCACTTTCCGACTGCTCACCCACGCACACAAATCACTCTACGACATCGGACCAGATTGCCTCAACTCTCGACTGTCCTTCTACACCCCCTCCCGCCAACTACGTTCTTCCAACCAAGCCCTCGCCACTGTACCTCGCATCAACAAGACCACCATGGGTGGCAGATCCTTTTCATACCTGGCTGCTAAAACATGGAACTCACTCCCCGCCTACCTTCGCCTCACCCAGAACCACCTAGCGTTCAGAAAGCAGCTTAAAACGTGGATATTTGACAAATAATCCTCCTCCCCTTCCTAAGCGCCTTGAAACCCTCTGGGTATGTAGTGCGCTATACAAATTTTATGACTTGACTTGACTTGACTAGAGATGTATAGTGGAGTGGCATAGAGTCTAATAACGTAGAGATGAGTGTCATAGGCTGTACTTGCATACAGTGGAATAGTGTAAACTGAAGTGCCGTAGAGTGAAGTAGGGTAGAGTAGTGCGGTGTAGAGTGGAGTGGAGTAGAGTGGAGGGGCATAGAGTCAAATAGCATAGAGCTGAGTGGCAAAAAGTGCAGTAGAATGATGTATACTGGAGTCACCAGGAGTGGAGTGTGGTACGGAGGTGTAGCATAGAGCGGAGTGGCGTACAGTTCAGTGGCGTCGAATGGAATAGGGTACTGTGGAGTTTTGTAGAGTGTAGTGGCATTTAATAGAGTCTGGTACAGTAGAGTAGAGTACATTGGAGTGGCGAAGAGTGGAGTGGCATGGAATGGAAGTGGTACAATGTAATAACATACAGTGAACTAGCATAGAGTGCAGTGGTGTAGAGTAGAGTCGCGTACAGTGGAGTGAGATATAAGTGGCATACATTAGGATATCGTAAAGTGGAGTATTGTAGAGTGGAGAGTCGTAGAGTGGACTAGCATATAATAGAATGACATACAATGGAGTGGCGTAGAGTGGTGTGGTGTGATGTAGAGTGGAATAGCGTGCACTGGACCGGCATACAGTGGACTGGTGTAGAATGGAATAGCATATAGTGGAGTGGCATAGAGTGGAGTGGTATAGCTTAAAGTGAAGAGGTAAGAGTGGAATTGTGTACAGTGGAATAGCGTAGAGTAGAATGGCGTAGCGTAGAGTAGAGTGGAGTAGCATACAGTGTGAGTATAGCCTGGAGTGTCATAGAGTGGAGTAGCGTCAAGTTGAGCTGAATAGAGTGGAGTGTTGTAGAGTGGTGTAGTGTACAGTGGGCTAGCATATAGTGCAGTGGTATACAGTGAATTGGCATACAGTGAAGTGGCATTGAGTACAAAAGAGTAGAATGTAGTGTTGTAGAGTGGAGTTGCATACAGTGGAATAGCAAACAGTGGAGTAGCATACAGTTGAGGGGCGTACAGTGGAGTAATGTAGACTGGAGTGTGATAGAATGGTGTGGCATAGAGTGTAAAAGGGTCAATGGCGTTGTGTAGAGTAAAGTAGAGTGGAGTGGAGTAGAGTGGAATGGCATACAATGGATTCGTTTAGAGTGGAGTGGGCTATAGAAGAGTGAAGCAGAGTGGAGGATGTAGATTGTAATATCATAGTCTGCAGTGGTGTAGACAGGAGAAGAATAGAGTGGAGTGGCATAGAGTGGAGTGTGGTAATTGAAACAGACGTAGCCTGAAAGCGTGTGAATGGATGTAGATTTAATGTGTCTGGAATATACAATGTGAGGTGTACATGGTAATTTTTGTTCATATGTGTGAACAGTATAAGTATTGTGAAAGTTATACGTTTAAATACATTTATTTATGTATTTTATTGCCGCATTCTGTAGCAATTTCATGGTATACCGCTCTGCATGCGGATGAGAAGTCAGTATGTGATTGGCTAATGGCTGTATTTACCAAAGGTGAAAGGCAGCCATGTAATGTTAACACAGTTTGGCTGTATCCTGGGTTACAGTGTTAGATAGATGTAAGTAGTAGGTCTTATTGTTGTTCAATACCTATTACACTTTATTAAATATAGAGCAGAGTAATGTGTTTATAAACTTCTATATATTTTTCCACCAGTTTAGGGTGATCTGCACATTTAAAAAATAAAAGAAAAATCAGTAGCGTAGTTATTTCTAGGTATTACTTTGGTACAACGTAGAAGCTTTTTTGCATATTTAACTATGTTAAAAAAGAAAATACACTGTAGTACCCTGTGTTTGTAAAATATAGGGTACAACACTGTCTTCATATTTTTTAACACATTTAAATTTTGTACTGTGTACTCCTGAAGTAGGACAAAGGAACGCCATGTATTTTCACAAAATATATACAAACGTATAAACATTTTTCCCTACATATTACCAGTTTAATACAGTGGTAATAGATAAGGGAAAATATCAAACCTAACATTTACCTATATCATTAAGTGTAATGCAGAACACAGACAAAGTTTATCTAAAAACAACATGGGTGCCTTTAACTTTTGAAAAGGCAGTCATTATCCAATCATTTAATGAGTTGTAATTGCTATTTACCGCTGTACTCTCATAAAATATAGCAAACAGTTGTTAAAATATTCTGATTACAGATATCACTAAGTTAAAATAGCTCACTGCACTGGCTCCCAGTAAGGAGTCGAGTGCGCTTCATATCACTGTGCATGGTCTTCAAAGCTCTGCAGAGCAAAGACCCAGACTACCTGAACAAGCTATTCAAGTGGTACATTACAAAAAGAGGCCTCCGCTAGTTAGGGGCTAAGCTGGATATGTACCGTTTAGGAGGAAAGCTTTGTGGGGGGGGGGCAGAAGCTTTGCGGTGTGCGCCGAAAACTTGGAATGACCTTCCGTTGTGTCTAAGAAACTCCACTGACCTGTTAGATTTTAGGAAGCCTTTGAAGACCTGGATTTATGCTGAATAAGCTTAGTTCCTCCTTGCTCCCTCAGGCTAGATATGTTAGCGCCAAGGACACCTTTGGGTAATGGCTGCGCTTTATAAAAGTTACTAGCAGCCCGTCCCGACGTTGTCCGGGTAAGAATTGCTGCCGGCCAGTAGTATATTGTTTTGTAGGATTTCGTTTTGATACCATTTCTTATCTGTGACAGGCCTGAGAAACGCTCCGATTCACAGTGCACTGCTGATGCACTTAAGAGTGCGTGTTCAGTAGTGTGTGAACTCGAGTTTCCCTACTTTATTTTTCCTTGCAATATTATATAGCGTGAACTCAACAACATGGCAGGAGCACAATTTACATTACAGAAGAACACATTCATTTGTGGTAGGCACGGGGAGACAAAGCGATTTGCCTGGAATCACAGGATGTTGAGCTGATGCAGAGATTCGAACGTAGCACCCCCGCTCTAAAGTTCGCAATTCTAGAACTTGTGGTGGGAGATGTGTCTAAAAGTGTATGTAGGTGCTGGCCATCAATGAGAGAGACCTGTGCATTTTTCAAATGGGTGGTGAAAAAATATCAGTATGTTGCTGGAGATGTGGGCCGCCGTGCCACCAATGTACTTACCGGGGGAGGGTAAACACCCATTATTCCGCAACTTTCTTTCCGCATACCATGACTCCGCATACTTTCATTACAAAAGTACCATGACTCCGCAATGCCATTATAACGCATGGCATTACCTTTTATATGCTTTTACCATGCATACATTTACAACGAAATTCGTTGTAAATGCATGAATGGAAAAAGCATGTTTTTTTAAATGTTTGGATAAGGTAAGTATGGGTATAGGGGTATATATTTTGGGGTACTGAAGTATATGTTTTGGGGTGTTTGGGTATTTTAAGGGTTCAGATATAGTTTTGGCTTATGGGGTACATGGGTAGTTTTAGGGTTTAGGGATAGGTATGGGTTTTGGGGTACAGGGGTATTTTTAGGGTTCAGGGCTAGGTTTGGGTTTTGGGGTACAGGGGTATTTTAAGGGTTCAGGGCTAGGTTTGGGTTTTGGGGTACAGGGGTATTTTTAGGGTTCAGGGCTAGGTTTGAATTTTGGGGTAGAGGGGTATTTTAGGGTTCAGGGGTAGGTTTGGGTTTTGGGGTAAAGGGTTATTTTTAGGGTTCAGGGCTAGGTTTGGGGTACAGGGGTATTTTTAGGGTTCATGGATAGGTTTGGGTTTTGGGGTACAGGGGTATTTTAAGGGTTCAGGGCTAGGTTTGGGTTTTGGGATACAGGGGTATTTTAGGGTACAGGGGTAGGTTTGGGTTTTGGGATACAGTAGTATTTTTAGGGTTCAGGGCTAGGTTTGCGTTTTGGGGTACAGGGGTATTTTTAGGGTTAAGATGGGTTAGTGTTTAAGGGTGTTGGGGTATTTTAAGGAGTACGGGTGGGTTATGATTATGGGATGCAGGGGTATTTAAAGGGAGCAGGGTGGGATTAGCACACGATATGAGACATGGCATGAAGGGCGGAACGTACCACACGCCCCCAGCGTTTGTCACACCCCGAGCACATGCCCACAGCACAACGCAGACACGCCCACAAGGGACTACTTTGCTGGTACGGTTCTTTTACCTTTTAAATGTATATGGTGGGCGTCTTCATAGCCTATGTCCTTCTGCTGCAACTGCCCTTTCCAACGCTGTTTTTGGTGTTGTGATTGGTGCTGTGGTTCCTGAGATTACCCGCCTCAAAGGTTTGGGCTCTCTCTTTATTATATTAGTATGGATTAACATAACATAGCATATTATCAATCAAAAAATACTTATCCTACTTACCTGTAGTACTCAAAAGGATAATCAGTACACTATAATGAGAAATCTTGGCAAATTTCATTAATATCCATCTAGCCATATTTACTCTATGCATGAGTACAAAGTCTATGGGAAATGCATTGGTGCCCAAACACGTTTTGGGACCCCCCTTTTTTCTTTACACCCTCCTTTACAAGAGTAGAGTAGAACAGGTCTGCAACATTTTGTGGATCTTCGTCAAACTTGTGCAAAGTTATTAATGGTAAAGAATCAGAGTATATCTATCTATCTATCTATCTATCTATCTATCTATCTATCTATCTATCTATCTATCTATCTATCTATCTATCTATCTATCTATCTATCTATCTATCTATCTATCTATCTATCTATCTTTCTCTCTCTCTCGCTTTCTCTCTCTCTCTCTCTTTCTCTCTCTCTCTCTCTCTCTCTCTCTCTCTCTCTCTCTCTCTCTCTCTCTCTATATATATATATATATATATATATATATATATATATATATATATATATATATATATATTCACTGAAAAAACCATAGGTTTCACACCAGTTACAGTTAGGTGGAAATTTTACTCGCATAAAATCATTGAAATTCCCACGTTATAGTTAGTTGGACTCACTATAACTTGCGCGTGCAATGCACTGCTGATGACATCACATATTACATCACTCATGACATGGTCAGTGACATCACTCATGACATCACTGATGACATCTCAAATGACATCACTGATGACAACATCCTTGTGACAAAGTGGCAGACCTCCTATCAGCATAAAATAACCTTTGACAAACACATTCAAAAATAGAAACTAACATTTTCTTAAAAAAGGAGAAACCAATACCAATTACAACAACTTATTAATAATTATCTTTCTTTATTGCGTGATTAATTAAAATCTTTGCAATTACTCAATAAAAACAAGAAGGAAGCGGGAGTATAAATGTAACGATTTTGCAAAGCAATTAAAAACACTTTTAGAAAAATTTAAAAAAGAAGCCGTGCAGCTAGTACAGTACTGTCCGTTAATAGAAAAGTTCCTTCGCGATCAGTAGTGACTTTAGTTATCAAAAGAAAATGGTCTTAGAATACGGAACCAAATCACCATAATTCAAGTTTAGTTACTGGACTCTGGGTTTAGGGCCGTGTTGACTGTTTTCATAAAGCGCACTAGCCTACAGGCTAGTTGAATGTCTTCTCCCTTGAAGCTCATCAGCAAAGCTTGTCTGCAAGTGCGCACACGTCTTTGATTCCAGAGCTGTGTTAGTAGGCTTTTTCGGGCACTATCTAGAGCTTTACAGCTACACAGCAGGTGCAGGACGTCCTCCTTTGCGGTATCACAGAGCCTACACTTGAGATTACAGTCCAATCGCATCCAGGGGGGGAGATGTACTTTGGATGGTATTACCCCCATCCTCAACCGTAAAAAGTCTTCCTTCGCCTTCCTTGAAAAGCCGGTGCTGAGATATGGCTGTGGTGAGGCGCTGGTGTAGCCTTGAATCACAAACCACCCATGGGACCTTTTGGTTAGTGCTGCTTTGTCCTCTTCCAACAAGATTGTTTTCACAGATTTGTTGACAAGGCGCTTGAAGCAGTTGTGTGTACAACTCGAGACCCAAAGATCTTTTATCACAAGGGAGTTAATGGCTGCTAGGCGGTACACCTTTGCAGGGGAGTCCTTGTTTGTTTCCATCTCTTTCCAGAGATGAGCATTCAGGGAGTCTGTTTCAACGTTCTTTACTTGGTACCAGCATTTTAAGTGCCTTTACGTGGAATTTGCTGCTTCTGTAGGCCAAACTCGAGCCTTAGCTGTGCTGGGGAGGTGTATGGAGGGAGCGAGAACAGTATTCACAGTGTTTTGCTGACCACATTGTCTAAGATGATCTCATCCTTCCCTCTCATAAATTCACTACCACATATTATTGATGGCAGCAATTTCGCACGAAATAAGTCTAGCAAGGGGGTTAAGTTAGGACCTGTTATTTTGTTTTTGATGCTTTTTAACGCAATGGCCAGTGAAATCCCTCTGTTCCTTATTGCTGTTTCTTGTCGCTTGAAGGAGCCATTTGAATCAAAAATGATGCCCAAGTACTTGTATTCTTGAACTATTTCCATTTTGTTGTCCTGAAGAGACCATTGGAATACTTATTATACTTATTAGGTAATTCCAACATCTACATACACATCCACTCATTCACCAACAGTTCTATATAGTCACTCATGCATGTACTTACTCATCATATGTACTCATACACCTATACATCCTTTTACACACTAATACTCATCCATATAGTTACTCACACACAAATTCACACATGCAAATAAACTATCAAAAAAACATTTACTTGATTATACTGCTATATACACACCACTACACATACTTCTACAGAAACGGAAACATATTTACCCTCTTAAACAATCAATTATAAAAACACGTACTCACTAACCCACCCATACACACAATCAGTCTTGCACACATGCTGTCTTCAAAATACATGCAAATAGTGAGTCACTCATTCATGCATCTGTGCTCTAAGTAATATCCCCCACCGAACCATACAGACACTGATACTGATACTCAAAAAAACAACTAAAAACCCATATACACATTCATGTAGCTACTCACCAACCCATGCAGCCACTTATACACAAAGTGAGACACAGATACAGATATTTAAATATTTAAACATTACTCGCTAATATATGTATTCACTAAGATACATTTAATAAGTCAGTTAACCAATCAATTTTACACAAAAAAACATCCATTTAGACATTTATTTACCCTTTTATTCTTCCATCAACCTTTAGATATACATATATAAAAAATATTTATTTTTCAGAAAGATACACATTCACTGGATGATGTCATCAGTGATATCATTTGAGATGTCATCTGTGATGTCATGAGTGATGTCACTGACATGTCATGAGTGATGTAATATATGACGTCATCAGCAGTGCATTGCACGTGCAAGTTATAGTGAGTCCAACTAACTATAACGTGGGAATTTCAATAGTTTTATGCAAGTAAAATATCCACCTAACTATAACTGGTGTGAAACCTATAGTTTTCTCAGTGAATTTAATAGGTTTTTTAAATGCTAATTCCTAACTATAACTGGTGTGAAACCTATGGTTTTTTCAGTGAATATATATATTGTGAGCAAGGCGGCTTTGACCGTCGAAACACGTCAATCCTAATGCACTGAGAAAATAAATCTTGTTTCTGAACATGACCCCACGGAGTCAGCGCCTGATTGTTACTGTTGTGGTCAGGATTGGAGAGAATATATATATTTATATATATATATATATATATATATATATATATATATATATATATATATATATAATTTCTATGGCAAAATGAAACCCCTCATTTTGTTCCTTTTCAAATTAAATGTATTAAGTGTTACCACTTTATTCCAATCAAGATGACTTCAGGTGTGCCATACTTTTGTCCTAAGTAGGACTGTTAGCGTTCTAGTTGTTCTTTAGAACACTCTGGGACATTCTGTCATTGGGCTATAGTTGGGCTACATCTGGCTGATATTTGGGCTACATTTGGGCTCTTTTGTCTCTGGTGGCCATCTTGGGAGACTGCATATCAGAATTTTTTTAATGAAATATAAGAGGATTTGAGAAGTCACTCAAAATGTGCCCTAATTTTTCTTTCTTCAGCACTAATCATAATTTCTATGCCAAAATGAAACCCCTCATTTTGTTCCTTTTCAAATTAAATGTATTAAGTGTTACCACTTTATTCCAATCAAGATGACTTCAGGTGTGCCATACTTTTGTCCTAAGTAGGACTGTTACCGTTCTAGTTGTTCTTTAGAACACTCTGGGACATTCTGTCATTGGGCTATAGTTGGGCTACATCTGGCTGATATTTGGGCTACATTTGGGCTCTTTTGTCTCTGGTGGCCATCTTGGGAGACTGCACATCAGAATTTTTTTAATGAAATATAAGAGGATTTGAGAAGTCACTCAAAATGTGCCCTAATTTTTCTTTCTTCAGCACTAATCATAATTTCTATGGCAAAATGAACCCCCTCATTTTGTTCCTTTGCAAATTAAATGTTTTAAGTGTTAACACTTTATTCCAATCAAGATGACTTCAGGTGTGCCATACTTTTGTCATAAGTAAGACTGTTAGCGCTCTAGTTGTTCTTTAGAACACTCTGGGACATTCTGTCATTGGGCTATAGTTGGGCTACATCTGGCTGATATTTGGGCTACATTTGTTTTTTTTGTCTCTGGTGGCCATCTTTGGGCTACATTGGGCTACATTGGGCTACATTGGGCTACATTTGGGCTCTAACATATATATAGCCCAATTTATCCCAATATATATTTTTTCAAAGTTAATTTCGTAAAAACCACTGGAGCACATATTTTGAGACATAGCAAAGGCACATCGGGCTACCAGTCCCTACAATTTTGCCAAGTTTGGTGGAAATCCATTCAGCCGTTCAGGCTAAAAGTGAGGTTGACCACCCTATGGAAATTAACATGGGGAAAACACGTTTTGGGACCCCCCTTTTATCTTGGCCCCCGCTTGACGAATACCCCCGAAACTTTCAGGGAAGGACTGGAGCTCCGCGAGGCAAATTTGAGGAAATCTTCAGGCAGATTCGTCAACCGGCGCCAAAGTTATTCACAATAGAATTTTGAGATTTTGCATTGAAAAAAATCCTAACTATAACTACCTACTGGCGTCCGCCAGTAGATAATATATATATATATATTCACTGAAAAAAACATAGATTTCACACAAGGTATAGTTAGGAATTAGCATTTAAAAAACCTTAGAAATTCACTTAAAAAAACATTGATATTCCCTCGTTATATTTAGTTCAGCTAACTATAACTCACACGCACGCAATGCACTGCTGATGACGTCAATTATTACATCACTCATGACATGGTCTGTGACATCACTCATGACATCACTGATGACATCTCAAATGACATCACTGATGACATCACTGATGACATCATCCAGTGAATGTGTGTCTTTCTGAAAAATAAATATTTTTTATATATGTATATCTAAAGGTCGATGGAAGAATAAATGGGTAAATAAGTGTCTGAATGGATTTTTTTGTAAAAATGATTGCATAACTGACTTATTAAGTGTATCTTAGAGAATACATGTATTAGCGAGTAATGTTTAAATATGTAAATATCTATATCAGTGTCTCACTTTGTCTATAAGTGGCTGCATGGGTTGATAAGTAGCTACATAAGTGTGTATATGGATAATTAGTTTTTTTTTTTGAGTATCAGTATAAGTGTCCGAGTGTCTGTATGGTTCGGGGGGGATATTATTTAGCGCATAGATACATGAATGAGTGACTCACTGTTTGTATGTGTTTTGAAAACAGCATGTCTGCAGGACTGTATGGGTGTATGAATGTGTGTATGTGTGTGTTAGTGAATGAATGACTGTCTCAATAGTGTCTTTATGAGTAACTACATATGTTTTAAACTAGTATATCTGAAAATGTATGTATATAAGTGAGTATATATGAGAGTGAGAGATTGGAAGAGTTCCTGTATAAATAGGTATGTGTTTCTATAAGTGATTATTTAAGAGAGTAAGTATGTGTACGTTTCTGTAGAGGTAAGTGTAGTGGTGTATGTATAGCTGTATATACAAGTAAATAGATGTTTGATAGTTTATTTGCATATGTGAGTAACTCTATGTATGAGTGTAGGTGTGTAACAGGATGTATAGGTGTATGCGTACATATGATGAGTGAGTACATGTATGAGTGACTATATAGTACTGTTGGTGAATGAGTGGATGTGTATGTAGATTTTGCAATTACTGAATAGGTTGTTCTAACTGGTATTGGTATCTCCATTGTTTTGAAATGTTTAGTTTCTATTTTGAATGTGTGTATCAAGGGTTATATTACACTGAGAGGAGGCCTGCTACTCTTTGACAAGGATGATGCTTCCTTCTTGTTTTTATTGAGTAATTGCAAAGATTTTAATTAATCACTCAATAAAGAAAGATTATTATTAATAAGTTGTTGTAATTGGTATTGGTTTCTCCTTTTTTAAGAAAATGTTAGTTTCTATTTTTGAATGTGTGTGTCAAAGGTTATTTTATGCTGATAGGAGGTCTGCCACTTTGTCACAAGGATTTTGTCATCAGTGATGTCATTTGAGATGTCATCAGTGATGTCATGAGTGATGTCACTGACCATGTCATAAGTGATGTAACATGTGATGTCATCAGCAGTGCATTGCGGGCGCGCGAGTTATAGTTAGCTGAACTAACTATAACAAGGGAATTTCAATGGTTTTGTATGAGAGAAATGTGCAGCTAACTATCACATGGGTGAAACCTATGGTTTTTTCAGTGAATTTCTAAGGTTTTTTAAATGGTAATTCTTAACTATAACGTGTGTCAAACCCATGGTTTTTTCAGTGAATTTCAAACGTTTTGTAAATGAACATTTTGAAATATACTAATTATTATATTTCTTCCTTTTTATAGTAATTTCCTACATTTTTATTATAAATACTTATATTTATTTTATTTTTAAAGTTACATTTCATATTTTTAATGTAAAATAATAACAAAAGTAAATTCAAAAAGAATGCACTGCTAGTGAAACTACCTCAGTGAATTTCTAAGTGTTTGTTAGAGGCAGATTTACAACACCCTTGTGCCTCTTTTACACCACCGTTGCATCACTTTTCTGATGAAGCAGTGGTGCAAAAGATGCACCACGACATGTGATATTTAGAATGTGACATATCTGGGAGGGACGTCACATTGTTAATCCCTGTACCAGATGAACACATTTCTACACGGGGAGGCGTTCCTGCGCAGGAACACCTCCTAAAAGTGGCTGACTAAAATCTACAAGATTTCACTTTGTCACTTTTGCGCTCATGCTGTGTCTAAACTCTGCACTACCTTTAAGCAGGTGTAAGGATTGACACAGCAGTCTAAACATAGAGCCCCCAGACCATTGCTGGAGATACGTTGCACTTCCAACATACCTCAAACAATGCACCACCTTTACAGCACCGATACGTCACATATATGTGCCATTTTTGTCCCATGGTACACCACATTGTAAATACGGCGCATCCATGGTGGTGGTGTCAGGGAGCACAATAACTGACATATTCCTCGGGATATGCCAGTTATTGTACATGTGCCCATTAGTGTTTTAATGTAGTGATAGGATTACTACATACGGATGAATGAGTCACTCTATAAAAGTTTGAAACAGCCTATGTATTAAGGCCTCTTTTAATCCATGAGTATCTAAATACTGACTGGATCATTACACTTCTGCAAAAAAATGTCCTCACTAAATTTATTACAGCTTCAGTTTTACCACCGTACAATGAAAAAGAACATACTGCTGACTGGCTCACTACAATATTAAACAGCAGTGTCACAGTGTTTGCAGGAAGTCTAAGGATACAGTCTGGGCAATTGAAGGCATAAAACACAAGTTTGCAGCTGCATTCAAGACTGCATGTATACTCCATACGGATTTTAAGCAATCGATACCCTCAAACACACTTTGCATATTTTAAATCAATACAAACATTTAAAGAATATATAACTGAATCTATAACTGCTTCACTTTTAGTACAATAAATACATTAGTAGATAGTGCTCACACCTTTATTATTTTTCAACAATAAATTTATTCTTGTAACATCTCATAATTTAACAGACATTCCAATGCAACTTCATCAGATATATCATTCAGATCAATTTCCTCGTCAGCAGTTTCTGATTTAATTTGTACTGAAATTTCAACATAATTTAAAACTTCCAGAAAAACTCCATCATAGCTTTCATCTTCAAAATCACAATTCATGTCTGCAGTACTAATTTCTCCTTCTTCAATCTCATTGCCTGTGACAGATACGATTAGTTCTTCAATTATACTCAAAGTAATATCCAAAATCTCCTGAGTATGAGACTTTCTCTTTCCATAATTTTTCCTTTATGTTCTTGCTCCTTGTATAAAAATATAAACAGTTAATTTATCACTTTTCGGAAAATATAATACAAAACTACAGTTTTAACCTATTTTGGCCTACAAAAAATACTATATAAATACTATTATCTAATAGCATTCTATTAGTAGAGTTTTAGCACTTTGCAAAATTATACAACTATAATTACGTAACATTCATTAACCTAGGCGTCTCAGTTTATTGTCTAATTTTTATGTTATTAATATCCTCGTGTTCTTCTACTAACTTTTCTTTATGCAGTTGCTTGTTATCTATTCTCTCAATCCTTCAATATCTTATGTTTTTGATTAACGTTCCTTCTTAATTCAAAAGTCTTCCTACTATTCCCAACTCAATGTGTTCTTTTCCCTTAAGACCTTTCTTAACACAAATTTTATTATTTCTTGTTTTAAGTTAGAGAAAATACATCGACTTAGTACATTCAATATTGTCTATAATGTCAGGTAAGTTTACTTACTCACTAACTTGTCAAACAAGGTTCTTTAACTCTCACAGAAATATTTCCACTTTTTCTTCACAAATGTCTAAAGAGCAATTGAAAACCGGTCTGAACTCCGGAACGTCTTCGGTGAAGTGCGCACTCATTAGTCAGCGCGCGCCTCACCAAGGATTCCCCACAACTCTGTGGTAAATGACTAGATCGCAACCGCGTCTTTCAGCCGTGGCCCGTGGAGGGACTTGCGATGGGGCAGGCAGGGGGGGGCGAGTCACCATCTTGTGTCTCGGTGCTACCGAGGCACAAGATGGTCGCCAACACTTCCTGGTTTCGAGTGTTGATATTATCAAACCCATTATCGCCACTTTAGCAGCACTTTCCTGCCGATAAAGTGGCAATAATTTTGTCGCACAGGCTTGATAATATGGCCCAGAGTGCGTAGTGTACAGCAGCTTCTCTGTAAAATCTATAATTACCTTCGAGGAGTGACAACAGATACCTTACAACAGTCTAACAAACAGATCCACAACCTTATTACGCCACTTTTGAGTCACTTTTATCATGGGTAAAGTGACGCAAGGAGCTTGTAAATCTACGTCTCAACTCCAGACTCTGCGAGACAGTTTTAATGTTCTTTTCTCACTCTTTCTCTCTCTCACTCTCTGTGACATCATTTCTCTTTCTCACTTAAATTTATAGACACTGCTGTCCACTTGCACATGTAGAAGAACAGCCCAACTGAAGTTGTGAATTCCACTGGCTGAAGTCTTTGGCCGCAGTGTTTATACAACGGAAAGCACAGAAGCCTAGATCTACAAGGTCTTCATAGTATTGCATTAGAAATAAGTCAACTTATTACAATCCCATTATGCCACTTTTGTGTCAGTAACGCAGTAGGCACTTCCATATAGACACCACTTGAACGCGGCATTATACCAAGTGAAATGTACGAGGCACAGTGCACACTTAAAACCATAGAGTTACTTTGACTTGTAATGGTTCAGCTCATTTACTCACATCTACATAATTCTAAACTCTTATTTTCTTTTTTGTTTTCCAGATTACCAATCGGACATCTTATGAAGTCCATTTAACAATTTGCTTATAATATTGTTTGTTAATAAACTTATTTTTCTACTTGCTTGCAATATAGTTATAATTAAGTTTTGCTTAGTTATTGTTTTAATAAAAGTTGATAAGAATAAAGTATATACTTCTTTTATTTTGTGTGTGTGGGGGTGTATGACGGTCCACAATAGAAATAATGTTGAAATAGTATAGTAAGATATTCAAGACTAGGATTGAAAACTAATGACTTCTATTTCCTCTGAATAGACTACAACTTAGAAAAGAAATCAAAATAATACGAAACAATGTGTACCACATTTACAAACCTCTTGCAACATTTTCCCATGCAAACTTACCCCCTACAAAATTAAATGTTTGGGCCTCAATCACACCCCTCAAACCATGGAAACAATCACCCCACAAAGATTTCTATATTGTATGAGGAGCTGCGTGGTCCTCCGCCTACTGCCCTGGGGCCTCATTTATGAGGCCTTGCGTCAGTTTTGCGCTGCGGATGCGTCACTTTTTGTGACGCATCTGCAGCGTAAAACATGCGCCTTGTTGCGCCATATTTAAAAAGTGACGCATCTAGGTAGATGCGTCACTTTTTAAACCCCTGCGCCACATTATACCTGCGTCAGGTATAATGTATGCAGAGGGGGCGTTCCCCCGCAAAAAGCCTCGTAATAGTGACGCAGTGAAATCTATGAGATTTCACTGCATCACTTTTAGGATGCTGTTGCGTCAAAATCTTGCGCCTGCCTCACAGCAGGCGTAAGACTGACGCAGGCCCTTTCACATGGGGCTTTCCCCATGTGAAAGGACGCATTGCTGGAGATGCGTCACTTTTGTGACACACTCCAGCAATGCGTCACTTTTGCGCTTACAGATACGTCAGAAATACTGACGTATCTGTAAGTCCTTGCGACATGATGCGTCATACATTAAATATGACGCATCATTGGTGTCGCAAGGAGTGCGCAGTGAAAAGTGACGCATCGCTGTTTTCACGCAGCGATGCGTCACTTTTCATAAATGAGGCCCCTGGAGTCCACGACGCCCAGACCAGGTTGCTGCAGTCTCCTGGTGGAAACAGCCATTACAACGCAGTCATAACCACGTGTGATCATCACCACGAAGCCATTAGCATGAATTTCGGGCCATATTATCAACAAAACGAGATAGATTATCACTGCTTTATCGCCACTTTCCTGCTGATAAAAGCGGGGATAATGTATCGCGTTTTGTTGATAATATGACCCGAAATTCATTTTATTAATGTAATTGTTTACTTACCTGCAATGATCCACATTCCGTTGTTTATCACTTCTCACCCTGCCCCTCCCCCGCCCCGCCCCGCCTGCCTGCCCCATCGCAACTCCCTCCACGGGCCGCGGCTGTTTCTTTATTCCGTTATATTGTCGATTTATACTCTCATTTTTTATTATATTTTCCTTGTTTCATACCCCTTGTTCTTTTGTTGTAAGTTCTTTTATTTTTATAGTCCAAGGTGTGTCCTCATAATCCTCCCTCTGTTCTTTTAAGTAATATAATAGAATATTTGATATATTTTTTTTGTAATGTTATATATATTTTTTTATTATAGGTTGTGTTTATCAATGCTGAAAATACTGTATGATGCCAAAGAAGTTCCAAAAGAGCAAGCAATGAAAGAAAAGTGTTTATTTGAAGAGAAGTCATCAAGAAGATTTACATGAAGAGAGATGTCTTAACAAAGAGAAAGAAAGTACTGGTAAGAGCAGGAGCACTTTTTGAGGAAAATATTGAAGACTAAGAGTAGTGTTCAGAAAGAGAATTTTTTTTTAGTGTATCAGCAACGAAAAAAAAATACTAATAAAGAGAAGAATAATGGAAAATCAAGTGCAGACAAAACTGTGTAGAGTAAAAGGAGGAAAAATCAATTTAGGGAAATTAGCAAGCAAATGTTTTATAATAGATTTGTGACAAATTTAAAGTAAAGAAATTAAGGCATGTGAGAAAAAAACAGTATTTTATAAGAAGAAGAAAGCTATAGAAAATGTAGTTGAGAAAGCTTTGGAATTGAAAAGAAAAATGTTTATTTTAGTAATCAATAGAGTTAGATCACTAGATAAGCGAATCCATCTAATGAAGTCCAAAAGTAAGTGGAGAAGATTCATTAACAGAAGTAATTTTTGTGAGTTTTTTTTGGGTGCATGGAAACATAGTTCAAGTTCTGAGCTTTTTTTTAATGAAGAAAGTTATCTTCAGAGTAATGATTTGTTGCATGCAGTTGACACCAGTGGTCGTGCTTATGAGGTTAGAAATTGTTGTCCTATTGAGAAAGAGAAAACTGTTTCTAGAAATGCAGAAGAGGTGTTAGCTGGTGATGTTTTAGGGAGAAGTCCTAAAGCTCCAGTGTACACTTGGAATTGTAGTAGTATTTGCAGTGTGCTGCAAGAATCTATTGATTTTTTACACAATTTCTTACATAATTATTCTAAGAAAAGTGTTAAACAAAAGATTAAGATGTTGCAAGGACTAGACCCTTGCAGCGTGAGAGAAAATACTGGTTTGCAAGGTCATTCTCTGGCTTGTCTTTCTAAAAAAGTATGTCGAAGTGTTTTCCACCCTTTCAGGATGTTAGCAGTTCATCATACTCAGATGAGGAAATTAGTCAGAACATTGTATTACGCGAAAAGTCCAGCACTAATGTTAAAAAAGTTGAACAGTGCTCTTTTGCATGGATCTGTATCACATGTAACAAATGTTTGTGATGAAATTCAGATTAGTGACTTTGGTCCTCAGGAAGACAGTGGAGAAAGTGAGAGATTAATAGAAGAAAATGTGGAAGAGAATGTAGGACAGTGAAGTGTAGAAATGTTTGAGCAAGACATTATACAGTTTAAGGTGATTTCAGGTGAAAGCCCACAATTTTCTTGTATCTGTTGTCAACGAATTCATTATAAAAATCAGACCAGGACTGTTGATCTGTATTTAAAAAGTGAAAAGGAAAATAATAATGAGTGGAATGATTTTGCAACTTATTTGTTTGCTATGTATGCTAAGGAACTTAGGAACTCCTACATGGTTCCTTACTCTAAGCTGTGCTGAATATGCTTGGAATGATTTACTTTAATTTCTTCGAGAGGCAAATCCAAATATACTAAATATCGAATACAAGACGCCTGGAGAATTGTGCTCTTTGGATCCTGTTAATGTATGCAGGTATTTCAATCATAGATTCGAAGCTATGATGTCTTTTATGTGGAGAAGTGTGGCTCAGGGGTTAGAGGCGGCAGACCCAAAAGCTGAGATCGGCCCTGGACCAGGGTTCAATTCCCCGCCTCGGCGGGTCTTGGGTTAAAAATTCCAGACTCGATAATTCTCGCTCCGGTGCCTTCTCGACTCACGGGTTCACACTCTGCGACTCTGGGCAGTAGCTTCCTTAATCTCCACAACAGCCCCTCGCGGCGGGATGCCTGGCTTTCACCTTGTGGATACCCTGCCGTGATATCTCACAGGGGAATACCAGGACGGGTTCCCTAAGCAAGCGCCGGGAAACCCACTGCGGGTAGCTGTGCGCTATATAAGCTCAAATACATTTACATTTACATTTTATCACCAATAAAAAAAATCCTCCTCTTGGAAAGGTTCTGGATTTCTTTTGGAGAAAGGAGTATCAAGCAAGAGGTGCTCCTCACATACATATGCTAATATGGATCAAAGATGCTCCCAAATTTGGAACAGACTCAGATGATACTGTGTTGTCTTTTATTGAAGAAAATGCTACATGTGAAGTACCCAAAAGTACACAAGATAAGGACTTAAGACAACAAGTCTTACGATTCCAAAGCCATCGTTGTGGGAAATACTGTCGTCAAAAGTACAAATGTAAGGACAAATTCTACAGCAAATGCCGTTTTGCATTTCCTCGACCTGTAATATCGAAAGGAAGAGTGAACAGTTTAATGTCATTTTTGCGACATACTATCACAAGAAAGTCTCCTAGCAATACCTACTACTTAAAAGAAATGAAGAGTCAAAATACATAAATGACTACAACCCAGTCATTTTGTCCATGTGGAATGCTAATATGGATATTCAATATGTTGCAGACAATTCCATTGCTTTTGCTCGATATGTGACATCGTACATAACAAAGTCAGAAAAGACGGAATTGAAGGAAATGTAGGAAGAGATTTCCCATGAGAAGAGTCTAAGTAAGAAATTATACAGTTACAGTTTGAAGATGTTATCTCATCGAGAAATTGGAGCGTATGAATGCTCGGATCGCTTATCATCTGCAAGTCTGTACTCTAAATCTAGAAGAATCATTTGGGTGAGTCTAGGTCTTGCTGCAACACAAAACCGAGTTCTTAAATCTGCACAAGAAATTGAATATTTATCTGAAAAAGAGCCATAAAGTACAGATATTGTGAAAACAAATATGTTGGATACATATTATCCAAATAGAAGTCATCATCTTGGGAACATTTGTCTCTATGAAGTGCTGCGAAACTATATTTTTAATTGGAATATTACCGAAAACATCAATAATGGTATATATGCCGTGATTGGTTCAGAAGGATGTCTGGTGAAACAAAGAAAAGGACATTTGATTAATCACCGTAAACTGAGTTGCGAAACACCTGACAAAAGGGAATTTTACTATTTATCTCTTTTGCAACTTTTCAAGCCATGGCGTTCAGAATTGGAATTACTTGGAGATTTTGAGAGCTATGAAGATTCCTTCAATACAACTAAAGATACTATAGAAGGTCCTGTTTTTGCTAATTATGTGAAAATATTGAATGACGAAATTGAACAAGAAGCTACAATTGCAGCTGAGATTACTAGAGACAGTTCCCAAGACAGTCAAACTTCTGCTCCATTGAGTCAGAACCCATTAGGAGAACCAATTGTTCTAAATGAAGCAGCAACTGCTATGGAAGAGGTGGATACATCAGCAATGTATCAACATCAAGAAGATGTAACAAACTTAGGAAACTTGGAAGAACAACTAAATCTTGAGCAGAAAGAAATATTTGACCAAGTGAGAGAACAGATTGACCATGGATTACTTCAAGAGAAGAAAGAATGCTCTTGCTCATCATTTGAACCTATCCGTATGTATGTTAGTGGACAAGCTGGAACAGGAAAAGGGTTTTTTAATGAAAGTAATCACAAGTTTTCTACAGTAAAGAACTAAGTTGCATTTGTCTTGTGTGTTCACTGCTCCAATTGGATTAGCAGCTCACAATATTAAAGGAATTACTTTACATCGTTTATTAATGCTACCAGTAGAGCATGACAACAAATTAGAATACCACAAGCTATCTGGAGAAGCTTCTTGTGAAGTTTCAAGAGTGTTGAGGAAAATGAAGCTTCTCATTATTGATGAGGTAAGCATGGTCGCTAGTTAAGAATGGAGCAAATTCTTAAAACAGAGTATGACGTATTATTCAGAGGAAAACATGTCATAGTTTTTGGAGATCTTCTACAACTTACTCCTGTAAAAGGACAGCCAGGGTTTAAAACACTGGTGCATTAAGATACTAGAAAGTCTTTGGGGAGTATTGGCAATGTAAACATATAAGGCACTTACTACAAATATGCAACAGGCAAATGATGTTGATTATGGAACTATTCTTCAAGATATAAGAATTAGAAAATTGACCAAACATGGCAAACAAACTTTACAGAGACGATTACTTTTCAATTTGTTTCCAAATGCAAATATTTTCCCAGAGAAAATATACATGAGAATTGCAGAAAACAAATCTGTAATCTGCTTACTGCCAACACTGCGTGAATGTTCTATATTCAATGAAGAAATGTTAAAGTTGGAAAATGAAGAAATTATAAAATTGGAAGCAATTGATAAAATAGAACATGAAGGAATCAGTATTATTTTGAGTGAAAGGTTGAAGAGGAAATTCGAATGTTTAGAGAAATCGATAAGTAAAACTGCTGGTTTAGAAAATAATTTATACTCATGTGTAAATTGTAGGGTAATTTTGCGACATAATTTGAATGTGGAAAAAGGTTTAGTAAATGGAGCAATGGGTAAAATTGTTGATTTTGTTAATTATGTAAATAGAGGTGGTATTGAATTTTTGAAAATTAAATTTGATGAAATTGCTGAAGTACAACAAGTTAGTCATTGTGCAGCTCGTTTTTTGCTTGTAAAAGATTTGTATGTCTGCAGAAAACAGTTTCCTGTTTGTTTGGCATATGCGGTGACCATTCATAAATCTCAAGGTTTAAGTGTAGATTGTGCTTTAGTGAATATTGGAAGTACTGTGTTTAAAGAAGGTATGGCACATGTTGCTTTGTCTCGAGTCAGAACTTTATCTGGATTGTACTTGATTGATTTTGATGAGACAAAGGTTTGTGCAGATGCAAATTGTGTGAAAGAGTATTATAGGTTAAGAAGAGAATATGCACCCAATTTAGGTCACTATCCAGTAGTTGAAAAGCGTATGTGGGTAGAAAAAGAAGATTTGAGAATATCTGTTGTGAAACTGTAGAGAAAGAAAAAACAAGATGAAGTTGCGCTTGCAAGAAAAAGAAAAAGGACAGTGTTGAATAGAATGTTGGTTATCGGTTTGAAAATAGTTGTGGTGTCAACTGCTATGCTAATGTAGTTGTTAATGTTGTTTTTTTTCTTGAATGTTTGCAACAGCAAATTGTAGAAAATCGGGACAAAAGATTCTGTTCATTGTTGAATTCTGTTTATCAGACATGTAGTAGTGATAAAAGTAAAATACAAAGTGTTTCTGATATTCGAAATGTTTTGGACATATGTTCTGGTTGTACTCAATTTACGCAGAATATTCAGCAAGATTGTCAGGAATTTTTAATGTTTATGCTTGGTGTACTGGAAGATGAAGGTATAGATATTGAAAACCTTTTTGGCCTTTCTTATAAATGGCAACATGACTGTCAAAATTGTTTGTTTATATGTAGCACTGACATAGACACTGAGAGATTCATATATTTGACTTTACCTGACTGTGAATCAGTGTCTTTTAACAATCTAATTAGAGGAGCAAGTCAAAACATGGAGTGTAGCAAATGTAAATCAGAAATGTCATCAACATTACTTATACAACGATATGGACAGTATGTTATTTTAATGCTGCAACGTTGCAGAGCTGATGGAAGAAAATTGAAAACTTGAATAAAAAATGTTGTAGCTGGTCAATGTTCAATATCAGGAAGAACGTTTGTAGCTGTTGTTATTATTTTTCATGATGGACCTTCTACCACATCTAGACATTACATTGTTTATTTAAAATGTCTGAAAGGTTGGATACATTGTAATGATACTCAATTAGTTTTTAAGCAACGTTTGCTCAAAGAGTTACCAAATTCTTACCTAATATTTGTAAAGGAAAGGAAACATTTTAAGATCAAAATTTGCCCTTTCGGATTAAAGCTGTTAAGATAGATTAGTCTGGTGTTATAGAGTATTTTGTAAGTGAGGGTAAGGAGCTTGAAGGTGATCCTTTTGTTGATATAGATCCACTTGTAAATATTGCGGAGCATGTGGAGGGTGTTATTGCAGTACCAGGAGACGGTGTAGACTTCATTACACATGGAGAGGGAGGAGTTGAGGTTGAATCCTATGTTGTGGACATGGTAGGTGTTGGTACTGTTCACAGTGCAGTCAGGTAGCAGGAGTTGTCTGAGGCTGAGAGGGTGGGTCTGAGGATGAGTACCTTCATCTTGTGACAGTTTGTGTTTACAGTATGCTCTTTAGTTGGTGACGTCCTTCATTGTGTCGTGGAGGTTGCTTTTGGTGGTATGTGGCTTCTTGGTGAGGAAGAGGATGAGGTGGGTGTTCTTTGTGTAGGAGATATTGTTGAAGTTGTGATGGTGGGCTACTTGTGTTAGGGTGGCCATGTAGATGTTAAACAGTGTCGGACTGGGGGGACCCGTAGATGATGTCGGTGGTTTTGGATCAGAAGGCTGGGAGGCGGACTTTCAGGATTACTATTGAACAACTTCCAAACAAAGGACTTGATGCATACTATTTGGCCGTAAAGAAAAGTGTGTGAAACCATTAAGGAGTTTTTGCTGTGTAGTTTGTCAGCATATATTTGTAAGTAACATTATTTACAGTGTAAGAAAATTAATCATAATGTTTTGTTATTTTATGATTGTTTCAGATGTGTCATATTTACGTAAGAAATTGCTCTTAGTAAAAAACATTAAAGATATGTTTTATTTCTAATTTTTATATTGTTATTGAGAATGTTCACTGGTTTTTTCTAAGATATCCTTATGGATTGTCTTTTTTTTGCCCGCTGTTATGTGATGAGTACTATTGAACTCACTGTTTGTAGTGAAGTTCAATATATTCTGAGAACAGAAAAAAAGGCAAATGAAATGTTTTACAAATTATTTTGTGTTGTAAAATATATATTGTAACAATGTTTTTTTGTATCTTCCACAGGTGATAATTTTACAATATATAATTTTTTTATTATTTATTATGCTTAAGGTAAGTACAAGTAACTGGCTCAGCTGCGGCCCGTGGAGGGAGTTGTGGTGGGGTAGGCATGTGGGGCAGGGGAGGGGCAGGGTTTGGGGGTTATAAACAGCGGAATCTGAATGATTGCAGGTAAGTAAACACCTAAATGTAAAAAATGAATTTCGTATCCTGCGCCCTGCATCGCAAAATGCGATGCAGGGCACGGAACAAAGGGGCATATTATCAACAAAAGGCGATACATTATCGCCGCTTTTATTGGCAGGAAACTGCTGATAAAACGGCGATAATGGGCTTGATAATAGGGCCTCGGAAATTCCCATAGCAGCCCAGGTTCTGGTGTTAACTTGGGCTGTTATGGGAATTCACAGGGCCTATTATCAAGCCCTTTATCGCCGCTTTATCGGCAGTTTTCATGCCGATAAAAGCTGCGATAATCTAATATGCCCCATCGTTTTACCACGCATGCTTTTGCAAGTACTATCCATTTACCACGCATAATCTTAATAATGTCTTTGTGTTGACGAACACGCATTGTAATGCCTGTGACTTACGTCCTTCAAATCAGTTTTTAGGTATACGTGTGACCAAGTCTGATAACATCAGAGTATAAGGACAAACACCGTGGTGTCTGTGCCTCGAAATCTCGTCGATCACAAAGAAAAGAGGAGGACGATAAAATGAAAGTAACAGATATAATAAAAACAACAGTGAAAAACTACTAAAATGATGCTGGACGGAGTACGTGATCAACCTTTGGCGCCTCGGCTCTACGTTCCAAATAAATCTAGATAAATTACAATTATTAATATATTACAAAAGTACAGCAGTGGGTGACACACACGACCCGGAAAACAATAGGGCAAATGTAATACCTGAAATAAAGAAAGGTTTGTTTGTTGAACTTGAAGAAAAAGAAAAAAACGTGGGCTTCGCAACGAGGCTGCGCATACGTACAGAGTACAACTGCTACACAAAAAAAGGAAAGTTTTAAATACTATCATAGAAATAAAGGGGTATATTATCAACAAAAGGCGATACATTACCGCCACTTTTATCGCCAGTAACTGCCGATAAAGCGGCAATAATGGGCTTGATAATAGGCCCTTGTAAATTCCCATAGCAGCCCAGGTTCTGGTATTAACATGGGCTGCTATGGCAATTCACAAGTGCAAAAACAACAGTTGATGGACAGAATGTAGAACAATGTCATACATTCACCCCAGTACAGAGATCTGGGCCTACATCCATCGTTTTTTTGCACTCCACACCACCCCAGTTCAGACATGGCCATATGCAAATCAGCCTCAACCCTGTGCCTCATGGGAACAGTCCAGCCCGAACTGCCAAGCCATGTCTTTACTGGACCAGAATCAAGCATCCTAGGACCAGTTTCTGGCTATCAGCCGTCTTCAGCCAGGATAGCTTGACTCCAGTGGTGTGGAGTGCATGGGACTCACGTCTGAGTATACCAGCCCACTCGGGTGACAAATGCAAAAACAACAGTTGATGGACAGAATGCAGACCAATGTCATACAATCACCCCAGTACAGAGATCTGGGCCTATATCCAACTGTGGTTTTTGCATATGGCAATTCACAAGGGCATGTTATAAACACCATTATCGCCGCTTTATCTGCAGTCTCCTGCCGATAAAAGCGTCGATAATGTATCGCCTTTTGTTGATAATATGGCCCATTGCTCTTTTTTTTACCAGAAAACTTAGGTGAATATTATCAAGAACCGGTGTAAAAATTATCGACGTTTTATTGGCAGGAAACTGCGGATAAAACGGCGATAATGAGCTTGATAATACAGCCTTGTTATTTCCCATAGAAACCCATCTTAACACCAGAACATGGGCTTCTATGGGAATTAACAAGGACGTATTATCAAGTCCACCCTCCCAACATTAATAAAATACCCCGGACAGTGCAGATACCCGTGGCTGGAAAATCAATTTACATATTACTGCCCTTAAAACGTGGCGTTCCCCGCGATGTGTATGGGGATAGAGGGAGGGAGAACTCAAAACATTTTTTTTTTTAAAAAAGACCCGAGGGGTGCCGCTCCCCGAGACTGCTGGGAGTAGGACCGTAACCCCCCGCATACTTCAAAATAAAACCACAGCAGTGCCGTTCCCCAGTGCTCGAGGCACCTTACAAGCCCCCATTATGCAAAATATTTGACCCCGTAATTTGCCCCCGGAACCGAATGAATAAAACTTACTTCTAGTTTTTTTTCCACTCTTTCCACCACGTACGAGTACAGGATGAGTACCCCACGATTTTTTATTTAAAAATAAAATAAAAATTGAGCCTAAAGATCCATGTACCACCACCTGACCAACACTATAGGTTCAGAATATTTCTACCCTGCCCCCTTTCCTTATTTCTCAACTTTGTTTTACTGTTTCCTTGTGACTCGGCTCTCGTGACAAATAAGATGACAGCCAACACTTCCTGGTTTGGAGTATTCACAGCCAATCAGCATCCAGCTCCTGCTCGTAATTGTACGGATTTCCGTACGCGTACGCCGGATTTGTTTTTGTATAAAAAGAAATAGAGCCTAAACATCCATGTTCGACCCCCTGAGCAAGCCTAAAGGTTCAGAATGTTTCTAGCCTGCCCCCTTCCCTTATTTCTCAACTTTGTTTTACTGTTTTCTTGTGACTAGGTTCTACCGAGGCACAAGTTGGCCGCCAACACTTCCTGGTTTTGAGTGTTAACAGGCAGTTCACAGCCAAACAGCATGCAGGTCGCGCTCGTAATTGAACGGATTTCCGTACGTGTGCTGAACTCCGTCTCTAGATATCGCTATGATTTTACTTGCAATTTTCTCAGAAACTACGGAATGGATTTATACCATTTAACAAAAAGCACAATCTGCGAACAGAACTCTACCTCTCTGCCAAATTTCGTGTAATTCCGTTCAGCCGTTCGGGCTCTAGCCCTGGCTAAAGGTCCCTATGGAAAATTGCATGGGGAAAACACGTTTTCAAGTCCCCCTTTTTTCTATGCCCCCACTTGACGAATCACCCCAAAACTTTCAGGGAAGGAGCGGAACCAAGCAGGCCATTTTCTTGGAGAAATTCACGATGACTCGTCCACCAGCGCCAAAGTTATTCCAAATAGAATGTTGTGGATCGCCAGTAGGTAATATACATAAATATATATATACTAGCTGTACTCCGCCCACGCGTTGCTGTGGCTCAGTCTGGTTAAATGGAAGAGAAAGAAAAGAGTAAGCGCACGTTTCTAATATGTTTATTTTCACAATGCTTGTGGGTATACAATATGTTTTTGTCCATCCTAATATATGTAGACTATTGTCTATATGCGTCCCTTGTACTTGTTGCGCAGCAACCAAATCGATAGGGTCTGTTCAGGTTGCAAAGTGAACCAACTCCTCCCCCCTCCCTCCACTCACTTACCGGTCTGCCATCCTGACACCAACTGTTCATCCTAATATACGTAGACTATTGTCCATATGCGTCCCTTGTGTTTCTTGTGCAGCAACCAAATCAATAGGGTCTGTTCGGCCTTTCGATTAAAAACACGCGCGTATTGTACACGCGTGTATTCAAATCCAACGTTGTGTACATATAAAGATGCGCTAATGTTGCAAAGTGAACAAACTCCTCCCCCCTCCCTCCACCTACTTTCCAGTCTGCCATCCTGACACCAACTGTCCATCCAAATATATGTAGACTGCTGCCTATATGCGTCCCTTGTATTTGTTGCGCAGCAACCAAATCAATAGGGTCTGTTCGGGTTGCAAAGTGAACCAACTCCTCCCCCCTCCCTCCACCCACTTCCCGGTCTGCCATCCTGACACCAACTGTCCATCCTAACATATGTAGACTATTGTCTATATGCGTCCCTTGTATTTGTTGCGCAGCAACCTAATTGATAGGGTCTGTTCGGCCTTTCGATTAAAAACATGCACGTATTGGACACGCACGTATTTGAAACCAAGGTTGTGTATATATAAACACCTGCTAATGTTGCAAAGTGAACCAACTCCTCCCCCTTCCCTCCACCCACTTCCCAGTCTGCCATCCTGACACCAACTGTTCATCCTAATATATGTAGACTATTGTCTCTATGCGTCCTTTCTTAATGTTGCCAAGTGAACCAACTCCTCCTCCCTCCCTCCACCCACTTCCCGGTCAGCTATCCTGACACCAACTGTCCATCCTAATATATGTAGACTATTGTCTCTATGCACCTATTGTAGTTGTTGCGCAGCAACCCAATCGATAGGATCTGTTCATCCTTTAGATTAAAAACACGCGTGTTTTTGACACGCCCGTCTTTTCGAATCCAACGTTGTGTATATATAAACACCAGCTTATTCGAATTCAACGTTGTGTCCAAATTTCAAATCAATCGGTGAAGAACTTTCGTAGATTTAAGATTTTTATCAAACGCACATTGACATTTTTATGTGTCTGTTTGTGCTTTTGATTAAAAACACGCGCGTAATCGACACGCGTGTAATCGATTCCAACGTTGTGTAGATTTTGAACAAGCGAAGAGTTACATTTTTATTTATTTATATACTCCGGTGCTAAATAAATTAAGGTTTGCTGCATAAAACTCTTTGGTGTCCGTGACTGCTGCTTTTCGGAAAAGGAGAACAGCCGTGGTGTATTTGGAAAGAGGCTGCCTGCCTCGTCGCGGACCGACCTCAACAAGTGGCTGGGAGAGACGCTGTGATCGATCAAGCTCGTATTTTGGATTGATAGATATAAATATATATAAATATATATATATAGGACAAATAGGAACAAAAACATGCCCGAACAGCAAGACACATAGTTGGATATATCGGGGACCCCCGTTCCAGATGAAACAATGGAGCTGTGGAGTACTGATGGGGTGGGGTATGAAGAACGTGGTTCTAGAAATCTACCCTTTGGTGAAATGGACAAAGTGGGAAATCGTATGTCCACTCAAACGCCATTTAAACCCCATTCGAGGTTTACACCGATTATGCCCCGCGACGCCATAGACATTTTTCATGAGAACACAGTCAAACAGCTAAAGGAACTGCAAAAGAATACCTGCATGCAGAATATGAGAATGGGCAAACAAACACAAGAATATCGAGCACTAATTGCACGTCTCTCCAAGGATAATAACATCATCATCCGGGGAAGCAACAAAGGAGGAAATGTGGTCCTCATGACCAGGCAACAGTATGACAAAGAAGCATACCTACAATTGAATGACCGCCAATGTTATGAACGTATAAACATCACAACATTGAATACGATAAAAATGGAGTTCCACAAGAAATTGATCAGATGGAAAACGGCGAAACTAATATCAGAAGCCAAGTTCAAATATCTGAAGAATGACAACCCTGCAACGCCATGCCTGTACTTTATCCCAAAAGTCCACAAGGATGTCAACAACCCGCCTGGCAGACCGATCATCTTGGCCAGGGGTGGGTTATTGGAACGGACCTCCGTGCATATTGACTATTTTTTACAGGGATATGTACGGACTTTGGAATGGTACATACAGGACACAGGAGACTTTGTGCAGAAAATACAACATATTACATTGGAGGAAGGAGATTGGCTAGTGGCACTTGATGTCACCGCCCTCTACACCAGTATTGTGCACAAAGACGGTTTGGAGGCAGTCAGACATTATTTATCCAGGCGCTCACATTTGTTTATTGAACATAACAAGATGCTGTTGCAAATGTTGGAATTTTGCTTGGTGAACAATGTATTCATGTTCAGTAACCTCTTATACCGACAGTTACAGGGTGTAGCGATGGGGGCCAGCTTCTCCCCAAGCTACGCATGTTTGCACATGGGAGCTTGGAAGGAGCTGGTCCTCAAAATGGAACATCAGGAGGCGTTCAGGACACGTGTTGTAAAGTGGTATCGTTTCATTGACGATCTTTTTATAATCTGGAGAGGGAGTGAGCAACAGGCAATTGGGTTCATTAATGAAATCAATGTTAACAACCTTAACCTTAGGTTCACAGCCACACTCAGCCAAGAAATGGTAACCTTTTTAGACACAGAGGTCAATGTCAGGAATGGCACACTTGAGACCAAAATCTATCACAAAAGTACGACAGGTAACAGCATCCTGCATGCTGGAAGTGCACATCCAACCCACCTCATAGCTAGCATCCCCTATGGGGAGATGCTGCGCATGAGGAGGGTCTGCAGTAATGACATAGATCTCAAGATGGCACAGCAGGCCAGCAAATAGTTTTTTTTGCAGAGAGGCTACTCGGAACACCTTATTGAAAGTGCACGAATAAAATCCATGCAAAAGAGTAGACAGGAGTTACTTGCCAACTATTGTGAGGGCAGTGACAATACAGAGGGGGCCACTATCGCCACTATTGAGGCAGGTCAGGACACCAGAGACAAGAAGGTATTCAGAGTCATTGCGGGCTACAGCAGGCAACATAGGGCCATATATAACATCATTATTAAGAATTGGCCTATCCTTACTGGTGACCCTGTAATTGGCCCCATGCTACCTAAGAGGGCATCTTTAGCATTCAGTAGGGCACCGTCATTAAGGGACCAACTTGTGAATACTTGTCCTGAGGTCCTGGAAAGGGCAGCCTGGTTGCTCAGTGATGTCATGAGTGATGTCACTGACCATGTCATGAGTGATGTAATATGTGACGTCATCAGCAGTGCATTGCAGGAGCGCAAGTTATAGTGAGTCCAACTAACTATAATGTGGGAATTTCAATGGTTTTATGTCAGTAAAATTTCCAGCTAACTATAACTGGTGTGAAACCTATGGTTTTGTCAGTGAATATATATATATATATATATATATATATATATATATATATATATATATATATATATATATATATATATATATATATATATATATATATATATATATATATATATATTCACAGAAAAAACCATAGGTTTTAGTCCATATATAGTTAGGAATTTGCATTTACAAAACCTTGAAAATTCACTGAAAAAACCATTGGTTATAGACCATATATAGTTAGGGATTAGCCTTTTCAAAACCTTATTTTACTCACACAAAACCATTGAAATTTCATATATAGTTAGTTGCACTAACTATATATCGCGCACCCGCAATCCACTGCTGATGATGTCACATATTACATCATTCATGACATGGTTAGTGACATCACTGATGACATCACTCATGACATCTCAAATGACATCACTGATGACATCTCAAATGACATCACTGATGACATCACTGATGACATCTCAAATGACATCACTGATGACATCACTGATGACAACATCCAGTGACTGTCTGTTTCTGTAAAGTTAAAATATGTCTTACATATTGAAGAATGAGTGGATGTATAAGTGTCTGGATGAAGGATTTAGTAGGTGCATGACTGACTGTATGAGAGAGTGATTAAATGTGTCTTACTGAGTGCATGGGTTAGTGACTAAACTGTCTTAATTTGTGCATCATTATATCTGTTGTTCTAGAAACTGCTGCATGTGTTGATCAGTAGCTATATGAGTAACTGTATCGGTTATTGATTGGTTGTCCAAGTATTTGTATGGGAGACTGAGTGTGTGTGTATGGGTGGCTGGGAGGTGTGTGACTCTGTGCATAGATGTGTGAGTAGTTGATTCACTATATGTATGGGTTCAAAAGTGCATGTGGAAACAGCTGTATGGGCGGTTGACTGTGCATGAGTGTATTGGTGAGTGAATGGATATCTCAGTGCTACATGTCAAAGTAAGTACATATGTAAAACACAGTACATGTGAGAGTTGACATATAAAAATAACTGTGCATAAGAGCCAGTGAATGTGTGAGTGGCTGTATGGATCATTGTGAACATGTATCAGGGATTGTATAAGAGAGTAAATATGTGTTAGTATATGTTTGAATAAGTAAGGTGTGTATAACTGTATAGTTGAGAAAATGGAGGTGTGATTGATTCTTTGCATAACTGACTAGGTGTGTGAGTAACTCCATGGATGAGTGACAGTCTGTGAGTGTATGTTTACACTGATTGTATCTAAGGTTATATTAGAGTCTGAAGAGGTTCATGGTATTATCACATGAATGATATCATCAGTGATGTGATCAGTAATGTCAAATGAGATGTTATCAGTGATTTTATCAGTGATGTCATTTGAGATGTCATCAGTGATGTCATCAGTGATGTCATTTGAGATGTCATCAGTGATGTCATTTGAGATGTCATCAGTGATGTCATCAGTGATGTCACTAACCATGTCATGAATGATGTAATATGTGACATCATCAGCAGTGGATTGCGGGTGCGCGATATATAGTTAGTGCAACTAACTATATATGAAATTTCAATGGTTTTGTGTGAGTAAAATAAGGTTTTGAAAAGGCTAATCCCTAACTATATATGGTCTATAACCAATGGTTTTTTCAGTGAATTTTCAAGGTTTTGTAAATGCAAATTCCTAACTATATATGGCCTAAAACCTATGTTTTTTTCTGTGAATTTCAATGGTTTTTTAATAGCAAATATCAAAAGCTGTCAAATGTCAAGTACGTGATAGGTAAAAACTTTTTCGTGTTTATGCACGCTGATGTGCTTTGAACGCTGCCCCCCCCCCCACCTCCCCTCTTTTCTCTTAGTAGTACTCTCTCTTTGCAGATAGTGAAGGGTAGTTAACGCAGGCCTTTACCCCCGTTGTAATCCGTCGTGCCTGCTTGTCTCTCCATTTGATTGATTGTTATCCAAGCATTTACTGTTTTACAATTGATTCTCTTTGGTTCATTCTCTATTTACAAACAAGCACAAAGTCGCAATACTCTGTTTAGTCTTTGCACATAGTGAAAAATCGTGTAAAAAAATAAAAGTAATCGAGCAAAATCAGTAGGCCACTAATGGGATCTCTTTTTGACCTCGCTAAAATAGAAACATTAGGAACAACCCTTCATGAGAAATACGAAAATAGTGAGATGAACTGAGCTCCACACCATGAGGGCTGCAAGACAGCTCAGCTCCGTCACCCACCCCGCCCAAAATAACGACAAACCCTATGCAAATATTATAAATATATACAACACACCAGCAAAGTAACAGGGTAAAACATTTTATTAAATAACTATTTACATAACTATTTTATACTTTTTGTTGCCCGATCCGGCTAGCTCAATCGATCGAGCATGAAACTCATGCACTCTGATAGCAAGCGTTGCTGCTGATGCTATGCAGACCAAAACTGGTTTTCAGTTTGTACATTCTTCTAGATTTTTCCATCCAAGGCTGGTTGAGTTTGTAGAACGATGGCTTCAGATTTTCAACATACGGTGTGGTGGCGCGGACTGGGAGGGGGCGCTTGGCTCCTGCCCCCTCCCCAAGTAAGATTTTCATACGTGAGTGTACGTTCATGGTTTTGGTCCCTGAGTTGCTTCGATGTCACTGCCATGCTCAAATGGCATAAGTTCTGGATGTTGGGTGCCATAGTTCAGAGTTCTGAGCAGCGCTTGTAACACTGTCTGAAGCTTATTTGCACCTACTTCAGCTTCACTATTCTCAAAGTAAGTGAGGGCCGTTTGTGGACCTGACTGCATTTGAAAACAATGTGATATGGTACCTCCCTAAACCGCTTGACGGAGGCCCCCGAGGGGCGGTGTGATGGCACGGACTCGGAGAAGACGCTTGGCTCCGACCCCCTCCCCAAGTCTTATAGCACTGGTGTAGCCTGAGATCGCCCCCGACATAGGCGGCCGGCTCCCGGGGTCCGGCGGAACTTTTTGCCTTTTGATGACTCTTCTATTCTGGACCTTGTCCCACAATCCGTTTGACCTGAAGACACGCTGTAGTGGGGCGCCCCTTTACCGTTTCAGTTGCCATTCCGCCCGCTTTTGCTACACTGTGCCTCTTCCGCCATTCAGCTGTTTACCGCCCGCTCTTGCGACTACAGCGTCTCGCTCACCATGTAGTTGAGTTGCTCCCGCTCTTGCGATGCAACGATAGGCGGCTGCCACAGGACTCTCAAAATGGCGGCCGTCTCTTCAGATTTGGACGTGGTCCACTAAAATGGCCCTGGGACATCTTGGAACTCGGACGCTTGCCTGATAGGGCTTGGGTCCCATTCTCGAAAGCGTCCCCTCAGCCTTGAAGATTCTACAAAAGTCTTGGGGGCCCCCTACTCCCGCAGGCTTTTGGTGGGGAGCGGCTGCCATGATTGCTCTTGGAATGGCCACGACTGAACTACGAGATGGTGGTGCTCTCATGCTGACGCCAGCTTCAGTCTGAAACATCCAGAAACACTGTAGACTACCAATTCGATCAGTTCCGGTAGCGCCCCAACATGACCCGGTAGAGAAGAACTTGCCCTCCACTCTTTGACTGATGGTTCTTGTTGCCTGTCCCTTCTGTTGTCATTTAACAGAACTTTTTAGACTGCTGAAAGGGGTTGTGTTCCGAACGCTGGTTGGTGGAGACATTTTGACTATATTCTGGACCTACGTTGTCGCGTAATGCGTTATATGACACGCCGCGTTAACGCACCCGGAAGTTCTCCGGTGCCCGAAGCGCAGCTTCCCGGAAGCGATCCGGGGCGCGGCGCGCAGCGCGTAACGTAAGCATAACAGGTCATGTGACTTGTTAATAAAACTTTTCATTGGTTCATTTTACTTTGTTATTTTAATGATGAAAAGCTTGGTCATATGACCTAAAAATTACGCTTTTTATTGGTTTCGAACATTATTTTTTCTTAAACATATATGTTATAATGTTCCAGGCTAATGTACTTTCCCGGAAAATTTACAACTGTCCTGCAAGTAAAATATATTCCTTTTTCGAGAAAAAGGGCGTTTCTTCGTCCCATGACGGAGCAGTTGAGTAAAAGAGGCTCGGCCTGCTGTCTTAGTCGCCAATACGCCTGATTATCAGATTCTTATCGATCACTTTATGTTGCAGGAGTGGAAAACACAACTGCCCTTGACCATTTATCTTTACTGCGTTCCTGCGTATTATACCTTTTATCCGTCATGTAATTGGACTGCTTTATTTCACTTGCCTTTTACTGATTCGAAAACAGTGACTAAAATTAAAAACTTTACCAATGTAAATACTACTACCATGTTTTGTTTTAAAAGCCTTTATTGTGAAAATGTCAGTATACAAATACGGGCCTATAACCACGTGGGCCGGCCACGGAGCAAACTGAAATCGTATATGATGAGGAGACATTTACATTGTAGAGGAACGTAACGAGCAGGCCATTAGGTTGCAAGAACTAAGGTGTCTAACAGTTGCGGAATCGGTGGACGTACATTTTGTAATTAAAATACGACAGGGCCACTTACAAAAAAATTATCTAGATATACATTTGCGGGCAAGTACCATGGGTGACGTTAATTCAAACTTTCAATAGTACAGTAATCAATAACACATCAGTACTTAATATCAATAGGGATGTCGAAATATTCAATCAATTCTCGTCCCCGCCCGCAATGAGCATCAAAACTGCATTCATATCTCGTGATATCAAGGTTGTTCAACCAGTACACAACAAGGAGTTACGAGTCCCATTTATACCGGCGCCATTTTGGGCGAGGCCGGGCAGGTCCAAGATATAGTCAAAATGTCTCCACCAACCATCGGCCAGACCAGAACCCCTTTCGGCCCTTTATGCTACAAGATGGTGTCTTCCATTCAGAAAATATTGTTGGCAGCATTTTGAAAAGAAAGATAAACAGCCGTTCTCCTAGTGAGTCTCACATTGTTACATTTAGGAAGAATGTTGAAGAGTAGTATGTTGAAAATCTGAAGCCATTGTTCTACAAACTCTCAACCAGCCTTGGATGGAAAAAAAAATCCTGAAGAATGTACAAACTGAAAACCAATTTTTGTCTGTATAGCATCAACAGCAACGCTTGACTCAGCTTTGTGTGAAGCCGCCATTTTGATTCAATCAATAACGTCCCCCTGCACACATTCAGGGACCTGGTCGTGTCTTCAGGTCAAACGGATTGTGGGACAAGATGCAGAAAGGAAAAGGAAAAAAAGTTCCGCCGGACCTCGGGAGCCGGCCGCCTATGTCATGGGCGATCTTTGGCCACACCAGGGCAATAGTGAAGCTGCAGCAGGTGCAAATAAGCTTCAGACAGTGTTACAAACACTGCTCAGAACTCTCAACTATGGCAATCAACATCCTGGACTTGCCATCCGGATCTTGGCGCCTTGTGCTGGTTCCGACCTATTCACACATCGGTCCACTACTGACATCACCTCATAAGCCAACGGGGCACCCCACGCCGACTTTCGGCGCAGCATTGTAGGATGGCCACACCAGTGCGGCAACTTGCTGGACACCACCTCGGTGCCATCCGGATCTCGGCGCGTTCGAGTCACTGTACCGCAAGAGTGACCGCAACTCAGCTGGACACGCCGTCTTTCGGCGCAGCATTGTAGGATGGCCACACCAGTGCGGCAACTTGCTGGACACCACCTCGGTGCCATCCAGATCTCGGCACGCTGTGCTGCCTTCGGCCTACTGTAGCCGCAAGTGCGGACGCAACTCAGTTGGACGGCGAGTGAAACGCTAAGGGGCGCCCCACTGCAGCCGAGGAGCCTCCATCTTGGGGGAGACGCACAGCCCCCACTGACTGACGCGACCTCACAGGCCAACGGGGCGCCCCACGCCGACTTTCGGCGCAGCATTGTAGGATAGCCATACCAGTGCAGCAACTTGCTGGACACCACCTCGGTGCCATCCGGATCTCGGCGCGTTGTGCTGCCTTCGGCCTATTCGCACATCGGTCCGCCACTGACGCCGCCTCACGTGCCAACGGATTTTCTATGCTTTTTATAGCCCTATGCCGCATAACAGGTCATGTGACTTGTTTATAAAACTTTTCATTGGTTCATTTTACTTTTGGTTTCCTAATGATGGAAGGCTTGGTCATATGACCTAAAAATAACACTTTTCATTGGTTTAGAACATTTTTTTTTCCCAAACGATGAAAGCCCCACCTTGTTTCTGGATGTTTCAGACTGAAGCTGGTGTCAGCATGAAAGCACCACCATCTCGTGGCTCCGTCGTGGTCATTCCGCGAGCAATCATGACCGCCGCTCCCCACCGGAAGCCTGCAGGAGTCGAGGGCCCCCAAGACTTTTGTAGAATCTTCACGGCTGAGGGGACGCTTTCGAGAATGGAGCCCAAGCCCTAGCAGGCAAGCGTCCGAGTTCCAAGGTGTCCCAGGGCCATTTTAGTGGACCAGGCCCAAAAGGGAAAGAGCCTGCCGCCATTTTGAGAGTCCTGTGGCAGCCGCCTATCACTTAACCGCAAGAGTAGGCGCAACTCAGCTGAATGGCGGATTTTGGCACAGTGTACCAAAAGCGGGCGGAATGGCAACTGAAACAGTAAAGGGGCGCCCCACTACAGCACACGAGCCGCCACCTGGGGAGGCCCGCTCACGCCGCCTCTCCCCCCCCCCCCCCCGGGGCGCCCCACGCCGTTTTTCGGAGCAGCATTGTAGGATGCCAAAACCAGTGCGGCAACTTACTGGACATCACCTGGGTGCCATCCACATCTCAGCGCGTTCTGCTGCCTTGGGACTATTCGCACAACAGACCGCTACTGACGAGGCCTCCCCGCGCACCCCCCGGGACACCCCACGCCGTTTTTCCGAGCTGCATTGTAGGATACCAAAAACCAGTGCGGCACCCAGGTAACATCACCTGGGTGCCGTCCAGAACTCAGCACGTTGTGCTGCCTTGGGACTATTCGCACAAAACACAGCTACTGACCATTGTTGCTTCTTTTTTCAAAAAAATGTTTAAATGTATTTACTGTTTTTGTTGCGTTCTATATATTTGTAAGTTATTAAAGTGTTATAATCCTACTACTTTGTTGGAGTATATTTTTAATGTGACACATAATTGTAAAAACTTTGATGTACAAAGAGGCATCCCTGGAATCTTCCGCTTCAGGCTCGGACCCACACACCCTCACAGTGAGAATCCCCTCCCCAAGCACAATACAGGATGGTTATCAGATAGTAGGAACCCGTATGGTGTGACGGATCTCATGGGGTGGGGGCCTTCATCTACTGTAACTCCTTTGAAGAGGGATGATTCTCATACATGCCAACATTTCAGAAGAGCAAAGTGGGAGATTTTTTTTAAAAAAATCGGGTGAATGGGGCCTTGAATCGGGTTATTGTCATGTGTGGGATTTGGAAGTGTGCTGCTGCAGGATCGGACAGTTCAAACTCAAATGCACGTTCTTTTTCTTACCTTTCCGAAGTATGGAGCGCAATAGCAGACAGAGAAAGGGTGATGCAAGTGTTGAACACTGCCTGGCCTGGCAAGTTGCTGGCAGTGCCCCCCCCCCCCGCCCGCTCCTGAAAGAGGGCACACACACCGCCGCCCCGAGTACTTCACAGATCTTTAAAAGACCATGCGCTTGTTAATGAGGCTTAAATGGTTTATCACCCCTTCTAGAGCCCCTGCATCGGCCCTCTGACGTTTCCTGGAAGAATTAGCACGTAACACAATACCAAGCCCTGTCAGCTGAAACCCCCGAGGAATCGGGTTTTTGCTTGCAGGAATCGGGAGGCGGGAGACTAGCACTGAAATCGGTAGTCTCACGCCTGAATTGGGAGGGTTGGCATGTCTGGATTCTCTACAGCTGGGGCCATAAACTACATCCGCAGGGCTAGGTGATAGCCTGGGACCGGCCTGGACAATCGGACACAGAGGAAGAGGAGTGTCAGAGGGTGCGGTAGTGAATAGGGTGAAAGGGAGGTGTCGGGCGGGCACGGGGTGTGATTCTCAGGGAAGAGCAGCGCAGATGGGGGGAGGTTTATGGCCCATGCATGAGAGAGAGAGCAGGGGTAACCAGTGCGTGGGGGAGATGCTTGCGAGGGTGGGGAGCCGTGCTGAGAATCGACGGCGTGCAGAGAGTGGGTCTGGTCAAGGCATCTAAAATGGCTGCCGTGCACAACAAAATTGTGGCATTGGAAAAAAGGCAAGATGGCGCAGAGAATGTTTATCAATAAGGATTCATTTATAACAAAATATTTTATCGCAGTGACAAATTGGCGGTCAACACTTCCTGATTTCCATCGAATCGAACGTTAACAGACGTCACGCAGCAAAAAAAAAAACGCTCACGCACAGCCGCTGGAAGACATGTATCAACATATATGATCCTCCTCAGCCACCCTCAGAAAACATAAGGGATCAGGATACGTCTCCCGTACCCCCTTATACCTAGTAATTTAATTAAAACGAAACACAAAATGGCGAATTCCCGTTTCGCTACCAGTTTGCGGCCCGGTTCGCGGCCCGGGAAGCGCTTCTACCGTGAAAAATCAATTTTTTTTTATTTTCCCCACGGGACCCTTTAATAACCCCAACATCATTCCTAGGGGGTCAAGAGGGGTCTACCTTGCCCCCTTTCATTAAATTCCCCCTTCGTTTTTCACCTCTTCTTGTCTCTCGATCCTACCGAGAGACAAGATGGCGGCCGCTCCGGACTGTTTAGAATGTTGACAGACACCGGAAAGCCAATCAGCTTTGCATCGCAAAGTTCCGTTTCGCGAAAAGTACGCGAACCGGAGCGCAGCCCGGAGCGCTGTTACAGATATATATCTTTTTTTGAACGTTAATTTCTCAAAATCCACTGAAGCACATATAGTGAGACCTAGCAAAGGCACATCGGGCTAACAGTCCCTACAATTTTGCCAAGTTTCGTGCAAATCCATTCAGCCGTTCGAGCTAAAAGTGAGGCCAACCGCCCTATGGAAATTAACATGGGAAAAACGCGTTTTGGGACCCCCCTTTTTTCTCGGCCCCCCCTTGACGAAACCCCCCCAAATTTTCAAGGGCTGCTCAGAAACAAAATGTGCCATTTTCCTGAAAATTGCAGCCGATTCCGTCCACAAACGCCAAAGTTATTAGACATAGAATTTTCAAAAGTTCCATAGAGAAAAAATCCTAACTATATATACCTACTGGTACCTATAGCCAGTAGGTAATATATATATGCATATATATATATATATATATATATATATATATATATATATATATATATATATATATATATATATATATATATATATATCCGATAACCACTCTCTACATGATATATATCCACGCCCAAGGAAGACGAGAGAGACGGACTCTTGAATTTAACAGCAGCCGCTGTAGCTTTATTTATTTTTTCATTCTTTTAAGTGCATTGCTGTGCCCTTAAACAAACGCGTTTCGGTGATCCCGGTCGCCTTGCTCCCTGTATCTTATATATAATTATGGCTCCCGGTTTTATGGTATTTATTTTTTTAGCATTTCCGTCTGTATTTATCCATATTTATTTTTTGGCCACTTTATCTCGGCCCCCCCTTGACGAAACCCCCCCAAATTTTCAAGGGCTGCTCAGAAACAAAATGTGCCATTTTCCTGAAAATTGCAGCCGATTCCGTCCACAAACGCCAAAGTTATTAGACATAGAATTTTCAAAAGTTCCATAGAGAAAAAATCCTAACTATATATACCTACTGGTACCTATAGCCAATAGGTAATATATATATGCATATATATATATATATATATATATATATATATATATATATATATATATATATATATATATATATATATATATATATATATATGAGATCATGAGATCTGATTGGCTGTCAACGCTTCTTCCAAGAAGAGTTGGCAGCCATCTTGGGACCAATATACATGATAGCACATCATTAAAAAGCATTGCAGTTAATAGAAGGTTTTAAGACTTTAGTTACATTATAAATCATTTGTTGATGGTACCATACTCATTTTAGGAATTGTGGTGTGTTCTAAGATGATTTTACCATGGGAAAAAGCCTTCTGCTGGGATATTATGAATCATGTTTGAGAGAAACCTATTTTCTCATTCTTTTCCCACAGAGGTTTGGAAGGTGGTCTATAAGCTAAACTGAGAGCATATTTTCTGTAAATTCACATTATCTTTCTCAGTCATGTGAGAATGAAGCCTTACATTCTCAGTAAAACATGTACATCCAACAAGGACAGAGACTGTCAGTTGATTCCTTTGTGTTCTACTGCTGCTTCCCAGAGTGTTCTAAAGAACAACTAGAGCGCTAACAGTCCTGCTTATGACAAACGTATTGCACACCTGAAGCCATCTTGATTGGAATAAAGTGGTAACTCTTAAAACATTTAATTTAAAAAGGAACAACATGAGCAGGTTCATTTTGCCATAGAAAGTATGATTAGTGCTGCAGAAAGAAAAATGAGGGCACATTTTTAGTGACTTCCCAAATCCTCTTCTATTTCATTAAGAAATTCTGATATGCAGACTGAAACAAGCACCTTTAATACCAGTAGCAGACTTCCGTGGTGAGCAGTAGCTCTACTACAGTGATCTAATGAGCAACTAGAGTGCTACCATTCAGAATTTATGGCAAATGTGTGACATATAGGAATACCTTCTTGATGGAATCAAAGTAAAAAACTGAAAGCATTTCCTATTGAGGAGACTGCAGTAAATTAGGAAATTAGGAAACTTCATAACAAATAAATCTCCCAAGATGGCCACCAGAGACAACAGAGCTTAAATGTAGCACAAATATCACCCAGATGCAGCCCAAGTATAGCCCAATGACAGAATGTCCCAGAGTGTTCTAAAGAACAACTAGAGCGCTAACAGTCTTACTTATGACAAAAGTATAGCACACCTGAAGCCATCTTCATTGGAATAAAGTGGTAACACTTAAAACGTTTAATTTGCAAAGGAACACAATGAGGGGATTAATTTTGCCATAGAAATTATGATTAGTGCTGCGGAAAGAAAAATTAGGGCACATTTTGATTTCTCATATCCTCTTCTATTTCATGAAAAAATTCTGACATGCAGACCGAAACATGCACTTTGAATACCAGCAGCAGACATCCCTGGTGAGCAGTAGCTTTACTACAGTGATCTAATGAGCAACTAGAGTGCTAACATTCAGAATTTATGGCAAATGTGTGACACATCTGAATGCCTTCTTGATGGAACCAAAGTAAAAAACTGAAAGTATTTCTTACTGAGGAGACTGCAGTAAATGAGAAAAATCAGGAAACTTCATAACAAATAAGTCTCCCAAGATGGCCACCAGAGACAAAAGAGCCCAAATGTAGAACAAATATCATCCAGATGTAGCCCACTTATAGCTCAATGACATGGACTTGGGACATGGACTTGGACAATGGATGGCTAAGAGGAAGGAAGGCAGGAGCAGCAAGCTTGGGTGGGGGCAGCACAATGCCAGGCCCTGCTTCCAACCCCCCACCATCCATTGTGATATGCATCTTACTTAACGTTAAAGAAAACCTAAAAACTTTCTGAAAAAAACTAAGATTACACGGACGGTATAGTTAGACTCAGATTTCACTCATACACAACCAGTGAAATTCAGCAGTTATTGTTACCTGAGCTAACTATAACTTACGCCCCCGAAATGTACTGCTAATGACCTCAGACATTACATCATTCATGACATGGTCACTCATGACATCACTCATGACATCTCAAATGAATGGAATGGAACTATAATCGTTAGAACTTTATTTAGGGATAGTATGTGTATATTAACGCCCTTTTTTTCTTTTCTTTCGTGTAAGAAGCATTATAAAACGCAACGTGCCCAGATTAATATGGCCGATAGCCTTTCACTGTTGATGTTTGTAACCCTAAGTATGTTTATTATGAATAAGTCACGTTGACGAACATACAGGTATGGCGGTCACGGGGCAAGATATTCTGAAATGACATTGTGTGCATATTAACACTTGTTTTCTTTTCTTTATTGTATCAGTTCCTGAATTTCCACATCGTGACCAGGCCAATATGGCCACCAGCTTTTGGGATTAATGTAATATGTAGTCCTTTGTTAATGTTGGCAACATTTGGCATTTGTACATTTAAATACGGATGCTAAAATGACGTCTTGTATCGTTATCATGGTTCGGACTAGCCTAAACGCTTGGATCACGTCCTTTGCAGATAAATACTTCCAAACTACAACCTAAGTGCTGATTCCTTCCTTGTAAGAGTGAGAGGAGATTAAATACATATATGTAAAATTCACAGAAAAAAACACAAGTTTCAGGGACATTATAGTTAGAAATTAGCATTTAAAAAACCTCAAAAATTCACTGAAAAAAACACAGGTTTTATGGACGTCATAGTTAGATGGACATTTCACTCATACAAAACAAGAGAAATTCAGTCGTTATAGTTAGTTCTACTAACTATAACTCGCGCCCCGCAATGCACTGCTGATGACATCACATATTACATCAATCATGACATGGTCAGTGACATCACTGATGACATCACTGATGACATCTCAAATGACATCACTGATGACATCATCCCTGTGATCATCTGATGCACCACCTCACACCCTAAAATACAGACTACCATTCTCGAAACCATAGACACACCAATACTAGTACAGCTACAATATTCTGTGCATTATGCAAGAAGACCTCTAACCAGCTACAAACTATTGATACGCTCTTCCAAATACCTAGTTAGTACCTATGCAGTGTAGGAATCCTCCTGTCTGTCCCATATATTTCTCCAATCACCCATCCAGCACTATATACTAATCCTATTACTCCACCAATACCTAAGCACTTATAAATTCACTATACACTCTGTTTGTAATACTGTAATTATTCTAGTTACTAGTCATGAACTTATGGAATGGCCTAGCTACTAACACAAGTACAGCTATAATATTTTGTGCACTATCCAAGCAGACCTCTAACTAGCTACATACTATTGATACACTCTTCTAAATATCCAGTTAGTACTCATGCAGTGTAGGAATTGTCCAGTCTGTCCCATGCACTTCTTTATAAGTATGGGTGGAAAATTTGTTCCGCTCGCGAATTTGCGGATTTTCCGTGATTTCACAATCCGCGAATTGCACGAAATCGCGGCAAAATCCCCGAATTCGCGAGCGGGACAAATTTTGCTCAGGAAGCACTTACAGGGTTATAGCAGGTGCCCAAGTTGAAGCTAATTTCGTTACAAAGAAATTAACTTCAACTTGGGCACCTGCTGTAACCCTGTAAGTGCTTCCTGAGCGGCGCCTCATTGCCCACTTGCAACTATTTTCTGACCCTGCTCTGACCCTCGAAGCAGGGTCAGAGAATAGTTACAAGTAGACAACGAGGCTCCGTGAACAGGAAGCACTTACAGATATAGATAAAGCAGGTGCCCGAGTTGAAGGTCAAATTCAGTAACTCCTTAATCAGCCCCAAAAAATCCTGCGCTTTTTCGAGGCTTGGCAGGTGTGCTTTCTCTCTCCCCATATCTACATTTGAAAATTAGCTATGATGCTTGATGGAGGCCTTTGCATCCTTGAGTGCAATCCCCGTGCAGTTCCTGTAACCAGTAGCTTCTTTCTCCCCATCTGCTGCCCATATGCTGCTCTGATCGGTGCCTGACATTTTGTACACACAAGACGCATGTGAACTCGCAAATAAGGCCCCCCGTTTGCCCCTCTCCCCCCACACACTAGCAGTGTGCACCGTCTTCCCGCCCTTTACCCACTATGATGGACAGCTCACTCGAGGGAACCTGGCGCCCTTCGACGCGATGGCAAAGCCCCAAAAAATAATCGTGCGCTTTGTCGAGGCTGGGCAGGTGTGCTTTCTCCCCATATCTACAGTCGAAAACTAGATATGGTACTTGATGGAGGCCTTTGCATCCTTAACTTTCACAATTGCAATCCCCGTGGAGTTCTTGTAACCAGTAGCTTCTTTCTCCCCATCTGCTGCTCTGATCGGTGCCTGACCTTTAAAACACACAAGAGGCATGTGAACTCGCAAAGAAGCCCCCCCGCCGTTTGCCCCCCACACACTAGGGGTGTGCACCGTCTTCCCGCCCTTTACCCACTATGATGGGCAGCTCACTTGAGGGACCCCGGAGCCCTTCGGCGCAATGGCAAAGTTAATCCGCCCCAAAAAGTCGTGCGCTTTGTCGAGGCTGGGCAGGTGTGCTTTCTCCCCATATCTAAAGTCAAAAAATAGCTATGATGCTTGATGGAGGCCTTTGCATCCTTGACTTTCACGAGTGCAATCCCCGTGCAGTTCCTGTAACCAGTAGCTTCTTTCTCCCCATCTGCTGCTCTGATCGGTGCCTGACCTTTTATACACACAAGACGCATGTGAACTCACAAAGAAGCCCCTCCCATTTGCCCCCCCACACACACTAGCGTTGTGCACCGTCTTCCCGCCCTTTACCCACTATGATGGACAGCTCGCTCGAGGGACCCTGGCGCTCTTCGGCGCGATGACAAAGTTAATCAGCCCCAAAAAATAATCGTGCGCTTTGTCGAGGCTGGGCAGGTGTGCTTTCTCCCCATATCTACAGTCGAAAATTAGCTATGATGCTTGACGGAGGCCTTTTCATCCTTGACTTTCACAAGTGCAATCCCGTGCAGTTCCTGTAACCAGTAGCTTCTTTCTCCTCATCTGCTGCTCTGATCTGTGCCTGACCTTTTATACACACAAGAGGCATGTGAACTCGCAAAGAAGCCCCTCCGTTTGCCCCCCCACACACACTAGCAGTGTGCACTGTCTTCCCGCCCTTTACACGCTATGATGGACAGCTCACTCTAGGGACCCCGGCGCCCTTCGGGGCGATGGCAAAGTTACACACACATGGTCACTGGAGGCAACTCTTCTGGCCCTACGCAGCTGTAGTGCAGGAAAAGCACTATACATTTACCCAATGAGGTAGCACTTACTGATTAGCCAGTAGAAAGTACTCAAGTTAAGTATGGTGCAAAATCGGAAATAAATCAGCGATTTCGTGGGGAAATTCATGAATTCGCAGAATTTAGTGAGACACTTTAAATTCCTCACTTAGACGGTCAATCACATTGCTACTAAATCCTCTATTCATACACTTATACATCCACTCAGTCTTCAAGGCAGATTGCTATATATATATAATACTTATTTAAATATTGAACCAAACCGCATTCACTGGATGATGTCATCAGTGATGTCATCAGTGATGTAATTTGAGATGTCATCAGTGATGCCACTGACCATCTCATGAATGATGTAATATGTGACATCATCAGCAGTGGATTGCGGGCGCGCGAGTTATAGTTAGTACAACTAACTATAACGGGGGAATTTCAATTGTTTTATACGAGTGAAATGTCCAGCTAACTATAACACCCCTGAACCTATGTTTTTTTTAGTGAATTTCTAAGATTTTTTAAATGCTAATTCCTATCTATAACTTGTCTGAAACTTATGGTTTTTTCAGTGAATTTCAAAGGTTTTTTAAATGCTAATTCCTAACTATAACGCCAGTGAAACCAATGTTTTTTTCAGTGAATTTCAAAGGTTTTGTAAATGCTAATTCGTAACTATAACATATGCAAAATCTATGTTTTTTTAGTGAATTTCAAAGATTTTTTAAATCATCATTTCTAAATATATTTATTGTTTTTTTATATTTTCTAACTATATTTTTTAATCTTTTTATTTTAAGATGTTATTTTTTAAATTACATTACACATCTTTTTAGTTACATTTTTTTACATAAAAATATATATTTTTCATTAATATATATTGTTCATAATATACTTAAATCGTTTTTTTTTTCTTCTTTTTCTTTGGAGTTGCGCACCGAACGAACACCCTGCTCGTTTACTGAGCAAAACGTGTCCACAATTTTACGGTCCTTGTGTAGGATCCGCGTATGGTGCGTGACAGGTACGACTTTTCCAACGCGGTTGCTATGCGACCTGTGCGCGACGCCTGGTGCAAAAGTGAGATGTACGTATAACGTGACATGACGGCCGCGCGGTAGCGTGTAACGTCATATGCATATCAGACGCAGTGGGTCTGCTGCTTCCGCGATTTCTTTAATATTCAAAAACTTATTTATATATATTTAATATAAATATTAAGACAGATTATCTGAGGTTAATATAAAAATAATATTCTTTAACTTTCTTAAAAGTACATAACTTTTTAATCCAATTTTGCGAAGTCGCGCTGGACGCGAGCACGATGCAAGCAGGCTGCATATTGAGTGTCCACATTATACACTCATCCTACGCGCACACCATGTGACTTTAAAAACTGAAATTTTATTGGTTCATTACACTTTCTATTGAAACTCTTATAGGACCCAACCCATTTCAATCACTCTAATTAGAACTTTTCTGAGGGAAAGTCTTCCTGAGAATATCTGCTGCTCTTTCTTTTTTGGAGAAGAGATTCATTTAAAGATACTACGGCTTCTAATCCACCATCATCCTCTGATTCAGAGAACTCGTCAGAGCCACAATTTGTTCCTGAACCTCCACCAAAGGAAAAATATACCAGCATTGTCTGGAAATTTTTCACCTTTACACCAGTCTTAAAAAAGGGGAATGCAACAAAAGCTACTTGCCGAATATGCAATGAAGTGCTTTCAAGGGGAGACCCGAACAAAAAGTACCCATGCGGAACTGCAAGTATGCGGAAGCACTTGCAATCTAAGCATCCGGTCAACTTTGCAAGAGACAACTTAAGGAGATTGATTAAGGCTCCTCCTGCTTCATCAGAAGGCCCGAGTATGAGTGGAGCATCACCATCAACCTCTACCACACACCCTGATATCCGTCCTCAATTCGTGAAACTTAGAATGACCTGTGTAAAATGTGGACGGCTGATAGCATATGGAGAGCAGTCATTGGATCTGGTGTGTGGTGCTGTTGACAACCACCATTGTTAGATTTATTTTCTCCTCTCCTTCCAGTTTTTAGTTCTCTTTTCCCAGTTCACATTTTTTCCCCTGTTTTAAAAAAACAAAACAAAAAATCCAAAATCGTTCAAAAAATACCCCCCAAAAAAACTTCAAAACGAAAAAAAAAATTATTTTCAGAACTAACTACTCTGGTTAAAGAAAGCTCAAAACTAGTATGCTAGTGTGTGAACATTGTGATGAATGTATGTGTAGTGCATAATTGACTGTAAACATAGATTTCTGATGTGTGGTAAATGCATAAGTACAGAACCATAAGGAAGTGCTGCAGCATGACACTGTAAAGTGCAGCCATGTGGTGAGACAGGCACCCTTGCACCTCGGTGCAAGGATGTCCGTGTCATGTGGAGATTGTTTTTGTGCAAGAAGGGACACCTTCCTGCACAAAAACAATCAGTAAAGGCATTTTTCTCCTTCAATATATGCTGTGCATTGCAGCATATATTAAAAGTGAAAAAATATGAAGTGAAAACTATTTTCCTCATTGTGCTTTGCTAAACCAATAGGAGAATGGTTTAGCATTCACAAATATGTCCAGATGTATGATTTCTGATAAATCTGGAGATGTGTCTTGTTCTATGAGTGTTCTGTGCAAACTCGCACTGCAAAACCTATAGAACACCTTTTCACCGCAAAGTACTGTGTATGATGAGATTATATTTACATGGAAAAAAAGGTTTACAGAATGCCTTTTCCTCACTTTATAAATAAGAAAGAGAATTAATGGCTAGGGAAATTGTCATTATAGGAGTACATTTGTGTACTAATAACAAAGAATAATATACATTTACAACTACTTACGTTTTAGGAAACTGATAGGACATTATTATTTATTACTGAAGGGAAGCGATGCGATCTAATATGACACATGCAAAAACACTGACTGATGTTGTTTAAGTTAAAGAGTTTCATTTTTTTAATTTTGAAATTATTAAGACCTGCAAAACAACCATATTAGTCTATTCTGTACTATACCATATATCCTGCAGACAGGAGTTCTGAAGCTGTCCCCTATTTTATACCTTTTTGCATTACTATATTCTGACAGAAATCTAGTCCATCCATGTTCCTTTTCTTCAACTGTGTGGAAACACAGTTCATTGTGCATTTTGAAACTTACTAAAACAATAAATTCATCAGAGGATGAATTATCTTCGCAAAACTTTGGCTTTAAAAATATTAGATAGGAATTTGGCAATTCGAAAGTTTAATTTGTTTGAAATTCAACTCAGCAGCATTACAAAGACTCCAGCCTGTCTCACTTTTGAGATATGCAGTGTAATGTCCAGATGTTATTGAAGGACCATTGTGGAAAATGATTGCTACTGCTACAAAAGTCCTTCCAGATATTGATAGTTGTTTAGCAACAAAATGTTTTATTAAAGTGTCCAATTTTCTTCCATCAGCTGTACAACGTTGCATCATTAAATTGATATATTTTCCATATCTTTGGATAAATAATGTTGATAACATTTCTGATTTGCATTGCCTACACTCCATGTTTTGGTTTGCAGCTTTAACTAATTTACTGAAAGACTCTGATTTACAGTCCGGTAATGTCAAATATAAAAATCTTTCAGTGTCTACGTTAGTGCTACATGTATGCATACAATTTTCACATTGATGTTCCCATTTATAACAAAGGCCAATAATATTCTCTATGTCTACAACTTAATTTTCCAATTCTGTAAGCATATACATTAGAAACTCCTGAGCATCTTGGGCCAGGTGTAGGTCGGTCGGCCACGGCCAAAAATCGGTATTTCCGGCCGTTACAGATCGGTAAATAGGTGATAGGTATGTAGGGGGCATTATTTTACCGAATCGGTAAAATTACCGATTCGGTAAAATAAAAAATCTGTAAATTTACCGAATCTGAGCCACCCAGATGTAGGTGGGACTCTTCAGAGTCCCAGAGGCCTTACCGAATCGGTATTTTACCATCAAATCCAATTTGATGGTAAAATACCGATTCCGGTGTGCATGCACATGTGTGCATGCACACCTATGCCATGTGACAGGCAGACCTGCCCTTAGGGCATGTATGCCTGCCACATGGCACCCGAGCCTGTTTTGGGGGTGCCAGAGGGTGTCAAAGTGACACCCCCTGCACCCTTGTGAAAATCGGTATTTACCGATTCGGTAAATACCAAATCGGTAATGCCCATTCATTCCTATGGGCTTCAAAGCCCATAGGAATGAATGGGCATTATTGATTCGGTATTTACCGAATCGGTAAATACCGAAATCATCCGAATCGGTATTCCAGCACATCTGGAATACCTACATGTCCACCCCATAGATTTACCGATTTTTAATTACCGAATCGGTAAAATTCGGTAATTAAAAATCGGTAAATCTATTTCACCTACATCTGGCCCCTGGTTGGATGTTTTGTGTAAATTGTGTAGAACCAGAACATACATCCAAAAGATTACGAACATCAGAAACACTTTGTATTTTACTTTTATCTGTTCTCAATTTTTCATAAAGAGAATGTAACAAAGAACAAAATCTTTTTTCACGATTCTCCATCATTTGCTGTTGCAAACCTTCAAGAAAAAACCAACATTAACCACTACATTAGCATAGCGGTTGACACCAGAACTACTTTCAAACTGAAAACCAACAATCTCTTCAACAGTGTCCTTTTTAGGTCGAGCCTGGAATTAGCATCCGAAGGATGCGTCCAAGTGGAGACTTCTAGCTAGCTGACTCGGGGGAATGAAGGACAAGAAAGTGCCACGCGCTTCTCTTCGGCTGGATTTAACTGCGTGCACGCGCACCCACATTCACGCATACGCACAGCCACACGCTTACACAGCCACACGCATACACAGGCACACACACATCCCCCCCGTCACTGCCGCACCTACACACACACCCCCTCCCCCCACAGTCACACACACACACGCATACACACAGACTCCAAGACACATACACACACGCACGCTCACACACATACACAGCCCCCCACCGCCGCACGCGCGCACACACACATGCCCCCCGTCCTCGCAGCTCAGCAACAAGGCGAAGCCCTACTCACCAGCTTCCTTGGTGCGGCGACTCTCCTCATCGGCAGCTGCAGGGCCCGGCAGCAGGACTCTTCCTCCCTCCTTCGGCACCGGGGCGCAAGGTAGGCTCCTGCCTGCTCCGGTGCTCCAAACAGCCGCGGCTCTTCCGTGGGAGGCGGGGTAGGCTCCCGCCCTCCTACTTCCTGTTTCCGGTTGTCCCACCGGGCCTGCCTGACTTCCTGGTCGCAGGCCAGCGGCGATGTTCCGTTTGTACCGGGCTCAGGCCCGCACCATCGTGCTGCCTGCTGCAGCTTGCCACGGCCGCTGTGCTGTCAGCTGAGCTGCCTGCCTTCCGCCTCTGCACTCAATTAATCATTGCGCCGGGGTGCAGGCAGCTACTGGACGGCCCCGCCGAGCAGCCCCTAAGCCCTGAAGTTCCACCGCATCGTCTGCAGTAGTCATCTCGAGTCGCCTATAGTTGAAGCCTTCTTAGGAGTTCAAATACTGCGCAGCGGGAGGAGCAGCTGAGTGCCCAGCTGGCTGAGGTACATCATACACTTTGCGCTTGGAGCACCGCCATAATCTACCAAGCGGCTCTGATCCTCACGTGAAAGGCTGTTATGATGAGAGAGGGACCGGTATGAGGGCTGATAGAGCCAGAAGTAAGTGACCAATGTGAAGCTGGAGGTGTCGTAAAGTGGGGGGCTCCCCTACTGAGGTTGGGTCAGAGGGAGGGGCAGCCAAGGTGAGACAATTAAAACGAGACAACCTGGGGCAACATACAGGCCTGTAGGGCTGCGGGGGAATACCAAAGTGCTCTGTGGAAATGCACCAAGAAATAGGCATAACCTCCTAATGAGCACGCTAAAGCTGCGTGGGGCCTGGGAGCACTGAAGTTAAAGCATCCTGAAGGTGCCCCTGCAAGGCATGTATATAAATTACCTGCAGTTTCCTGACAGCACCGTTCCCCATTTGTGTGTGTTAGTTATTGTCTGTATATGCTTTTATTATTAATTTGAAATCCTTCACTCCTTCAAGGTGCTCATTTTTATACAAACAGAACTTAACTACTGCATAAAAAAAACATTGCTATTTACAATACTAAAAGCTCAAACTTTTCTAATGCGAGACCTATTGCATTGCAAATGCTTGTTCTTTTTGCTTGCAATCACATTATCTTGTTTTTTTCTCTTCTCTACACTATTAGTACAGATATTCTCATACCTTCTTTTTCGAGCAACCATATGCTTTTCAAATACAGGATATTGACCTAAATTAGGAGTATATGTTCTTCTTAACCTATTGTACTCTTTGCCTCAGTTGGCATCTGCAGTAATCTTAGCATCATCAAAATCAATCAAAAACAAACCAGATAATGTTCTGACTCTGGACAAAGCAACATATGCCATACCTTCTTTAAACACAGAATTTCCAATATTCACCAAAGCACTGTCAACACTTAAACCTTGAGATTTATGAATAGTCACTGCATATGCCAGAGAAAATGGAAACTGTTTTCTACAAACATATAAATCTTTAACAAGCAAAAAACAAACAGAACAACGACCAATTTGTTTCACTTCTTCAATCTGATCAAATTTAATCTTTAAGAATGTAATACCATCTTTATTTTGATAATTAACAAAATCCACAACTTTGCCCATTGCTCCATTAACTAAACCTTTTCCTACATCCAAATTACGCCTCAAAATTATCTGACAGTTCCTACATGCATATAGATTATTTTCTAAATTAGCAGTTTTAGATATTGTTTTTTCTAAAGAATCCAATTTTGTCTTTAATTTTTCGGTCAAAATAATAGTGATTCCTTCATGTTCTATTTTATCCATGGCTTCCATTTTTATTATGTCTTCATTTTTCAATTTCAAAAGTTGTTCATTGAATATAGAGCACTCATGCAGTGTTGGCATTAGGCAGATTACAGATTTCTTATCTGCAATTTCCATGTATATTTTCTCAAGAACTATATTTTCATTTGAAAACAAATTGGATAGTAATCGAGTCTGTAAAGCTTGTTTGCCATGCTCTGTCAGTAGTCCAATTCTTATATCTTGATCAATAGTTCCATAATCAACATCATTTGCCTGTCGCATATTTGTAATGAGTTCTTGTATTCAAAATATGACCAAATGTTCACGTTTCCAAAACTACCGAGAGACTTTCTGGTGTCTTCATGCGCAAGTGCTTTAAAAACTGGTTGTCCTTTTACAGGAGTCAGTTGCAGTAGCTCTCCAAAAACTATGACGTGTTTTCCTCCAAATAATACGTCATACTCTGTTTTAAAAATTTGCTGCATTCTTAAATGTACAAAGGCAAGCATTAAGTTTGAGACCATGCTTACCCCATCAATAATGAGAAGTTTCATTTTCTTCAAGACTCTTGAAACTTCACAGCAAGCTTCTCCAGATAGCTTGTGGTATTCCAATTTGTTTCCATGCTCTACTGGTAACATTAGTAAACAATGTAAAGTAATCCCTTTAATGTTGTGTGCTGCCAACCCAGTTGGAGCAGTAACAACACAAGACAAATGCGACTCAGTTATTTTTTGTAGATAACTTGTAATTACTTTAATTTAAAAAAACTTTTTCCTGTTCAAGCTTGTGCACTCATGTACATTCGGATAGGTTGAAATGACGTACATGAGCACTCTTTCTTTTCATGAAGTAATCCATGGTCAATCTGTTGTCTCACTTGCTCATATATTTGTTTTTGCTCAACATTTAGTTGTTCTTCCAAATTTCCTAAGTTTGTTACATCTTCTTGAGCTTGATACATTGCTGTTTCCACCTCATTCATGGTGATTGCTGCTTCATTTTCAACAATTGGTTGTCCTAGGTGGATCTTGACTCAGCGCAGCAGAACTTTGACAGTCTTGAGAACTGTCTCTAGCAATCTCAGCAGCAATTGTAGCTTCTTGACCAATTTCATCGTTCAACATTTTCACCTAATTTGCAAAAGCACTCCATTGTATGCTATCTTTGCAAGCATTAAAGGAATCTTCATAGCTTTGGAAATCTCCAAGTAATTCAAATTCTCAACGCCACGGTTTAAACAGTTGTAAAAGAGCTAAATAGTAAAAGTTCCTTTTATCAGCAGTGTCACAACTCAACTTCCTGTGATTTAGTAAATTGCCTTTCATTTGTTTCACCAAACATCCTTAAGAACCAATAACTCCAACATATTTTCCATCATTGATGTTCTCTGTAGTATTCCGTTTAAAAGTGTAGATTTTGCAGCACTTCATAGAGACACATGTTCTCAAGATGATGACTTCTGTTTGGGTAACATGTGTCCAACATATTCGTTTTCAAAATATCTGTACTTTCTGGATCTTTTGCTGCTAAATATTCAATTTCTTGTACAGATTTCAGTACCTGATTTCGCATTGCTGCAAGACCTAGCCTCACATAAATGATTCTTGTATATTTGGAGTATAGACTTCCAGATGAGAACCAATCTGATCATTCATATGCTCCGATTTCTCCATGCGATAACATCTTCAAACTGAAACTGTATAATTTCTTACTTAGAATCTTCTCGTGAGAAATCTCTTCGCACATTTCTTTTAATTCCGTCTTTTCTGATTTTGTAATATAAGATGTTACATATCGAGCAATAGCAATGGAATTGTCTGCAACATACTGAATATCCAAGTTAGCATTCCACATGGACAAAATAACTGGGTTGTAGTCATTTATGTATTTTGTCTCTTCATTTCTTCTTAAGTTGTAGGTATTTTCTGGAGACTTTCTTGTGATAGTATGTCGCAAAGATGACATAAATCTGTTCACTCTTCCTTTGGATATTACAGGACGTGGAAATCCAAAACGACATTTGGTGTAGAACTTGTCCTTAGATTTGTACTTTTGTCAACAGTTTTTTCCACATCGGTGGCTTTGGAATTGTAACACTTGTGCTCTTAAGTTGTTTTCTTCTGTGCTTTTGGGTACATCACGTGTTGCATATTGTTCAATAAAACTCGAAACAGTATCATCCGCATCTGTTCCAAATTTGGGAGCGTCCTTAATCCATAACAGCATATGTATATAAGGAGCACCTCTTGGTTGATACTCCTTTCTCCAAAAGAAATCCATAACTTCTCCAAGAGGAGGATTTTTTATTGCAGATAAAAGACATCATAGCCTCAAATCAATGATTAAAATACCTGCATACATTAACAGAATCCAAAGGTTTCTTGTATTTAATATTTTTTATATTTGCCTCTTGAAGAAATTCTAGTAAATCATCCCCAGCGTACTCAGCACAGCTTAGGGTAAGGAACCATGTTGGAGTTCCAAAGTTCCGTAGCATACATTTCAGTTCTCCACGGTACCAATATTCATTAGTCCCACTCTGACATGCCATCAAATGAATGAGCTGAGATTCTAGATGATCATCTCTCTGGTGCACTTTATCCATAAAATCTTTTGCAGATACATTTTGTAGATGTATTCCAGATTTTAGAATATGGTTGACTGCATATGAAAGTCCAGACAAGTCACTTTAAAAAAAAAGATGAAATATATAAGCGATACATTGTCGAAATCTTGGATCTTCTGCATATAATCTTGTTGTCCGATATTCAGATGCAGGAATCTGCATAGGATCATATCGTCCTCCTTTTCCAGTTGGGAACAACCGTGGAAAACATCGAGCTTCCAAGCTCTCTTTCCATACACTCATGGGACTTATTTTTTCTTTTTTCATTTGGAACAAATCAATAGTGTCTCCCATCACTTCTTTTGAATGAAGTGGATGCACACTGTAATGTTCATAGATTTCTTCACATCTTAACATACCCACTTTTACAATTTGTCCACTTGACCTTTCAGTATCTTCTACTAAAACTATTTTTTCTTCTCCCATATAAACATTCTTATAGTAGGAATTGTTCTTTATCAAATACAATGTTGTCTTTTGCACTTTCCTAACATCCACTAAATCCTGCCAGATTTTTTTATTTTTATTCTTAGTCGGCACACCATTAACAAGAATAACTAGTGGTTCACTTTCTACACTCTCTACACCAATATTTTCAATATTTTTCTTTAAATCTAATGGTAAATATAGAACTCTTCCTTTTAATCCTCTTTGTAAATCTGAAGGAGGCAATGTACCTGTTTTAGGCTTCATACAAACAATAGCCTGAAATGGGTGCACACATTGAATGAGAATAGCAGCTAACTCTAAATTATTATGCACAGCTCTAGCAGGCATTCTATTCTCATCTAATTTGTTATAACAATATTTACAAATACACTGATCAGAACCCAATTCAAAACAATTCTCTACCAACAAATAAGTTGCAAATTCCTTCCATGTATCATTATTTTCTTTTTCACTTTTTAAATACAGATCAACACTCCTACTTTGATTTTTGTAGTGTGTTCGGCGACAACAAATACAAAAAGAAATTGGCCTTTTACCTGAAATCACCTTAAACTTTGTAATTTCATTTTCAAAATTTTTTGTATAACATTTCAACATTCTCTACAACATTTTCTTCTATTAATGTTTGAGTTTCTTCACGACCAAAGTAACAAAAATCAATATCATCATTAACCTTTTTAACATCTGATACTGACCCTCGCAAAAGAGCACTGTTCAGCTCATTTAACTTTATTGCTGGACTTTTTGCATAATACAATCTTCTCACTAACTTCCGCATTTGGGTATGATGTACTGCCAACATCCTGAAATGGTGGAAAACACTTTGACATACTTTCCTAGAAAGACAAGCCAGAGAATGACCTTGCAAACCAGTATGTTTTCTCACTCTGCAAGGGTGTAGTCCTTGTAACAGCTTAATCTTTTGTTTAACACTTTCTTTACAATATATTTGTAAGAAATTGTGTAATTTATCAATAGATTCTTGTTGTACACTACAAATACTACTACAATCCCAAGTGTACACTGGGGCTTTAGGATGTCTGCCTAGAACTTCATCAGCTATCACTTCTTCTGCATTTCTAGGAACCATTTGCTCTTTCTCAATTGGGCAACCATCTCTAACCTTAAAAGCTCGACCACTGGTGTCAACTGCATGCAACAAATTATTGCTCTGTAAATAACTCTCTTCATTAAGAACTTAATCAGAACTTAAACTGTGTTTCCATTGCCCTAAAAAAATCACAAAAATTAGTTTTGTTAAATACTCTTTTCCTTTTACTTTTGGCCTTCATTAAATGTATTGGTTTATCTAATGATCAAATTATCTTCGATACTAAAATGAAGAGTTTTCTCTTTACTTCAAAAGCCTTTTCAACAATGAATTTAATGTGCTTCTTTTTTTTATAAAATTGTGTTCTCTTTCTATATTGTTTTGTGTCTTTCAGTAAGTTATTCACAACTCTCTTGTACAATAATTTTTGGCGGATTTCTTTATACTGATTTTTTCTTCTTTTACTACAAGTTGTATCCTTTGTTTTTATATTGCCTTTTTTGCCTTTCCTATTGTTTTCACTTTTTCTTGTGCTTGGAACATTTTCATTGCTTTGCACATTTGTATTTTTTTCTCTATCTAGTAATCTTTTTTATAAATCTTTTGAAGTCTTACCAGAAATTGTTCTCTTTTTCGCCACATTATGTTCGTCTTCCAAGAGTTGTGGTTGACTTTTTTTCAAATAAGTATCCTTTTTCTGACTTTTTATTCGTCTTTCTTTCTGCGGCAAGATAACTTTATTTTAACGATAATAAACAGTATCTGTAAAAAAATTATACATTTTTATTACTATACAAACATATTTCATATAAATTCTAACTAAAAAATTGTAGGCCTGAAGCACAACTGTGAAAGTTGTAAGAGCACTACATACATAGTGCATACCAGTTTGAAGCACTCCATAACAGTAAAACCTGAAGCACTCTATGAGTACATGCATATTTTCTAAATGATCACAATACTATAAGGAAAAAGACACTGAATGAATTCAAAATTGGTTCACTTTTACTTTAGTAAATAGATTACTACATGGTATATGAACAGTCACTATTGTTTTGCAACACTACAGATTTAGAATTTAGAGTAGTGCAGTGCTTTTTGTCTAGTGTAGGGACTCGTGCTCGGGTAGTGTTCTAGGATAGCGCAGTGGTATTTGTGGAGTGTAGGAGGTCGTGTTGGGGTAAGGTTTTAGAGTTTAGAGTACTGCACTAGAGATTGCGTAGTATAGGTGATCATACTGGGGGTAGTGTTAGGGTTTAGGGTAGTGCAGTGGTTTTTGTGTAGTGTAGGGGGGTCCTGCTGGAGTAGTGTTCTAGGATAGTGCAGTCGTGATTGGGTAGTGTAGGAGGTCATGCTGAGATTGATTTAATGTTTAGGGTAGTGCAATGGTGTTTGGGTAGTGTAGGGGGTTGTACTGGGGTAAATTTAGGGTTTAGGGTAGTGCAGTGATCTTTGTGTACTGTAGAGGGTCCTGCTGGAACAGTGTTCTGGGATAATGCAGTGGTGTTTATATAGTGTACATGGTCATGCTAGAGATAGTGTTTGAGGATTCAAGATAGTCCAGTGGTGTTTGTATACTGTAGGTGGTCATGCTGTGTAGTGCAATGATGTTTGACTAGTGTCGGAGAACGTGCTGAGGTACTGTTCTATGGTAGTGCAGTGGTGTTTATGTAGTGTATGGGGTCATAATAGGGATAGTGTTTTAGACTTTAAGGTACTGTAGTGGTGTTTGTGTAGTATAGGAGTCGTACTGCAGTAGTGTTTTACATTAGTACAGTAGTGCTTTGGTAGTGTACGTGGTCATACTAGAGTAGTGTTCTGCGATAGTGCAGTCGTGATTGGGTAGTGTAGAAGGTGGTGGTGAGACATATTTAATGTTTAGGGTAATGCAATGGTATTGGAGTAGTGTCCAGGGTCGTGCTGCATAGTGTTTTATTTTTCAGGGTAGTACAGCAGTGTTTATACAGTGTAGGGGGTCATACTAGGGGTTGATTTAGAGTTTAGAGTACTGCACTGGTCTTTCTGTAGTATAGAGGGTCCTGTTGTGGTAGTGTTTTAGGGTAGTGTAGTACTGTTTCAGTAGTGTAGGGGGACATGCTGGTGTAGATTTAAGGTTTAGTGTAGTACAATAGTGTTTGGGTACTGTAGTGGGTCGTGCTGTTATAGTGTTTTAGAGTTTAGGGTAGTGCATTGATAAATGGGTAGTGTAGGAGGTAGTGCTGAGGTAGTGTTTTAGGGTAGTGCAGTGGTGTTTATGTAGTGTACAGGGTCACGGTAGGGATAACTTTTCAGGCTTTAAGGTAGTGCAGTGGTGTTTGTGTAGTGTAGTGGGTCGTGGTAGGGTAGTGTTCTAGGAAATAAGTGGTGTTTGGGTAATGTAGGAGGTTGTGCTAGGATAGATTTTAGGTTAAGAGTAGTAAAATGGTGAAAAGGTAGTATAGGTATTTATGCTGGAGGTACACTAAGGGTTTACAGTAGTGCAATAGTGTTTGGGTAGTGTAGGAAATCATACTAGTGGAAGTGTCACTGCAAGACTACATGTACTTATTTCTCTACAAAAACATCAAGGATACATTCTATATATTTCAGAACTGTATTTTACTATTAATACTAAACACATTTTGGAAACATATAACCAACGACTATTTTCTAATTCTACGAAAATGTGAGAACACAATACATTTTTAACCAATTACATGTCTCGAAAGACATGAACTATTAAAATGCTTCTGTTAGAGTGATTCCTAAATGCACAAACTCACTGTCTGATTCTAAACAAATACCAATATTTCTTATAAATACAGTAGGAAAGATACTATAGTGTTTGCGTAGTGCTAAGGTTCTGCTGTGATAGATTTAAGCTTTAGAGTAGTGAAATGGTGATTAGGTAGTATAAGGAGTCATACTGGGGTAGTGTTATAGCATAGTACAGTGGTGTTTATATTCCATAGGAGATCATGCTAGGAATAGCGTTTAAGGCTTTAATGTAGTGCAATGGTGTTATCGCCGTTCTTGATAATATGTCTCACAGTGTGTCATCTGTTCATTTAGGAATCACTCTGAGAGAAGCATTTTGGTACTTAGGGGGATATTTTCAAGCAGGACGTTAAAAATTATCATCGTTTTAGTGTGCTTGACTTCTAAATATACTACCTTATGCTACATAATGTTATTTTCAATCACGTTCTGATAACCAATAAGAATCATGCTTTTAAGAAACAGAAACATGTATCCAAGTTTTCAGTACTGAATGTTGTCAAACAACCAATCAATTAATTTCTGTTTTTCAACACTGCATCTTATCCACCATACTAAGGGGCATATTATCAAGGGGTTTATCTCCGCTTTTTTGGCTTTAAAAGCCAAGAAAGCGGAGATAAAATGATCTCCCTATTACCTAGCTGTCGCTAACACCAGTTAGCGACAGCTACTAGGAGATAGCGACCCACTTTGCATGTCAGTGATATTTATCACTAATGACATGCAAAGTGGGCGTGCCAAGATGTTAGCGACTGGAAACAGTCGCTAACATCGCTATCTCCTATTACCAACTTTTGGAGATATTCGCGCTAAGCGCGAATATCTCCAAAAGCTAACACCTGCCCTGAGCAGTTCTTAGCCCTAGTATCCAATGGGAGGTGGATAACATGGCTAAGAGCATTTGCTCGGTAATGCATGAATATCGCGGACTTTTCAGCGATATTCATGCATTTCGGCCGATTTTTATCGCTTAGGAGATAAACCTTAATAATATCAAGGCTCCTAAACGATAAAAATCGTCGCTACACGGCGATAAAATTATTGCCGCTAAGCCAACCTAGTGATAATTATCACTAGTTGTTGGTAATATGCCCCTTAGTTTTTTTCAGCAGTGAAATACGCGCATCCTACGCGCATCCCACAACTTTTTTTGTAAAAAAAGTCCTTATATATATATATATATATATATACCTATATATATATATATATATTTTTCCAAACTCCGTTTCCAAATCCGCTTTGCCAGCAAGAAAGGATGCAGACCCAGAATAGCGCTAAAGCAGTTTTATTTCGCCTGCACCTCCGCCATAACGCGTTTCACCCTGATCCCAGGGCTTGATCACATGACAGGATTAAAGCATTTTTTTAAACATTTATAGTCACCCTTTCTATTACGTCTACACCATAGTGGGATTGATGCAAGGACATAGAAGAAATTTTGCACACTCATTACACAAAGGCCGTCTGTTTTCTACCAGCTTTAACCAAAAAAATATTTCTCAGGTTATTTTATCCTTATCATGAAAGGTAAAAGTGTACAATTCACATCATCCCTATAAATATGCATGACAGTATAAATACTCAATCTTAAATATAAAATCATATAAATATATAAATACATAAATATTTGTCATGTGCAAAAAACATTCCATAGTTTACTTCAAATCTCAATGACATAATGTATTGTCCAACACGCTGTCATTATAAAATACTATGTATTGATGAAATGGCTAGTCAAATAGCATGTATTGCTTCTGGCTATTTACTAAGGATATGGTAAGTTAAAGCTAGGCTGCTTCTTTGGTTGTGCAAATAAATCCCCTATTATATTTATGTAGATGATATTGCCCCAGTGGGCAAGGTCTCCATCTCCTCAAATATGTGTCACGTAAAGTGCATTAGTGCAAAATGTGAAAACTGAGTAATTTTAATATCTGGTACTACAGCCGTAAAACCTGTAAGATAAAATTACTCTAAAATTCATTATTATAAAAATAACTATAAAATGATAGTGCAATCAGGTGCCTATGTGTGTGTTAAAAAAAGTGTAGATAAAAAATATTAAATATTTATAAAAATTGCTGTTTACATGATTTCATATCGGAATGCAGGCAACATATATCCCCTAATGGGTAACTGCAGTTTAAGTGTATAAATACATATACTATACTACAGTCTGCAACAAGTTGCTAAATAGAACATGCACCTCCAACTCATTCTGCATGGTACTGCTCTAGGCACAAAGGGACACTAATTCTACAAATGAGTATAAAAATCCTCACTAGATTTCATTCCTTTCGGAGTCTTACTGTCCAAATTGAGGATGTAGCTGGTTTCCAATCTCCTCAACTTCGCTTCTCTATTGCCACCCCTTCTCTCAACCGGTATTGCGTCAACCACCCAATAACTGAAATCCTCCAGTTTACTCCCATGGCGTTCTTGGAAGTGACGCGCCACCAGGTATGTCATGTCGCAGTTGGTGATTGCTTGCATGTGCTGGAGTATTCGCTTGTGGACCTGCAGCTTGGTGCTGCCCACGTAACGCAGGCCACAGGAACACTCCAGCACATAAATGGCAAACTCCGTTTTGCAGGTGAGATGTTGCAATATGCATATGGGTTTGGATGAGAATGGGCTGCTGTAGGACAAATGATTAACCCCAAATTTGCAGGCCTTACATGAGGTACAGCGATAGAACCCTTTTCTGGCTGAAGGCCAGGAGCTGGATATTACTTCAGGACTGCTACTGACCAACTTGTTGCTCATAGACTGAGCTTTCCTAAATGTAATTATGGGTATCTTAGGAAGCTGATTGCCTATTACTGTATCTGCGACAACCAGTGGCCAGTTTTTATTGACTATCTGCCTCAATTCTTTATGCTGCTGGTTGAAGGTGAGGATTAGCCTTGTTTCCTGATTTGTTCCCTTCTGCAAGATAGTTACATCAGCCGTCTTTTCCGCTAATGCCTTAGCCTGATTTATAGCATTAGTCCTAGCTATCGCTGTATCAATAATCTTTTCTGTGTAGCCCCTGGCTAGGAATCTCTTCCTGCACTCATCACAGGCCAATGCAAACTCTGAATCTGTGCTACTGATTCTATGAATGCGCAACATTTTCCCAAACGGGATACTGTTAATTAAATGCTGGGGATGGTGACTGTGTGCAAGGAGAATGGTGTTCCCTGCCATCTCCTTTCTGTGTAACCGGGTTTGAATTAGCTGGTCCTTTATAAATATTTCCACATCCAAGAACACCACTGCACTTCTGCTCATCTGTGATGTAAATTCTAGATTCGGTGTATTCATGTTGATTTCCTCAATGAATCTAATAGCAGAACTATCATCACCCTTCCAGATCCGGAATAAATCATCAATAAAACGATACCAACATATTATGTGCTCCTGACACGTGTCTGCATGCTGTGCCATGAGGACCTGTTCCTCCCAGTATCCCATATGCAAACATGCTTAACTGGGAGAAAACCAGGCCCCCATGGCTACACCCCTCACCTGCTCATATATCTGGTTTTGGAACACCAAAAAATTGTTATCCAAACACATTGATATCATCGTCAGTAACATTTTGTTGTGTGCCACCCTTCCTGTAGATCTCTTATTCAAGAAATATTCTGTGGCCCTGATCCCATCCTGATGGTGTACACTGGTGTACAATGAGCTGACGTCCAGTGCAATCAATAGATAATCGTTATCCCTTTTCACACTTGCTAGTTTGCGCAAAAAGTCACCCTTGTCCTGGACACATGACTTCAAAGACTTAACAAGATCCTGGAGGAAAACATCCACATATTTAGAGACATTCTCCAAAGTACTCTCCCTGGCTGATATAATCGGTCGTCCTGGTGGCTTGAGAATGTCTTTATGGACCTTGGGGATGAAATAGATCACCGGTAGGAAGGGGTAATCCACTTTTAGAAATGTAAATTCATCCATCGTGATTAATCCTGCAGATTTCCAAGCTAACAGCTTGCCTTGGCAATCATTCCAAGTGTCCTTAGGGGTAGACAACTAACTTTTCTTGTAGCAATCTCTGTTCTTAAGATGCTTCATTGCTTCCTCCATGTATAAGGACCGTGGCCAAAGGACCACATTGCCCCCTTTGTCTGACTGTCTTATGATAATGTTCTTATGACCTTTCAATTTTTGAACCAATTGAAAATATTTATTATCATGCTCACTGTAGTTTTTCTTTTTGTATGCTGTGGTTGTGTGTAACTTTTTGAGCTCAACAGTACTTTGTCATTGAATATGTCCAGATTGTCTTTTAGCATAAGTGGACAAAAGGTCGATTTGGCTTTGAATGGTGTTTGTATAATCATTTCTGCAGGGCACCCTGAAATTGTCTCCTGGCTGTCTTGCCCATGCTCTATTCGCAATTCCATTAAGTCCATTAATAGGCCCTCATCTCCAGCCGTCAGGGATGGGCTTGCGTGATATCAGATCCCCGTATCACTGTAATGGTACGATTATGCCCCCCTTGTATTGTGTGATACTTTCGTAACTTGAGCTTGCGTACAAATTTGAACATGTCTACTCTGGTTTGTGCATAATTTAATCTAGTTGTTGGGCTATATGATAGAACCAAACTTAACATTTTGGTTTCGTCCTCATTGAGTTTCATGTCCGTTAAGTTCACCACTGAGTTCACATTTGGTTCCTTGCTGTTAGTATCAATCTGCGTCTCCATCCCCGGTTTGTTTTTTTGTTTTCTACATTGCTGCTCCCGCCTGCTTCGGCGCCTTGCCCGCTGCTTTTGGGTCCTTCTGCTGGGGGTTTTGGGACTTGTGCAAGGGGCCTTAATGTTTGTCTCCTTCGATGTTGCGATGGCAGCAGCAGCGATGGCAACACACTTCCTCTTTGTTGCGGCACGCTTCTCTCTGATGCGGTGCAGTGCGACAGTTCCAGCTGCGACACCCTTCTTCGGAGCTGCGACGGCAGGCAGAGCGACAGCGACACGCTTCTTCTCGTTGAGTTGCGCTTCCAGCTCCTTGTGACACGCAGTTCCTCAGAAGGCTCAAAACAGCAGCAGGCACTTCCAAAAGAACTCTGGGGAGCTAGGGGGTGAAGTCTGTTGTCCCTGAGACTTCAGCAGGAGGCAAGCTCTTTTCTTTGGCAGTAAGGCAACCACTGCAGGCCAATCCCCCAAGCAGCACTTCACCTTGGGAATAGTCTCTTCTCAGTTTCTTCAGGTTCTTCTCCGCAGTGTGTATATATATATATATATATATATATATATATATATATATATATATATATATTTTTAGATTTGGGGGTCTCTAGTAGGCACAGGTAGGTACTTGTGACAAATAGGGACCTTCTCCTCTAGTCAGGATAGGGGGGATTACACTCCTTGAATAACCCCTGCTCACCCTCTAGGTTGCGTGGCGCGAGCATTCCAGGCTTATTTCAGAGGCCTTGTAAGGTAAGCAGTTGTGACCACATACAGTAACCCAGTGACAACACCACAAATGGACACCTCATAGGTTTTATATAAAAAATAAGTAGACTTTATATAAAGTTACCACAAGACCATAAATGACAAAAATACACACTATGATTACTTTAAGATGGTAGATGTAAGCTTAGTTCAATTCAGTTCTTAAATGCGTCAATGTACCTTAAGTTGCGTTGCGCTTCCATGACAAGCAATGTCACAGCCATGGGAAATGCGGCAAAGTTCAGATACAAAGAAATAAAGACATGAAGATCTTCCAGATGCGGCATGCTTCTCGGGGATGCGAGAAGTCCTCGGTTCGATGCGTGGTCTGCAGCGGCGACACCCTGACCATGCGACGACAACAGCTCCAGCGGCCACGATGCGTGAAGCTTCTGCTCAATGCAACAATTACAGCGGCGACATCCAAGATGCGACTGCAGCAGTTCTGACTGCGCGCACTTCTCGGGGAAGCGAGGTGCTCTTGGTCGATGCGGTGCAATACAACAGTTCCAGCGGCGACACCCTCCTTCGGAGTTGTGAAAGCAGGCACAGCGATGGCGACATGCTCCGACCTCATTGCGAGATTCTTCTCCTGATGCTGTGCAGTGCGACAACTACAGCGGCGACACCCTTCTTCGGAGTTGCGATGGCAGCAGCAGCGACGGCAACACGCTTCCTCTTTGTTGCGGCATGCTTCACTCTGATGCGGTGCAGTGCGACAGTTCCAGCGGCGACACCCTTCTTCGGAGCTGCGGCGGCAGGCAGAACGACGGCGACACGCTTCTTCTCGTTGAGTCGCGCTTCCAGCTCCTTGCGACACGCAGTTCCACAGAAGGCTCAAAACAGCAGCAGGCACTTCCAAAAGATCTCTGTGGAGCTGGGGGGTGAAGCCTGTTGTCCCTGAGACTTCAGCAGGAGGCAAGCTCTTTTCCAACTCCTTGGAGATCCTTCACAAGTTGAAAGCAAAGTACACAAAGTTCCTTTCTCCTTCCTTTGGCAGTAAGGCAACCACTGCAGGCCAATCCCCCAAGCAGCACTTCAACTTGGGAATAGTCTCTCCTCAGTTTCTTCAGGTTCCTCTCCGCAGTAAAGGGTTTTTTTTGTAATCCAAAGTGATCTAATTTCATAGGATCAGGGTCCCAATATTTATACCCCAAAAACCTTTGTTCTCTGAGGGGAGAGGGGCCTTTGCCCAGTCCAAACCAGTTCTGAAGCACTCTGTTTACCAGACTTCTCCTTTCACTTCACAGTGCAAAGCAGGCACATCAGACGCCCCACAGGAGGTGGAGCCAGCATTGTGGAAGGCAAGTACAGTCCTGGAGCACTTTGTTTGCAGGACTCCTTCTCTTCTTTCAGTGTGCAGGGCAGTGACATCAGCCGCTCACCAGGGGGGTGGAGCCTGCATTGTGGAAGGCAGGCAAAGCCCTATTCAAGGTTCAGGTGCAACTCCTCCCTCCCATCTAAATGCAGATCTCTCTATTTGCCACTGGGTGACTTAGCCTGTCTCTTAGAATTCCCCAGCCCTGTCACTCACAAAACCAGACATAGGAATACACAACCTAGCAGAGGCAGGTTTGAATGTTTAGACAAGCAAACACCTACATTCAGATACTGCCCGCTGCGGCTATCTAGCTGGAAAACATGGCGGCCGCTTTCTAACGCGGACCGCACGTCCCGACAAAGGCTCCTGCCTGGATGCACCGTAGGCACCCTTAGAGTCCCCAAAGTGGTCGATCAAGTCGTTTTTCTTTTGTTCAGGAGGTCATACCTGATGGAGCGGGTTGAGCCGGTTTGAATTCTTGTCTCCGAGGGCACACGCGCGCTCGGCTCCTACACCCGCGGCTGCTGTCTGGGACCTGACCCGACCCGACTCGACCCCGAGCACACCTACGAGCGCTCAGCATCGCCCCTTCCATCTGCAGCTGCCGCTGCCGTTGGCGTTGTGGCGCGGCTCGGGGAGAGCCTCAGAGGAACTTTTTTCGCTTTCTCTGTGTTTGTGTTCGTGTGCTGGCGCGCCTGCACCCTTATGTTCCTGTAGAAGAAAACTAATTCTCAACAGCTACCTGTTTCAGGCTTGTTCCGAGGTGGCGAGTCAGCTGTGTCATACCGAGCAGTGGCTGACAGGAGTGGTCGAACGGCCGATGTGCTGGGGGCGTTTTTCTTCTCCTGCTCCCTCTCGCTGGAGCGAGGCAGCCGTGGAGCTGCGAAGGAGCAGGAGAGCAGCTCTCTACAATCACAATACGAAAGGAGCAGCCTCAACCTCAACCTCAGCCTCAGCTACAGCGACAAGGTGTGGTAAGCGGGACTTTTTGGCGGAGAGTGCTGTGGTAGAGTTGCAGACGGGAGTTAGTAATCCACCCCTTTGCTCTGTTAGCGCCTTAAAAATTAAATCTAAGCCTGCAGGAGTTAAATCAACCGATAACTGGGCCCCAAACACGGAAGTACAAAATCAAACAGCAAGTCATGGGGGCCCCCCGATAAGAGGCTTTTCTCCTGATCCCGACATAAATATTGTTAAGAACAGATTGCAAGCCCTCTCTAGCGCAGTCTCACGTCAGAATATCAGAAAAACACCACCCAAACAGAAGAAGGTAGTGGTTAAGAAGAAAGACTCTGTCAGCGACAACCTGGGGAAGCGGAAGGCAAAGGGAAAGGGGAAAGGCAGGCAGAGGACATTGATCTAGGAAAGATTGATAACAGTTCTCAGTTGGCTTTAAACTCAGAGAAAGTGTTTGAAGGAAGCTTTGAAAAAGAAGTTGGATCTGAGACAGAGTCAGAAACAGAAATAGGGTTAGAAGTAGATCCACTACAAATATCAGGCAACAAGATTCTGGGGGGCAAGGGGAGGCTTTCGTCCAAACATACTAATAAAATACCAGCAGGGCAATCAAAGAGCCTGAAGGAGGTAACCCAGGGAGAAGCTAGTTCTAGAAAACCTAAGCTTACAAGAGTCACACCTTCTCTGAAATCTTATTTTAAGGTTCTACCCCAGATTTTAAACCTTAATCAGGAACAACTGCCCCAGGTCTGCAACACCAGAAATGTCAACCACAGCAAAAAACCCTGCCTCACCAGTCATATCTAGTACAGGGGTCTTGATAGAGACCACTGAGCAGACAGAAACCTCAGACCAGGGTGATGATGCTAGAAAGCTGAATAGTATCAAGATGCCGGGGACAGAGCCCTCGGTCGCAAACTCAGCAGGAATGGAAAGGACGGACATACAAAGTACCCCGGCCCAAAATCCAGGTGGGCAGAAGGAGGATAGTGATGATACAATATAGCGCATACTTCTTAACATGAGCAAGGAGATAAAATCTGGTTTTGAAGAGTCAAAAGTTTGTTTTGCAGAATCTAGGCAAAACCAATCGGAGACCTGGGCCATGTGTGAGAATCTGGAATCCAAAGTAGATGGACTTTTTGAAAGGACAGGATGCTTAGAGACAACGGTGGAAGAGCTCAAAGCAAATTTAGATCATGCTGAAATGAAAATGGAGACTATGAGAAGGGAGGGAGAAGCAGTAAAGGATAGAGTTGAGTCCTTAGAGAATTACTCAAGAAGGAACAACCTCAGGATTTTAAAAATCCCGGAAGGAAAAGAGGGAAGTGAACTCAAAAAATACGTGGTGACCTTGCTTAAGGACTCGCTGAAACTAGAGATGTCAGAAGCAGATTTGGAAACTGACATACAAAGAGTTCATCGAGACCCCTTTCGCTTAAACCCAAGTAGGTCTAAACCTAGGAAGATCCTAGTAAACTTCTTGACTTATACCACCAAGGAAATGATTCTTACTCTAGCACTCAAAGCCAAAACTCTGCAGACCTCAGATTTTTCCTTTGAAGTAAGATCTGACCTATCTAAAACTACTTTAGACAGGCAGTGGGAGCTGGGTCAACGTATAGAAAAATGTAGAGCTTTGGGAGCAACTGCACAGATGCGATTTCCTGCCTGCCTAAAAATCATGTTTAACAACAAAATGTATAATATCAAGACACCTCTTGAGGCGGACGAATTATTAGTCTCCATCAGCGAATTTTCCCACATTCCTAGATAATAAAGAGATTCACATAAATTAATAGTAACGGTGTCCCCCGCATCAAAGTATAAAAATATATATATAAAAAAAAAATATATATATATATATATAGATATATATATATATATCTATATATATGTAGCACAATTCTCGAACCTCCACGCCAACAGCGCAGCGCAGCGAAAGAAGAGGGCAGACCCCACGTTTTCAGGCAGGATGATCTTTTTTATTCACGACCCTTCAAATGACGCGTTTCGAGTACCACGTACTCTTGTTCACACACCATATAAACAGTCTGCCTTTTAATTTATATGCTTTTTTTCCCTGACCCTTCCTAAGGGCCACACCTCCTATTGTGTGTCACATGACTGTTGCATAGAAATAGAAATGAGTGCAAACATAAAACACAGGGAATATAAACGACTGAAAATGTAGTGAAATCACAAATCATGATGATGTCAATTGAATAATAAACTGTTTGGGCATATAGAGTATAATACAATATATACAAAAATACAATTAACCAATTCATCGAAAATTCAGTCGTGGTATTTAGAAAAAAACAAAAGATACATAAAAAATCATTATGAACTTGGTCATTTTTCCCAATAGATGTTCTTGCACAGATCTATATACAGGTCTATCAAATATCATGACTGCTTGAATGCAGAAACACCCGACCTGCGAGTTATAAAATTATCCAGTACTGGAAAAATCGCTGCTTGAATGCAGTAATTCAAATATCACAGATATAAAGTGCATAGTGCTCATTGTACACATTTGTAATCCAGTATCAAAAATATAAAAGATAAGGCCTATAATTCATGTGATATTACATATAAGTGACAGCTAAATTGTGTATTGCCCATGAGCTGAAGTCTACAATATTTATTAAAATTCACAATTCATGAATTTACAATTTCATAAATATTACGACCTATGTACAACTATTTACAAGAAACTACAAGTACCTAAATATGTACATATGATGTGATTTAATCACCTAAAAGTGCTCATGATGTGTATATGTACGTGCAAAACATAAAAAAATGACTGAATGGAAAAGGGGGGATAATTACATATTATGTGCAGGTCCAGAAAAAAGGGGATTTAGAAAAAGAAAAATTGTTGTATAGTGGCAGTGTAACTATAACTCATGTATATACAATATATGTAAACTTTCACTAGCTGGCGAGCCTATTCGAAACAGGAGCTCACTGGGCTATCTCCCATCCGAATATGTGAACACATTCCAATGGATGTATATGCTGTCACTTGGATTCAAGACTAAATTCACAGGAACACTTCCCCCATATCTATATATATATATATATATATATATATATATATATATTCACTGAAAAAACCATTGGTTATAGACCATATATAGTTAGGAATTAGCCTTTTCAAAACCTTATTTTACTCACACAAAACCATTGAAATTTCATATATAGTTAGTTCCACTAACTATATATCGCGCACCCGCAATCCACTGCTGATGATGTCACATATTACATCATTCATGACATGGTTAGTGACATCACTGATGACATCACTGATGACATCTCAAATGACATCACTGATGACATCACTGATGACAACATCCAGTGACTGTATGTTTCTGTAAAGTTAAAATATGTCTTACATATTGAAGAATGAGTGGATGTATAAGTGTCCGGATGAAGGATTTAGTAGGTGCATGACTGACTGTATGAGTGAGTAATTAAATGTGTCTCACTGAGTGCATGGGTTAGTGACTAAACTGTTTTAATTTGTGCATCATTATATCTGTTGTTCTACAAACTGCTGCATATGTTGATCAGTAGCTATATGAGTAACTGTATGGGTTATTCATTGGTTGTCCAAGTATTTGTATGGGAAACTGAGTGTGTGTGTATGGGTGGCTGGCAGGTGTGTGACTCTGTACATAGTTGTGTGAGTAGTTGATTCACTATATGTATGGGTTCAAAAGTGCATGTGGAAACAGCTGTATGGGCGGTTGACTGTGCATGAGTGTATTAGTGAGTGAATGGATATCTCAGTGCTACATGTCAAAGTAAGTACATATGTAAAACACAGTACATGTGAGAGTTGACATATATAAATAACTGTGCATAAGAGCCAGTGAATGTGTGAGTGGCTGTATGGATCATTGTGAACATGTATCAGGGATTGTATAAGAGAGTAAAGTAAATATGTGTTAGTATATGTTTGAATAAGTAAGGTGTGTATAACTGTATAGTTGAGAAAATGGAGGTGTGATTGATTTTTTGCATGACTGACTAGGTGTGTGAGTAACTCCATGGATGAGTGACAGTCTGTGACTATCTGTTTACACTGATTGTATCTAAGGTTATATTAGAGTCTGAAGAGGTTTATGGTATTATCACATGAATGATATCATCAGTGATGTGATCAGTCATGTCAAATGAGATGTTATCAGTGATTTTATCAGTGATGTCATTTGAGATGTCATCAGTGATGTCATTTGAGATGTCATCAGTGATGTCATTTGAGATGTCATCAGTGATGTCATCAGTGATGTCACTAACCATGTCATGAATGATGTAATATGTGACATCATCAGCAGTGGATTGCGGGTGCGTGATATATAGTTAGTGGAACTAACTATATATGAAATTTCAATGGTTTTGTGTGAGTAAAATAAGGTTTTGAAAAGGCTAATTCCTAACTATATATGGTCTATAACCAATGTTTTTTTCTGTGAATTTTCAAGGTTTTGTAAATGCAAATTCCTAACTATATATGGCCTATAACCTATGGTTTTTTCAGTGAATTTCATTGGTTTTTTAATAGCAAATATCAAAAGCTGTAAAATGTCAAGTACGTGATAGGTAAAAACTTTTTCGTGTTTATGCACGCTGATGTGCTTTGAACGCTGCCCCCTCCCCTCTTTTCTCTTAGTAGTACTCTCTCTTTGCAGATAGTGAAGAGTAGTTAACGCAGGCCTTTACCCCCGTTGTAATCCGTCGTGCCTGCTTGTCTCTCCATTTGATTGATTGTTATCCAAGCATTTACTGTTTTACAATTGATTCTCTTTGGTTCATTCTCTATTTACAAACAAGCACAAAGTCGCAATACTCTGTTTAGTCTTTGCAGATAGTGAAAAATCGTGAAAAATCGTGTAAAAAAATAAAAGTAACCGAGCAAAATCAGTAGGCCACTAATTGGATCTCTTTTTGACCTCGCTAAAATAGAAACATTAGGAACAACCCTTCATGAGAAATACAAAAATAGTGAGATGAACTGAGCGCCACACCATGAGGGCTGCAAGACAGCTCGGCTCCGTCACCCACCCCGCCCAAAATAACGACAAACCGTATGCAAATATTAAAAATATAGACAACACACCAGCAAAGTAACAGGGTAAAACATTTTATTAAATAACTATTTACATTACGTTGGTTTATGAGATGATGTCAGTAGTGGACCGATGTGTGAATAGGTCGGAAGCAGCACAAGGCGCCAAGATCCGGATGGCAAGTCCTGGATGTTGGGTGCCATAGTTCAGAGTTCTGAGTTTGAGCCTTTTTCAATGCCTGTGCTTTGTTGTTTCCCCTCCATCAAAAACAAAAAAAATATATAAAACTGTGCAAAAATACAAAAAAATCAAAAAATGTTTACAAAAGCAGTGCTTGTAAGACTGTCTGAAGCTTATTTCCACCTACTGCAGCTTCACTATTCTCAAAGTAAGTGAGGGTCGTTTGTGGACCTGACTGCATTTGAAAACAATGTTATATGGTACCTCCCTAAACCGCTTGACGGAGGCCCCCGAGGGGCGGTGTGATGGCACGGACTCGGAGAAGACGCTTGGCTCCGACCCCCTCCCCAAGTCTTATAGCACTGGTGTAGCCTGAGATCGCCCCCGACATAGGCGGCCGGCTCCCGGGGTCCGGCGGAACTTTTTGCCTTTTGATGACTCTTCTATTCTGGACTTTGTCCCACAATCCGTTTGACCTGAAGACACGCTGTAGTGGGGCGCCCCTTTACCATTTTAGTTGCCATTCCGCCCGCTTTTGCTACACTGTGCCTCTTCCGCCATTCAGCTGTTTACCGCCCACTCTTGCGACTACAGCGTCTCGCTCACCATGTAGTTAAGTTGCTCCCACTCTTGCGGTGCAGCGATAGGCGGCTGCCACAGGACTCTCAAAATGGTGGCCGGCTCTTCGGTTTTGGGCCTGGTCCACTAAAATGGCCCTGGGACACCTTGGAACTCGGACGCTTCCCTGATAGGGCTTGGGTCCCATTCTCGAAAGCGTCCCCTCAGCCGTGAAGATTCTACAAAAGTCTTGGGGGCCCCCGACTCCCGCAGGCTTCTGGTGGGGAGCGGCTGCCATGTCTGCTCGTGGAATGGCCACGATGGAGCTACGAGATGGTAGTGCTCTCATGCTGACGCCAGCTTTAGTCTGAAACATCCAGAAACACTGTAGACTACCAATTCGATCAGTTCCGGTAGCGCCCCAACATGACCCGGTAGAGAAGAACTTGCCCTCCCCTCTTTGACTGATGGTTCTTGTTGCCTGTCCCCTCTGTTGTCATTTAACAGAACTTTTTGGACTGCTGAAAGGGGTTGTGTTCCGAACGCTGGTTGGTGGAGACATTTTGACTATATTCTTGACCTACGTTGTCGCGTAATGCGTTATATGACACGCCGCGTTAGCGCACCCGGAAGTGATCCGGGGCGCGGCGCGCAGCGCGTAACGTAAGCATAACAGGTCATGTGACTTGTTAATAAAACTTTTCATTGGTTCATTTTACTTTTGATATTTTAATGATGAAAAGCTTGGTCATATGACCTAAAAATTGCGCTTTTTATTGGTTTCGAACATTATTTTTTTTTAAACATATATGTTATAATATTCCAGGCTAATGTACTTTCCCGGAAAATTTACAACTGTCCTGCAAGTAAAATATATTCCTTTTTCGAGAAAAAGGGCGTTTCTTCGTTCCATGACGGAGCCGTTGAGTAAAAGAGACTCGGCCTGCTGTCTTAGTCGCCGATACGCCTGATTATCAGATTCTTATCGATCACTTTATGTTGCAGGAGTGGAAAACACAACTGCCCTTGACCATTTATCTTTACTGCGTTCCTACATATTGTACCTTTTATCCGTCATGTAATTGGACTGCTTTATTTCACTTGCCTTTTACTGATTCGAAAACAGTGACTAAAAGTAAAAACTTTACCAATGTAAATACTACTACCGTGTTTTGTTTTAAAAACCTTTATTGTGAAAATGTCAGTATACAAATACGGGCTTATAACCACGTGGGCCGGCCACGGAGCAAACTGAAATCGTATATGATGAGGAGACATTTACATTATAGAGGAACGTAACGAGCGAGCCATTAGGTTGCAAGAACTGAGATGTCTAACAGTTGCGGAATTGCTGGACGTACATTTTGTAATTAAAATACGACAGGGCCACTTACAAAAAAGTTATCTAGATATACATTTGCGTGCAAGTACCATGGGTGACGTTAATTCGAACTTTCAATAGTACAGTAATAAATAACACATCAGAACTTAATATCAATAGGGATGTAGAAATATTCAATCAATTCTCGTCCCCGCCCGCCATGAGCATCAAAACTGCATTCATATCTCGTGATATCAAGGTTGTTCAACCAGTACACAACAAGGAGTTACGAGTCCCATTTATACCGGCGCCATTTTGGGCGAGGCCGGGCAGGTCCAAGATATAGTCAAAATGTCTCCACCAACAATCGGCCAGACCAGAACCCCTTTCGGCCCTTTATGCTACAAGATGGTGTCTTCCATTCAGAAAATATTGTTGGCAGCATTTTGAAAGGAAAGATAAACAGCCGTTTTCCTAGTGAGTCTCACATTGTTACATTTAGGAAGAATGTTGAAGAGTAATATGTGGAAAATCTGAAGCCATTTTTCTACAAACTCTCAATCAGCCTTGGATGGAAAAAAAAATCCTGAAGAATGTACAAACTGAAAACCAATTTTTGTCTGTATAGCATCAACAGCAACGCTTGACTCAGCTTTGTGTCAAGCCGCCATTTTCATTCAATCAATAGCGTCCCCCTGCACACATTCAGGAACCTGGTTGTGTCTTCAGGTGAAACGGATTGTGGGACAAGAAGCAGAAAGGAAAAGGAAAAAAGTTCCGCCGGACCTCGGGAGCCGGCCGCCTATGTCATGGGCGATCTTTGGCCACACCAGGGCAATAGTGAAGCTGCAGCAGGTGCAAAAGAGCTTCAGACAGTCTTACAAGCACTGCTTTTCTAAATATTTTTTGATTTTTGCACAGTTTTATATTTTTTTTTTGTTTTTGATGGAGGGGAAACAACAAAAAACAGGCATTGAAAAAAGCTCAACAGTGCAGGGCGCCTTGTGCTGGTTCCGACCTATTCACACATCGGTCCACTACTGACATCACCTCATAAGCCAACGGGGCACCCCACACTGACTTTCGGCGCAGCATTGTAGGATGGCCACACCAGTGCGGCAACTTGCTGGACACCACCTCGGTGCCATCCGGATCTCGGCGCGTTCGAGTCACTGTACCGCAAAAGTGACCGGAACTCAGCTGGACACGCCGTCTTTCGGCACAGCATTGTAGGATAGCCACACCAGTGCAGCAACTTGCTGGACACTAACTCGGTGCCATCCGGATCTCGGCGCGTTCGAGTCACTGTACCGCAAAAGTGACCGGAACTCAGCTGAACACGCCGTCTTTCGGCGCAGCATTGTAGGATGGCCACACCAGTGCGGCAATTTGCTGGACACCACCTCGGGCAATAGTGAAGCTGCTGCAGGTGCAAATAAGCTTCAGATAGTCTTACAAGCACTGCTCAGAACTCTCAACTATGGCACTCAACATCCAGGACTTGCCATTCGGATCTTGGCGCCTTGTGCTGGTTCTGACCTATTCACACATCGGTCCACTACTGACATCACCTCATAAGCCAACGGGGCACCCCACGCCGACTTTCGGCGCAGCATTGTAGGATGGCCACCCCAGTGCGGCAACTTGCTGGACACAACCTCGGTGCCATCCGGATCTCGGCGCGTTCGAGTCACTGTACCGCAAGAGTGACCGAAACTCAGCTGGACACGCCGTCTTTCGGCGCAGCATTGTAGGATGGCCACACCAGTACGGCAATTTGCTGGACACCACCTCGGTGCCATCCGGATCTCAGCGCATTGTGCTGCCTTCGGCCTACTGTAGCCGCAAGTGCGACGCAACTCAGTTGGACGGCGAGTGAAAAGATAAGGGGCGCCGCACTGCAGCCGAGGAGCCTCCATCTTGGGGGAGACGCACAGCCCCCACTGACTGACGCGACCTCACAGGCCAATGGGGCGCCCCACGCCGACTTTCGGCGCAGCATTGTAGGATAGCCACACCAGTGCAGCAACTTGCTGGACACTAACTCGGTGCCATCCGGATCTCGGCGCGTTGTGCTGCCTTCGGCCTATTCGCACACCGGTCCGCTACTGACGCCGCCTCACGTGCCAACGGATTTTCTACGCTTTTTGTAGCCCTATGCCGCATAACAGGTCATGTGACTTGTTTATAAAACTTTTCATTGGTTCATTTTACTTTTGGTTTCCTAAAGATGGAAGGCTTGGTCATATGACCTAAAAATAACACTTTTCATTGGTTTAGAACATTTTTTTTTCCCAAACGATGAAAGCCCCACCTTGTTTCTGGATGATTCAGACAGAAGCTGGCGTCACCATGAGAGCACCACCATCTCGTGGCTCCGTCGTGGTCATTCCGCGAGCAATCATGGCAGCCGCTCCCCACCGGAAGCCTGCAGGAGTCGAGGGCCCCCAAGACTTTTGTAGAATCTTCACGGCTGAGGGGACGCTTTCGAGAATGGAGCCCAAGCCCTAGCAGGCAAGCGTCCGAGTCCCAAGGTGTCCCAGGGCCATTTTAGTGGACCAGGCCCAAAACCGAAGAGCCGGCCGCCATTTTAAGAGTCCTGTGGCAGCCGCCTATCGCTGCACTGCAAGAGTGGGAGCAACTCAACTACATGGTGAGCGAGACGCTGTAGCCGCAAGAGCGGGCGCAACTCAGCTGGATGGCCGCCACCTGGGGAGGCCCGTTCACGCCGCCTCCCCCACGCCCCCCCCCCGGGCCGCCCCACGCCAATTTTCGGAGCAGCATTGTAGGATATCAAAACCAGTGCGGCAGTTTACTGGACATCACCTGGGTGCCATCCACATCTCAGCGCGTTCTGCTGCCTTGGGACTATTCGCACAACAGACCGCTACTGACGAGGCCCCCCCCCCGCACCACCCGGGACGCCCCACGCTGTTTTTCTGAGCTGCATTGTAGGAAACCAAAAACCAGTGCGGCACCCAGGTGACATCACCTGGGTGCCGTCCAGAACTTAGCACGTTGTGCTGCCTTGGGACTATTCGCACAAAAGACAGCTTCTGACCATTGTTGCTTTTTTTTGTCAAAAATGTTTAAATGTTTGTTACAGTTTTTGTTCCGTTCGTTATATTTAAAAGTTAATAAAGTTTTATAATCCTACTTTGTTGGAGTGCTATATATTTTTTAAAAATCGGGTGAATGGGGCCTTGAATCGGGTTATTGTCATGTGTGGGCTTTGCAAGTGTACTGCTACAGGATCGGACATTTCAAACTCAAATGCACGTTCTTTTTCTTACCTTTCCGAAGCATGGAGCGCAATAGCAGGCAGAGAAAGGGTGATGCAAGTGTTGAACACTGCCTGGCCTGGCAAGTTGCTGGCAGTGCCCCCCCCCCTTCCCGCCCGCTCCTGAAAGAGGACACACACACACCGCCGCCCCGAGTACTTCACAGATCTTTAAAAGACCATGCGCTTGTTCATGAGGCTTAAATGGTTTATCACCCCTTCTAGAACCCCTGCATCGACCCTCTGACGTTTCCTGGAAGAATTACCACGTAACACAATATCAAGCCTTGTCAGCTGAAACCCCCGAGGAATCGTGGGGCATATTATCAAGGGGGTTTATCTCCGCTTTTTTGGCTTTAAAAGCCAAGAAAGCGGAGATAAAATTATCTCCCTATTACCAAGCTGTCGCTAACACCAGTTAGTGACAGCTAAAAGGAGATAGCGACCATCTTGGGCCCCGCTTTGCATGTCAGTGATATTTATCACTAATGACATGCAAAGTGGGTGTGCCAAGATGTTAGCGACTGGAAACAGTCCCTAACATCGCTATCTCCTATTACCAACTTTTGGAGATATTCGCGCTAAGCGCGAATATCTCCAAAAGCTAACACCTGACCTGAGCAGTTCTTAGCCATGTTATCCAATGGGAGGTGGATAACATGACTAAGAGCATTTGCTCGATAATGCATGAATATCGCTGACTTTTCATCGATATTCATGCATTGAGGCCGTTTCTTTTCGCATTTGCGATAAACCTTGCTAATAGCAAGGTTTATCTGCGATAAAAATCGCCGATGTGCGGCGATAATTTTTGTCTCTAAACAAGTTAGAGAGAAAAATTATCGGTAGTTGTTGGTAATATGCCCCCGGGTTTTTGCTTGCAGAAATCGGGAGGCGGGAGACTAGCACTGAAATCAGTAGTCTCACGCCTGAATCGGGAGGGTTGGCATGTCTGGATTCTCTACAGCTGGGGCCATAAACTACATCCGCAGGGCTAGGTGATAGCCTGGGACCGGCCTGGACAATCGGACACAGAGGAAGAGGAGTGTCAGAGGGTGCGGTAGTGAATAGGGTGAAAGGGAGGTGTCGGGCGGGCACGGGGTGTGATTCTCAGGGAAGAGCAGCGCAGATGGGGGGAGGTTTATGGCCCATGCATGAGAGAGAGAGCAGGGGTAACCAGTGCGTGGGGGAGATGCTTGCGAGGGTGGGGAGCCGTGCTGAGAATCGACGGCGTGCAGAGAGTGGGACCGGCCTGGCATCTAAAATGGCTGCCGTGCACGACAAAATTGTGGCATTGGAAAAAAGGCAAGATGGTGCAGACAATGTTTATCAATAAGGATTCATTTATAACAAAATATTTTATCGCACTGACAAATTGGCGGTCAACACTTCCTGATTTCCATCGAATCGAACGCTAACAGACGTCACGCAGCAACAAAAAAAAAAAAGCTCACGCACAGCCGCTGGAAGAGATGTATCAACATATATGAGCCTCCTCATCCACCCTCAGAAAACATAGGGGATTAGGATACGTCTCCCGCACCCCCTTATACCTAGTAATTTAATTAAAACGAAGCACAAAATGGCGAATTCCCGTTTCGCTACCAGTTTGCGGCCCAGTTCGCGGCCCGTGAAGCGCTTCTACCGTGAAAAATAATTTTTTTTTTATTTTCCCCACGGGACCCTTTAATAACCCCAACAACATTCCTAGGGGGTCAAGAGGGGTATACCTTGCCCCCTTTCATTACATTCCCCCTTCGTTTTTCACCTCTTCTTCTCTCTCGATCCTACCGAGAGATAAGATGGCGGCCGCTCTGGACTGTTTAGAATGTTGACAGACACCGGGGAGCCAATCAGCTTCGCATCGCAAAGTTCCGTTTCGCGAAAAGTAAGCGGACCGGAGCGCAGCCCGGAGCGCTGTTACAGATATATATCTTGTTTTGAACGTTAATTTCTCAAAATCCACTGGAGCACATATATTGAGACCTAGCAAAGGCACATCGGGCTAACAGTCCCTACAATTTTGCCAAATTTCGTGCAAATCCATTCAGCCGTTCGAGCTAAAAGTGAGGCCAAAGGCCCTATGGAAATTAACATGGGAAAAACGTGTTTTGGGATCCCCCTTTTTTCTCGGCCCCCCCCCCTGACGAAACCCCCCCAAATTTTCAGGGGCTGCTCAGAAACGAAATGTGCCATTTTCCTGAAAATTTCAGCCGATTCCATCCACAAACGCCAAAGTTATTAGACATAGAATTTTCAAAAGTTCCATAGACAAATAATCCTAACTATATATACCTATTGGCTATATATATATATATATATATAGAGAGAGAGAGAGAGAGAGAGAGAGAGAGAGAAAGAGTATGCACGACAGCCAAAAAAAAAGAAAAAAGGGGGAGGCACTCAGATCAGCCCATAACATATAAAAAAAAGGGAAGTTAGATAGTCACATAAAAAAAAATAATAATGGGATCTTCTTCCTCCTTCTCCTCTTACTCTTTCATATCTTCCAATATGATCAATGGATCGACCGATCGATAGGTTCCAGGTAGGAGTACGTCAGGGCGACAACCTGGCCAGCCATCCGGCTAGAGTAAGTAGGGAGGGGTTTTCCAGGGGAGGGAGGGGGTGGCAGAGGGGGTAAAAGCACAAAAAAGTTCTCAGAACCAATATTTCAAAAATCGAAAATTCATCGATTTCAGGGTCTACAGTATAAGAATGGTCAATATCCAAACTAATAAAGGATATATACTAGAAGGTTGAGTGAAGAGAAAACTAAAAACTATTAAAGGGAGAATGGGTAAAGAGAGGCAAGGGATGGTTAGAGAGAAATGAGAGACATTAAACTTCTCTCCTGGAACGTAAATGGTATGCGCGTACGAGGGAGAAGAAATAAAATCATGCAGTACCTCAGAGATTCGCCCGCGCAGATCATAATGATAGAGGAGACACACCTAAATAAAAAAGAGATTTCAGATATCTTTAAAAAATTAAGATGGGTTGATAAATTCGTTACCACGGACCACAATGCTAGCATTCGTGGATTAGCCATCATATTTAAAAAAGGCGCTAGAGCCCAGATTGAAGATTTGAAGGCAGATCCAAACGGGAGATGGATAATAGCTAATGTCCAGATAGATCTTAGGAGATTTACCCTAGTAGTCTATTACGGACCTAACCAAGACGACCCCTCTTATATAAACACAATACAAAATCATCTGATAACCATCACCAACCCAATAATATGGTCGGGTGATTTCAACTTAGTATTAGATCCTAAATTAGATAAATCCCCTAGTTCTAGGGCAATAATTCACAACAAATCAAGAGAAGCATTATTGCGCTGTATGTCTAATTTGGGATAGGAAGACTTCTGGAGACAGAGAACCGGGAAAACATTGGGGGTCTCTTACCACAACTACAAGTATAGGCATAAATACCGAATTGATTATGCCTTATTTAGCTTCTCTCTAAAAGACCTGATAAGGAACATCACATATCTACCACCGCACTTATCGGATCATTCTGCCATCATTTTTTCACTAACAGTAGACCGCGAACATAATTTTGCCTCATGGTCTTTTGACCGTACGCTTTTATTAGAGGAAACGGAAAGAGAGTATCTTATATCCGAGACCACTGCCTTCTTAGAGTTGAATTTAGACTCTGCCCCTTTGGTTAGTGTGTGGAAGACGTGGAAAGCGTATATTAGGGGTTGTATCACCAATAGGGAGTCTAACAGGAAAAAGAAGTACATAGAGGAACTACAGTCAATAGAACAAGATCTGGCAAACCTGGATTTAGCAGATCAAGCACCCTCTACCAACTTAGATAAGAAAAGAGAGCTAAAAGATAAACTAGAAACATTATTACAGGAGAGACTAAACAAACGTTGGCAGGCCAGTAAACTCTCCCACTTTGAATATGGCAAGTCAGCAGGAAAGCTACTAGCCTGGAAAATAAAAGCAGACCAGGTAAGGAAATACATAAAAGAAGTGAGAGTGGATGGAGAATCAAATAGCAGGAAAACTGATACAGAGATTGGTGAAGCTTTCAGCACCTTCTTTCATAAAATTTATACTGATGAAATAACTGATAATATCGACAACATCGAGGAAAGAAACAAATGGCTGGAAAAGATGAACCTTCCTGAGCTAAAAGAGCATCAGAGCGAGCATCTAGACTGGGAGATAACCCAGGGGGAAGTCGAAAGTGTCATTAAGAAGCTAAAACAGGGGAAAGCCGCAGGACCGGATGGGATTCCGGGTGAATTATATTGGGTCCTTAATTCCACACTTACCCCGACACTAACAAAGCTATGTAATGACATATTATTAAAAGGAGAGACACCGCCTAGCTCTTGGGGAGAAGCGAACATTGCTTTAATCCTAAAATCAGACAAGGACCCAACGGATTGTGGTTCATATCGTCCAATCTCGCTTCTAAACAATGACTGAAAGATCTTTTCGTCAATCTTGGCCGCTCGTTTGGGAAGCGAGATTGGAGGTATCATACACCAGGATCAAAAGGGGTTTATAAGAGGCCGACAACTTGCTGACTTAACATACCATCTAGTTGGAGCTATAGGTATTGCCTTAACATTTGCTCTACCTCTTGCAATTATGATTCTCGATGCAACAAAAGCATTCAATAGAGTAAACTGGTCTTACTTACATGCCACTAGGTTAAGTTTAAAATAGGTCCTAAATTCCGTAGAACGATAGGCTTACTATATAAAAACCCTAAGGCAAGTTTGATAATAAACGGTACATGCACAAATCCCTTTGAAGTTTCTAGAGGAACAAGACAGGGGTGCCCTCTTTCCCCCCTATTATTTAACATTTATCTAGAACCATTTGCGCACTCCATAAGAGAAGACCCCAACATTCCCCCCTTTTCGTTCTCAAGGTGGGATAAAAAAGTCGGGATGTTTGCTGATGATATTCTTATTTACGCTACAGACCCGACACAGGCCTTCCCTATTGTAATCAAAAGCGCAGAGGAATTTGGAAAGCACTCAGGTTATGAAATTAACGCAGGGAAGACAGAGATAATGGTCTGGAACATCACCAATATTCAGCTTCCCTTAAGAACTTCAATGCGTTACCTGGGCATAAGAATCACCAAAGACCCTAACCTTTTGGCTCAGAATAATCTAGATCGCGTCTCACGCGAAGCGAAAACATTAATGAAGTCTTGGTCATTTTTACCTCTCACCATTTATGGAAGGACCAGCTTAGTAAAAATGTCCATTCTCCCGAAATACACATTTCTCTTCAACACAATTCCTTTATTATTTGATACGAACCAACTAAAAAAATCCCAACAAAACAAAAATTAATTTGTTTGGTGTTACAAATCATCCAGGCTGGCGTGGAAGAAACTGAGAAGGAGAAGGGAAAAAGGAGGCCTTGCTTTGCCAGACCTGGAATACTATGCGTGGGCCTTTCACCTGACCCACTCCAAGATGTTATTAAAGTCCCCACTAGGCAACTCTAACGGCTATATGTTCAAAGCTATGTTACTGGGTACAGACCTTCCATCGGACGGATTCCTATTTAAATTCGGGCATCAGAGGTTTTTCAAAAAAGTCAGACTGAAGACATTATACTGCCCCATAAAAGAATGGTCTCAAATTAAATCCAAGGCGGGGATTGCATACTTTTCTAACTATGCGCCGATATGGGACTTTCCCGGGCTTTCACCATATTCCACAGACGGTAAAAACAGTCCTACAGGAAGCAGGAATCATACGATGGGGAGAATTAGTAGAAGATGGCTCTCTTATCAATTGGGAAATATTCTCAGACAGGGCAACCTCACCATTATCTTGGTTTGTTTACAGTCAGCTTTTAAGCTGGCTTCGCTCTCAAACAACTAAAAAGACCAAATTCGGAGGAGACAGCTTTTTAGAGAGGAATCTAATTGAAAAATCATATAAGGGAAAGGTGGTTGCTGCACATTACTGGAGCATTTTGGAAGAATGGGAGGATGAGTTTAATCTTCCGACAAAGCTATGGGGTGGAGAGGGAGAACCCCAGGCAGAAGGGAAATGGATAGAGTCCTTTACGCTCCTCTATAAGATCATAAAACCAGCCTGGCTGAGGCGTAATCAACTGTTTACATTACATCGGGCGTATTATTCCCCCAAAATTCTTTCTAAGTTTCAACCGGGGATATGCTGTAGTAAATGTTTCCTGCCAGCTGCCTCAGATTTGCATATGTTCTGGGAATGCCCGAATGTTACTAATTTTTGGCAGGAAGTAAAGATATCGCTCGAGTCAATCCTTAAAATCTCTATTCCCTCTCTCTTGGTCCCTAGTAATATTTGGACTGAGTGATAACATCAAAGGATTAGAAAGCGAGTTCCTATACTACGCTATACTATTAGCAAGAAGACAAATCTGCACAAATTGGGTTAATATCAACCCACCAACTCATGCAGAGTGGTTGTCTTCACTTTACACTACATCAAAAGTAGATTTGGCCAGAACATGTAGTCCCCGTACAGTGATAGTTTGGAATTTCTTAACTGAGTTGAGTCGGAACAGTTAGGACCCCGGGGTTTTTTTTGTTGTTTTTTTTTTCTTTTTTCCCCGGGTCCGATGATTAAGCCTCTGTCTCCATGTCCAATGAGAGGCACCCCAAGCCATAGCTATATTGGACGATCAGCCCATATCGGGTGTGTACTGGAGCTAGATCGTGTGGGGTTCTATTTCTCAGCTTCGACACCAGACCAGTCTTCCAGGAAAAATTGACTGTACCTTAAAAAGGCTACTGGGTCCTGCGGTAGGTATGCCCCTGGATCGATTAAGTGGCAAATGAGGACAAAAAAAAAACACCTACATTCTAAAAGTGGTATTTGCAAACACAGAATATTAAAACCAACGTCACTAAAGATGTATTTTATTATCCTGAGTTCAGGCATACTAAACTCGAATTTCTACTATGTTGCCTGAGACAGTTAGTATTATAAAATGTAATAACTCTAACCGCCCATTCTGGCCTATGGAGAACAGGTAGCCTTGCAATAGTGAAAAACAAAGATGGCTGTAATTCACTATTAGGACATGCCACACACATCAGGCCATGTCTTACCTTATACTTACAATGCACCCTGCCCTCGGGCCTACCATAGGGGTGACTGATATGAAGAAAAATGAAGGTTTAGGGACTGGGAAGTGGGTGCACTTACCCAGTGAGCATGACAGTACCAGACTGCATGCAGGCGATGCAATGGCAGACCTTAGACACCAAATGTTAGACCCAGGTTCCCTGGTTGGCTGAGGAGGGTACCTTAGGCCATATAGGGACCAGCGTTTCCCACGTCAGGGAAAGGAAGGACACCTTCTGAGATAGCCCCTGCTCACCCCTTTGGTAGCTTGGCACGAGCAGTCAGGTTTATCTTCAAGGCAAAGATGTAAAGTGTTTGAAACCACTCTCACAGCAACCCAATGATGACACCGCAAATGGACTCCACACGAGTTAAAAATAATTATACATTTTATATAAAAATATATACAATAAGACCACACACTATAAATCCAACATATGAGTATGTGCAATATTCCTCCTGGCTGGTTGTTAGGCCAGCCAGCCCTTGTAAGCTCTAGTGATATTAATGAGCACTTCTAAACATTCCACTGTAGTCCTAATACAATGTTATGCAGTTCATAATACTAGAATCAGGCATTTAGCAATGGAAAAATAATGCAATGTGTACCGTAACAATCAAGCACTGTGCAAGGTAAAAATAATGAAATGCGTAACGCAACAATCAGGTACTTCGTTATGCAGAAATAATGCAATGCGTAATAATCTAATCAGGTAGTTCGTTATGCTGAAACAATGCAACGCGTCATACGCCAATCAGGTAGTTCGTTATGCAGAAATATTGCCATGCATGATACACTAATCAGGTAGTTCGTTATGCAGAAACAATGCAATGTGTAATATGACAATTAGGTACTCCGTTATGCAGAAATAGAGTAATGCGTAATACACATCCAGCACCGATCACTGTGCCTTCGACGGTCTCTCTGCCACTCGTGCTGACTCACAGTTAGCCTCTTTCAACAGTTGCCCCAACACTGGTATGGTATGACAAAAAGTGCAGCTCGGCACTCCAGCCAGTATGGGCCACAATACGAGCAGAAGCAGAGGCTGGCGCTGCCGGAATGAGAGAGAGGCCAAGAGTGTCTCCCTCCAAGCCCGCTCCCTGCCCAAAGCGTCGACACACGTTACCTGGGGGACGCAACCTCAATCTCCTATCCTCCTGCAGCGGCTTGGGCCTCTGATGCAATCGTTGTGAATTGGCAACGGCGGGCTCGGGACGGCGGCTCAGCTCCACCCGGGCTGCCGGTCCAGGCCACTACTGCTAAGGTTATCTCAGGCTGCCACAGGGTACACGCACACAGCTTCGCTGAGACTCCCTTGAGCTTCAGGTGCACGATCTCTGGGCACTTCTCATGAAGGTCTCAGGCTGCACGAAGAACAAGCACACATTACATCATTCATGACATGATCAGTGACATCACTGATGACATCTCAAATGACATCACTGATGACATCATCCACGTAAAAATCTGATGCACCTCCTCACACCCTTATATAACCTTTGGCACACCCACTCTAAAATACAGACTATCATCTTTGAAACCATAGACACACCAATGCCAGTTACTACATACGCACTCATTGATTCCTAGGTCTACATACACATACACTTTTTCACCCATACACTCACTCATACATACAGCCACTCATCAATACAACACTATCATATGCACTCAAACACCTATACAGAAACTCACATGCCACCACTCATCCAGAGTTACTCACATACCTACTCAGTCATGCAAAGAATCAATCACACTTCCATTTACTCACCTATACAGTTATACAAACACCACCTCACTTATTCATACAGATACTACACATACTTACTCTCTTATACAATCACTGATACAAGTACACACTCATCCATACAGCCACTCTCACAATCACTGACTCTCACTTATAGTCATTTATATACTCCGACTCTCACATACACTGCCTTTTAGATATGTAGCTACTTGGATGTGTACCACTGAGACATCCATTCACTCCACAACACACCCATACATACACTCACCCACCCATACAGTTGTTTCCACATGCACTCTTGAACCCATGCACCAATTAATGGACCACTCACACATCTATGCACAGAGTCACACACCTCCCACCCACCCACAAATACACTCATTCACCCATACAAATACTCAGGCAACAAATCAATAACCCATATAGACACTCATGAAACTACTCACCAACCCATGCAGCAGGTTACACAACAACAGACAGACTGATACAGACATTCACACAGTTTAGTCACTAGCCCATGCATTCAGTAAAACACAACTAATCACTCACTTATACAGTCAGTAACACACCTACTAAATTTTTCATCCAGACACTTATACACCCACTCTTTCTTCAATACACCTTGGCATATTCATAAAACATATTTAAACTTTATAGAAACAGACAGTCACTGGATGATGTCATCAGTCATGTCATCAGTCATGTCATTTGAGAGGTCATCAGTGATGTCACTGACCATGTCATGAATGATGTAATATGTGACATCATCAACAGTGCATTGCGGGGGCGCAAGTTATAGTTAGCTGAACTAACTGTAACGGCGGACTTTCTCAGGTTTTGTACGAGTCAAATATCCAACTAACTATAATGTTCTTGAAACCTATGTTTTTTTCAGTGAATTTCTAAGTTTTTTTAAATGCTAATTTCTAACTATAACGTGCCTGAAACCAAATTTTTTCAGTGAATATATGTATATTTCAAACACAAAACCATAGAAATTTAGCAGATATAGTTACCCGAGCTAACTTGAACTTGCACAATGCACTGCTTATGACCTCACGTATTACATCACTTATGACATAGTCAATGACATCACTCTTGACACCACTCATGACATTTCAAACGACATCGCCAATGACATAATTTAGTGAGTGTAAATGTTTTTGAACATTTCTAAGACTTAAAGATATATTCTAAGCTACTGTATAAGTTAAATTACTACTCTTTCTGTACTACTATTGAGTGATACTATTTCTAACATATGTCATCTGCCTAGCTGTGTGACCGTATCAGTATTTGAGTGGCTGTGTGGGTGTGTGAGTAACTGTAAGGATCTGTCAGTGGATATGTGAGTGGCTTTATGGGTCTGTAAATGGGATTATTAGAGGTGTTCTGGGTGTGTGAGTGGTTGGATGGGTGTGTGAGGCATTGTATGGGCATGTGAAGTGGTGTATGATTGGCTGTATGGGTGTGTGAGTGGTTATATAGGTGTGTGAATAGGTGTCTGAGTAACTGTTTGAGTGAGTGTGTGAGTGGTTGTATGGGTGTGTGAGTGGTTGCATGGATGTTCAAGTTGGTGCATTTTGTGGGGGTGTGAGTGTGTAACTAGTTGTGTGGGGGTGTAATTGGCTGTCTGAGTGGTTGTGTGGGTCAGTAAGTGGGTGTGTGAGTGGTTGTTTGGGTATGTGAGTGGTTGTATGGATCTGTGAGTTGGGGTGTGAGTGGTTGTATGGGTGTGTGAGTGGGTGCAAGGGTGTGCAAGCAGGTTTGTAAGTTATTGTGTAGATTATGTTATCAGAGATGTCATTTGAGATGTCATCAGTGATGCCACTAACCAAGTCATGAGTGATGTAATATGTGAGGTCATAAGCAGTGCATTGTGTGGGCATTAGTCATAGTTATCTCAAGTAACTATAATTGCTGAATTTCTATGGTTTTGTTGTGTGTGAAATCTGAGCCTAACTATTTCAGTGAATTTCTAAGGTTTTTATAAATTTTATTCCCTAAAGATAACATTCCTGCAACCTTTGGTTTTTTCATTGCATTTCAAAGGATAATTGATGCTACTTCCTAACTATAATGTCCCCACAACCTTTGTTTTTTTCAGTACATTTCTATATTTTTAATGTACTTTCCTAACTGTAACCTTTAATAGTGGGTGTGTTAGTGGCTGTATAGGTCAGTGAGTGGGTGTGTGAATGGCTGTATGGGTTTGTGAGTGGCTAAGTGAGTGACTGTATGGTTCTTTGAGTGGGTGAGTCAGTGGCTATATGAGTCTGCGAGTGGCTGTGTGAGTGGCTGTATGTGCCTGTGGTGGCTTTATAAATAGTTTTGAGTGTGTGCAAGTGAGCGTGTAAATGGTTCTATGTTTTGGTGACTGGGTGAGTAAGTGGCTATATGGGTCTTTGAGTGGGTATGTGAGTGGATGTATGGGTCTGTGAATGGCTGTATGTGTCTGTGAGAGGGTGTGTTAGTGGATGTATGGGTCTGAGAGTGGGTGTGAGTGGCTGTAAGGGTCTATGAGTGGGTGTGTGAGGGGCTCTATGGGTTTGTTATTGGGTGTTTGAGTGGCTGTATAAGTGTGTGAGTGAGTAGTTATGTGGTTGTATGAGTGTCTGTATGGGTGAAGAAGTGGGTGTGTGAGTAGCTGTATGTGCGAAAAAGTTGGTGTGTGAGTAGCTTTATGGGTGAGCAAGTAGCTGTATGGGTGATTGAGTGGCTGTGTGAGTGAATGTATGGATGAGTGAGTGTCTGTATGGGTGAGTGAGTGGGTCTGTGAGCAGCTGTATGGATGAGTGAGTGAGTGGCTATCTGAGTGGCTGTGTGGGTGAGTGAGTGGCTAGGTGAGTGACTAAATGGATGAGTGAGTGGCTATGTGAGTTGCTGTATGGGTAAGTGCATGGGTTTGTGAGTGACTATATGTGTGAGTAGCTGTGTGAGTGGCTGTATGGGTGAGTGAGTGGCTGTGTGAGTGATGGGCTGTGTGAGGGGTTGTATGGGTGAGTGAGTGCTGTGTGAGTGGCTGTATGGGTGAGTGCATGTGTGAGTGGCTATATAGGTTAGTGAATGGATGTGTGAGTGGGTGTGTGAGTGGGTGTGTAAGTGGGCATGTAATGGGTAGGCATATGAGTGGGTGTGTGTTACACCGATCATCTCTTGGTGTGTGTCCCCTGACTTTTTGCTTTCTGACCTCCTGTTTTAATGGTTTGCTGGACTTCGGTTTTGCTGGCTTAGTGCCTCTGTGCACTTTTTCACGCTTATTCAGTGGTAAAGTGCAAGCGCTCCTACTGTAAACTGTGTCATGATTGGTTTTCCATGATTGGCACATTTGACTTACTTGTAAGTCCCTTGTACTGTGCACTGTGTGGGAACAGGGCCTGTTAATACAAAGCTACTATTGCATCTACAGCACTAGTCGTGCCACCCTCACAAGTAGCCTTTCAAGGGTGTCTCAGACCTGCCACTGCAGTGTCTGCGCCCAATGTTAAATGACATGTTGATCTGCCAAGTGCACCCACTTGTCAGGCCCTAACCTTCCCTTTTTTTACAAGTTAGTCACTCCTAAGGTCGGCCCAAGGGAGCCCCATGGGCAGGGTGCAGTTTATGTGAAAGTTAAGACAAGTGCTGGTGTGTTTTACATGTCCTGATAGTGAAATACTATGCATTTTGTTTTTCACTGTTGGAAGGCAGCCTTGTAACATTTTACAAGTGTAACTCTCACTTGAGAAAAGATAGAGAAATGGAGTCTAGGTTACCTGAGCTCAGAATTTAATAACACTTTTTTTAATAAGGGGTGGCTTTTAAATTGTGGTTTTGAAAAGCCACTTTTAGAAAAGAGGCATTTTCTTACTTAACCATCCTTTGTGCCTCTGCTTGCCTGTGGAATCAACATCTGATTTTAGGTTGACAGGGGATGTGTTGGGCACTCACTTAGACACTCGCACAAAAGGAGCTGAGGTGTGCCTTGCATTTGCTGATGAGTCAACCTGGGCTATAGTGGTGGAAGGAGATGTCACTGACACCTGAATAGGCTGTGACTGCTCTGCACAATGCTCTCTCCACCTCCTGTAGTGAAGCTGGACCAGGGAGGCCAGACCTGGTTTTTACTGAGCAAGAGGGACTTTTTGTATAAGACTTCAAAGAGAAAAGTAGTATAACTATTGGGACCCTGACCCCAGAACTTTAGAACTATTTTGGACTAAGGGACCTGTCAAGAAGAAGAGCTGGAAGACCTGCCAGGAAGAGTTCTGCCCCTTTGCTGTGTGTTGCTTTGTTGGGTTGGCCTGCAGTTGCTGCTTCTGTCTTGGGCAGTAAAATGACTGGACTGAACTTTCTACAACTTATTCCCTGAGTTTCTCCAAGGACTTGAAGTAGAGCTTGCTCCCTGTTCAAGAAGTCTCAACACCAGCAAAGACTTCAAGATCATCTGCTTCCAGCTCTGGGAATTGTGTGGTTTGTCCTGTGAACAGAAGAAAATCAACACAACACCATCACCAATGCCACTGCTGCACCCGTGACCCGAGGGCACCGCAGTGGGCACTGCCCCGCTTCGCACCACAACCATGGTCTCACCGACGACACCACCCGAATCCTCCACCGAGCTGGTGCATGCACCGTGACTTGAGGGGACCGCACTTCACCCTGCCTTGCTTCACGTAACCGCCCTGGTATCTCCAATGACAACGCTCAACACCGACATCGATGCCACTGCCTGCACTGTAGCCTGGGTGCAGCGCTTATCAGTTACTCAACGCACTGCCCATCTCACACTGCAGCTTTGGCCCACCGACCCCAGTGCCATTGACTCCAGATCGTCATTCAACATGCCTGCTTGCACCACAACCTAAAGCCCCTACATGCCACATTGCCCCATCTTGCACCACAGCCTTCGGTCTACCGACGACAGCGCTTCAGCAATGATGACTCCGCTGCCTGTGATGAGCACCGCCCCACTTCACACCGCAGCCCTGGCCTCACTGACGTTGCAGGATGCCATCACTGAGCCGCTGCTTGCAATGTGACCTGAGGGTACCGCTCGCCGCACCGCTCCACTTCGCCCCAGCCCTGATGCTGCAGCCCTGACACCATTGGTGCTCCTGACTTCAACCTTACAGAATTTGATCTTCAACATATGTTACTTCAAGGGCTGGACAACTCCTGCACTGACCTCCATAGCTGACACCAACAATGCCTCTCTGGAGCTTATAACCAGTTCCTCGACGTCCTGAATTTCCAAGGTACTGTTTGCCGGTCTTCCCGCCACCGTAGCTGGCCCATGAGCTCGCGGTCAGCCTAAACTGTTGGATTTGTTTGTTCACTATGCCGGGATAGCCCCGGACAGGGCTATTGACTTTACAGAACTGTATTTTGGGTCAATTCTTGTAGAATTCATATCTTTATTACTGTATGATGGATGTCTGTCATTTTGGTCTTCTTTTACACAGATCAATATTGGTTATTTTTCTAAAACTGGTGTGGTATCCTTTTGCAGTTTTTTCACTGAATTACAGTGTGTTATGTGGAAATGCTTTACACATACTCTGAGATAAGCTCATGCCAAGCTATCAGGCAGGTGAGCAGGGGGCTCAGTGCTGCACACTAGAAATCTTCCTTCACGTATTAATTTCTCTGTAGGAGTGCAATGTACAGCTAATAACGCAGATTTGTGTCTATAATTTGACAGGTTCTCATTTTTCATTTATATTTTCGAAATTCTGCTGCGTTCGTTACATACTGTACATTTTTTTTCGATTTTTTTTTTTTTTATTGTAACAGGGTTTACATCATTTCTGTGCCCTTTGACAGGACCTTGTTGTTGTCTTGTTGTTCTGATGTGCTTTGGAATCGCATGAGGTGTTACAGACTGGCACTGTATGTTGTTAGTATTCTATCGGCAGTAGTGCATACGGTGAATGGAGTTGCTCGCGTGGGCGTGCATACATTGGAACAGTGCTTCCTCATTACATGCTGTCAAACGGGTCAGTGTGCGAAAGTGATTCATAGCTGTGTGAATCGTGCGTGCTTAATTGTCTGTAATTAATGCATTCCATGTTTTAGTATTATCATCCGTGTATATTTCGCTAACGCCTGGCACTTTGCAGCTATCCAAGATAAAATATTGTCATTACATGCAATGTATATTTGTGCTCTGCCGCAAAGACACTACGGAGGCTGGAATCTGCACTTCTGGCATTTTGTGCTGTCACATATTGATGTGTTCAATTCATCAATGACAATTTGCTGTGATTCTGCAGTGCAAGGGGGCGTAAGGCACGCGTATAAATTGACCTGCACCTCTCATGGGGACAAGGCTCTCGTTTTAGTTGCCACAGATAGGTGTAATAATTTATTGTAGCCCAGTTGTTAATTCTAAATCAAAGGCAAGGTACCATTTTATAGATATTTTGTTTTCCGTTCATACTCTAATTGAATATGTAACCTTGTTTTTTGTCAATCAGCTATTCACGAGTCAGACGTGTATTTCCTAGTTATAGAGATGCCAGATGCTGTAGGTGCAATTAGAAAGGATATGCATTGGCATTCATTATTCATTGATTAAGTAGCTGATTCTGAAATGATCCACTCTGAAAATATACTTATTTAAAGTGGTTGGAGATTCCACAAAAAAATAGAGACCGATTCTGCAGTTAACTCCATCCTCAATAGAACAGACCTTTTCAGAATTCCTGTGAATGGGAAAATATTCCTCTGGAAACTGTTCTGACACTGCCAAAGGTCCATTAAGATGCAGCAATAAAGGGCGGGTGTAATGATCTCACCTATAATTTCCGCAGGAACACCATGGATGTAAAGCAAGTTCTGCAACCTCTCCAAATCACCCTATGACACCTGAGATAAAACAAGGTGGCAAATGGTAATCTGGGGAAGAAGGGAAACAAAACAAGGATAAAGGAGGAAACTCCAAGTGGTGATTCAATCAACTTCCGGACTCACCAGGATAAAGTAAGCAACTGTAAAATAGGAAAAAGTCAAGGCATAAGTGTGAGTATGAAGACATATGCTGATAAACTTATTTTTTATTTCGTTCCTTTCCCTACTTGGTAATATCCCTTCCTCTGGAAAATACGTGATTTATTATTTTCTGGAGCTTGTATCATGAACTAGAAAATAAAAATGAGGTAAGTAAAGGACCAATGTGTATGGGCCAGCACTATGTGTAGAGGTCTGAATAGTGCCTACCTGATCACCCTGTGTAATTCTTGACAATATTATTCCATAAACTAAATATAATCTAAAACATTCTCTCCTAGATTCCAAAAGGTAGAGCGGACCCCCACAGCGCCAAGAAAACTGGTTCAGGCGAGTGCCAAATGAATAATCAATATTAAATGTTGGCACAATGCACTGGAGAAGTAAACTAAAAACAATAATACATCTTATTGTATCTTTTTCTCTCCAGGAGGCATATAAGTACGCTGCGACTTTCACCCAAGTAGTAGAGCAGGTGTCCCAACAAAGTTAGTGCACAAGATCAGGTAAGAACAAACATATGAAATAAAAAAGGCAGCACAAGGCGCTGTGACCGCATTTCTTAATGCTAAGATTATATCTAGATATCTTTTCATTTCATGCAGGTACTGGAGGGGAAAAATTAGAAGCTGAGTTGCCAGGAATGTAGACTCACCGCGAGAAAACGCTTTGAGAAACGCAGAGTCCGATGCCAGGAGCGCGACGACCTGGAGGAGCTTCAGGAAAGCAGGAAACTTACGACTAGAACGCGAAGCGCAGGTGACCAGGTATGGCTGGCTTCAGCTTGCTTAACCCGTCCCCGTGCATGGGCGTTCAGATTGGTGGACATTTTGGTATTTTTCTCTGCCTCCGCTTCGCACAATCCTGACAGCAGGTAATCAGATGCCCAGTCTAGAGGAATCACCTGCTAACCTATTGTATGGAGTTATGTTACCTATAGTCTTTTTCTATATGTATGGAGGAGAGAAGACCATTTCCACCATTTTCATGCGCTTGTAGTGGCCCCTCCACACCAAACTGGGCCAGAAACACTCACATCGCTTTGGAATTTAGGTAAAATCATAGGGCGTTTCAGCTTTCCGGGGCCAGCACGCCGCCACTATGTCTCAGGAAATCATCCCAAATGGCCCCTGCCCTGCCTGAGATGTTTCCAAGTTCCATCCTACAAATCTGGTGTCCGGCCTTAAGCCAATCCCACAAATCTGGTGTCCGGCCTTAAGCCAATCCCCTGGGGAAGGGGGACACAGATCTACCCAGTGTTTACAAATCTCCCTTCTACCAGAAGCATAAAATAAAACAAAAGACATCTCTGAGTCCTGGCCAGAAGGCTAGATGAGGCAGTGTCCACTCCAAATAACACTAACACCGGATTTAGCTTGATTTTGAATCACAAGGTCTCTGAGATAGGGTTACACAAACTATCCCAGTAGCCACTAAGGCAGGGTATGCCCAGACGTGGGTACCTTTCTCACCTTGCCACTGGATTCAAGCTAGCCTGGCTGATGACGGCTGATTAGCCAGAAACCGGTCTCAGGATGCTTGTTGCCGGTCCAGGGAAGACATGGCTTGAAAGTTCGGGCTGGACTGTTTCATGAGGCACATGGTCAAACTGATTTGCATATAACCATGTCTGAACTGGGCTGGTGGAGTGAGCTAAAGAATGATGTTGGATTAAACCCAGATCAGTTGACTGGGGGTGAGTGCTTGCAATGTTCAACACTCCGTCCATCATCCCCTTTGGTTTTGCCATCGTAAATAAGCCATCCGACCATTCGTCCTATTTAGAGCGAACGGTCAAATTGCATTTGTTTTTACTGTTCTGTACCTCCAGGATATATCCTGGTAGTGAGGGATAATAAGAAAAGAAACATTACCACCACACCATAGCAGAAAACACAAGCTTTGGGAGTTAGATTTTGAAGCAGAACTAACTTTGGAGAAGTTTGCCCATCAGCCATCAAGACTGATGAAGTTGACTGTGAAACTTTTTTTAAGTTGACAGGCAGTTCCTGCCAAAGAATGGAGAAGTCAGCAGGCCAGTGAACATCTCTAAATTTGGTGGGCGGAGTAAAGGCAAGGTGGTGGACATAAAGTACTCTGCAGCCCTGTCTGCCTTTACTCCATCTGCCAAACCCTAGATTGGGCCCTGTGACTATAGTGACACAGTGGGCATTAACAAATTCCCCCCAGCAATAGCTAGTGGTTTGACTATTGCAAGTGTGCTTCCCATAACATTTTGGGTGTTTGATTACAGCAGTTTGCTTGGATACCTGAGAATGGCAGAGCTTTCCAAGCCTAAACTGCCAATGTTTGTGAATTCAAAAAAGTAGTTTATTTGCATCCTTTCAAAGAGTAAGTCTATTGGTGCAAATTTGCTACTATTTTGGTAAAACTGTTGCTATTTATTTTAAGTTCTTGATCCAAAAAGTGAAGTGAACAAGGTAAAACCATTATGTGAAATCAGGATGAGAAAAATCAACAAAAACATACAAGACGTGATTTTGGTCCTCAAGACCCAACTACCAGGCCAAAAATGCATTTGTTTGGGTATGTCACACCTCACCCTCGCCCCTTGAAGCTACGCATCCCCTTATGCAACTATACCCCTGGCTATCACATCTGCTCGTAATGTTAGGGAAAGGCTTTTATTCAGCTAATAGCCATAAAAAGATTGAACACAAATGCAATTAATACAGACATACAGTTAACAAGATAAAATACAGTTCATAGATATAGTTGTTCAATCTTTGAGCCATGATTTCACATACTATACTCAACAATAACACATCTAAAAAAGGATATTGAAAAATGAACCATCAGTATGTCTAGTCTCATGAATGAGAACAAGATTAAACATAAATATTGGTGCAAATTTAATTCAGAGATTTTCTAATATTAAGAGCTTGACAGACATAGCATAAAACAGAAGAACAGCTAAATTCGGATTCTAAAAGTAGAAGGCAATGCACAGACAAAATGAGGATTAGAACAAAAGGAGCGCAGCATGGGTCATACATTTTTTTACCTAGGCTGAATATATTAACTACAGAAGAACATACAATGTGCAAGAGTTTGTCTAGAAGTAAACTCAGAAGCGCATGGTGGCAGGGAGTAAAACGAAGTGCCCTGATGAGAGTGGACTACCAGAAACTGCAAAGTGCCTAACCTGAAGTGGGTCAAATAGAACCTTTGTTCAGGATTTGCAACCCATAGGATATAAGGTTCAACTCCCTCACCTTGCTTTAGATCCAGATAGCGGGAAACTGTAGTTATGGCTTATCATTTGGAATATCTGGCTTGATTTCTATGGTGGAAGAAAGTTTCTCACCCTATTATTCGCACAGCAGTTAATTGAATTTGGAGAAAGAAAAGAATTTGGCAGCCCAAGGTCTGAAAAGTCTTATGGACTTATGATGACCATGGGCTAGAGGCAGCATGATCTTGCCTTAAGCAGTCCTCAGTGATCAGTTGGGTAAAGGAACAGTGAAGTATGTCTTCCAAAAAAAGAGAGCCAGAGCCCAAATGGCTAATAAGGCTGGCCGTTATCCTAGGTGTTGGTAACAGTCTACACAAAAATTTGATTCAATCTCTTGGAGTTTACTAGACAGAGTGCAGCCCCAAATGCTTGTTCCACATGTTCCCTGAGAGAGGCATTTGCTCTTATACGGAGTAATAAGTTATTTAATGGACTTGTACCCAAGTCTCTTGGAGAACCTAAAATTGCATCTATTGCCCCCTCAAGTTTACAGGCTCTCTGGCTCAAATGTTTGTCCGAGCTCAGATCGCTTGACAGCAAAACCCCAAGATCATTAAAATAATGTACTTTTGTGATAGGGATCCCTGCTATGTTGTGAGGGCGTGAGCAGGTCTTTTGAGGGCCGCTTAGGATAATATGTACAATTTCGAGTGATTAATTTTCAAGTTAAGCTCTCCCATAAAGTTATTAAAAATTCTGAGGAGCAACTGCAGCTATTACCTGTGCAGGCATTTAGGAATGCGTCGTCTGCGTAGAGTAAAACAGGGACAATGCAGTTCACAATTCAGGGAAGTTCTTTTCTTCTAGTCACCAGCTCACCCTTGAGAGCACTTATATATAAAAAAGGGAGCTAAAATACAGCCTTGTATTGCTCCCTTGTTTGAACAATAAAGGGGGTACAATTGATGGCGTGCAGGATTACCAGCTCAGTTTACCATACTCACCTGGGTCCATAAACATTCACGTTTTGAACCGGACTCATACCTATACACCATGACTTACCAAATCCTTGTCACCTGTGCTCTAAGTCCTAAGGATCAAAAGGGAGTTAGCATAATAGGTAGATTTTAACATTTACCTTCATAAATAACTACAGACTCAGGAGAAGTTTAAACACTTTATCCATGCAATATTTAAGGAGTCAGAGGCCAAAATAGTGTAATCAGAAATTTTGCAAGTAAGAAAATAACTAATATAACATAAAGTTTGCAAGAATTTAGGGCAACACCTTTAGACATTGGTACCTTGTAAGGGTGAGAAAGGGAAATGGTACAAGGACATCCCACACAGATTAAATTTACCTAGAATGGTGCGAGGAACAACCCTGGCCATGGCCTGGGACAAGGGAAAAGGCTCCCGACAAATCAGGTGCCAATGGGACAGGACAGGTGCAAGACAGAACAGCTATCCTCCACTAACTGCAACACCAACGTCACACTCCTCTCTGCAGCAAATTTAGAACCCCAACTGGGTAATCGATTTTTCTCTCTCAGCAAACCCCGATTCTTCAGACAGAGTGCTCGACCAACACTCTGCTCTCGATTCTCCTTCAGCATATGTTGGGTCAGTGACAGGTCTGTGACAAGTCGAACAATTCATCTAGCTAAGCCTACCTTAGTTATACTATTTACAGGGCAATGTACCACGCCCAAATGTTGCAAATATGTGTATTCCCTTCAATATGATGGGTCTGAAAGACGAGGAGACTTCATCACACCATACTAAGATGAGGTCATTTTCATTCAATGTAATGGATCAATGTTTCCGCCCATAATTTACTTTCCCATGTATTTTAATTCCACCCACAATATTATTTCAATTTAATATGCAAAGTTTAATAAAGTTGCAAGTTGTCTTCCTTTCCCAGGTTATGGGTTGTGGTTCCCAGGCGCGTTGCAGAAAAGACAGCCATTGACAGCAATTCAATACCACTGTTTGAGTTCTCCCGGGGTTCTTAGTACATGCACAGAGGGGATTCAATCTGGCAGTTCAAGTCACCCTTCTGGCCCAAAATACGAGCTATTAATAAAGTCAAAGAAAAACATTTTAGAATACAAAAATAAATTAATGCACTGTATACCACTTATTTCTACTCTAACCCCATTACTATATTTTAACTATAGCATTAATAGTTAAGTAGAACATTACAAGTTTAGTTCAAGCGGGAGCATGTGCATTAGTATGCAAAACATGAAGCGGCTATCTTGGCACTAGTGCGCAGCTGCATAGAATTCCCACCAAAAAGCAAAAGCATGTCATACCACATAAATTTAGTAGACGCATGCACAGAGAGCTTCCCGCTTTTTCGGCGGCCATTTTAGGACACTTGGGTTACTGGTTAGTAAAACACATATGCAAGCTTCCTCTTCTTACTAGAAATGTAGTAATGTAATTATTAGTAAAACAAAACATGTTAATTAATTTCTTACATGTTGGCCCACCTGCATCATTGTTTCATTTTGCACTTCCTCATTTGCGATTTTTAGGGAATCACAAATTAGGAATTGCAAAATGGGATGCATGTACATTTTCGCAAAATATTTGAGAATCGGTAAAAATCGCAATTGTTACCGATTCTCAAATAATATGCGATTAGCAAATTGCGAATTCGCAATTCCCATTCATTCCTACGGGCTAAAATGCCCATAGGAAGGAATGGGAATTGCGAATTCGCAATTTGAAATCGCAATTCAGCAATGCATTTCAAGGGTGGAGAGGGGGGTCCAAATGACCCCCCCATTCACCCATGAAATGTACTTTTGAGTATAAGTTACATACACACATGTCCTAAGGACATGTGTGTCTGTAACTTTACAGTTTAAAAAATGCATGTTTGTGCTTTTTTAAACAATTTCGCAAATTACCACGAGGTTCAACTTCGTGGTAATTTGCACTAGCAATTTCAAATTTCGCAATTTGAAATCAAATGATGCATAGCATTTTAGAAATCGCTAAATTGCGATTTCTGAAATGCTATCACAATTTTAGAAATCGCTAAAAAGTTGCGATTTCTAAAAAAGCATGATGCATCTCAAAAAGCATTTTTGGAATCGCAAACGGCCGATTTTAAGGAATCGCACCGTTTGCGACTCCAAAAATGCTTGATGCATGTGGGCCATTATTTCGAGAGGGCTGAATCCAAGCAAGTTTCTGTACATATGAAACTTTGCTCCATCACAATCTCCCTTGTGTCATAACAAATTGGGCTTTAGTTTCCCAGTGCGATCATTTCAATAGATCGATCAAAGCAGGGTCAATCTCTGCTTTCCTCATCAATATCCATAACTTGTCCCTATCCATCAGATCAAACGTGCTTGAAAGGTCCATGAATGCAATATGGAGAGCCCTCCCGTAGCATGGACTTATTTGCCAGAGATCATGAGAATATTCATTGTTCGATCCACTGTACCAACTCCCGAACGAAAGCTGTATTGAGCCTTCAAGAAGAACTTGTTATCGGCAGCCCAATCTACCGAAGATTTGGGAATTACCTGCCCAAGAATCTTAACAGAGAAGTCTATAACAAGAGGGCAGGTTCCTATTACCTTTTTAAAAATAGGAACTATAATAGAATCCTTCCAAGAGATAGGAATCTCACCTCTTACAGCATTACGAAAAATATTTGTTAGCAGTGGAGCCCAAAATGAGGAATCCTGTTGGTAAACATCAATGGGAACCCCATCTGGCCCAGACACTTTTGCAGGAGATGATTTAAGGATTGCTCTGGTTATAGTACTAACTTCAATGGTGTTGCTTATGGCAAGGGTCTCAGCAGTGGGAGGAGATGGAGCCTCTGGTATATACTGAGGGAACAAGTCATCACTAAAGATTTTTGAAAAATGATCAACCCGCTCGTCAGCTGGGATGTGCAATTCTATCTTGGGCTGATTTTCGTCTGAACACTAAGACCTATTAGAGCATTGGAATGTTGGGAGCTCCATTGAAGACAATGCAGCTCCAGAGATCTGAATTCACTGGTAAAGGCCCTCTTATCTGAGTGTTCTAAACTCCACAAGCTGCCAAGAGCCTTCAATTCTATTGCTTAAAATCACAGTTAGCTCAACAGTCAAGCCAAGGTGAAGAGCTGAGCAGTAGCAATGGCAAATCCTCTAAGATATGGACAGTTTTGTGAAAAGCCTCAACAAATATCTTTTAATTTATTTGGACACCTTTCCATTGAAGAATGGGTAAATAAATCTGCTGGAGTTCAAATGGAAAAGACTGGTAAACGTCACCAAAACTTTGCTGCACAGGAACTGGATATACTTGAAGAGCAGAGGGCTGAAACCAGCACTAGAACAGCAACAAAATGGGCGACTCAAATATTCAGAGGCTGGTTGGTAGAAAATGGGTATCAGCCGGACTTTGAGATGAAACCACTGCCTGAACTCCGTAGCCTTCTGAGACATTTTTATGCATAGGTAAGAAATGCTAAGGGGGAATGTTACAGTAATCAAAGCCTTATATCAGCAAGGGCTGGACTAAATAGACAAATTAATAATCCTCCTTTTAGCAGAGCTGTTAATATAATGCATGATGCTGTTTTTGCACCCGCTAACAATGTGTTAGTAGCAATTTAAAAAAAACAACGTAGAGAAGGCAGAGATATCAGTATAAGAAAATAATTTATCTCAGCACAGGACTTGTCATTGATAAAACACTGTGGTATCTTGAACTGTGATGAACCAATTTCACTGAAATACAAAGTTTTTTTTTGATACCCAACTACACCTTGCAAGACGTGGCAGGGAAGGATTACGGGAGTTGCCTAAAAATGCTTTTACCTTCCAAATAGATGAAAACAACCAAGAGTATGCAACCTTAACTTTTAACGAACAAACAAAAAAACACAAAGAAATAGATGAGAAATTAAGATACCAAAACAGAGGTCGCATCTATGCCCAGCGAGGCAACGATATGTGTCCCGTGAAATCTTTAAAATTTTATATTTCAAAATTGCCCAGAGATTGCACATACTTCTATGTTCAACCAATGAAACTTACTGTGGAGGATGCTGCAAGTGCCTCTGTTTGGTATTTCAAAAAGCCACTAGGAAAAGCACAATTGGAGGACTAATGAAAGAAATCAGCAAAAAAACAAGATTAAGTCGCATTTACAGAAACCATTGTCTGCGCGCTACAGCTGTGCAATTGCTTGCAGATAATGGTCTAGAAGCTCGACAGATTATGGCAGTCACTGGCCACAAAAGCGAAACCAGTGTACAGAGTTACTGGAAAGCTTCATCTGAAGATCGAAATATATGGTCCACTGTACTAGCAAATGCAGGTGACAATACCAAGAAAAAAATATCTGTCAAAAACATAAATGGGCCAGAAACTAGTGCAGAAATAGAAGGCAATCCTTCTTTGAAGATGCCAGGGAGCAGATCAGATCACAATAAGGAACAAATTAATAAAGATGTTTTTCTCACTATAACATCACATTTAATGGCAATGTACAATTTGTAATGAAATGAAACCTTATAATTGAAAACTTACTGTAACAAATTATTTATAATGGTTGTCATGCTTTGCAAAGTTCCTTCTTTTCCAAAAGTATTAGTGTGCATGTATAACTCCTAAATTTGAAACTTTTTATTCCATGATTTAGTACTGTAATTGTAATACAAGGTGATGTTAATGGTGTAATAAATAATATTTTTTCACGCACTTAACGGTCTATTGTTTTTTATTCTCCTTATCTGAAAACAGTTTCACACCACTGTACGAAGGCAAACCTGTTATGGAAACCTCTTAGAGTGTTACTGCTTCCACTAAATATTTAACAGCAGAGAAAGAGTTTAATTGTGTAAAAGTCTGTAAAGTATAAGTTATCTTGTTTGAAAGAAATCGACTTGTGTAGACCCCTTAGGTTTGCTCTATCTAGTCATATCCATCAATGCCATTGTTTCAATGATCCGACAATAGCAACACGTTGGCAGGCCTGGCACTATGGTTGACTATATATAAATATAAATTTACTAGAGTTTTATATAGCGCAAACTAGACCCGAAAATATCAGGTATCAGAGTGCTTTACATGAGCACCAGTTTCTTTTACAGATGGACACATACATTTGCCCAGAATCACAGGATGCTGAGCGTCGTTGCAGAGATTTGAACCCTCCCTTAGCCAGCTCAGTTGCCATTATGGTAATATACAGGTTCAATGTCTTCTTTTGTCAAATGCCCCTCAGTATTTTAAACCTCCAGTCTACTTTCCAAATTCAACATTAAGTTTAAATTGTTTCACAATTGGATATGTAGGTCAGGCATGGGGCTTGTTATGTAGCCTAATGTCACACATTGCTCTTTAAATTCAAAATATAAATACATTGAAATATACAGTTTCTAAGAAACTGCCAACACACGTATTGTTTTTCATCTAAATCTAAAACTGGGTTTAAACAAATATGCAGCCTGGGAAGGTCTGCGACACATTTAAAATTATTTAAATAATTTGATGCACATTTCAAGCCGCCTTTTTTGGTGGTGGCATGATGTTTTCACTGACGAGAGCACAAGTTATAAATTAAGCATTTATTCTGTAATTACCTTCCATGTGCGATGTATCTTCTGCAGCTCAAGAATACTGCACTTAAAGATTGGCAAAGCCCCTTCTGACAAAAAACGAAAGTAAAACCGGCGCTCTTTCTAGCTTCCGGAATAAGGGGTGGGCTCTTCTTTTTTTTTCTTCGTAGCAGGCGCATGCGCAAAATAATCAACAAATCCCGTAATTTAAAATGTTGAAAAAACCTTTCCTATGCCTGGCATTCTTGACGTCGATTTATTGAATGCCCTGTCATTGCCATTTCTGCTCCACAACATGGCGTCAGTTCACTTGGATCACAGAGGGAGAGAACATGGCGTCAGTTGAAAGGTAGGTTTGATTCATTATCCTGCACGCGCGCACGATGTGCAGACCTAGCTGTTACTGTTTTTAAATTACGTGTCAGGTAATGCCTACCACGGGCCAATGCTCTAATAGCCTTATAGCCCACCGTAGCGGGCTATACCAGCTGTTAAAGGCCCGCTAACTCGTTAAAGGTCCTCGCCTTCGGCTCGGGCCTTTAACGATCCTGTAGGCCTTTAACAGCTGGTATAGCCCGCTACGGCGGGCTATAAGGCTATATTAATAACTTCCCAGAAAGCCCTGGTGCACCTGAGGGTAGCGGCTGCTTGTAGATCATCCCAGACCTGTTTTCTAACCTCCTGTTTTCTAGTTTCCTTGATAGATTCATAAGAGGACCCAAGCAGTTTAACTTGTGCCATATTGCATGGAGACACTTTGAGGACCTCTTTTAAGTGTTTTAGAGCTGCTTTACAACTGGAACTAAACTATTTGAAGGGTGGGTTCCTTCTGCATGGGTTTTGCAGATATCCTAAAAGCTCTTCTAGACATCCACAGTGTTGCCCCCTCAGATAAACAAATCATAGTATCCACATATTATGGAGAGATAACATTTTCCAATAATTTACTGTGGTCAACTTTGCCCCATCTAAGGCAAATACGCTAGTTTTTAGAGAACTGTATAGTAGAGGGACAACTATACTTTTGTGATTTACAGATGGAACATGATAAAACTATAATATTAGGCTTATGGTCACTTAGGGTGGAGGTGAAATATAAGAATTATGTATAAATTGAACAATGTGAGGAGAGAGTAAGATGAAGTCATTCAATGAGCCCTTTCCGTTACCAGTAAACGTAGTCAGGAACAAACCACTTTCTTCAAAAAATCCAGAGCTGAAAAATAAATTAAACTTCATTATGCTCTGATTCAAAGTGTCAACATATGTGGTGTGCAGAAAATGAGTTACATTTTCCTCTCATCAATCAGAGACACCCCACACCCGGTCACCCCAATGCGAAAGGTAGAGATGTTAAAGTCACCCATCCAGCAGTGGCGTAACGAAACTTGAGGGGGTCCCCCTGCAAAGCACATGCAAGGGGCCCCCACACTCCGGACCCAGACTGGAGCTCTCAGGGCAGGGATCTGACAGTGCCAAGGGCCCCCCGGAGCTCGGGTGCCCACTGCACTGCACCGCGCTAACTGCTGGCTTGTGTTACATTACTGCCATCAAGAGGATGGCTCTCCTATATGGATAACCCAAAAAGTAGTCTAATACTAATTTGCCCAACTCCTTTACCTGGTCAATGGGGTGATTGAATATATAGTTGAAATAAAAATTCTCTAATAAAACATCCAGGGTCCCAAGAATTACCAATTGCAGAAGAATGTGGGAACAGGGTGAACACCATATCAATTCTGCTTTCAGATGCCCATTCTGTGGGGAGATCAGAACTCCTAACACCCCCTGGGATCTTTGGAAACAATTTCCTATGCACACACAATTTCAATTTAAACCCTTCCATGCTGATGACGAACCCCAGCCGTCATGCACTACGGTGCTCGTGTGCTGATGACGGCTGGGGTTCGTCACGGCCCGCCCCTGTTCGTGTTGTTTACAGCACACCAGGGGAATCGCGGCCGCATGGAAGGGGTTGACTGGGTAATGTAGTTGTTAGTCCGGCCAATACATCCATATAAATTATTGTCCACTTCTTCTTGTATGAGCAATTCTTTCTTTATTGCTCGAGCTACACCGCGCCAGCCGACACGTGTTTCGTCAGAGTGAAGGTCGCTCTGACTCTTCAGGGCTGGAATTGAAACAAAATATACACAGTACTGAATATTCTGTCTCAAATGTCCAGTGCATCATCCGATTATACATGATGGAATGATGTTGGCAACACTTCGAAAATACATGTTTTTTGGCGATTTTACATTTTAGGTGATACATTTGCCCAAGAAAAAAGGGGGCTTGAGGAACATATGGACCATCATTGTCCATAATACGAAAGCTTAATCTTTACATTGTGTTTTCTGTTAAGGAAACACTCCAATCGTAATCTTGCTGCACATTTCACTTGTGTATGTTGCGTGCACATGCATGGGAAAGGTGACTGTGTGACATAATAACGGCGAGCTCTTTCACGTATAAGCTGTAGATTATACATATTCACGTCAAAACCTGCACGTTACAGAAGAAAAAACGCAATTGGCCTGGAATCGTTCATGCACGAGGTTAAACTATATTGACGTGCAGAAATATTGTGCAAAGAAAGGTGAAAAACGTAGACAGAGATGCAAGCTTATTACCGTCGGCGAGAGAAATAAGGATAGACCCTGCACCTGTGTTTTGATGTGTGGTAAGGGTTACTATCTTACACTAGGCATGCAAGCACATACCTCTCTTCTATTGACGGCGTGTGTTGTATTTCCTATTTAAAAATGATAAACATAAGTAATGTTCTTTTTGCTACTAAGATTGATTCTACCCACTAAAAGGCTACAAAAGTCATCTTTCAGTTCTTCTTACCACTTGACCGGTGATAATTCCAACCCGGTAAGGGTATCTTTATGTACTGTGTGACTTGAGATCTTCACTTTTGTCTTCATCGATGTGGCACGTGGCACGTGGCACGAAGTGGTATATGAAATAAAAGTAGAATAGGGCCAAATAAGCAAGTGTCTCTCCAAAATGTCTATGATACAATCTTGTTGCTGTAACCCCTAAAAATACTTGAAAACGTTCCAAAAACAGTGTTACGACACTACAAAGCACCTAGACGGCCTTGTGATCAAAATTTCACTATTTGTAAAGTCCATTTCCACCCGGTACACCTAAGTCGAGCTTCTTTATACGACAGCTACAACTATAATGTATGAACCAAATCTGTTTCACCTCTGCCCTTCTCGAACTCTGTACCCAAAGCCTTTCCTGATTCAAGTAACCAAATGGTAGAGTCTTAACACTAATAGTCCACTTTCCCTGCTCTCACTCTGTAGTTTCACGTTTGTTAAAAGTGCTCACCTGTATGAAATAATTAAAAAATGTTCCGTGTGCCGTGTCAGTAAGCTAAGCGGAACAGGAACAACCCTTTTGTTTAGATAATTAATGCCGAGAGAAACGTGTAAAAACATTTATACAATTGAGTATACTCTCTATGTCCGACGTCATTTCAAGTGCAAAAAACACCCAGTAGGGCTTATATGCTTACTGTTATGCTGGCCAAATTTCCACGTAATAGTCGTCGTAATATAGATAGTTCTCCGTGATTTCACCACAAGAAGTCCGAATGTCCCTGGGATCTGCCTGAAAGAGATGCTAGAGCCAGTAAACAGAAATATTGAAACTCATCTATGTGATAATCCTCAAGGTGTCTTGGCAGCACGCAACATGGAATCCCTTGATCAACTCCAACCAGTTGTTATTGTTCAATTTGTTCTTTATGCCGTCAATGTTCCAGGACAGAAAGCTGAGTCTATCCAGTTTAGTTGCACCTTACAGGGTGGGTGCGATGCATGGAGGTTCTTCTTCAAGGAGAACATGGCTAACAGTTGGACGCCAGCCAGTCAATCAACCTCTGACAAACACTCTAGAACAGCAAAGCAAATGGTGTGGGTGAAGGAAGGACCAGAGGTGATAAAGCCATGACCAGATGGCTTCTGTGACAATGATGGAAACAAAGGGGGTCGATAATAGAAGCACAGTGCTAAAGCACAAATCGAATCTGGACTTTTTGTTGGGTAATCCAGCCTGTCTAAACATTTGCCTACCGTGCGGGATTTTCAAAATGTATCACTACACAGTTTTCTCTGGAGGTCTTTGGGGAATAACCCACCCACTGTACCATCCTCACCACCATGATATCATCTGCAAGGTTCGTGGTACAAACAGAATTTAGGTTACATAAATTAGCAGCTTTTTTCTTTAGACTTTGCCAATTCTCATGTCCACCCACTGGCTTGGAAGGAACACCTTAGAGAATAATGACATATGGCAAACAGTTCAAGGGAAGTTGCAAGCAATCCACACACTCCTTGGTTGTAACCGGGCTGCACCTAGAGATGGTTTTCGCAAGGGAACGGTCCCTATTAGCCAGATCAGATAGACTGCAGATCTGGCGGAGTATGACCGAGGTCGGGGGGGTTTGTCGGTTTGACTGGACAGAATTGGTGGGCTGCTGACTGTCACGCTCTTGGGGTGGCAGGCAATTTGTGTGTAGGGAAGAGCCTGGTGATGGAAGGGGTGGGGCTGGAATAGTTGATAAGAGGCTTTTTGAGGAGACTGACTTCGGCTTGTAAGGGCTTGCATTTAATCCCTCAATAACTTAATCTGGGAGAGGATCTCCTGACAAAAGTCCAATATAAAGGTCTCCAGGCAAGCAAAAAAGAGTTTACAAGCCTCCATTAACGCAGCCTTAATATCTATACTGATTATAGTGTTGTTAGCAGAAAGAGACGCTTCAGACTTTGCTTGAGGCTCCTTGCTCCTACAGAATATGTTGGGGTTGAGTCAGTTGTCTTTTCCTCTTTGCCAGTAAAGGCTTAGAAGCCTGTAAAGGGACGTTGATTGCACTAGTAATCAAGGTATTAACTGAAGATTCATGAATGATGAAGGGATTTTGGACGACCACAACAGGGTCTATTAGTCTTGCTGGGCGAGTGTTTGGTGTGACGTACTGGTTGGAGCCTAGATGATTTGGGGAGATGACTGCCTCTGTATGGCAGTAGACCCTGTAGGATCATTAGTTACCATTACTTTTTAAACAGCACTACGCGGATTTCTAATATCTTCAATTCTGTGGAGAGCACCCATCGTTGAAGTAAGGTATGAAGTGATTGGAGCAGTATGACAAGGACATGTATGTCCAGATTTCCAGCAAACAACAAAAGCCATTTTCCCCATTAATGAATTTAAAGGTAAGCCTGAAGAAAAGAGAAGGCCTACCTTAGCCTGGACTGCACTATAGAGCGAGAGGCTAAAAATTTATTAAAGCAAAGGGCCGAGAGGGGGGCCCAGCTAAGCCTCGTCCGGCTGCGAATGGGTGCAGACGGGGCCACGCCTGGTCTGGTCTTCGCCCAGGTACAAGACTGGCAAGCCCTATGCGTTCCTGTGCTGCAGGACAGGCAGCCATGCTTTATAGCACTTTTGGCAGCCACATGTTGGTGAAGTTAGCAGGACTGCCTCCTGGGGACCAGTCCATGTTGGTAGATGAGGTCCTCCACAACAAGAACGATGTGTTCAGCAACCTGCGCTGTGGGACAGGAAGACATGCTTCATATTGATTTTGGGAGCCACAGGTGGGGAAAATTAGCAGGCCTGCCTCCTCTGGCCCTGTGCACGCTGGTAGATGAGGTTCCCCACAACAAGTACGATGTGTCCAGCAACCCATGCTGCAGGACAGGGTGACGCCCCTTATAGCGCTTTTGGCAGCCATGGGTGGGGGAAGTTAGCAGAACCGCCTCCTGGGGCCCTGTGCATGCTGGAAGATGAGGTTCCCCACAACAAGAATGATGTGGCAAGCAACCCGTGGTGCTGGACAGTAAGACACGTTTTTAGCGATTTTGGCAGACACAGGTGAGGTTAGTTAGCAGGACTGACTCCTAGCGCCCTGTTCACGCTGGTAGATAAAGTTCCCCACAACAAGAACGGTGTCCAGCAAACAACGATGCTGGACAGGAAGACATGCTCTATAGTGCTTTTGGCAGCCACAGGTGGGGTAAGTTAGCAGGACCGCTTCCTGGGACCCTGTGCATGCTGGTAGATGAGGTACCTCACAACAAGAACTATGTGTCTAGCTATTTATTTTAAGTTTTTGATAAAAAAAGGGAAGTGAACAAATTAAAACTCCCTAGTGAAATAAGGACGAGAAAAATCATCACAGACAAAGCGGACACAACTTTGGGCCTCAAGACCCAACTTCCAAGCCAAAAATGTTTTTGGGGGGGGATTTCAAACAATAAACACCCCCCTGAAGCCGCTGTGCCAATGGCTATCACAACTGCTCAAAATATTGGGGAACTGTCTGCTTTACTTAGTCACCCTCTTTTTCTTAGATTTTTTGAGGATGGAGTCATTTTGAGGCTTGACCAGTACTTAATTTGTAAATAAATAAGTGCTGAGGTCTTCGTCAGGAAGCCACTGCCGCTTGCACTAATGAGTGACAGTGACAGTAGCAATACAACTAATAACCCTCCTACACCTACAAGTGTGACATTTTAGCCTATCCCATATCCCCAAAGCTATAAGAATGGCTTGGGAGGCAGCTGTTAGTAATTTTTAATGTATAGTGAATTAATAAGCAACTGTTATTGTACTGAACACTAAATTTGACAAACATCGCCACCATGTGACAGGCATATGGCAGCGTGTCATCTGTGCAGGTGTTGGCAACTGCAGGTGCCGAGCACCGGAAACCACCGGCACATATTAAGCACCCGTCTTGACCCATCTTTTATTCCAAAGTTCAACTATTCCTTTCACTTATCACAAGAGGTGGTTCTTCCTCTTTTGTTGCCTTCTACCATCTCAGCTAAGGAATGTGCCTAGCATATTTTGGACATTTAAAGAGTGATTTCTCTTTATCTTAACAGATCACAGGAATTTAGGAGGTCTGACCATCTCTTTGTGATGTTCTGTCAAGCAGAAAGAGGAAGGAATGCCCAGGAGATGACTTTAAGCGGGTAGATTAAATCTACAGTCATTCAGGCAACTCAGTCTGCACAAGTTCAAGATTTGGTTCAAGCCAGATCTACAACAGGCAGGAGGTCTAGAGAGGTGGCACATGAGCCTCATACAGTACTTATTTGAGATAGTAATATAGCTGATAATCAATCAAATGTTGGTGTCTTGGTTTTGAAGTCAGTCATGTCTTAAACATTCTTTATCATTACCAAAGACCGACTTGTCCTTCTTGGAGTCATTGCAAACCCTTCCATCCTCCCTCCATAGCCTTTAACACGGTTTGGTTATTTACAGGAGGGTTCTGGGAATGCTAGCCTATATGTAGCACTCAGGTGGGTGGGTGGGGCTTTACTTCAGAATTCCCCAGCGCTTTTTTTCTGTCTTGGTGGTAGGATAACCTAAAACGAAATGACGGTGATAGGGATGGGTAACTAAAAGTAATAAAGGTTACCGGTAAGTAATCGTGCAATAACGTGATTGGTTTATACACCACACACCTCACTGGGGGAAATCAAAAACAGCACTTTCCTGTGGCTGCTGGGCATGTGTCGTCAGAAGGGAAGGAAAGCCAACCCTCCTTGAACGCATACTGCTACTCCGGCGGCATCCTTCGGACGTGCTCTGTCTCTGACGGTGCGTTCTAAAAGGGAGGGATTCGGAGCTCTCTAAGTGAGCGCTCGATGACGCGCCTGCACTCAGCTGCAAGCTGCAGTGACACCGCAATGGCCGAGGAGCGGCTCCTGGATGCGAGCGAATGAGCTCATTCTCCCCGGAGGGAGCGCGGCTTCCGCAGCATCACTGGTCCAGGGCAGCCCCTGCTCGCGCGACCCATCCCTCGCCGCCCCTCGCGGGGGCCGGCCCGCCTCGCCACTTTTGTGGGTGTGTGCATGGTGAGCCGAATGAATCCGCCGTTTGCTGGGTTATCTTCCCTATGAATGCTTGCCGGGATTGTTTTGATGAGTCATTTCTCAGCAGTTGCAGCGGCAAACTGAGGATAGACCCATAATTCTCTGCCGCCGGCATGGACTGGGGGATTTTGACAGAGCTTTGCAGAATAAATTATTGCAGCTTTTTAAAATTGTCGATTCCGTCGGACACCTTGGGACGAGCCTACAGGCTTTAGAATGAATTGCACTGCGTACAGCCAATGGTCCCACCTGCAGGTAAAGCCGGCGAGCTCTGCGCACAGTGATGGATCGAGCCTGTAAGGTCAGTCTGCCCGTATTTAGGATTTATTTCGTGTTTGCATGTTCACCTTTGCAATAGTCTCTTTACAGTACCTGGCACGCGCGCGTTGGGTGTGCTACATCTTTTACGTACAGTGTAGGACGTTCACATCCTTACATTCTCTTAAGCGCACAGCTGCACCGCCCTGCTGCAGCTGTTTGCTCAATCCAGATTCCGAAGATACGATGTTGCAGCTGAAATACCTGCGCCTTTGCATTAACATTCACCACGAGATCGCGTGGATTTTATTGCCTCTGCTGTTCAAAGAAAAAACGGCTTTCCATCTCGCCTGCTCATTAAAAAGCAATGTTTAACGTTTCGTTGTGTCGCATGCGTGTGATGGATGTGCGCGTTGGTTGCAAGGTTAACTTGCGGGACTGTCTCGTTTTAACCTGTTACTGAGGGTGTGCGAAGAAGAGGCTCGTTTTGGCGCCAGGATGCTCCCTGGTTAGCCATAAATGTCATTTACAGCCATTAAAGCTCGTTTTCGGTTAATTAATGTACGCGCCTTCTATGTAGGAGCAGCATTTAAAATGTAGATTGAAGTGGAAGGAAGAGGGCGTCAGAGGCCGGCCGCCCCTGTGCCGCTCGCGCTTCTTGTGCGCTGCCTCTGAAGGGAGCAATCTTGGTCGCTGGCTCACAGGAACCCTGCAAGTTTTGTACTGAATGGAGGTTTACTCGGTGGCTTTTCATTTTTCAGAGAAACAGGGGACAGATTGCAGTTTAAATTGTTGTGTTCAACTGACCCGCCTCCCTTGCCAAACACCCCCAAGAACCTTCTATTTGATGGTGATGGGTATAAAAATAGGAGATTTGCACACAACATAATACATTTTAAATAGAGTTACTCAGAATAATATAGGCCTACACACAACCCCTTGCATGCCTATTTTGTGTAGTCAGGAAGCCTGCATGCTTTATAAAAACATATATAGTGCCGGCTAACCAAATAATCCTCGTAAACTGTGGTTTTGATGTAAATATTTCAAAGTAGTTTTGCAGCACGTACCAAAGGGGAGGTGGAACATGTATTGCCTTGCTGTTTCAGGTGAAGCACTGGGGCACTTACACAATGCTTGAGATGCACATGTCCAGAATGTGAAACGTACCGGTGCGTAGGAAGAAGGGTGTGACTGGCGCGTGGTTTTAGTGAAAGGTTGGTACAGTCTTTCCGTGTAAGGTCTTCTTCCTTGGCGATTCCTTTCATTTTAAGTGCAGAGTCACCTCCCACTGCCATGGGGACACATGGCTGGAAGAAGCAGGCTGATGAGACTGAGTGAGTGTTCTTGTTAAATTTGTAGATTTAACAAGATAGATGGCTTATCACAGGTGAGCGCATCCAGGCGCTGTCCACGGGCACGGGGATTTGAATTTGAATTTAAATTTACAGGAATTTATATAGCGCACGTATACCCAGCGGTTTCATGGCACTATGGGGATGTTGAGCGAACTGCTAAGACTCGATTTCGGGTCCCCAGCTCCCCAGGCGGCAGCTCTGTCTGCTGTGCCACATCCACTGCTTGTTGAGCACATGGAGGCTGAATGAGGTGATCTTATGCACTTGGCTTCAGGGTGCATGTCAGCTTAAGATCTCTTGTTGATGAAATGTGCATCTGAGGTCCCTTCGATTGTTACGGCTGGCTTCTCTGTGACACTGAAGCCCAAAGGAAATTTGATTCAGAGATCAGTCAGTGAACGACAGCGCACAGATGTAGTAGTGCACAGTGTGTTTTTTTCTGGGGATGGAGACCCAATGGATCATTTATGACTTAGGAGACGGGTGTGTGCTGGGTAGCAGATGCTTCAGAGGCTGCACCATTTCACAAATCCTTGGCAGTCTCCCAAAGCCCCCATTTCTCATTCCACATGTAACTGGATTTCCCTGTATCTTGAAGAAAGTAAACACGTTCCACCCAGCCCTTCAAACAGGTCGCACTTTTCTACATAACCATACTATGCACATGGTACAATCATCATAGATATCACTCCGGATTGTCTGGCTAGAGCCACTAGGACATTTCATATTATTTTGAAATAAATATACTCACCATGAAAAGCCCAACAACGAGCATGTGGATCTTTGGAACAGTGGATATGTAGTTTGCATGAAATACAGAAGCAATTGCTTTGGACCAGAAGCCAGATCGCACTATCTCAGACCCATTTTACCTACCAATAAGCTGAACTTGATAGTATGAGTCTCAGATCATGGAAGTTAAACCTCCACTTTCACGATGGGGCTAACTACAGTGATCTGACCTTTGTTCCATGGGTGCTGAATGTGCAGCTTAGATTTGTCCTACAGTGAACACTGCAGTAGATGTCTTGCCCAGGAAATAAAGTAAATAATTGCGTTTGGATGAAGGTAACATTGAGGGCAGTTGTAAAGACCCACATTAGTGCTGAGACAGGGGCCGACAGTGACATTGATTTGGTTGGGGCTGAGTGCCTGCTTGGTAGGTCAAAACTGATACAAGACTGGGCTACAGTCTTTCATAAAATGGCTCATGCCTGAATTTATTTCCTCTTTGTAACCCACAAGGCCCTGGTTGTTAAATCCACCTCAGAGTCACAAAGTCATGGAATCCATGCAGTTGACCCTGGCATTTCCAGATCTGACTGTGAACAACATGCACTTTCACCGCCAGAGGGTCGGTTTTAAAATGTTGCGAGCACATCACTTCTGGCCTGGGATGGAAGACTCCTTGTATGAATTACCTTATAAACTGTCCACTGCAATCTACAACCACTTTCATGGCATGGTCTCTGATAAGTTGTATCTTAATGAATTCCCAAGTCCCTAATGGAAATGGAGATTTCTGATGTTCCACTGTTATGTAGGTAGGTCTTGGTTTTCGGATATTGTGGGAATCTACACATGCCCCTAAAAGTTAAATGCCTCTGCAAGCCTCGAAAAGAAGGCAAACCCTTCTCCAAGACTTATCTTCTTGCAAAGTGCTTAAGAGAAACAAGTTGCACTATTTGTTCTGTCATTTCAAACTATGAACAATGGACCATTGCATCTGAAATTAGCCTGTTTATAATGACTCCCTTGAATGCAGCCCTTAGGACAGTAAAGCAGGGGTTAGATGTTTTTCTTGCTAAGTGAGCCTTGCAGATTGAATTATCTACATGTTTTTATCAATTAGCAATGAGCCTTTTTATATCTATGTATCCTTTTGGCAGTCAGTAAAAATGACTATAAAAGAAGGTGTGCACAAATAGATGGCATTAAATAACTGATCGCACACCCCAAAGACCTAAAAGTTGTCATGAGGTAACATTCATGTGCAATAGTTTCACCGCTTATATCCACTGTACTTCCTGATGTCCAGTAATCTATTTTTGCATCCAACACATCTCTCCAGTGCATAACAAGCTAGGCAAATGTGTGTGCTATCTCTACTGCTGCCCGGCGGAGGCAAAAGAGGCAGATCCAGTTCCAGAGCAACCCAACATGTGCCATGAGTGGGAACAGTGCAAAATGAACAATTGTTGAACGGAATGCTGAACAATGCACACATTAACCCCCAGTCACAAAGATCTGTGCATAATCCGTCGATCTTTTGCTCCCCATGCCTCCCTAGTTTGGACCCAGCCATATGCAAATCAGTCTTGACCCTATTCCTCATGGGAATAGTCCAGCCCAAACTGCTGATCCGGGTCCTCCCTGGACCGGAAACAAGCATCCTGGGATCGGTTTCGAGGCATCACCCCTCATCAGTCAGGCTAGCTTGAATCCAGTGGCGTTCTGAGTGGGAACTGTGACACCCCTATGAATGAGAACAGTGACATCCCCATGAATGGAAACAGTCCCCCCCCCAGGACTGTAAGGAGGATCCCAGAGAGGCTGATGACTGTCTTTCTTGACAGAAAAGCAGGACAAGTTGAAAGAATGGGGAGAGGAAATCATCAGACCTGCATGTCAACACAGATCTAGTACAATGTGCTGAAGGATGAATTAGTCAGTGACAAGTTATGAATCCCCTCCAGACCCTCGAGCGAGCAATCACTTAATTGACAAAAACACCGCAACAAATTATATCAACCAACGTGTGAGTCGTTTCGGTAATCTGATGAAAGATTCCCAGGTTTATCAGCGATGTTACAAGCCCTCTTATATAGCACGAGGTACACATTGACAGTTTTTTGACACATTTCTAGCTATTTGTTATTTTGATTAGAAGAGTTTTTTTAACGTATCATTCTTATCTCTAGGTTTATGGGGCAACAACTCTTATAAGGCAGACATATTTTGTGCTTTGATTATGTCGGATGTGGTCCCTTAAGTAATGCCTTAAACATACCTAGATACATGTATAGAGTTTATGGGAACACCAGAAAACATGATTCCTTTTCAGATGATCAATGAGTGAGACTGAGTTTCGTGAGTTCACCAATTTGCCTTAAGAGGGTACCACTACGTTGTATCTGTATTGCACAGATTTGTGTTTCACATTCTGTGCATCACTAGCCTAAGAACTCAGGAGGACCCTTGATATTGCACATGAGAAGCAGGAAGGCACTCTCTCACTCTCCTTCTGCAGATTGACCACAGAGGCGGAGAATCTTTCACACCATTGTCCTGCTAGGTGTCCAACTGGTATGAGTGCATGTCTTGATATGGCATGCTACAGAGTTTTGTGTAGTGCAACATGTGTCATTTACACAGCTTCTTATTGTTGTTGGTGTCTTGGACTATGTCTTGGTAGTTCGTCCCCATGAATGGTGCTATTATAAGTCTCTGATTCTGTGCTCTTTTCTTAGAGTCATTGTTTTCCTGGACCATGTTGGATTTCTCCCAGGGGCAGTGTGGTCTTTTCCATTTTGTTTGTGTATTCTTTGCATGTTTCTTGAGGAGATTTATGGCTTGTCTCATTTGCCTAGAGGCCTGCAAAATGACAAAGTCCCTCTTTTTGAGGAAAACTGAAGTCACTCATGGTCTCTCCAACAGCCCCCAGACTTTTCAGGGACAGCTCTAAGGGTCCATCTTGGTCTCTTACATGGTCTAGTACCAGCCATTCCAAACTTGCCTTCTGATTCACCCTGCAAGATGGATTTCTTTTTCAGCCTTTTTTTCTATTAGGAAGTATAGGGGAGTAGTCAACTGACCTTTGGAGAGCACACCCTGTCCCTGGATGGTTCAAGTGCAAAGCTTGAGGCATCTCGGGCTTCTTCATGTGTAAATTAGGTATGATTCTTCCTTCTTCTGATTCTTCCAGGAGAGTTCCAGTCACCAAGTTGCGTGAAGCCAGTGATTGGTGACATATCATTTTTTTTTTAAACTGGATTTTATATAGCACAAACTTGACCCGGAGACATCTGATATCAGAACACTTTACAAGAGCACCAGCGGTGTTACATGAGGACACATTCATTTTTGTTAGGCAGGAGGAGATTAAGTGATTTGCCCAAAATCACAGGATGTTGCACATCTTTGCTGAGACTCGAACCGGTTCCCCAGATTTGAGGTTGACCGCCTTAGCCATTAGGCCAACTCCTCTCCCCGGTAATCCAAGTAGAACTCCAAATACCAGCCATCTTACTTTTGCAGCATTTTCTGTCTTGCATGCCTGCAAACTATCCCAGAAGCATTTTTCCAAGATGGCTACACTCTTTAGAGCTCCTTGTCTAAACTCAGATCCCAACCTTTGGAAATGATGAATCTCCCCTCTTCTTGAATCCCTTTGCACTTCTCAAACCCTCTGCTCAGTCTCTTTTTTGTGCATCTTAACTTAAAATACTCTTTCTCCTTGTTCTGCCTCGCCGTCTGTTCCTCTCCATCCCCATCTACTTAACTCCTTTCATATCTCATTGAACCCTCTTCTCAAATCAACCTTACTTACTATTCTCTGCTTCCACCCCCTCCATTCAATGTCTCCCTTGCCATCCCTATTTACAGCTCATTCTCTCCCCTCTTCTCTGTCTTATATCTGCCTCTTCTCTTTTCACCCTTCACTACTCTCTAAATGTTCCATCCATTAGTCTAATCATTTCCATCTTCCTCCGATCAATGAACTTTAAATAAACTATTACTGCTGAAAATAAAATGAAGGGCACAGTTAGCCAACTATTCAAGATAATGGGAAGACTAACTAGATAAAATAAAGCACACCGAGTTTCCATTGATCCTGGTCACCTTTAATGTTCAGAGTGGTGGTTGAAACTTGTATGTCGGCCAGAACCAAGAGCTTAAATAAAAATCTCTTCTGATGAAGAATGTGGCAGGCTGATGTGAGGTGTCAGAATGAAAAGTATGAAGTTATTGAGTTCTTTTTTCCTGTTTGAGTAGGCCAAAGATTCAAAATGACTTTCAATTTTTTGCCAGTCTTCAGATCAGTTTTACGAACAATTTCCACTTGATGAACAGTTGTAGTATTCTGAAATCCCTAAAATAGGCAGTCTATTTTCTTCAAAACCCAGAGCTCAGTGGACAAGACCCCCACATTAAAGGCACTTTAGGGACCTTACCCTTTATCTGCTGCATCAAAGCTATTTTGCAATACTCAAGCATCTAATATCAATGGCAAATGAGATTGCCTTGAGGAGTCGAGATCTGCCTCCTCTCAGGTAAGACTATATTTACTTTAATACCGTCACCCAGGACTGCTTAATGTCAAGGAAAATGGTATTTGGCAATTTCTTTAAATATCAGAGTGAGAATCTATTATGGATTCAAAGGTATCTGGTTGTAATTAGATTCAGGAATTGTTCTATCGTAATCATTAATCTGCTAAATTATATCAATATAAGATATACATGGAGCTATAGTGAGGTAACCAAAAAGTGATTGCAAAAATGTATCATGAATTTGAACTTTAGAGTCAGGATGCCTGTAAGTGGTGTTAGTAACTGGTTGAAAGAGTGTACTTATGTTATCGCTAATCTTCCTCACCAGGGAAATATAGAACACGCATGGCCCTTATAAAGGGTGACCAAAATCCTGAGTGTTCGGAATTGTCATCCAGAAGCTGTAGCTCTGAAGTATGTGGAGCATTTACTTGCCATTAATGTGGAAGGAAGTTAGTTCATTTCACTCAACCTCATTATTATATGTCTTCCTCTCTGATTACAGATAGGAATTTTTTTTGTCTTTACGCAAGAGATGATTTTTTTAATGTTTTGCTCATCACCTTTATTTTGAAACTTTTCAGTCACTGTGAAATGTAAATCAATAGCTGTGTGCTGCTTTTCTAAAAAGTATATGACTAGTTTTGTTGTTAGTCTATCATACTCAGTACTAAATTAGTTACAGTAATCTGTTTTCAATTTTTCTTGTTTTCATTCCCACGTATTGCAATTTGCAAGTACACGTCTATAAGTATGTTATTTTCCGTCTTTTGCAATAAGTGAATTATCTCTGTTCTCAAGGTCCTCTTACTCCCAAATCAAGAACTTTGGAACATATTGTATGTAGGCAAATCCTGCAAACGCCCCATAAGGACTGTCCTAACATAGTGGGGAGATTCCAGAAGGTTATTTGGGATTAGGGTTCGTCCCTTTTTAGAGGTTTAATATATACCACTTAATATCTGATATTTCTTCCTGTTTCGAAAGAAAATAAAGGTTTGGGTAAGTTTGCTTTGTCTATGTTAAAGATGTGCCAATGTTGATGTTATTAGACAATGCAGAGAAGGTGGTGGTGCGTGCAATTCTTGATTGTGGGGTCCTCTTGGGGCCTTCCTGTGACTAACTAGTAATCCTACTCTATTACTGTTCAGACCACATGTAGCTGTTTTCTTGAACACTTTTGGTGGATATCCACAGAATTCTACTTTTTTTGCTGAGGGATTCTGCAAATTCGTCAGATGTGTCTTGCTATGTCTGAGCTCCTTCTAATTCTCAGGAACTGACACCCCCCCCCCCCCAGGAGATTCTCATGAAGTGATTGTTTATGGTAGCTGTGGAAACTCAATAGTGGGTTATGATATGACGATTTACTGTTGACTGCTGTATGTAGTGCTTCGTCTTTTGCAGTGAGTTTTTAGTCTAAGAATGTTAGCACCTGTTTGCTCATGTTTATTGTAAGTGGGCATTGTTGAAACTGGCACTTTTTGATTTGGCTGAGGCGATGCTCTTGCCAGGTAGAACCTACCACTCCCGTCAGGGGTGGGTGATCACACTCATTGTATAACCTGCACTCCTTCTTGGGTAACTTGGCACAGAGTAGTTAGGCTTATCATAGAGGCAATGTGTAAAGCATTGGCACAGAACGTACTCAAAACAAATACACTGAGAGTCACAAAAAAGTTTTGAAAAGTAGTGTATGCAAATAATGTTTGTATTTCATACACAATGATTAACACTGCATGAGCATTATGTCTTTCTGGGCATAAATCACACTTGGAAATAGTACTAGCAGTACCAGGCCTAACTGTGTTAAAATGACATTAGTAGTATGCACACTTGGAAAAGATCGGATTTTACCCCCCAGCACTCTTATGTGGTGGAATACAGTGTCAAACCTAGGCCCACCTAGGTTTGACATTCAATACCACAGAGTTATAGGGTGCACCCCAGATCATAAAGATATCAGAAATATTTACAAAGAACTATAACACTTTTAACCAGCACATTGGGCCAAGGCGTATGGGTAAAGCCAATGTCAAACATAGTTTTCTTCTGGCAAGGAATCAGCTTGTAAAGCAACACTGTCGGGCAATGTCATTAATCATAGGTGGTCCGCAGACTGTTACTCCCACACACACACACTCACTCAGCACTGATACATGGTGCAACAGGTATCAGGCAGATCCGTATTGAACGTACTTGCACACATACACACACAGAACCGTAATGCGATGCAAATGCTTTCCGGCTGGTCAGTTGAAGGCACACTGCAGACCCTGTGGCCTAAGTCTTCCTCCACCCTCTTACCCGCCCGACTTCTTTAAGCCCAGGCATTGGAGATAACCAGCCTTTTCCCTGGGTGCTAGGCAGCACGTTGTCGAAGTCACACTTAGTCTAGGTCTTAGGAAAGAAGGCAATGGTAGGTAGCAAGACTAATTAGGAGGCGGCCGTCAAATGGGGGTTAAGGCACCGCTACAGAAGTTCACCCACAGTATGCAGAGTAGAACTGAGCTGAGGGCAATAGACAGTCACTCCAAAGGATTCCACAAGGTGCCTTCTGGCACCAGACCAGTTCTGCAAAACACAATGGTAGGGGTCACATAGTCTCTTGACCTCCTTCCCGTCATTCTGAGAAGCATTCGTTCAACTCCGTCAGTCACTTTCAATACCCAGGCCCGATCCAGGCAATAATACCGGGCAGCACTATGTCGGGGCAAGTTAAGGAGAAGGCAGTTGGTCTGCCACACTGAAGACCCAAAAATAACAATTGAATAATGGGGAATAGAGAAGGGCAGCCTCTCTGGAGAAAGGGGCACCCTGTCAGGCACTCGTAGATCAGAGTAGCACCCAGGTAATCCGAGCCTAACATCTGGTGTGTGGTAAAACGAGTTGCAGCAGGCAATTCTAGTCTCACACAATGAAGAGTTACAAGCTTAGTACCTTCCTAGAAATTAGGTACTAGGTCTGGTGTGTGTTGCTACAGGTCACACCAGACAGTTCTGGTCACACCCAATGAAGAGTTGCAAATTCTGTTCCTCCCTGGAAATGAGACACAATGTCCGGTGCGCATTGCTACAGGTTACACCAGACAATACCGGTAACAATGAAGAGTTGCAAATTTCGTTCCTGCCTGGAAACGAGGCACAATGTCTGGTGCACATTGATTCAAGTCACAACAGACATTCCCGGTATCACACAATAGATTGTTGCAAATGTCATACCTCCCTGGAAATGAGGCACAATGCCTGGTGCTCATTGATACTCGTCGCACCAGACAATTACGCTCACACACACAGACGCAAGTTCAGCAGTGGCACACAAGGTAGAATGAGGTACTACTATGGTTATGCCCTCACCTCTGTGAATCAGATACCACAAACAATAGGCATTGGCATGTCGCACAAGAGAGATGCAGCAGAATGGATAAAGCGGGCCACGCTGGAACCCGCAACTGGTGAATCAGCTCACCACCAACAAGATGCTTATGCGTGTTGTGGACCCCGCGATGTGGGGGCCCCACACTTTAGATTTGGTTAATGCTTTTGGGGCTCCGTACAAGGCAATTCATTCTCCAGGTTCAATTCTTAGTTCCACACTTATGCAGCACTACCAGTTGGGATCCATTAGAGAGTGGACACTTATTAGGGCAACACTCTCCAGGTGTCTCAAGTAGACAGTGTGGGTCCTTCTTGGGAGGTCTTTGATGTCCCTGGGACCTCAGTAAGAGAACAGGGAGCAAGCCAACAAGCCCTTGGAGAGCACACTTCTGGATTGGATGCCACACAGCAGCAGGTAGTCAGCCAGGGCCATCCACTATTCAGGAACGGCACGGAGTCCCTTCCAATGGCAGTAACCCTCCTTGTGCACAACAGATTACTTTGGCAGTGTGCACCACCCAGTTCCAGGTTCTCTGGTCCCATGTCCCCACAAGTGTATGTCTGCCCTGTTGAAGTATGGCAACAGTAGTTATACTGTAGTTTATATTTGAAGTTAGGGGTGGTTCAGAGGTTTCCCTTTTAACCACAGATGTCTCCCCTATATTTCAGTCCTAACTGCAATGAAGCATTGCAATGCATATCCTAATCTTTAGTGGGGCTATAAGCTGACTCCCAGAGGTCAAGTGCCAAAACCTCACCCTCCAGTCTATCCAGTGTGGCCCTCAAATGGCAGAGGTCTGTCTTTCCAGGTGCATGCCCTTTGTTTATAGCTGTCACTGGGGAATGTACAGACGTGCTCCCCCACCCTCCAGTGTGGGATGGAGTCAAAATCAAAGGCACACAAAGAGTTTTAGAGCAGAGAAATTTCCACCGTCTAGAAGTGTTATTTGTAAGATAATAATGACAAAAGCACCTTTACCAAAGGACAGGGTTTGTCATTGTGGTTCCAATGATAGGAAACATTATGAGGCTGATCCACTACAATCCACTATTGCAGCCTGAAGTAATTTCGACCATTTTTCCATGTTAACCTATAGGTAGAGCAAAGTTTATATTTAGTAAAAATACATGAGTATTCTTCACTACCTGGGCAGGTACAGGCGTGTACCCGCCCTGCCTTGCACCTAACACGCTCTTCACTCCTCAAGAGGTACCCTAGGGGTGCTCTAGTGGTAGTGAAAGATCCTCTCAGGATGGGCTATTGATTTAGCAAGCCAGCCTGAGCATAACTGCAATTGAGCCCACACCGGCCTGCAGTGGCCGGCTTGGCACGTATTTAAAACTACTTTAGGCACAAGTGCACCTACGCTGGCCTACAGTGGCAGATCTGGACACATGGAAAAAACCACCAAAGGTATAAGGGTGAACACACCGGTGAGCAATGGCAGGCTGGTGACATGTTTTATAAACATCAGGTAAGCACCTCCTTCTAACATGTGTAGAAAGGGTGCACACACCTTCAAACTGCATTCATAGTGTGAAAGCGCCCTGTGCCCCAAAGCCACAACAAGAGAATCAACAAACCCCAGGAGTTTTCCTGTAGGAAGAGCTAATCCGCTAGTTAAGGAAAACCCATGTGGGGGTTCTTCGCTAGCACTCCTGTGTACCTACCCGGCCGCTCATCTACCACATGCTTCATCTCTCTGGTCTTACCCTAGGGGTTCTCTGGTGGTAGTGAAAGGCTCTCTCAAGGTTGATTACTGAGTGAGAAAGGGCAACCTGAGCACGATCCATGTTTGACAAGCTATTCTGGTGGGTGGCACAATCAGTGCTGCGTCCCACTACTAGCCAGAGCAGTACCCACCCTAGGTATGTGGTGTACCTTTTTACAGGTACTCACAGGTACAAGATTTAAACCGATCAAGTAAGCACCCCTTCCTGGCATGGAAGGGTGTATGTGCTTTCCGCCTTTAGTACAGTGGGAAAGTGCCCAGAGTCCTAAGTCCAAGAAAAGAGATTCAGCAAAAACCTGGAGGACAAAAAGCAAAATGTTTTAGGAAATTCCCTAAAAAGGGCTGTGTCCAACAGGCATTCTGTGGGCTTAACCAATTGAGGACATCAGCTACCTCTTGGTCATTCCAATCTCAAATCATTAGGACATCATGAATTTATCTACATCAAATACCGATCTTGGAAGAGTATGGGTTGGATGGATGGCACACAGTATTCATTTCAAAATAATGAATGTAAAGGGTGCCAAGCTTCTGGTGCAAGAACAGCCCATGCTGGTCCCCCCTATTTGAAGGCACTACTCTTCTTCAAACTTAAAGAGGAGTTTGTTAGCATCGATGAAATGCATTGTGAAATAACTGCTACTAGTGTCTGTTATTGCCTCCTTTTAACCTCAGGAGTTCCTCAATGGTTTCCAATGTGGCAACCTGAGGGATACTAATATGTAAGGGAAAGAGCTTCCAACCGGAAAACCTGCATCCCAGGGGGGCAGGTTTACTTCCAGGGGACTGCCAGTTCCACACAAAATAATTTCATGGCTCTTACCAGTTATTGCATTTTGTCTATGAATAAACACAACTGCTTAAAGAAAGCCAAAGCAAGCCTTACCTGTGCAATGGTGTGATATCTGTGTTGCTGTCAATGTGTGGGTTGTATTTATTGTGTATTTCTTTTCATAGCTATTGTGCTTGTGCTCTGTGAAATGTCTTAGCTCTTCTAGAGCACATTGCAGTACCAGGGACTGAGTAGAAGTGAGACCTGGGTGTAGTAGCATAGCACCATTAAACCTTGAGAATAAGCAAAGACAGCACTAGATGCTTTCTCTGGAGCACTGTTCCCCATCTGGTGTCTAAAAGACTGTTAGCTATTGGGAAAAATCAGAAACATGCCAGCTGCTTCTGCACCCACATTTATGAGTTGCAAATGCCCTACTAAGTTTCCAAGGTCCATATGTGACTAGCTGCTCCAGTCTTTTTATTCTGGGAGCCCCATTGGTCCTTTAAAATCTGGACATCAAGTCCCGGAATGCAAAGAAAAAACCTGGCTGCAACATCCAGCCAAACGTCATGCTGCCACATAATTTGCAGTGACATTGGTGTGACACTAAAGATGGTAGGGTGAGTGGGGTACTAATAGATAAAAACAGGAGGGGCAGTTTGAACTGTGACATACGGGCAATGAAATGGGAGAAGTGGGTAGACATGCGTGTGTCTGGTCAAGTATCGTCGCCAAATTTGTTATGATAAATAGACCGAGTAGATCTGGTAATATTTCCAAGTGGATTTATTCTTCAAAGGAAGACCTGAACATCTTCATGCCAGACGCAGCTGGACCAACTGCTCACTGATGCCACAGGCATGACATCATCTTAGAACCATCTAAGGCATCATAAGAAAGCAACAGTCTAATGAGTGAAAGATGTGAGTAATGATAAAGTGATGAAACACATAACATATAAATATAACAGGAACAGCGTTTACAACGCAACTTTTACCACGCACTACCTTTACCACGCAACTTTTACAACGCAAGTCGTTACAACGACTTGCGCTGGGGAGCGCTGTAGGATAGGGAATGGTTTAATTTACTATCCAAAACCTTCCCTACTATCCACGGGGACTGGAGTTGGAATAGTAAATTAAACTATTCACTATCCAGCGCCTCCCAACGCAAGTCGTAACGACTTGCGTTGTAAAAGTTGTGTGGTAAAGGCATGCGTTGTAAAAGCATGCGTAGTAATGACATACATCCCAATCCAGGTGCCCGATCCACCAAAATGTGGTCAGTCCTATTTCACAGTGTCTAACTTGAAAGGCAGAGAAGTTACTCTTTTGAGGTGGCATGTTTAACGTGCCTCGGATACAATATATTCGAAACATTAATTACAAATCCATTGTCCAGCGGTGTAAAAGGCCTCTCTGAAACTCGTAAGGCACGGATAATTAAATAAAATCACACAAATGCCACATCATGCTCCCATCATTCCAAGCTATTACAATGTACCCAACCTATTCACGCCACTCATTACCACAACACACATTGCCAGTAGATCCTTCTCACACCATCCATCCCCCATCGCCCTTACACCTCCTACGTCTAGGAGGATGATTTGTAGCTGAAAAACTCCCAGTAAAGGTACAATTTAAATGAGATACAAAACAAATCCAACTTGAATTCTAGAAGAATATATTTATATAAAAATAAAGGGAGATCTATTTATGTATTTCATCCTGCTGCTGTAGCTTCGGATGCTCGTTGATGTAACAAAAGCCGTAGTCATGTTGCTACGTTACAAAGGGAGACAGGCACCGTAGTCACTGATACAGGACTCGTGTTGGTTGAGGCTTAGAACTTTTTAGCACATTGGGACAAAAATCGATTCTATCTCAGTGCCCTTTGTCTGCCCGCATAGTTTGAATGACAGTACATTTCTCGAAATTTAAATAGGTCATAACAACATAGGGTAAACCATATACTACTCAGGGTCGAATACTGCATCTGTCCTGACTATCTGAATGCACACTATTCATCCAGTGGAATCAAACAATACCATCTATGTTTCTAAGTACACAAATCCATTAGCAACATGTACAAGGATGCTTTGTGTTCCTTTCTCTAAAGCAATGCAGTGTTATGTGTGGTTGGGATATAGCAATGAACTACCTTTGTGATAATATGTGACAACATAAAATCGCATCAGAGCTTTTATGTGTTGTGTGCATTCCATTAAGTGGTGTCCAGAAATTACCCACAGAAAAACACACGATTATTCAATTAACATTTTTTACCAGTATCTCTCAGAATGTAAGCTCCAAGCACAAAAATGTTAGCTGGTTGGTTCGCTTGTCAGTCATATATATTATGCTTGTACAATAATAAAATAAGAAAGCATTTTACACATGGAGTTGAGACAGAAAATGGGACAAAAACAAGCTGAAAGTGAGCCAAATACATGGCACCTTTATATATCACAATAATTCCTGATTCATTTTGTTTTAAAACAGGAAAAATATTAGGGGCAAAAGATGTTTCGAAGCATGTGGAGAAAACTGAATGCTGTGAAATGATTCTAATTTGGCCATAAGGGACAATGCACATCCGCCTTTGTGTCATAAGTAGAACCACATCAAGCTTAGCAGGTGCAACAAGGTGAAAGAGAGCACCAGTGATCTGAGAGTCAGTACAGATAGAGACGGCTAGGATAAATACAGGTTTTTCCTTGTAAGGCTGCCTGTTGAAAAGGAATCTACTATTTCAGGAAGTTGATTTCACCTGATTCCCGGAGGATCTAGCCCATCTAACTCACAGTCTCAATGCGAAACGTTTGAAATGAGTGGCTGTCTGTATTCAGAGGAGGTTTGTGGTCTGCACTGTCAATTAACACGCCTATGTTGATTGCTCTTAGATATAAATGCAGACAGAGGTATCTTAGACCGCCTAGACAGTCAAGCCTAGAGCAGGTATGGATTATCACAAACATTGGCTGCTTCAGCATTTGATATTTTGTGAAACATATCATGGATTTTGAAAATGATGAATATTTCCAGACAGTTAATAATTAAAAAAAAACAAGATAAATATACAAGAAGTATCACTCTTATTCATTATGGTGGAAAAGCCTTCAATAATGGAACAGGAAAGGATCTCAAATTTATAGGACGACACACTCACTCTTTTTACACAATGGATTATCACAAATTAATTCTGTGAGAAATTGGGTTGCTGGTTGAAGGGGTGAATCCCTTCTCAAGCAGCAATCACAATCCTTGGCAAGGGGAGGCACAAGTAAACCCCAAATTAACTTGTGCTCAACCCGATGGCAGCTGGGCACAGAGCAGTCAAGCTTAACTTAGAGGCAATGTGTAAAGTATGTTTTACAGTGCTTCAAATAGGAATAAAGTGAAAATAACACATGAAAAACCCCACACCAATTTAGAAAAATAGATCAAAGTAGAACTGGAGTTATGCAGGGTAGAAGATTTCAGTAAAAATAGTGCCAGAAAGCACAATGCGCCAACTGCGGCTGTCTGGAACGCACTGGACATGAACAAAGTCACACGTTCAGGCCAACCATGATGGAGCATTGGCCAGCTACAGGGTCCCGGGTATTCCAGCTGAACAAAAGACCCTAAATCCTGGTTGAGGAGCGTTGCAAGTTCCACGTATAGAATGCGTTGCACACTGAGACAATGCCCCAGTTCTGAGGAGCTGCGATGCGAGGTCCTGTATTGTCATTGAGGATTCCACTGATGAGGATGGGTGATTCTTCAATCCCAAAGAGCTGCAATGCGAGAAACTGCATTGTTATAAAGGCTGCCGTTGATAAGCAATTTGCAATGCGGGCATCTGCATTAGTGAAACTTCGCACATCCGAATCTCCAATGCAGGCTGTGAGGTCAATGCTGAGTCCTTGCACTGGGAGAACCCTCCCAGCAGACGGGATGTGTTGGTTCTGCTGGGGATTGAGCTGTGCAGCAGAGGTGGTGCATCGGTTCTGCTGAATACACGGATGGGCTGGCAGAGCACCTTCAGGTCTACTTCCAAGAATCCAGGACTGAGGTGGCACCACTTGGCAGGGTAGGACTCACAGATGGGGGCGTCCAAGTATGTATGTATGTATGCATGTATGTATGTATGTATGTATGTATCGCGTATTTGTATAGCGCTAAACTGTCACCCAAAGGGTATCCTGGCGCTTTGACTCTTTATGATCATACGCGATGTTACACTGCCACGATGTTTACATTTTCCTAGGAAAGAGATACGTTTTATTAATCCTTTTTTAAAAGAGGAGTGCTGGGTTCAAGAACGCTGCCAACTAGCCCTTTGAGTCACGTTGTGGTCCTAGGTTCAACAGATGTAGGTCCAGTCCTTCTCACCCTTCCAAGAGGGCAACAGGTTAGCACAGAAGGGCAGCAGTCCTTTAGAGCAGAAGTCCAGCATTGTGACAGTCTTTCCAGCTGCACATTAGTCCTACTTCCTGGCAAAGTATTCACAGGTCTGGAAGTGTACTGCTGAGTTGGTACCTGGGTTTCCAATATTTATACCTGGCCCTTCCTTTGAAGTGAGAGAAGCTTCTAGAGGTTTTTCATTGAAGTCCACAGGCTTCCTGCCTTCCCTGTCCTGGCTCCAGACTAACAACAGGGTGTATGCAACCCTTTGTGTGGAAGCAGGACACAGCCTTTTAAAGTGTAAGTAGGGCTGTGCACAGCTTCACCCTCCACTCCTGTCAGTAAAAGTAAATTAAATATGCCAATTGGGTAGACAACAATTCTACCATGTTTTAAGGAGAGAGCACAGGCACTTTAGCACTGGTTAGCAGTGGTAAACTGTGCTGAGTCTTAAGCATGGGCGTCCGCAGGGGAGGGCCGGTCCGTCACTATTGACAGCCCCCACAGTGGTGTTTGTCTGCAGGGCCGTCAATCTTAAAAGCGTCAGAAAGCGCTTAATGACGGTCCTGCTTGATGAGTGGGAAAACTGCTGCTGATGGGCAAGAAAGAAGGTCCGGGCCTGGCTGCTCCCACAGCTTGAAGCAGAGGCGCACCTAGAGTCAAATTTCGGGGAGGGGGGCACATTTTTCAAGCTAAGGAAGAGTGGAGCTGCAGCCAGGGGCCCTAGGAAGGGGTGAAAACCATCAAAGCCTGATTAACGCCAGCACCGAATTACACAATTCGCCCAGAGATGCAAAGGGTGTGTCTGGCCTGTTTTTTGCGAGATCAATTGGAAAGTCCTTCTGTGTACTCGTGATTTATTTGTACTCAAGCTATATTCCTTTATTTTGTTGGTGGTTCTACATCCTGGTACCTACTCTTTAGGTGCCCTTTCGTATACCATATCGTGTGTGGTGCAGACACTTCTGTTCCGATGGATGTGTGCACTTTTCAGCGAACATTAAAGTTTCATCAATTTATTTTCCAAGGTAATAATCAGTTTTAACTCTTTTTCAGTTGTCAACAAAATATTTTAATTCATATTTTGGTTTCCATTGTTAACTTTTGTTATACGTTTTTTAATATATCCATTATTTCTAAACTAAAATAATGGATATATTAAAAATGTATAACAGTTAACAATGGAAACCATAATATGAATTAAAATATTTTGTTGACAACTGAAAAAGAGTGAAAACTGAACAGAAGTGTCTGCACCACACACGATATGCCTGTTTTTTGCACCATAAGCACTAGTATTACAGAAGGGTCTGCATATGAGATGGATTAAAGAGTTTACGCCTTGAGCTCCAAAGGGGCAGTCCCTCATGTTCATCGAGTGTAGCCCCTGGACCACTGTCTGTACTCACTGTCGCCTGCCATGATTCCCGAAGGGAAAGCTGTCCCGCAGGGACAACTTTTCTTTTCTGAATCATGTACCAACTGCAGCTCAGTGGTGGTATCAGATCAACGGTTTGCGACTGCCATTGCGTTTGCAAACCATTGATATATATCATTGTAAATTGCAATTTGAAGATAGCACCCTTTCCACTGCCCCTCCAAATTCCAATATGGAGTAAGATGCAGAACCCCTTTTGTCAATCATGAATGTTATTCGCAACTCTCAAAAGGGGGTTTGCAGTAGCAACCACTGTGATGCTGCAAATTGTAAGCTTTATGACCACAACATCCTTTTGTATTTGAGGGCCCTGGTTATTTAGATAACGCAGGATGCGCAGTGAAAGGAATGACGTTACAAATGAGTAGTGCCTTTAATGCTCTGGAAATGCTAGGATCTCCAATCTACCTCTAGACCTCTCTCTCTCTACCTCTCTCTCTCTCTACCTTTCTCTCTACCCCTCTCTCTCTACCTCTACCTCTCTCTCTACCTCTCTACCTCTCTCTCTCTACCTCTCTCTCTACGTCTCTCTCTCTCTCTCTACGTCTCTTAACCACTACCTACCTCTCCACACCTCTCTACCTTTCGCTATCTCTTCCTCTCTCTCTACCTCTCTCTCTACCTCTCTACCTCTACCTCTCTCTCTACCTTTCTCTCTCTACCTCTCCCTCTCTATGTTCTCTCGCTCTCTACCTCTCTCTCCACCTCTCTTTCTCTACCTCTCTACCTCTACCTCTCTACCTCTCTCTCTACCTCTCTACCTCTACCTCTCTACCTCTCTCTCTATCTCCCTACCTCTACCTCTCTCTCTACCTCTCTCTCTACCTCTCTCTCTACCTCTCTCTCTACCTCTCTCTCTCTCTCTCTCTCTCTCTCTCTCTACCTCTCTCTCCCTAACTCTCTCTCTCCCTACCTCTACCTCTCTCTCTCTACCTCTCTCTACCTCGCTCTCTCTCTACCACTCTCTCTCTCTCTCCCTCCCTCTACCTCTCTACCTCTCTCTCTACCTCTCTCTCTCTCTCTACCGCTCTCTCTCTCTCTACCTCTATCTCTCTAACTCCCTCTACCTCTCTCTCTCTCTACCCCTCTCTCTCTCTACCCCTACCTCTCTCTCTACCTCTACTTCTACCTCTCTCGCTCTACCTCTACCTCTCTCGCTCTACCTCTCTCTCTACCTCTCTCTCTCTCCCCCTCTCTCTCTCTACCTCTCTACCTCTACCTATCTCTCTAACTCTCTCTCCCTACCTCTACCCCTCTCGCTCTACCTCTCTTGCTCTACCTCACTCTCTCTACCCCTCTCTCTACCTCTCTCTAACCCTCTCTCTGCCTCTCTACCTCTCTCTCTACCTCTACCTTTCTCTCAACCTCTCTCTCCCTCTCTACCTCTCCATCTACCACTCTCTCTACCTCTACCCCTCTACCTCTCTCCCTCTACCTCTCTTTCTCTACCTCTCTTTCTCTACCTCTCTCTCTCTCTCCCTACCTCTACCTCTCTCTCTCTACCTCTCTCTACCTTTCTCTCGACCTCTCTTTCTCTACCTCTCTCTCTCTCTCTCTCTCTACCACTCTCTCTCTCTCTCTCTACCTGTACGTCTCTCTACCTCTATCTCTCTACCGCTCTCTCTCTCTCTACCTCTCTCTCTCTCTACCCCTCTCTCTCTCTCTCTACCTCTCTCTCTCTACCTCTCTCGCTCTACCTCTCTCTCTCTACCTCTCTCTCTCTCTACCTCTCTCTCTCTACCTCTCTCTCTCTACCTCTCTCTCTCTACCTCTCTCTCTCTACCTCTCTCTACCCCTCTCTACCTCTCTCTACCTCTCTCTCTCTACCTCTCTCTCTCTACCTCTCTCTCTACCTCTTTACCTCTCTCTCCCTCTCTACCTCTCTACTTCTACCTCTCTACCTCTTCCTCTCTCTACCTCTCTCTCTACCTCTCTCACTCTACCTCTCTCACTCTACCTCTCCCTCTATCTCTATACCTCTCTCTCTACCTTTACACCTCTACCTCTCTCTCTCTACCTCTCTCTACCTCTCACTCTACCCCTCTCTACCTCTCTCTAACTCTCTCTCTTGCTCTCTCTCTCTACCTCTCTCTCTACCTCTCTCTCTACCTCTTTACCTCTCTCTCCCTCTCTTCCTCTCCCCCTCTTTGTCTCTACGTCTACCTCTCTACCTCTACCTCTCTCTCTACCTCTCTCCCTCTACCTCTCTCTCTCCCTCTCTCTACCTCTCTCTCTCTCTCCCTCTATCTCTATACCTCTCTCTCTACCTTTACACCTCTACCTCTCTCTCTACCTCTCTCTCTCTCCCTACCTCTACCTCTTTCTACCTACCTCTACCTCTCTACCTCTCTCTCTACCTCTCTCCCTCTACGTCTCTCTACCTCTCTACACCTCTCTCTACCTCTCTACACCTGTCCACCTCTCAACCAGTTGAATTCCGGGGAGCCTAAACCATCAGTATTTCAAATCTGCGCATGAAACGTGGGTAGGATGAGCCGTGCAGCTCAGAAAGGGATGTTCTTTTTACATAATTTGTATTTAATAGAATTGGGAAGCAGGAGAGCAGTCTCACAGTTGAGATAGGGATTAACATACACGGTGACAGCTTTTGAATTGGCTTTAAAACCATTCAAAGATGGCTGCAGCATCTACGTGTGATGTGGTGGACTAAGTGGCAGCCGGAGCCATATAGCACTGCTTGTCATTTAAAAAACAAAACTGCATTGACATAGCCAATAGGTCTCCCCTTTGGAACCTTATAAGTGTTTAGTTGTCTAGGACAATATCCTTGGTGCAACAACATCAAGTGTTGCATGGCTAAACACTTATAAGGTCCCAAAGGTGAGACCTATTGGCTATGCCAATGCTTGTTTGTTTTTTCCTCTGTTTCATTGTGGTTGCCAGGTAATCTGCTGTGAAGCCTCACATGATTTTCCTCCCACCCCATGGTTTTCTTTGTTTATTTAAGCTCTTTGTCTTATTAGATTTTTTTATTTGTTTATTTAATACTTGTGCTCAATCATGTCGGAGGATGGTGATGAAGTAAAAAGGTTGCCCCCCCCTGGAAAAATTTCTGCGGACGCCCATGGTCTTAAGCCGGCAAAAACTAAGTACCTAATTACAAGTCTGGCGCTCCAAGGACCACCAGACTCACAGGGGCGCATCGGTGGTCGTCCCGTCACCGCCACACCGGCATATCACACCTTTAAAGGTCGGACCACCATTATCGCCATAGCCAACAAGGAACACGCCGTTCAATGGTTGTGGCGCATCGGGCAGGGCCTCAGAAATATGCTGGTGATGCCGCTGCGGCACCGCCATGCATACTAAGAGTTTCAGGACCGCCATCTGTTTTTTGGGAGTTCTTCCTCCATGAAAAGGCTGGTGGTCCTGAAAAAAAGAGGGCCCTACATGGCTCCTTGTTGCCCATTTGCATAAGGATGCATGCAGAGGGGAACAACATGTGCCGCTCTGTGTGCATGCACCCTGGTTCCTGCATGGACTGGGCTTTTCTGTACATGCCATGCAGGAACCTTTTTTTCTGTTCCCCTTGCGATGCCCATTTTCAGACACACCACAATGGGACTGCCAAAAAAAGCCTGCCAGACAGGAGGAAACTCAGAATCTGGGGGGCGGTGGGCACAAGGGTCTGGCATTGTGGGAGCAGGACACCAGTGTGGCAGTCCGCGTCCGCACTGGCAAACTCGTAATCAGACCCTAAATCAGCACAGCAGGAGGTTTGAAAGCAAAAAGTTAGGGTGAAAGCCATGCCAAGGACGGGAGGTCTAACACATTCCTAAAATGATCTTGTCATGTTTCGCAGAGAATATAGGATTGTTTACCATAGGCTACTTTATGTTATGTTAACAATATTTGTGTAATACAATTATACCATTTGCATGACCTCTTAGCTCTTTTGGAAGCTGGGGACCATTTCCCCTTGGTTCCGTGAGCTCTAAATTTGCAGTTCCAAAATGTTCAGAAAGCGGGAATATCTGAAACAAAATGTCCTTACTTTAGTTGGAGATCTAATCGTGATTGTGTTTTCTAAGAATATCTAAAATGGGGTGTTAACATTCAGTTTTTTCCAGTCTCTGTGTATTTAAATTGTTATCTTTTGGGGCACAAAGCCATTGCTTAATCTGCAAGTGTCGTTGAAATTTAAACGCGTAATCAATCTAGGCTGAGGTCTCCAAAGTAGACAGCAGAGTACTGTATTAATGGATTTGAAGCAGACATTCACACATGACAACAACTATTTCATTGATTGAGGGTAACCAGAGTAAGCAGCAATACAGAAACCACTCACAGAATACCCAACCTGGAACATCCACCAAAGGTTGTGGTTAAAGAAACTGATCAAGTAAAATCTGGAAATGGAGTTTTTAAGTGCAAGGTTAAGAATTCCATTCTCCTCCAAATTTAAGTCCACATCAAAGGACAAGCAGTATTTGTTTTAGAGGTGAAAGGGGCGAAGTAATTACTTAACACTCTCAGGAGGATATGTACAATGAAGGGGCGGAACGTGTTGTTAGCCTCCTGGGCTTAACGACACGCTGCGCCACTTCGGGAGCACAAGGCTGCACATTATTTACAAGAATGTGGTGCAGCCTTGCGTTTCCCCCTGTGATGGCGCTAAGATTAACAATTTAGCGCCAATGCAGGCACCCTTGCACCATAGTGCAAAGGTGTCTCTGTGCAGGGGAGGACTGGTTATGTGCAGGAAGGTGTCCCTTCCTGCTCATAAACAATCCTAAAATGCCATGCTTTTAACTTTCCTGTGTGCTGCTTCATGCGGCACACATGAAAGTTACAAAATGGCTTTTTCTAAAAACGTTTGTTTATGTACAGAAAGGGATACCTTCCTGTACATAAACAAACCATGGCATTTTGCTTCTTCCATGTGTGCTGCACAAGGCAGAACACATGGAAAAAGCAAACATGAGGAGAAATAATACATTTCTCCTTGTTTCGCCAATTGGCTCTGCATTCTATGTACGCCACCCTTGTACTTCGGAGGCAGCGTCAAATACAATGGGTGTTGCAGTGGAACGCCCACCACAACACCCACTGCACGCCCCATTCACGCAAAAAATAGCATGAAAGGGTGCCATATGGACAATGAAGCGTTAATTCACGTTAAGTCGCTTAACGCTGCCTTGTATATAAGGCAAGGCCCCTATCACCACAGGAACTTCCCAAAAAGTGACATTTCCGTGGCAATAGGGGCATGTACATATGCCCCTCAGTTCTTAGTTTACTCCACCGTTTTGCTCTTTTTCGGGCTGGAGAAGCATGCTAGTGGAGGCAAAGTTTTTAAGCCTAGACTGGAATCTAGTTTCATTTTGATTAAAATTCTATTACATCCCAGTTTCCTATTCATTGTTATATATTCACCTAATCACCTCATCTAGGTGATGTGGGATTCGTATGGGAGTGCCTGCACCAATGTTTTACCCATTCCCTGTTATATCTTGAAATACTTTCATCTTCCATAGACTGTAGTCTCTTGAGAAAACAAGGGGGCAATATCTTACACACTTAGGGAACGCGATGAAATGTGGCGTGGAAATGACTATAACTCGAATCACTTGACATTATTTGTTCTCAGCAACCAATAACAAGATATGAAAAAAAGGAAATGTTTCTGACAATTCACAAGAAACTAAATAAATATACATTTAAAAGAAAACGCATTAGAAAGCAAGCCACAACCGAAATATTTTTTTATGAAATGCACATTATAATGTTAACAACCTGCCTGTTTAACCTTTCTTCTCACACAATACTCAATTACAATCAACCTGTTTAGGTTGCATGTAAGAAAATGTAATTGTATGGATCATAAATCCTTCCATTTATAGGTGCACATTATCCATCCATTAATGTTACACTTTTTGGTCTATGATAACCACTGGTAATTAATTGTATTCAATGTATTGAAATCTTTCTCTGGCACAGCTTTTCTACCAGATTTTATGACTGCCAAATACATTTATAACAAATAGTGATTTTGTATGAGGTAAATTAAGTAAGTGCTTTACGAAGTATTGAAAACACAAATTAATAATGCTCAGTAACATCACAGAAGCAACAGCTGTGTATGTGCTTGCCTAGCATAGAACCAACAGTTAGCTAAGATCACAGATGGAAGCACACAGAAAACACCATAATCCACTAAACCTCATTCACACGCCATGCTTACATCACATGGTATTGACAGAGATGAAATCAGCACAACCTCAAATAATACAAACGGCAACAGCAACAACAACACAGCAGACAGAGGCAACTCAAAGGCACTTTGAATGTACCAGTGTTGTGAAGCACATTACCACACGATTGTCACAAGGGGAGGAATGTTGGATCAAACGTAAATAAAGATGCACACTGTGACCCATAACAACATTGCTTAACTTAAATAAGCGATGAGGTAGACACCCGGTCCAACTGACCAATTTGGCACGTGCAGGGCGTGACCTGTCATCAGCAAGCATGCCACTGGCCTACACGTCGAGATGCTGCCTTTTATGCGCATGTATAAGGAGCATTAAAAGGCTTGTGCCATTTGACATGACTGAACCCTGTTGAGTCACATTGAATGGAATTCAATTCAACAGTATAATCATTCATTGCAGACAATCTGGGCTGTCATTCATAAATGAAGAGAGGTGGAGACATACAGAGGTGTTTGATCGCATACAGTGAAGCTGCCTTCATCCAGCAGGAGATAGCAGTGCTGCCTTTAATGCAGCCATCCCACCTGTCAAGGATGACAAGTAGGACGCCGGGGGAGAGTTTTACTACAGAAATCCCTTATATAGCCGTCATATACTAACTAGACACTCCCTTTGAGTGTGAAAAGCGAGCAATTTATTCACACATCCTGTTTTAGGGAATGTAAAACCATTGCTCTCTAAGCAATCGTGCCCCTGCATAAGGCTTTGAGTTTACTCCCACATGAGTATGAGTAAGATCTTGCTCCCTTGCATAAAAAGACACTCAAGAACTGTGCCACGAAATATGGAAGATGTAAATGTGGTGTTGTTTTACACAGAAGAGGAAGCTTTACACATGCTCTCAGGTTTACAACCACGTTCCGTGACTCCTGTTTAAGTACATGTCACATTGTAAATCATTTGTACAAAGGATGGTTAATGTACCATCACTGTTGCATTACCATCAGCAGCACTTCCGGGTCCGCATGCCTCAACTTTGTTTTCACAGCCGATCCATGGTGCTATGATGACTTTTCAGTGCCAACGTAATCCTTCTCTTGGTTTCGAAATACTGTCCCTCTCTCCAGTATGAGCTATGTGTGCTCCGGGGTTTCTTATATCTGCAAGTGTGGAAAGAGATCCTTCGAGTTTGTGCTCATTCACTCTGCACAGTGACACATGTAGGTCAAAGACTGGAGACCTGATGTCCAATAGGACTTTCTCATAATGTTGCAATAAATCCAATACTCTGACTCCATTCTTGCTTGGTGCAGTCATTAAAGCTACGAGATGCTTCCTCCTCGGCAGACAGACCCCCCCTTGCTCCATTTCCTTTCCAACTAAAAGTTTTGATCTGGGCCCTAGCCTAATTAGGTCTCTGTCACGGCCACCTGACCAGACCCCCGACTGTTTTGTCTCTATTCTGTGCAGGCACCCCTTCTCCTGTTGTGTCAGGACTGTGTTGTTTTCATTTTGCAAATCACAGCAGTGGTGTAACGAAACTTGAGGGGCCCCTGCAAAGTACATGCAGCATACCTCACACATCGGATCCAGTCCGGAGCTCTCAGGCCAGGAACCTGCCGGTGCTGGAGCACCCCCCCCCCCCCCCCTTCCCCCAGAAGAGAAGGAAGATGCATAAATATACCCCAGATTACGTCAGACCTGGACCAGCAGGGTGTATTGTTGCTTGAGGTCAGCATGCTGAATGAATGTTTGGACTAGGTATGAATGGTAACACCGCACATCTCTGAAAAAAGTGGCCTCCTTGTGGCCCAGTCTCTGTGGATGTGACAGCACGGCTGGCAGCCCGACCATGCAGTTATTTCACTACAGTGCGGCCAGATCACTGCCGAGAACTTCACCGGAGGCATCTGTCTGTGCAGTGTCAATCTGACTTGTGGCGTTTGATTGTCTCGTCGAAGCACTGAAGTAAATAATGCACCCACATACATGTTGAGAGGAGTTTGCTTTGCATGAAACTATGGCAGAGCATGCTTTCTCGTGTGCGGCGGCCTGTCTCACATTGACACTTTTAGTGTGCTTTCAGGCAGCAGCACACTTGCCTTTGGCTCAATAATCGTTATCGTTGTAGACGTAGACCCAAGGCACATGTTCTACAGGTGACAGAACACATTTAGCACATGAAGATCGCCAAGCGCGAGGTAGCAAAGTAATGTCACCTCCATTACAAAATGATATGCTTACATTTGCCTCTTCTTAGGTCATGTCAAGCACTGTATATATAGGCGCTTCACATGCAACATTGATCACCTGAACTATTATCTGTCTCTATCAGCCGCAAATGTTTTAGCGATCAAAATCTGCAAAATAATCTGATTCGGAAATGTAAAATCATGTTCTAACAATCGTACGAATTTAGCTGCCCACAAACTATAATATAATCCACATTTGTAAAGCGCACAATCACCCGTAAGGGTCTCTAGGCGCCGTCGGGAAGATTAAGCAAGCTATTGCCCAGAATCACACGGTACTGGGCTAATCTGCCACCGGTGCTGGTTTCGAACCGTGATCCCCAGATGCCTGAGAGTCTGGTCACCCTAGCCGCGGCGCCACACCTCTACCTAGCGTTTGTTTGCCCTAAAGAGAACTTAGTAATATCTCCTTTGCGGAATCGTCCACAGTGCAGTTGAGTGATTGTTGACGAAAGGCAGTTACTGTTAATGTAATCCCTAGCATAATGCATTTTGATTTTGGAGGTGTCTTTTTTGTCTTTAAAAACCCATAAAAGACCACACTAAAAATGCTTTTACAACAAGACAGAGCGAGACTAATTCTATCTAATTGATTTAGACTTATTTAGACTTTTCATGCATGTTCACAGCCGAAATCTAAAAAAAACAGTCTGTTTAAATTGTATTTTACCGGTACACTGTTTTAAAGGTTTGTTGCCTACCAGTGTGAAATGGATATAAACTCCAACTTGACTTCCACTGGGAATGAGCTCAACACAACTAGACATGTCATTGCAAAAACATGTACGATGTAAATTTGCATTGTGTGGTGATAGCAAAATAGCATCAGCTTTAAAATGTTATAATGACAACATTCTTCTGTTTCATGCTATAGGGATGTAGTTGTTGTATTTGAATCAAATTTCTATAGTTTCTAAAATAGCATGATCAGTCATCAGTTACTTACCCACTATCTAATTATGCTAAGAGGCCCTAATATTTCAATAATTCTCCTAAAGAATTGGCGAAAATAAATTAATTTCACTTGCATAAAATACCACGCCCATTAAAATTTGTCATGCTGCAGAATTCAGTTAGCCATGCCCCATAATTTGTTCTTTTTGTGTCACATAATTATAGTGTTCCGAATATATTGTGTCACATAGTCAGCTGCATGTCAGCAGTATGGCTGTGTTTGTGTGTGCGTGTGTGTAACCACTGTCCTCGCTAACAAAGTATTCTGTATATATCCAAGCAACAGGTCTCCTACCAACACGGTACGATTTGCTGTCTGTTTGAGTTCCAACTCCCTTTTGATTCTTCATACTCTTGAACAAACAAATTAATTACACCCAAATTCCTGTATTGTATTGCACTGCAGTATTTATATAGTGCTTAATACTGCAACGTGCAGCACTGAAGCGCTTACCTATATAGATTGCGCGCTACCAGCCGCAGTCCGTGCAGGTAACAGTGGTGGGGCCGTGTAAAGGGAGGTTCCAAGGGGCGATACAGAGGGAAAATTATTTATTTATTTAATTTCCCCTCTGCATCCTCCCTCGAAATCCCCCTTAACACGGCCCCACCGCTGTTACCTGCACGGACCGCGGCTGCACTCTACACCATGAGGGTGCGTGGTTGGAAGTGTGCTGTCTTTGTTTTCATCCTGTGTGGGAAGCAGTGTCAGCCCAGCCCGTACAGTTAAAGTGTGGTGTGGAGATGTGGGGGGGTGTGGGTTGGGGGTGGAGTGACAACCGACAAATAGGGAAAATAAAATAAATTAATAAAAACCCACTTACCTTGCGCTCGCTACATCACCGAGTGGTGAGCGGTTTTATTTATCTATTTATTTTATTTTCCCTATTTTGTCATTTGTCACGTCCACCTCCCCAGCACCTGCTCCACCCGGCCCCACTGCGCTTACCTGCACGGACTGCCACTGGTTGAAAGTATTTCCATGCCATGCGAGATGACCACCGAAGTGCGCTTCCTGCACGTCTTACCCCCAGTCTGCTAGCTTCCAACCACTGTAGGTATCCAGGGCCCAGGTTCCAACACCGGAACCCAGTGGCCACAATGGATCTGCAGTTACCCTCAGCATATGTCTGGCCTTAGAACGTACTCATTCCTGAGTAAGTTTCACTGCTCATGTACCTGTATCACATCAAACTTGGAAGGACAAGAGGCCCAGGCATCCAAGAAGATTAAGCTTTCCAATGTCCTGCAATAACCAAGAAGCGCTGTCTCCAGATCTTTAGGAGATCCAGAACAAAGGCTCCTTTTGAACAAGCACACTGAAATTATCAGTGAAAGGTCAGATTGACAGTTACACATTCTACACACTTCCATTGGTAATTGCATAAATGAATGACAGAGAGATGTACATTTGTCGTGTCACTTCAAACTCTGCTCGACCCCTGACTCTGCCAGCAGGTCAGGTCGCTCCCCGCACCGCACAGCTCCTCCTGTGTGTGAGTGCCCCCCCCCTCGCTGCCGCAAATTCCACTAGTTCGATCCTGCTGCTGTTTCTGTGCATACCCTAGCTCTGTGCCCCTTGATTGCGCTCCACTGCTGACTCTTCTCTGGTGATTTTTCATTTTTTTCCCTTGCTTGCCCTCGTGCCCTCTTCTCCCCCCACCCCCACTTTTTCCTCTGTACCCTGCTGCCCGCTCCAGCTGCCGCTCCCACAGGGCCACGCCCCTCGCCTTCCATTCGCCACCCCAATCCCGCCTCCCAGCTGCTCCTCCCGCCAGAGTCGCGCCAGGGGCAAGCCCATCTGCACCCGTCCGCGCCTGGACCGCACCCAGCACCAGAACCCCTGGACTCCATGACCGCCACGACATCAGACTCCACTACGACGCCAGCAGCCTCCACGCTCTCAACGCCGGCCGAAACCACAGCTGCTTCCAGGCCGTCCCAAAACGGACCCACGGACCCTTCTCCTGCCGCACCTGCAGCTTCACCTGTGACAGAACCACCAAACCTCCAAGGACTGGACCCAACCACCTCTGCAGCATACTCCTCAACACCCGCTCCGCACGCAAACACGGCGCCGAGCTCTGGGACCTGCTCGACAACTCCACCCCAGATGTGGCCTTCCTGACCGAGACCTGGTGGAATGACTCCTCGGTGCCCGACATCGCAATAGCCATCCCGAACGGCTACAAGATCACCCGCAGGGATCGCACCAACGGAACCAGAGGAGGAATAGCCATCGTCCACAAATCCACCCTCAAGGTCGCCACCCACGCAGATGACACCCTCAACACCGCTGAACACTTGCACTTCCGGATCCACACTGACCCCAACACCACCCTCAGAGGAACACTCGTCTTCAGACCCCCCGGACCCTGGGCTCACTTCAGCGACTCCATCGCTGACCTCGCCAGCACCCACGCACTTGCCTCCACGGACTACTTCCTCCTCGGGGACCTGAACTTCCACCTCGAGAACAACAACGATGCAAACTCCGCCACCCTGACTTTCAAGAAGCTGACTCGCCGCTCCTGGAGCAAAGTCACCGAAGACCAGCTGATCTCCTCCCTCGTCAAGAATCCACCCACCGACCCCACCAACCCAGACTCCGCATCCCGCAACCTCAGACAGTGGATCAACTACTGCATCAACACCCTCGCCCACTAAAGAAACCCTCCAACAACCACGCAAGCAAGAGAGCCACCTGGTTCAACGACGAGCTCCAGACCTCCAAACGCGCATGCTGGAAACTGGAGAAAATATGGCTCCACGGACGCACACCGGACAACCACGCAGCCCAAAAGGACGCCACCCGTAGACACCACCACCTCATCAGATTAGCCAAGAGATCCGCCTTCAAAAACCACTTGGATAACAACGCTCACGACAGCAAAGAGCTCCTCAGCATCGTAAAAGAACTCTCCAACCCCAGCGCCAAAGCCAATGACCTCACAAGAACTGTGCGACTCATTAGCCATCTACTTCCACCGCAAGATCGCTGACATCCATGACAGCCTCAACACCACAACCGCCCCGACAACACTAGACTCCACCTCCCCTGCGAACACCACCATCGCCTTCCGCCTGACCTCCTGGCCCAACGACAACGAGACACGCAAGGTCATGAACTTCATCCACTCAGGATCTCCGTCAGACCTGTGCCCACACCACATATTCAACAAAGCAGACGGAGTCATCGCACCCCAACTACGGAAGATCATCAACATCTCCTTCGAAACAGTGACATTTCCGGAAACTTGGAAGCACTCAAATCAACACCCTCATCAAGAAGCCCAAAGCGGACCCCAAGGACCTCAAGAACTTCCGGCCCATCTCCCTGCTACCGTTTCGGGCAAAGGTCATCGAGAAAATCATCAATGGACAACTGACCCGCCATGTGGAAGACAACAACATCCTGAACCCATCCCAGTCTGGATTCAGACAAAACCACAGCACCGAGACAGCCCTCATCGCAGCCACTGACAACATCAGGTGCCAACTGGACAACGGCAAAACAACAGCCCTCATCCTCCTGGATCTGTCGGCCGCCTTCGACACGGTCTGCCACCGCACTCTAAAAACTCGCCTCCTTGAAGCTGGAATCCAAGAGAAGGCCCTTGACTGGACCACGTCTTCCTCTCCGGCAGAACCCAGAGCGTCCGCCTCCCACCCTTCCGTCCCGAACCCACCTACACCATCTGCGGCATCCCCCAGGGCTCATCCCTCAGCTGGACACTGTTCAACATCTACATGGCCCCCTTCGCACAAGTGGCCCGCCGCACGACCTCAACATCATCTCCTACACCAACAACACCGAACTCATCCTCTCCCTCACCAAGGACCCTCACACTGCCAAAACCAACCTCCAGGAGGGAATGAAGGTCGTCGCCGACTGGATGAGGAGCAGCCGTCTGAAGCTGAACTCGGACAAGACGGAGATACTTATCCTCGGACCCACCCCCTCAGCCTGCGACGACTCCTGGCGGCGACCACACTGTGAACAGCACCAACACCCACCGACCATGCACGCAACCTAGGATTCATCCTCGACTCCTCCCTCTCCATGGCTAAGCAGGTCAGCTCTGTCTCCTCCTCCTGCTACAACACCCTCCGCATGCTCCACAGGATCTACAAGTGGATCCCGACCGAAACAAGAAGAACAGTGACACAGGCCCTCGTCAGCAGCAGACTGGACTACGGCAATGCACTCTACGCAGGAATCCCAGCCAAACATCTACTACGACTACAACGCATCCAAAACGCCTATGACCAACTGATCGTCAACGTTCCCCGCCGCAGCCACATCACCCCCCACCTGGGAGACCTACACTGGCTCCCTGTTGACAAGAGAATCACCTTCAAGCTCCTCATCCACGCACACAAAGCATTCCACTACGCCGGACCAGCCTACCTTAACAGCAGACTCAGCTTCCACAACCCCATCCGCCAGCTCCGCTTCGTCAGCCTCACCCTCGCCGCTGTCCCCCGCATCCAACGCACGACCTCTGGCGGCAGATCCTTCTCCTACCTCGCCGCCAAGACCTGAAACACCCTCCCTACCCACATACGGCAGACCCAAGACCTACTCGCCTTCAGAAGACTCCTCAAGACCTGGCTCTTCGAATAGTAGCAGTACCTCCTCCCCCCAGTGCCTTGAGACCCTCACGGGTATGTAGCGCGCTCTACCAGTAGTCTGATTGATTGATTGATTGATTGATTGATTGAAACCAAAGCTGAAACCAAAAAAGCAGCCTGTGTCCTCTAGCGTCCAAAACCCAGCCTGCACTTCATGCAGTAGGATAATAAAATACAAAATTCATAAAAGTTGTTTTGTTTTTACAAGACTCTAGAGAACAATTCTCCCACATATGAGCATGTACCTTTTTTCCTCAATAATTATTTTACACCAGTGGGTGGCAGTTATGGACGCAAAAAGGTTCAAATTAGCTTCAACATTGCTAACATGCTCCATTTCCCATACAACACACAGTAGCTGTGGAGGGATTGTTGTGTATTTTAAGTGATGCGTGGCAGTGACAGTGGTCATTGCATTAGCTGCTGTGGGTGTGATAGCTCAAATGCCTTTGTGGTCATGAATATGTGCCTTTAAGTTAAGTTCTGGTGTTTATTGCACATGGTTATGAAAAAAGCACAATGTGAGATGTGAGTGTGAGCTCCCCCATCGAATGAGTTTACAGCTGCAGAGGCCTCCAGTGTTAAGTTATATACCATCCTACCAAATCTGTTATTGCTCCAACCTCATTTTAGCCTCATACAATAAGGAATGGACCCACTTAAAAAGGTAAGTCTTTGGAGTAGAGCAAATATGAGGTCAATTACACAAAATAAATGGCCAGGATGATGAGCTCTGGCCCCAAACCTCTCCAATATCTCAGGAGTGTCAACTTGTTTAGATACCCATTGCAGGAAGCACAACTAGTGTTGTTCAACAGTACTGCATGGTTCAGTGGGAACGTTTTCTCTATTGGGATAACAAGCTCATTCCAGCAAGAACCTGCCCTAGCCACTTTCTAAAACTAGCCCCATCCAGCAGCAGATGGCACAAGTGTGATTGTCAGAGCCACTGCATTGACCTCACAAACCTCTTAGGAGAATAGGCCTCACTACATAAATAAAAGGTTCCCTGGGTAGGTGTAAACTGACACTCCAAATCCATGAATGACTGTACCTCCAATTTCCATTAGCCCACACCATAAAAAATACCCTCAATCAATCGATCATGGACATTTATAAAGCGCGCTACTCACCCGTGAGGGTCTCAAGGGGCTGGGGGGGAGGGGGGGTGCTACTACTGCTCGAAGAGCCAGGTCTTGAGGTGCTTCCTGAAGCTGAGATGGTCCTGGGTCAGTCGTAGGTGACTGGGGAGGGAGTTCCAGGTCTTCGCTGCCAGGTAGGAGAAAGATCTTCCTCCGGAGGTGGTTCTGAGAATTCGAGGGACGATGGCGAGGGCAAGGCTGGCGGAGCGGAGCTGGCGGGTGAGGGTGTAGAACGAGAGGTGGCTGTTGAGGTAGGCGGGGTTCAAGTTGTGGAGCGCTTTGTGTGCGTGGGTGAGCAGTCTGAACGTGATTCTTTTGTTGACGGGGAGCCAGTAGAGGTTTCTCAGGTGGGTGGACATGTGGCTGTGGCAAGGGATGTCGAGGATGAGTCGAGCGGAGGATTTTTGTATGCGCTGGAGGCGAGTCTGAAGTTTGGTGGTGGTTCCTGCATATAGGGCGTTCCCGTAGTCGACTGGTGACAAGGGCCTGGGTGACTGTTCTTCTGGTTTCTGTGGGGATCCATCGGAAGATCTTTTGAAGCATACGCAGGGTGCTGAAGCAGGAGGATGAGACGGCGATGACATGTTTGGTCATCATGAGGGAGAAGTCCAGGATGAAGCCCAGGTTGCGTGCGTGGTCCGTGGGCGTCGGAGCAGTGCCCAGGGGCAGAGGGCAACCAGGAGTCGTCCCAGGCGGAGGGGGATTGTCCGAGGATGAGGACTTCCGTCTTGTCTGAGTTGAGCTTGAGACGGCTGTGCTTCATCCAGTCTGCTACCTCTTTCATTCCTTCCTGGAAGTTGGTTTTGGCTGTGGCTGGGTCCTTGGTGAGGGAGAATATCAGCTGGGTGTCGTCGGCGTAGGAGATGATGTTGATGTTGCGTTTTCGTGCGATGGTGGCGAGGAGCTCATGTAGATGTTGAAAGAGTTGGACTGAGTGAAGATCCTTGGGGTACGCCGCAGATGATCTTGGTGGCCGCGGACCGGAAGGGGGGGAGGCAGACTCTCTGGGTTCTTCCGGAGAGGAACAAGGTGATCCATTCCAGTGCTTTACCTTGGATTCCAGTGTTGCTGAGGCGGTGTATTAGGGTGCGGTGGCATACGGTGTCGAAGGCTGCTGAGAGATCTAGGAGAATGAGGGCACGGTTTCTCCGTTGTCGATCAGGGTTCGGATGCCCTCTGTGGCTGCGATGAGGGCAGTCTCAGTGCTGTGGTTGGCTCGGAATCCGGACTGGGAAGGGTCAAGCGAGTTGTTGTTCTTGAGGAAAGCGGTCAGCTGTTTGTTGACGGTCTTTTCGATGACTTTGGCCGGGAAGGGGAGAAGAGAGATGGGTTGGAAGTTCTTGAGGTTCTTGGGATCAGCTGTGGGTTTCTTCAAGAGGGCGTTGATCTCTGCATGTTTCCAGCTTTCAGGGAAGGTGGCTGACGAGAAGGAGCTGTTTATGACGATAACCCTCACAGTTAATAAGGGCCAAGAAGAAGATTGACCACAGTTTCACCATAACCACTGCAAAATCACCAGTAATGGCAATCAGTGAACATAATCAAAGTTGATAAATGTTAATATTGTTAATAAATTACTGCGTATGCAGTGCTTACCAATTTGAATAAGAAGAAACTATTACCACTCACTGCCATCTCTGCCTCACATAAATTCTTCTGGTCCTCTACAGCTCCATACAGGTAACAGCCAGATACCATCACAGAATATTAAACTGGTGACAGTGGCGTAGCTAGGCCTTAGGCCGCCTTGTGGTGGCCCCTGTTTTTTGCCACCCGCGGCGTCAGAATATAAGAGCGGGAGGGTGCTGGCGGTTCCTGTGGCTCCAGCGCAGGTAAGAGCGGGTGGGGGAGAGGCCACCACACCCAAAACTCATGCCGCCCTGCCCTGCCCCACCCCTCCCCTCCCTTTCCACTCCACTGACTGGTGATTGGTATAGTCATTTCTCTCACATGACCCCTTTGATTGACATTTTGGAGTGACAAAAAAGAAAAAATAGTGGGAGCTTGTATTAATAAATGAGGTTAGGGTTATATTTGGTTAGGCCTTCAATATTAAGTAGTTCTGTGTTCCACACAGAATCAAAGAGATTCACATACTACTTTTGATTCCTGTCTGACTCCTGTGTGGAACCTGTTTGGGTCCTGCTGGAACTATGACACTAAAGTATTTCATCACCATTTTGGGAGGTGGATTTTCCTGTATACTAGATGCATCATAAATTTGGGCTTATGCTATCCTAGGTTGTGTTTACATTGTCCTCCAACTTGCATCAACATTACCAACTGTCAGTTGTTAACTGTTGCTGTTTTCATGTTCTAAATAAAGAATTGAGAAGATTCTCACTAACAAACAGAGAACATTTCCAGAAACCTTCTTCCGCTGAACGTATCCAAGGACATCTTAACTATCCCAGGCTAATGCAATACAATATATCAAATGAATTGCTGGATAACATTTTGAAAATGCTCCAATGCATCAATATCATGAGAGAAACTTCAAATGTACTTGGTAGTAAAATGTTTCTTCTAGCATTTTCCCATTCTGAGAACCATGTACTTGTATACAAATGTATGAATGTCTTTGGTTAAATTCCTATAAAAATACCTTTAGATTTCTATGTACAGGAGACCCTATCCCTCATCATTAGAAGATGCATTTTTGCTGGATTTAATTCTGAACTGTAAACAGTCCTCTGTACCTATGATCTGTACACTTTGCTAGTATATTTACTCATGGCAAGTTACATGTGAACTGCCTATTATTTTGCTATATAAAGCTTTGAAACGACAATCATTGTATGTAATTTTTACAAGAATGTTTATCATCTGCTACTGAGCTTAATCATTCTGATACCACAATGGCTCCAGTCTGGAGCACGAAAGTACGTCTCAGGACTGCACCGCTTCCTATCCTATCAGTTGGCGCACCCCTTGAGTGGATCTTAGTACAAGTCTGCACGCTAACAGATCTGGTAGCAGAGGATGGTTCCAATTTAGCCAACCCTCAATTAACAAGCTGATTGGCTGTAGAACTGAGTACTGCAAATTCATGATCCAGAGAGTTTCCACCCAGATCTAAATTGACCCAGTCACAGTACGACCCTTGTGCCGGAGAAGATAAAGTGGCCAGGGAAGAAACAACAATCCAAGTATCAAATGGCATTGCATGCAAAATGTGGGGAAAGAAGTTACAAATAGGTTTGAGAATAGCAATTATGTGGCCATGATTGCTGAACTTGTCGGGACAATCAGAATTGTGATTTCTATGATATGCTTCAGTTTTTGTGAAGGACGAATGTCCGAGTTGTTATACACAAATGGTATAGAGTTATAGAGAGGTACCTCAAGTTGGAACATTGAATTGTTGAACTTGCCTGCTAGGTGAAGTGTGCTGTGAGGCGCTATCAGCTACACCGATATAGAGGTATAACCTTCTTGTATGAGTTTACTAACCAGATTTGATGGACATTTTTCCTTAGTGCACAGGAAGTGGGCATGATGAAAATAGTGACTTTCTCAGGTTGAGGGCTCACTGTAGTATGTGAGTTGGTAGCATTCATATCATGATAGAAACGTTTGTGTAGTCGAAGCAGGCAATATGTGGGAAAGTTGCAGAATCAGTTCAGAAGTAGTCTGGTGACATTAGAGTGTTGTGTTTATAGGTTAAAGTGCAGGCATTGGTTGGCGGACGTTGTAGCCGCGTTGTGATTGAATGATCTTTGACATAGACACACTGGCACTGATGAAAGTGGTGTGGGGTTGTTGGTGGGGAAAGAGTGAGAAATCGAAGTGAGGAGTGAGTGAGACTATGTTAGAATGGGGTGTCCTTTTCAAAGAAAGAAAAAGGAATGAATAGGGAGGAAACGTTTCCCCCAAAAGGCACACCAGCTAGCAAAATAATGGCAAAGGAAGTGTTACACACATGCATGTGGCTTAGCCAAGGGCAAGAATATACATCCAGGGATGGGGAACTTTAATTCCAATTGAGTGGCACTTTTTACATCCCTCAAATTGAGAATCTAAGGAGAAAGAAAAATGTACAATTTAAAACCACATCTAGGCCCACATAGTTTGAAGCTTTAAAACTTAGCAAGCAAATGGCAAGCGAAAATAAATGAAAGAAGTTGGAATTAACAATCCTCAGTAGTGCTCATTCATGGAGAAGTGCACCAGATGAGGAGAGGCAGAAGAAAAGGTGGATTGAGGAAGTAATTAAAACTGTTGGAGCCTACCCCATGATATAGAGTGAGGAAAAGGGGAAATGAAAGAGGGAAACAGACACGGATAGTGAGGAGGAGAATGCTGTCATAGACATACTCCTCAGTGTAAGCCTGTCCCTGTACAATGTGACAGCCACTGATCTGAGCACCATAGCCCCAACAGTGACTGAGATCATATCAGGCGAATCTTCCACAGCAGTTATTGCACCCGAGCTATACAGAAACTACCGTCCCGTCTCCTGCTCCGATCTCCATACCCTCACTCTTAAGCAAATTCCCTTCTTCAAGTACTGTAGTCACTCCCTCTGTAGAAGAACTTGTCACTACCATGTTGGGTCAATCTCTTCCAAGCATACCTCAGAATATAGGACCGAAGCCGGGCGGCACTCACTTAATACCCCTGCTAGGAAGGAACTCCATCAGTGGTGGGATAGGAGGTCAAACTACTTGCACAGATTTATCAGGTGACTCATCAGGCCCAGGGTAGAGCTCACCTCAGTTACACCTCTCTCAGCTGAAAACCCAGTTTGAGGAAATTGTGAAGGGAAATGTGGGGATGGATTTTCTGAGACATTATGGAGAAAGGGAATTGCTTTACATCAGTAAAGATGCAGCGGGAGTGGCAAGAGAGGCACACCCAAGAATGGAAAAAGTGGTGAATTGATGTGAAGTGGACATTACTTATCAATAGAACATACAAAAGAATTATAAGATGGTAATGGTTGAGAAGGAGCTGAGAATGTTAAAATTGAGAGGGTTGAGAACCCATGTGAGGCAGCTCATCCAAAATATTAGGAATGGAGCAATACAAGAAGTTTAGAGAACTATGGTCCAAGAAGAAGAAGGTTAATGTCAGTAGTGGCCTGTGGTGGGAGTGCTGCCGGGTGCTGAGGGGGGAGGGGGAGGGGGAGGGGAAGGGTGGGGGGTAGTGAACTATGGATTAGTGGAGAAGTGTGGCTCAATGGTTAGAGTGGCAGACCTTGATGCAGAGCTCTGGCCAGGGACCTGGGTTCGATTCCTGCCTTGGCGGGATCGGGCTTAAATTTCTCTGACCGGATATTCTCGCCTCAGTGCCAAATCTAAGCATGAGCCCCACGCTGCAACTGTGGGCAATAGCTTGCTTAGTCTCCACAACGGCCCCCGATACACAAGGGATGCCTGGTTTCACCATGGGATGCCCAGGAGTGGACACCTCGCAAGGAGGCGTTCCCTTGTGGTAGGAGTACAAGCGCCGGGATGCTTACGGGTTACTGTTCGCGCTATACACATTTACATTTACATTTACATTACGGCCACATAGAGGTAAGTAAATATATAAATAAATGAAACAAATTTTGTTGCGAGCGCTTTTTTGCCAAATGCAAAGAAGCACGCACAACGAAATTCGTTTTATTTCTTTATATGTTTACTTACCTCTATTTGGCCGTAATCCATAGTTTACTAACCCCCACCCTGCCCCTCCCCTGTCCCACGTCAGCGCCCGGCAGCACCACGGGCCGCTAACACATGGAAATAGCTTTTACTCTACTAAATACCTCACATACTACATCACCCATGACATGCTCTATGATATCATTGATAACATCACTGCAACATCTGAAATTACATGTATTATAACAGTACTGTGTATGGCGTGGGCATGGTTTTTAGTTACTTTAGGGCACACATTCATTGCTTTTGTTAGTTTAAACTTGTATTTTCAACTAAATGTAGCTTCCCTTTAATCTTAGCCTTTTGTTTGTGAATTTTTTAGGTTGTCTGTAATGTAAATTACAATAATATTAAAATTCCTAACTATATTGGGGAGAGGATGTGGGCTAACAGCTAGGGTGGTCGACCTCAAAGTTGGTTAACTGAGTTTGAGTGTCTGCAGTGACGCTCAACATCCTATGATTCTAGGCAATTCAATGAATCTCCCCATGCCTAGCAAAAAAAAATATATGTGTCCATCTGTACTGTAACTGGTGCGCATGTAAAGCGCTCTGATACCTTTGGGTATAGTTCGCACTTTTTTAAACAATCAACTAAATAATGTCACTTTAAACCTTGTTTTTTCAGTGAATGTTTACTACAGTATTTACTGTTAAAATGAGTGCTGTCAGAAAATAAAATCGGCCCCATGTTCCAATTGCATTTCTGTCAAAGAGATTTCAAAACAAAACTGCACAAATAAATGATTCTTGATTATATGCAGGGCTTCTAAGAGGTAAGAGTAATCTCTAGCCTCCCAATTCACACCCTTAAAAAAATCAATTGACCTCAAAGTAGGAAGTTCCAACACAAAAATTAAGCTTGGCCTGCCATTATTTTTTTATCTGCACAAAAATATCAACTGAAGCCCACATTTCTTTTCTAACTGCAGATACATGGAGATGAACATCCTGCTCTATCTCAGCCCAGAAGAAAGCTTGATGAAGGAAGTTACATAGGCTTCTGTGACATATAGTGATGTTGCATGTTTAATACGTATTCCTTAAATGGTTTGTCCAATTTTTTCAAAATTTCTTACAAACAAATTCTAGGAAAGTAATATGAAGAAGCCCAACTCAAATCCAAATTAAACTATTTAAAAGAATAAACAAATAAAAAAAGCAATTCAAATACACAATTCCAAATATAATCCTACAAACTATGGGGGAAATGAGTACACTGTATTGGGGGGGTCATATTTCCTATTGTAACTTCAATTTAGCTAACATTGGGAAAATATGTACATTTAATAGATCTATGACCTTAGCTCCGCTTTATCTAATACTGGGGAAAATGCATACATTGGGGGGTGGAGGAGGAGTCTGGTTCCTTATTCTAACTCTAGTCCAACAAATATTGGGGGAAGTGTATACATTGGGGTCATATTTACTATTCTAATTCCAATCTAACAAACATTGGGTTGAGTGTGTACTTGGGGAGGGGTGCACACATTTAGGGCCAGATATAGGTAGCCCTTTACCGGTCGGAAACGGCCGAAAATACAAATTTTCGTCCGTTTTCCGACCGGTAAAGGGCTATGGAGATGTAGAACCTAAAAAAACGTACATTTTCGGTAATTTTACCGAATCAGTAATTTTACCGAATCGGTAAAATGACAGAATCTGTAAATTTACCGATTCTGTACATTTTAACGATTCGGTAAATTTACCATTCGGTAAAAATACCGAAAATGTATTTTTTGATGTAGGTAGCACTTCTAACAGTGCTACAGTGCCTTTAGAATTCGGTATTTACCATGCAATACAATTGCATGGTAAATTACGAATTCCTGTGTACATGCACATCTGTGCATGTACACCTGTACTATGTGGCACACAGACATGCCCTAAGGGCATGTATGTGTGCCACATGGCGCAAAAGCCAGTTACATGGGTGCAACAGGGTGACAAAGTGACACCCTGTCCCCCTTAGCAATTCGGTATTTTTACGGATTTGGTAAATACCGAATCAGTATTTGCTATTAAATTCTATGGGCTTCAAGGCCCCTAGGATTCAATAGCAAATACCGATTCGGTATTTACCAAATCGGTAAATACCGACTCTTACCAATTCGGTAAAAAATACGGAATTTTTACCTACATCTCATTTACAGATTCATAAATACCGAATCGGTAAAATTCGGTATTTGTGACTCAGTAAATGAGATTTACCTACATCTGGCCCTTAGCACTCTTTCTCCAGTCTGGCAAATAAGGTGAAAAGTAAATACAAAAGATGTCAGATATAATATTCTTACTTCAGTTTAACAAACATTGTGAAAAGTGCATAAATGTCAATGGGTTAGTTTTATTATTCTAACTTCAGTCTAACAAACATTGTAGAAAGTTCACACATTAGATGGCAAGATTCATTATTATACCTGAAGTCCAACAAATACATGTGGAACTGCATACATTGAAGGGGTGGTCACAATTGTAGCTCCAATCTGACAAAATTAAGTAAAGTGCACACATATGTGGGGGGCGGTGTTGGCTAATTCCAGTCTAACAAACACTGGGGCAAATGCATGTATTAAAGGGGGTAACATTTACTATTCTAACTTCAGTCTAACAATCATTGGGCAAGTGCATATATTTAGGGGAGGGAGTCAGATTTACTTATGTAACTTCAGTCTAGGCAACAATGGGGAAAACACGTACAATAGGGTTGAGACTCAGTTACTATTCTAACTCTGGTTACAAAAAATAGGGAAAGTACATGCACTGAGGAGGGGGTCTGATTTAAAATTGTAACTCTTGGACAAATATTGGGAAAATGCTTACATGACAGGGTCAGATTTACTATTCATATTACCTACTGGCAGTCGCCAGTGGGTAGCTATATTTAGGACCTAGTTTCCATAGGAAAATCGTTTTATCTTTTCCCAATAACTTTGGCGCCGGTTGACTTATCTTTGCAAAATTTTCAAAACTAGTGACCCACTCCGGTCAGCTCTTGTCTTAAAGGTTACGGGGTGCTTCATCAAGCGGGGGTCGAGAAAAAAGGGGGGTCCGGAAACGCATTTTCCCCATGTTATTTTGCATAGGAAACTTTAGATAAAGCTACAGGTCGAACTGCTGAACGGAATTACACCAAATTTGGCAAAAGGTAGGTCTTGGTTCAGAAAGAGCCCTTTTTGCTAAATGGTGCAAATCTGATCAGTAGTTCCTGAGAAATTCAAAAATGAAAAAGTTTCGATAGCTGGGGCAGGGGTGGGTTCGCGAACCCTCCCGACTACAAGCTTAATTCTAATTGGCCCCCAACACTCCAAACCAGGAGGTGTTGGCAGCCATCTTGTGTCTCGGTAGAACTGAGTCACAATAAAACAAAAAAAAAAGGTAAAAATACAATAAAAGGGGGCAGGGTAGAAACACCCTGACCCCCTAGGCCTGCTCAGGGGGTTCAACAAGGACCCCCAGGGCAAAACAAAGCATATTTTTATTAATTTCAGGGGAAAGTGCAATGGGCCCGCGAATCCCACTGAAATTATTTTTAAAAAACGGAGCATGGGCTCCAGCAATTCATTTAAAAATGAGTCCCCGCAACCCCAGGGACCGCCAACTCCCTGGGCCTTTATTGATAATGTGCGGGGGGATGCAGCCCCAGAGACCGCCACCTCCCCAGAGCTAATTTTGATGTATGCAGGAGGCACTGCACCCCCCACAGCCCTGGGGACTGCCACCTCCCTGGGGCTTAAAAAACAAAATGTGTGGAGGGGTCCCAATCCTCCCCACCCTGTCCCGAGGACCGCCACCTCCCGGGGGCTCTGTAAAAGTTTAAAAAAGATTTGTGTGTGGGACTCGAGCCCCCCTACACACACCGAGGACCACCACCTCCCAGGGTATAGAAAATGATGGGAGGAGTGCAGCGCGGCCCCCTCCTGGAGCCCTTGATGACCCTGGGGACAGCCACCCCCAAGTCTGGCTTCTGCCATGTCCAGGGGTGCCCACCCCAGGGACATTGCTGTTTGCTATGACTTTAGGAAGCAAGAGCATGGAAACCTGCTCTCTCTTCCAAAAGCCAAAGCAGAATTGCTTTTCCACAAGGGAAGCTGCATGTCAACAGCTCCCCTTGTGGAAAAGCAATGCGGGCTCCCGCAGGACGCAGTGAGCCAGCAGGGACGTGGGGGCATTGAGGCTCCCCCCACGGTCCCCAATGTAGTGGCCAGGCACCTGGGGATGGGGTCACCGGGGCCAGAAGTAATCCGGAAGGGGGGCCACGCGGACCCACCCATGTGGAGAAAAATAATAATAATAAAAAAAAGTAAAGGCTGGCCCCCAGGGATGGGGTTCCCAGGCCATAATAGGCCTGAGGAGGGTGGCCACCCTTCCTCAGACCAATGTCGATGGTTTCGACAATGGTAGTCTGTATTTAAGAGTGGGTGTATCAAAGTTTATATTTGGGTGTGAGGAGGTGCATCATATTTTCACGTGGATGATTTCATCAGTGATGTCCTCAGTGATGTCATTTGAGATGTCATCAGTGATGTTACTGACCATGTCATGAATGATGTAATATTTGACATCATCAGCAGTGCATTACCGCGGCGCGAGATATAGTTAGCTGAACTAACTAGACAGCAGAATTTCTCAGGTTTTATACGAGTGAAATGTCCAAGTAACTATAACGTGCCTTTCTAGGGTTTTTTAAATATTAATTTCTAACCATAACGTGCCTGAAACCTATGTTTTTTTCTGTAAATTTCAAAGGTTTTTTAAATAATTTCTAACTATAAAGTCCCTGAAACCTTTGTTTTTTCTGTGAATATAGATACACATACTATTATAACTCCAGCTTGACAAATATATGGGGAAGTACATCTGGTAGCGACGGGGTGAGGTTTTATATTCTAACTGCAGTCTAACAAACATTGGCTAAAGTGGAGATATTGAAGGATTTACATTTTGCTATTCTAACTCAACACTAACAAATATTGGGAAAGTGCATGCACTTGGGTGTGGAGCAGACTTACCTTTGTGGCACTAGTTGAACAAGTATTGCAGAAAGTATATAGTTTGAAAGGGTTTCCTTTTCTATCACAACTCCAGTCCAATAAATATTAGGGAAAGTTCATACATTCTGGGGAGCAGGAGAGATTTACCGATATAACTTCTATTTAACAAACCTGTGAGAAAGTGCATATATAGGGGGTATTAGATTCACTAGACTCAAATAATATAAGTACCCTTTAAAATGATTTCAATAATGAAAATAAAAACATTAATTACAATTGAATGTTATCAAGCTACCTCAAGAATCGAAAAAGTTAATTACGCTAATTTTGGATATGTACTAATTTAGCAGAAATGGTTTTAAAAATAGTTTGTTAAATGATTAAATAAACCACTTTTAACCGCATCATTGCTATTGTATATTCCCGCTGTGTGCTGCAATTTTCAAAATCCCATTGTTTGTGACAAGGTCAACTCGTCATAAGCACAGCGCAGGTAACACCCATGACGAGTTGACCTTGTCACAAGCATCGAAGGGGTTAATATATGATAGCCCTTAATCCCCCAAAAATAGACAGGCCTAAAAGAAAAGTAATAAAATCTGTTATGATCTGTTACCCACATTTCTTTTCCAATTTTAAAATATTATTTAAATGTTAAATATTTTACTCTTAAAGTAACTAGAATGCAGTTATACATGTATCTATATATTTACACATTGTTGTCTATTACTTTGGCACAGGTTGACAAATCTTCACGAAAGTTTCCAAAAAAGGTGTCATAGTGAGTCTTCTTGTGCATGGAGTTTAGAGGTGATCCATCAAGCAAGGGGTGAGAAAAAATGGTGTAAAAAAACGTCTGTTTTCCCACGCTAATTCCCATAGGACTTTTGAGCATGACTACAGCTTGAACTGCTGGACGAAATGACACCAAATTTGGCAGAAAGCTAGCTTTGGTCTGCAAATTGTGTTTTTTTTGTATTTGGTGAGAAAATGTAAGAGAGTCCAGTTAGTGATATCTAGTGCCGCAGATCTTTTGCGATTAATCGTGAAAAATGATGAGCATGTGCGTGGAAATACAGAACTCTGATTTGGCAGCCAACACTTCAACCAGAAAGTGTTGGTAGCCATCTTGGGACTCATCACTAAAAAATGCAAAAAAGCCCAAAAAGGGGGCAGGGTAGGAATACCCTGACCCCCAAGCGTTGGTCTTGGGGTCCCCCTGGAAGCCAGCAAGGCCAAAAAATGACAAATTCCCGCGAAATTGCGATATTTGCTAATTTGAGGGACTTTTTTTTAAAAGCAAGCACGGGTTCCACGCGTGCTTTTAAATAATGCCCAGAAGGGCCAGGTTCTCAATGCATATCATAAAAATAGGAGGGTGCACACGGGGCCTTCCCGTCTTAGGGCATATGAAAGCCCCAGGGACTGCCACCTCCCTGAGACATTATTTGTATGTATACGGGGGTAAACTTGCGGCACCCCCTCGCTCTCCAGTTACCACCACCTTCCCCGGGCTATTGTTTATTAAGCTTTCAGGGGTACATTAGAATATGTATGCAGAAGATTTGTGTGTGTGAAAGCAATGCTGACTTCCGTTGGAGGCAGGGAGCCAGCAGGGGCCCTAAGGGCACCAAGAAAAACATGGCCAGGCCCTGGGGGATGGTGTTCCTGGAGCCAAAATCGACCTGGGGAGGAGGCTGCATGACCCCTCCTCCCCCATTGCAAAAAGGCCAATTCCAGGGGAATGGGATCCCTGGGTCGAAATCAGCCGGCGAGGGGGGCCACATGGCCACTCTCCCTATAGTCATATGGCCAGGCCCCGGGAAAGGGGGTCCCCGGGGCTGAAATTGGCCCGGGGAGGGGGGGCCACATTTCACTTTCTAAAGTTATCTGGTGAAGGCGGAACAAACACATAAGCGTGGGCGGTGCGCTTAAGCGGCATAATGAGTTAGATAAATGAAGTTCACTGTGAATTTTAGTGCCGGGTGTTTGTCCGCACTTTGTAATCATTGCAAACGGCACCATGCACGCACAAGGGGGTACTACTTTCTTTCTGCCACTCAAGTAGATTTTTTACTCGAGCTGCACCTTTCTTAACCCGAATGGATGATTTCTCAACGTGAGCGGTCACAAGCATACGTGACGATTCGCAACAAGAAATTTGCACGCCCGAGTTGATAAATCTCGCCAGTAGGTTGATTTTCCATGCTCGCACTCGCCAACTTCACTTTGACGATCACGAACAATGAAAAATGAAAAAATGTTGCTGGGTGGTGGATTTTCCTCGCTCTCGCTCGCCAACTTGATATTGAAGAACGCGAGCGAGGAAAAAAACTCTGCTCCACGGAATGGACTTTCCAGAACTCTGCAAGCTCCGCATAACACAGAGTGCAAAAATCTCTGCAAACTCCAGAGTTCACCGCCCAGGCTTAAGTTACAGATATACGAATTCACTGGAGACATTTCATCCACATCTTTTACCCAGCTGTAGTGTGGGAGACACACTATACATTTACCCATCGAGGTAGCACTCACTAATTAGCCAGTAGAAAGTATTCCAGTTGGGTAGAGGTGTTGCACAAATTGGTGGCCTCTTCCTGGATAAATACGCAGGGCATGATTCATTCTGGCACGATGCTCAGTTTATAGGAATTAAACCTGAGCAGGTTACAGTTAGGAAATAAAATTTCAAAAACATTTGGAAGTCATTGAAAAAAACAAAGGTTACAGGGATGTTATAGTTAGGAAATAGAATTAAAAAACCCTTAGATATTCACTGACAAAACCAAAGATGACAGGGACGTTATAGTTATGAAATACAATTTAAAAAAACCTTAGAAATTCACTGAAAAAAACAAAGGTTACAGGGACATTGTAGTTAGGCTCACATTTCACTCGCACAAAACCAGAGAAATTCTGCAGTTTAAGTTAGCTGAACTATAATTTTTTTTATTTTAACTTTTTTGCAGTTTTATATAGCGTGTACTCAATGCAAAGATATCAGAATGCTTTACATGTGCACCAGTAACATAACAGAAGGTCACTTTTTGTTTTAAAGCAAGATGAGATTAAGTGGTTTGCCCAGAATCACAGCATGTTGAGCTCATACCAAGACTCAAACCTTGTACCCCATTTCCAAAGTCTGAAGCTGTGGCTGTAATGTCACATCCTTTAACACAGTCAACAAGGATCCACTGATCCCATATATTGTAAACTGTACCACATCTACGTTCTATATACATGTATAAGACGGAGATTAAATTAATAAACCCTAAACCTTCCTCTTCACCTCTAAGTTTGCTCCCTCATCTGGCGCAACTCACCTTTGTAGCACAGGGCTCAATTTTAGATTTCTATCTCTCCCGTTATAGATTGTGTATTGCTTATATTGACTACAATGTTCTATAGAAATGACAAATAGCTAAACTTTTTGTCCACAAGTTATAAACTGATAACACCCTCAATGAGCTTTCTTGAAAACACACCCTAGCCGATGTCAGTCTTCGATCTCTGTTTTTACATACTGTAGAAGCTCTTGAAGGTTCGGAACACCTTAATCAAAATAACTAAACAATCTTTATTTCACCCTGCTAAACTTCATTGTTCAGTATATAAGCATGGTTTTACAGATTGTAAATTTATACAGGAGTCCTATCACCTGAAGCTTTGTCCTTATAAGTGTGTATTATTCAGTACTCTTCATTTATTCTGAGCCCACCACGGAGTCTAAAGTCTATAATTCATGTTTGGGTTTGCCCTGGAATAGATATACTATATGATGAATAATATATTGATATTCCATGAATCTTCTTGGTATAAGTAGTCTTAATATTTTCATACTGGTGTTAATTGACATTCTGATTGTTATATATATATATATATATATAGAACTATCCAACAAAACAATTTGAAACATAACAGAGCATAAATCAATACCCAAAATCAAAGCATGGAAAGTGATAATTTCGTATAACATCATCATCATCATCATCATCATCATCATCATCATCATCATCATCATCATCATCATCTTTATTTCGGTTTGAAGAACCATAAAAGCAGACAAGAACAAATACAATAATAACAGAAACTCACAATGTAGTTGCAAGCTCAATTTGATACAATTTGCTTACTGGTGTAAGTTCCAACCCAGATTACATCCTTTAGCACAAATGGTTGATGAATCTAACATAATACACTCAATAACATATCTACATAATAAAATAGAGTGCCAGGAAGCACACACCTCAAAACAACCCCTAAGCAGCACCAGCTGGTTCTGTTATGCCATCTGACAAACCAATAGGAGGGGGGCTCTTGTACATTAATTATCACCAATGAGTTAAAGTGCATAGTGCAGATTGGCAAGCAACACAATAGATAAAGAGATTTAAAAGTTCATTAGAAATGATATGCTAAAAACAATATTTAAGATAATTAAATGCAATATAAAACAATAGGTAAAACACCATTTATATAAAAAAAACATAATCAGTTTTTCAATCCTCTGGGCTGAGCATTTCTGGCCTTACACATTTGGAGACCTCTGGCACCCTTTAATACTTCGCCTTAGGTGTACGAACAACATTGGCACAAATGCACTTGGACCACCATATCCAGGCTGCCTGAACGTATCTTGCAAACACAAACACCACCAGCCTAGAGATGTCAGATCTTAGGAGCCTGGTGGCAAGCAAGTAACTCCTTACACCCATGGATCTAACACAATGGTAATATCCATTTTCTCTGCTGGGCATCATATGCTGGGCAGAAGAATAAAAAGTTAGGTAGGTCTTCTCTAGGCCTCTTACATGCCAGGCATTCTTTACTCTGGTAGATCACATTTGCCCACATATACCCATAGCTGGGTGACAACTTAAACTCCAGAAAAAGAGTCAAAGAACCTCTACTGTTACCTATGACCTCCTGGTGTACCATCTGCCAATACCTGAATTAATTCATTAACATTTTGGTACCAGAAGTGAGGGCCTCTGGTGCTTCCCAGAAACCTCTGAGACTCAACTCAGTTGTCTTTAGCAGTTGAGACGAATAATGAGATAATGAACAATCAGCTTTGTGGACCTGCATGGACCAATCTAGGTTTGGCGTTAGCCTTAGCCCTAACTGATCAAAGTATGATACCTACTCTATTGTAGTGGTATCAGCAGAGTCTCCAGCTGTAAGATTTAGATCTAGTAGGGGTAGAGACTTGGAAATAACATTTTAGTAGCAGGAGTGAGGGCCTCTGGTGCTTCCCAGAAACTTCTGAGACTCAACTTCCGAGAAAAGGAGCCACAATGTCTACTGGAAGTCGGGAAGGACTAAAATATCTTTGAGGGTGTATCTATAGGCATCCAAGGCAGGTGAGGTTCAAATCCTATGCCAATACAGTAACAGATGAAGATAAACTTTCCAAGAAATGGTCTTGAATGCCAGATCTGAGTGTAGTGGGACCGATGGAGTGCTCTTTTGGAAAGCAAATAGGTTCCTGATAAACCTGTTCTCAGAGTAGGCGAGGGCGCTACAGTTAGCATAGCCAAAATCACTGCTTCGTATATAGCTGCCTCAAGAGCTTTGCTATGTAAATCTCAATTGCTGGGGCAGCTTTCTTTGAAAAAGTTTTATTGTGTGTCTTTAGCAGTTGAGACGAATAAAGCAATAATGAACAATCAGCTTTGTGGACCTGCATGGACCAATCTAGGTTTGGCGTTAGCCTTAGCCCTAACTGATCAAAGTATGATACCTACTCTATTGCAGTTGTATCAGCAGAGTCTCCAGCTGTAAGATTTAGATCTAGGAGGGGTAAAGACCATACATTTTGTTTTTGTACTGCTGAGTTCTAATCCCAGGTCTAGACACAAAATGTTAAAATCATCGAGCAAATGTTGCAGACCTCATAATGATTTGGAAATCAGGAGAGGGTCGTCTGCAAAAAGCAGGACAGGCACTCTCCTAGCCCCCAACCTAGAATCATCACATACATCCCTGTCCAACCCAACCTCTCACAACATTGGTTATGTTGAGGGAGAACAGGGTGGCGGCCAGGAGGCATCTCTGCCTGACTCCCTTCCAGATACTTATGGGTGGGGTGAGCTGTCCCCTGTCCCCCATCTCCTCATGCAACCTTAATAAAATAGCCAGTATATTTGGTGGAATGCTCATCCTACCAAATATTGTCCAAAGCATGACCGTAGGTACTAGGTCGAAGGCTGTGCGTAGGTCAACAAAGGTGACAAACAGTCGCCCCCTGTTAATCGTCACAGTCTTCCAAAAGAGGCAGGTGAAGTGGTAAATCTGGTCTACTGTACCAGTTCCACTTTTACATCCAGCCCAGAACTCGGATAGGACATTTTTCTCCCCTATCCGTTAAAAAATATGGTTAAAAAGGTGTTTACAAAAGATTTTCTGGGAGACATCAGTAAGACTAATCGGTCTATAATTGCTAGGGGCACTATGCTGCACCTTCTTATAGATTGGGATAATTTGTGCCTGCCTCCATGAAGCAGGGCTCGGCATGCCTTTCAAAATGGCACTTGAGAGATGGTGCATGTAAGGGTCCCAGATACCTCGTTTTCGTTTGTAGAGCTCGTTAGGGATCTGGTCTGGACCAGGTGTCTTCCCTAATGATGTAGACCTAATAGCCTCTTCTGTCTCCCCGAGCATTACTTCCAAGTTTACTTGAACCTTGAGATTTTCCACCAGCTGGTGATGCACAGCAACCCAGTCCTTGTCAGACAAACAAGAATATAAGTTACTAAAATGGGTAACCCAATCCTGGGATTGTACAAAGTATTCCACATGTGTCTTACCACCATGAAAACACAAAGCTAATTTGGCCCAAAACTTTACGTTGTCCTTGGTTGTCAGAGGATGTGACATCTCATCCCAGAGAGAGTCTTCCCAATCCCTCTGGGGCCTTTCCACCTCTTTCTTATAACTAGCCCTACAAGCCACAAGTTGCAACCTATCCTAGTCTTAATGGCTTGCAGTAGTAGAGCTTTGGCTACTCTACATGCTTAGTATATGAGGTGATTCTTTCTGGCTTGTGTGTGAATAGTTAATGTCTTGGGCCAACAGCTCTCTTATGTTGTCAAAAAGGGCTAGAGCAAAGTTGTTCAATAATTCTACATGCCCTGTGGTCATAGAATTCACTACTTCCATGAGCCCGGAATGCCTTTCAACCCAACCCCATTTGATGGTCTTACCATTGTTGGAGAGTTCAACATTTCCTATTTTGGGACAATCCTGCGCCATTGGAGTGTTAGCGAGAGAGCCCAGTAGGGTCAGATTAGGAGCATTATGGTCGCTGGCCACCCTTTCAAGGGCGATCATATCTTGGACATGAAACCAACTCTTCAGAATGATAAAAAATTATCAATGTGGCTGGTGTTGCCAGGCTTATTAAAGGTGTATTTGCTATCAATATCAGATATGATCCGGCCATTTGAGGCTCTTAAGTCGAACGTCTACGGTAAGGGCAAATATCTGGTCTGCCCTTGGGGACCACTTTACTGGGGGAAGATCTAAGGTCAGGACTATACATTTTTGGTCTTGCTCTGCCAAAAGATCCTTCTCTAGTGAGAAAAGTGGTTCAAAAGTAGCATTTAGACCACCTGCTAAATTGAGCACCCTATGTTCTATCAGAAAGTCCTCCTGAGTATTCAACACTTGGGTTCCTGCATTCCTCCCTACAACCCTATAGTAAGCATTTACTAGCAACAGAGAACTGCTGCTACTAAAACTGAGTCTGACGACCAAGACATCTGGTGAGAAAGAAACTAGGTGCCTTACTACACATTGAAGGTGTGCGCATCCATGGTGCCAGGCCCCCTGAGGGAATGCCTCTGGAAGATCTAAGTGCATTGGTGTAAAGAGAAATATACCCATTCCTGGTAGAAGGCACTTTGCTCCAGGTTTCCTGAAAGAGGCAGATATCATCGTTTTCGTATAACAATGTTTTCTCCCATTCTCCATGCAACACAGGCACACAACTTACATGAACTTAATACGGTCATGCTGTACAGTAAAATAGTCTTTTTTGTAGCCCTTCACCATGTATTGACCAGCACACCTTTCCTGTTGTGTTTGCTTTATCTTCTGCCTCCTCTCTTCCCGCTCATTCCGGATTTCAGTCTCAATTATGCATCTAAGGAACCTTTATTTCTCTTTAAATTAAATGAGAACATTTTTAGAACACACACATAGGTCCAGGAAGGAGTGTTATGTTATTCATTTATGTACAGTACTATTTTTTCACATTATTAGTTACTGATGCTGACACTGTATTAATTTTGGGAAAACGGTTGGGTCCTCTTTTAAACTTCAGAAGACCTTTTGCAACCCAGAAAAAAAGAGGAATGGAGTTTTAAAACTAGGGTGCCTAACAAGACAAGGTATGGCTGCCCTAACAGCTGTATGCTTAGTGTGTACTTGGCACAGGGAAAGGTGCATGGGTTAACTGGTAATCAAGGCATGGAGGTCCTACTGTGTAAGGTGTACAACAAATGTCAAACATTACAACAGAGAAACAATTGAGTCAGAGATGGTAGGAGATCAAAGACTAGTCTCTGGACTCCAGTGAAGGAACGATCACCTTAACTAGAGATCCCAGTCTGCTTGACTGACATCTCTAAGCCTTTAGTGCATCTGCAGGTGCATCGGATACATGTAAAGCTTAAAATTCTCAGCATGTGCAAGGTTTTAATACTCCACCAAGGACTCTTTTTTATACAAGATCCAAAAGCAGGAGTTTGTTTGAGAAAAACAAAACCAAAGACACCCTAGTGTCCCAATCCTACAATATGCAGATGACACTGTGATAATGGATCATAAACCGGAGGGCCTCCAGAGAGCCCTCAATGCACTCCGTGGCTTCAATCAGGAAAACCACCTGTTAGTCAACTACGGTAAAACCAAGATAATGGTGGTTGGAAAATACTCAATAAAGAAGCTGCCACATTGGCAGCTGGGTGATTATCAAATTTGGACAACCATAGCTTATAATTACCTAGGGTATGGTTTTCCCAGAATGCTAGAGCTGGTACTCATCTAAAACACCTATAGGGAAAGGCAGGCCAAACCATCTACTCATTGAGGCAACTGGAACAACGACTGTAAAGTCCAACAGCTGATCCAAAACTGACAGTCTTGAAAGCAAAACTTACCCGGGCAATTAGCTATGGTCATCTGGACTTCCCAGATGCGTTGAACAGTTTTATAACAGCAGTACAGGACAAAGCCTACAAATTAGTGATGCTAGCCCCGCGGCAAGCTAGAAGAGCAAGGATAAGACTGGAACTAGGCCTTGGGAGGCCTGAGTTGGAGCTCCAAGGGGATTTCATTAAGTTTGACATCAGAATTTCACGAGCTCCAGAAAACTCACCCAAACATCACTTGGGAACGATCTTTAAGGAAGAACATTCCCAGTGGCATCTCGAGCAAACAATTGGCAGCCTGAGGATACTACCTGAAAGCCTGCTTTTACCCTCAATCCCAATATCAGCATGAAAAAAAGTGACGAAGAGTCAGGTACAGATGATCTCGGCTGAAATGGATTTGACAACAACTCAGTTCAAACCCATCACCGCAGCACTGGACGCAACATATATTCCGGGGAAAGTCCAGCCCTATTTACGTGAAGCATTATCAGTTCAGGCATGCAGTAAAATTCTCTTCATGCAGCTCATAGCTTTAAGAATCACAGATTTTAACACAGCATGGACGCATAAGGGTAAAAAATGCCTCATGCAGGTTATGCTCATAAAGAAAAGAATTGTGGTTGCATTTGCTGTGTAGCTGCCCTACCCTGGCCAAGGATAGCCAGTGGTTGCTTCACCCAATCTTCAAGAACAAGGGACTAGTAGCATATGCTGACCGCACATATTTCAGCGATATCAGTGTTTTCAATGGAACATCGCTGGTTTTCCAGCGATGTACCATTGAAAACAGCGATAACATTGCTGATACGACCCTGTGGTAGTATCAGCATAATCCATCCCCCATTAAAAGTATGCCTTAGTCAGGAATTTAACAGACATTAAATTCCTGAGTTAAGGCTGAGGTAGCGCGATTTTAACATGTGTTGTTTTCACACTCAGCCCTTCTTTGCATCTCATTAGCGATGCGAGGCGAGGCTGTGAAAACACAGGCTCTACATCAAGGAAACACGCTCTAGCGTGTCCTTGTTGATATTACGATATAATTATTGCCGCTTTTTGCCCAAAAACTGACGCAAAAGCAGCGATAATTATATCACCAGCTTTCTAATATGCCCCCAATAACTTGCAAGGAGGCCTCAGATTTCAATTTCACCGAAGCGGACACAACCAATGCAAGAATAGCAAAGTTAATGCATGTAATGAGAATTTGCCTAGCCTTAGTGCTGGTAAGTTCCAATTCTATTAAGGACTCGGAGGCGAGGATTATGCCATTCTTTCATCGCTTTATTTTCCATAGCAGCAAGAAAAAATATATAACAAACTGCTTTTCCCATGAACATTCGGGAAAAAAACAAAATCGAACATGAGACCTATCACAGTGTCCATGCACCGGCAGCTCCCATCATGCTCCGCTGTCCTTTCCTCCTCCTCTTTCTTCGCGCGAAGCCCCTACACAGGTCCAATCACGCATCCTGTTTGGAATTCTCAGTCCCTGCAAAAGAACCTATCATCAGATCTAGCCCGTTCCAACAGAACGTCATCAATCAAAAGAAGAGCAGGAAAATGCAGAGAAATAGCAGTTCAATGATGAGAGTATCATAAATGCTTTACTTACATTGCATACGGGGAGGGTCCACTTCCAGGAATTCACTGGGGGGGATAATCCTCGCCTCCGAGTCCTTAATAGAATTGGAACTTACCAGCACTAAGGCTAGGCAAATTCTCATTCTATGTCAGGACCGGAGGCTTCGGATTATGCCAGTTCAAAGCTTATCGACAACCAGCCGAGCCACTTCTATAACTGGCTTGAAATAGAACCTCTTGAATGTGGAGTCTGAGGACCAATCAGCCGCTCTCATCAAATCCTCCAGTCGAGCCCCGAGGGCAAAAGCTTTAGAGGCCATAGCTCCTCTCGCCGAGTGAGCCCCAAATTGCTTGGTATCAATCCCCGCCTCCTGCATTACCCAACGCACCCAACGGGCGATCGTTGGCGAAGTAACTGCCTTGTACGGTTTCCGTAGGGCAATAAGCAGTTGCCGCTCACCTGGAGGGCGAGTATCCTCAGTCATATCTTCGTACGCACGGAGGCACTGCACAACACACAGTTTGGGGGAGTCCTGAAAGGCCGGGTAGGAAATAATCCTAGTAAGGGTCTTAGTTTGCCTACTGACGGTAAAAGAAACTCCATCCGGAGAGAAAACTCTGGCCGTGATATCTAGCGCCCGCACATCCGAAACCCGTCTGCAAGATATCAGGCACAACAACATAGCTAACTTAGCAGTCAATTCCTTACGAGACAAGAACCTGTTGGATTGCCAAGAAAGGAACAAATTTAACACTCTGTTCACGTCCCACAGGACGGAGTACCGAGGCTCTGGCGGCAACGAAAGGCGGATACCTCTCAAGAGCCTACAGACCAAAGGATGTTCCCCAACCGGGGACCCGTGTATTAAATCGTGCCCTGCTGAAATCGCAGACCTGAAGGTATTGATTGACCGATAAGCCAGTCTCTGTTGAGCCAGTTCGGCCAAGAAGTTCAGGACATGGACTACAGCTGCCCCCACGGGATCAAAATCCCGTCGCACACACCAACGACTCCATCTATGCCATGCAGATCTGTCCCGTTTGGTCGTGCTGTCAGCCCAGGCTTTGGAAAGCAAGTCCTCTGCCTTTCCCGAAAGGCCCGGGAGCGTCCAACGACGCCTGAGAGCCTCCATGCCATCAGTCGCAGGGAGCCCTCTTGGACCAACCTGTGGGGAGCTCCTTCTGGATTGAGGAGAATGTGAGGAGACTGGGGGAGTAGGATTGGAGAATCCCAGGAAAGTTCCAGTAGAACCGGAAACCAAACTTGAGACCTCCACCACGGAGTGATTATCACCACCTGCGCCAACTGACGGCGTAGTAACGCCAACACGCGCGTTATCATCGAGAATGGGGGAAAAGCATACCCCTGCTCGACCGACCAGTCCTGGAGGAACGCATCGGTCGCCTCCGCCTGAGGGTCGGGGCGCCAACTGAAATACCTCGGGAGTTGATAATCCAGGCGGGACGCAAAAAGGTCCACTGAGAACGGACCCCACCGGTCCGAGACCTTGGAGAACAGAAGAGGATCCAGCTTCCAAATGCTGGCGTCCAGGATGTTCCTGGAGTGCCAATCGGCCACCTCGTTCTGACGTCCCGGCAAATACTCCGCCGTGACCGACACCTGGTGGTCCAGGCAAAAGTGCCAAAAGTCCCTGGCTAGGTCCGCTAGCATTTTGGACCTGGTGCCACCCAGATGGTTGATGTAACGGACCGCCGACACGTTGTCCATCCTGAGAAGGACGCAAGATTGCACTCTGTCTTTGGTCCAACATTGCACCGCGAAGGAGCCAGCCAGTAACTCCAAGCAGTTGATATGTAAAGATTGCTCGAAAGCGAACCAGGCGCCACCCGTGGAGAAATCCCCGCACCTGGCTCCCCAGCCTGAACGACTGGCGTCCGACTCTATCACAATGTCGGGAGCAGAGCCGAAAATCGCACGGCCATTCCATGCCTCCATGTGTGTGAGCCACCATTTCATCTCGTCTCTCACATCGTCTGATAAAAGAACCAATTGAGAATACGTTAGCCCTTTCCTGAGATGGTACGCCTTCAAGCGTTGCATGGCGCGATAATGAAGGGGGCCTGGAAAGATAGCCTGAATCGAAGACTACAACAGGCCCACCAACCGCGCCAGGTGACGCAATGATATCAATGGTTTCGCCAGAGTTTGGCGCAATTCGTGTCTGATCTTCGACATCTTCCTGGCGGGTAGACTCAAGGTGGAAGACACCGAATCTACATTGAAACCGAGAAAGGTCGCGCACTGAACGGGGACCGGAAGAGACTTCTTGTCGTTGATCACAAACCCCAAGCCTTGAAGAAGGTTGATCGCGGACTGCAAATGAGACTGCAGGCGTCTCGAGCACTGGTCCATGAACAGCATGTCGTCTAAATACACGATCATTCTGACACCTCGAGCTCGTAAGGCCTCCACCGCTGGACGCAACACCTTTGTGAAGCACCATGGCGCTGAGGATAGCCCGAAAGGTAGTGTGGTGAACTCGTAGACCTGATCGCCCCACCTGAACTGGAGGAAACGACGGTGTGGAGGGAAGATCGGGACCGCCAAGTAGGCATCCTTTAGGTCGAGCCTGACCATCCAATCAGACGGGCGTAAAACATCCTGCAATGGGTGAATCCCCTCCATCTTGAAATGGCGGTATACCAGCCTTTCGTTGAATTCCTTCAAATTGATCACCGGGCGCTTGCCCCCGTCGACTTTGTCGACTAAGAAGAGATTGCTGATGAAACCTGAGGGGTGTTCGCAAGCGCAACAAATCGCCCCTTTTTGGAGGAGGGCAGCGACCTCTTCGCTCACCAAAGCCGCATCGCGCTGGGAGAAGGTAATGGGGCGAGGACGTTGAGGCTGACACGGACGGCCATGGAACTCCAATTGGAAGCCCTGCACCGTCTGCAGCACCCAGGCATCGCTGGTAAGGGAGGCCCACGCTGGGAAGAACTGCGCTAGTCGCCCCCCTACTCGCAAGCTCGCGGAAGGTAGCACACTCACCTCGTCCACCGCCCTGATGTTGGCCTCTCTGACCACCACGTCCTCCAAACTTCTGCCCTCTGGTGGGGTAGAAATTGTTGAATCGGGCCTTGTCCTGAAACTGCCCGCGTCCGGAGCCCTGTCCTCTGTCTGAGCTGGTGCCCCGACCGAACGAGCGGCCCCTGCCTCGTCCGGTCTTGTCAAAAACACGAGGGGCGAATACCTTTTGGATGTTGGACTGAGCCCGGTCCAGGGAACTAAAGGTCGCCACGAACTTCCCGAGCTCCTTAATAAAGGGGTCTCCGAACAAACCACCTTGGGCCACAGCGCCCGCTTCGGACGAGGCGAGGTCACCCAGCTTGGGGTCCACCTTGATCAGGAGCGAACGCCTCCTCTCCGTAGAGAGGGCGCAGTTGGCATTGCCCAGAAAAATGATGGCACGCTGGGCCCAATTCGACAGCACTTCCGGGGAAATCATGTCGCCCGAAACCTTGGCTTCCTCTGCCATGTCCAAGATTTTCGTCATGGGGCCGACCGCATCCAGGAGCTTGTCCTGGCACGTACGCTAGGACCTGTCTATCCCTTTCCGGGGATCCTTTACGAATTTCTGCAGGAAGGTAGCCATTATCGGATCTATATCAGGAGTCATGGCTATTTTACCCTCAAGAGAGGGTCGAGGACACTCCGCCCTAAGGCGGCTACGGGCATCCTTATGCACCGGCCTCCTGAGGCGATTCGCAACATACTGAGCCACCTTGTCGCATGGGACCCATTCAGAGGGTCTGGGGTGGACGATGTCGTCCGGGTCCAACATGTCGGACGGATCCGCGGAGGTGGAATGTTGCGATGGCAGCCACGACCGGGAGGAACATGTCTCCTCCTCCGAGTCCGGAGAGTCGTCGTCCTGCTGCGGGTACGGGGTCATAGTACGGGGCGTAGGAGGAGGAACTTCCGAGGGGAGAGTTTGAGGAGATTGGGAGCCCTCCAAGGCCATAAAGGCGCTCTTCACCCTCGCAAAAGCTGTAGGGTCAACCCCCTCAGTACAAGGTTTTTTAGGGAGAGGGGGGGAGGGGGGGAGGGGACGTGTCCGGGGCAGAGGCCGGAGCAGATGCAGGAATAAGAGCGGCGAGTTTTGCGTGCGCCTCATCAAGGCGCGCCGAGAGCCGCTGCTCGAGGGGTACCATTGCCTGGTCTACCGCTCGATAGATCGAGTCATCGACCGCCTGATAAAAGTCATCATCCAGGGGGACGTAATTTAGAGGGTCTTCCTCTGTATACTGGTCCGACTCCCTCTGCATGGCAAGGTAAATTAAGCTAAAAAAGCAGAGAGGTCAACAAGGAGACCAAAATTGATCCCCCAAAGGGTACTCTATGGCCTGGGAAGGTCCCAGCGATATGGGTGCCCAGAGGCACACAATTAACGGGACTAGCCCTTGGAAACGCTGCAGCCCTCAGAGTTCAGGGGCGCCACCCGGCAAAGCGTTCCCACGCCGAATAACGGCAGAATTACGACCCCGAAGGGTGTTCAAAGGTACAATACAACCCAAGAGGGCGTCAAGAAGCAAGGGGAAACCTAATTGCGACCCGAAGGGTGTCAGAGCCGGGTGGCTGGGTACGGGCTACACGCTGGTGACAAAACCGTGTCAGAACTCTCGAGAAAGCACCTGACGGCGGTCCCGCAGCAGCCGTGACACCGACCCCTAGCGGCGAACTAACCGCACCGCACACTACTGGGTACCAGAATCGCGTGAGGAGCGCCGAAGCATCCCGCAATCGAAGAAGGGAATCTGTGAGGGAAGAACAAAACAAGCGCACGACCCAAGGCCAAAATGCTCAACACAGAACCCACAAGCCCAGGAGAGAAGAAAAAACCGACTTAACTTACTGCGAGCAGCGAAGAAAGAGGAGGAGGAAAGGACAGCGGAGCATGGTGGGAGCTGCCGGTGCATGGACACTGTGATAGGACTCATGTTCGATTTTGTTTTTTTCCCGAATGTTCATGGGAAAAGTAGTTTGTTATATATTTTTTCTTGCTGCTATGGAAAATAAAGCGATGAAAGAATGGCATAATCCGAAGCCTCCGGTCCTGACATAGAATTAAACTGGCACTTGACGAGCAGTCTCGGGCCCAATAAGTTTGGGAATGGGCTAAGACACTTTATTTACTAACTAGCACCAAGCACTTTAATTTATATGCGTAGACCACGAAACATGGCAAAGTTCATGAATAAGACCTAAAAATGCACCTAGAACCTCGACATTGGATTAGTACCACCGTTTGGGGCCACCAGTCACTACATACTAACAAAAGTCAAGGGATGAATACTAATGATAGAGAGGTAAATCACATATTTCAGCAATTAGGTAACATCCCAAGAACGTTTTAACAAACATAGATAGGGGCATTTACAACCATTTACCCTCCTACCTGCTTGAAGTACTTTACATTACTCTCCTAGTCTCTGTAGCATGCTTTAACAAACCAAAACAGGGGAAATTGTACTTTATAAGTTTCCTACTTGCTTGAGGCACTTTATATTTCCCTTTTGGTGTCAGTTGAATGCTTTTAATAAACTTGTTTCTATGGTGGGATAATTTTAATCTATGAAAAATGTTACAAGATCAATTGAGGATGAAACTAATAAGGATTTTGGAAGGTAACAAAAACCTTGTTTTTCCTTCTATGCTTGTGTTACTGTAATGATTTTAATTAATCGAACAAGTTAATAAAATGTACTTTACTTTAGAGTCCATCACATATTATTCCGCACTTTGGGCCACTTATTGTTTCCCTACCTGAGACCATCATACTTTGTAGGGCATTCTGCGTTAGGCAAATCCAATAGTGTTTGACCCAAGGATTTCAACTCTGGGATCCGGTGCTCCTGTGGCAGACACACTACCGGGCCAAGGATGAATGCTGGCTGAGCCAGATGAGGCTCCACTAACAGAAATACTGTGTTTTCTCCATCCTTAAATAGTTACGTGCCAATTGTATTGTGGTGGATAGGAAATTCAGAAAAGTTATGAGTAGGGAGCTACCCTTTCTGTCAGGAAAAGGACTGGGTCAACAACTATGAGAAAAAACAGGGTGCCTTTTCCTGATTGTTATACCTTATTCGGTGTGCCTCTCCCCCTGGGGGTGGCCACCTCTATGTGTACAAGAATTGTGCAGTCTTATTTAGGTTACCAAATTTACAACATGAACTAACAACCCTTCAGTGTCATAGGGGACCATATATGAAGCAAAGACTTGTTTAAAAATTGTCATACATTTATTCAAAAAAAATTTTGTTTAAAAAAGTCATAGTACTACAAAACTGTTGCATTAAAAACCGTTACACGATATATGTTCAATTTATACAAACAATATTAATAACACATTTCTTAAAACCAATTTCAGTTATTTTTAAAAAAAGGATTTTTCCTTATGCAGCATTATTTCCCAAAAACATATTTGTACAAAGGTAATAAAACACAAATAATAGGAACAAACTGTCGACGCGGCGTTTCGGTGCCTCTTAAGTTCTTGCACCTTCTTCAGGACTCGTTCCCTGATTGGTCACATCTACAAAGACATATATCATAATACATTTCATTAGGTCCCATCTACTAGTATCAGTTGAATATATTCAATACATCATTTGGTAAACCTAATATTTGGTAACCTATATAGTATCTTCTGCACATCACAACTCGAGATTTGTTCCAACTCTGTTGCTATCTTTTTTCATTATCTATAAATTGGTAGCCTTCTGGGCTAAGCGGTAGTATGGCAGTGTTTCCTTGCACCAATATTTAGACGACTGACTCAGTTCTTATTTACTCTACTGGACAATCCTTTTCCACACTTCTATCACAGATCTTTTGATTGTATCTACGTGGTTCTCGCTGACGGGTCCCTTAATTACGACCCTGGGGCCTGGAATAAAATTCTTTTCCCTTTGGCTGTGTAGGTCCCAACAAGTTTATTACTCCACTTACCCAGGTAGTATTCCCTGGATCTTTTTTGATCATATGAGTCTGTTTAACATCTGCTCATATTTTCCGTTCCCTTCATTCATATGGGATTTTTTCACAACCAGTATTCTTGGTCTTTCCTCAGAGACTATGGAAATTAACCACTTCAGTACTATAAAGTAAAGGGAAAACATATAAGTATATTTACTTTTTACTTTTATAAGTAATTTATTTTATGACTAACTCCTATTTAGTCCAATAGTTAAGAAGTAGGTCTATCTAATCCTCACCGGTTTTTGTTTCCAATTCTACTTTAGTTGTCAGGAGGATGCCTCTGGGAGCTCCCTTTCTTTTGGGTTGGATACTTCACACCCCTGCTCCGTCTAGGGATGGGATAATCTTTGTTAGTGTTTCTCTACTACTCCTTTACTTAATCAAAATTATCCCCTTCCTCTTACATTTCTTACCTCATTGGATATTTAGAGTTACTCTTAATTTACTTCACTCTTGGGGATGTTGGTCTTTAAGTTGAAGCCTTTTGACTTGGCTTGTATTTCTGAGAAAGGATAAATATTAAGGCTGAGTCAGAACAGTCTGTTTCTTTTTAAAAAAACATTCTTCTCCTGGCAGCACAGTCATTACCCTATCTTTACTTACTTGGTAAAGGGAGCTGAGCTGCGTGGCGTCCTCCTGGCCTCTTGAGTCTTCTCGATCTAATGAGACTTACTTCTGTCTGGTATTTATACCGTCACAGGTTGGCTCATTATTTGTCTTATCAATTCCACCTGGTTGCTGTTTGTAGGTGTAATTGCTTGGTGACCCGACTGTGGCCGCCATCTTGTAGTAGGTTAAAACCCTATTCCTTATTAGCGTTTTGAGCTAAATTTATTTCTATTTAGTCTCCCTGTGCTTATTTCCTTGATTTTATAAACGTGTACTTCGTTTATCGTATTCGCGGGGCTCTGCTGAATTGTTTGGCCGCTTTCTTCGTAGAATGTTTATCTTATTTTTAAATTATTTTCCTGCCTCGTTTACTCTACGCTAGGTCGTCGCTTGCTGTTTTTTCTGATTTAGCGATCAAACCTCTTTCGCACGTTTGTATCTTGATGGGTTTAAGACCCGATTGGATTCCGCTCGTTCCGCGGTCGCCATTTTGGATTGGGAGACCTTTTGATTTACTCGACCGCTTAGTAATTACGTATTTGGGTCCCTGGCTATCTCTAAACTATTGTAGATGCTATTGTTTATGATGTCTGATTGCTTATGTTTATTTAAATGCCAAATTTACCTGCTTTGCGTTTACTCTCTGCTGATAGTCTACGCCATCTTGGATTGGGGAGCAAGGGCCCTTTTCAGTATTTCAATTAATTGTTACCATATGTCTTTTGTTATGACTATAGATTTGAGTCTCCTAATTATTATTATGCTGCGCATTTTTTCGACCAAAAATTTTTTTTGACCATATAAAAAATTTTTTTCGACCTCCTTAATTACAGTATTATTATTTTAATGTTGGACATTATATGTAGTTATGAAACCTATTATCTGGTTATTCCTGAAGGGGATCATTGATCCCATATTTCGGTGGTTGTAAGTACTGGTGTTTACACCGCTACTTGAGAGTTTATCAATTGCCAGATCCCTTCATATTACGCGATTCTCATACTGCCTGCTACTGTTATTTAGGTTTTCTCTGGTCCTTAGTTTGAGTCCATCGTTTTGCTACAGTATTCTTTCCCATTCCTCTTTGTTATTCAGACCTATTTTGTGGGAGTTGAATTTGGACATATAATATTGTTCTCTTTGTCTGCGTTTTCTGGTTAAGTCTCCTCCTCTCTTATTTACACTAACTTGTTCCATAACACACCACCGTACATCTTCCACTGTGTGACCCATTTCTGTCCAGTGGGCTACCAGGGGTGCTGTCAGCTTTTTGGTACGGATGGCTGACTTGTGTTCCGTTATTCTTGTCCTGATCTCTCGTTGGGTTTCTCCTATGTATACTTTGCCACAAGGGCAATTGATCAAATATATGACATTGTTAGTCCTACAGTTAAATAGTTCTTTATATGTGTGTGTTGTTTTGCCCAAGGTTATATTTGGACCTGGTATTATAGAGGGGCAATTTTTACAGTTACCACAGGCATAGTTGCCTGTTGGAGTTGACCCATCTAGGGTTCTGATGGAATTCCTTTTCATTTTATTGGGATACGTTTTAACTAGACAGTTTCTGATTGTGCGGTTTCTCCTAAAGGCAAATATTGGTTTGGGGATTGGCGTTTCGCCTGGGTCATTTAACAGCTTCCAATTGCTATTGATACAGTTCTTCAATTTATTGGATACACATGAGAAGTTTGTCACAAATACAATAGGTTTTGTTTCATTATTTGGTCTAGTTTTTGGTTCAAATAGACTTTCTCTATTGTAATATTTTGCCCGTTTGTAGGCTTGTTTTATCATTTTCTTTGGATAGCCTCTGTCGGCAAACTTTTTCGTTAGGGCATTTGCATGTGTATCATACTCTTTCATAGTGGTACAGTTTCGCCGGACCCTTAAGAATTGACCGAACGGTATGTTATTTTTTTGGGTGGCCGGGTGGTGACTATTAAAGTGGAGCATTGTATTGCGGTCCGTCGGTTTTGTAAAGAGTTCCACTCCTAAGACCCCCTCCATGTTTTTTATTTTGATATCTAAAAAGTCACACTCCTCGTTACTGTACGTTGAGGTGAAATTTAGATTTTCATCACCCAAGTTTAGCCAAGTGATGAATTCCATTAGTTCCTCTCTATCTCCTTGCCAGATGAAAAAAATGTCATCTATAAATCTTGACCATTTTTGGATGTTTTCAAAGAATGGCGCCATGGGGTTAAAAATATGTTTTGTCTCAAAGTCCGCTACGTATAGACACGCCAGACTGGGAGCACAGGTGGCTCCCATGCTGGTCCCTTTCGTTTGTTTGTACATATTTTCTTTAAATAGAAAGATGTTATTTTTAAGGATAAGTTCTAGACAATCTAGTATGAATATAGAGTGCTCTGATAGGTCTTCCTCCCCATTTAGCAGTAACTTTTTGATTACTTTAATGGTGTCATTTTGGGGGATATTTGTATAGAGCGCTTCTATATCAAGCGTCACCATCCACTGGGTGCTGGGGTTAAATGTTGTTCCTTCTACTTTTTTAATCATTTCTGTTGTATCCTTAATGTATGCTGGTTGCACTGTAACCAAAGGTTGAATAAATTTGTCCACATATTTACTTAGTGGTTCTGTAAGGGAATTTAGACTAGAGACAATTGGTCTCATGGGTGGGTTGTTGATGTCCTTGTGTACTTTAGGTAACCCGTAAATCGCTGGGATCGTTGGGCTTTCATTGTTGAGGAAATTGAATTCCTCCTGATTGATTACGCCGTCTTCTCTGGCTAGTAAGAGCAGGCTTTTTATCCGTTTCCCTAGGTTCTGCCATTCTGTCATGTTAGATTTTGTGTAGTGGTTTGGATTATCTAAGAGGTAGTGCATCCTCTTCTCATAGTCTGTTGTCTCTAATACCACTATACTGCCCCCCTTATCTCCGGGTTTAATAGTGATACTGTCATCCTTTTCTAGACTATTTAATGCCTTTTTTTCTTCCAGGCTTAGATTGTTTTTTGTCCACAACCTCTGATCTAGTATTTCTTCAAGTCCTCTTGTTATAACCCTTTCAAAAGTGTCTACATTTTTGTTAACCATGGAACTCAACGGGGTCCACAATGACTTAGGGCGTAGGCCAGATTTGTTGTCTGTAGGCATTCTTTCTTTGCCTTCAAAGTATTTTTGTAATCTGATTTTTCTTATCAACTGTTGTAAGTGCCTTTCCAAGGTAAATCTGTCTGGTGGTCCTGCTATGGCATAGCCTAGTCCTTTTTCTAATAGACTGATTTCTTCCTTGGTCATTTCCCTATTTGCTAAATTTATTATTGGGGCTTTTGTATCAGGTTCTAATCCCATGTCTTTTGACTTCTCGTTTTCATGTAGGGACGTTGTTGGCCCTGGTTGGTCTGATAGTTGCCTCTCCCTCTCCCCCGTCCTCTCGGGGTTGGGTTTTGGTTTTGATTTCCCCTGTGCCTGTCTAAAAAAACTAGACTATCTTTTGTTTGTTTATTAGGTCGGTCTCTTTCTGTGTCGGTTTGATTCCCTGTTGTTGTCTCATTCTCCGAGTCACTACTCGTGTATGAAGTGTCAGAGAATGTTACCCCCCGTCTAGGGCCCTGGCGTTTGTTGGTTTGCCAGTTGCCTTTATTAGACCGATCTTCCCTGGGCCTGTCAAAATAATCTTTTTGTATATAAGGATATACTAGCTCCTGTTTATATTGATTTAGGTCTTTTTTAAATTTATTACTCTTTTTATTGATCAGGTAATCCTTATACCCGTCAAGATCCCGTTGGATCTCTTCCAGTTTTTGTTTTGCATCCTCTACTGAGGTGTTATCTTTTAATTTCTTTTCCATCTCATCCAATTCAATTTTTTCTATGATCAGGGTGGCTTGTGCAGTCTCTATAATTAGCAGGAGCCAATCTCTGCTGCACCTATTGGCTATAAAAGTCCAAGTTTCTAAAAATTTTTCATTTTTTATGAAAAGGCTCGGTTCATTCTTAACCTGCAACCCCTTGGGTATCATCCCCTTCTTACAATATTGTATTAGAAAATCTGAATGTAATTCAGTCCTAATTATTTTTTTCTTGTGGTTCCAGAGTTCCTTCCATTGTTCTAAATCAGTATTAGTTGCTGTTATTGTGTTTACACTTTTGTCTGGGCAGTTGACTAGTTTATTAAATTGATCGTCTGAAAAACTGAATACTTTAAAGGTGTCCATTGCATCAATTATGAACCACCGTGTGATTAATCACACCTCACTACTGTGTGAGGAAAAGAGAGAACACAACTCCCCAGTTAAAGAACTGTACTATGTTGTCAGAAAAGTTATGAGTAGGGAGCTACCCTTCTGACAACATAGTACAGTTCTTTAACTGGGGAGTTGTGTTCTCTCTTTTCCTCACACAGTAGTGAGGTGTGATTAATCACACGGTGGTTCATAATTGATGCAATGGACACCTTTAAAGTATTCAGTTTTTCAGACGATCAATTTAATAAACTAGTCAACTGCCCAGACAAAAGTGTAAACACAATAACAGCAACTAATACTGATTTAGAACAATGGAAGGAACTCTGGAACCACAAGAAAAAAATAATTAGGACTGAATTACATTCAGATTTTCTAATACAATATTGTAAGAAGGGGATGATACCCAAGGGGTTGCAGGTTAAGAATGAACCGAGCCTTTTCATAAAAAATGAAAATTTTTTAGAAACTTGGACTTTTATAGCCAATAGGTGCAGCAGAGATTGGCTCCTGCTAATTATAGAGACTGCACAAGCCACCCTGATCATAGAAAAAATTGAATTGGATGAGATGGAAAAGAAATTAAAAGATAACACCTCAGTAGAGGATGCAAAACAAAAACTGGAAGAGATCCAACGGGATCTTGACGGGTATAAGGATTACCTGATCAATAAAAAGAGTAATAAATTTAAAAAAGACCTAAATCAATATAAACAGGAGCTAGTATATCCTTATATACAAAAAGATTATTTTGACAGGCCCAGGGAAGATCGGTCTAATAAAGGCAACTGGCAAACCAACAAACGCCAGGGCCCTAGACGGGGGGTAACATTCTCTGACACTTCATACACGAGTAGTGACTCGGAGAATGAGACAACAACAGGGAATCAAACCGACACAGAAAGAGACCGACCTAATAAACAAACAAAAGATAGTCTAGTTTTTTTAGACAGGCACAGGGGAAATCAAAACCAAAACCCAACCCCGAGAGGACGGGGGAGAGGGAGAGGCAACTATCAGACCAACCAGGGCCAACAACGTCCCTACATGAAAACGAGAAGTCAAAAGACATGGGATTAGAACCTGATACAAAAGCCCCAATAATAAATTTAGCAAATAGGGAAATGACCAAGGAAGAAATCAGTCTATTAGAAAAAGGACTAGGCTATGCCATAGCAGGACCACCAGACAGATTTACCTTGGAAAGGGACTTACAACAGTTGATAAGAAAAATCAGACTACAAAAATACTTTGAAGGCAAAGAAAGAATGCCTACAGACAACAAATCTGGCCTACGCCCTAAGTCATTGTGGACCCCGTTGAGTTCCATGGTTAACAAAAATGTAGACACTTTTGAAAGGGTTATAACAAGAGGACTTGAAGAAATACTAGATCAGAGGTTGTGGACAAAAAACAATCTAAGCCTGGAAGAAAAAAAGGCATTAAATAGTCTAGAAAAGGATGACAGTATCACTATTAAACCCGGAGATAAGGGGGGCAGTATAGTGGTATTAGAGACAACAGACTATGAGAAGAGGATGCACTACCTCTTAGATAATCCAAACCACTACACAAAATCTAACATGACAGAATGGCAGAACCTAGGGAAACGGATAAAAAGCCTGCTCTTACTAGCCAGAGAAGACGGCGTAATCAATCAGGAGGAATTCAATTTCCTCAACAATGAAAGCCCAACGATCCCAGCGATTTACGGGTTACCTAAAGTACACAAGGACATCAACAACCCACCCATGAGACCAATTGTCTCTAGTCTAAATTCCCTTACAGAACCACTAAGTAAATATGTGGACAAATTTATTCAACCTTTGGTTACAGTGCAACCAGCATACATTAAGGATACAACAGAAATGATTAAAAAAGTAGAAGGAACAACATTTAACCCCAGCACCCAGTGGATGGTGACGCTTGATATAGAAGCGCTCTATACAAATATCCCCCAAAATGACACCATTAAAGTAATCAAAAAGTTACTGCTAAATGGGGAGGAAGACCTATCAGAGCACTCTATATTCATACTAGATTGTCTAGAACTTATCCTTAAAAATAACATCTTTCTATTTAAAGAAAATATGTACAAACAAACGAAAGGGACCAGCATGGGAGCCACCTGTGCTCCCAGTCTGGCGTGTCTATACGTAGCGGACTTTGAGACAAAACATATTTTTAACCCCATGGCGCCATTCTTTGAAAACATCCAAAAATGGTCAAGATTTATAGATGACATTTTTTTCATCTGGCAAGGAGATAGAGAGGAACTAATGGAATTCATCACTTGGCTAAACTTGGGTGATGAAAATCTAAATTTCACCTCAACGTACAGTAACGAGGAGTGTGACTTTTTAGATATCAAAATAAAAAACATGGAGGGGGTCTTAGGAGTGGAACTCTTTACAAAACCGACGGACCGCAATACAATGCTCCACTTTAATAGTCACCACCCGGCCACCCAAAAAAATAACATACCGTTCGGTCAATTCTTAAGGGTCCGGCGAAACTGTACCACTATGAAAGAGTATGATACACATGCAAATGCCCTAACGAAAAAGTTTGCCGACAGAGGCTAGCCAAAGAAAATGATAAAACAAGCCTACAAACGGGCAAAATATTACAATAGAGAAAGTCTATTTGAACCAAAAACTAGACCAAATAATGAAACAAAACCTATTGTATTTGTGACAAACTTCTCATGTGTATCCAATAAATTGAAGAACTGTATCAATAGCAATTGGAAGCTGTTAAATGACCCAGGCGAAACGCCAATCCCCAAACCAATATTTGCCTTTAGGAGAAACCGCACAATCAGAAACTGTCTAGTTAAAACGTATCCCAATAAAATGAAAAGGAATTCCATCAGAACCCTAGATGGGTCAACTCCAACAGGCAACTATGCCTGTGGTAACTGTAAAAATTGCCCCTCTATAATACCAGGTCCAAATATAACCTTGGGCAAAACAACACACACATATAAAGAACTATTTAACTGTAGGACTAACAATGTCATATATTTGATCAATTGCCCTTGTGGCAAAGTATACATAGGAGAAACCCAACGAGAGATCAGGACAAGAATAACGGAACACAAGTCAGCCATCCGTACCAAAAAGCTGACAGCACCCCTGGTAGCCCACTGGACAGAAATGGGTCACACAGTGGAAGATGTACGGTGGTGTGTTATGGAACAAGTTAGTGTAAATAAGAGAGGAGGAGACTTAACCAGAAAACGCAGACAAAGAGAACAATATTATATGTCCAAATTCAACTCCCACAAAATAGGTCTGAATAACAAAGAGGAATGGGAAAGAATACTGTAGCAAAACGATGGACTCAAACTAAGGACCAGAGAAAACCTAAATAACAGTAGCAGGCAGTATGAGAATCGCGTAATATGAAGGGATCTGGCAATTGATAAACTCTCAAGTAGCGGTGTAAACACCAGTACTTACAACCACCGAAATATGGGATCAATGATCCCCTTCAGGAATAACCAGATAATAGGTTTCATAACTACATATAATGTCCAACATTAAAATAATAATACTGTAATTAAGGAGGTCGAAAAAATTTTTTTATATGGTCAAAAAAAATTTTTGGTCGAAAAAATGCGCAACATAATAATAATTAGGAGACTCAAATCTATAGTCATAACAAAAGACATATGGTAACAATTAATTGAAATACTGAAAAGGGCCCTTGCTCCCCAATCCAAGATGGCGTAGACTATCAGCAGAGAGTAAACGCAAAGCAGGTAAATTTGGCATTTAAATAAACATAAGCAATCAGACATCATAAACAATAGCATCTACAATAGTTTAGAGATAGCCAGGGACCCAAATACGTAATTACTAAGCGGTCGAGTAAATCAAAAGGTCTCCCAATCCAAAATGGCGACCGCGGAACGAGCGGAATCCAATCGGGTCTTAAACCCATCAAGATACAAACGTGCGAAAGAGGTTTGATCGCTAAATCAGAAAAAACAGCAAGCGACGACCTAGCGTAGAGTAAACGCGGCAGGAAAATAATATAAAAATAAGATAAACATTCTACGAAGAAAGCGGCCAAACAATTCAGCAGAGCCCCGCGAATACGATAAACGAAGTACACGTTTATAAAATCAAGGAAATAAGCACAGGGAGACTAAATAGAAATAAATTTAGCTCAAAACGCTAATAAGAAATAGGGTTTTAACCTACTACAAGATGGCGGCCACAGTCGGGTCACCAAGCAATTACACCTACAAACAGCAACCAGGTGGAATTGATAAGACAAATAATGAGCTAACCTGTGACGGTATAAATACCAGACAGAAGTAAGTCTCATTAGATCGAGAAGACTCAAGAGGCCAGGAGGACGCCACGCAGCTCAGCTCCCTTTACCAAGTAAGTAAAGATAGGGTAATGACTGTGCTGCTAGGAGAAGAATGTTTTTTTAAAAAGAAACAGACTGTTCTGACTCAGCCTTAATATTTATCCTTTCTCAGAAATACAAGCCAAGTCAAAAGGCTTCAACTTAAAGACCAACATCCCCAAGAGTGAAGTAAATTAAGAGTAACTCTAAATATCCAATGAGGTAAGAAATGTAAGAGGAAGGGGATAATTTTGATTAAGTAAAGGAGTAGTAGAGAAACACTAACAAAGATTATCCCATCCCTAGACGGAGCAGGGGTGTGAAGTATCCAACCCAAAAGAAAGGGAGCTCCCAGAGGCATCCTCCTGACAACTAAAGTAGAATTGGAAACAAAAACCGGTGAGGATTAGATAGACCTACTTCTTAACTATTGGACTAAATAGGAGTTAGTCATAAAATAAATTACTTATAAAAGTAAAAAGTAAATATACTTATATGTTTTCCCTTTACTTTATAGTACTGAAGTGGTTAATTCCCATAGTCTCTGAGGAAAGACCAAGAATACTGGTTGTGAAAAAATCCCATATGAATGAAGGGAACGGAAAATATGAGCAGATGTTAAACAGACTCATATGATCAAAAAAGATCCAGGGAATACTACCTGGGTAAGTGGAGTAATAAACTTGTTGGGACCTACACAGCCAAAGGGAAAAGAATTTTATTCCAGGCCCCAGGGTCGTAATTAAGGGACCCGTCAGCGAGAACCACGTAGATACAATCAAAAGATCTGTGATAGAAGTGTGGAAAAGGATTGTCCAGTAGAGTAAATAAGAACTGAGTCAGTCGTCTAAATATTGGTGCAAGGAAACACTGCCATACTACCGCTTAGCCCAGAAGGCTACCAATTTATAGATAATGAAAAAAGATAGCAACAGAGTTGGAACAAATCTCGAGTTGTGATGTGCAGAAGATACTATATAGGTTACCAAATATTAGGTTTACCAAATGATGTATTGAATATATGCAACTGATACTAGTAGATGGGACCTAATGAAATGTATTATGATATATGTCTTTGTAGATGTGACCAATCAGGGAACGAGTCCTGAAGAAGGTGCAAGAACTTAAGAGGCACCGAAACGCCGCGTCGACAGTTTGTTCCTATTATTTGTGTTTTATTACCTTTGTACAAATATGTTTTTTGGAAATAATGCTGCATAAGGAAAAATCCTTTTTTTAAAAATAACTGAAATTGGTTTTAAGAAATGTGTTATTAATATTGTTTGTATAAATTGAACATATACCGTGTAACGGTTTTTAATGCAACAGTTTTGTAGTACTATGACTTTTTTAAACAAATTTTTTTTTGAATAAATGTATGACAATTTTTAAACAAGTCTTTGCTTCATATATGGTCCCCTATGACACTGAAGGGTTGTTAGTTCATGTTGTAAATTTGGTAACCTAAATAAGACTGCACAATTCTTGTACACATAGAGGTGGCCACCCCCAGGGGGAGAGGCACACCGAATAAGGTATAACAATCAGGAAAAGGCACCCTGTTTTTTCTCATAGTGGATAGGAAATTCCCCATTTTTGGGAGCTACCCCGCATAGGCCAGCCTTTGAATGTCCCCCGTGCCTTTCACTTGTCTTTAAACTCTCTGTTCAATGCAGTGATTGCTACTACGCTTTCTCTAACGTTAGTACTTCAGGAATTTTTTTACCTTTACATAATCAAGACGGCCTTGTTTCTGGGCTCAAAATTTGCCTATTGAAATTCAGTGATTTTACATGTCGCAATGGCAAAGTTTTGCCATCAGGCCGGTTAGTTTACTTATTTATTCATTTTAATAATGTGCTGTACAAACAGCATTTAAAATGTAAACACCTCTCAACAGGAAGTGAGGCACACAATTCAGCAATGCACCAGGAACTAACGTGAGTCATTAGAAATATGCCACAGAATACAATTATCAGTTCTGTGAAAGTTGTGTCATGAGAAATAATTAGAGAGAAAAAAGGGGTGAAGGTACAAGCGGAATTAGAAACAAGTGTGATGTGATGCATAGACTCTTTGCCAAGGAAGGAGATAGAATGGGAGAGGCAGTGTAGGGTGTGTTAGAGGTCAAAGGAGTGAAAGATGAAGGGAGACATAGGGAGGGATGAAGGAGGTGGTATCCAAATAGAAACCACCAAAGAGAGAACATATCTGAAAAGAGGTTCATGAAATTTGAACAGATGTGTCATCATCAGGCAAATCTCACGTCCACAGGTAAATCTCACCTCCACAGAGAAGGTTCTGAGCAGAGAAGCATTGAGTTTCCAGTTAATGTGGTCTGTTTTTTTTGTTTCTAGACTCAGGTTGTATAAACGCCCTAGATGCCTGTTAGCCCCAGATAAATTTAAAGAGAATGCAGGTCTATCTGAACATGTCTGTGGCTATCTGAGGAAACTAGCGGAGTTCCTTTGGAACTGACAAGATATTTCTGTAACTCATTGAGACAGAAATAAACCTTGCACTTGTCTTAATGTGTTCAATCATTCGATTTTCTCCACCCTTTCGTAAGACAGTGGGGGTGTAGAGCGGTTTGATTGCTATTCCTAGTATAGTTTTTCTAAGCAGTGGTATTTGTTAGATATACAACTTTTTGGGTTATGATACACTAGCTACTTGAGGAGTACCTTCTTTCTCCACGCCAGTTTCTCTACTGATGATATTGATGATTTCACACTAAATTTTGTGAGCTGGTCTTTCACATTTCTTGTGCCCTGTGTGTCATTATCATTCATTTAATTTATCGAAATAGTTTATTGAGTGAGAAGGAGAAAACACGTTAAATTAAACGATGTGGAATCTTCAGCACTGACACTGTAGGTCTGGATAATATTATTTAAATCAATACACCCCTTTGAACAGTAGGGATATTGGTGAACATGAGGTTCATCAGACAGGTATCAAGACTGTGCGAGGCCTGTGAAGAATTCAATTCAATTATAACACCAAGGAAACGCAAAGCAGACCTCGGCATTCTTTACTGTGGTCATCATGATTGGGGGTTCTAATCGGTTTGCTACAAATTAATTAAAGAACATCAATGAAGCGTAGGTCAGAGGTTCAGATGAGTGCAGTAGAAACTCAAATAAGGTACAAATTCAATGAAAAAAAACAGAACACATATAATGGCAGCCACTGGATCTGGTAAAAAAAATAACCCTGGTCTTTCCAACACAAGAATATTGCATTTCAAGACTGATATAAGTTTTTATTATTTTATTACATTATTCCTGATTGGTTGTAAGGCCATTTTTCAAATGCAGACAATAGACTTTTGTTATAATTAGTTCAAAATAGACTTTTGTTATAAATAGTTACATCAATGCATATATTGAAAGATATTTGCATAGTTAAGGTCCATTTAAATACAGCCAACTCACGATTGATTTGATGTGTTGTTGCTATATCGCCTTCGTACTCCTCATTTTCAGAGGCAGTTGTAACAGGGGGTCCTGTTGATAGAATGGGTAATCTCCCAGGTTCAATCCTAAAAGTGTGATATGAATATGTTTCTTTTTTAGAGATCGTTTTCTAACATACTTGAGCGTAAAATAGACATTTCACATGTCAAAATATTGCTTATTTGGTACAAATCCTGTAATATGATGATGGTTTTTTCTGATAAGATTAGTTTCATATTCAAATTAAACCTATGAAGGTAAAGTAAATATGTTGCAGCTGTTATAGTACATATGAGAATCCAGGTGTCTAATTTCATGTTTTAATGAAATGTCCTCAGTCTCACTCTGAAAGATACCAGTTATTTATACCAGTATGCAGGAAATACGTGTCTCGTACTGAAATTAGGAGGTTACATTTTTTCTTCAGGCTGCCACATTGTTCTAGAGATTGCTTTAGGACTGTTACTAAAGGTAGTAAACAAGTAAAGGTTAACATGTATTGTTTTACTTAAATTGTATATATTATATTTATGGTAATATGTGTACATCTGTAAATGTTGTCAGGGCTTTTAAATGATTAAATAAACCTCAATTAACCCCCTGTAGCCAAGCAACCCCATACGATGTGGAACCTCGGGCCGGCGGAAAGTTGGCGGCAGGGCCTGGGCAGCAATCAGGCGCTCTGACCAACCACCTGGCCTGTGTTCCCCAGCTCTGCATCAAACCCCCGCAGGAAGCCATTGCCCTGCTAGGGAGGGGGGTTACTAAGCTCTCCATCCCCAAGCCACTATTGGATCCTGGGGACCCCATCTCCGTGGTGTTTTTTGTTAAAATAGGGGAGGGGGGAACACAGCCATCCTCCCCCCTGAGCCTCTAGCGGCCTTGGGACCCCATCCCCCAGAGCCCATTTCAGATAGGGGAGGGGGCCACAAGCCCCCTTCCCCTAAAAGTGCACACAATGGCCCCATGGCATGGGTTCTCCAGGACCTCCGGGGGCTCTCGGAGAGGAGCCAAGCACTCCATTCCCTTTTTAATCACATTGCCCCCTGGGGATGAGCTCCTTAGAGTGTAAAAAGTAATATTACATTTGTGTGTTTGGAGGGGCATTCCTAGAAGAGGCTCCGAAGCCCCCAGTAGAGGCACTGTAAATTATGTCCTTAGTACCTGATGAAAGTGAGTTATGATCTATTGCAGGGCCTGACTAATTTTGCTGGAATTCCTGTTATTGCGGAAATGGTATTACTTTCTGGATTTCTTCATTATTCAAGAAGGGCCCCAAGCACATTGGCAGCACATTTCCTTGACACAGGTTCACTCTTTCTGAACTCTAATAGGATCTCGGAGTGGAGGTAAAAAATAGAGGGGCATATTCTCAAGAACGTGCAATAACCATCGCAAAAGTAATTTAATGCAACACTCAACATCGCAGTCCATTACGGGTAATTTACACCGTGTTAACCAAGTATTCACAACACAGCGGTACCATGCGATAGTCCCCAGATAACGCATCAACTGACGGAGTTAAAATCAATGCCACGCCGCAAAAATGCAAAACACGAAAGCAAAGAAAGTTGTGATGAGGCCAATCGTGATACAAAAAGCACCGAAAACCAGCGACCAGCCTGCAAATCCCACACGTCTGGCGGGAAAATGCACCATAAAAGCAGAGTCAATAAACGGCGAGAAGACAACGTGCGAGCACAACTCCACAGCTGTGACACAGAAAAAATGATCATTGTCCAAATCAGATAGGCTTTTCCTCACAAAGAGCCACAATGTACATTGACATGCATTCAGTATGTAACCTGCGCCAATGTGGAAACAAACATGGAACACACTGTGAAACCGCATCTCCCCTTCACATTGCAGAGGGACATACAACACCCCCTGCACACCGACGTGCCATGTGCATGATCAAACACGAATGAAAGCATGGACTTATGTAGGGGCAGTGACTCCCCCTTACGTACATGTCGCCAATGTTATGGGACCTGAGTCACAGGGTGCATCCCTGCATCATCGTGGCACATATCAGAGCCCAAAAGAATCCCTGTATTCACTTGTAGGCCACAAATGACAGTCAAAATGGAATGAATTGGGACACATGTGAAATGCCGAATAGTGGAATACCGTAACAACTGTGACACACAGAACTGGCAGTTCGAGTACATGACACCATAAACAGCCTCACTGCACAGAGGTGACACACCCACCATCTATTAACAAATTCCTAAATTGACAGCACAGCAGGTCACACCCACACTTGTCTGGGTGACGTGCCTGTACAGATGAGTGACATGCACACAGGAAATGTGTATCAGGATGCTTTTATTAGCACATGCTGTGCCTGTGGTCAGTCAATGTACCTCGAATTACTGCTAAGGATCCACACAATGTGACATTAACCAGAGAAGAAATTGTCAATGATGTAGTCCCTACAGACTATTCCTGCTGTGGCTGCAATGGGGTGTGGTCCACCTGCCTCATCTTAATCATCATCGTCCGGTGCATCTGGCACTCATATCCATGGTGCTTTGCTACATACACATATGTTCTGCAACACACAACATGCAGCGATCATCTTGCACACGAGATCTGAGCTGTACAGGAGCTTACCACCTGTGACGTCCCGGCACCTGAAACGTGACTTCAAGATGCCAAATGTGCGCTCAACGATGTCCCTCATGCGTTTGTGGGCCAAATTGTACTGCCTCTGAGACTGTGTGTTCGGGGCTCGGAGGGGTGTCATCCAAGCACAGAGGGCATATTCTTGGTCACCTGTGACAGTGCAGACAGACATGAGTTAAGACTCCATACTGCATGATGTGTTGGCAGACTCACTGGTTCATTGGTATGTGATATGTGTGACTTAGTGATTCCTGTATGACATGTACTGAGTGTTGCAAATGAGCAGCATCACTGTGTATTACGCAGCCTCACTGCTGCACCCCCAGCACATTTACTAGTGGGCGAAGCACAATTTCATCACATGCACCCCTTCAGTACACCATTGACTTGCCTGTCTGCGCATATCCATAAGCCTGACTACGACACAGTGAAGATACTGTGCAGAATGTGGCTGGCCACGTGTGTGTGGGCCCATTGCAAGGACAGGGCTGACACAAATGTAGAGCATCTGCCTGGCTGAACTCGACATGCAGTTGAGGGTTCATCTTTGGCTCATGCTGCGCCAATAGCGACACACACAACAGTTGGCATGTATGATCCCTGACCCCGAGCGGACAACCCTCCCCCATGTACCCCTTCGGCCAACTACGCACACCCGGGGCATGCCACATACCAACATTGTCGATTGCATGACGGGTGGCGCAGACACTACATCAGAGGCACAAACATCAGCCACATCCTTGGCAAGGCCCACACTGAACCACACCCAGATCCACATGTGGAGGAGCCACATACCTATGCAGTACTGTTGTACGCCTGTCCACCCCGCTTACGTTCACATGGAGATACAAAACAGTTACATGTCCCAGGTCTACACTACTGCCTGCAGTGACATGATTACGCACCTTGCACACAGCACAATGTAATGTGGAATGGCCCCGGCCCCGCATGCATACATAATGACCACACGGACACACTGAGTGAGTTTGTGGGACTGTCTACGTGCACATGCGCCCGGCCCCTTTTAATGCCAGGGTCACATCTCCAGTGACGCCTGTGGCTGGATGGGTGTTGGGTAGATTAAGCCACCACTCAGGGGTTGGTTGGTGCTGGCATAAACCACAACAGTGAGCAGTACAAGCAGGGGCGGCTGGTGACATTTGAAAGTGGTGAGCCGTAAATACTGCACTGTGGCGCGAGAACGAGCCCAAACCACTTTTGGGGGGTTCCGAGGGTCTCCCCCGAGAAAATTTTGAAAAAAATTCTCAAGCAAATTTGAGAAAGAAAATAGGTGGCTTGGCGAACACATCTCTGGAAGTAGCCAGACAAGTCTCTTTGCACTTGCGCAGATACATCACTCTCCCTGCATTGACATAGGGACAGTCACCCTGCACTCATAGACCCATTACTCACCCTTCTCTGACAGATCACTAAGACAGCATTCACCCATCCACATCACTCACCCAGGACTCACACAGGCACACTGCTCACCCTGGACTCACACAGGCACATCGCTCACCCTGGACTCATACAGGCACATCACTCACCCTGGACTCACACAGGCACACTGCTCAACCTGCAGTCACACAGACATCACTCACCCTGGACTCACACAGGCACATCACTCGCCCTGGACTCACACACACACATCGCTCACCCTGGACTCACACAGGCACACTGCTCAACCTGCAGCCACACAGACATCACTCACCCTGGACTCACACAGGCACATCACTCGCCCTGGACTCACACACGCACATCGCTCACCCTGGACTCACACAGGCACACTGCTCAACCTGCAGTCACACAGACATCACTCACCCTGGACTCACACAGGCACATCACTCACCCTGGACTCACACAGGCACATCGCACATATAATTTAGTCTATGTGAGGCGTAATTGACAAGCAACACAAAAGCATTCCAGCATCTTAAATTGGAAACACCGTTTCCTAAGACAGATCAAATTTTAGAGCTTTGGAAAATTGCACAAAATAAAACGACGCAATATAAAGTGCACATCTTCTGCATTCTGGAGTACCGGAGAATGCCTCACAAATCACTTACATCTATTTAAATTTAATTTAATCATTTCAAAAACCAGTCCATGTCTGGCCCTCGTTTTCCTTTCCCCTGCTAAATTTGTGCGAAAAACATCAAACTAAACACTATTTTTTCCAACTGTGTTTCACTTTTCAAAATAAATACTGACCTTGCTTCAGTGATCATTTATTAAAACGTGTTATCTTTCCTATGTGAGTTATACAGCTTATGCATCCAAAAGGTTTCACAGCACATTTTTCCTGCTCGGAAAGACAGAGTCTGATTATCAAAGCTTTTTCTGAGACTAGTATCTTACTCCTGTCTCCTGCCTTTCATGTGAATTACATCTGAACGTTAGAGCCTGATTCACAAATCCGTCTTCCGGTAGTGAGCACTATTCCTCCTGAAATTGTATGGGTTTCACACGGATAATTAAGTGGGCCTAAATATAAAGCCATTTAACATCACTATTCTGATCGGGCCGTACACTTCTTAAAAATCATCGCACATAAATTAGTTTGCAAAACTGCACTTTAATGACAGATGGCCACCAAATTTCAGATTTTCTGTTGCACGTCATTCTCGAAATAGGAACAGCAATGCGATATGCGTCAGAACTCTACACAAACACACTGCTATTAACTGGATGCATGGCATTGATAGTAATGGCCTTATTTGTTTTTCCAGCTGCAGTAAACAGTTCACAAACTTTGAAAGCGCTTTTAAACTAAATCTCTCTAAAACCTGTTAATTTAGTCTATGAAATCCCAGCAGCAAGATTCACACTTGTATTCGCGCATTTCATTTTTAAATAAACAGCGGTGACTCGTGACTTCCATTAAGTTCCTAGATGTGCAACTATGAATGGGGTGGCCTTTGTATACAAGTTCAACATCCAACAGAGCCAAAGATTGACTCTGCGAATACAAAACAGTTGAAGTTATTATTACACAGAGTGCTCTGAGGGGCAACAGACAGTGTACTTGCAAAGTGTACTTGGTGTGTACCAGTCCAGAATTATTCCGGCACATAAAAATATGGTACTAGCCTATCGGCTCCTGCTCTCTGAAAGAGACTAAATGACCAACACTTTGTTCCAAATGTACATAATTTCAGAAGCGACTCGCGGGGGTGTGGTGTCGCATGGGGGGGGTCGCGCCGGGGGGGCGGGGGAATATTGAAATACATTTAAAAAATCCTACATGAGGTCCTGAGCACGTCCGCGCTGCCCCGGGTCCGTTTGCGCCACTACAGCCCCTCGCTCTCAGCCAATCCTGGTTCTGCCAGCAGCGCCAGGGCATGGCTATTCTTCGCCCGGAGCACACCCATTAGGAGCCCAAAGGGCTCCTAATGGGCATGGCCAAACAACTCAAAATACAAGTGCGCATGAGTAGGCACGGTGCGAAAATTCGCCCTCCGTCCCCACTCATGCGCACTTGTGTTGTGCTGCTGCCTGCTGCCCCCACTGTCTGACAATCATGTCAGTCAACATGACGTCGGACCGCGCACCGAAGGGGTGGGCGGTCCGACGTCATGCTGACTGACATGATTGTCAGTTCTCCCTCGGCGTCTTTGAACTTAAGTAAACTGAGTTTACTTAAGTTCAAAGAGGCAGAGGGAGCAGCGGGCGGGGGTGCTACGCCCCCACGCCCCAATGGACGGACCGCGGCTGAATACAAGGTACGGACATCATGGGTCCCTGACTTGAGCAGCACAGAGTTTGTGGCCCTGGATGCACAGCGGCTGGCTCAGGCACACTGTCGCGGAACGGTGACTTGCAGTGCACTGAGGTAGGGCCACACGAGCTGAGCGTGTACTCGTCGATGTCCACGGGAGATGTCGCAGAGGGTTGCGGGGGACAGTGGAAGGTGTCTTTCCAGGGCATGATGCAGAGGGCAGAGGCATGCAGAAACAGGCAAATGGTGGAGTTGAATGTGGCAGACTCCACTTTTCCACCGTGTTGGTATCAGCTACATGTAGATGAAGACACCTCCAGCCCATGAATTTCAGGGCACACACTCAGGGGCAACAGAGCTGGAAGGGGAGGCAGTCTGCGATGAGGCCTGTACAATGACATGGACCCTGCCATGTAGAGAGCAAGACTCAGTTCAAATTGTGTGACCTACTCCACCGCAGTGTGTACGGGAGGCAGCGGTCAGCAGGGGCCCACAGCCATGTGTGGTAGGCAGGCGCTGCACAGAGTGAGTGGCACCTGTGCAGTTGTTGGTAGTGTCCCATCACTTCAGTAAAGGTTAGCCTTTTCACCTCCAGACTGAAGCGCGTCTTCCTCTTACTCCTCTCCTTGCATACTGCCTTGAAGAAATCAAGACTCAATTAGAAAAGTACAACCTAGTTGGCCGCAGTGTCGGACGGAGGCTGCGGTCAGCATGGGTTAACCGATGTACAGCCATCTCCTCCTGGAACACTACCACATGACATTGGAATGTCATGTGGATTAGATTTGTGGCTGACGGAGGTAGTGGCACCAGAGATGAGCAGGTGTGCAGCCGGCGACGATGCCGTGTCCTACCTGTGACGGACTGCTTTGGATTGGTGTGAGGCCTGCAGGACCGCAGTGTAGGCCAAAGGCTGCAGTCAGCAAGGGCCCACAGACACGTTTGGTGGGAGTCCTATGCACAGAATTGGTGGCCCCACATTGAAGGGAGTATTGTGACATAACCTCAGCCTTAAATAATGTATTCTGCCATGGTGTAATCAAGACTCAGTTCCAAATGTGTGTCCTACTTGTCCGCTGTGTATGCCGGTGGAGTACGTCATTGAGAATGGAGTTCAGCTGGCCTGTATCAGCCTTGTGGCGGGGTGAGAGGTGCCGCCCTGGCAGAGACGTTGGGCATTCTGAAAGAGGACCACACCCAGAGTTACATGCCTTTTATTCACACCCTACGTCCGCCTGGCATATGCCGTGCCAGCCCACTCCGTTCACACTTTCAAGGGGAATGTGACAAGCTACATTTCCTTGATCTCCCCCACTGGCTGGGGTGACATGGTTCCGTCCACTGTCCACTACACTCCAAACATCAGCAGTGTGTGTCGACATGGACATGTGTGTGATCCGCATACTGCAGTCTGGCCAGCTCATCAAAGCCATACTTGGCATTGTGTTCATTTTCATTCATGGGTCACCTGTCTCCTACACACATGCCTGGTTCCCACCTCTCCCCACAATCTGCTATTGTGTGGCTGAGGTGCCATGCCATTGATGGTTTATATACATGGCTAGCCCAGCTTACCACAGTAAGTTGTGCTGTCATGTCTGGTGGGTGGGTACTTTGATTGGCATGCTGTATGTGAGTTTGTAACATATGCATTCACAGAGTTGTGAGTTGCCTGATTGTAAAGTTGAGGTGTGTGGTGTAATGCATTTACGTAGGTGCCAGCCTCAAAACGCTGGTTGATGATGGACTGTTGGAAGATGAAGGAATCATGCACACTGCCTGGGTAGTTGGCGATGACATTGGTGAAGAGTCCCCGGTGGTCCACTATTGCCTCCACATTGATGGAATGCGTGTGCTTTCTGTTGCGGTAATTGGGGGCACAAGAAGGACATTTGTGCAGTCTATTGCCCCCAACACATGTGGGAATCCAGCTATGGAGTAGAAGCCTTGCTTAGTCTCCAGCTGTTCTTGCGCAGTGTGGGGTAAGTATAGGTACTGGGGTATCAAGGTGGTGATGGCCTCCAGGGCAAGTTTGAGGAACTTTGAAAGGGCTGGCTGTGAGACTCCTCTGACTCTGGCGGTTGTTAGTTGGAAGGTACCAGAGGCCAACAGGTGCAGCACAGCTAGCAGCTTTGTCTGAGGTGGGATGTTGGTTGTCCGCTGTGTTGGTTCCGTCAGCCTGTGGGCAATGATGTTCAGGATGCTGAGGATGGTTGTTCTTTTGAGTCTGTAGTGGGCAATGATATTCTCTGGTGTTAAGTCTGTGAGGCTGGTGCATTTTCTAAAGGTCCGCGGTCTGTGTCTGAGCTGCCTCTGTTGTGGTCCATGGGGGTGGTGCGGGGGGTTTCTGGGGTGCTGGTGGACCTGGGGTTGGTGATGGTGGGTGCTGTGGTCCTGTTGGGGCTCCCAGCTGCATGATCAGTAGCTCCATGGCATCTGTTGTTCTTCTGGTGTGGCTCTGGGCTGGGCTCCCTTTTGTGGTGCAGGCTGTGGTCCGACTTTACACCAGGTCAGAGCAAGTGTTAATTTCCTGCTGCTAATGCTCCTTATCGCATGTTTTTTGGTCGTATCGACGATCTGGCTGGCCGTTGAGAATTTTGCGGAGTGGTGTTATTGCGACTTTTGGCACGGGAATGCCTACTCATTAACGATAGTTGCGGGGGGCATCTGTGGGGATGTTTTTTGCTGCGGCTATCGCATGTAAACTGGTGCTATGAGCTGTTAGCACCAGCTTGTGAATGGGGTAATACATTTATCACGACTTTGGCTGTGATAAAGTGCCATGAAATCATCGATAACTCCTTTAGAATATGCCCCAGAGAGTCTGACTCTATGACTCATGAGTAGAGGTAGTGGAGAATCGCTTTTTTAGACGTCTTCTATCGCTTCCTCTCTTAACCTCCCAACAATAACATTCTGAAGCGCTTGTTTATGGAGAGACGCTGCACTGAAAGGGATAGTTTAGAATTAAATAAACCACTTGTATGGAACCATTCCCTTCTAAAAAACTAGCCCTGGTCCAGAATCTTATTTTATGTATGTAACTAATAACTGGGAAAGAAACCTACTGTTAAAATTTAGGGCGGGTAACATATGTTTTCTGCTATTTTTTCTGCGGGTTATTATGGTAAATTTGCAGAGAAGAAGTGTGCCTGTGACAATGTTTCTTCACAATTTTTGTTTTAGTTTTTGATATATTGCAAGTTGTACAAATCTTTAAGGGGCCATTATGTATTACCTTTACCTCTTTTTAAAGCTTACAATTTTAAGCAGTTGCTAGGACGCCCTCAGATTCTTACATTTTTTGCCCAGCATTGATGTATGTTTAAAGTGGGTAGTTTTCTTAAGGCATCTGTGTCATATCGTAAACACCTTGATTTCTAAACTGTGTTTTTTTTTGTATTTTATAGATTTTCAAGAGTGATTCTACATTTTTATATTTATCTTTTATCTTTATTGATTGCAAACGACTTTAGAAGGAAAAGAATTGAATGACTAAGTCAGCATTGAGGGCCACATAAAACTGTTATTAACTAGAATGGCGCAACTGGATTAGTAGAAGCCAATTGCAATGGGCCGACATAAAATTCCACTGACTTTACATCTGTTTGTCATCACTAAATATTTTAATGAATGCCACTCAAGAAAGATTGCTCCCATACAACCAAAGTCATGTTTGCATTTATTTCTTCATCTAAACCTAAATCCCTCCTGTGCCAATTCACTTGTACGTGCCTGACTCTTGATGTCAAAGTGCTGTACTAGGGCACGCTGGTATCTTGCCACATTGCTGTCTCAAGCACGAAATCATTTATTATAAACAATAATTGTAGTATATGAGATCTTTACTTTATTTGCTTCCCAAATCTTAACCATGTGAACTCTGTGACGGTTCTCAAACAGCCAAGTTCACATCCTTGCTGGAGTCAACGCTTAATTGTATCTGGTGGTTGTATGTGGGGCCCACAAGCACTCATTGGTGGGGACCAGCACTTATGTTATTCTCATCAGACTTTGACACAGAGCAACAAAGAGAAATACACACAAGGGTGAAAGAAGGACAAAGGGACAGACAGAAAGCTGTGAAAAATGTCTTGCCCCCAGACTTGCGTCTTGAGCCATCAGAGGCCCTGTTTAGGAAAAAATTAAAAACTTTCCTTTTTAGCAGGTAGTTCCTGGGGGAGGGGGGGATGGCAATTGCTCACTTATCATAGCGCGGGGACACGCCTTCTGGCGTCACCAGGCGCTTTAAAAATGTCCAAATAAAATAAATAAATAAATAAAAAGGGAGAAGACTAAGGTGAAAAAGAACCAGGTGAGAAAAAGAGCCTGGTGGAAGGTGAAGGAGGCATGAGGTGGAATCAAAATTAGGTGGCCTTGATATTTAGAAGCCTGATCTTTGGTACCCCAACTGTAGACTTCTGAACAAAACGTTTGGTCCGGCATGTATTCTTTTAAAAATGAAGCACAGCTCCAGCACTTGTATATAGGTCATGATGTGTGTCTAATACAGCCTTGCATATAAAAAGAGCCCTCAGAGAGAGTTTAAATCCAAAAGTTGTCTTGTCCTCATTGAACACGTGGGTTAAATAGCTATTATAATGCAGATCAGAAGTCCCTAAATAGAGGATTACGATTGGCTTTCATTGTTAATTGGGAAAACATTTTTAATATTTTGCTCTGCAAAGACTGCTCATTGGAGAACATTTGCCAATATCACTGATGCCATTCACCTTTCAATCCCAATGAAATTAAATGAATGAAATGAAATTAGGATTTGTAACACACACTAATACCCGGAGGTGTTTAGGCGCATTCTGCATCTGCTTGCGCATTCTGGCCCCGCAATCTGTTGCCCACAGAATTAGATTATCATTAGGTTTCTCTATAGAGGGACCATCATTAAAGTAGTCTTGCAATGTTTCAGCTGGTGTGATGACTGGTTATTCAGATTCTGTACTCAAACTTCTTCTCCTTTTTTGTGTGTGTTTATTTGAATAATTTCACACATTCCTATTGTCAGTTTGTAACCAGATGAGCTTCAAAATAGATCTGGGAATCACAAGGAAGTCCTTGAATATCACTGAGTATCACAGTGAGGTGGTCAAACTTCCCGGTTCTGCCAATTCTGTTTGGTACTTCATGCATTATATCATTTAATGAATGCAGGAGTGGGAATGAACTTCCTGCAAATGAGACTTTTTTCCATCAAGAAGAGAAGCAACCATGAATTGGGTGAGAGTGAGACAATCTCGAGAAGCAATGTGGAATTTGAATTTATGAAGAATTGTGGGTAGGACAAGCATCTGGAACATTTGGCAATTTACATTTTTGGGAAAATATGAACGTCTAAAATATAGCCTAGATTTTCACTGCTAGCCCAAAATTCATAGTTAAAGTATTAGAAGATTCGTGTATGATTCATGGAGAGATAAATGGGAGAATGGCAAGAAAATATTAGGAATCATTTACTAGCAAAGCAACTACTGGGCTTTTTTGATAAATGAGTTTTGGTGTTATGTAAAACAAACTTGCGAAAATGGTCCCAGAAATTACCTTACAGTGGATCTGATTTCAGGAACACATAAGTTGATCAAACATTAAGTGAACACATAGGGCCTATATATGAGATTCCTGGATGCAAAGATGTTAACTTGGGATCCTAGAATTAACCATACCAGGGTCCAGATGTGGTATTCACAGGGGTTTTGGGTTGAATCGTGGGTTTTCCAAGAGGCATTAGGAACAGCTAGGAACATTGGTAATTCCAGGCCCAGTTTCTGTGTTGACTTACTATTATTATCTCTCCCCGCTGCCCCCACCCAGACTTTTCCCAACAGTAGAAATCTATTGTGGAATCAGGTGGTCTGCAGTAACTCGGGAGTTCTTAATTTCAGATGGGGCCAGTACTCAGGAATTGCGGGCCTCTTGTAATAAGGGCCCCAGTTGAGAACTTAAGAGCCTTGAAACAGGGAAAAATTAAACACGAGACAATATGGTGTGTAAAAAAATGCTAATCATACAATTCAGATTTTTAAAATTCCTTAAATAGAACAATTAGTTTGTAGAATCAAGATGCATCTTATTTTTACCCGGTGACATTGCAAATCCTCATTTGATTAAATGATTGTGTGCAACAGGAGTGCTAATTAGCGACAACAGTAAGCAAAACCAATAGGTAACCTGTCGAAAATCAGGCTGCTATTGACGCTGACATGGAGCACAGATCGACAGAATAGGGACTCGATGAGGATAATGTATGATGGATGGGCATTAGCAATGCCACAGTTAGAAAAGAGAATCAATTAAATTGTTCTACACATCACGGATGACACCTTCCTGGGACATGCAGTGAACAAGCAAGAAGAGGCTGGAGCAATACCAAATGATACAGACTGAGAAGCTGAGCAGTGACGGACAGTGACATGTGCAAACAGGGCCGGTGCTAAGCATGGGCAGTGTGGGCAGCTGCCCTGGGCCTCGCACTCAGCCTACCAGCATGGGGCCCTGCACCAGTTCAACACACCACCAGCCCTCTTCTACTCTTGCCGATTCAATTGAAAGAGAGGTGTCTCTTTGCAATTGGTCCCATTAGAGGGAGAGGAGGGGACCATCCCTAGGCCTCTTAGGGATGGTGTTCCTGTTGCAAGGAGACGCATTTTGAAGGTTTGTCCTGCAATAAGGCCTCCTGCCCGGCTGCCATTCAGAGACACTGCGGGGACGCCCCTTTGTCCAGCACTTTGGTGTCCCCACAGTTTTACCTCTCAGCCCCCAGGCAATTCTCACACCTTCAGCCCGATATGGGATGTAAAAGAGGTGCTTGTAGGTGGCTGAGAGGAGGAGCTGCGGCCCAGGAGGGGTCTGGACACAGCTTCCGGAGCCCTAAATATGTCAAGTATGAAAATTAGAGGGGCCTCCAGGACCGGACTGACCGTAGTGGGCACCGGGCAATCCCCCGGTGCGCCGCATGTGTGAGGGCCGGTTTTGGGCCACTGGGGGCCGTTTTTGATACAGGGCCGTTTTTGCAGCATAGCTGCAAAATCAGCCTTGTAAGAAAATCGTCCGAAAACCGGCCCTGACAAAGAGCTCGGCGACACCCCAAACCCCCGGGGGGGGGGCAAGGGGGGGGAACGGGACGGCCCAGCACTTTGCCAGGGCCGGTTTTGGTTCCTAGTCCGGCCCTGGGGACCTTGCACCTTCCGTTTTGGCCCACGACCCCAGAAATCATAGAACCGGCCCTGTCTGCAATGGTTATTTTGCTCTGGCATGAGTGCAAACTCTAGTACCCACTCTGTGTGTATATTAAAAAAAGGTACCCTCTGTGTAAACTATAAGGTCCAAGAGCGAGGGGAAAATAACTATTATAAAGGGATACTCTTGTCTGACCTATATTGCCTTGTAAGTGGCCTCTAATAGGCTCACACTCAAGGCAGAAATAATGCACAGCACTTAAACAGACTGATTATTTTAAAAAATGCATTTATTTTCTTTAGTGTACACACTGCTGAGAATTAGACGCCAGATCCTAAGGGACGTGCATGAGCATCAAAGCACCAAACCAAATGGGCTGATCAGTAACTACAAAACGCATTACTAATACAGTCGCTGCAGTGCTGCTGCCAATAAGGGGAAAGAGACCTGTGGCCTGGCAGCAAACTCTCACGCCAGGCCACTGAACGTCTAAAACCATAAGACAATTGCCTTCTGGCTGGAGTCTGTGAACTCATTCTAATCTAGTGCAACACAATAGTTTCAACATTTCACATTCCAATGGTTGTATCACAAGATACAGCCCTTGTATTGTCCCTGCTCGCTGAGTCAAACTGATACATTCTCAGCTCTCCCGGCTTCCCTCAACATTGTAACCACTAAAAGCCTTCAAACGTTTCACTCTTATCCCATTGTTGCAAGGTTTGGGGTGCAACCAAAGCAAAAACTCAAACTTGTAAAGTTCTTAACCTCTTAAGTGCTTCGAACGTTCGGTGGCCGACGGCACCACTACCTCAGGAGTGCTGCCATCGGCCATTGAACGTTCGAACCTCATAGCTGCAATGGAACGTCCAGCACTGGAGCTGGACGTTCCATAGCCGTTATGAGGTTAAAGCGAGAAAACAGCTTTGATGACTTCTGTGACAGCCAGTGTCCTTTGTGTGCACGTGCAGTCAGATGTGCGGGTACCCATAGGTAATAAGTGGCATAGTTAGTAAGCTTTTAATTGGTGAAGAGATGTGATCTAGTGACTAACTTGTCTGCTCCTGGAACCCGGGTCCTGTGTCAAAATCCTGGCTTCGGCATTTGATCAACAATTGTGTGATTCTGTTTAAATCGCTTTGTTTACCTCTGTTGTGGTTCTAGACATGTGTAATGTAAGACCATGTAGAGTACATTACCTACACTGCACTGTTCATGCACGGTTCCTCGCGAGGATGGCTTGAGGGAGGTATTTTACCTCGACGCCAGGACGCCTTTTAGTTTTGGTTCTAAAAGTATAATATAGTAATGCATTAATTAAATATATCTGCAGATATCCGTGGCTCCTTTCTGTGTAACTATTCTGCTGCAAATAACCAAATGTGCCTCCGTGTTACGGTGTTCATAGCTTGAATTAGAAGTGCTTTATTTAAAGTTAAATATACAGAATAAACAACTACATATCCGTTCAGATGAATTTACATCAAGGCTGCAAAGGTCCAATCTAATACAGAAATGAACAAGATCAGCAGTGACAGAATGATAGAAATGTGCCTTGGCCAGTGTCTGCACAGAATGTACGTTTCCGGTTTGCTGGCTTAAGTGAGTTTTAGAGAATATCAGGCACATGCATAATTGTTGGCTTTTGCGATTTCTTAATTGCGATTTTTAAGGAATCGCAATTAAGAAATCGCAAAAGCCTATGCATGAAGAAATCACTGAAAATTTTGCGATTTCTCAAAATTCCTTAATTGCGACTCGCAAATTGTGAATCGCAATTAAGGAATACCTCCCCATTCATTTCTATGGGACTAGAGGCCCGTAGGAATGAATGGTAAGACATTCTCAATTTGCGATTAGCAATTAGCGAATCGCAAATTGAGAATGCGAATTCAAGGGTGCAGGGGTGTTCAAAGGACACCCTGTTACACCCCTGAAATCAATCTGTGCACATATGTTGTGCACACACATGCCCTTAGGGCATGTGTGTGCACAACACGAAACTTTGAAAAATTTACAAAAGTGTATTTTTATTAAAGTTTTCGCAAATTACCATGAGGTTCAACCTCATGGTAATTTGCTCTCCCTAATTGTGAAATCACAATTTTTTATAGTTTCATGCATTGCATTTAAGGAATCGCAAAATGCGATTCCTTAAATACAATCGCAATTTGAGAATTCGCAAATATTTTTGAATTCTCAAATTGCGAGGGCCTTCACCCTTCATGCATTCCAAAAGCAGATTTTGCGATCACAAACGGCAGATTTTTGCGATTCGCACCGGTTGCGATCGCAAAATCCTTTGATGCATGTGCCTGTATATCCGGAAAGTTTGTCTTTAATTAAATCAGTCCAGTGTGTGCCTTTAATCCTAGCTATATTCCTATCTGTCCTGGGGTTTAGAATCCAGCTCACCAGCCTCGAAGCTCGTATGCAGAGCAGGGAGCGAATCCCCTCTCTACATGTATTTAAGATAAAATACGTTTATTAGCCATAGCGAATATGGCTAATAATGGCTTATTATGGCTTTGGGGAGAGGCGATGGCCTAACGGCTAGGGAGGGCGACCTCAAATCTTCTGCAGACACCGTTACTAGATATACCTATTCATGTGATGTATATATTCAATTTGGGCTTCTCTTTCTTATTTGTCTTTTAGCAACTGGGGATTCACATTCACAGTTTTTTTTTTAAATCTGATTCAATTACTTGTGACTTTTCATTAATTATTGGCTTTAGTCTCTCTCATTTCTCTTGCTGACAATGCTTTCTTTTGCAGGTTTTTTTTAAATGACTTGTTTTCTTCAGCTTTTTCTTTTGTACCTGTAATCACTTCTGATTGTTTTCCTTTTAGTGATGAATTTGAACTTTAGGATTCACCGTGAACTGCTTTTTTCCTCTAGGGTGTTCTTGTGCCTCAAATTTTCATCTGAAGTCTTTTGTTTTTAAACCAGAGACTACTTTTTCTTGCTGCCAATCATACCTTTCACCTGAACATTGCAACAGCTCTTCACTCGGATTCTCACTTTAAAATTGGGCAACGCCACTGATAAAAGTACCAGCATCTACACCAGCACTTTCCCTGATTTGGACTTTTATGACTTCACTTTCTTTTCCAGTTTCATCTTCATAATTTTCATAATTTTCACCCCTTGGGATCACACATAGCATAAGACTACATTTCACAATACGAAACTCAACAGTATAATAACAACACTCCAGAATCACTCTAAATCATCAAAATCATTTAATTTTATCCATACTTACACTCCAAATCATTCAGGAATAGCACTGCAAATCAGTTTTCTCTGTACAGTCTCCATGATAATCCACAATGGAAAATCCATCAACTCTACGTACTGGGAAAAAGAGGTTTTTGTACTACAAGGAAACCTAGAGGGGTATTCCATCAGAAGGAGGTACTCTGTAACATACAGCCATTTCCTGCTATCAAACTTGGTGGGATCAAAATATTACCAGAATCAAATATCCAACATTTACTGTATTGGAAATAATGTTAAACCTCAATTTCACGAGGCAAGGCACTTCCCTAACATCAAAAAGCAGAATTAAAAAAATCATTAGATAATGGATTCCAATCAATAAATGTATTATAGATCAATGAAAAGTTAAAGGGTTTTCTTACAAAACATCTGAATAAGCGGTACAGAGGCAATGCCTCCAAGACTCTCAGATGCAAAGTTATATAAGAGTATGTAAAAATCAGAACATATTCTACGTCCCAAATGATCAACAAAATCAGAAGGAAATTGGGTAACATCCCTAGTAGAATACGAACGTTTTGTGGTGCCTCCCCAAAATCAAGTTTTTTTTATACAGAATTATTGCATGTTAAATCAACAGTTCTGAAGATTCATTGTGATATGAGCAAATATATAATTTCTTCAGCAAATGAGAGGACACAGAAAATAAACAGCATACTTCCCTAGCATCATAGTACTAACCAATTTCTTAAAAACTATTTAGAACCCTCTAAGCTAATGTCATCCAGAGATGTACGAACAAAATATGACAATAAGATTTTCTTCAAGGGAATATATCCAGAGTAGGAGGGGAAGATGTGGTTACAATTATCAATTTTACATCCTTACTATGGAAAATTCATCATGAGCAAAACAATACAGGAAAAAAAAAATATGACCTCAACTTGAATGTGTGCTGTTGAGCATATGGGGAGAGGATGTGAGCGAGGGAGAAGCATAAGTGAGTAATGGAGATGTGTTCCGTCTTGTTCAAAATGGTGCTATACATAGAAATGTGGCATAACTAAGAGAGATTATTAAACACACATACACATCACGGGAAGTTCGTTTGAAAGGCAATTACACTATATCAGTCTGTAGATGTAAAATCATGTATGAAAATACATGTAACACATTGTTAATGATACACAAAAATATAAATCCTTAAAATACGACCTCAAATACATCCTTTGACAGCCTACAGCTATATATGTCTAATTCCACTTTAGGTGCAGATTGTCTAATCAAGGAAAAGAGGGGACATTGCATCTGGTTCAAAACCTGCCACGAAAAATGACTCCTGTTGGACTATGCACCATAAAGGAGAGATGTGTACTTTGGCAACATTGTCTCAAAGGATGAACCCCATGGAGGTGATCATGGACTATACACACCTAACATTCCTCAGCTCAGCCCAGTGCCTGAGTCCCGGACACACTTGAGTTGTAGCTCATTGACAGATTCCAATATGCAATCACTCATTGACCTGGTCCATACATTGTAAAGCAGATGCTTTATTACATTTGAAATGTAAACCCTTATACTCCAGATCCGATATCTATGCTGGGTTCGCCAAATGTTAAATCTGCTTTTCAAAACCCTTTTTGGGAAGAATATGTGAAACATTCTAGTAATTTGTTGAATATGTGGACAACTCAAACATGTACTTAGGACCTTAGAATTTACTGAATAGACAAGAAAATTGAGGAAAACATTGTGGTCAGGTTCAGCACTGTTTCTTCATCACATATACCAAGCCCATGGATTACCTGAGACGGTCATTACGGATCTTTACCAACCCCCAAGACATACTAGATTCATATCTCTCAGCATTTAAATTTAAAACGAACGGACAGACCAAGTGACCCAATCAAATATTAGAAGCAAAAGTATCAAAACAAATGACTGAAGATGACAGCTGAGTGAATCTACAGGATGCTGAAGCTTCCTCTCATGCAATTGAAATAAAGAACTTGTCTTGAAACCATAATTAGTCCCTGCAAAAAATGTTCAAATCAGCTAGATGCACGAGAACATGACTAGAATGTCACCCAATGGGCTTTTTTGGATGGGTCATGGCAGTCCACCCATCTCTAAAAGCAGCCTCTTAACCTGCAACTCAAGGCGAAATGCCTGTGTGCCATTCCGGCCCCGATCAAGAGAATAAAAATGTATTATCATATGCAGGAGATTCCAGCCGCTGTGCAAATACCCCTGGCAGCACTCTTGCAGTTTAATCCGCGAATTAGCTCATGTAAATCTGCTAAACTCCATCTTTGAATGCCTGCCTTGCCTTTTTCCGCTGCGAATATTCCCATTCGGCACACTTTCGTTTCTTGTACATTTTACAAAGCGCGCTCAATAAGAGGCTTATCGCTGCACCACTTTAACACTCTTTAGCAAACTGTATCTAATTTTAATTTCATACTGCAGCATGTGCAAGGTGGTGCGCAAAATATCATTTGCATTTATTTGTTTTATTTATAATTAAGAGCATCCTCTGCAGTAAGCGGTCTCTGGGATATAGACTTCATGGAGGTGGAGATTGACATATCTTACGTGAAATACAAAGTCCATGAGAGTTGCCCGAGAAAGAATCCTTTTTAAGAACGCTTGACTGTCACCTTTCCGTCCCCTCCACACGAGGCGACTCTTTTCCAGTGTTTGTTCAGTCCGTCTTCGAACGGTCTTATAGTGTTTCTGCTGCTGACTTACAATCACTGCTTATCCTGCAGGGGACAAGGATTCCTTGTGCCAGGAATGTCTCTTAAACGGATGCTGCCCCACTTAAAAATTAAGTAACATAAAGACAATGTTCCACAGATGTTGATTTTCTGCTAGTTTTGGTGTAAGAATAATCGTGATAATTCATTCATAGTACATGTGTACATAAGTAGAAGTTAAAAAAAATGAAATCGGCTACAAAATCCGAGTATGACGGAAGGGAAGGGTAGGAGAGACGATCCTGGTCTCTGTCCCAGTCTGAAGGTTGCAGCTACAGTACCTCAATTCCACATAGTTTTGACCCTGATCAACAGGCAGCCAATAGCTGAGGGGGAGGGGGGGGGGTGGCTGTATAGCCCTCTAGAGCCTGGGCTACCATGAAATGTAAAATAAACCAAAAGAAACTCTAGCAGAATGGATTAAGAAACATTCGTTCTCAACAATAACACTCTGTTATTGGCCTTATTGTCACCTTCAAACATATATTATTAAAACGATATTAATTTTGATGAGGATATCGTGCTTCTAGGCACCCTTTAACATTTTTACACAAGTACAATATTTTGTGCAAACGTGAGTCATTTATCATAAATACAAATGAAAAAATCTCAAAGATCTTATAACATTGTTGCAAGCAACATGACTCTTGCATACATGTACATATTAATGATGATGGTAATTTTGTAGAATTTTCCATTATGAACCGCTAAAAGATATTCTGCTCAAGAAAAAGACCAATTTCATTTAGTTATGTGGCCAAAATCAATAAAAGTTGAAACAGTGGTCCACAATACAATGGGTTCTTATAAGGCTTTGTAGTGGTCCTTAAATTGTCTGTGTAGTCAATGCGTTTCGGCCTATTTCTTCTAGGTTTTCGCAGGAAAGAACAAGGCATGTACAACCCCTGTAAAAGCAAATTATTTACATCTTCGACATCAAAACGCCTGTGGTTCCAAATTCAAAACATATTGCAATGCGCATTGTGCTATTTATAAGGGTGAATAAAACCAGTGCACAATCAAAACAGTCCAAAACCTGTAAACTCAAGAGCACGTCTAGGTGTAGTCACAAAAAAAATAATAATAATACAAATGACCATGGTGCATTGCGTAATTTGAAAGGGTACCTGTTGGTGCTTAATACCTTATAACTTATGTGGAAATTTCACCAGGCATGCATGAATGCACATGTTCTTAAGGCTCCTGACTTGTGAGGTCCACATATGGGATCCCTAGCCCCTACTGAAAAACTGTCTTACCATGCAAGTACGGACACCCCTATTTCAAGGCAAAAATACTCCATCTGCGCTTTGTTTCGAAATGGGAGTAACATGAATGTTATAAAGAGGCTGACTGTAGGAAGCTGTATCTTTATATAGTGGACCAAAAAGAGGTACAGTGTGTAAAGAGTTCAGGCAAACCCCAAGTAGTTTACAGAGGCACAATGACACCCTAAATGCTCTCCTTTCTCATAATGTGCGCAAGCAGTTGGGCATATTAGAAGGTGTTGCTCGTCCAGGAGTGGCGGGTACATCAGGTAGGCTGGCAGGGTTGGCGCCAAGTCAGTTGTTGCTCCTCTGTTCTCGGTTCAGCAATCCTCTTTTTTGACACCTTATTTTGGTCAATAAAATCTGGGGTCCTGGCATCAGGGTGCCATTTAAATAATGTATTTAGGGGAGTTACTCTGAGTATCAGGTAGTAGCCAACTAGGCTACCTACCTTTAGGGTGACTAAACACTCTATATGACCACTTCTTGTGGGATGTGCGCATAACCCTGACCTAGAGGACCTACTTCCACCAAAAACCAAGATGGTGGTATTTCCCAGTCGTGTGCACTTCAGGTAGCCCATCTTAGTGGCGGTACTAGCCTGAGGGGAAGCGTACTGCCTCAGCAGCTAATTTTCCCACCTGTCCTGGTGCCATATTGGCCCAGGGTAGGGGGTGTAATTTCTCCTGTCTAGGGGAACCTTCGGTTGCATATCAAAGGTGGCAAAGGCCTTTGAAATCCCCTCCCTTGATTTGCTGATTTACTTGCATTTGTGCAGGAGGAAAAATAACCACCTCCTTCCACTGCAGGCATTATTTCTGACCTCTGAGAGCACGCCTCTCACCTCCTACGGGGGTCATAAACTTGTCTGTCGTGGCATACTGGGCTGGGCCAGTAAGCAAGCACACTAGAAAACTAGTAGGGTTCAGGGGGTACCTCTAAGGTACCCTCTGGGTGCATGTGTTATTAAATCCATCACTAGAATCAGTGTAGGTTTATTAACATGAGATATTTGATACCCAACACCATAGGTTTCAGTGAAGCCATTATGTAGCTGGGAAACACGTTGTGACCAGTACCCAGTAAATACCTTAAGAAGGTTCCATTTTCACTTGTAATATCTAATTAGGGCACTAAACATTACAGGGGAATATCTGACTATGGAAATATGTCCTCACATGTAATATAGTGCACCGTGCCTTAGGGCTGTAAGGCCTGCTGTAGAGGTGACATACAAATATTGTTATGTTATGTTATGTTATAAATTTATTTCTATAGCGCACGGCTACTCCGAGGAGTGTCCCGGCGCTTTATCGAGCCGGCTCAGAATAAAACAACATAACAGCAACACAGACAACACACAAAGTACAGAAAAAAGAAATAGGAGTCCTAAAGATTAAAAAGCCACGTCTTCAGGCCTTTCCTGAACAGGAGCAAATTCGAAGAGGAACGTAGCGCCAGAGGCAGAGTATTCCACAACTGAGGGGCTCTCAGGCTAAAGGAGCGACCCCCCGTGCATGCCTTTCTAATACGAGGCACCATGGCCAGAAACAAAGACTCTGACTGTAGTGATCTAGTCGGACGGTAAAAGGTCATCCTGCGTTGTAGATACTTTGCTCCCTCACCGAAGAGCGCTTTATGTGCCAAAACCTTGAATATGACCCGTTTTCGGATGGGCAGCCAATGGAGCAACTGCACCAATCTGGATGCTCTCGCTCGCTTTTGAAGGCCGAAAATCGCGCGGGCCGCAGAGTTCTGCACAACCTGCAGCCGCTGAGCAAGATAGTCCGGGAGACCTATAAAAAGGGCATTTGTATAATCTAGTCTTGAGCCCACTAAGGCTTGCACGGTAATCTTCCTATGCTCTTCCGTGAGCAAGGGTAGGAACTTCCGGAGCATTTTGAGTATCCCATAGCAGGTGCCTGTCAGACCCTGAATATGTGGAATCAGCGTCAGGCTATTGTCCAACTTTACTCCCAGATTTTTTGCAACTGACGATGCCTGGGCAGGGGGACACATATCCATAGGCCACCACGCCCGCCAGTCAGGGTCAAGGGGGCAGCCGAAGAACAGTACCTCCGATTTGCTAGAGTTGGCCTTGAGGCCGTTCCGCTGAAACCAGTTGAAGACCAGCTCCAGACAGCCCCGGATGTTCTCACCGTCAAAGGCCTGATCCTTCCCACACGCAAAAAGCAGTTGCGTGTCATCCGCGTAGGACACGATCCGGGCCCCAAAAGACTCTACCAGTGCCACCAAAGGTGTCATAAAGATGTTGAAGAGAGTCGGGCTCAACACAGAGCCCTGAGGGACCCCGACTCCCAATGGCGGCATCTCGGCGGAGCTCGGAGAGGCCCAGACCGTTTGTCGGCGACCCTCAAGAAAAGATGAAAACCAGTTGAACACCGTCCCCCTCAGACCGATGTCATATAGTCTGGCGATTAGAACCTCATGGGGGACGGTGACAAAGGCCGCCGACAGGTCAAGCATGACCAACATGGCCCTACCTCCAACATCCAGAGTCTCCCTGATGATCTCCGACACCTCAAACAGTGCCGTCTCCGTGCTTAAATTAGGGCGGAAACCGGACTGTGAAGGGTGGAGCAGATCATTGGACTCCAGATAGCTGGAGAGGATGCCCTGGACATGCTTCTCCGTGATCTTAGCCAACGCTGGGAGGAGGGAGATCGGCCTGTAATTGGCCAAAACCTCTGGGTCCGAAGCGGCCTTCTTGAGGAGGGGGATCACCATGGCCCTTTTCCAGGGCGACGGGAACTTCCCCACACTGAGAGACAGATTCACAAGTGGTTTGACCAGTGGGTTAACCACGGTAGCCATCCTCGCCAAGAATTTGGCCGGACAGGGATCCAGAGGCGAACCCGATTTCAGATTGGCCAAGAGCGCTAGGGAGGCATCGATGGAAATAGCAGGAAACTCTGCGAGAACCACAGCCGGCACGGGCAACCGTGCTGGTCCTGTCCCCCCACTTGCACCCTCCCCTGCACACTCCACTATGAACGAGTCCTGGATAGTTTTGATCTTATCTGTGAAGAATTTGGCCAAGTCACAGACCCACAGCTCCGATGGCGCACCTTGGGGGAGGTTAGATCTTGGGGCCGTAAACTCCCTGACCACCGTGAAAATCTCTTTAGAGGAGTTGGAGGCGGCCTCAATCCTCCTCGCCAGGTAGTCTCTTTTCTCCCGGAGAATATCCCGGTGGTAAGATTTCACCATAGACTTATAGGCCAATCTGGCCTCAAGATCATAATTGAGACGCCATGCCCTCTCCGCAACCTTACACTGGCAGCGGGTAGCCCGCAATGCCTCAGTGAACAACGGAGCCGAAGCCCTCTTAACCGTCTCCCGCAGGGCTATTGGGGGGGGCCAGGTCATTCAGCCTTTCCACCAGCCATCCCTGCAGGGACTCGACGTCCTGTTCTAAATCGCCTATCAAGGGGCACGGATGGTCCACCGCGGCCTGGGCTAACAGGTCAGGCGTGACTCTATGCAAGGCCCTCCTAGCAGGGCCATGTTGTCTGGGCGCACTGCACGGGAGAATCTCGCTGGCCAGGATGAAAAATTTGGCCAGCCTATGGTCAGTCCAGAGCACTGGGAGGAGCTCAATATCGACCAAAGGAAATGAGGAGAAAACCTGATCAAGAGTGTGCCCTTTATCATGTGTGGGGCCTGTGAGAAAAGGGACAAGCCCCAAAGGAGCCGTAATGTCCAGCAGTTTGCTGGCGTCCAAATCGTCGCCAATGTCCATATGAAAATTAAAATATTACTTGCAGTGTTAGGGGAAATGGCACACAGGTGTGTGCTATGTCATGTTTTCACTTTTTAGAGCACCTTGTCATGAAGCCTTCAGTGGCAATCTGTATGAGTTTGGTGCTGGGTCCCTTAGAGTGGCACTAGAAATGCCGCAGCTCTTAAGGACCCTCCTAAGTACCTATGCCCCGAGTACCAGAAGTGCCGCTTACTAGGGACTTACAGAGCTGCTAAAGGTCTGACCAATTGAGGATTAATTGGCCAGTTCTCTTGTTTTGGGGAAAGAACACTGGCACTGTGGACATGATTAGCAGTCAAAGTTACATTAAATAAAAGGCAAAAAAGGTGGGACTACAGCAACAAAAACCCAGTTTCCTACACCGATTAATCATCAGTGTGCACTGCCAGATAGACAAGAATTGGGACCTCAACCTCCTCACCATATGGAAGGCCAATGAGTCCTGTCTGCTACGGGAAGACTGAATAAATCAGTGAAACCGGCGGTAATGGGGTGAAACTCCATTTGGGAATTGTCTCTTAATCGCAATCTAGGAAGGGTGCCTGATTGTGTGCCGCGTTTCTATACACAAATAAATCTTGAGGCAGATGGGAAAGCCATTTTGAAATACAATAGCAGCCTGAGTGTGTAGTACAGAGGAGTCCCTTCTTCAATCAAGACATTGTAAAAACTATTAGGCCATGTGTGCAAATTCTCCCTATGGTACACCACGGGTTGTAAAATAGGGGCAAGCTCCATTTGTCATAGGGGATTTCCATGTGTTGAAAAGAAATCAAATGGAAACAAATGTTTTTTTATGTTAAAGGGGCTGTCCTGTGGAAGGGAAAGTGTATGCTCAACTAAAGTATCAAAATAACTGCAATATATCATGGTCATAGGGTACAAGACATTGACAGGATCTTTTATTTGGGTTGACATTTGTATATACAAGAATCACAAATTTAGAGAAAATGTTTGGGGAACGCCGACAGATGAATATCAAAAGCTAGGAAACAACTGAAAGAAAATTACAGTATCTAAATATGTAAACCTTTTGTTTTTTATTATTGATCAGAGTTCATTCTGTTCATTTAAGTCTTTAGTGGGTGTTTGGGATTCCTCAATATATTTACCTTCGAATTTTGACAGTAGGGATTCGATAGACCCACCCCTAGCATTCGCTGTGGCGACAAATAGGACTGACCACCTAATTTCGTTTCCACTGTGTTTGTTATCTTCAAAGTGCCGAACTAACGGTGCTCCGTGTTTTGCACTGGGTTTGTGATCTATGTTGTAAGATTCTCCTCATTACTGGTTGGGTGGTCTGCCTAACATATGGTTTGTCAGAGGGACACCACATACAGTATACATGTTTGCTTTTGCAATTAGGGAACTTGTACTGTGTATGGATAATGCCATTGATGGTGACTTCTTTGAAGTTTGCTGTGAAATCACAGGCCGTGCAGTGGCCACATTTGTAATGTCTGGTGACTGGGGGGGGGGGGGACCTTTAAAAGCGCTTACAAATCTTTTGGTTCTGTTTTCCTACTGGCTATGATCAAAAGTTGCTGTGTAGTCTTCCTTCTCCTAAAGGAGAATAAGGAATTTGGAATGTCGAGTGCAACTAATATTTTCCAATTGGTCTTAAAGATCTTTTTTGCTTTATTAGCAATTGATAAGAATACCAGGACACATGTTAAAGGGATATTGTTTTTTTTTTCTTTGGGTACTAGTAAACTATCTCTTGGAGTGAACCATGCTGTTTTGAGAGACAAAATGCTTTGGATATCCTTGATTAATCAATTTGGTGCAAAGTATCTCTCCATTAGTGAAATAATCTTCTTTGTGGCTACAGTTCCTGTGAATCTGCGTGAACTGTCCATAAGGTAGATTTTCTTTCAGGGATATTGGGTGAATACTAATATTATGGAAGAGGGTATTGCTATCCATGGGTTTGGAATATAGGTTGACAGATACTTGCCTGTCTTCTGCACTCATTCACAGGTCTATAAAATCCTATTGCTCCCTCCTGAATGTCATAGTGAAACGTTAAGTCTGGTGACCATCTGTTGAGTCATTCTTGAAAATTGGTGAACTAGGAAACTGACTCTTGCCAAATGAAAACCACATCATCTATATACCTGTGGTTTGATTTTATGTTATCAATGTATATGTCCATAGATCCTTCTGTCCTCGAAATAGGACATTAAAATAGTAACTATTTCCGGAGCAAATGCACAGCCCATGGCACCTCATTTCACCTGTAGTAAAGGTCGTTCTTAAAGGCAAAGAAGTTGTTTTTCAAACATATGGTGGCCATTGATACTAGAAAACATGTGGGAACTGTTATTGGCTGGGGTCTTTTTCCCAGAGCGTCTCCAATTATTGCCTGGGATTCATCTTGGGGGATGTTGGTGTAGAGGGACTCAATGTCCATTGACACCAACACCTCCTGTTCAGGGTCAAAAGACATGTCCTTGAATATAGAGATGAAGTCAATAGAGTCTCTGATGTATGCTTTAGTGTCTTACACAAAATAAATCAATGTAGTTATTAGGCAAGAGGCTCCAGTGGTGATCCGCCTCCTGAAATGATGGTTATAAACAAACAGTGGTCCTGAACCTATAGATTCCAGTATTTGATTTAATCAATGATGAATCAATATTTAGTAAGGAGCAACAATGATCAGTCTGCTCTATAATACTCAAAGGCTTAGTTATACTGCGAAGAACCTTACACCACGGTTAAAGAAAATATATTCCTATTTTATTTTTCTGTATTCATATTTTTTACAATATCTCTTGTAGTCAGTAAAAACACACATAGGTTGCCCCAAAGCAGGAGCGTGCAAAGAAAAGGTGTGATCAAGAAAGTGAGACAAGTGAAAGGAGAAGGAAATACACAGCAGTGAATGAGAAATAATTCACATTATTTTACAATCAATAACGGACATATAAGTCGCCGTATTGGATCCCTGGCCAGAAATGTAGTTTATGTTATTGCAATCAAAAACATTGTAGTACATGGGCCTATATATCCTATGTTATGCACTGTACACAATGCTGATGAACAATTGGTCCAAGGTATGTATAATGAAGGTGTCGACGTTTCGACTCAACTTATTCCCAAACGGTGATTTAGACCTTCATCTTCAGTCTTCATCAGGACTGTAGGAACAAACGGGGCAACCAAGGGATTTTTTAATAACCCTAAAAAAGAAGAATTAAGGAAATTACTATCCGTGGTGAAGATTAGAGCCTATAACCCACAAGGGGTATGGAGGTTTTTCTTACCCTTCGTAATAGAGCAAGCGATGTGAGTAGATCCAAGTTTACCACATCCCAACAGATATCCTGTAAGAACAAATTGAAATTCAGATTGTATCTAGATCAACTAGTAAGCAATTCACTAATCATTACTACTATGGCAGAGGCATCTATTTACCTTGAGCCCATATCTTCATCCATGTCAGGAAGACGATACTTCATATATATAACATGGTGAATGGGTACCTAAAATTAATTAAGGTAACATCAGTATACCATTTCCAAGCCAAATGATTGGTACCAAAGTATTCCCATAAGGGGCGGTATTAATTACCTTGTTGCTGTGAAATCAATGCACCTAAATAGGTGGGTCCTAATTTTCAGACTTCCACTCCAGGATTCGAATCAATATGGAAATGACATAAACAATGAATCGTCATTTATTATATGCCACTTGTTCCACTGTGTTGGATTTTCAAGGTTTATTTAAAATTAAGTAAAAAAACTTGTCAAAAAACTTAAAAAGCTTACCTGGATTTTAATGTACCGTTTTCCAGGCAAGCTGATGGCAAAGGTACTCCTACTCATTTTTTAAAAGGAGCTGTGTTAAGGGAGACACAAAAAATCACTAAAATTCGGGTCTCACTCGGTATTTAGAAAGTTTAAACTCAAAACGTGGTTGTGTACGAGTCAACTGAAATGATGGGGCAGCCTAGAGGGTTGGGCAAACATTTGTGGATCTTTGGTAACATGTAAATGACTGGAAATTGTGGGCTTTTTTTTTAGGAAATTAAATTATTTGTTGCTGATCCACTCGTTTGTTAGCACCTTTTCAGTAATAGACCAAATTTGATGTTTTAACTCCAGTCGGGTTAGTGGAACGTGGTCGATAATTTTCATTATTATTGAGTTGCCTCAATACCTCTCTATAATATTTGCAGCTGTCCATTATTACAATCCCCCGCATTTGTCTATGGGTTTGATTATGATTTGGGAGTTTTTATAAGGATTTTAACACCTGTATAGCGTCACTTGAGAGGTTCTGTGGAACAACCAAATTTTTTGTATGCAACTGATCAAATTTGCGGAGGATAGTTTATTAAAAGAATTATCATGAGGGGATATGTGTAGAGGGGGGCAGAAGTTGGATTTGTTTTTGAGGCCTGTCCTACTTTCCTGGCTTCTGTCTTCCTTATTGGAAAAAAAACCACAAATGATTTTTGATCCGTCCTGCTAAAATTTATTTTGCTTTCTTTTAACAGTGTGGACCTCAGCCATCGTTTTGTGTAAGGTATCACTAGATTTGAACACACCCCCCCTATTCTTTCTTAGTCACATTGGCTGCCGATTAAACAGAAGATCCAATTTTAAGACTTCACTTCTTGTCCACAAATCTTTACATGTTAATGCCCCTACCTTTGTTAGGGAAAGGATGACGCATCATCTTCATGTGTGAACATTGAAACCTACAAATGACCACTTGTTAAAGGTGCCTAGATTTTGGAAAGTTAGAGTAGTGCAGCGTTGTTTCTCTGAGGGCATGCCTTAACAATGGAACGCAGTACCTGTCCATCTATACAGTGAACCCTCCTATATGAGATTTGTATATGTTTGTTCAAACCGGCACACCAGTGTGGTCTAGGGGTAGGGCTCTGCCTTTCTAGAGACCGTGGTGACTGACCACTATATACATTTCAGGGAACAATAAATGAAGCATGTTCCTCCTGAACACACAGGCACTTTTTCAACTGCCTGTTTGTGGTTACTGGATGGGGCATCACTCTATACCTTCGATAAAGGGCACACAATCAGCACCAGTCAAACAATGGGGACAAACCTACCACACACTATTAGGGATAGGGCAATAAGAAAGGAGGAAATACAAAGTTGGCCAATTACAAAATTTGGAACATGGTCAGAAACGTAGCAGGGTGTAGCCTAATCAGCAATGAAGTAATCACAACATTTTAATGTGACCTGGCAGGTTCACCCTTTGCTATAAGGTCATCTCCCAAAATGCATTGCAGCATATTCATGACAGGAGTTGCATTGCACGTGCACCACGCAACATGGTGCATGTGCGACGCAACTCCAAAATGCGATTTATGAAGCCACGCAAGTCCACTTTGCGTGGCCCTGAGCGGTTTAATAAATCTGGAATAAGTCAACGCAATGCAAATCACTGCATTGAATTACTGTGCCCTGGGAAGGCATTCCATGGGCCTTGCGTGGGTGTTCCCACGCAATTCCCATGGATTTTGATGCAGTCCCAGATTTACCATCACTGGTATACCTGGGATTGCGCCCACAAGATACGCCACCTCAGGAAGCGTAGCAAGGAGAAATATATTTATACCTCAGCGCAGGCACCCTTGCAGTAAGAGTGCCTGCGTTGGTGCTAGGCAGCCATTGGGCACCAGCGCTGGGGAAAGGACAGGAATGCACCATATTGTAATAAATACGGCACATTCCTGCCCTTTCCCTGTAACGCAGAGCAGCAAGGTGACTTGCTGCTCTGCATCACAATTGCATAAATATGCCCCATGATTCATTACCTTGTGGTAAAGATCACAGCAAATTCATGAACCAGGGTCTTCCATTGTAGAAGATAACAGCAGGGGCTGCTCTAGGCTCATGGTGGCCCTGGGCAGGGAGCGTAGGTAGGGGGCCCTGGAAGAGGGGGTCCGGGCGGGGCGGAGCCCCCCGGACGGGGGGTCATGGTGTTTGGAAGTAGAACAGAGCCGGAGGCCGGCAAATCCCTGCCAGGGGCCGACACGCAAATATGTATCCATCCTCAGAGGATTATTATATTAAGGATATATATTGGCGTGGTGGCCCCTGGGGTTTGGCGGCCCAGTGCAGGTGCACAGCTTGCACATGCCTAAGGCCGCCCCTGATAGCAGCAGTCCTAAGGTAAATATTCTAAACCATATTATACCACACCATACCATACCTCAGGTTTAAAACCACATTCATTTTCAAACTCGCGACTTTGGTTTAAAACCCCGTCTTTTGTAACCATCCTCCAACAAGAAGCTGCTTCCGATTCATATCACGTAACTAAAGCTGACAGCTAGACTAACGCGAGAAACCTTTCCTTGCTGTTAGCAGATTTAACACAGGCCTCCTTGTAGGAAAGATGCTGACACGTTACCTCTGCCAGAGGCAAACCACTCCAGACGTTCCCTAAGTCACTGCAGCGCATCTCACAGAACTCAGCACCCAGAGTCAGACAAAAGAAACAAATCATTCCTGCCATCAGGAGCACTCAGCAATGAATGGCATGCCGCCATTTGTAGCCAATGAAGCTCAGTCTGAATAGACACGAAGGCATCATTCTTGGACAGGCCTCAGAATTCGAATAAACGACAGCAGTGCCAGCCAACCCACCAATGAACTGAAAACACTGAAGACTTGAATGTGAATACAAATTAAATGAAACCTACTCCAAAGACAAACAAAGCAGTGATAAAACATAGGCGTGGACAAGTTCTATATAACCACGATAAAGTAAACGCATCTCCCGCTGCCTTAAAAGGCATGAAACTTTATCAATAAATAAATAAAATATAAACAGGAAGTATGTAAATGTCTAACCCTCTGAAAAAATACCCCCAGCCGTTTTGCGAAAAAATGTTGTGCTACGTAGCAACCATCAAACAACTCGCCGATAAATGATTCAATGATATTTATTCTTCAGCCTGGGTAGAAAATTGAAGCTCACACTCACGGATCTAACAAATAATAAACAGCCAGAGTAACCTAGTGGAAGTCTGAGGCTTCATAAAGATTTGAGGGGGAAAAAACATCATGTTGTCTGTCTGTGGAGGACAAAACCGTCATCGTTCACTTTTTCAATGAAATCTAACTTAGTCTAACTTCTTTATTCCCCTTCACAATATTTCCATCACAAATACTAACATCCGTAAGTGAATTTTTCTCTTACTTCCACTTACGTGCCACGATACACTAATGCTTATTTTAAATCATACATGGGAACGTAACGCGCACTGCCTTAACTCAGCTCTACCTCTCTTTACTTCCGAGCACATAATCGAATTTTCAACCGGTGTGCAGATCTTCAGGCCAGTTATTGTTTTGATTTGTATTATTATCTGTTTGAAACTGCATCATTTATTTATGCCTTCGCAAATGTTTTTATCATTTGTACCTCGTTATTGTTGTTTAACATCACCACTCTACAAGCAAATATGTATCTCTTTTTCTTTCTTTCTGCACACTGTTTGTTTTCTGGAAATGTATAATAAAATCTTTTGAACTGGGAATCTAAATTAGAATTCAATATGCAAAATAAGTTCTAAAGAGAACACAGGTACAAAATACACAGATGTAGACATTGGGCAAACCACAGATAATAATGAAGAAAGAATATTTATTGACAAAAACATGCAATAATATTCAAATATTGTGGTATTAATGTATGCTTGAAAATGACATTGATAAAATGAATTCTCAGAAGAAACGGGATCGAGATCCTGTACTGATTTCTTTCTATGTGAGTCAGAGTAAGAGAGTAAAACAAAACCCTTGTGCAACACATGGTGTAGAGTAGCTTTCAATATGCTTTCCTCGAGAGGGACATTATAGAAGAGTTTTAGAAATAAGACTGCAAGGACTATGGGACACATTTACACGCCCTCACTGGAGCATCACTTTTTTTGACCCTCCTATTTTCCATTTTTACAAGGTGGCACTAAGCCTCTGTGTCTGGCTTAGCGCCACCTTGTAAATTTGCCTCTTTCCGCCACAATTCTCTGGGGCAAAGGGGCATGCAATGGGTGTTGATGCGGGCATTCCCCTGCAACACCCATTGCTTTTTGACGCTATCCCAGGTTTACAAGGCTGAGGCAGAGCCAAAAACGAATGCCATGGAATACCAGGCAATAGAGTGTCAGAACGAGGAGAAATTATTAATTTCTCCTTATAGAAGTTGCAAATCGCCATTATTGATTGTTTTAAAGGTCTCCCATATGTGTCAACATTTCAAGGCCAGACAAGCAATTGTGACTAAATTCTCTAGGCCAGCGTTTCCCAAACTGGGGTCTGCGGACCCCCAGGGGTCCGTGAGACATTCCCAGGGGGTCCGCAGGACTCGAGTGCCTGTCGTAGTGAAAAATTAAACACCCATGCGTCCTCAAGGCACACAAGAGCTGTGAATGTTGGTGCAGGGGCGACGAGACCACAACAATACAATCAGGAGGTGGGGCAGAAATTGGGCAGTGGCCAGTCAGGGGCGCGGGGCCGCAGGGGGCACAGCGCCTGGGGAAACGAGTGGAACAGAAGGCAAAAGGGGCACAAAAACAAGGAAAAAATGAGTGGCACAGAAGGCAGAAGGGCACAAAAAACGAGGGGAAAACAAAGTGGAATAGACGTTACGTTAAACGTTACGTTACGCTACATTAAAATTATTTGTAACGCGCACTATCACCATAGGTTTCTTGGCGCTCATTGACAGGTAACGTGATCCAGAATGAGAAGTTTAGTCATATGCGGATTGAAAGAGCAGAGTTTTTAAGAGTCTGCGGAAACAGTCGTACTTTGGGCAGAGACGGAGTGGAGGTGGCAGGGAGTTCCAGGTGGAGGGGGCCTGGACAGAAAAACTCAGGCCACCGTGCTTTTTTCTTTTGAATTTGGGAACCTCAAGGAGATTAAGTGATGCTGAGCGAAGAGCTCTAGAAGGGATGTGACGGGTCAAGGCCGAAGAGATGAACGCGGGGGCTGTATCCGCGAGGGCCTTGAAGGTTGAACATGCCAGTTTGAAAGTGCAACGTTTGGAAATAGGGAGCCAATGCAGGCTACGGAGGAGGGGGTGACGTGCTGATGTTTGGGCTGGTGGAAAATCAGGCGGGCGGCTTGGTTCTGCACCAGCTGTAGTCGGTGGAGGTGGCATGCAGGAATTCCTGCGTACAGCATGTTGGCATAGTCGAGCCTGGAGGTGATGAGCGCAATGACAACTTGGGTCAGGGCTTCTTTGGTAAGAAACCTGCTGATCTTGCGGATCCGCCTGAGGTGGAAAAAGCAGGCTGAGGTGACCGCGTTGATTTGCGGTTTCATTGAAAAATCTTCAGAAATGATCACCCCCAGGCTTTTGACTGAGCTCACAGGAGTGGGTGCTGTCCCCAGAGATGTTGGCCAGAAGGTGGAATTCTATGGGTGATTGGGGCCCCCTACCAGGACGAGCTCAGTTTTGGTAGGGTTCAGCTTTAAGTGGCTGTGGTACATCCACTCCGCAATGGTCAGCATGGTGAACTGGAAGTTAATACGGGAGGAAGGAAGGGAGTCTATGGGAAAAATTAACTGGAGGTCGTCCGCGTAGTTGAAGATTGTGACCGGGAAGTTGCGGAGGGAAGCTAAGAGGGTTTGGAGATACAAATTAAAAAGAAGAGGGGATAGTGCAGAGCCCTGTGGGACACCGCAGGGAAGGGAGGTGTAGGGAGCGGAAAAAGTGGAAAGATGGACGGACTGTGATCGCTGGTGAAGGAAAGATCTGAGCCAGTCAAGGGCCACTCCCTGGATGCCGGCGTTGTGGACACGGTCGATCAAGATGGTGTGATCGACCGTGTCGAATGCCGCTGAGAGATCTAATAAGACAAGGGCTTGGGAGGTGTTTTTGTCAACGCCCTTCCTGAGGGTGTCCATGACTGCTACTATGACCGCCTAGGTGGAGTGGAGGGGTCTGAATCCCGCTTGTTGAGGGTCCAAGAAGGAGGATTTCTCTATGAAAGAGCTCAAGCAGCGGGTAACGTAGGTCTCCAGAATCTTGCCTAGGTAGGGGAGGGGGGAGATGGGTCTGAAGTTGCTGAGTATTGTGGGATCTGCATTGGGTTTCTTTAGGATAGGTAAGACGGCAGCTTGTTTGAAGGAAGGAGGGACCTCCCCGGTAGCAAGAGAGTTGTTAAGTAGTGCTAGAGGGGGGCCTGGACATGCAAGAAGGCAGAAAGGCACAAAAAATGAGTGGAACAGAGGGCAGAAGGGCACAAAAAACGAGGGGAAAATGAAGTGGAACAGAGGGCAGAAAGGCACAAAAAACGAGTGGAACAGAGTGCAGAAGGGCACAAAAAATGAGGGGAAAACGAGTGAAACAGAGGGTAGAAAGGCACAAAAAACGAGTGGAACAGAGGGCAGAAGGGCACAAAAAATGAGGGGAAAATGAAGTGGAACAGAGGGCAGAAAGGCACAAAAAATGAGTGGTTTGCTTAGACCCCCCTATCAACCAATAGCAACATCGTACAGGCTTTTAATAGAATATGCCAACAAATTAATAAGGATTTAACCCTTAAAACAAAAAGGGGGAGACCGATTGTTAAACAATGGTTTGACTCTAACTGTTCAAGGGCCCATTCTGACTTATTAAATGCCCTTAAAGAGACACCAAGAAACAAGGCTAAAGTAATCCAACTAAGGAAGGAGTACAAACAGGCCATTTGGAAAAGGAAGAAGGACATTAAAGAGCAGGCCTGGCTGGACCTTCAATCACCAGAGGTCCTCCGGGATAGTTCCAAATTCTGGGAAGTTATTAATCACTCTTACTTCTCGGAAGGAGATAGCCACTCAGTAGAGTGTGTCATTCCCGATGACCTGTGGCTATCCCATTTTGGTAACATCTATAAACATACCGAATCTAGTCAACTACATGATAGGTTTGACCACTCTAACACTGACCCAATTGAAGTCTTTCTAACAGAGGAGATAGAAGATGCAATAAACAAGACATCTATAAATAAGGCTCCGGGACCTGATGGGGTCCCGGCCGACTTGTACAAAGCAGCACCTACATTTTGGTCAAAGATTTTGAAAAATGTGTTTAACTCAGCTAGAACAGGTGTGATCCCACAGTCTTGGGCTACATCTATCATCATACCCATTTTTAAAAAAGGCCTCAAGAGTGACCCTGCCTGTTACAGACCTATCTCCCTAATTGACTCTGCTGTTAAAATCTTGGGCAGAGTCATTTTGGGGAAACTAACATCTTGGCTGGAGGGCAGGGGAATTCTTTCTAACGCCCAATATGGCTTTAGGGCTAAAAGAAGCACATTGGATCAGTGTTTAAACTTATACCTGATAATTACCAAATATACCTAGGAGCCCTATATATGGCTTTTATGGATCTCTCCTCAGCCTTCGACCTGGTTAACAGGTCAAGGCTGTGGGGGGTCCTCTTGGACATAGGTATTGAAAAATCTTTAGTTGGCTTTTTGGCTGACCTGCATCAGGGGCTGGAGGCCTCAGTCAGAGTAACTAGGGACGGTAGGTGCACTAAACCCTTTAGCTCCGGGAGAGGAGTGAGGCAAGGATGTATCCTTGCCCCTCTCCTCTTCACTTTATACATAAACACCTTGGAGCCGGTACTCTCCGCCTTGGGCACCGACGTCCCGCGTGCAGGAGAGACAAACATTCCAGTCCTCCTGTACGCGGACGACGCGGTCCTCCTGGCAAGAACTGGCGTTGCCCTGAACAAACTTTTGGCCTCTTTTGGGGACTTCATGACCTCATTAGACCTAAAAGTGAATACACAAAAATCCCATGTCATGATCATGGGAGTAAGAGGGATAAGGAGGAAACCAATAACCATGGTTTGCACAGGAAAGGAGGTTCAGAGGGTTCCCTCTTTCACCTACCTGGGCGTCCTATTTGATGATAAAGGCACGTGGGGTCCCCAGCTTAAGGCCAAATCCAATGCACTAAGTAAATCGGCTGGAGCCATCCTGAATTTTGCTAGAAAACTGGGTTCAAGACCGATGAGCGCGATCCTCAAAGTATATAATGCTAAGAGCATCGTAATCGCCAACTACGGGGCCTCAATCTGGGGATACATAGAGCCTGCCCTTATTCAAAGGGCAGAGAACAGGTTTTTAAGATCATTACTTTCTGTTCCCCAGTCCACCCCCACTTTCACTACTCATTCAGAACTGGGGGTTGGGTATGTTTCTGACGTTATAAAATCTGCCCCTGTTATTACTTGGATAAAAACCTGGTTAAATGAAGAGATTTCTTTAAATCATAAAATTCTAGAAGATTGCTTAAATATGGATGGAGCACTCAAGATCCCATGGATGTTGTATATAAAAAACATGTTAGCACAGGTGGGACGTATCGACCTTTTTAATTCCCCCATGAGTATAAGGAAGGACGATGTTAAAACAATCAAGGAATCACTGATGAACCTTTTTAACTTAGAGTGAGAGGAAACTGAACTTAAGAAAATCACTGTGAGAAGGAATTTTACATTGAAAACTGTCCCAGGTCCAGAACCTTACCTGGTATTTGTAAATAACTCATTCCACCGCTTTCTTTTAATCAGATTCCGTTTGAATTTAATTCATTTTTTATTGGGCACATACTATAGATGGGAGACCCCTGATAATAACAAACCTTGTGATTGTGATAACTTCTCACGGCAGGACGCCTTACATTTCACTATGTTCTGTGATCACTATGATAAAATCAGAAGGAAATACCTTGTCCCCATCCTTAGAGAGGCCCGTTTTCCACAAGTGAGGCCTGCACTCCTATTCCTGCAACTTTTGCACAACGCACATGTCACTTTCCATGTTGCAAATTTTTTAGTATATTTACAAAAAGGGGTGGTGAGGGACAGAGTCTCTGAATTAAGCAGAAAGCTCTCACCCAGTCAAAAGATCAGGGCTAGATCCAACACCGTTTTTTAGCTCACTGCACCATCCCAGTTTCAGAACCTGGCTGTATGCAAATTAGTCTGTTCCTGTCCCAGTGCATGATGGGAACAGGACAAACCAAACTACAGAAGCCAATTCTTACACTGGGAAGGAAACAAGCTCCCGGGGACCGGTTTCTGGCATTACAGCCGTCTTCGGCCCGGTTTGCTTGAATCCTGATGGTGCAATGAGCAAGGGTCTCACATCTGAGAATACCCTTCCACGCTTAGGGTGGACAAAAATATTTACAAAAAGGGGTGGTGAGGGACAGAGTCTCTGAATTAAGCAGAAAGCTCTCACCCAGTCAAAAGATCAGGGCTAGATCCAACACCGTTTTTTAGCTCACTGCACCATCCCAGTTTCAGAACCTGGCTGTATGCAAATTAGTCTGTTCCTGTCCCAGTGCATGATGGGAACAGGACAAACCAAACTACAGAAGCCAATTCTTACACTGGGAAGGAAACAAGCTCCCGGGGACCGGTTTCTGGCATTACAGCCGTCTTCGGCCCGGTTTGCTTGAATCCTGATGGTGCAATGAGCAAGGGTCTCACATCTGAGAATACCCTTCCACGCTTAGGGTGGACAAAAATATTTACAAAAAGGGGTGGTGAGGGACAGAGTCTCTGAATTAAGCAGAAAGCTCTCACCCAGTCAAAAGATCAGGGCTAGATCCAACACCGTTTTTTAGCTCACTGCACCATCCCAGTTTCAGAACCTGGCTGTATGCAAATTAGTCTGTTCCTGTCCCAGTGCATGATGGGAACAGGACAAACCAAACTACAGAAGCCAATTCTTACACTGGGAAGGAAACAAGCTCCCGGGGACCGGTTTCTGGCATTACAGCCGTCTTCGGCCCGGTTTGCTTGAATCCTGATGGTGCAATGAGCAAGGGTCTCACATCTGAGAATACCCTTCCACGCTTAGGGTGGACAAAAATATTTACAAAAAGGGGTGGTGAGGGACAGAGTCTCTGAATTAAGCAGAAAGCTCTCACCCAGTCAAAAGATCAGGGCTAGATCCAACACCGTTTTTTAGCTCACTGCACCATCCCAGTTTCAGAACCTGGCTGTATGCAAATTAGTCTGTTCCTGTCCCAGTGCATGATGGGAACAGGACAAACCAAACTACAGAAGCCAATTCTTACACTGGGAAGGAAACAAGCTCCCGGGGACCGGTTTCTGGCATTACAGCCGTCTTCGGCCCGGTTTGCTTGAATCCTGATGGTGCAATGAGCAAGGGTCTCACATCTGAGAATACCCTTCCACGCTTAGGGTGGACAAAAATATTTACAAAAAGGGGTGGTGAGGGACAGAGTCTCTGAATTAAGCAGAAAGCTCTCACCCAGTCAAAAGATCAGGGCTAGATCCAACACCGTTTTTTAGCTCACTGCACCATCCCAGTTTCAGAACCTGGCTGTATGCAAATTAGTCTGTTCCTGTCCCAGTGCATGATGGGAACAGGACAAACCAAACTACAGAAGCCAATTCTTACACTGGGAAGGAAATAACGGTGATGGATCAAGCCCTGATCTTTGGACTGGGTAAGAGTGGTCTGCTCAATTCAGACACTCTGTTCATCACCACCCCCTTTTGTAAATCGATTTTGGCCACTATAGGTGTGGCAGGGTATACTCAGACATGAGTCCCTTTCTCACTGCTCCATCAGGATTCAAGCAAGCCGGGCCGAAGAGGCTGAAATGCCAGAAACCGGTCCCCGGTAGCTTGTCTCCTTTCTGGTAAAGAATTGGCTTGGTAGTTTAGTCTGCCCTGTTCCCATGATGCACTGGGCCAGGGACAGACTGATTTGCATATAGCCAGATTCTGAGCTGGGATGGGGCAGTGAGATAAATAACGGTGATGGATCAAGCCCTGATCTTTGGACTGGGTAAGAGTGGTCTGCTCAATTCAGACACTCTGTTCATCACCACCCCCTTTTGTAAATCGATTTTGGCCACTATAGGTGTGGCAGGGTATACTCAGACATGAGTCCCTTTCTCACTGCTCCATCAGGATTCAAGCAAGCCGGGCCGAAGAGGCTGAAATGCCAGAAACCGGTCCCCGGTAGCTTGTCTCCTTTCTGGTAAAGAATTGGCTTGGTAGTTTAGTCTGCCCTGTTCCCATGATGCACTGGGCCAGGGACAGACTGATTTGCATATAGCCAGATTCTGAGCTGGGATGGGGCAGTGAGATAAATAACGGTGATGGATCAAGCCCTGATCTTTGGACTGGGTAAGAGTGGTCTGCTCAATTCAGACACTCTGTTCATCACCACCCCCTTTTGTAAATCGATTTTGGCCACTATAGGTGTGGCAGGGTATACTCAGACATGAGTCCCTTTCTCACTGCTCCATCAGGATTCAAGCAAGCCGGGCCGAAGAGGCTGAAATGCCAGAAACCGGTCCCCGGTAGCTTGTCTCCTTTCTGGTAAAGAATTGGCTTGGTAGTTTAGTCTGCCCTGTTCCCATGATGCACTGGGCCAGGGACAGACTGATTTGCATATAGCCAGATTCTGAGCTGGGATGGGGCAGTGAGATAAATAACGGTGATGGATCAAGCCCTGATCTTTGGACTGGGTAAGAGTGGTCTGCTCAATTCAGACACTCTGTTCATCACCACCCCCTTTTGTAAATCGATTTTGGCCACTATAGGTGTGGCAGGGTATACTCAGACATGAGTCCCTTTCTCACTGCTCCATCAGGATTCAAGCAAGCCGGGCCGAAGAGGCTGAAATGCCAGAAACCGGTCCCCGGTAGCTTGTCTCCTTTCTGGTAAAGAATTGGCTTGGTAGTTTAGTCTGCCCTGTTCCCATGATGCACTGGGCCAGGGACAGACTGATTTGCATATAGCCAGATTCTGAGCTGGGATGGGGCAGTGAGATAAATAACGGTGATGGATCAAGCCCTGATCTTTGGACTGGGTAAGAGTGGTCTGCTCAATTCAGACACTCTGTTCATCACCACCCCCTTTTGTAAATCGATTTTGGCCACTATAGGTGTGGCAGGGTATACTCAGACATGAGTCCCTTTCTCACTGCTCCATCAGGATTCAAGCAAGCCGGGCCGAAGAGGCTGAAATGCCAGAAACCGGTCCCCGGTAGCTTGTCTCCTTTCTGGTAAAGAATTGGCTTGGTAGTTTAGTCTGCCCTGTTCCCATGATGCACTGGGCCAGGGACAGACTGATTTGCATATAGCCAGATTCTGAGCTGGGATGGGGCAGTGAGATAAATAACGGTGATGGATCAAGCCCTGATCTTTGGACTGGGTAAGAGTGGTCTGCTCAATTCAGACACTCTGTTCATCACCACCCCCTTTTGTAAATCGATTTTGGCCACTATAGGTGTGGCAGGGTATACTCAGACATGAGTCCCTTTCTCACTGCTCCATCAGGATTCAAGCAAGCCGGGCCGAAGAGGCTGAAATGCCAGAAACCGGTCCCCGGTAGCTTGTCTCCTTTCTGGTAAAGAATTGGCTTGGTAGTTTAGTCTGCCCTGTTCCCATGATGCACTGGGCCAGGGACAGACTGATTTGCATATAGCCAGATTCTGAGCTGGGATGGGGCAGTGAGATAAATAACGGTGATGGATCAAGCCCTGATCTTTGGACTGGGTAAGAGTGGTCTGCTCAATTCAGACACTCTGTTCATCACCACCCCCTTTTGTAAATCGATTTTGGCCACTATAGGTGTGGCAGGGTATACTCAGACATGAGTCCCTTTCTCACTGCTCCATCAGGATTCAAGCAAGCCGGGCCGAAGAGGCTGAAATGCCAGAAACCGGTCCCCGGTAGCTTGTCTCCTTTCTGGTAAAGAATTGGCTTGGTAGTTTAGTCTGCCCTGTTCCCATGATGCACTGGGCCAGGGACAGACTGATTTGCATATAGCCAGATTCTGAGCTGGGATGGGGCAGTGAGATAAATAACGGTGATGGATCAAGCCCTGATCTTTGGACTGGGTAAGAGTGGTCTGCTCAATTCAGACACTCTGTTCATCACCACCCCCTTTTGTAAATCAATTTTTTAGTAGCAGGAGTACGCATTAATAAGAAGCGCAGCAAAAGCAATAATGGATTGATTATAAACTAAATTTTTAAAAAAATGTTATTGTTTTAAAAAATGTAACCTTTATAAGAACATAGATATATTGATGTCTCAAATGTCTTAAAGGTACTTTTTAATTTTTTTTGATTGTATACATAAATTGTTTGCGCACGTCACTTTACATTTTGATGTTATGAATTATGAATCATTATGTATATATATTGTGTAAATATTCCTGTGATTATTTAATTTTTTGTATGTGTAATTCTTGAAATGTACCCTGTGTCTTTTTATGATTTTTTTAAAATCGAATAAAAGTGATTGACTGACTGACTGACTGAGTGGAACAGAGGGTAGAAGGGCACAAAATGAGGGAAAAATTTGTGGAACAGAGGGCAGAAAGGCACAAAAAAGAATGGAACAGAGGGCAAAAGGCACAAAAATCGAGGGGAAAACGAGTGGAACAGAGGGCAGAAAGGCACAAAAAATTAGTGGAACAGAGGGCAGAAGGACACAAAAAATGAGGGGAAAAAAAGTGGAACAGAGGGCAGAAGGGCACAAAAAACGAGAGGAAAACAAATTGGAACAGAGGGCAGAATGGCACAAAAAATGAGTGGAACAGAGGGCAGAAGGACACAAAAAATGAGGGGAAAAAAAGTGGAACAGAGGGCAGAAAGGCAAAAAAATGAGGAAAACGAGTGGCACAGAGGGCAGAAAGGTACAAAAAACGAGGGGACCAGAGGGCAGAAAGGCACAAAAAATGAGGGAAACAGGGGGCAGAAAGGCACAAAAAACGAGTGGAATAGAGGGCAGAAGGGCTCAAAAAATGAGGGAAAAATGAGTGGAACAGAAGGCAAAAGGGGCACAAAAACAAGGGAAAAACGAGTGCCATAGAGGGCAGACGGGCACAAAAAACGAATGGCACAGGACAAAATACACAATACAGAAATATAGGGGCAGATAAGTACAGAAGGCAGAACGGGCAGAGAGGCACGGGGGCAGCGAGGGGAACAGAAGGAAAATCCAGGCAAAGACAAGGGGCAAAGAGGGGTACAGAAGGAAAGACCAGGCAGAGAGAGCACGGGGACAGCGAGGGGAACAGAGGGAAGAAAAAGGGGCACGGACCACGTACAGGCAGCGGGGAAGACAGACAACAGCAGTCACAGACACAACAATGAAAATAAAGGCAATACAATAAAAGCAATAAAACGTTGAAAGGCACATGTGTATAGGTTACCGTTACTTGGCAGGCATGTAAAAATAGATGCAGCCAGGATCAGCAGTAGGATTTTCGTGCTGCTGTCCGATTGCTGACTTTCCACAAGCCCTTGGGTACCACTAAATAATACACTGCTGTATGCATACATGTCCATGCCAATAGAACTAATTCAGGCTGTCTCCCTCTTAAAATTGCCTCTGCTTCAAAAGGCTTTCTAAAAAAGAAATTTAAATTGTACAAATTACTTGGGGGTTCCCGGCTTCCAGTAGTGATTCAGTGGGGGTCCTCAGAAGTCAAAAGTTTGGGAACTACTGCTCTAGGCCACTGAAACCAATGCCGAATGCTCTAGGCCTCTGAGGCATAATCGTGCTTCTTTATGGACTACTAGATAATGGTCAAGTATGAGAGTAAGACAGCAGTGAGACTGGGCACTCTTGGTGCCTCTGCCTGTCAACAGGGACTGGCAGAAGGTTCATTCATGTTGTCATTAGCTAGCCCATGTTGGAGTCAATCAGTTATCTACTATCTTCTTTTGCCCCACCTCATACTCTGTGAACATGTTTGGGACCTTTTTACATCACTCTGGGAACCCAGTGTCCACCTCCAGTTTCTTTGCAGTCTATATGGGTTTGTGGCGTGACTTTGAGGGGTGCCACAAGTGAGGCTGTACCAATGAGCCCATATGGGGTGTGATATCATCTTCTGAATATTGCGTCTCTGCTTTTCTGGAACATATTGCAACATGCCATGAAAGTAAACAATCTTAGGGTAATTTAGCATATTGACTTTTAGTATGGACGTGCAAAAATTGCAGTATTATATTTTAGTCTTTGAGACATAGTTTTCAAACTCCAATAACTTCACCAGCATTATCAATTTGCCGAATTTGAAAACTTTAAGTGAGAACATTTGCAAACATCTGTTGAGGCAGATGAGGGTTCTGCCTATAATCAAAATCAATAACTTGCCTTAGGGAGAGAGGCAGCCATTGAGTAGTACTGGTCTCCGGTATGTGCAGCAACTGCTGCTGTATCGTGATGCAAGTAAGTGAGAAAAGGATGAACTTTTTCGATAAGTGAACAGGAAAAGAGGAGGTGGGAAAAAGTAGCAGGTTGGTATGAAGGTAGATGGAAATGAATGCATTTGTGTCTCGTGTGGTCAACAACCATTACAATGCAGTCATTACAACACAACTGCCTTTACATCGCATGTCATTACAATGCAGCCATTACAACGCATATCACTGCAACACATGTCATTACAAAGCATGTCACTACAATGCATGCCATTACAACACATTATAAGGTAAGTAATTTATCCTTACACTATCCAACACTTACCCTACTGTTGCACTCACTGGAGTGGGAATACAAATGTTTACCCCTACACTATCCAAAACGTACCCTACAAGTCATATCCATAGTAATGGTATGCATTGTAATGGAATGTGTTGTAAATGTAGTTTCTAAAAATGCGTTGTGATGCCATGCGCTGTAAAATCATGCGTTGTAATGGATGTTGAGATATAAAAACCACGTTGTAAAGGCATGCGTTGTAAATGTTTGCGTTGTAACGTGTCCTATTCATCTTGTGTGTGTAAGAAAGTAAGATAGTGTTTGAGATACAGGAGGGGAGAAAGTGAGTGAATGGAGAGGGCAGAGTCAGAGGGATTAGGCTGTGAGACGAAGGTTGAAGAAGTTGTGGAAGAGAGAGGACCAGCAAAAGGAGAATGTAGGTGACGATGGAGGAAATGAGGGAGAAGATTGTATGAGAGGGAATGTGTACTGACATAGGAAGATGTGAGTGAACACATTGCTTCTGTTAAGCAATTTTAAATGTGTATTTTTTAAAAAGGACTATATACTTACATAAATATGAGCTACGAAGTCAAAATATTTTCGAGGCAGCACTGTGTATGAAATAAGACTTCCAGTCTTGCTACCTTGGAAGCATTCTAAACTGGTTGGCGCCTTAAAGGATGCCCCCTTGATATCTCCTGAACCCTCCCTCCATGGCATCGGTTTATGTAGGAACTCTACCAAATTCCAATGACTGCTTTTCATCACTTTTCATCTCAGAATTAACAAGCATACGAGAGAAGAATGTGGTCTGACACAACACCTATCTATTAACTTCCATTATTTTTGTCATGGAAGTCAGTTATTCAAACGATATATGCATTGAAGTATTTAGAGATCCCAAAAAATAACTCAAACTGTGGGTATGGAACTTTATGACTTACCTGTTTGTGTGGGGTGGGTCATGGGTTGGTTGGGTGGGTCATGGGTTGGTTGTGGTAGAAATACACTCTTAGCAACAGTAAGTTGAAAGAAACAAGCGAGGTAAGATATATGAAAGAAATGTATGAGAGGAGAGTTTAAGAGAAGATGCTGAGAGGTGGCTGAGATATAGAGAAAGATTTGGGACGTGAGCTACAAAACTTGAGATGGGAGAGCGTGGGGAGGCAGAGAAAGAAAGAAACAGACATGAAAGATGAAGGAGTCAGGTAGGCACATAGGGAAGATTTGTGCTTGAGAGAGAAAGAGAGAGAGATGGAGACGGAGAGGCAGACAGACTGATAGAGACATTATGGAGAGTCTAGATAGAACATAGGAGGGGGGAAATAAAGGCGAGGGAAGCTCATTTTAATGTTTGCCTTGTAAATCATTGTTTCCTTGAAATAACCATGCGTGGTACAGGGCTCTCCTTTTTGTCCCTTTCTCATCCTCTACAAATGATGCTCTCTCCACAAGAATAACAAAGGCTCCAGACTGTCAGATCTTATGCTATTTTTGTGTAACATTAATGTGGCTGTGCTGGCCATGTGATTTCCTGTATAGTAATAGTGACACCATCCTTCAGGTTTGCAGTATATTGACAGAACTGTCTGGGAAACCCTTTAGTGACACCCGAGATCATGGATACATTTAATCAATGTGCATCTATTCTGGTCAGCCCCATGTACTGATAATCTGGGACTGAGGCGCATGCCCGGTTCTCATGAAATATCTTGATACTGATATCCTAGTTGTGCGAAATTCCCAGCACTTGATTTACACCATACACCACTACCCAACTCCTGAGACAACAACTGAGTCATGATTAGTTCTCTGAAAATGCACCTCTACCCCGATGTCTCATACACGGCTGTATAAGTATTGAGGCATCCACAGAGCTGTTACAAAGAAACACCTCTGTTCTAACAGCTGGCATTAAAATAGCTTCGTTATTTAAGATCCTTCCTGCAATGGTGTGTGTGTGTCTGTGAAACCTCTAGACTTTTTGTTAATTTATGTAAATTATTTAATAGAGTGTGAACTTTCAATGGGGTGTGAAACTAACTGGAATGAGGACAGCACGCTTTACAGGGAACATCTGTGTGTCAAAAGGAGCTTCTCACGCTTGAGATACTATACATAGAACTCTGATGTGTATATAGGATTTTTCTCAGAGATGTCTCCAGCACACTCTTCCTTCCAAAGAAACTTTGCGCGAGTAACAGTGTAAAAAATGTTTCCCCCAATGATTTCCTAATTAACGGGCTCAGCTAGGAATAGTAAGGAAAGCCTGCTGGTAATTCACCAACACACTATAATGCAGAATTGGGGTGGCAATGGTACCAAGGATTCTGCTGAAGGCGAGGAAAATGGCCTCCTGCCCCGACTTTGTTATTAAAAGACAACCTTAATCGGGTGTGGTTGCCCCGCGTCTGTTACATCTGTAGCAGTACCGATAGCTAAGCACTTCTAATGTAGAAAGAACCACGGGTAGCTCAAACCCACACTTTGAGGGCAGGGTCTCAAGAAACAGGTTGGTGGAAGGGACCAATAGGTTCTCTGAACCTGTGCCAGGCATTCTTCCTTGGTAGGAAAACTGTTAAGAAGGTCCTTGGTGTCTGTCTTATGTACACTTTCAAAAATATTTGACATCTAATATCACTAATATCTAGCATACTTAGAAATGGCACTCTATGTGTGTATTTTCATCCATCAGTCATTGGATCTGAGTCTGCCACCTCAGAGTATGGCAGTCTCACTCTCGACTGGCCTCCTCGAAGGTTGACCTTAACGGATACTTTCAACTCTGGACTTCATTTGTTTTGTCTGATGTCGTAAATTTTGGTCCGAACTTCTGATGTCTCATTGCCTTGGTCCACGAACTTAGGAGACGATTTAGTAACTTTTCCCACATCGCAGCACTGCATCCAAAGTTGCCACGCTGTGTGAAAGAGAGAACTCAGTGCAGATTACAAGGAGAAGAACAGCGCCATAGTGGAAAGGGTTGCAATTGCATGGGCAACGTTCTGCAAATGTGTTGGAGGGAAAAAAATAGTTACAAACTTTTATATTAAAAAAAATAGGGACTCACAGAGCAGGAAATACTGGGTAATGCTGTTTGGTACTCTGAGTATGTAGCAAGTGACTTTAGCATGGAAATGGCACCTCAGTATGGGTCTCAGGTGCCCTATGTGCTCTCTAATTATTTATTCCTGGAGCATTTACATTTAGTTGTTGTAATAAAAAGTGACATTTACGATCTAATTACATGCCATGAACCCATTTAACCCCGCTTCCTCTTTCTCATACTTACATCAGGTGACCCCACAAGCACACCACTTTCTGTGGCACAAAACCCGGTAGTTGTTAATAATGCATGGCCTGCACGCAGTGATTAACTACTAGAAAGAAGCATCTTGTAAAATTCCTCTGCTAAGAGTCCAGAGTGACCTTCATTCCATCCTGATTATGGATTCAAAACATGTAAAACTCTGACTGCGTGCCTTCCAATGTTTTCACATAAATTCTCTTTCTTCCATATGAGGCCTGAGATCAGTTTCAAATATAGGTCTCACAGACATTGACATTACTGGAGCAAAGATCATGCAGAAGAGGGCATATGATACTCCATGGGGAGCCATTTTCACACCACCCATGTAACACTTTAAGTAAACAGTATTGGAAGCTCACATCGACTGACGGTACCAACACAGAGCCATTGATTGGGCTCTTGCTAAAGTGCCCTGGGAAATGATGTCTGTTAAGGCATTCCCTCTGTGAGAGAAACAGGACACCTGAATCAGTGAATAGACAGAGCCCATAGAGAGAATATAAGCATTAGGCATATCAAACAGCTGGATCTAAAATGTAATGGCCTTCAAAGGCGAGTGTAAAAAAACATAAAGATATCCAGTATAACTGAATGCATTTTTAATGCTTCACGGTCAGTGTGAAACTTCTCTCAGTAATTTAATTCTGTAGTTCACCTTCACATCTATAATTAGATATGCATGAAATATGCTTGGGTTGTATTTTGTTTGTGTGTGACCTTCCAAGATTTCCTATGCACACAGACGTCCTTTAATGGCTGTCACTCAAGCTGCTCCGTATTTATCATTTCTCATACAGCTTGATTGATTGATACGGGTCAACCTATGCATCACCGTACTTCTAAAGGTTTTCAATAAACCATTTGTTGAACAGGGGCGGCTCTATGGTTCATGGCGGCCCTGGGCAGGGAGCGTAGGTAGGGGGCCCCGGAAGAGGGTGTTCGGGCGGGGCAGAGCGCGGAGGCTAGTAAAGGGGGGTGGGGTCAGGGTGTTTTTCGAAGTGGAACAAATCCCTGCCAGGGGCTGCCACGCAAATATGTATCCATCCTCAGAAGAATATTAGATTAAGGATATATATTGGCTTGGTGGCCCCTGGGGTATGGTGTCCCTGTGCAGGTGCACAGCTTGCACATGCCTAAGGCCGCCCCTGTTTTGAAGTTGAAGAAATTGCTATATTCTGGGTCTTACGTTCATGTTTGGAGAGGCGGTGCGAGCAAGCGTTTAACCTCTGCAGTGAGATAGCTCACTTAGTTCATGCACTTGCTGTAACGACCTAGAACTCGTAAGGTGTCCATGTGGGTTGTCAAAACACAAATTTCCAGCCTGGATCTTGAGATATGAGCGTCACCTGAGAGCCCGATCTCACATCTGGGTAGGGAATAGTTTGTCATTTATCCTTCTGAAGTGGAGAAAATGAATATGTTTAGGTTTGTTATTAGTAAAATGAGGCATTTCAAAGGAGTTCAACCGACTCTGACCGTAGTCGTGCGTGCGGCTGGAAATGTTTAAAGTGAGGTTGTAATGATAGGTTAGTAACTCTGGAAGACCTGTTGGATTGGGATACATCAATTCTCATGCCACGTGTGGCTCACTCAGCCTTCCTTTCTGATGTTGATAATATGAGAGAAGTTCAGTTGGATAATTATGAATTATGCGAGTTATTTTTCATGCAGCGGTTCACATCTTAGGTTTTCTGTATCTCAGTGCTGTAAGAAACGTTGCTACAGAACCTGGGCCTTCGGTGGTTAGTAGAGGTCTGTACACAGAGCACAGAGCAAAGACCAGCTAGCTAGGTGCAGCTCAGCCAAGAAAGACCCAGAAAAACCGAGCTCAACCTACCTTTCACATGCTAAAGCAAGGATGATATATCACGTGGGAAGGAAATATCTTACGTACCATATACCTGCCTACTTGAAATTATGCAATCGCCAGCTTTTTTCTAACAACACATAACACTTATTGGAAAGTTAGCAAAAAATGAGAACACTCAGACATTCAACTCATCTTTACTACTGAACAGTGTCTGTAGCACTCAACAAAGCACAACGATAAACATAAGTTGGGGAGACCCATCAGCTGCCAAAGGGTGTTCTTGCTTTCTCTCTTCTCTCCACACTTCATGCTTTCCCTTTGCAAGCCTGCATATTGTAGTTTCTACCCACCATCTCATTTTCCTGTTTCATTCCAAGCCCTCTTTTAGGCAGTGTTAGAAATTGAGGTTTCTGGTTGGCAGAGTATACACCCTGTCTAAGCAGGAGCCACAACCCTAGTCAGGGTAAGTCATATACATAACCTGTACAAATCGTCTGGTAGCTTGGCACGGACCAATCAGGCATAATTTAAGAGGCAATATGTAACGTATTTGTGCAACACTTATAATACAGTAACACAGAGAAAACGCCTCAAAAATACTCCACAACAGCTTAGGAAAACAGAGGCTATTTATATGAGTAAAACAAGACCAGAACAACACAAATCCAATAGGTAGAACTTGAGATATTAATTTTTAAAGATGACATCCAAAAACAGTGCTTAGAAGTCAATAGCGTAAAGAGATTACTTGAGGTCGTGCTAGACCCGGGCAAATCCAAAATCCAGGCTGACCAGAATGAAGGGCATGCCAACAACAGTTACCGCTAAAAAAGTACCTTGAATGGATGCAAGCATCAGTGCCAAAGACTCGATGCGTCAGTTCCTACCCTGCCCTCTTACGTTTAAAAAAAAAATGTTTTAGGACTCGGGACTGGGTCTCGAATCCTATGATGGCTGCCACTTCTTCGTGGTTGAGGTGGTGGCAGCTAATCATATCGCACTTTGAAATCTGTAAGGATCCACCGAGCCTCCGGGTCGCTATATATACAAAGTTTTCCCATAAAGTATTCAAAAACTACTGAGCAGATTTACACTAAAATTCAAAAAGCAAATTTTGTGTAAATCTGTTCAGCGGTTTAGGCTGTCTAAAGTTCCTATGTGAAAATGAATGGGGAAAACTTGTTTTGGATTCCCTTTCTTCTCACCCCTGCTTGACGGATCACCCCAAAACCTTTCAAGCACAAACTAGCCAAATAAGAGCACTTTTTTGGAAAGTTTCATGGAGATTCATCAAATGGCACCAAAGGTATTAGCAACATAAAAAATGAATTTCATATGGAAGCACAATCCTAACTATACCCATCCGAGGACGACCGCCATAGAAATTCCGCAGTTATAATTACAGTTATCTCAAATAACTATAACTCATGCCCTAAAGTAACTATAACTCACACCCCCTCCATGAACAGTTCTCTCATCAAGAATTTTGCACCAAATGTAGCAGGGATTTTAGAAAATGATCTCATTGAAGATGTCATGAGTAATGTAATAGGAGGGGTAATTAGCAGTGCAGGAAGGGGCATGAGTTATAGTTACCTTAGGGCACGAGTTATAGATGCTGAATATAACTGTAGCTATGAATGCTGAATTTCTATGGTTTTGTGTGTATGAAATCCAATGCCCGCTGTTGGACTTGGAAAGTGGTGGGGTGAAAGAAAAGGCCTTAGATCCAAGTTTGTGAGTGAAGTGAATAAGCCCCATGTCCTTGAAACTAGTGGCCCTTGCCAAGCCTTGTCCTGTTCTCAGGCCGCACGTTCAGCAGGTAGTTGCAGCTGTCAGGTCGGACCCTGGGTCCCATGACCTCCTCAGCTGGGCCCTCAGTGCCGTTAGTGGACGGATGTCTGCCAGGGGCTGGAGCCCGCTCCATTGCTCTGCAGATGCCAATCTCAAGAGCCCCTGCCTCTCTTTACTATTCAATGCTGTGCATCCCGCAGCCTGGACCTTACCAAGCTCCTTGCCCCGGCTCCTACAGCAGCAGATACACTAGTATTAAAGAGCCCTCGGTTCACTCTTGGTACAAACTGAGGACTAGTAGTGGGTGGGGATCTTTATTTTTAGCGCAGCTCTCAAGCTGGGAACACATGTCCTGTCAGAGGAAAGCAGCCCATGGCCTCCCTGCACCTACTCACCGGTCATGATAAATACACATAGAGGCCTGCCATTAGTAGATCCTACACTGCGCGTACACTTAGAAGTGTAAGAAGGCTGAGTCGCGAGTCCCAATATGGCAGCCACCACTTCCTGGTTGAAGTGGAGGCAACAAATCAGATCTTTTGTGATATTTACTGGATCGGAAGCTCTGTGACCCTAGATATACATAAATCTTTTTTCTTTAATAACTCCAAAACTATTGAACAGATGTACACCAAATTACAAAAAGCACTCTTTCTGGACTAAGATTTAGTTTTCTGCCAAATTAGGTAAAATTCCGTTAGGCGGTTGCATGAGAAAAATGTGTGTTGCAACCCCCCCTCCCCCCCTTTTTCTTGGCCCCCACCTGACCAATTATCCTGAAACTTTCTAAACAGCAGCTGAAATGAGTGACAAACTAGTTTTGAAAATTTCGAGAAGATTCATCAGATGGGGCCAAAAATGACGGGGGTTTGAAAATATATTTAAAAAAAAACACTTAACTTTTACACTGGCTGCATCTCTCCTCCGCTTCTCTGCTCTTCCTGACTCCAGTCTGCAGGAAGCACCCGGGCACACAGGCTCATTGAGCCAATTACAATGCTGCAGTGCAGTGGTCTGAGCACTGTGGATCGGCCCTCGATTGAGACATAGAGCCTGTGCATATTCCCTACCAGGCTGTTCATTACAGCCTGGTGGGGAATATGCAAAGTACGCATGTCTGTTTGGCCAGCCAAAACGGACAGCCAAGCAGTCATGTGCATTTTGTGTGCATAGTCCACTCCTCATTCTTGAGCCACCATCCCGTCCCACCCTAATTCAGCTGCACAGCAACAAAAAATAAAATAATAATAACATTCAGTTATTATCATTTTATTATTTCCTCTTTCACGGCTCTAAGAGCAGTTGGGCAACGTTCCTCCGCCTTAGCTGAGGAGCCACCACTGATGTTGCTGTATTACTATTCCTGCACTTGCGGCTCTAAGCAAGAAATTATCAATAAAAAAATCAAAGTGTGCATTACAATAAATTACATTGATTGTGATAACATGAAAGGGTATAATTCTGTCAACAATGTCATTGGCTTTCTAAGCCATAATTGCTATCAGTTTCTCAAATAATAATAATGGAGCAGAAAGAGCTCAAGCAGCCATGATATTTTAAAAAAACATGACTACCAGACTGTTCTTCAGGAGAGTTTTTGCTTCTCTCTAAAGGGAGTAGACCAAGGGGCCATATTTATCCCAGTATTGGGTAGAGAGCTCTCAAGGGGTTGTCAGTGGAAGTTGCCAGTGAGCCAAACCGCCGGAAATGGCAGTCCAGAAGAGGAGGACCACTTTCCAGGGAAGCCATCATTCATATGGCTCTTCTTATGGCCCTGAAAATTCGATTCATGCTAGGGCCATTTATTCCATCGATGATTCCCAGCTGTGATCAAGCTAAAGAGAAGTCTTGGAGGAGGTTGGTGTCAGAGGTAGCAAAGCAGTAGGGAACACATCCACACTGAGTTCTCGAGTTCCACTCTCATTAATAAAGAGTTAAAAGGTGATAGGAGAGCAGGAAGGAGCTTTCGTTACATACGATCTGCTCATGCCACCACACCCCCACACAAGGAAGCTTGCCTTAGTCCTCAGCATATAGTCGATATAGTGGTTAATTTATCCCATGGCATCCTGGTATGCGGACCACTCTGGCTCCATCCATTTTAGTAGCTGCCAGCAGGGTGATCTTAAAATCATTATAGCCCCCCGGGCAAAGCAGTGCACTGGGCCCTGCCTACACACCCACTCACAGGAATAAAAATGTTTGACGGAAAATTAGTGTAAAATTCTGGTCTGCATGGGTCCTCTATGCTCGTGGGGCTCCTGGGCAACTACCCAGCGTGCTCATGCATTAAGACTGTACTGGCTGCCGGCGGATGTATGACGTTACAACGCAGGCTATTACAATGCCTGCCTTTACAACGCGGTTTTTACATCGCAATCCATTACAACGTATAGTGCTTTGGGGTGCTGGATAGTGAAAAGTTTAATTTACTATTCCAACACCAGTCCCCGTGGACACTAGGGAAGGTGTTGGATAGTAAATTAAACTTATTCCCTATCCTAGAGCGCCCCCCAGCGCAATGCGTTGTAATGGTTTGCGTTGTAATGACCGCGTTGTAATGGTAGTGCGTTGTAAAAGTTTAGTTGTAAAGGTTGTTCACCGCTGCAGGCTGCCAAATTTAAACATGCTCTACTGTCAATGTAGAAGTTTCCTCCAAAGTAGCTCTGAACATCCCCTAAGCCTCTTTGGGGTAAAAAAACAATCTATAATGAGAGATTCACCATACCAAGGCAGTATTGCAGATATTCTGTCACTTATGTTATTCCTGGCGACAGACGCCCAAAGTGTGGGTCCATTTCTAGGAAGAAAAAATGTCTGCCTCACACTGAGAGTTTTTTGTCCAGCGTGTGGTGGACATTCCAAGATGTTTTCAGTTTTTCTGTCTGGGGCCGCACTGTTTTATATTGCATTCACAGATAAATAAGAAAAAAAATTACATTGGAAGGACTGACTTTAATTAAGTGCAAGAATTTTTAGCACTCCAGGAAAAACACATTTGAGTGTCCTGGAGCGATCCTCATACATTGTAAAGCCATTTTTTTCATTTTGCAAGTCTTGTGCAGTAATTTGGTGCTGCCACTTGGTGGCCCCCTGAGGCTATATCCAATTTTACCCTTCTTTATGGTAGAATAGACCATGGTTTGCATTCGCCATTAAGTAAGGAATGGGGAATGGAATTGGTCCAAGAGAATAATGTAACTTACCTTAACATTCTCTCTTTAGATATATACCTCTGTTTCTCCAGTGTCCCACTAAAGGCTTTGCTAACGCATGCAGTTTATTGTAATACACATCTGATTGGTCTAGAGCAGTCTGAAATATGGCTTTAATCTTGTTTTGTTAATCCTGCTATTCAGGGTCTCTTTTATCCCAGTCATTAATCCATGGCTCGAGTCGACCTGTTAGTCATATACCCAAGCTTGAGTGCCTCAACGTTAGACTCCATATACTCCCGTAACCCTGCTACAGTTGTAAACACTTAAGATTAAAAAAGTGCCTTTTAAATACACAACAAAGCAACGCAAAATGTTCATCTGCGACAACTATCCATCGATCTGTTATATGTAGCTGCTTTCATTTGAATGACTTCCCTTGTCATGCTTTGCTGTGTTAGCCAAGGTACAGTCTACGAAGCAAATCATAATACATGGGGCACACAGGTGGCGCTCTCATGTTAATGCAGTCTGACATGTGTCCGTGCATGTCAATCTAAGTTTTCATGGGCATCGCTACCAAATTGGAGACTGAGATTCATTAATACCAGCGCCAAACATTGTAGCAGATGTGCAAAAAGGTGAACCACTAAACACCCACTGAAAAAATCCACTGTCCGGAAGCATGTCTATGATCTCCCACAGAGGCGCATAAACTGCAGTGTTCAGCAGTGATTATGATGGACGGCCTCTGTCTTCAAGTGGATTGATCTTTTTAAATAAATTAGATTTTGCTTTCCCTGGTTCCTGTTGAAGAAAATGAGCATAATTGTTGTTTGTCGTGAGCAATGAGGGAACAGGTTTCCTTCGTAAATAAACATAGGAATTGAATTCATCAGGAGCAGGAAGCAATGCAAAAGACTTGGGAAAAAACTGATTCTTTAGGGTGTAAGAGGACAAATAATTCTCCTGGTCATTCGAGTAGAAAAAGCATCCACATTCTAAGTATTTCATTGTTCAGTGACAAAGTCGTCCTATGTTAGTGTTGACTAATTCTGGGCCTCGGTGTCCTTCCTTGATGTCTGCCACTAGAAATGCCATTGTCTATTCAGATGAAAGGAACTTGCAGAAGCAAGAACATCAGACTTGTAAAATAACACCAGGTACTTCTGTTTATTGCATCGGTTCTGAAGGAATGTGACAGGAGGGCATCTCGCAAAAAGAACAATTGATGGACAGAATGCAGAACAATGTCATACATTCACTCCAGTACAGAGAATGTCAGTAAGTAAGTAGATTGCTTTCTCGCCCTAAGTGCGCCATGTATGCCCAGACGTGGGTCCCGGGCTCACTGTGCCACTGCAATCAAGCTATCCTGGCTGAAGAGGGGTGAAACCCAGAAACCGGTCCTAGGATGCTTGTTTCCGGTCCAGAGAGTACCTGGCTTGGCAGTTCAGGCTGGACTGTTCCCATGAGGCACAGGGTCAACACTGATTTGCATATGGCCAGGTCTAAACTGGGGTGGCATGGTGAGCAAAAGAATGATGGATTCAACCCAGATCTCTTGACTGGGGGGTGAATGTTTTTATTTGTTCTGCATTCCGTCCATCAATTGTGTGTCTTTTGCTTAAGGAGGGCATCTCGCAACACTATGTAACACAAATCACCTCACAATCATACACATCACTAGCATGAAAAGTGCAATTGAAACAGCTGTTACATTCATTATCACACTGGAAGGACAGGTTGAAAGTCAAACAGACCTACAAGACCACATATTAGAGAATGAATGAATGAATGAATGAAAATGCTTATAAAGTGTAACATTTACCTACCTAGGGCTTCTCAGCTTGGTTGCTGCCTCCTTGAAAAGTAATTTGGAGGGCCAGTCAAAAGCTGGCCTGATATGAAAAACATAAAGGAGATGTGGAGGAAACAGGAAGGCGTGAAGAAGTCACAGGAGTGAATTGACTTTCGACTTTGAACATATGTGCTGCCTTCAGATAAGCTTCCTTGTTTAGTGGGTGTGGGAAGCCTATTGATTATGTATTTTCTGAGAAATGTTAGGATTGGCTAGCCTGTGGCCTTGCCATATCATCAGAAGAGAGGGTGGATTGATATTTTTTTAAATAGAACTTGTTAGCGTCTCCCAGCAATATGATTAAAATAATTCCTCCGATGCAACCCTCCAACTGCTCGCTGTCTAGCCTTTTTCTGATAAGCAGCATAATTTAAAAGATACCATAGTAGGTAATACAAGGAATAGTGTTTATCCTGGACTGAGGATGGACTGGATATTTCATCAACTTGGATTTATGCAGAAGATGGATTGTTAAGTCACGTCCCATGAGCAAGGTCTGCGTACAGACCGAAACACGTAGGGCTGTTGCTGGTCGCTGTTAATAAAGAGTGAAATTGAAACTGGCTAAATTATTTGGACATTATTTTATTATTTGCTGGAGAGTGCGCGAGGAAAACACACCTCACGGGGCAAAGAAGCACAATTCACTGCGGCGGGCGGGCTCTGCTGCTCCTTGCTGCACCGCTGAAGAGCGCCTAGAAGCTCTAAAGTGGGCCAAGCTGGAAACACACACACATATATATATATATATATATATATATATATGTATATATATATATATATATATATATATATATATATATATATATATATATATATATATATATATATATATATATATTTGTATATATATGCCAAGAACTTCGTTGCTTGTACCAAAAACTGGAAACAGAATAACGAATCGGACCCATTCAGGTTAGTTTTAGCGCATATTTTATTCTTCGTGCACCCTCTTGTCCGCCATGACGCGTTTCGGGCCCTGGAGCCCTTGATTACATGACATGGTCGTGATTCACCTCGTGATTTGTAGTACAGGAAACAGTCACATGATCCCAGGCCTATAGAAATAAACAACATACTTCAGCCTAATCCAAAGTTTAAAAGCATTGAAAGAATTTTTACATTTGCATTTTCATTTGCTTTACTTTTTGTATTTTTTTGTATTTTTTTGACAACTCCCTCGTTTGTTAATACTCCAGAGACATGTGCAAAATTCACAATAAATAGGTAAAATATGTAAAATATATATAAATATGTGCAAAGTTGCAATTATAAAATATTAAACATTTTCCATAATAGTAGCCATAACACCTATATACACCAACACTATTTGTAATATTTCATCATATATACACACCCTTTAAAATATTATCAAAAATTTAAGATTACATATGTAAAATACATTGAATCCATATTCGATAAAAGGGTAATTTGTGTGCAAAGTTGGCAAAATAAAGTGCACATATTAGCCGCTAAACTCTGTTCGATATAGACTTGAGTATAGAGAGAGGATATTTAATACGCCGCCCAAGTGGGCTTTGTTGGCTTTTGGATTACTGCTACTACACTGCCTGGGAAATCAATGTTGTTCCTGTACTTTAAGAAAAAATCGTGTGGTTTCCCATAGTGTATAATTAAACTAAAAATTGTTAAAACCTAGCAGTACTGGATGTTTTATAAGTTTGACGACTTTATTAGCCCAGAATTTATTATTGGGCATATGCATCTCTAGACAGATCTATACCACTTGTCATTTTATGATTGTTATTTAAAGTCATGTGTATAAATCTTCCGTCGCATTGAGGCCATTTGGTGTCTTGGTATCGAGCTCCAGAATGTATCGGGTTTCCAGTAATCTTAAATACGCTTCCCTGTTGCCCCCTCTACGTAGTGGCTGTACCATGTCAATTGCATAATACTTGAGGCAGTTCACATCCCCTCTGTGGCATACGTTCACATGTCTTGCCACAGGGTAGGCTTCATCTTTGTTAGTTACAGCTCTCATGTGCTGCAATATGCGCTTGTGTACTTGTAGCTTGGTGCTACCCACGTAACACAGCCCACAACCGCATTCCAATACATAGATAACATGATCAGATTTGCATGTTATCTTTTTAGTAATAGGAATCTCAGCTTCCCTAAATGGGGACCTGTATGATGTTTTATTCTTTCCTATGGTACATGCCTTGCACACGGCGCACTTTAAGAAACCCTTGCTTTTTCCAAGCCAGTTATCTCTGATTGATACTTCTGGACTGCTCTTTACCAGCATGTCATTCATGGATCGGGCGCGACTATAAGTTATCGCTGGATAATCCGCCACCGTTTTTCCAATCACAGGATCCCCTGTGATTATACGCCAATTCTTTCTGACAATGTTTTGTAATTGCCTGTGTTGGCGACTATATTCAATAATGAGTCTAGGTTGACAGCCAGCATTCTTTGTCGCTATACGTTCTACCTCTACATTTACTTCTGTGGTGGGAGTCATCTTCGCTTTGTTGGCCCTTTCCATTGCTTTTTGCACCAAACTCTCTGCATAGCCTCTTTGTAAGAACCTTATTTTACTCTCATTTTGTGCTATTAGACAGGCAGCATCCGTACTACAGATTCTTCTAATCCTCAGCATTTCCCCATAGGGGATGCTTCGGATTAGATGGTTGGGGTGCTGACTAGACGCATGGAGGACTGTATTGCCCGCAGTTTCCTTACGGTGTAATTTGGTCTGCAGTTCCCCTCCTTCTATGTATACTTCTACGTCTAAAAAATTGACCTTGTTGTTATTTATAGTACCTGTGAAGTCCAAATTTAATTCATTATTGTTGATGTCTTTAATGAATTGTTCAGCTTCACTCGATGACCCTTTCCATATTATAAAAAGATCATCTATGAATCTGTACCACGCTACCACTTTGTTGGACATGATCTCTACAAAGGCATTGCCCAGAACCTGCTCCTCCCATAGCCCCATATGCAAACATGAGTAACTGGGGGAGAAGCAGGCCCCCATTGCCACTCCCCTCAACTGCTGGAACATTTGATTTTGGAAAAGAAAGTAGTTGTTATTCAAACACATTTCCAACATCTCCATCAACATTTTGTTATGCTCCAACATACACACCGGTCTTTTGCTAAGAAAATATTTAACTGCCCTCAACCCATCCACATGGTTAATACTCGTATAGAGAGCAGTTACATCTAGTGTGATTAAAAGATATTCAGTTTTCCACACTATTGTCTTAATTTTCTGCAAAAAGTCCATAGTGTCTTTGATGTAGGATGGCAAGGATTTTACAGAATCTTGAAGGAAATGATCAATATATCGGGACACGTTTTCAAATGCCCCACCCCGTGCCGATATATATATTGTCAAAACAATTGCTCCCTTTTCCGAAATAAGTAGACGGCACTCTGAGCTCCGATGAAAATGTGATTTATTCACAGACCCCCCTGCCCCCAAGAAGACAGACGCGTTTCGCCGTGAAGAGTTAGTGCATTACGAAAAACGCCATTTTATCTCCACCTCTCTACCGCCATGGAGAAAGGACTAAGGTACCAAATTATTTCTGGCAGCCATCTTACAGTGTGTTTTTGTATAGGCACAGCGCAAAATACATAACAAATAGTAATTCATGGAGTTTGGCGTTTGCAATGTGCTCGTGCAATTAAAAACAATATGGGCTCACCCATTAAAATCCATTGTGCATTTCATTACATTGCGTAGTAAAACATTAATTCATTTACAAGGACAATTCATAGAAAAATAACGGTTGTGAACAAGGATACACCTCAATGTAATGAAATGCAACGTATTTACAATTCATCTAATTAGCTGTTTATTCTGCCTCACACTATGGTATTACTGCACCAGTTGTTATGTATTTTCACCCTGTTTACAGTGTCTAACTAAGGAGGCCTCGTTATTATTATTTGTTTCTCTATCGTTTTCATCTTTTTAATCAATATATTCAGACTCGCTTTTATACTGATGCCCATCTTTGATTTACTTAGGCAGAATAATCCCTTATACTTAACCTTACACCTGCAGGGCTAGAGTATTCAGGCGTCTCTGGCCACCCTCTCTCTTTACCTCGCACTACGGTACTACTGCACCAGTTGTTATGTATTTGCATCCTGTTTACAGTGTCTAACTTAGGAGGCCTCGTTATTATTATTTGTTTCTCTATCGTTTTCATCTTTTTAATCGGTATATTTCAGACTCGCTTTTATACTGTTGCCCCTCTTTGATTTACTTAGGCAAAATAATCCCTTATACTTAACCTTACACCTACAGGGCTAGAGTATTCAGGCGTCTCTGGCCACGCTCTCTCTTTACCTCTACATCTTCCTGTTCGTTCTACAATTCGGGCAGAATATTACCTTTGTGATAGGCACGGTCTCGGCTATAAGCGATCCCTCGCTACCATGTTTTTTTTTTTAAATTAAAGATCCCTCCCGCTTACCTTAGCTATCTTTCAGTCACGGGCAGCCACGGGTACGCCCAGTTTCGTGTTCTTCTCTGATAGTTGGGACGCCACTTGCTTCCCGTATATATACGCCCTTGCCCTTTCTGTTTATCGTTCTCAGCTGTGATTTTTCTCGCATGGAACGCGCATGCGTGGAGGCATTACTCTGTTCCAGTGTGCGTGGGCGCCATCACTGAGTGGTGTGATTCGTAATCGAAATAATTAGATATTAGATGAAAAAAGATAACGGAGCGTGGTATAAAACCATATTTTTGTGGATATGTAATTCTATCCTATTGGTTAATTAATTAAATCCCCCATCTTATATTAATATCAATTTTCATTTTTAAATTTGCGGGTACCGTGTTTGGCATACGTGGTAACCTTCCTATCTCATTTAAATTGGACATTCTTATAAACGCTAATACCCTGTTCGAGTAATTATAGACGTTATTAACATAATTTTATTTGGACTACCTAATTGTATCTGTCCATTTTTATTTTCAAAGCTTCTATCATTTGGATACAAGAAGAATGTGGTGTTTGACATTCACGATGTTTAACTAACATTATATTAAGCACTATTTCGAGCCTCTCCGGGTGTTTTAGTGTTGACCTATTTCCACATTTACACCTTGATATTATTAATCCATGTATGTGTCCTTAGATGTTGATTTCGTTAGTCTAGATATCCTGCCTTTATTTTGTAATTCTGTTATTTGAGTCGCATATTAACTCATGGGTAATATTATAACCTTATTTCTTGCCTTAATATATTTTTGATTGTTGTGATCTATCCTCCTGGCGTGTCTTGCTATGGCCCCTCATAATCAGAGATTTAGGTACGATATGGGGTTATACAACATTGTAGGGTATCTGACAATTTAAGGATTGTAATATCATGGGCAATTCAGCCTTTGTTTCACTGCTTTCTTGTGCCTTGGTTCTACCGAGGCACAAGATGGCTGCCAACACTTCCTGGTTTGGAGTGTTGACAGACAGTGGCAGCCAATCAGCATGCCTTCACGAGAAAGCAGCATGATTATTGGCTGTCAACACTTCTAACCAGGAAGTGTTGGCATCCATCTTGTGCTAGGTAGACCGAGGCGCAAGAAAGCAGAAAAAAAATCGTGTAGAACAAAAAAAGGGGGCAGGGTAGACATACCATGACCCCCTAGGCCTGCCCAGGTAATCCCTCAAGGACAAAAAAGGCTCAATTTTTTTTTAAACCCGGTCTGTTTTTAAAAAAATTACCCCCCGGGGGGGATCAAATCGCGAGGGCATAGTGATAAAGAAGTGTGGGGGTCCCCAATCCCTCCCACACTGCCCTGGGGACCGCTGCCCCCTGGGGCAAAGCAACGCAGCCCCCTTGCGCATACTGGAGGCTCCTGGTGGGCTAGTTGGCCCCCAGGGACCCCCAGTATGCATGGGGAATTAGTTCCCCCTCTGCAAACACGCCAGGGGGCTGCGTTGCAGAGTGGTGTACAAATATTTTTTTAATGTAATTTAAAAAATAATATATCTAAAAATAAATAATTTATTATAATGTAGTAAATCAGTATAAAAAATATAACAATTATTACATTTAAATATTATCATTTACAAAACGATTGAAATTCACTGAAAAAACCTAAGGTTTCAGCCAGATTATAGTTAGGAATTACCATTTAAAAAACCTTTGAAATTCACTTAAAAAACCATAGGTTTCAGCCACGTTATAGTTAGGAATTAGCATTTAAAAAACCTTGCAAATTCACTGAAAAAATCATAGGTTTCCCACACGTTATAGTTAGGAATTACCATTTTAAAAACCTTTGAAATCCACTGAAAAAACCATAGGTTTCACACCAGTTATAGTTAGCTGGTCATTTTACTCATACAAAACCTATGAAATTCCCCTGTTATAGTTAGTTCAGCTAACTATAACTCGCGCGCATGCAATGCACTGCTGATGACGTCACATATGACATCACTCATGACATGGTCAGTGACATCACTCATGACATCTCTCATGACATCTCAAATGACATCCCTGATGACATCACTGATGACATCATCCTTTTGGCAGACCTCCTCTCACCATAATATAACCTTTGATATACACGATCAAAAATAGTAACGTTTTCAAAAAAATGGAGATACCAATTCCAGTTAGAACAACCTATTCAGTAATTCCAATTTCTACATACATATCCAGTCATTCACTAACAGTTCTATATAGGCACTCATACATGTACTCACTCATCATATGTACTCATACACCTATACATCTTATTGCACACAAACACCCATTTACTTGCATATACAGCTATACACCCACCACTACACTAATTTCTACAGAATCGTACACATACTTACTCTCTAAAACAATCTCTTATAGAAACACATACTTATTTATACAGGAACTCTTACAATCTCTCACTCTCACATATACTCATTTATATACATCAATACTCACATAAACTAGTTTAAAACATTTGTAGTTACTCATAAAGATACTTTTGAAACAGTCATTCACTCACTAACACACCCATACACACACTCATTCACCTATACAGTCCTGCACACATGCTGTCTTCAAAACACATACAAACAGTGAGTCAGTCATTCATGCATCTGTGCGCTAAGTAATACTCCCCACCGAACCGTACAGACACTCATTCTGATACTTAAAAAAACAACTAATAACCCATATACACACTCATGTAGCTACTCACCCCCCCATGCAGCCACTTATATACAAAGTGAGACACTGATACAGATATTTAAATATTTAAAGATTACTCGCTAATACACCTATTCACTAAGATATACTTAATAAGTCAGTTATACAATCAATTTTACAAAAAAAAACATCAATTTAGAGACTATCAGCTAGATTAATCATAGTGCCGTTTTGCGAGTCCTTAATAGTGATTATTAAGGAATCGCTATTAAGGACTTGCAAAACGGGATTCATGTAGGAATCGCTAAATAAATTGAGATTCCTACACATTCCTTATTTGCGATTAGCAAATTGCTAATCACAAATAAGGAATAACTCCCCATTCATTCCTATGGGCCTAAAGGCCCATAGGAATGAAGCAGGAGTCACAAGGAGAGAGGAGCCACGAGAGTGAGAGGTAAGGGGGATTGAGCATGGTGTGGGGGTTTCTTTTTTAGGGTTTAGGGAGTGCAGTGGTATTTGGGTAGGGTAGGGGGTCGTGCTGGTAGTAGTGTTTTAGGGTTTAGGGTAGTGCAGTGGTGTTTTGGTAGTGTAAGGGGTCATGATGGGGGTAGTGGTTTAGGGTAGTGCAGTAGTGTAGGGGGTCATGCTGGGGGTAGTGTTTTAGGGTTTAGGGTAGTGCAGTGATGTATGTGTAGTGTAAGGGGTCGTGCTGGGGTAGTGTTTAGGGTTTAGGGTAGTGCAGACGTGTTTGAGTAGTGTAGGGGGTCATGCTAGTGGCAGTGTTTTAGGGTTTAGGGTAGTGCAGTGGTGTTTGGGTAGTGTAGGGAGTCGTGCTGGGGTAGATTTAGGGTTTAATGTAGTGCTGTGGTGTTTGGGTAGTGTAGGGAGTCGTGCTGGGGTGGTGTTTAAGGATTTAGGTTGTTGCAGTGGTGTGCAGTGTAAGGGGTAGTGCTGGTGATAGTGTTTTAGGGTTTATGGTAGTGCAGTGGTGTTTGGGTAGTGAAGGGGTTCATGCTGGGGATAGATTTAGGGTTTAGGGTAGTGCAGTGGTGTTTGTGTTGTGAGGGGGCCGTGCTGGAGGTAGTGTTTTAGGGTTTAGAGTAGGGCAGTGGTGTTTGTATAGTGTAGGGGGTGTGCTGGTGGTAGTGTTTTAGGGTTTATGGTAGTGCAGTGGTGTTTGGGTAGTGTAGGGGGTAGTGTTTTAGGGTTTAGGGTAGTGCAGTGGTGTTTGTGTAGTGTAGGGGATAGTGCTGGGGGTAGTGTTTTAGGGTTTAGGTCAGTGCAGTGGTGTTTAGGTAGTGTAGGGGTTCATGCCGAGGGTAGTGTTTTTGGGTTTAGGGTATGGCAGTGGTGTTTGGGTAGTGTAGGGCGTCATGTTGGGGGTAGATTTAGGGTTTAGGGTAGTTCAGTGGTATTTGTGTTGTGAGGGGGTCATGCTGGGGGAATTGTTTTAGGGTTTAGAGTAGTGCATTGGTGTTTGTATAGTGTAGGGGGTTTAGGGTAGTGCAGTGGTGTTTGTGTATGTAGGGGGTCATGCTGTGGGTAGTGTTTTAGGGTTTAGGGTAGTGCATCTGTGTTTGTGTAGCGTAGGGGGTTGTGTTTTAGTGTATAGGGTAGTGCAGTGGTGTTTGGGTAGTGTAGGGGGTCATGCTGGGGTTAGTGTTTTTGGGTTTAGGTTAGTGCAGTGGTGTTTGAGTAGTGTAGGGGATCATGCTGGGCGTAGTGTTTTAGGGTTTATGGTAGTGCAGTGGTGTTTGTGTAGTGTGGGAAGTCATGCTGGGGGTAGATTTAGGGTTTAGTGTAGTGCAGTGGTGTTTGGGTAGTGTAAGGAGTCATGTTGGGGGTAGTGTTTTAGGGTTTAGGATAGGCCAGTGGTGTTTGCATAGTGTAGGTAGTCGTGCTGGGGTTCGTGTTTTAGGGTTTAGGGCCGTGCAGTGGTGTTTGGGCGGTGTAGGGGTCGTGCTGTGGTAGTGTATTTGGGTTTAGGGTAGTGTAGTTGTGTTTGGGTAGTGAAGGAGGTCATGCTTGGGGTAGTGTATTAGGGTTTAGGGGAGCAGAGTTTTCTTTAGGTAGTGAAGGGGGTCGTGCTGGGGGTAAAGTTTTAGGGTTTAGGGTAGTGTAGTGGTGTTTGTGTAGTGTAGGGGGTCATGTGGGGGTAGATTTAAGGTTTAGGGTAGAGCAGTGCTGTTTGTGTAGTGTAGGGGGTCATGCTGGGAGTAGTGTTTTAGGGTTTAAGGCAGTGCAGTGGTGTTTGTATAGTGAAGGGGGTCATGCTGGGGGTAGTGTTTTAGGGTTTAGGGTAGTGCAGTGGTGTGTAGTATAGGGGTTGTGCTGGAGGTAGATTGGGGGTTTAGGGTATTGCAGTGGTGTTTGGGTAGTGTAGAGAGTCGTGCTGGTGATAGTGTTTTAGGGTTTAGGGTAGTGCAGTTATGTTTAGGTAGTGTAGGGTGTCATGCTGGGGGTAGTGTTTTAGGGTTTAGGGTAGTGCATTGGTGTTTGGATAGTGGAGGGGGTAGTGTTTTAGGGTTTAGGGTAGTGCGCCCAACCAGCCACAATATCCGTGGACAGAGGGGATCCTGACTCTTTTGAACGCTTTGCCAATTGAATAATTTGGGTCAAGAGCCCTACCACTTCCAAGACCTATCAATTCCTTTCTTGGGATCCCTCATATACTTGGAGAAAAAGGTACATAGTTTCTCATCAATTTCAGGCATGTGTGCCACCTTCCCCTTCAGTGAGGGCCTGGGGCATTCTCCCCTCATCCTGTTCCTGACCTCCCTTTCAAGGGGTTGATGAATTTTCCCCACCACATACTCTGCTATTTTGGCATCAGGAGTCCACTCCGCCAACATAGGATGGTAAATTTGGGTAGGCTCAAACATGTCCGAGAGGACCCTGTCTCCAACTGGGGCCTGAGAGGAGTGGGACTCTGGACGTCAGGGACGCCCCGAGTCCTTATCCTCATCGGAGGAGAAATCCTCCTCCGATACACCATCTCCTGTAGTGGGGCTGAGCCTTGCATTCACACAGTGTTAAGTTAGCAGGAGCTTATTAGAAGTTTAAACGCCATTTTACCTTTGTGCTGTCTTTTGCACACGGCACACACTTTATTAATTGTGTAAAGTTAGGCTGCGTGTTTTGCTTCGCAATGAGAATAACTTGTTTTTCTATATTGCTAGACTTGTTTTGTAAGCTTAGTCTGTACAGTGAGTGCCGAGGCCTTCAAGGTTATTTCAACACTGTGGCTGTTGTTCGAACTGTCGAACAAAAACGGGCCTCTGTAACCTCAATTCAGAGGTCCTAAGGGGTATGAGAGGGTATATGGAGTACGTCCTCCCTTACAAGTACTATACAACAAAAAATACTCCAAAAAAGACCTACTTCGAGTCCCACTGGATCAATGTAGGTAACACTATTGGGTGTAGGGAACTTGTGAATGGGGTGAGATTAAACATCAACTCACTAGGGATGTGTATGATATGCTAATCATATCTATGTGATAGAAAGGGAGCAACACTAGTTGTTTTTAGTTACCCTCACACACCCTAGTGGTGTCATGCTTCATCATCGGGTCACCCAGACTCCTATAGGTCAGGGTGGGCTCAACCACAGTGTTGGGAAGCTCTTCTGATAGTGAAGGCAAGTGGATATAAATAAAATACCTCAATCAGACCCCAGGTTTCCCTTTATTCATGGGTCTGGTTGGGTTATTAAAAATAAAGTAAAAATGAGTCTTGCAAGGATTTTTATGGTCCTATGACCCTAGTGAGGTGCCGACATGTTTCAGTCCTAAGGTGACCATAAAGGTCCCGGACTTTCTTCAGGGCAAATACAAGTCACCCCCTTTATGTGTGGGGATAATGAAGTAAGGGATTACCCTACTCTATCAATATAGCGAGGGAAGAGTAGCTTCTCCTCGTGTTAATGTGTTGATAGTGTTGTGAGATGCCAGGCTCCATCTGCGGAAAAATTATGGCAAAAAACAAATTATCAAATACAGACATTTCCCATATTATTGTGCATAATCCCACGCGTGGAACACTGACTTCACAGTGAACATGCCAGACTAGTGGAGAGCAAGAGTGCTCTCATTCTATGTCACTCAATCTTATTTGTAGTGCCATTCTCAATATGTGACATCCAATGTTTAGTGTCAAAATATCACACACTACTATTATCAAGGATGTGACATTGTGAAGTGAAATACCGACACAGTGGTCGCAGTCTCAATTGCAGTAATGAATCACCATAAAAACACACACAAACAGGTTCAGAAAACGCATTCAGCGTTTTTCATATCAGCACATACATATATGTTATGCAACTAACACATCAGCCTTATTCGCACTTACCCAAATTGTGTTGGGCGTAGGCTTCTCAGTCAGCAAGACAACGGGGCATACTCTCCTAACCAAAGCGTGTAAGTTAGGTGAGTATTAATATCGTGAATGTTGTAATAAGCCTTAGATTTTAAAACGAGCATCAAGCTTTTGAATGACTCCTTGTGATCGATCCAAGGAAAATGCAGGGTGCGGCGTGGGCGTACTACTTACATATTTTGAGGACGCTCCCTACCGGAAAACCTATGGTCTCGCCTTCCGGCTCGCGGTTGCTGTTCTTGCCGGGGCCGGGGGAGAACAATGTTTATTTCCGTGTTGTTCGAACTGATCAGCGCACGTTTTAGACATAACACATATGCAGTTGTGGCCACCTCAGTTCTGGCACCTTTAATAATGCCCTGTGTAGGCATGATTGAACACACTTGGAGAACATTTGTATGCTGAGAGCTTGTGCAGAACCCGATGTGATTCACTCCTGCTAAATCTTTTGAGGTATGGGGTCGCCTATGCAAGCCTAAGAGACCTTCTGTAGTTGTAAAATAACCTACTAGCAAGGAAGGATGAAATATAGGTATATATTTAACCTGTTTCCATTTAGCATTATATCATGCTTTCTCCCTTTGTATTTTATGGAGTAGTAACAATGCTGACAATCTTATTTCTTATCATATGTCTGCTTGTATTAGCTAAGATGCTGCACTTGAGATCACGGCGTTAAAAATAAACATTTTAAACTTGCTCATGTCGCCCTTTACCTGTTCTGGACTGGTATGAGAGTATAACGAATGAGTGCTCATATTTCCCACCTTACCTGAGGTAACCAAAGTCGCATGTTTTGGGTTGTCTAATCATTGGTTACTTTGCTATAGGACGAAGAGCTAATGAGACACTGATGCTAGTCAGGTAGGGGATTCTAGGTACTAAGGTACGTTTTTGGCACACTCTAATTCACTGAGGTCCTAGGTCTGTGTGCACAGTTCTGTGTCTGAGCAGAATCCCTGCAACACTCCCTCTAAGGGAAACCCGCCGTCGGAGTCTACAATAGTGGTGACAGCTTCGTTTTCTCCGGGCTCCTCCTCCTCCCGGCAGGGTGCATGTTTTAGCGTTCACACAATCTTCAGAAAGGTATCCGTAAGTTTATCAAATCGTTCCAAGTGCCCCGCGTTATGCTTAACAGCCCTTTTATTCCCCATCTGGGATCTACTGGGACCCGCCACCACCAGATATGGGTCACTGAACACCCCAGGGATGCTTTTCGCCAGCTTATCAACCTGATCCCTAAGAGGAGCCAGCGCCCTAGAAATAGCCAGAGAGGGTTTGGTCCACTGCTGAAGGGAGAAGTTGGAGGGCCATTCCTCCTCCACTTTCTGGTAGGAGGAGTAAAAATGGTCTTCTGGAGAAGACATGATAGCAGAAGGTGTGAACACAGAACAAATGCCCTTAAAATCCTTAAGGTAGCCCCCTCGCCGGTGCTCCAACAGCTGAGCTTTCCCTTAAGCTGTTATAAGAATAGACTGAGGCGCAATACCAATTACCACCACCAGGTGGTGCTGGTCACGAAAGTGGCTGTGTGGGGAAGTCACCGCGTAGCGGTGTCAAAATTAGGCAAGGGTTGGTCGGGAATCAAGCGGACACTAAAGGAGGTACCAGATTTCCAAAAGCTCGTAAAGACCAACGGGAGCACTCGACGGAGCTGCCTTGCTCGGCCCAGAAGCGCCTAACAGGATCTCACCGTGCCCTCAGAGCACAGCGGGAGAAACTGCGAGGGGAGAACGTGCTCGGGCAAGAGCCTGCTGCACAAGGAATATGAAACAATACCGAGGCAATAATGCTAATATCGTGCACAAGAAACCGTAAGGAATGCACTTAACGGACGAGCAGTGAAGAAAGAGGAAGCAGAAGGGACGTAATGATTTTATATACGATGGACTGTGATACGATTGGACTATAGTTGCCTTGGAGACTACCCCTCAATGGTTCATGTGTTTTGTAGTCTTTTGTTTAATGATTGTTTTGTTTAATTTTCTTTGAACTGCTATGCAAATAAAGTGAGGAGAGATATGCATAATCCTCACCTCCGTGCTGCCATACAATTCATTAAACTTTATTCGATCTGATTTAGAAACATAGATCATAAAAGTGTACATAAAAACAGTAAATCCTCTTTCCTAATACAATACAGTGAGAAATAATTAAAACCACTAGGTAAAAACGGGTGTCCCAAAGTCTGTTTGAGAGCAACTTCAGGTTAACAGAATCGTAAAGTTCAATGTTTCAAAAGATCAATCTCATGTACTTAGTGCAAAATACGCAATAAGGGGTCCAAGTAAGATGTAACGCTCCAATGCCTAACCAGTTTGCACTATAAAAAACTGCAGAAAAACTAAAAATAAAAAGTGTTTAGCACACTTCTGTCATTGGGCTATATGTGGGCTACATCTGGGTGGTATTTGTGCTACATTCGGGGTCTTTTTTCTCTGATGGCCTATTTTCCTCATTTACTGCAGTCTCCTCAGTAGGAAATGCTTTCAGTTTTTTACTTTGATTCCAACAAGAAGGCATTCAGATGTGTCACACATTTGCCATGAATTCAGAATGTTAGCACTCTAGTTGTTCATTAGATCACTGTAGTAAAGCTACTGCTCACCAGGGAGTTGACTGGAAGTCTAATGCTGGTATTGAAATTGATTGTTTCAGTCTGCATGTCAGAATTTTCTAATAAAATAGAAGAGGATTTGAGATCTCACTTAAAACATTCCCTAAATGTTCTTTCTGCAGCACTAACCATAATTTCTATGGCAAAATGAACCCCCTCATTTTTTTAGTTTTTAAATTAAATGTTTTAAGTGTCACCAGTTTATTCAATCAAGATGGCTTCAGGTGTGCCATAATTTTGTCATAAGTAAGACTGTTAGTTCTCTAGTTGTGTTGGGAGGGTGGAAACTATCGTTAATGAGATGGTGTTTGAAAAGATTGAATGGTGAACATTACATGTCATTGTCAAGGTTGTGGATATGTGCAGACACGCATTTCAGTGGTGTGCGGTATTATTGAAAGTGTTGCTATCGCAAAGCTTACACATGTGAATGTGGTTGGATGGAGGGAGGATCAGCAGTGAGGCTACGTCATATACAGTGATAACACTCATTACAGTCCAGGAATTCATGTCAAATGTGAATCTGAAAGTCTCACATGTAACACATTAGTATATTGGTAAAGCCTGAAAACAGAGCGTACAGCAAAATAAATGTACACATTGCTGTTTACTGTTTGTCACATGGGATCTAGGATGTGCACTCCGCCCGTGGGTCCTAATACTTCTTAGAGCCACGAATACCCAGGTAGAAAGGGAGCACAATAATGTGCACACACAAACACACCAGGGGCATGGTATAACACATATTTGTTTTTTAATGGAACGTTTGAGATGCATGGCAATCACACATGGAAGGCTAATGTACAGACCATGAATATTGATCAAGATGATCAATGCATGTTGAGTGTAGTATAAGATATGTGTACACAGCAAAAAAACTTTTCAAAAAAGCTCTCTAAGCAGAAGAGGTGTCTCTCATCAAACGCTGTAGAGAGAATGAGTAAAATGGGTGGGGTCGTCCAACTGTTACAATTGGAAATGTTATAAAGAAATCAAATGCTTTTTTTTAATGTCACATGGCAATCGGGCACCGAGCGCGCAGGGAGGCCGCACCCGACGCAATTTTGACAAAATATATTTATAATAATGCACGTTTATTACAGTTAGAAATGTATAAATGTTTGAAATATTTTAGATTATCGTTGCTCTCATATACTGTTTAAAGTTATTTAGATATACTTTTGAGAGAAAAAAAAACAAGTGAATGGCGTACCCGGTGCAACACTATATGTCTGTGATGTAACACAGGGCCTGGCAGCGTGTACTTGTCGCATACGCAATGCGCGGCGGGCGTGACCCCATACGTACATGACGTAACGCGTGGCTTGGTACTGTGTACCTGTCGGATACCAAAGTAGCAGCTGGGTGACTTCATGCGTATGTGATGTTAGGCGGGATGCGGTGCCATGAAGTCATCGGATACGAAATGCGCATCATGTATGAGTTTAGCAATATGGCAGATAGGATTTGCGTTGTTATGGAGCTTAGTATGCTACCAGTATGGGAGTGCAGTTTTCTCCGAAAAACAAAAAAAATTATACATATTTTTTGGGAAGATATAAAACATTACATAATTTTTAAAGTTAAAAAAAAGAAGTATAATAGAGTTGCAAAATATTTCAAAAAATATTTGCAAAAAATATAGTTTTTAAAAACATAAAAATATGAAATTAACATTTGAAAAATCTTAGAAATTCACTGAAAAAACCATAGGTTTTAGGCACGTTATAGTTAGGAATTAGCATTTAAAAAACTTTAGAAATTCACTAAAAAAAACATAGGTTTCAGGGACGTTATAGTTAGTTGTCATCAGAGATGTCATCAATGATGTCACTTACCATGTCATGAGTAATGTAATATGTGACATCATCAGCAGTGCATTGCGGGCGCGCAAGTTATAGTTAGCTCAACTAACTATAACAGGTGAATTTCTCTGGTTTTATATGAGTCAAATGTTCAACTAACTACGTCCCTGAAACCTATGGGTTTTTAGTGAATTTCTAAGGTTTTTTAAATGTTAATTCCTAACTATAATATGACTAAAACCTATGTTTTTTTCAGTGAATATATAGATATACGAATGAGACCCGCTATCATCACAGTTCAAAGCAGGTACCTGCAAAGCAGGATCTGGGAAAGGTGTTTAATTAGGCAAAAATAAACGTTGGATGCTGCATTTTGGTAGACACAGTCAACTTGATATTATATATATGACATACCAATCAATTCGTGGTCTTGCACAATGGGTGCCGGTGTCGAGGGTGGACTGTCATTTTACCCGAATGTAGTTTTTGTTTTAATACATCAAACCTTTTGGCGAAGGTTTGAATTGCTCCATAGTGTGTGCACAACGTGACACTCCTCCCCACTTCCATCAACCTTCCACGCCCCCCTGCCGTGTCCATGAACAACCAAAATTCAGGTTATTGTCGAAGGCGTAGATTTTATTCATATCAAATCAGGTAATTCACCACAAACCACTACAAGAGTAAAAGTATCCTACTTGGATATATATATATATAATTCTTCATTGCAATACACTCTACCAACATCCACATGTCAAAGGCAGTAAGAAATTAAAATTGACATTACAGTTTAGATTTCACGTGGCCATACATTTGAACACTCTGCTGTGCACATTGTGCCAGCAGGCCCGAACGCGCTACGGCAAACAGTTGCAGTACTTGAAATCCCGGGCACCGAATAGCGCACCGGCCCACCGGGGTACCTGAACACAGACATCCTCCCAAGATTCATCTCAGTCCATAAGTTGTGGGTTAGTGCAGTAGAGTCGACGACCACCAGCAGGTCAGTCCCCCCGCCCCGCCTACCCTATGCACAATTCAATCCATTGTTGGGCATGCCTCTTTGTTGTTAACTGTCAGCGCTCCACCACAGGGTGAGAAGCTCCCTGGTGCACTCGTCCCCCCCCCCCAGTGCTGGCTGTGCTCTAGAATGGCCCCTAATACACGGGCACATCATGATGGCGGACGGACCTGAGTCCGTCCGCCACCATAGAGTAGGAGGGAACTTCCGCATGGGCTGCGGAGGTCCCTCCTGTGCAATTAGGATGTGACCGCCACCCTGGCGGTCACATCCTTTATTTTTAACATTGCGGCGGGTGCGGCTTCCAACTGCACCCGCAGCAATGTTAAAAATGCACGCATTGCATTTGTATGTAGAAAGTGGCAGGCACCGTGCGGTGCCTGCCGCTTTCTGCATACAAATGCAGGGGGGTACCATAGGTACCCCCCATGTGCACCCCCATCCCCCCCTTCACCTAGTGAAGTTACACATGCTTTTCCACAGCGGAAAAGCCGCCGCGGAAAAGCATGTTTCAGAGCCCATCCTAATCTGGCTGACGGTGTCTGAGAGACACCGTCACCATATTAGTGCTTTTCCGCCGCGGTTGTAAGCCAACCGCAGCGGAAAAGCTGCGAACGGAAACCAGGACCCACCAGCCATCCTAATGTGGCGGTGGGTCTTTGGTGGGTCCGCAGAGGATTTTCCGCATCCTCCGGGCCGGCGGTGGCTTCCTCCGGCCCGGAGGATGCAGAAAATCCTCCATCCTAATGAGGCCCATAGTGTGGATAAAGATCTCAGCCCTTTTTGCTGACAGATACACCCCATCTTGATGAAATAACTGCGTTCTACCTGGATGGAGTAACTTGTACCGATTTGTTCCCATTGTGGAACCAACTAAGATTCTTTTTATCGAATAGTTCAGCTTGTGTACTGATTTATTCATGGCCTTCACCGGAGCCCTGCCATCCCATACCACCCACGGTATCACCTCCGACCACAATAGTGACGTGGTCGGCAAGTATTGTCTAATCCTAGGCATGATGAAAACAAAACCTCTCTTACCCCTCGCCTGCCTAGTGGCATCATGTAATTCCCGACAGTGTGAATAATTAAAATAACAGGGTGAGGCACCGCTTTGGATTCTAACGCTTGTTGAAGCCGGCCAAACAAATTCTGCAATTTTAAACCCTACACCTCAATCCAATGGTGCGCAATCCCAGCGGCCCCTTGTGCTGCCTCCAAGCTGGACCTACGAATCAAGGAGTGCCCACACCAACATACATGCACCGGTTTGTGGGAATCAACTGAAACAGAGAAATATTTGCTGTTAAGACTATGACTGATGGGCTCCCTAGGCAACATTCCTCCTCCTACACGAGACTTGGCTGGACATACCGTTCAAAACATGCTGACTGCCATCGACCCACCTTTTTGATTGCTTCTGCTGGCAGTCCCATTGCAGCTGCTGTGGTGGCCGCCCCTATGTGCAAGGAATGGGAGCTAAACTGCGTTGAATCCTCACCCTGGTAGGCCAACGCCTTCCTACACACCTGAGTGAACTGGTATTGTGTCATTGGCATCCCATCCTTATGCACTAGAAGCCTCGGTTGAGGCCACCACAGGGCCTCCCTTAAGGTACTCCCTCTCCATTGCCCCTGGGCAGTACGCGGCATGGTGCACCGCGTGCACTTACACCCATGTGCCCTTCCCGAGCGAATCTGTTTTTGACCGCCGAATCCTAAGATGGATCGCCCCTACCTACAAAAAGACATCTGCCAGGGCTAGGCCCCCTTCACCCTTTTTGGATGCGGCCACCAACTCGGAGATGCACAAAGCCCCAAAAAAGGCAAGAACGCATGAAAGGCTAAATAGCTTTACCTCATAATGGGAGTGGCACACTAGCTGTAGGGGAATATGCCTCATTATCACCCATTCTATTTCCCCGCAGGGAATTACAACGCAGTTGTTACAATGACCGTTTTGTAATTCCGCATACCATTACCCCGCAAGTCGTAGCAATGACTTGCGGAGGGGGGGTGCTGGATGTTAGAATTGTATAATTTACTATTCCAACTCCATTCTGTGCGGACAGTAGGGAAGGTGTTGGATTTTAAACCCAACACCTTCTCCCCCCTCCGCAAGTCGTTGTTCCGACTTGTGGAGTAATGGTATGGGGAATGACAACGCAGTCGTTGTACTGACCACATTGTAATTCCCTGTGGGGAAAAAAGTTTTGTTTTAAACTGTAGGGCCCCCAATAGCCTTCCCAACCTCTCCATGTTTATAGGCCACCTAGTGTCCTGCACTCTGGGTACCAAACGTTCCCAACCCCTGATGTCTTTTCATACCCTAAAGTCCTTGGTGGGATCCCTGACTCCTTGCAACCCAGCAAAGAAGGCAATGGCGGAAAATTGCCTGTGTTCAAGGGACAGCATTTTCCCTGGTCTCTCTGCCCCACCAGAAAACCCAGTACTCCTCCTGGTGTGAATCTGCCTTGCTCCGTGCCTGAGCTGAACGTTGCGCTGTACACCGCCCAATCTCTCTCGTACAGATGTTTTGTTTGTGGTACTGGCGCTGCTGCAATTAGGTCTGCAGCAATGGGGCACCAAGCCTCCACAGCTCCTCTGGGAACTCTGCCATCAGTTTGTCCGCTTTCGGCCATCATGCCCTGAACTCTACCAACTTAGATAGAGACAAAGTGTCAGCCACTGTATTATCCACACCGGGTACATGTTTGGCAGAAAAATGCACGTTATGCAGATGGCGCGTAAGAGTTTTAAGCAGCTGCAGCACCAAACAACTTTTCCCGCTCTGATTATTGATGGCCATGACCGCATACATGCTGTCTCGCCCAAAAATTACTCTGTGTTCGCTTATGACACCCCCAAATGTGTAGGGCAACTATGATGGGAAACAATCCTAGAAAGGTAACGTTGTTTGTGAGCCCAGATGCAACCCATTCCCCTGGCCAATGCTTCATCCACCACCTAGAGCCTAACACTGCTCCAAAACCAATGCTGCCAGCTGCATCCGTATAAAGGGCTAACTCTGTTGCTGTGCGCTGGTGGCTGCCACAATAACATTCCATTGAAAGTATCTAGGCACCCCCTCCACGTCTCAAAGTCCTCTCTGACGTCTGTAGACAACCTTGTGTGGTGGTGCTTGGCCGGTAGGCCGGACATTACTCTTGCTATGTTCTTTGAAAAAACTCTCCCCATGGGAATCACTCTCAAGGCGACGATCAATTGTCCCAGCAAGACCTGCAACTGATGTAGGGTAACCTTCCTGGCAGGTAAGCAGGCGTTAACGGCATGCCTGAATGTCTTAACCTTCTCCTGCGGCAACCTAACTCCCCTGCCACTGAGTCTATCTCGATTCCCAGGAAACAAAAGCAGGTTGTGGAGCCTTCTGTTTTTCCTTCAGCTAACAGAACCCCCAATGCCTGAGCAAGCTGTCGGAAACCTTACAGTGCCCTCCTGCATGCCGGGTCACCTGGGGGACCCATGAATAGGAAGTCGTCTAGGTAATGCACCACATCATCCGATGAAACCAAGTCCTTCACTGCCCACTCCAGGAATCTGCTGAATGTCTAAAATATTGAGCAAGCTATGGAACACCCAATGGGCATACACTAGTCAAAGAAGTACTGACCCTCAAAAGTGAAACCCAGCAATCGAGTATCATCTGGGTGGATGAGTAGAAGGCGGAAAGCAGACTCTATGTCTGACTTGGCCATTAGAGCCCCCTTGCCTAATCTCTGTAATTTTCCAATGGCTTCGTCGAAGGTGGTGTACCGCACTGTGCAGAGTGCCTGGTCCAGTTCATTGTTTACTGATAACCCAGTGAGGTGAGATAGGTTGTGAATTAAACAAACATTGCCTGGCTCTTTCTTTGGGACCAACCCCAGGGGTGAACACACCAAGGATGCACATGGTGAAGAACTAAAAGGACCTGCCACCCTCCCCGCGTGCACCTCCCCCATAATCTTGTCCTGGACCAATTCCTGTTTTTGCAGAACTGACTGTTGATTCTTTGGCAGGACTGATGAAGAGGGTAGCACGGGAAGGAATGCAGAACCCGTTCTTGAATTCGTAGTACAGCAGGTAAGCCTCCTTGTTGTTATTGTATTTACTGAGCAGATGAGTGAGAAAGTGCATGCGAATTGAGGAAGCCCGCTCCTTATTATTGCTTGGGCATTAGACTCTCAAAGGATGTGTGCTTCTTTGGCTTGCCCTGCTTCTTAAAACACTTCTTGAACTCTGGATGTCCTTGTGCCCAGAAGAAAGAGCAAATGTGTTTAAACTTACAGGTTGCCCCCTTGCTACATTCTTTCTTGTTGTACTCCCAGCAGGCCAGTTTTTTGTCTCCCAAACTTCTGTTGAATCAAAAGAACTGAGCTGCCCTCCCAGGTGCCTGAGACATATTGAACTCCGCATGCCAAATATTGATCTCCCTCTGGTCCCATGCTATCTCAGGCCTAACCGCTTTCATCTGCCTAAATTTAGTGTCCTACTGCATCCAAGCAGACCCTTGGAACTCGGATGTCGCACCATGCATAAGGGACATGTACCTAAACAACTGTGAGGCTAACAATGGTATTTTCTCAGTCAGGATCGCTGCATAAATAGAAAGCCCTGTTACCCAGTTCCTTAAGGACCACTCTACCCTCACCGTTTTTTACTTCAACTCGCTCTCCTTTGCTGTTCTGGGCCCACTTGGGACCACCCGTGCATTAATTAAGTCAAAAGCGTTCAAAAATTCCCCCTTTTGAATATTGTCCCGCGTCTCTGATGGAACGTGCAATTTAATTGCTGTAGGCGGGGCCAGCACCAAAGATGTAGAACAAAATATTAATGGGGTCACCACTGGAGGCAATTGGACTATGCTCACCCCCCACTGTTATCAGTGTGGTAGAAGGCTGCGCTACTCCCAGCCTCACCGTCGCCGGTGTCCTGGCAACCTGCCACCCCCCATTAGCTCCTGTCACCATAGCTGATCCTAGTGCTGGTGGAACTGGTGCCCCCCCAACACTACAGATGTCTGGTGGACAACAGAGGTCCCTGCTCCTTGCAATCCTCCTTGAGCTTCTGATGGCCCGCCTGGCCCGTGTGCTGGCTGCACCATTACCCCCACTATACTCCCCAGGGGATGGAGGACCACAGCGCAACCTGCTGCTTGCATCACTACTGGTGTTCCCCCTACCTGTGGTGCTCCCACAGATGCTGTTGTGAAGATTGCCATAATGCTCTGGACCACTGTGCCCACACTCATGTTAAGCACAGGTCCCTGTGTCACCTGGTCTGAGCTGCAAGCAGCCATGCCCTGAGCCATTGACTCATCCCCCACAGAGGCCACTGATTCAGGCTGCATGCGCAGCTTGTCCTGTTGCCCCTCCCTATATCCACTGGGACCTTCCTCTGGCACTTCAGTACCCTGCTGTCTGGCTGTTTCTCTGGCTCGACAGCCAACTTCTGCAGTGCTGCCTCCATGCCATGCCGCTTTGCCGCTTTCAAAACCTTTTTCAGGGCGTGGAAATCCTCCTGGGGCAAGGACTTCCCAGCAATGGCGTGGGCGCGCTTAGGCACCATGCTTTGAACCTGCAAGCTAGAAACAAAAGAAAACACGTTAAACACCAAGTCTCCCAATAGTTTGCAGGCTCTGCCCCCCACACCACCTGCCCTCACAATGGTGAACACCCCCGGCGTCCAACCCAACTTGAAATGGACCTATGCCCAAAGTTGTTTGACACATTATTTGCCAACCAGATCGGAAGTGGCGTTTTGCCAGAGTACCATGTCCATTAAACATTTTTTTGTATGCTCAGGGATATTAAGTGATGTGCCCAGGAGCACAGGATGGTGCGCCAGCACGGGAACTCGACCCTGGTTCCCCAGTTTAAAGTTAGGCAGCTCTGGCTGATATGACACTAGTTTTTATGTTTTTTTTTAACATGCCGAGGCATTATTACTTTCTTTGTTAAAATGCTTCATCTGTTCTTTCTCAGGTATTCTGACATAACCACAACGGTATTGGTTTCACGCTGCACTCCACTTTGCCACCTGCTCACATTTCGCTTTCCATAAACCTGGATTAAACAAGTCGGAAGAACTGTACATACATCTATGAACAATCACTTAGCTTCAGAAAGGATATATGTGCATTAGGAAACAAATATGGGGGACTTGAGAAGGATATATGCCCACTGGAGGGCCGGAAATACAGTGTTTATAAAGTTAAAGCGCTAACCCATTAGAGGGCTTTATTCAAAAAGACCATTGTCTAAGGAAAAAAAGTTGAACTTTATCGACAATGGACAAACTATGAAATCCCATAAAGTGTACAAGAAAATTTGTTTGCAAATTATTCTAAAACTTGATGAGTTCAGGATAAGAAAATGCAATATAATATGCAAAAATGTTTTCAATTGATGCAGTTATAATGAATTAATGTAACAGAGTAAGGAAGGGACTACATAATCCAGAATGCTTGGCGGTTAAGCTCCTTCCTTTCTGTTGACAAACAGGAAATTATGTAATTATGATTTCCTGTAGATCAAATGTTTTTAAATGGTTTGTTTAATACATGGAAAACTGACCGTGATCAAGGTAGACAGTGCTACCGAAACGCGTGGGTCAAGCTTGTGCTAGGCTTTAATGGATTTAAAAATAAATTAATTTTCAGGAAGAAATCGGCTGGTGTGGCGGCTTTATTGTCTTCTCGAAGACGTTGTTGTTTAATATATATATATATATATCAAGTCAGCAACACTCCCAGATGCACAGCTGCGCAAAAACGAAGAAACTGACACTTTCTTCTCTGTTGGAAAAGCAGGTATTTTATTTTTTTCTTTCCCAAATTGCAAAAGTGAACTGCAAGTGCTCCAAAATCTAGACGCGTTTCGGCGAACTCAGTCGCCTTGCTCACTGGAGTGACGCTACATGTGACCCAAACAAATTTAAAACACCATACACCAATCAAGTGTTGGGAAGTCATGTGACCTAGAGCAGAGACATGCAAAACAGAATTTGGAAACCATGCTTTACATGAAACAAGATGCTGTCAAAAGTGTGCAACTTTATACATATTCTTTCTCGCACATAATGACCTTAGGTTATGGCATTTTTTCATTTTTGAGAAATTATATCTGTATAAATACGACAAAAAAAATGTATATCTCTCAGAAATACATAGGACGTCATAATTAGAAGATCTTATGCAATTTGTAAATGTTCCTCAAAACACATTTTTTGTGTTATTCAATATAAACACACAAATTAGATCAAAAAATTATACCTGCGTAATACAAGAACCATGTTTTACTTTGAACTTTAGTGAACTTATTTGATCTTGCAAATTTACTTGCATGACGCCTGTGCACATAATATACCATATCACAAATAATGCTGAAGCCGAAAACTTACGATATCTGTGCATCTTGTAGATTCACTGACTTCACAAAATTCAAACTAACAAACTTGTGCCTAAAGTGTTATGTGCATTAAAAACATGTTTGTATGGTTAATATTTAAACTATACTTACTTAAACAACCCAAACTGCTAAAAATAGGCAATCCTAATGAAAATGTTATGGCATCCCAGCCGGGATCCATATCTATGGGTTGCAAAGTCGGGTAGGGGGAAGGACATGCAAGCTGATTCCGAATAAAGATTTCAAAATATTTTTATGTGAAAAGCTAGTGATTATCCAAAATGGAAAGAGTTTCAGGACTTGTGTACATAAACAAAACTAATCTCAGCTAAGACCAAACTCATGCTTGTATAAATATAATATAAATGTAACAATGATAGTCAAATACAAAAAAATCATTAATAGACTTGTGCTAGTGTGCCAATAAATAGTATAAAACCAATCATCCATAACATAATATAAATTCTTGGTAAAACACATATAAACTGACCACAAGACAAATCTAAAAACAATTCATGTATCATAGACTAAAATATATACACATAAATAATTTGATGACATATTATAAAAGCACATTTCTAAAAACTTAAAAAACCTAAAGAACCACTATAAAACACTCATTTATGATAAATATGTTGTTTTCATCTGACTCTATGTGTTTGGAGGATTTTGAGATAATAGTGCAAATCCTCACAAATATTGAGCCCCTTTGGGTTTTTAGTGTTGAGCTCAATAATATATTTGGTTTCGAGTTGTCTGAGCGTCCTCTCCCTATTGCCACCTCTTTTGCAAGGGGGGCATTGCCAATGACAAAGTATTGCAGGATGTTAAGATTATTGTTATGTTCTGACTTGACATGTCTCGCAACAGGATATGTCAGATCTGAATTGATTGTGGCCCTCAGATGCTGCAAAATTCTTGCATGTACTTGTAGTTTTGTGCTTCCCACATAATTTATTCCGCAAATGCATTTTAAAACATAAACAGCATATTCGGTTCTGCAAGTGTAATGCCCACCGATTTTAATCGGAACATCAGAAAAGGCATTCTTGTAAGAACTGGTATTTACTCCAAACTTGCAAGCCGGACAGGTACTGCACTTAAAAAAACCTTCTTTTGGGAAAGCCAATTACTTTTATTGTGCAACTCAGGACCGGTCTTAACCAAATCGCTACGCATAGAGAATGGCTTACGGTAGGTAAAATTAGGTTTGATTGGTAAAACTCTTTGCAGAACAGCATCAGTTAAGACTATCGGCCATTGTCTATTGATGATTTTCCTGATTGTGTGGGACCACCTGCTGTATGTTGTAATAAATCTGCATGGACTCACAGAAGATTGTTGTTGAAAATCAGGAGTCTCAAGGCCAGCAAGGTGTTTGGCAATAGTTTTCTTAGGACCATGAATTAATTCTGATCTTTCTTTTTGATTTGCCTTTTTCATGGCCAGGTCCAATTTGTGACCTTCATAGCCCCGTTCTAACAATCTACATTTTGCGGTGGCTTGTGCCTCATGCAGGGCCATTAATGTACTACACGCTCTACGAATTCTCAAAAACTCCCCATAGGGTAAGCTTGCAATCGTGTGGTGTGGATGGAAACTTGAGGCGTGCAACAGTGTGTTGCCCGCGGTCGGTTTCCTATATAGACTAGTTTCAATTTTTTCATTTTGAATGCACACCTGGATGTCCAAAAAGGTGGTAGTCAAGGGATCAATCTGAGATGTAAATTTTAAATTTAAATCATTGTTGTTGATAAGGCTTACAAATTAATTTGCCTCCTCTTCAGTCCCTTTCCAAATTATAAAAACATCGTCTACATATCTCCACATTTGTACAATATGCTGTTCATAAAGTGCCTTGTGCTCTCTCTTGAGGACATGCTCCTCCCTCCAACCCAATTGTAAACATGCGTAGCTGGGGGAGAAGCATGCCCCCATTACTACACCTTGCATTTGTCTATAGATCTTGCCATCAAATCAAAAAACATTATTGAACAAACACCACCGTATCATTTCCAACAACATTTTGTTATGTTGATACATATTGATGTTTCTCTGCCTTAAATAAAACTTAATGGCAAGTAGACCATCATGATGTCTAATACACGTATACAGTGAAGCAATATCTAGAGTTAAAAACACATAATCATTGGCCCACTGCACATTGCTGAGTTGAGATGAAAAGTCAGTAAAGTCCTGTAAAAACGAGGGCAAAGAAGTAACATGTTCTTGAAGATAAAAATCAACATATCTAGAAGTGCATTCAAACGTGCTGTTGATCGCAGAAATGATAGGTCTTCCTTGTAACGGGTCCAATCCTTTATGGACTTTAGGAATGAGGTAAAACATGGCCAAAGTGGGATGTTCTTTATATAGAAACTTCATTTCATCCTTACTAATTAGCCCCTCATTCTGCCACTTCTTCAAATCATTCCTATAGTCACCATTGATTTTCTTCACTATGACACCGTTACTCAATTCTTAACACTCAGCATAATTCAGGTGATTATATGCCTCTTTCCTGTAGGATTCCTTGTCCCATAGGACAATGTTGCCCCCTTTGTCCACATTATTGATGACCACAGAGTCATTATTTTTGAGTTTGGTCATTACCTGAAAATAGTCTTTACTTTTACCCTTTGGTTTGATTTTATGATTGCACGTATTTTTATACAAAGATTTAAGTTCATCCGTAATTCTTTCATGGAAAATATCCACTGCATCTCTTGGCATGATGGGGACAAATGTTGAAGAAGCTTTAAAAGGGCTATTGCCCGCTGAAGAAATATTAACATGTTCCTGTTGTGCTATACTTTGAGTACTGCTTTCTTCAACTTCCAAATCAGATAAATCCCCATGTAATGCATGAAGCGTTGTCAATAGTGGAATCTCGCCCACAGTTAGAATCCCTCTGTTGACTCTGCCCAGAAGGATGGTTTTCTCATCCCATGATTTTTTATTGTGAAATATTTTTTTTATTTCAATTTACGGATAAATTTGTAAACATCAACAAGGGGTTTGTACCAAGTTGAAGCTGCTTTCTGGACGGAAACTCAAACCCAGCGTTAGCAATTGTTTTTCAACCTCTGTTAACACAATGTCCGTTAAATTGATGATAGTTGGATTGCAGGGTGTGTCTACTTGCACCAATTTTTCTCTTTTAGTTGCCCTCTGCCTTGCGCGTTTGGAACACTTACGTCGTTTCCTCCTTCTGCGATTCCTTTCTTTATTTGTGTTCCTTGTTGATTTCTCGGTCGAATGGTTTGTTTCCTTTGCTTCCTTATAAAATCCATCTCTTTGGCATATGAGAGAGGACCCAATTCTAAGGAAGCAACCTTAAATATGTACATGAAAGCTTCTGTACACCGAGATCCATTGATATACAGTACTAGGTGCTTTATTTGGTTACAGAAGTGTGCGGTAGCTCACTCTATCCTTCCCAGTGACCAGTCAATTATGAGACTTTAAAATCATGTGCTAATAAAGCCAACATGGGCATGACTTGACCGCTCTTCACGTAGCACCATAGAAAACCAGTGCTGGATTTTGTCAGGCTGCAGTGTGTTGTTAAATCAAAGTCCATACTTCACGCACTCCAGTCCTGTATTGTAATCTTGAAAGTTCCTATTGCGCACAATGGTCACTTACATTTACTTGGCGGCTTACCACACATGTGTCATTTTCATAAGGCACCATCACCACGAATCAGAATTTGGGGAAACTAGTGTCCCCTCTTGCTCCCTTGCTGGCTTCCACTTATTATTAGGATATTCCTCTTCTTCACTTTGTGGATACAGGCAGGTCAGTCCCCCTAATGTAATCACCATGAAATCTTCCCCTCTTGAGGGAACCCAAGACTCTGTCAGTGTAGCAACTATTGCAGGCATGAGGTATCCTGTTTACTCACAAACAAATAGAAATATACTGTACACCAGGATCCGTTGCACACCAGGCGCTTTATTTGGTTACAGAAGGGTGCAGTGGCTTGCTCTTTCCTTCCTGATGCTTTTCGGCTTCTTGCCTTGATCACAGATGGGCATTCAACTACCAGGCATTGGAACCACGTGCTAATTAAGCTGCCCACTTCTGTTACCAAAAAAAGAACCTGGTGCCCCACGGCTCTTGATGTACATCGTATTCCGTAGTGAATGAAAGAGAGAGCAATGTCCTTATCCCTAAGTACTTATTTCATGAACAACGTGGACGAACCCACTATAGACGACTCTGCTACATCTATTGTGCCAGGCACCACTTAGGTTTGTAAAAAGAACCCTCACCCACCAACTTAGTTAGGGGCATGCTTCATTATTGGGTTCCCTACTGGGTAGCCAAATGCTACCCAGCTGTGCTACAACCAGTAGCGGCCCGTGGTGGGAGTGCAGTTGGGCGCTGACATGGGGCGGTGAGGGGCAGGGTGGGGTGTAGTAAACTACAGATTACAGCCAATTAGAGGTAAGTAAACATATAAATAAATGAAACGAATTTCGTTGCACAGGCTGCATCGCATTTGGCCCAATTTTCTCTGGGTTGTTTAGGGACTATCTAGGGTTCTTAAAAAGGAAGGTTTAATGCCATGGAAGGCCTGAAACATATTTGAAATGGCTATTAAGTGGGTAGCACAATTAGCGCTGTCGACCCACATAGCATTTAATTTCCAGGGCCTGGCTACACCCCACATCACTTTACCAGGGACTTGTTAGTAATTCAAATGTGCCAATTGTGTGTAAGACAATGTTACCATGTTTTAGGGAGTGAGCACACACACTTTAGCAATTGTTAGCAGTAGTAAAGTGCACAACATCCGAAGTCAACCAAAAGTCAGATCAGCTAAAATGGAGTAGTCAAGCAACACGTTAGAGGGCAGACCACTTTAAGGCTGACAGGTCAAACACCTACTGCTTGTCTAACGCCTCTAAGTTTTGGTACATTGTAAACTGAGTCAGATAGTGACACTGTCTCCTTTCACTAAACTTTAATCATTTTCCTTCTTGTCTCCCATGGAGAAATTTCCACATAGGTGGCAGAGCTCTCCACCAAAGTGGCAAAGATCTCAACTAAAATCTCCTTCTATCGGAGAAAAACTACACCAAGTTAATTAACACTTGTAAGTTTTGCTCTACCCCCTGGATTCAGGAAGTGAAAGCATGTAAATCTACACGTTGGTGTATATGTATATTCAGAAATGGTGAATAGCCAAACGTGGTAAATTCACTCTAAAGTGCAAGAGCAAGTTTACGCATGCAGATTTACTAGTGTAAATTTACCTTTGTGAATTCACCCCTGAGTGAATCGAGTATTTCTTTTCTTCTCTTTATATTTGAGGAGATCGTTTTTGATGGCCCCTATGAAGAGGCTGAAAGTATCAGAGGTTGTTTAGTTAGCTGTGAGCTAATATTTAACATTGAATGAAACAGTAATTCAATCAATCCAAAATGGTCAATCCACCATTGAGAAAACACCCTCAGACACTGAAGATTGATTGTTTAATAAAGTGCTAATTTAAAGCTAATTACCAAAGGACAATGTAACCACAGGGCACGTATCAGTGATGTTTTTGCCTCCATTTTTCTAAAAGTGTATGAAGGAAGCCATCCGCAGTAAATTTAGCAGCTGCTGTAGGGCCTTGGAAGGTACAGTGCATTCCAGCAATAAAATAATAGAAACAGAGACAATGGTTTTGCCTCCACCTGTGATCTACATACCCGTTCCAAAGTGCTTGCAGACTTAATCAATGGAGCTAATTTTGAGAGTATTACCCAAGAAGGAGGTAAAAATGTAATGGACATTATCAATGTGTACTATACTCCTACCAGGAAGAAGGGAGACGGTGTAGTGTTACCAAGTCTACAAATAGCACTTACAAATGATAAAGATCTGATCAAAAATGGATAGAACAAGACCTCATTGAGGAGGAGAGAATATGATGCCTAGTGGAGGCTGATATTAAATGGTACTGAAATGGCAAGAGTTTGTATCCCTGATAGCTGTGTGAAGGCCTATGTGCCTTAAATCAGTGAACTACATAGGATGCTCCAGCCAGGAATATGTTTAGGACTGCAATAGAAGCAGCCTTATTGATTACGTGCTGATAAATATGAAAGCATGGCGCGTAGTAATAAATGTGTGGGTTCAACCAGGGGTCAACATGACCATCATCCTCTTGTAGTCTATTTGTTTATGCCATGGGCAAGGCGAACTGGCCCAACTACCGAGCACCTAGGGACCCAGGTACAACTGTAAATGTAAATGTAAATGTATTGGCATTTATATAGCGCACTACTTATCCGTAGGGTCCCAAGGCGCTTCGACCGCTGCGAAACCCTTCCTGGCTTCCCTGAGAAATGGTCCCTTAATGGGTATCTCCAGGGTGAGACCAGGCATCCCCGGCGGTCTGGTGGGGCCGTTAGTGAAGATGAGGCAAGCTAATGCACAGAGTTGCCGAGTGTGATCGCTGATCAGAGTGGGCACCAAGGCGAGAGAATTATCGAGTCCGCTGACCCTGGTCCAGAAACCTGCCGCGCCGGGAATCAAACCCTGGTCCCGGGCCGTCCTCTGCTCTCGGGTCTGCCGCCTCTAACCAGTGAGCCACACTACTTCACAACTAGGCCTAAGCTCAAATCAGTTGGCAATAAGGTGGTGAGAATAAAGTCATAACTCACTCATCCTAGTCCTCAAATGGGTGTCTTATCATCAGTTCAAATGGATTGTTGACCAAGGATACCATAAAGCGTAAAATATAGTGTTAACCATTTAGAAACTACTTGAAATGATATCCTCGAACCTCACCATTACTAATAAAATCGCACTGAGCATTATAAATAATCTATCCTACTTTGATGATGAATACTGACAAAATACAAGAGAAAGATCTTCACAAGAAAGTCCAATGAGGGGTCAAGCCATGGGACTCTGTAGAACGGAGTGTAAGAATCTGATAAAAAGCAAGGAAAAGGAAGATTGCATTTAGGCCTGATAGGGGCACTTGTGACTGCTGGTGAACAGGAGACTCAAGGCCCCAGGCCGCAAAGCGCCAGGAGGCGCCAAAATTCTCTTTGGAGACAGGTCTTCAATGTGCTGTTAAGTGCTGCTCTGTCTCCCCCGGTGCGGGATGCTCATGGCTGCTGGTGGACAGGGGACTCCAGGTCTCAGGCTGCAAAGCGCCAGGAGTCGCCAGGATTCTCTTTGGAGGCAGGTCTTCAATGTGCTGTTAAGTACTGCCCCGGCTCCCACAGTGCTGGAGGGTTGTGAGTGCTGGTGGACAGGAGACTCAAGGCCCCAGGCTGCAAAGTGCCAGGATGCGCCAGCATTCTGTTTGAGGGTAGGTGTCCAATGCACTCTTAAGAGCTGGACCATCTTCTGCACCCGTCAGCACCAAGAAGAGGTAGGGCAGGGTCACCCACCACAAAGGTAATGTTTTTATTTAATTATTTTCACTTCTGGGATGTTCTTACTACCCTGGGTCTCAATTCTGGGACCTAATTAGAATTGCACCTAAATGGGCAAGAGAAAAGCCACCATGCCTGGCAAAAGAAGTAAAAACCCCTAACTAACAACTGTAAACCCAGCGTGCACATCCCAACATAACACAACAAAGCTAGAGACCACAACAAGAGGGAACTGGCGAGGAGGATTGCTCTCACTTTTGGCACCAAAACTAAAAACAATCCAGCCACACCCAAATCAAAGTCGACTGAGCCAGCCCACCCCGCCCCCCCCCCCCCCATGCCTACTGAGTCTCTGAGGGCCAATTTAATGAACACTAAACCTGATGTGCCTGAAGGACCTTTTGCTGTACTGCTAGAGCCCGTGATAATATGTTCAAATACATTCTCAGTTCTAGCTGACCCCCAGTTAAGCAGTGACCCAGAGCGCCCTGCAGATGACAGTAATCGAGAGACAACATCCATTGTGGTCCTGGGTGAGGGGGAAGCAGGCACCCCCGTAATCAGTCATATAATGGCTTTTGTTAGAACCCGCCAGGATGAATGATCTAATTTGAAAGCCCGTGTGGCAGCATCAATGGGAGATGTTGAGAGATAAACGAAACAGGAAGGAAGAGGGCCTCTAATAACTTCCCCAATAACATGTATACCTCCTTAATCAATGTTCGTAGAAAACTTAAGGCTGCCGGTGACATGATGACCCAGGGCCGAGGACAAAAGTCCCCCACTAACTTAGCCTTATTTCTTACAACTTGAGAGCGTTCTCCTCCAGAAATTTGGCCCACGAGGGATGTTCCACCCAGGGCAAAAGACCCACAGCCTAGTGCTATAACACACACAGCAGACCTGGTCGCACAGCCCTCACCAAGGCAGCTCGCACACGCTGCAATCAAAAGGGCCCCCAATCGAGAGTGGCGAAGTGAGGAAATAAAGAACTCTGGCAGTGTTTATCTGATAAATGTGCCTGCACTAGGGGATGGGGTAAGAGATTCCGAGGAGTCACTTAAAAACAAATGCATACACCTGATAAGATCTGTATACAGCTGATTCTCAATAATTAACTTGGACACTATTGGCGCAAAAAAGATTTCACGACCTAACAATGCCAAATGGCGATTACATTGAATTGAAGTTTAGGCATACATAATGATGTGAGGTACTGGTGGGACTTGGTTTGCAGTAAAACCTTCACCTTAATTTCTGAATCCATTTTAAATTAAAGCTGCCATACCTAAATCTTCAAGCCTCGTACTTCTACCCCACTGCCAGAAGTGACTTGGGGACATCAATGTTCGACTGACATAGACTCAGGCCCTCTTTTGTTCCATTAACCGGGCTTGTGCTGCACATATTGCAGAGAAGGATTGCATAAACACACTAAGGGGAGGGTTGTGCTCCAACTGGGTTAGTAGTAGCAGCCACTCCCTAGTTCAGCCACAGGACCAAGCCAAAGCTCAAAAAAGCATTAATATTATCATAGATTGTTGCAGGGTTAAAATATAAGCTTGGCAACCCAGACTGGGGTACTTTTATAGATAATTTTGATATCTGTTAGTGCAGGAGACATAGTGTCTGGAACCCATTCATAGGTCAGGCTACATAAATTGTTTCCTCCCTGCTCGTCATACTTGGATGGGTCATTCTTCGGGTGGTCTTACTACATGGGTTAGATCAACATTGCTTGTCGACATTTTGGTCATTGCCCTTGGGAGCAGGAATGGTCAGCCAACCCACATGTATAATATTTACAATAGAGGGATGAGAGGCACTAGGGAAAAGCCTACCCTGAAGCATTTTATGTCACACAAAGGGTACTGCGACACACATGATGCCTTGATTGTTGCAGGGTATTTTAACACAACTTTTGCACCACTAGACTCTAATGGTGAGTCCCCTACAAAGGCCAAGGATGGTGAATGGGTTATCCCTGCCATAGCCATCCTTCCAGTGAAGCGGTGCACCGATGCTGCATACCAATTGATGTCCTTGTCTTTGCTTTATGAGCTTAGTGTCTGCAATGGCTGCATGAGATCTGACCTCCAAGCCATACATTTAGCCGCCCAGGACACTTTAGTAAATAGATTTTGCCTCTGTCGCTTTGCCCTTGTGGAGGTTTGTAAAAGATATGACGGTGATTGAAAGGCAAGATAGTGACCATAATGCCTTGCACCCTTCAATGGGGGATTTTATAGCACGCTTGGAAGCTGCCCCAAAATCATTAAGTAGGGTTATAAGGTCAGACAACAATTGGCGCACTCTGAACTGGGGTAGAGTACCCTTTAAACCTGATAACCTGACGCCTACAAAAAGGGCACTAAACATTGCCCTAGAGAACATAGACGGTCTAGACAATATCAAGACCAGAAACCTTGTCATCCCTGATATCCATAGTGCCCTTTTCCATGAAGTGAGCGAATGTTTTCACCAAGATGCCAGGAAGGCTCATTCCTATGCCAAACAAAGTTCCTCAAGGTGCAATAAAGAGTGCAGGGATGTAATAACCGAAGTGCTTTATGCGCTTAAAACAGACAGAGGTGATCTTAGAAGGCTAAAGAGGGCACAATAGAAAACAACCTAGGTGTAGACTTGCCAGGCCTGGGATTCCAAACATTGGCATCCAATATCTGACAACATAAAGAATAAGGATGCGAAAAAAATTCTGGATGTTAGTGGTCGATGGAGGCCAGTGTAGAATTGCAATTTAAAACAATTTTATTCAGCCCAATGTATGGTGGAAACACTTCTCTGACCAATACGACACAGCAGGAGAGGATCCCTCTGACCCTCATGGCTGGATAGAGATAAGGTGCTCCCAACTAAACCTGAGATATTTATAGACCTTGCAGCCACTAGGACTGCCATCAATAATATCATGCCAAACAAAGTGGTAGGACCGGAAGGGATACCAGGGAATCTCTTTAAAGCTGACATAGCGAGATGGACCTTATATTTTAACAAACCTGCCAATGTAATAGCTCAGATCCCCTCTTCCTGGAAAGCAGTGGAAATCTTACCTATCCACAAAAATGGCCCTAAAGACTCTCCTCAGAACTATAGACCAATCAGTATTATAGATGTATCACAAAAGATGTTCTGTAGGTTGATTCTAAGCGCCCTAGAAACTTGGATCGAAGATGTAGCTATTTTGTCGGACCTGCAAGCTGGGTTCAGAAAACGTGACGGCACCATAGACCAGATGTTCAGATCTCTGTCTATACTCTGGAAAACTATGGTCATCCATAAAGCCCACTTACATGTAATCTTTGTGGATTTGAAAACTGCTGTTGGCTTAGTACCCTGTTGCAAGCTCTGAGAGACGCTAAGTCAGATGGGGACCCCCCTATAAATACTTGACATTTTAATCCACCTACATTTAGACATATGCACAAGTGAGCTAGGGACAGCAAGGTGAGCTCACAGAGTGCATTAGAGTTGAGAGGGAGGTGCGACAGGGGTGTGTGCTTGCCCCTATCCTGTTTGCCTTGTACCTGAATGAAGTAGTGGCAAAGATGGTACAGAGCAGGAGTGACAGTCCAGTGATCGTAGGTTATAAAAGACAAATACTCCTTTTTGCGTATGACACTCTGTTAGTCTCCAAGAATATGTTAGGTCTTCAGACCCTGATGGATACATTTGCTGATTTTTGTTTAGATGGGGGAAAACGAAGTTAATGTGTATAAACCCAACCAAACAATTCAGAGGATCTATCAAAATCGTCAGTGCATGTAGAGGGTGTACGATTTCAATTGTCTGGGCATTAGATTGACTTCCAACATGTTAAGGTCTCCCCAAATTAGGAAGAGTGGCCTAAACATGTGTTAGCATGCATCCTGTGTGTGCAACCTTTCCAACTCCTCATACACTAGATAGATATCCCCAGCCCTCAATATTTAGCTGATAAAGGCAGTAACAAGCATCCTACTTAGAGCCGAGCTTTGGGGTTCCACTGGGATCACACCATTGGCAACTACTGAAAAGAAGCTCTCCCTGAGTATCCCCATGCTGCCCTTTATGTAAGACATGGGCATGAATCCAATCATGAACAGGGTCAAGTTACATCCCATCTTATACTGGTGGAGACTGAAGAAACGCCCCAGCCCTGGAATACTACATATGCGCCTTTAGGAAAATTGATGATTCGGACAAGGGCAGGAAAATCAAGTGGGTAGCGAGCCTAAAGGCCTCTCTTATATCTCTGGCTCTTGATGAGTACTGCGGCAAAGAGCCCCAATCAGTTCCTTTTACCAGAGCACAACTGAAAGAAGCCTAATGGGAGTACACTTGGACTTCGGAAGTGAGAATACCAAATTTGGTTTCTATTACCTCAGGGTTTATAGATATTAAAAACTGTAGCAGGTTTGAGGATTTTCTGGACTATATTACGGTCCCTTTAGCCAAACAGCTATACATCAAGTTTTGCTATGAAATCCTTCCTGTCAAGAGTTCCACCAAAAAATAGAAGGGTACTATTGAGCATAGCATTGATTCCCCAGTTTGCCTCAAAGCTGATGAATCCCTTACACACTTATTTTTCTTTTGCCCGGGTTATGAGCAACCAAGCAAATTATTAATAATTCCAGTTTGTAGGCACACAGGTTGCTGCATGCAGATACCACTGAATTGTATGTGTGTGTGGTTACTAAATTTTTACATCAAAGCTGGTTCATAAGATCAAATGTTATGACCCAATCATAACAGGCCTTGTGTCCCTATGTGATGATTTACTTAGCATACAAACCCAAATAGGTCCCTTTGCCCCTTGGCCCGCTTACCTTGCGCTTCCTCCTGTACACCACTATGGGTAGCTACTGATAAAGGTCTCAACTGGATATGCAGGCCATGATGAGGGGTATATTATATCTCTAAACACTCTACAACCTTGGTAGTCCCTCCGCTAGTATTCCATTCATTGTGTGTCTGTATAATGAAACTTTCATTAGGCACATTTATTTACTGCTAGATGTTCTATGCACATCAAACAATTACATGTATTGGACTTGTTTTATCAGTACTTTTATGTTTTCGCTGAAATTAAGTCTATTATGATGAAACCATCCCCAAACAAGAACAGTCGGTGATTCTCGGACAATGGGGGTAGTCTGACCCCTTAAACATCGCAACCGCCTTGCCGGGTGGCTACGAGATCATTCACAAGGACCACATCAACAAATCCGGTGGAGGCATCACCATGGTACACAAAAGAATCCTCCGCCTCACCACCCACTCGGACGACCACTTGACCAACAAGGAGAAACTCTACTTTCAGGTCCAGACCAACCCAAACACCACCCTCCATGGCACCCTCATCTAAAGACCCCCGGACCCTGTCCACCCTTCAGCAACTCCATCATCAACTTCATCGCACCCCATGCTTTCGCCTCCACAAACTACATCCTCCTCTGCGACCTCAACTTTCACCGGGACAATCCCATTGACAAGAACTCCTCATCCCTGATGGAGACTCCTCCGTCGAACTCAAGCAACTGGTCAACCACTCAGCAGGACACACAATCTACCCCCTCTCTCTACCAGCAGTGACAACATCACCTTCAGCCACATCTCAAAGTTCCATTGGACAGACCACCGCTGCGTCTACTTCTCCTTCATCAAACCCACCATACACCACCATGTCCACTGCTATCCTCACAGAAGTTGGAACAAGATCACCGAAGAACAGCTCACCAACTCTCTCAGCAAAACCCCACCACGACTTCTGCAGATGCCAATACCTCAGCCTGCAACTTCCACCAATGGATTTCCAACTGCGCTGACACACTGGCTCCCCTCAAGAAAGCCCCAGGCAAGTTACACTCCATGAAAGCCAGCTGGTTCTTCCCCGTCCTTCATGAGTCCAGATGCACCTGTAGACAGCTCGAGAAGAGATGGAGGAGAAGCAAGACCCCGAGAGACCACTCAGCCTTCAAAACCAATGTCACCACACACCACAAACACATTAGAACAACAAAGAAAGTGGCTCTACAAGAAAGGATCAGCATCAATACATTCATTAGCAAAGAAATGTTACCATGGTCAAAGAATTCACAAAACCCAGCACAGCAACAGCAGGCATCCAACCCTCCCAAGACCTCTGCAACAACCTCAGCACCTTCTGGAAAAGCAAGATTAAGGAGATCAATGATTGCTTTGACTGCCTTGATACGAAGACCCTCTTACCCCACTGCAAACCACTGCACCCAATAACAACAGATGCCAGCAGACCCTACTCAGCTGGACTCCCCTTACCGTTGATGACAACCTCAAGGTAATGAAGAGCATCTACACCAGAGCATCCTCTGACTCATGCCAGCACCACATATTCACATAACAGAGCCAGCACCTCCATCACCCTCGAACTCTGCTGCATCATTAACTGATCCATCAACTCCACCACCTTCCCAGAAGACTGGAAACACGCAGAGATCGACGCCTTGTTGAAGAAAGCCTCTGTCAACCCGACAGACCTTAAGACTTCAGATCTATTTCTCTGCTCCCCCCCAGGCCAAGGTCATTGAGAAGGCCATCAACCCCCAAATTTCCAAATTCATTGAAGTGAACCACATCTTGGACCTCTCCCAATCCGGCTTCCAAAGCAACCACAGCACTGAGACTGCCCTCTTCTCTGCCACAGACGACGTCCGCACCCTCCACCACCGAGGGGAAACTGCAGCCTTCATCCCCCTGGACCTCTTGGCCGACTTCAGTACCGTCTCCCACCGTACCCTATGTACAGGACTCCATGACGCCGGTATCTGCAACAAAGCCCTGAAATGGATCTGCTCCTTCCTCACTAGCCGAACACAGTCAGTCAGACTTCCATCACTTTACACCAAACCCAGAGAGATGAGCTGCAGAGTGCCTTAGGGCTCCTCCCCGAGCCCCACTCTCTTCGATATCTACATGGCCCTGCTCACTGCCAACCAGAGACTCAACATTGTCTCCTACGCCAACGACTCCCAGCTGATTCTCTCCCTCACCAATGAACCCACAGTGGTCAAGAACAACTTTCATGACGGGATGAAGTCTGTAGCTACCTGGATAAAGGACAGCTGCCTCAAGCTTAACTCAGAGAAGACCAAAGTGCTCATCCTGGACTCCACCCTCTCTGCCTGGGATGCCTCCTCGTGGCCTGCAGCACTTGGAACCCCCCCACACCCACAGACCATGCATAATACCTCAGCATCATCCTGGACTCCTCGCTCACCATGAACTGAAAAATCAATGCCGCCTCATCATCCTGCTTCTACATGCTACGTTTTCTCCGAAAGATCTTCAAGTGGATCCCCACCGACTCCAGAAAGATGGTCACCCATGCACTCATCAGCAGCAGACTAGACTACGGCAATGCAATCTGCGCCGGCATCACCCAGAAACTCCTCAAGAAACTGCAGAACATTCAGAACGCCTCTGCCAGACTCATCCTCAATATACCCCGCCACAGCCACATCACCCGCTACCTGAAAGACTTTCACTGGCTCCCAGTAAATAAAAGAATCACCTTCAAGCTCCTCACACATTCCTACAAAGCCCTACATGATGTGGGACCTGCGTACCTCAACCACCGCCTCTCATTTCATGCAACCACCAGAGACCTCTTCTTCGACAAGCTCGCCTTGGCCACCATCCAACGAACCCACAAGACCACGGCTGGAGGAAGAACCTTCTCCTGCCTCAGAGCAAAAACCTGTGCCACCCTGCCTCTCCACCTCAGACAATCACCGTCACTGCCCCAATTCAGGCAGGCCCTCCAGACCTGGCTCTTCAACTGAACCACAGTGCCTTCAACAGATCAGCAGTTTACCCCTCCCCCAGCGCCTTGAGTCCCTTACGAGTGAGTAGTCGCACTGTACGAGACACTTGATTGATTGATTCATTGGACCATGTGGGGGATGCCCAGAGGGCCACCTCATTTTTCAAATAAAAAAAACGATTTGGATAACCGCGATCCAGTGGGAGTGTCATGGGACCTGTGCACAGTACTTTACAGAAAGTGCACTCCCAATATATTGTGAAGCCTTGTTACCTGTGCAAGCCTCTACTACATACAACCCGTGACCAAAACCTTTTTTTAAATTACCACGAATGTGGGCGCATTTCCATCCCCCCCCTCCCACCAGCAATCTATTGAGCTGTACATTTGTCATTATTCATATTTGATTTTGCCCACTCCATGCAGCATGGGGCGAGGGGGCAGCCAACTTTGCCATTAGTTCTCTTGTATCTCTTGTACTGTGAGCGATGAAACCTTCTCTTTTCACATGTATATATCTGACTGAAAAGTGCCCTTCACGGCCAGACCTGGGTGGCTATAGTTCGCTTTGTCAATGTTCCTTTTCATTAACCTTTTGTATTTTCTCTGTAAATACTTTTGTGATTAAACCATGTCTTCAGGTAGAACAATTCAAAGTTATCAACGTTTTGAGCCCATAAGAATCACATTTTATTGTGCCACACATTAAATCTAAAAAGGGACTCCATACAAATTCCAAGAATACCTGCTTGTAATCTTTAAACCTCTGAATTAACATAATATGCAATGGTTGTTTTTTTAATTTTACCTTTCCATTGCAAGGATGTGGCCACAAGGTTTAGGTCGCATGCTTTCTTATGTTCTTATTTCTATTTTTGTGGCCTTTACTTGCAATCAAAAACAAAGACCACACGGATTTCTGATTGATTGTTTATAGAGTTTTTATAATATTTTATCGAGTGTTTTATGCTTATGCCCCTTTGGATATGACATTTTGTATAAGGAAAAAGTATTTTGTAAACTCTTACCTTCTTGTCTTGACTGTGCCTGCAATGCAAGTATTTATAGGGAATGAGCAGGTCTTCAATCTGGATGTATGACGTTACAACGCATACTATTACAACTACCTACCGTTACAACGCGACCATTACAACGCATACCATTACAACGCATAGCGCTTTGAGGTGCTGGATAGTGGTAAGTATAATTTACTATTCTAACTCCAGTCCCCGTGGACCCTAGGGAAGGTGTTGGATAGTAAATTATACTTATTCCCTATCCTAGAGCGCCCCCCAGAGCAATGCGTTGTAATGGTATGCGTTGTAAAAGTCGCGTTGTAATGGTAGTGCCGAGTAAAAGATGCGTTGTAACGGGTGTATACCCTTCAATCTATTAAGGGGGAGATTTACAAAAAAGTTGCCCAACGCAGCACAGCCCCCCGTGAGGCTGCGCTGCGTTGCACTACAGGAAGGGAGCAGGGGCGCTCCATATCTTCAAAGATATGGCTCTCTCCTCCCCTTTTTCTTGCGCCAGCGCTGATTTCAGCTGCCGTGCGCCATGCACACACCCTAGCGCTACAGCGCTAGGGTGTGCATGAGTGAAGCATAGGTTTTGTACAGAAAGGGTACCCTTTCTGTACAAAATACTATGCTAGACATGAGGGAAATCTTTTCCCACTTTGTATGCGTGCTGCACAGTGCAGCATGTAAGCAAAGTCGGAAAAAGAAGGACAAATGAAAGCATTTCTCCTTCCTTGCTCCTAGTTGAAAAGGACGCAGTTTTCTCACGCTAAACTCAATCTACTGTTTTTAATAATTTGGGTTTAGCGTGAAAACCTTGGGTGGTTGCATGGGGACGCCCATGCACCACCCTTGGCACGCCCCATTGCGCAAAGTAATGCGAAGCAGCGCAAAAGTTAATTTGGAAAAAAAAGATTTCGCGCCGTTTTGCGTCACTTTTGTGACGCAAACACAGTGCAACATCTTAGTAGATTGCTGGCTGCAATAAAATCAGGAATATGCACCCTAACAAAAGCATGTTGATAACAGTTCAGGTTCACCTTCAGCTACTTCTAAGATCAAACTTTCACCATTGTACATGTACTGCACAGTGGCGAGAGCTTTCCATAACAGCGTCAGCATGACATGAAAGACAGGGACAAGGGCACAATGAGGAACACATTAACCAGACACTACTATGACATCACAGGTGATCTGCTATTCTTGGTAGCAATATGTATGTCGTTTATCATTTCAAAGATTTTATCGAATGCCATGTTGTCTTTTACTTCTTTTTTTAATCGGTTTTGTATTACAGATGTTTTAGTGTTGCTTGAAATGGATATAAAGCTCACAATAGAATCTTTTGCAATAATATTAGTTGCTAGGCGACATTCAGATTTCTTGAATTGGGGCGTCATTGACTTCGTTATGTACTAGTTAGTGCTCTCTGGTCTGGAAGGGCTACAGATATTTAAGGGGCCATCGGTGAATTATATCAAAATAGTTTCCCAAGAATAAGCTGACATCAAACAATGCAACAATCTAGAACTCCTGTTGTTGGTGATTATTAGTGATGAACGACTTGATGAAGAGAAATTCTCTAAACCAGATGGCTTCTTTAAACCACACATTTGTTTGAGGTGGCAAAGATTCTTTGTTGGGCCGAAACATTAGGGGGCATATTACCAAGGGCATTATCGCCGCATTAGTGGGACTTTTTCCCGCTAATGCGGCGATAATTTTATCGCCCTATTACCAAGCTGTCGCTAACACCAGTTAGCGACATCTTGTAGGCGATAACGGGCATTTAGGGGCCCACTTTGCATGTCAGCGATAATTATCGCTAATGACATGCAAAGTGGGCGTGACAAGATGTTAGCGACTGAAAACAGTCGCTAAGATCTCTAACTCCTATTAACAACTTTTGTAAATATTTGCGCTAAGCGCGAATATCTCCAAAAGCTAACGCCTGCTAAAAGCAGTTCTTTGCCATGTTATCCAATGGAAGGTGGATAACATGGCTAAGAGCATTGTCACGATAATGCATGAATATCGCTGATTTCTCAGCGATATTCATGCATTTCGCGGGATTTTTACCGCTTTTGATACAAACCTTGATAATATCAAGGTATCTCAGCGGTAAAAATACTCGGTGCTCGGCGATATTTATTCCCGCTAACCAAGCAATAGCGATCGCTATTGCTTGGTAATATGCCCCTAGGTCTCTGCCACAACGGCGTTCCCTAAAATGGGACATTAACCTCTTTAAGAAGTTCTTAAAACATGGGTGGATCACAAGGCATTTAAGTTACAAATTGATATTTTAATACAAACTGTACGAACCTTTTTGATAATTATTACAAAATAAAATAGTCTTAAAAAATATAAAACGACGTGTGCAGTCTCTGTGATTTGTTGTTTGATTTGACATAGGTGCAATTGCACATTAAACTCATATGATCCTTAGAGTAGGTAAAAGGGTATTTCCTGCACAGTGCTCAGCAGAAGTGGCCAGATTTGAAACAATAAATAGGTGCAAACTCACATACAGGAAGCCTATTTTCTCCTTCAAGGATTCCTTGCATTTCCCACGCTGTTATTAATCCTGAGATGCATTTGGAGAAAACACTTTTAAATAACATCAGAAATGCCCATTTGGCATGCCTTTTTAAGATAAAGCAGCAGGCATTAAATTGTTTCTTCAAATACATGTGATCCAATTAATTTTGAATCCACTCAAAATATCTCCCTTTTCAGAGGGCTGTAGTGTAAGCATTCAAAGGATGGAGCCGACGCAATCCGTTGATAACCAGCTTAGCATCTCATTTGCATGAACGGAAGGCTTGGGTCACAAATGAGACCTCCTTAATGACGGTGCCACGTGCTCCAATTCGGAGCATGTCGCGGCAAAGGGCCTTCCCATCTCTGCCGCGTTGCTTCCTAATATGTAGGATTAAGGAGCGGGATTTACAGTGGAGACAAATGCGTGCACGGATGACATTTGGTTTTGTGAAATATTCATGACCTCTAATGTGGCCTGCTGCTGGGGGAACAGCTGGCGAAGGCTTAAGCGGGCGATTATGATCTCACACTGAAATGTCAAGTCACCCTCAACAGTGGTGTGCTCCATGTCGAGGCCTGAGGGGCCTCGAACTGGGCGTTTGCCTGTGTTACTCGAGAGTGGAAAGGATCAAGGATTCAATATGAAAATCGACAATTGCTTCTGATAGTGTGTTTAAGAGAGGGATGACCTGGCGTTCTGATTTAGCTGGGACAGTCTCAGGATTTTTTTACCATACGTCACAGCTGAACATAGAGCCAGTTAGGTATTTTTTTTGTTCCAGTAGAGGGTTAGCCCTTAGAAAACAATGTAGGGCCCGATTAGGATCGCGGACGGACTTGAGTCCGTCCGCGACCCCTGAGGAGGAGGGAACGTTCGCAGTGGCTGCGGCGTTCCCTCCGAGCAGATTAGGATGTGACCGCCGTGGCGGTCACATCCACTATCTTTAACATTGCGCGGGTGCAGCTTCAAGCTGCAACCGCCGCAAGGTTAAAAATGCATGCATCGCATTTGCATGCACAAAGCGGCAGGCACCGCGCGGTGCCTGCTGCTTTGTGCACGCAAATGTAGAGGGGTACCATAGGTACCCCCCATGTGCACCCCCCACCCCCCTTTCACCCAGGGGGCCCGCAACGGGCCCCCGAAGTGAAAGTCTGTATGCTTTTTCACGGTGGGAAAGCCGCCGCGGAAAAGCATGTCTTTCCCACCATCCTAATATGGCTGGCTGTGTCTGATAGACACCGCCCCCATATTAGAGCTTTTCTGCTGCGGTCGGAAGGCGACCGTGGCAGAAAAGCGGCAGACGGACTTCTCGTCCCCCCAGCCATCCTAATCTGGCGGGGGGACATTGAAGGCTCCGCTGCGGAGAATCCGCATCCTCCGGGCCGGCGGTGGCTTCCGCCGGCCCGGAGGATGCAGATTCTCCACGATCCTAATGAGGGCCTTAGTTAGGCACAGATTATATTGAATCTGACAATTGAAATGAATGAATCCTTTTGCCTCATTTTATTTGTTCTCAATATAGGTGAGGGTTTTCTATTGTCATTCTGTGCCCCAAGGTCAACATTTTAGTCCAACTTCTATGTTTGTGGAATGTCCTGGGCCGCTCATTGTGCCAACCACTAAAGTAGCCTTTTAAAACATTTCTTAGGGCTGCCACTACAGACTGTAGAGCAGTTTTAATGTATCATTTTGACCTGGCAAAAGAACCTTTTGTCATGCCTAAATCTTACTTTTTAATAATTATAAGTCACACTTAAGGTAGGCCTTAAAGGCTTATATGGCAGTGAGCAATGTATTTCAAAAATAGGCAATGGGTGCTTATGTTCCACATGCCCTGGAAGTGAAACACTTGTAAACTCGTTTTTCACTGTTGCCAAGCCTATCTCTCCCAGTGACTAACAGTGGGTTACCCTATAACATTTAATAGGTGATAACTTTAAATTTGGAGCAGTTAGAAATATACTGTTTACACTCAAATGAATTGTAACTTTAAACCATCTTTAATGGCAAAGTCAGATTTTAAGTCACATTTCTGAAAATACCACTTTTAGAAAGTTTGCATTTACTTGTCTTAACAATGGGTGCCTTCTACCAGTGTCCTGGGTCATATGACTGTCAATGGCTCTACTGTTGGGGTTTATTTATTGCTTTCAGACAGTAACACAAAGGTGTGGACAGCATGGGACATCCTGCGAGGATGACTGGTAGAGGTTGTACCCAACCCCACTTTCATTTCAAGGGCTTTGCCTCCTACCTACACAAAGGAATATGACACCAGGCATGCCTGCCTTTTGCCACCTCTGGCAGTTTGGAGCCTTGAGAGGGGAAAGGGAAGAACTTTCCAGGACCAGATGTGGGAGTAGGACAGGAGTACCCCAACCCAAATGCTGGTACCTGTTATAAATAATGGACCTCCAAAGCCACTCATCAGAGGTTGTATAATGTTATAACACATTCTGTTGCAATGCATGCCTTTACTATGCATGTGTTACAACGCGAATGCTTTTACCACGCATAACCTTGACCACGAACATGCCTTTACCATGCATGCCTTTACAACAATTTTCATTGTAAAAGCATGAATGTTATAGGCATCTTCGTAGTAAACGTTTTCCCTGCCCTCTGTTCTAAAAACAGACCTAGTCCTTCTAAAAACTACCCCTGCTCCAAGCCCTAAAAGCGGACCCCTGCAAGAAGCACCCAGCCCATCTAAAAACGACCCCTGCCCTAAGCCCTAAAAGTGGACCCCTGCACAACCCCCCAGCTTTTCTAAAAACGACCCCTCCCCATGCCCTAAGCCCTAAAATCTGACCCCTGCTCGCCACCCTCAGCCCTTCTAAAAATTATTCCTCTCCAGCTCTAAACTGTAAACACATAGCCCCTGTGAGGAGGACAGGACATCACCCCGCCGGTAGCCCATTCCAAACCCCTTAACGTATCAAGAATGCCTGTTGTTAGCGCAGGTGCAATTTGGAAAGGGTTAACTCCTCTCGACTCCTCTTGTGTACAGGACCAGGAACGCCACTTTTGATATGACGCCCAATCACAGCAGACTCCAGAGGCGGAGACTCTCACTGAAAACCCGGAAGATGCCGAAAGGAGGGCGCTTGAAGGAAGAACACCGGAGGAAGGAGCTTGGGGTTATGCTGACAGGACGGAAAGCCGTGGCCAGCCAGGACGAGAAGCAGATGCAGAAAGCCGTGTCCAGCCAGGATGAGAAGCAGACGTGGAAAGCCATGGCCTGCCAGGACGAGAAGCAGACGTGGACTTCTCGCTGAACGGAGAGAGAGACAATGTGGAACAGGAGGAGTGGTCCGAAGAGTGGTGGACACCCCCGGAGGACGCCTCAACACCGCCGCAGCTCAGGAGAACTGCGGCCACTGTGGTACGTATACTGGGGCAGGGGATGTTGCGATCAGGGGAGGGGGAGGTGAGTCTGAGAGACTCAGGGGACACGGAGTAGTGCGGCTGACACAATCTCTCACGGAGCCTTCACCAACCCCTCACACACCTTTCACTCCTCCACACTCTACATAAAATTGTATAGCACTTGCACCGGCCTATTAAAAGGACAATACTTGCTATGCGTCAGTGGTACGAGACAATGTGAGTAACCTTTTTGGACATTGACGTGCTCCTACTTCATTAAGGAGGCTTGAGATAAGGAAGACCCAGATAAAAAGAGATCACTCCCTTTTGTTTTGCCGTATCATAGAAATCCTTCTTTTCCTATAAGTTTCACCTGTTCTCCATGATCTTCCTTCAATTCACTCCCTTCGTGGTTCCATTAGACTAAGGTGGTGGAATGTGCGTTGTCTCACGTTAGTCTTTGCTCAGGGGACAGATACATTGACCGCCTTTTCTCCTTTTTGTTCCCACTGAACACTCCGGGGTTGTGCCATATCATCGCCCTGCAAAGAAGAGAGAATCCCCCATCACTTCAAGAAAAGAGGAAGACGTCAGAATCCCATCATACTGGACTTTTCTGTTGAATTGTTTTCTGTCTTTGGATATATTCTAATAAATGAAGTCATCATTCAGCCACACATAATACCTCCTTGCTTTATTTTCTGCCCATCCCTCTCACAGCCCCCACCCCAAGCCCAATTTACCTTACCTCTCCATGATTACACCTCCTCTGCAGCTCTTCTTTGGCAGGTCGTACGTTGTAAAGAGGAAGCGGAAGGGTTTCCTCTAATGATGCCGAGTGGTACCACAACAAGAGAGGCGGCTGTGGGACTGGAATTCCATTCCAAGGTAAGATTTCCCGTTTCATGTGCTTTAAGCATACATGCTGCCACACATATACCTTTCCCATACATACCTTTAGAGCGTAATTTGATGTAAAGTCATGCGTGGTAAAGGCTACTCGTGGTAACGATGTTTGGGTTGTAAAGCATGCAAGCTAAATGTTATGCGGTGAAGCAGTGCCATTGTAATGGCTGTTTCCCCTCATCAGAACACTCCTGGACATGTGGACTTTGACAAAGAACGACTGCTCTGTTGCCAGAGGACTGCCCTGCCTTGCTGTCTGAGAAGGAAGACTGGATCTGCTCCCCTTCATTCCTGTCTAATCTGAGTGACTACAAGGTTCAGTTGGCTGACCTTATGTGTGAGCTACAGGGACATAACAGGCTCAAGAGACCTATCTGCAACTGCCCATCTGACCTGTTTCAATTAACCCAGCTAGGCCTGCAGCTTGGCCTGCCTGAGCCCTGCTGTCCTCTGCTGCAATGAGCTCCATAATCACAAAGAGGCGCCACCCCAAATCCTGAACCCATGGCAGCCATCAGATGGAGCTCCTCCAAAAAGAAAATGTGAATTCCTGAAGTTTGGGCTCTGGCAACCGCAAATATACATTTTCTCTCCGAGACTCTGCCACCCAAGATGGCCGCCAACCTGAAGCTCTATTGAGACCTGCTCTTCACTTACAGCGACTGCCAGCCACATCAGGCAATGCAACATCTGGACTCTGCACTACAGCAACACCTGTCCGCAGTGACCACCAACATGAAACTCCAGCAAAAACCAGCCAGGATGCCTGACAAGCTGAACTCTTCACGACAGACTCAGAAGGCAATTCTTCAGGGAAACTGACTTGGTCCCTGTTCTAACCTGCAGTCAGCTTCAACTTGTGACTTTTCCAGTTCTAGCATGGCTAGATTACCGCAGGTGGCGCTTTGAGTTTTTACGCGCTATTTTCACTAAAAACATTAAAATTGAATATCTCTGATTCTACTGATTGGAGGTTTGTCATTCTGGTATCTGCTATAATCTGCTATGTTTGTGATGCATTTGGTTCACACTTCCATTGTTCTCTGCTATGCTAAGCCAGTGCATGATGTCATGGAATGTTGGCGCATGACTGGAGGTTGGTTGGCAGTTAGATAGAGTGGGCTGAGCAGAGAGGATGCTGCACCTGCTGGAGTACAATACTATGTAACCTGTATGCTTTTCAATAAACCTACAACCTGTTAACTTCCGTGAACTGGCTACCTGACTCCTAATTACAAAGAGAGATCCTTTAATTACAACAGTATAATTTTATTTCTTAAAATGTATGCTACTTTTCAAAATTGGTCTGGGAATTTTCTTGTGCTGTGTTTTCACTTGATTATGCATTGTGTGCTGCTTAAATACTTTACACATTGCCGCAAAGGTAAGCCTGACTGCTTTGTGGTAAGCTACCAAAGGGTTAAATACAGGTTCATTTAACGAAGTTTGTCGCCCGAGTGAGACATCCAACCTCCCCAACCAATAACAACATTTCTTACATCTACCAATATTACCTTAGTAAGCAGAAAACAACTGACTACAGCTCAACTCTAGATTATATTTAATGGCATAACTCATTACTATGAATGGCCTCTGAATGTCAGCAGTGAGGCATAGTATGATGTAAAAGGTTTTGGTAAATCATTGTCTCTATGTTCAATGGCAAAGCACTCTACTTTGCTCCCTTTTCTTACCCTGAAAATCTGCTTTGAAAATTATTTGAATGTATACAATCATCTGGGATTTACAACAGTGAGCTGTGAAAAGTCAATAAGGTAGGAATAAATTGTACAGCTGCAGCTAGCATGAAACAGGGAGCTGAAAATCAATATAAAAGTCTTTCTATGAGTAAAAGGAAAACAGCAACAGAAGAGAATTGTACTCTGTGGAGCCCGGCCTATTTAAAAAAGGTTAAGAAAAAACGCTGTCGGACATTCAATCCTGTCCCCACCTGTGTAATTTCAACATTTTATGTTTCATTTCATCATATGGAGGTCAAAAAAGATTTATAAGAAAAATATTCCCTTTTCCATTTGTATGTGCCCTCAGATTATCTTCCCTATTTATTTTCCCTCATGGTTTAGCTGTTGAAATTGTAGTCTAAAGATAAATGTTATTTATCAAATGGGCTTTTATTGCTCCCCTTCTACTGCAAGTTATTGGCATTTTGCTTTCAGTATTAAAATATTTCCAGTGTTGTCTGACACAAAATGATTTTCCTTGTCACAAGTACACCACTGCACATGCTTGACAGAACAGTTTACTTGTATTCATTTATTTTTCATTCATGCATTCATTTATTATTGAGTTTTATAATGCACTGTGTGGCTCCTTATGATTGGCCCATAGCACTGAAGCTTTGGTGAAAGGTCTTTTGCTTTGAAGGAAATGGTAGAAGTTACAGTACCATCAGGTAAGGCGCCTTTATCACATCACGCAATGCCTTTACCACACCTTGCCTTTACCATGTACACCTTTATAACAAAAAAGTAAGTATATAACATAAGTGAAAAAGTGAAACCCATATATATATATATATATATATATATATATATATATATATATATATATATATATATATATATATATATATATATGTACTAATATAATAAAAAGAGAGCCCAAACCTTTGAGGCGGGTAATCTCAGGAACCACAGCACCAATCACAACACCCAATACAGCGTTGGAAAGGGCAGTTGCAGCAGAAGGACATAGGTTATGCAGAAGCCCACCATATACATTTACAAGGTAAAAGAACCGTGCCAGCAAAGTAGTCCCTTGTGGGCGTGTCTGCGTTGTGCTGTGGGCGTGTGCTGGGAGCGTGACAAACGTTGGGGGCGTGTGGTACGTTCTGCCCTTCATGCCATGTCTCATATCGTGTGCTAATCCCACCCTGCTCCCTTTAAATACCCCTGCACCCCATAATCATAACCCACCCTTACTCCTTAAAATATCCCAACACCCTTAAACACTAACCCATCTTAACCCTATAAATATACCCTGTACCCCAAAACCCAAAACTATCCCTAAACCCTAAAAATACCCCTGTACCCCAAAACCCAAACCTAGCCCTGAACCCTATAAATACCCCTGTACCTCAAAACCCAAACCTACCCCTGAACCCTAAAAATACCCCTGTACCTCAAAACCCAAACCTACCCCTGAACCCTAAAATACCCCTGTACCCCAAAACCCAAACCTAGCCCTGAACCCTAAAAATACCCCTGTACCCCAAAACCCAAAGCTAGCCCTGAACCCTTAAAATACCCCTGTACCCCAAATCCCAAACCTACCCCATAACCCTAAAAATACCCCTATACCCCAAAACCCAAACCTAGCTCTGAACCCTAAAAATACCCCTGTACCCCAAAACCCATACCTATCCCTAAACCCTAAAAATACCCCTGTACCCCATAACCCAAAACTATATCTGAACCCTTAAAATACCCAAACACCCCAAAACATATACCTCAGTACCCCAAAACATATACCCCTATACCCATACTTACCTTATTCAAACATTTAAAAAACATACTTTTACCATTCATGCATTTACAACGAATTTCGTTGTAAATGTATGCGTGGTAAAAGCATATAAAATGTAATGCCATGCGTTATAATAGCATTGCGGAGTCATGGTACTTTCGTAATGAAAGTATGCGGAAAGAAAGTTGCGGAATAATGGGTGTTTACCCTCCCCCGGTAAGTACATTGGTGGAACGGCGGCCCACATCTCCAGCAACATACTCATATTTTTTCACCCCCCATTTGAAAAATGCACGGGTCTCTCTCATTGATGGCCAGCACCGACATACTATTTTAGACACACCTCCGCCACAAGTTCTACAATTGCAAACTTTAGAGCTGGGGAGCTACGTTCGAGTCTCGGCTTCAGCTCAACATCCTGTGATTCCAGGCAAATCGCTTTGTCTCTCAGTGCCTACCACAAATGAATGTGCTCTTCTGTAATGTAAATTGTGCTCATGCCATGTTGTCGAGTTCGCACTATATAATATTGCAAGGAAAAATAAAGTAGGGAAACTCGAGTTCACACACTACTGAACGCGCACTCTTAAGTGCATCAGCAGTGCACTGTGAATTGGATCGTTTCACAGGCCTGTCACAGATAAGAAATGCTATCAAAACAAAATCCTACAAAACAATATACAACTGGCCGGCAGCAATTCATACCCCGACAACGTCGGGACGGGCTGCTAGTATATATATATATTTTCCCCTATTGACCCCTAACTCATAAACTCACTCACCCCTAAACCCTAAAAAACCCTTACCACCCAAATACCCTTACCCGCCCTAAACTCTACAAACACCCTTATCGCCCAAATACCCTTAACGACCCTAAAGCCTAAAACACAGTTAATACCCAAATACCCTTATCCACCCTAAAAACACCTTTACCACCCATATACCCTTATCCACCCATAACCCAAAACAGCCTTACCACCCAAAAATTACCTTACCCACCCTAAACCCTTAAAAATCCTCTAACCCACCCTAAACCCTAAAAGTACCCAGACTACTCAAATACTCTTACCGACCCTAAACCCTAAAAATACCCTTACCACCTTAATACCCTTATATACATACTAGCAGCCCGCCCCCAGCGTTGCCTGGGGCAGAAGGGGGCTGGGGGCAGCATTTGACGCTTGCGTGCACTAATGGCTCCTGCCCGTCCCTCTGTGCGCACCCACTCCCGCCCCAACTCCAATGTGTCCCTTTACCTTACCTGAGCCAGGGCTGGGGGCAGCATTTGAGGCTTGCGTGCAGTAGGGTCTCTCGCCTGTCCCTCTGTGCGCACCCGCTCCCGCCCCGACTCCGATGTGTCCCTTCACCTTACCTGAGCCGCCGCTCCTCCCCGCGCTCCTCATTTCACCGCCGCTCTCTTTATAATAGTAGTATAGATTGTATATATATATATCCGGTAGATATATATATATATATATATGTATCCAGCAGGAAAAGCGTTTTTTGACCTGTCTATATGTTTGGCGCATTTTGACAAATCTTCACAAAATTTTGCTAAAGAAAGTGTGCTGGTGACTTTTTTTTTGCACATGGAAAGTTTCGGGGCAATCCATCAAACGGGGGTCGAGCAAAAGGGGGGGCAAAAAAAGTGTTTTCCCCATGTTAATTCCCATAGAGACTTATGTCGCAACTACATCCTGAACCTTTGGACGGGATTACATCACATTTGGCAAAAAGGTTGCTCTTGGTCCAGAAAGAACCCTTTTTGTTATTTGGTGTAAATCCATTCAGTACTTTTTGAGAGATAGAAGAAAAACCAAATTTGTACATATAGGGGCTCACAGGCTCCACAAACTCTCCTGATTTAGTGCTGACATCTGATTGGCTGCCAACACTTCAACCAGGAGTTATATCACTGGCAATGTCATCAGTGATGTAATATGTGATGCCATAGGCAGTGCATTGTGGGGGGCATAAGTTATAGTTAGCTCAGGTAACTATAACTTCTGAATTTCACTGGTTTTGGACGAATGAAATCTTAGCCTACCTATAACATCACTGTAACCTTTTTTTCAGTGAATTTAAATGTTTTTTACAATTCTATTTCCTAATTATAACATCCCTCTACCCTTCGTTTTTTTTCACAGCCAGTCCATGCCGGGTTTAGTGCAGCCCGCTGCGAGAGTGAATTAAGTAATTAAACATTTGTACACCATGTGACATCCCAACACTGCTGTGCGTGCCGGTAAATGGTGCCTGCCACCGGTAACACATTGGATCCATCTCCCACTCGGTTAAGAGCGGGTGAGGGCAGCCCGGTGAAGAAAACAGACTTTATTGCCATAATAACAGGCACATTACATGCAGGTGATACAACAGTGAAATGCCAGGCAGATGCATTTCAGCCTTACGGCTTTCCTCAGTGCCGGCTCCACCTTGCGCCATGATGTTTTCAACCGGAGGTAGGGTTAAATCCAGGAGGATCCACTCCCATTGGAGTACGTTGTCTGCCCATCCTTCAAACTTGCAGGTTGGCGCTCCCCCCACAGTCAGTCCATGCCGGGTTTGGTGCAGTCCACTGTGAGTGTGAATTAAGTAATTAAACACTCGTACACCATGTGAGGTCCCAACACTGCTGGCTACGGTAATTACACTTACACAGCAACTCGCTATGGGGAAGCTTCCTGGTAATTTTCTGTTTGTTCACCTTTCGCGGAATTGTAGTTTCCACGGCAGGAGGTAGTCCGTTTAAGGCACCCTCGACATTTGTACCAATCATGCTGCGTGACGCCTTAGACATTTTTCATGATCGTGTCACAGAAGAACTAAAAAAACTACATAAGAAAACCATCAGAACTGAACAAAGGAAAAAACAAAGTACCTCCAAACAATATTTTCAATTAATGGAAAAACTGAAGAATAACAATTAGGTAGTAGTGAAGAACTCTGACAAGGGAGGAAACTTGGTGCTCTGGGATAAAGCGGAATACAAGGCAGAAGCATATCGGCACCTCGACGATTCGGAGTGCTACGAACAATCTAATGGGGCAGTAATTAGCAAGGTACATAGGGATTATAAAACGCAACTTATGGAATGGAAAAGGGAAGGGCTAATCACCAAAGAAGAATTTTCTTTTCTACACAAGGAACATCCTACCCTTCCAACCTTCTATCTAATCCCAAAAGTACACAAACAAACTATTCCTGTTCCAGGACGCCCTATTATTTTTGCCAGGGACAGCATGTTCGAAAACACATCCAAGTATGTGGACCATTACCTCCAAGAGCATGTAACTGCACTACCGACTTACCTAAGAGATTCTAAAGATTTCCTCTGCAAATTAGACTCTGTTGTCTGGTCAAAAGATTACCTCCTTATGACTCTTGATATTTGCTCCCTCTACACCAGCATCAGACATGAAGACGGATTAGCTGCCACTGAACATTTTTTGCAAAACAGATGCATTTCCTTGCATAACCATAACAAAATGTTATTGAGTATGATTAGCCGGTGCCTGTTCAATAATCTATTTCTGTTTGATGGGAAGGTTTTTAAACAACGGCAAGGTGTAGCCATGGGTGCATGCTTCTCCCCCAGCTACGTGTGTTTACACGTTGGCTGGTGGGAGGAGCATGTACTGAGGGGGCAACTTAGGACCATAACTGATAAACATTTGGTCCACATATGGAGGTATGTAGATGACATTTTCATTGTTTGGAACGGTACACTTGATGAGCCCACACATTTGACAATACAATCAATGACAATAAATACAATTTGCAGTTTACAGCCCATATTGATCAACATACAGTTAATTTTTTGGACATCACTGTTAGTATTGAGGATAACATCATCACAACATCACTGTTCCGCAAACCCACCGCGGGGAACTCCCTGCTTCATGCTTCGAGTTTCCACCCACAGCACACAATCACCAGCTTACCCTACGGTGAATTTTTAAGAATCCGTAGAGCATGTAGCACACCTACAGCCACAGCGGAGGCGCAACAAGCAGACTATTACAATGTGGTTATAAGGCTCATCTACTTGACTCTGCACTTGTCAAAGCCAGCTCCAGGGATAGACGTGCATTGTTATCCACGTCCCAAGACAAAGAGGCAGTTGAGGTTGAGGCAGTAGGTGAAGAAAGGTGTCATCAGTCAAATAATGCCGACACCACAGTTACATGCAGGTTTATAACCACATTTAACAGGCGGGCAGGAGCTATCAAAAAAATCATCAACGCCCAATGGCCAATCATTTTAACTGATACGATTATGGCCCAGGTACTTCCTCCTGGTAATTTTCTGTTTGTTCACCTTTCGCGGAATTGTAGTTTCCACGGCAGGAGGTAGTCCATTTAAGGCACCCTCGACATTTGTACCAATCATGCTGCATGATGCCTTAGACATTTTTCATGATCGTGTCACAGAAGAACTAAAAAAAACTACATAAGAAAACCATCAGAACTGAACAAAGGAACAAACAAAGTACCTCCAAACAATATTTTCAATTAATGGAAAAACTGAAGAATAACAATTAGGTAGTAGTGAAGAACTCTGACAAGGGAGGAAACTTGGTGCTCTGGGATAAAGCGGAATACAAGGCAGAAGCATATCGGCACCTCGACGATTCGGAGTGCTACGAACAATCTAATGGGGCAGTAATTAGCAAGGTACATAGGGATTATAAAACACAACTTATGGAATGGAAAAGGGAAGGGCTAATCACCAAAGAAGAATTTTCTTTTCTACACAAGGAACATCCTACCCTTCCAACCTTCTATCTAATCCCAAAAGTACACAAACAAACTATTCCTGTTCCAGGACGCCCTATTATTTCTGCCAGGGACAACATGTTCGAAAACACATCCAAGTATGTGGACCATTACCTCCAAGAGCATATAACTGCACTACTGACTTACCTAAGAGATTCTAAAGATTTCCTCTGCAAATTAGACTCTGTTGTCGGGTCAAAAGATTACCTCCTTATGACTCTTGATATTTGCTCCCTCTACACCATCATCAGACATGAAGACGGATTAGCTGCCACTGAACATTTTTTTCAAAACAGATGCATTTCCTTGCATAACCATAACAAAATGTTATTGAGTATGATTAGATGGTGCTTGTTCAGTAATCTATTTCTGTTTGATGGGAAGGTTTTTAAACAACGGCAAGGTGTAGCCATGGGTGCATGCTTCTCCCCCAGCTACGCGTGTTTACACGTTGGCTGGTGGGAGGAGCATGTACTGAGGGGGCAACTTAGGACCATAACTGATAAACATTTGGTCCACATATGGAGGTATGTAGATGACATTTTCATTGTTTGGAACGGTACACTTGATGAGCCCACACATTTGACAATACAATCAATGACAATAAATACAATTTGCAGTTTACAGCCCATATTGATCAACATACAGTTATTTTTTTGGACATCACTGTTAGTATTGAGGATAACATCATCACAACATCACTGTTCCGCAAACCCACCGCGGGGAACTCCCTGCTTCATGCTTCGAGTTTACACCCACAGCACACAATCACCAGCTTACCCTACGGTGAATTTTTAAGAATCCGTAGAGCATGTAGCACACCTACAGCCATAGCAGAGGCGCAACAAGCAGACTATTACAACGTGGTTATAAGGCTCATCTACTTGACTCTGCACTTGCCAAAGCCAGCTCCAGGGATAGACGTGCATTGTTATCCACGTCCCAAGACAAAGAGGCAGTTGAGGTTGAGGCAGTAGGTGAAGAAAGGTGTCATCAGTCAAATAATGCCGACACCACAGTTGCATGCAGGTTTATAACCACATTTAACAGGCAGGCAGGAGCTATCAAAAAAATCATCAACGCCCAATGGCCAATCATTTTAACTGATACGATTATGGCCCAGGTACTTCCTCCTAGACCCAACTACACATACAGAAAAGCACAATCCATGCGGAATGATTTAGTAAGAACTAGTGCTGAACTAGATGTGAACAGAGGATGGTTAACAGCCAGTCTGGGTTTTTATAAATGTAGCACATGCCGTGCCTGTAAATTTGGCATCAATACCAAGACCTACACTACGGGTTTCTCTGAGGTGCCGTGCAAACTAAAGGGACACTACACTTGCCGCACGGACCATGCGGTATATGTGCTACAATGTGGCTGTGGATTGCGCTATGTAGGTAGCACAAAGTTGCCAGTCCACCAAAGGATTTTACAGCATTTAGCGTGCGTACACCACCAGAGGACTTTTATGTAGGTCCTCACGAATGCTGAGCAAATTGCAAACTTACAGCAGAAACATGTTGACCAACTTTTGATCCTTACTAGGACTCCGGTTCCTTAACTCAGAACCTTGAGTAGTCCGCCCACTTTGTTTTTATTTAATGCAGGTTGGCCATTATTAAAGATTTTTGTAAAGGCACAACCTCTGCATTTTTTAATACACTTACACCTTCACGTTTAGTCACCTCCTAATTTGGGCCCTGTTGCACTCACCACATCCTGCTCCGCTGTAATTAGGCGTCGTAGCACGCTGGGGGGACATTCGGTCACCCCAGCAGGGACCCAATGATGAAGCATGTCACCAACTAGTGGTGAGTGAGGGTCCTTCTAATAAGCAAGGCTCCTTCCAAAACTGGGTGATTACAAAGCCCACCAGGTTTCATCCTCAGAGGAGGACCTATTGGGCGTGCATAGGGAGACAGAGAGATTTCGCTGTGTGCATGCACGTGTGTGAGTATTGATCACATTTGCAGCACATAGCGAAATAACATCACACCTCACTATCTTAGTTTGATAGCAATTTTATCACAGTCACTCCTTTGTTGTTAACATACATTTGATTGGGGTACAGGAGTGCCTACTCATGCCCTTCCTCTCTTGTTGGTATTGACGATCTTATGCATAAAGCACAGGGATTTAAATGTAATCCAGTTCTCTATTCTCAACCAGTGTAGCTCCCGAATATATTTGGAGGTTGATGAGGAAATAGGGATTTTCCATAACAGTCTCGCACTGTCTGCAATCTGCGGATCGTTGCCTTTTTTGCCCCCAAATATAGCACATTGCCATAGTCAAGCCTGGACAGACTGTATCTCCTGAGGCGGAAAGCCGGGAGCGTGATTTGTGCTATTTAAAAAATGTGAGTGTCACTATTCCCTGCATTTTTATTGCTCACTCCGCTCCCTTCCAGCTCCTCTTTTGGAAACTTAATTACCCGATCACGCCGCGCAGCGGATCCAGCGCTGCTGCGGTAGTTGACCTGGGATACTCTTGGCACCATCACCGGCGCTCGCCGAGGCCACGCCCCTTAGTGAGGCCACGCCCCTTTTGAGCCCTTTAAAGGCGTTGATTACAAACGCTGGGCAGACAGACTGTATCTCCTGAGGCAGAAAGCCGGGAGCGTGATTTGTGCTATTTTAAAAATGTGAGTGTCACTATTCCCTGCATTTTTATTACTCACTCTGCTCCCTTCCAGCTCCTCTTTCGGAAACTTAATCACCCGATCACGCCGCGCAGCGGATCCAGCGCTGCTGTGGTAGTTGACCCGGGATACTCTTGGCGCCATCACCGGCGCTCGCCGAGGCCACGCCCCTTAGTGAGGCCACGCCCCCTTTGAGCCCTTTAAAGGCGTTGATTACAAACGCCGGGCAGACAGACTGTATCTCCTGAGGCGGAAAGCCGGGAGCGTGATTTGTGCTATTTGAACAATTTGAGTGTCATATTCTCTGCATTTTAATTACTCACTCTGCTCCCTTCCAGCTCCTCTTTCGGAAACTTAATCACCCGATCACGCCGCGCAGCGGATCCAGCGCTGCTGCAGTAGTTGACCTGGGATACTCTTGGCGCCATCACCGGCGCTCGCCGAGGCAACGCCCCTTAGTGAGGCCACGCCCCCTTTGAGCCCTTTAAAGGCGTTGATTACAAACGCCGGGCAGACAGACTGTATCTCCTGAGGCGGAAAGCCGGGAGCGTGATTTGTGCTATTTAAAAAATTTGAGTGTCACTATTCTCTGCATTTTAATTACTCACTCTGCTCCCTTCCAGCTCCTCTTTCGGAAACTTAATCACCCGATCACGCCGCGCAGCGGATCCAGCGCTGCTGCGGTAGTTGACCCGGGATACTCTTGGCGCCATCACCGGTGCTTGCCGAGGCCACGCCCCTTAGTGAGGCCACGCCCTCTTCTTCCCCTGCCCTCTCTCTATAAATCATGTGTCGTTTCAGGACGCGCAGCGGACGAGCGCCTAAGGCAAGCCCGTCTGCGCCCGTCCGTGCCAGGCCGGGCACTAGGGCACGCCACGCTGACCATCTTATCACGTACTCACCCCAATCACTCAGAGATCTACAATATACTGCCACCACGCCATCTCCAACGGCCATTCGCCACATATTCACTGCTGGCCTCATGCGCCCTGACCAACTCTATCTAGGCGGACGCACATCTCCAGCTATGCCGATCAGGAACACCACATCCATCAGGGTGTCATATTTGAACACTCGTTCGTTAGTAAAACACTCCGAGGACATTTTCATCTTGTTATCCAACACCAATCCTGACATGCTCCTGCTTACGGAAACTTGGCTAACATCAGAGTCCCTCCCAGATATCCTGGCTGCCCTCCCCCCTGATTATTACATTCTCCACGCCGATCGCCCCGGTGATCGGCCCAGGGGTGGGGTGGCAGCCATCATATCTAAATGCCTGAACTCTATCTCCTCTTACTCTCTTCCCCTCCCGGAGGTGGAGAACTTACTTATCAGTGTGCACACTGACACTCTCCTCCTCTTATACCGCCCTTCCCATTCTATGCCATCCTTCTCCTCCATTATGAGTGAACACCTGTCCACTCTGCTAATGCTCTACTCCAGATTCGCCATCTTTGGCGACCTAAACTATTGGTTTAACGACACTAATGCTGGCCCCCATTCCACAGAGCTCTTCGAGACTCTTAATAGTCTGAATCTTACTCAACAGGTCACCCAACCCACCCACATTAAGGGACACATCCTGGACCAGATTTGGACTTGCAATCTGGCCCTGTCTCCACCAGACATACTCCCCTGTGTCTGGTCCGACCACTACCTAGTTGACACCACCATCACAGTCGCCGGTCAGATTTCTGCCCCCCTGATGGCTGGTGGCCTCTCACGGAAATGGAGCACATATGACTCTCAGGGTTTCCTCACTGCCCTGGCCGACACCCGCCCAGCCTCTCACCCCTCTAATGACATCGACGGACTAGAACATGACATCGGCTCCTGGTTAGAATCGATCAGTGACCTGTTTGCTCCCCTAGTCAAATTCCCCCGCACCAGGCATCGGAACTCCCATAGGTGGTTCTCTGACGACCTTAAGGCTCAGAAATTAAAAACGCGCCAGCTAGAACGCACCTGGAGATGCGATTATTCCGATTCAGCCAGACAGTCCTATTTGGCCGCACGTAAAGATTATAAAGCAGCCATCAGTTTAGCCAAAATGGAACACTTTTCCAACAGGATCTCTTCGGCGGTCGACAAATCTAAGGAGGTGTTCAGAGTCTTGAACGAGCTCACTACAGATCCCTCCCAGCCCAGACCCCCGCTCAGGAGGCCTGCAACACCCTCAACTCTTTCTTCTTGGAAAAGATCACAAAAATTAAAAAAGTCTATCCCTCCCCTTCCCGAGTCACATTCACCGGATACCTCCTCTAATAACTCCTCAACCTTCACCACTTTCCCTGCTTTAGACCCTACTTCCCTAGCGGAACTTGCCACCCGCGTGAAATCTGGCTCCCCGAACGACTGCTGTCCACCATCTGTCCTGCGGAGCATATGCCTCAACCTGCCAGATTGCATCCTACATTTACTTAACAGGTCTCTCAGCAGTGGCATTTTTCCCACTTCTTTCAAGGAGGCCATCTTGGTGCCCCTCCTCAAAAAACCCGGCGCTGACCCCGCGGAGCTGTCGAATTATCGCCCCATCTCCCTCCTCCCATACTTCTCTAAACTAATGGAGGCCCACGTCACCCGGTGCCTGTCAAATTTTATTGAATCTTCCTGTCATCTTGAGCCTAATCAGGCCGGCTTCAGACCCGCCCACTCTACAGAGGCCGTCATCCTGGCAGTTCTCGACACACTCAGGAGCAACACGGACGCGGGGCTCCCCCAAGCCCTCGTTCTCCTGGACTTGTCAGCCGCGTTCAACACGGTGGATCATAACATCCTTCTCCACCGTGTCGAGCAGGCAGGCATCCAGGGTACTGCTCTTGAGTGGGTCAAGTCCTTCCTCACTGGAAGAACACAGGCGGTCCGCCTGGGTCCCTACACTGTCAAAAAAAAACCCACATCTTGCGGAGTCCCCCAAGGCTCCTCCCTTTCCCCGCTTCTATTTAATCTATACCTCCGGCCACTGATTCAATCTCTTTTGAAATGGGACATCATCGTCTATAATTACGCCGACTATTTACAAATCATCCTCTCACTCAATTCACCACATGCCATCAACACGTTCCACGCAGTCATGATTTACATCCAACTCTGGATGAACCAGAACCAATTGAAGTTGAACCTCGGTAAAACTGAGCTCCTTCTCCTGGACTCAGTCACGCCCACTGGGGCCCTCAGTTCTGGCCTCCGGAGCTTGGCTCTCTCCCTGTCCCGGCAAAAACATTAAAGAGTTTGGGTGTAATCATTGACGCCGAACTCTCCCTCAGAGCCCAAGTTGGAGCGGTAGTCTCATCCTGCATGTACCAACTTCGGAGGATCCGCAAAGTCCGCCATCTTCTTCCTCCTGCGGCACTTACCCAAACTGTCATCTCACTTGTGCTCTCTCGTTTGGACTTTTCCAGCTCCATTTACCACGGTCTCCCACAACTCCTGTTACATCGCCTCCAAGTCGTCCAGAACCAAGCGGCCCGCCTAATTCATGGAACCCCCAGATGGCAATCGGCCAAGCCTTTGCTCCACAGCCTTCATTGGCTCCCAATAGACCAAAGGGCAGCCTTCACGGTGGCATGCCTCACTTTCAAAGCCCTTCGCTGCTCTGGCCCCGTGTTCCTCAAATCTCTCATCCGTCCTCATTGTCCAATACGTAACCTCCGATCAGCCCACCGCCATCTGCTAGTCACTCCTATAAACAAAACCAAGAAATTCGGCTGTCGTCGTTTTTCCTGCCTAGCTCCCATGCTTTGGAATCTCCTTCCCCTTTCAATCAAATCCTCCTCTTCCTTTCTGAACTTCAGGAAATTGCTAAAAACTCACCTTTCCCTCCCCTTAGCTAGAATTCCGCTACTCATGCTCCCTCCTCACTCATTCTGTCTATTAGCGCCAGGAAGCTTCGGCGTCAGTGCGCTTTACAAATTGCACCTAAGATGTTATTAAGGAGTTGATGACAGTTTTCTTAGAGGATTCGGGTAGCATCCAGCAGATCTTTTGAGCCATTTTAGTATTGCGAAGCAAGTGGCCGATGTCTTCACAGCTTGCTGGTGCATGTTCAGGGAGTCATCAACAATGACACCTAAATTTCGGGCCTGCGTTGCCGGAACCGGGGGAGTGCCCATTTCAGATGGCCAATGTTGGAGTCCCCACAGTTCTTTATTTTTTCCCAGGACAATTATCTCAGTCTTATCACTGTTCAGTTTAAGAAAGTTTTCTTGCATCCACCCTGCAATCTTTCCCAATCCTAGTTTTAAGGTGGAAGGATTGTCACTTTCCGCAGAGGAAAGAGAGAAGAGAAGCTGAGAATCGTCAGCATAGGAAAACATTTGCAATCCAGTCTCTTCCACTACTTTAGCAAGCGGGCTCATGTATAAGTTAAAGAGTAGCGGGCTCAAAATCGAGCCCTGTGGTACTCTGTGTTTGAAAGTCAGGGTGTCTGAGCAGGCAGATTGAGAGAAAACTTGGAATGTGCGATTGTCCAAGAATGATTTAATCCAATTGATTGCTGCACCTCGAATGCCTATGGAATAGAGTGTCCGCATAAGTACTGCATGTGACACCGTATCGAATGCGGCACTAAGGTCGAGAAGCACAAGTGCCACCGTTTCTCCTCCCTCCAACATGGCACGAATGCTCTCTGTTATACCTAGCAAGGTAGTCTCAGTAGAGAAGCCTGAGCAAAAACCTGATTGATGGGGGGGCAGCAGGTCATGTGTAGTTATAAATTCCGTAAGGGACCGATGAACGTGTTTCTCCAGTATTTTTGCAAAGATGGGCAGGAGGGAAATTGGCCGGAAATTAGAGCGCAGATTAGGGTCAGCACCTGCTTTCTTTAGCAGCGGGTGAATCATTGCGTGTTTCCATTCTTCTGGCACATATTCTTCCTGAAGGGATGCATTTAAAAGGTCGGTGATGATGGCCATAGCTCCCCTGTTAAGTTGTTTTAAGACTGAGCATGGCAAAGGGTCTTTGGGCGAACCCGATTTGATCGTATTGAGTAGCTCAAAGACAATATCGGTACTAAGCATAGGCCAGTTTTCTAATGTGACGGGAGGAATATCACGGGCGCTAAGGCCTAGTGTGTCAGTATGATTGCTCGGTCTATCCGATAAGGTATTAGGGACAGTCATGTTTGCCTTATTTTGTTCATTTTGTGCTTGTTCAATGCCCTGATATATTTTATCAACTTTATTTACAAAGAAAGTAGCCAATTGGTCACACTGTGTTTTATTAAGGTCTGGCGGGGTTTGTGTGGTATTTGAGCCAGCCAGCTCTTTCACTATTTTAAAGAGTGTTTTAGATTGATTTAGGGCCTCTGTAATTTTGGTACATACAAATTCAGCTTTAGCTTTACTACACATCGTTTGATAGTTTGTTAATTTTATTTTATATTCTTTCTTTGCTTCTGGAGAATAGGTCTTCCTCCACTGACGCTCAGCGTTTTTACATCTGGTTTTTTCTTGCTTTAATATCTCGTTAAACCATGGAGCAGGGGGGCGGTGATTGTTACATTTTAACTTAGTTTTAGGCAAACATGAATCAATGGCTGTCATGAGCCATTTTTGAACTGATGTCGATAGATTTTGAACCATTGACTTGGTGCAAGGTAGATGTACTTCCAAAAAAGTGTTAAGAATGTCAATGTCTAGTTTTTTCCACTTCCTAACAAATTGGGTTGGAGCCGATATTTTATCCTTATTCGACAGTTGTACTTGAAGTGAGAATTTGATAGGAAAATGGTCTGACCAGGGAACAGGTAGGACAGGAAAAGTGGCGATGTCATTAATGTTGGAAAAAATAGGATCCAACAAGTGACCGGCAATATGCGTAGGTCCAGAGTTTTTCAGAGTCAGGTTGAGGGACGCTAGATCAGCTATAAATTCAGTGGCAGTTATACAGTCCCCTTTATCCAAATGCAGGTTCATATCACCAATGATTGTGAAATTGGAAGTTTTCATTACTAAGGGGCCAATAAGTTCTGACATGCTTGTCAACCAGTTTGACGTCGCGCCTGGCGGTCGATAAATAAGCGCTCCTGAAAAGGTGTAATTTGGGGCGAGTATGAGTTTGAAAATAGCACCTTCACAACCGGAACATGGGAGTCTGTTGAATTCACAGTTGTAAACTTTTGTAAAAATAATTGCTATTCCTCCACCTAACTTATTTTTCCGGTCTAGTCTCATAATAGCGTATGAGTCCGGGAGAGCCACGGCAATATCCGGTCCGGAGCTTTCCTGAAGCCACGTTTCTGTTAGGAAACATGGCGTCTGGTGCCTCGTCTAGTAGTAAATTAGATATCTCAGTCTTGTGCTTAGGTAGGGAACGACAGTTCAGGCTGAGAAATGAGAATGATTTTGATTTGTAATTAGGATGTTTCTTACTAGCTCTATCCTCCGTAGCTTTCGTCCCTACAGGATTTATGGAAAGTATGCAACTTTGGCATGCAACTTTCTCCCTGCCTAACTCCAAAAGACTGCAGGAAGGTTGTCTTGAGGGTCTCAAGGCCTGCAATTGCTCAGAGGTATATTTTATGAATATAGGTGCAGACTTAAGTTTATGTATCTCTCCCACAGATGGTACCTGCTGTTGGTCCTTGGGGGGTAGTGAAGTTTGAGCCATAGCCCTGGGGCTCGTCCGAGGCGCGGACGGGCGCAGACGGGCTGACTCTGGCGTGCCTCCGGCGCTGAACGAGGTGCGTCCGCTAACGCGGAGAGCGTCCGTTTCCTTATGTAGGGATGGCTAGAGCGCTGTCAAAGCTGCCGCCTCCCACCCAAGATGTCTGCCGTTGGGAATATTTCCCTTGGACTCGGTACACAGCCCTAAGATCGGCTGTGACCGTCAAAGGGATTAACGAGGGCAGATTACTAGGGTATGTGCAAGTAAGTGAAAAATAGGATTTAAAAATCGCCGTATAAAATTACAACTAACACACGCTCGTATTCAGCAGGTTAACACACAAATTCAGCAGCAGTCTATCTCCCGGCTTATCGCCTCAGGAGGGTTCCAATTCAATTAAACAATTAAACAAAACTTGGGCAATCAAACAAAAGCCCAAGTGCATAAAAGCGCAAAAAAGCCACACTCTTGCAAAAATCGCCTTCATTTGTATTAGTGAGGTTACATTTTAAATTGGAACATTTTAAAAATAGTGCTGTGTTTTCCAATCCGGTTGCAGGATAGGACTCCAAATTTCTCAAAAAAATCTCACCCAAATATATTTTGGGATTTGTCATTGTATTGTAAACTGCATTTACCTCAATTGTTGATTTATATCCAAATATTAGGGGGCATATTATCAAGAAAGGCGATAAAATGATCGCCCCTTTAGCGGCAGGAAACTGCCGCTAAAGTGGCGATAATGGCCTTGATAATATGCCCTTGTGAATTCACAAGGACATATTATTAAGGCCATTATCGCCGCTTTAGCGGCAGTTTCCTGCCGCTATAGCGGCGATAATTTTATCGCCTTTCTTGATAATATGCCCCTAGATTTCTTATTTGTAACACATTGATCCAGTGCAGTTTAAATGCACCAACACAAAAGCCGTGCATGGATAACCGAGAAAGGGACTTGGGAAACGTGTATACAACAAAAGGAAAGAGACAGATTTAATATAGGAAGGAAGGGACGTCTATTAATAAAATATGTTGCATCAACCGGACAATGATTTGAAGAAGGAAGAACGGGTCAAGCAGGGAGACTGGCTGCATTCTGTTGATACGGCAGCAGAACAAGGTGTGGTGACATGGCATTGAATACAAGGTATGAGAGAGGGCAGTGAAAAGAAGAGCGCAATAAATTTATATTCAGAAATCTGACCTTGGGAGGAAGGGACTTAGATACCAATTACCCATAGAAATTATTTTCACACTTGGAAAACAATTTCTGTTCAATTCTTGCCAATACACATTATGTAATTGACTTCATATTCTCTACTGGACTGCATCTGGGTTTGCAGCACTGCAGTTCAAAACATTACAAAAGGAACAATTGATACACAGAATGTTGAACAATGTCAGACATTTACCCCAGTACAGAGATACAGGCTTAAATCAATTGTTTTTTTGCTCCCCATTCCATTCCAGTTTAAACAGCGGGTGCTGCTTCAAGCAGCACCCGCCGCAAGCTTAAAGATACGGGATGTGACCGCCAGGGTGGCGGTCACATCCTAATTGGCATGGAGGGACCGCCGCTGCCCCTGCGGACGGTCCCTCCACCTCGGCGGTGGCGGACAGACGCAGGTCCTTCCGCCATCCTAATGACCCCCTAATATTGGTTGATTTTCTTGTCAATCTCACTTTATTGTGTCTTATTTAGTGGCTTTCCTTCTTCATAATGTGGTTACCCATCTACTGGGGCACAACGTCTTTACTGTCCTTTCGATTGAATGACTTGCATCCTTTTGTTACTTACATGTGAGGACATACTTTTATCTTCCAGATCTCCATGGCAGTTTATGTGTATCATTGCTCTCTCCCTCTTGTACTGCTTCCACCCTTAAATAACCTCAACCCACACATAGTCTGTTTTGCTTCCTCCACCACCTCCATAGCTCATCCGTTGTATCCCCAATCTGCTGGGCATATTTATTGGCACATAATATTTTTATTTTTCTCCCTCCCAGCCTTAAGCTCCTCTGTTGTTCTCTCGACCACCCCACTTCTTGTTCCTCCCCGGGCATTGACTTCTTCCAAACCTGCCTCTCCTCTGTTGCTCTCTTTCCTCTCCTGTAGAGGTTGTCTAAAACAAATATATGAGAGCCAAAACATCAAAACTTGGCTGACAATTAATACAGCATTCTTTCTTCTAGTTACACTCATGCCCACCTTAGGCAGGCTGCACAGAGTTAAAGTCTGAATGGGAGTCCATGTATGGTACCTTAATTTTGAAAGAATACTGCAATCTACCCGAAGTACTTTACTTCAGGGTGTACCTCTTGTTCATTTAAAGTCACACAAACGGCATCATCTACTTCACCTTATGGTGTGAAATCTGGGAGTCCCTCACAGTAATTAGCTGAAAGGAGTTCATGATTCCTTTGCAATAATAAATTTGCATCTTCAGCATCTTTTCAATTTTCAGTATCAGGAAATGGGATTTGTGAAGTCCAACTGCAGCTGATCTGCATTTACCTTTTTTTCCATGTCTTTCATCGCAGCTCACTAATGCAACACTTTCAACCAAAGAGCATTAAGCATAACCATAACATAATGAGATGACACATGCTCAACTGATTGATTTAACCTAGCCTTCATAACTTGAACAGTGTCCTGCAATTAAAATAAAGAATATTCAGCAATTAGTCCTCCTTAGTAGGGTAATGCTCAATTAAACCACAAAAGCTAGATGGTAGTAGTCACCATGTCATATCAGCAGACTTCATGTATATGGTTACTGTATTCTGGCTTAAAGGCTGGGAAAAATCATTTAGATTTTGAGTTTATCAATTTAATATGCAAACCTCATATAAAGGTCAAGGAGTTATCTTGATATATGCTTAACTCTAAGCAATTCCTTTAACCCCAAAACTCTAAATGATCCCTATAAAATCAATTAGCAATGAAGACCATCAGACAAATATCTTCAAGGAAAACTCACTCCTGGAATTTACTGTGGTAATCGAGAAGTAACTGTGTAACTTTTTTTTATTTCTGTATTGATTTGGCATTTGAACAAAGCTTGGACAAGGCCAAAAGGTGACAGTGTGCTTTACATTGTAAACATTGAAAGTTACTAATCTCACAAAGGATTAGACAACTTTGTCCATGGTTATTGGGAAATAAAATGTAACTTATAGGATCGTAAAGGAACAGTAACAGTTACAAAGTAGGGATTCTAAAAGTTTGTGTGTACTGTATAGACTCAGAACGATGTATAGACTTAGAACCTATCAAAGTGATCAGTCTGGAACACCGTTTTTGGAGAATTGAGATAACTATATGTATAGGTGGTGTTGGAAGAACAGGTGTTTCAATTCCAATTGAAATGGTTCTTATATTGTGTGCAAATCTCATTTCTACCCTGAAAAAGCCCCATTGAAATGAGAAGCTAGATTTTTGTCAAACGATTTAGCTAAGTGATGTAAATGAAACCTTAGAATCTTATGCTACCCTAAAAAAGAATAAAATAGCCATGTATAATTTAACTGAGCAAATGCTGATAACTGCACCTAGGGTTATGACTTACCTTTAGTTCATTACGAACACTGCCTCTAGTTCTGAAATTTGATGTGCTAAAGTAGTGAATTATGGAATTTTGGTCTTGTTTTGTTTCCTTTGAATTTATTAGATTACCACACCTGAAACCCATGGTTTGCAGGTGAAAAGATCAGGACTGAAGACAGTGTCTCTAAAAACCCTGAGTGTAGTGATTACCCTATTTGTGCCTGATGCCAAGTTCTATACAGTATTCAAAGGCAAAGTGGCCTATATAATATTCAAACACTGACATTTGTTTATTGTTAATAAGGAATACAGTAGGTGCCATGATTGCTTATATTCTTAAACCAGACATGTATCACTATTTTTACAGTTACACGCCCACCACATTGATAAACATATATTGTAAGTTCCTTGTAAAACTTGTAGCACAACACTTTGACCATTTTCCTCACTCTGTAATAAGGTCAGGTAGGCCTACTTTCATGAAGGCTGAGGTCTTCCAGTTCTAACACTCCAGCGTATTTGTCAGAATCCTGTAATACTTTCTAGAGTTAGAAGTCACTTCTACTATGTTTCTGTTTAAGGCTATAAAAGGTAATATTTTGCAAATTAAATATTTACTCCTTCGATGTTCTTGTTTAGTGCTTCAAAAGGGACATTGTCCCAATTCTTGAATTCACAAATATTTCCTATGGACTGACTCTTCTGACTACAATATGAAAAACACCTTTGGTAGGACTTCATCTTTGGTGTCCTGCCAACATTGAGATCTTGTTCAAGCCTCACTCAAACTAATTTTTTATTTTGGCAAACAATAAGTTCTGTGCTTTCTGTGTACTCATTTGACAGCGAGAAAAGTATGTCTGCCCTTCACTCTGATACATATACTATCACGAAGCCTCACAATTTAAATATGTTAAAACTGACTGCATAGTATTGTCTAAAACATGTTCGACCAATTTTCCTCACCCAGTCATGTTTTCTATAACCCTCTGTCAACTTGGGCACCCACTATCTAAAACTCATGTTCAACATGCTATAACAATATTGTTCTCTGTAATGTGCTTCACAGCACTTTGAGCTAGGCCTTGAGAGCTAAATATCTAAATAAACGGAGATCAATAGCTGAATAAAAATCTTCAATAGAAGATCCATTAGTGCAACAATTTCTGGGAGACTTGCATTAGATGAACTAAGATGAAAATATTTAGGTTTGGTTAGCGATGACTTTAGCTGTCAGGCTTATGCAAGCACAAAACGCAATTAAATGCAGTAAACAGATTTGAGCTTTGTATCCTTTCTTTGTTCATTTTCTTATTTATTGACACTTGATTGGGTAACAGTTATGTTAGACCAGCTATGAAATTGATCCTTTCTTCATAACTGATAGAGACATTGGGAAAACAGACCTGTGTCAAATATAGTAGGAAGGGGCTTTGCAATCCACAGATGTGTCATATGCTTGGGAGTATATTTACAAGAAGATTGCACCACCGGTGCACCACTTTTTTTGACGCGTCAGGGACGCTTTTTTTGCTCCATATTTTCAAATTGACGCATCTAGGCAGATGCTTCACTTTTCGTCAGAATGCTTAGTTTTTTCCTTCATCGAAATCAGCTCCATCATGATAGAATTAAAATATGCAAGGTAGGCGTTACTTCATAAAATCCCCCGTAAAACTGACGCAGTGGTATTTATGGCTTTGTCTAAAAGTTGCGCATCTTTGGGAAGTGGGCTGCTGCACTTGAGATGCGTCAAAATTCCTACTCCTCTAAAACCCCGGTGTAGGTATGATGCATTGGCTGTTGCAGAGAAATTTGACCAGCTGTATTGACTTGAAACAGTGTACTCTACAAGCAAGTCACATCCCCTCAACAGATAAGTGCACACATAAGGTAGGTAACACAGTAAATCACACATCACACACCATTAATGACTTATGACACACATACGTAGGCATAGTGAGTGCTACACATAAGTAAAGTAAGCCCACTTTATGCATGACATGCAGGACCAATATAAAAGAGTGCAAGTGAGTCACTTTTTTACACTCCATTACAAGGATCTATACTAGCACTACTGAAGTCACAGTAATTCCTATTTACCAAATGACAAGTAACGAAAATGCTCACTTTATTTTCTATTGATGGCAACTCATCAAATTAAATACTCAGTGCTGATCTTGGTGTACTCTTCAGTCTGAGTGTGAATCCTCATAAATCCGAGCTATCCTTTCAACCAGCGATAACACGATTATCATTAAATTGAGTAACACTCACACGTTATGTACAAAGCTTAGAAATGGCTGAACTATGATTGTATCCTTACCTAAAAATAAAATAATTATTTGGTGGGTCATTAGGATGGCGGACGGACCTGTGAGGAAGAGGGACCGTCCGCATGGGCAGCGGCGGTCCCTCCATGCAAATTAGGATGTGACCGCCACACTGGCAGTCCCATCCCCTACATTTAACATTGCAGCGGATGCTGCTTCAAGCAGCACCCGCCGCAAGGTTAAAAAGTGCATGTTTACCTTTCCATGAACGAAGCAGCAGGCACCGCGTGGTGCCTGCCGCTTCGTGCACGCAAAGTGGCAGGCACCACCCATGTGCAACCCCCACACCCCCTTCACCCCTGGGGGCCCGCAACGGGCCCCCAAAGAAATGACCGTATGCCTTTCCACAGCAGAAATGCCGCCGTGGAAAGGCATAGGACCGCCGCCATCCTAATATGCCTGGCGGTGTCTGATAGACACCGCCAGCCATGTTAGAGCTTTTCAGCCGCGGTCGGAAGGTTGACCGCAGCGGAAAAGCTGCGGACGGAAAAAATATCCCCCAGCCATCCTAATCTGACGGGGGGTCTTTTTCCAGTCCGCAGCGGTTAATCCGTATCCTCCGGGCCGGATTATTCGCGATCATAATCGGCCCCTTTATTTTTAATTGATGGCTCCGACTACTACAAGTTATGAATACATTAGATGCATTTCTTTCAATTTACAGGTCATGACAGCAAACGATCTTTGACACAGTAACTTTAATCAAAGATAATATAAATGTTTCTTTTGGATCAAGCAGAGGCAATTAAATCCTAACCGGCTTCTTTTTAAAGGTACTTTGTCAATGTTTGAAAGCCAGATTTGATTAATAATGCAGTCATCAACTGTTGTGCTGTTTCATGTCAACCACACTTTCAGTTTGTTGTGGCAACAGTTGGGGCACTAGGCAGTACTCTCTCTATGGATCGTCGTAATTGATTATGGTTTAGAATGTTTATAGGTTTAAAATGCCTCAGCCACTTACTTTTTCAGCGATGTTCACTCCTAAAAACAGAGAAGCTTTTTGAAGAGTGACTGCGTGGTACTTGCATTGGTTCGTAGTGCCCTGTTCTGTTTTCTGATATGTAATATTATACAACGTTGAGGGGACAACTAGGTGATTCTTATCTTGTGGAGGATCCAAGGGGTCCTAGTCGAAACAAAGGACCTTTTCCATCTCTTGCATTGGAAATGTTGTTATTGTAAATCAGAACCTTTAAATTTTATAGTAATCCAAAATAATTTTTGTAGCCTGTTTTTTTCATTGATCTATTCAGCAGGAAGGATATATAAGGGTACCTGCAAATTTTCTAGTGATAAAGCGTTACATTTTTCCTGGACAAACATGAACTTTTCTTTGAAATGCATTAGAGTGGATAACTATTTTTAAGGGTCATAAAAAGATGAAGTATATAATGTCGCAATTATGATATGTATGCACAATACAATTAATTTCTGGTGGTGTTACAATGCTTTTAGGTATATAAGATATTGTGAATTTTAAAGTGATTTCATTATGTCAAAAATGTTGATCTCCATCATGGATTAATGCGTGGACATTCCTTAGTGAAAAACATATTTCTTGCAATATAGTTTTATTGAAAGTACGAATTGTGGTCCAGAAAGTGGACGCTTATTCAATTTAGAAATTTCTGTTTTATTTGTGCAATATTTTCTAGAACATTTTATTATTTTAGCTTTTAGGCTAGGGTGTGCAGGTAAAGGAAAACACAATGTTTAATACATTTTAATACTAGACTATAAAGCAACAAAAGACTGCTCTGAGCCTTGTAGCA